>NC_089720.1:0-1266220 GCF_031753505.1 Anomalospiza imberbis | reverse complement strand
AAAGAAAAGAAGTAAGAAAGAAAGAAAAGACGGAAAGAAAGGAAGGAAGGAAGAAAGAAGGAAAGAAAGAACGAAAGAAATGAAGTAAGAAAGGAAGAAAAGATGGAAAGAAAGGAAGGAAGGAAAGAAGGAAGGAAGGAAGATAGAAAAAAGGAAACGGAGAAAGATAGAAAGAAAGAAAGAAAGAAAGAGAAAGAAAGAAAGAAAGAAAGAAAGAAGGAAAACGCGAAATAAAGAGGGAAAGAGGGATAGAAAGGGCGAAAGAAAGAGGGAAAGATAGAATGAGGGAAAGAAAGAAGGAAAGAAACAGTGAAAGAGAGAAAGAGAGAAGAAAGAGAGAAAGAGAGAAAGAGAGAAAGAGAGAGAGAGAGAGAGAGAGAAAGAAAGAAAGAAAGAAAGAAAGAAAGAAAGAAATAAAGAAAGAAGAAAGAAGGAAGGAATGTCCCCATCAGGCAGGACTGGATAACAGGGCAGGTGGGATGTCCCTGGCAGGCTGGACAGAATACCAGGGCAGGTCGGATTTCCTTGGCATGAACGGCTGGATGTCCTAGCAGGCAGGTGGGATGTCCTTTGCAGGTAGGGCAGGACGTCCCAGCAGGCAGGAGCAACAAGTCCCGCCAGGCAGAGGGCATGTCCCCGGCAAGGCTGTATAACAAGGCAGGTGGGGTGTCCCTGGCATGTAGGGCAAGACCTCCTAGCAGGCAGGAGCGACATGTCCCACCCGGCAGAGGGCATGTCCCCGGAAGGCAGGACTGGATAACAGGGCAGGTGGGATGTGCCTGGCAGGCAGGGCCGGAGGTCCCCGGCAGAGCAGGTAGAGGAATGTTCCTGGGAGGAAGGGCAGGATGTCCCCGGCAGAGCAGGCATGAACCTGAGTGAGCAGAAAGGCAGGAAGGTAAGCAAGCTAAGCCGAGTAGGAGAGTCAGGCAAGGGGGCTTGGCCGGAGTTTGAGAGTGAGGCTCGGCAGGACGTTCGACCTTACCTCGGCAGCGAGACCGAGCTTCCCAAGCCTAGTAAGAAGGTTGGGCAGAAGGCCAAGTAAGAGTTTAGGCAAGACTTAGCAGCGGTCCAAGCCTAAAAAGTCCAGGAGGAAGTCCAAAACTTAGACCAAAGAGCAAGAGAACAAAAGACAATATATGGGAGTGTGACTAGTGATTGTCCTAGCCAAGAGACAATGCAAAGTGTCAAGAGGGTAGTACCAAGAGTGGGAGTTGAGTTATAAAGTTTGGGCAAGAGATTCAAAATACTAAGTTGTGGGAAGGGACCTGATGAGCTTTAATTGCCTGTCTGTATATTCCATTTTAAATAGAGGCACCATTTAAAGTAAGAATTTGAGTTCCTAGTTGACACTAGGAACTACCGATATTGAAATGTTAGTTAGTAATTGCTCTGTTTGTTTTCTCTAAACTGCCTAGAGATAACCTGCCTTCCCCCCACCACACTGACATTCTGGGACTAACATGCAAATAAGAAACCCCCCTGGGATCATGGGAGTATTTTTTGGGGGTAAAGACCCCCCTAAATAAAAAACTAAACACAGTAGAGGGGGATAGACAAATGCCCTAGCCGAGGAAGAGGGAAACACAACCCGTGATCAACTTTTGTCTGTCACCATAACCTAAAAGCGACTAGATGGGCTGGGCTGGGGCAAGTGGAGACGGAAGAGACAGAGACCCCTGGTGCTGCCACCAGAGAAGGAGCGGGGACAGCTGTTGTTCTGGACTTCAGCAACAGACTCTGCACTCCTCACCCTTTGGCCACCGGTTGTGCCACAGGGTAGAAGAAGGGACAGCTGCTGCTCTGGACTTCAGTGACAGACCCTGCACGCCTCCTTCCTTTTCGCCACCTGGAAGAGCTACACCAACGGGGGCGAGCTCCGTTCGGGCCCCCTGCCCTGCTGATCTTTTTAATAAAAGAGCTGAATATTAATAAAGGCATAAGCCCTGTTCATTTCACGGTGTTCCACCAAGGTACAGATCTAACTGCTCCAAAGTTGAAATGCTCTCCTACCAGAGCCTTGCCGATGTGGCAGGGTCCCTGCGACATGCAGAGCACATTTTGGAGCGAATAGAGAAAACCATGTGCTCCTTTCCTCTTCCCACAACCCTTTCTTCCCCCCAATCGCTTCCCCCACTCCATACCCCTTGCCCAGTCCCTTTGTGCCTTTGGCAGCCCTGCCCCATCCTTCCTCCCTGTGCCCTTCTCCAAGCTGCCTTGGAAACGGGGGAGGGGAAAGCCCCTTTGCAGCCTCTAAGCCAGTGGAAGTGGGGGGGGGGGGCAAGCCCAGCCCACAGCCACGGCAGGGGGGGCTATTTCCTCGCGGCAAAGGGACCAGAGCTGCCTCTTGCCATACCCCAAGGGGCGGGGGAAATCATATACCCGGCCTCGCTTGGCCCCGGAAGAGCAGCAGAATTTTTAGCAACTGAGAAAAATTTTGATGACAGCATACCATCTGTAGCACCTGCCGTTTATCTTGGTAAGATGTTGTATTGTGTTTTTATATCTTTGTAACAGTTCTATAATGGTTTGCCCTTTCACCCCCCATTTTCCCCCAATGGTTCCACCCTGAACTCTCCTGCCCTTCCTCCAATGCTACCCCTCCCTGGTGCCTTGTCCATCACGCAGCTCCTAATCCCACCCTCCCAAATTTTTCCACCTTGGGCATCGAGTGAGTGGACAAAAGCCTGGGGTCCCTCCCTCAACCTTCCCCCATTGGTTTGTGTTTCTGTCTGTCCTCCTGCATTCCACTCCCCCAAACTCCTCTATTGGGCAGTGGGCGTCCTCCCCCTTGTCTCCGCCCCGGTACTTAAGGTGATTACGAAAGCCATGTGAATCACTTTCGTCTGCAGGAACATGGAACTCAGAGCTCCCCGGAGCTTACAATAAACCTGAGACTTTTCCCCATCCGTGAGTCGACTCCCTCATTACCTCTCGGACGCCGCCTCTCCTCCATACAAGGCAGACAGCAAAGCGCTCTGTCTTAGCTGCTCCCCGAATCTGCCACGAGACACAGGGGAGTGTCCCTCACTGCTGACCGTGCCTCTGCCAGGCAGGCGAAGCCAGGGGGCTTCAGAGAAAGCACAGCGGCAGTAAGAGAAACAGCACCAGGGCTTACCAGCCATTATCCTATCAGATAAAAAAGAAATCTGCAAAATTCAGAGAGAATTCAGGAGATCAAGTGAGATTTTCAAAGGAATGATGAGGGCAACCTTTAATTCAAATGAGATGGTACCCAGTGATATCAAAGATTTGTTTAGATGCTTGCCAACTCCCTCAGAGTATGATCTGTGGGAAGGCAGGTGGAAAAGGGCTTTAACAGCACTATTACAGGAGATGCAACAAACTCCTGATGAAGCAAAAGACAATGATGGTAACCCTATTACACAGGGCCACCTGTGTGGTGAAGGTGACTGGCACTGCCCAGAAAAACAAACTCGAGTGTTATCTAAGTCAGTTTTAGAAAAAATCTGTAATGTTGCAGAAAAATGTTTTATCAGCTACCAACAATTGAAGTTAAAGGCAGTTATGTTAACATTAAACAGTTTCCTTCAGAGAATTTCTTGCAGTTTGTGGACCATCTGAGAACACAAGTAGAGAGACAAGTACAAGATCCAGTGGTGCAGGCAGAATCAATTGAAGAAATGGCTCAGAGGAATGCTAATGAGACCTGTCATAGAATTATTCTCAGCCTTCCCCTTGACCCATCACCTAGTCTTCCACAAATGTTAGAAGCCTGTACCAGGAAAGCAGAACTGTTCAGCACTCCTGACAGAAATACAGGATCGCCATACCCACAGCCTGCGGCAGCTGCGGTACCAGATCCAAGGAGGCAACCAATGTCATCAGACCAGCTGCAGCACATCTTCTGCCTCCGTTGCAAGAAACCAGGACATTTCGCCAGAACCTGCCCCCTAAACCACAAACAGAAAAAGTTCAACAAACAAAAAAACTGAATTTACAGCACATGCCTGCTGCTAATACAACCACATGTAAAGATATAAATATAGCGGGACCTGCACGGGCAATCATCTCTCTCTCAACAAAAAAGGGGGAGGACGGGACCCATGGGGGGGGGGGGGGGGGGGGGGCGGAAAAATAAAAATGTCAAATGTTCAACTAACAAGGTTTGGCAGCCACTAGGCCAATTTCGGCTGGTGACTACCAAAGGTTTTCATTTCAGATCTACTGATTGGGAAGTGATTATAGTGAACCTGTCAAACGCCTCACAGGACATGATGGTTTACCACAAGGGACTGGACAGTGAGTATTTTGTTATTGGGGACACAGCACACACACCCTTGGAGGTTGAGGTAGCTCCCATGACCACTAAGGGAAAGATAACAGGCCTTATGTTGTTGGCACGCTGCATGCACCCACCATTTTACCTAGAAAAGAGGCACATTCTTGCCCAGGCCATTCCCGTTCCAGCAGAAATCACAGCAGAAGGAAAATCACCGGAAGTCTACTGGGCAGAGGTGGTGGGAGAGAATAAACCCTCAATGGCATGCAAACTAGCCTGTAGGTCAGAGCGCCTCCATGTGGAGGGGGTTCTAGACACGGACCTAAGACCATGTGGCCATCACAGTGGGAATTGCAACCTGTGGCAGGCAAACTTCAGGGCATAGGAGGAACCACATTGGCAAAGATTTCAAAAAGCATTGTGCAAATTGAGGGACCCGATGGAAAATTGGCAAGTGTCTGTCCATTCGTTGCAGACTAAAAGGCCCCCCCTGTGGGGGAGAGACACCATGTCCCAGTGGGGAATCAAACTGGTCATTCCTAAGACACCCCAGGATTTTTGGAAATAGCCGCTGTGGAGCACCCTACCCACAAGTTAAAGTGGTTGGATAACACCCCAAGGTGGGTAGCACAGTGGCCTTTGAGTAAAGAGAAGCTCAAGGCGCTTGAGGAGCTCGTGGAGGAACAGTTGGCTCAAGGACACATAGAAGAGACAGATAGCCCTTGGAATTTCCCAGTCTTTGTAATAAAGAAACCGGGAAAGGACAAGTGGAGGTTGGTCCATGATCTCCGAGAAATAAACAGAATTATAGAGGACATGGGACCACTCCAACCAGGGATGCCTAGTCCAACAATGCTCCCTCGAGATTGGCAATTGGCTGTCCTAGATATCAAGGACTGTTTCTTCCAAATTCCATTGCACCCTGAAGATGCCCCACGGTTTGCATTCTCGGTTCCCACCATCAATCGGGAAGCCCCAATGAAGCGCTATCACTGGAAGGTCTTGCCTCAGGGTCTTAAATCGAGTCCTTTCATATGCCAACAATACGTAGCCTCATTACTGTCTCCGGTACACGTGGAGAGAAAGGATGCCATCATCCTTCACTACATGGATGATGTGCTTGTGTGTGCCCCCAATGACTCTATACTCCAACACACGTTTGACCTAGTGGTTAAGGTTTTAACTTCTGCTGGATTTCAATTGCAGGAAGATAAAGTTCAAAGGATGCCACCTTGGAAATACCTGGGTTTGGAAATCACTGCCAGGACCATTGTTCTGCAGAAATTGGAAATTGATTGCAATCCCAAAACACTAGCAGATCTCCACTCCTTGTGTGGGTCTTTGAATTGGGTAAGACCCTGGCTAGGCCTCAGAAATGAGAATCTAGACCCTCTCTTCAAGTTATTGAGGGGGGAGAGGGGGCTGGCCTCTCCCAGGGAACTGATGCCAGAGGCAAAGACAGCAATCAAAAAGGTACAGAAGGCCTTGTCAGAGAGGCAGGCTCATCGGTGTGAGCTAAACGTGCCTTTCCATTTCATTGTTCTAAGAAAACTGCCACATTTGCATGGTTTGATTTTCCAATGGATCGAGGGGCAGAAGGATTCACTCTTGATTATAGAGTGGGTCTTCCTCTCCCATCAAAGATCCAAGACCATCACTGAGCCACAAGAGTTAATAGCTCAGCTGATTCGGAAGGCCAGGGTGAGATTGTGTGAATTGGTGGGTTGTGACTTTGCATGTATTCACCTTCCGGTCAGACTTTCTGAGGAGGGAAAGAACTCTCCTGAGAGATTGACCAAAGGGATGTTTGAGCATTTGCTCCAGAGCAATGCCAGTGTCCAGTTATCTCTGGACAGCTACAGGGGACAAATATCAGTCCATGCCCTGTCTCACAAGTTGTTCAATGAGGAATTCCACCTCATTCCTCAGGAGAAGTTGGAGACCACTCAAGGCTCTCACAGTGTTCACAGATGCATCAGGGGCTTCCCACAAGTCGATGATGACTTGGAGAAATCCCCAGACTCAGCATTGGGAAGCTGATGTTGAATTTGTGGAGGGATCCCCCCAAGTAGCTGAACTGGCTGCAGTGGTAAGAGCTTTTGAGAGGTTCTCAGAACCAATTAGTTTGGTAACAGACTCTGCCAACATGGCGGGAATAGTGTCCAGAGCGGAGCAGGCTGTGCTCAGAGAAATAGAGAATGAACATCTCTTCAGATTGCTCTCAAAGCTAATTTATTTGATTTCTCACCAAGAGCATCCGATTTTTGTGATGCATGTGAGGTCACACACTGATTTGCCAGGTGAAATTGCAGAGGGGAATCGCCAAGCAGACTCCCTTACTGCACCAGTTGAAAAAGCACGTCTCCCTGACATCTTCCAACAGGCATAGCTGAGTCACCAACATTACCATCAAAATGGGCCAGGTCTGATCCAGCAGTTCGAGCTAACACGGAGTCAGGCTCGAGCCATTGTTGCCACCTGTTCCAAATGCCAGCTCCAGGCCATGCCATCGATGGGCATGGGGGTTAACCCCCGGGGCCTTGGCAGCTGTGAAGTGTGGCAGACAGACATCACACACATTCCTAGTTTTGGTTGCCTCAAATATGTTCATGTAAGCATTGACACATACTCAGGTGCAGTGTATGCCTCTGCCCATGCAGGAGAAAGGGCTGTGCATGCCAAACAGCACCTAGTGCAAGCTTTTTGAGTGTTGGGGATCCCAAAAACAATCAAAACTGATAACGGCCCAGCGTATGCGTCCAAGGAGTTCCTGGAATTTGTACAGCAGTGGGGAGTGGAACATAAAGCTGGCATCCCTCACTCCCCCATAGGTCAAGCTGTGGTTGAGTGTGCACACCAGACGCTCAAGCAGGTCTTGGATAGAAAGAGCAGCTCAACTGTGTGGATGTCTCCACAGCAGAAGCTCTGCAAAGCCATGTTTACTATCAATTTTCTGAACTGTTCATTTGAAAACATAAGTCCACCAGTGGTACGTCATTTTAACAGTGGCAATCAGTTCAAATTGTCTCAGCATCCACCGATCTTGATTAGGGATCCAGAAAGTTGGGAAACCAAGGGTCCCCATGAGCTCGTGACCTGGGGTCGTGGCTATGCATGTGTGGCTACTCCCTCAGGCCCTTGGGGATTCCCCAGAAGTGGGTGAAACCTTTTGTCCCCAAAAATCCAGCTCAAGCAGAAGGGGATGAGAAGCAAGTAGCCGATGCTTCAATGAGAAGACGCTGCCGGATGGAGGAAAGAGAATTTTCCTAGATGTGAATTCCTTCCGGCAGAAACAGAAACTTTTAACAGGTTTTAAAAATGTTTGGTTTTCCCTTCTAGAGAAAACTTACCTCCCACTCAACTCTTTGATGAACCCAATCCAAGTTGTCATCTTGCTAATGTTGAACAGTGTGACAGCTGTATGGATCGTCCCTCAACCGTGTCAAAACGTCTGGGTGACCCTGGCACAGACACTTCAGCAGGAAAACATATGTCTGTCCACTGCAGCAGCAAAGAATCCTATGTCCACCTGTCTGGTAGGAATTCCATTGCAGGCTGGAGAGTTTCCAGCAGGTATGGACAAATATAGGTCCAATGAAATTCCGGAGCCACACATCCCCGACCACACAAAGATCATCAGAAGCAAGCTGTGGTGATCATGAACCCCTAAGAGGAGTGGTTGCGGAGTTTGCCCAAGATAGCACAGGAACCCCAAGAGTTAGAGCTATTGGGTTCTTCCCCTGCATCTTACTGCATACATTTTTCTTTTCTCCCAAAACCTTCTAGCACTAACGAGTATCACATCATAAGACAATATCGTGGGGAGTTTACGGCAAGGAGGTGGTGTCATAATATAAGCCATATTGGGGCAGACAATCCATCTCACTCAAGTCCCAAAAGCCTCCCTAAGGGATTCTTCTTCATTTGTGGGGATCAGGCATGGGCAGGAATTCCATCTTGGCTTTTAGGAGGGCCATGTACCATAGGGTGGTTGTCCGTATTGACACCCAACCAAACTTTAATTGGTGAATGGACTCACAAAAACAAAACAGCAAACAAAATTCAAAAGAGGAGTGCAGACAATTTGGACACAAATTCAGAAATTTTTCATTGGGCTAAGTCAAAAAGAGTTGCTGTGTCCCTGTTCCTTCCGTGGGTCGCAGCAGCCAAAGCGCTAGGTGAATTGGGCCATCTAGAATGCTGGGTGATCAAACAGGCAAACTTGACGTCCACCGCCATCAGCTCTCTCCTAGAAGACGAGGAAATTATCAGACAGGCCACTCTTCAAAACCGCGCTGCTATAGATTTCCCTTTGTTACTGCATGGACATGAATGCCAGGAATTCTAAGGACTCTATTGCATGAAACTGACTGCAAAAGCTCCAAACATCCATGCTGCCCTGCGAAGCATGAACAACCTGATCGGACAAGTGAAGCAAGAATCTGAAGATTGGGTCAAAGAACTGTTTAAGGGCTGGGGATTCACAAGGTGGTGGACTTCTATAGTTAAAACAATTGTGTCATTTCTTGTTATTCTTTTCCTTGTAACTATGGCATTGGGGATCCTACGTTGTTTGATTTTCAAAGCTATCAAAGGTCTTGAGACACACTAAAAATTTAACAGGGTAGAAATCCATTCGGATTTAGGTGAAATGTGCCGCTTTAAGCTTGCTAATATAAGTAAAATATGCTGTTTAGTCTAGTAACTGCAGCACTAGCAAAACTGCCCAGCTAAGGAGAAAGAATGCAAATTTCCAAGCTAAAGAGATAAGAAAAACTCCTCGGACCTTGAAACAGACAGCACAGGGTGACCCAGGAGTTCTTTCTGTACTTTCTAACAAAAACCTAGTACAAGTGTAACTAGCTGTAAGTGTAACGTGAAATCAGAAGAATGAATATGCATGAACCTATTGTGAAATTCGATGAATATGTAAATTAGCTAGAGTAATAAAAAATGATCGGGAGTTTTCAGGTGGCGCATTGTTGCAGCAGATAGGCCTGCTAGGCCCCTCTGGAGATTAGCTGCCTAAGGGCAGAGAAAATGCATAGTCATGCTGACTAGCAAAAGAACCCCTTTTCCCGCGCCTCAGACCCTCTGTTATCTTCCTGTAAGACAAGAGGTCAATTTGTACCCTGACCCACACCATTGGACCATTTCTCAAAACCCCTGTACCCTATAAAAACCCCTCAGTTTCCCTAGCTCGTTGGAAGAAAGCTGTCCCTGAACCCTTCACGGAAGATGAAATAAAGATCCTCCGGTGGAACCTCACACAGCGCTCCCCGTCTCTCTCTCCCTGCGTCTGCCCGAGGCACCCCAGCAAGCCTATGAGCTGAAATCACTTCTAAAAGAGCTGAACACTGCTTAAGAGCTGCATATCACTACAACAGCTTGCTGGGGCTAGCCTGTGCCTGGGAGCTCTGCCAAAGGTGCTTGGGCAGGAGGGTGTGCAGATACCCTTCTCACCCCAGAACACCAAGGCAGCCGGACCAACTGAGCCTGACCGGGAACAAAAACAATAATCTGGCCGCCCAACCGGGAAGATAAAACCCACCAGAGCAGCCTTCTTCGCGAAGAGTAACTGCCTTGGGTCCGGCCAGAATCCTTCTGAAGATAACTTCTCCGTTATAGAAGAAATTTTCTGCAGAAGGTGTCTGAATGACCCTCTTTGTCCAGCCCTGAGGAATCAGACAGTGGCAGACCACCCTCCAGCAGCTTCCGACCCACATTTGGCTGAGGAGTAAGTATATTACAGCCTTTTTTCGCGCGCTTTTTCATTTGGGTCCCTTTTTCTTTTTCTTTTGTTTTTTTTCTCTTTTTACTGCTTGGAGGGGAAAGGGAATAATAATATTATGGGATCAAAAAATAGTAAATTAAAACAACCCCAGAACGAGAGAGACGTATATTTAGAACTCTTAGAAATTCTTTCCCTTAATAATTCTTCTTTCTCTAACCCTAAACTTTTGAAACCTAACTTAAAAAAGTTTATAAAATGGATAATTTCACAGTTTCCTGATACTAATACACACTCCATAACCTTGGATTCTTTTTGGGACTCTGTGGGCATACAAATATATACTTCCCAAATTAATGGGGATTTCTCTGTTACACGATTCTTACCTATTTTTCACAAAATTACCAAAGCGGTAGAAAAAAGAAATAGGACGGGTTCTGCGGCAGAAGCAGTTCCAGCCTTATCTCTCCCACCAGCTTGTTCCCTTTCAAGTGCTAATACCTTATCTACAAACCCGGACTCCAGGGAGGGCGGGCCCCAGCTCACCCCTGCCGCTTCTGCTCCGCTCCTGCCCTGCCCCCCTGGGATTACCGCGGCCCCCAGCACCCGCCCGCCTCCTCCACAAGCCCCCCCGTCCCCCTCCCCCGCGCGGCCCCCGTCCCCCTCCCCCGCGCGGTCCCCGCCCACCCAGCCCGCGCGGTCCCCCTCCTCCCCCCTCCCCCGCGCGGTCCCCGCCCACCCAGCCCGCGCGTCCCCCCGCCTTCCCCCTCCCTCGCGCGGCTACCAAACCCTTCCTGTGTGCCTGCTAGGCCTCCGGAGGTCTCTTGTCTCAAGTGTGGTCAACACCCCGCACCCACGATATCCCCGAATGCAACTGTATCTGTTCCTGCCGTTACCCACCCCACCCCCCCGCCGGTCCCTTCGCTCCAGACCCTACAGCCTCAAACCTGCCCCAGCTGTGCTGTCGATAGCCACGCCTTGCAGTCTTCTTCCCAGCACCCCACACCCTTGCAAAATGCCATTCCAAAACGCCAGAAAAAACACTCCTCATCTGAGGATAGTAGTGATAGTGAGTACAGTTCTGACACAGATGATTTGGATCCATGGGCTTCAATTAAGATGGAAGCCACCCGAGCAGGGGATTGGGAGTTGGCACAAAAAATTTCTGCCTTCCCTGTAACTTATTCTAAGGGAAAAAGAGGGAGTTCCACCACTAAGATTACGTGGGAACCCAATACAAACAAAGAGCTCATTGAACTTCGAAAAGTAGCCAAAGAACATGGCAGAAACTCACATATTTTTAAAAATTTTCTAGAGGCAATCTTTTCATCACACGTCTTAATACCACATGATGTTAAAAATATTGCTCATTGCCTCCTATCCCCAGCAGAATACATGTTATGGGAAAGGCATTGGAAAAAACAATTAAAAACATTATCAGACACATATGCAAGAGATCCTAATAGGCAAGATTTCTCAGTTGAACAGCTGGCTGGAGAAGGCAATTTGCAGAAACCTTCAGAGCAAGCTAAAACTTTGTCTGAGGCAGTAATACAAGACCTGGCTATCGCAGCAAAAACCTCCCTACTTCTCACCCCAGATGACTCTATCCCTACCCAACACTTCTCTAATATTAAACAAGGAATAGATGAAAGCTTTATTAAATTTGTGGACAGAATTAAAGATGCTCTGGATAAACAAATAGAGAGCACAGAGGCAAGAAAAGAACTGTTATGCAAACTTGCCATGAGCAATGCTAATGAGCAATGTAAAAACATTCTGAGAGCCTTACCTTTGGACACAGAACCTACCATAGAACAAATGGTGGAAAGTTGTACCCGCCACCTTTCCACTGAAAATACAGTAGCACAAGCAGTTGCTAAGGGCATTGCAGAAGGAGTTTCTGGTGCATTTGCAGTAGTGACTTCCAAAGACCAGACCCGCTGCTTCCACTGTGGTAACTTTGGACATTTTATAAAAGACTGTCCAGAAAGGTCACCTATCCCAATTCCCCGTAATACCTACCAGAAACACCAAAACCGGCCACGCTTTCAGCAACGTTCGGGAAACTACCAGCGGAGCGTGGTCGGGCTCCACGCCAAGACAACAAATCAAAAGCCATGCAGACCCAACCATGCATCATTCCAAGAGAAGCCACCTCACACGAAGGGGATCCAGCATACAGAGCAATACAGACGGGAACCCGACGTCAGCTGGTAACTGCTTTATCCATTGACTTAAAAAAGAGGGATGTTTATCGTGTCCCAACTGGCAAATATGGGCCAAAAGGAGGTCCTTTTGACATCTTAATTATAGGTGATACTGTTAATTGCCCAAATGAAATTTTTGTTTTTCCAGCAGTACAAACAGTGTACCCGGGTCAAGAAATATTGGTTCAGCTGTGCTGCACAGACTTACCATTTTTTCTTTTAAAGGGAACTCCAATTGCACAAGCCTTTCTACTCCCCAGAAATCACAAGGAACAGCTTCCCCTCAACCCTATAGCAATGTGGGCACAGGTTTTGGGACCTAATAGGCCTACCATCGAGTGCGGCCTGTCCTGCAAAGGGGAGAAGACCCACCGACTAGGTCTCCTGGACTCGGGCGCTGACGTAAGTCTTGTGGCACGTTCAGAATGGCCAGCAAACTGGGAACTGGAACCCGTACTAGGTATGATTTCAGGGATTGGTGGTGCCACAGCTTCCATGCGAAGCAAGCACAACATCCTCGTCGAAGGACCTGAAGGCAAGCTGGCTACTGTCCGTCCATTTGTGGTAAGGGCCCCCGTCACCCTTTGGGGAAGGGATGTTCTATCCCAATGGGGAGCCTCTCTACAAATTCCCAGTCGGGATTTCTAATTGGGGCCACTGAGGAGCGCGTACTACCAGACACCCCTCAGATCACCTGGAAATGCCAGACCCCGATCTGGAAAGAACAGTGGCCCCTGCCTAAAGTAAAACTACGCGCACTACAAGCCCTCGTAGAGGAGCAGCTTGCCAAAGGTCACATCGCCGAGACCACCAGCCCTTGGAACACCCCCGTCTTTGTACTGCGAAAGCCTGGAACGGACAGGTGGAGGCTCCTCCAGGACCTGCGTCAAATCAATGAGGTAATTGAGGACATGGGCCCTCTTCAACCTGGACTGCCTTCACCATCAATGTTGCCTCGAGACTGGTCACTTGCCATCATAGATATTAAGGACTGTTTCTTTAGCATCCCACTGCACCCCCAGGACGCTCCACGGTTTGCTTTTTCAGTCCCCTCTCTTAACAGAGAGGCTCCACTCAAAAGGTATCATTGGCTTTTTCTTCCCCAAGGTCTCAAGGTCTCGCCTACTATATGCCAATGGTATGTTTCTCGTGTTTTGTCTCCCGTTCGGAACCTATTTCCAGAGGCAATTATTTACCACTATATGGACGATATCTTGATTTGTGCATCAGACAAAGCCTACCTGGACAAAGCAGTTACAAAGACTATTGAAACCATCGAAAAAGCAGGGTTCGAGATCCGGGAGGACAAAATACAGTACACCAACCCATGGACTTATCTTGGATTCCTGATCCGGGAGAGAACCATCGTACCCCAGCAGCTCGTCATCCGAGACGACCCAAAAACTCTGAGAGACTTACATAGCCTGTGTGGATCTATCAATTGGGTACGTCCTTTGCTAGGAATTACAACAGAGGACCTCGCTCCACTGTTCAACCTTCTCCGTGGCAGCAGAGACCTGGACTCTCCACGCACTCTGACAGCAGAAGCCCGAGATGCCATCACCAAAGTACAAGAAGCCCTATCTTCACACCAAGCCCATCGCTTCGAGCCCAGCCTGCCTTTCCAGTTCGTCATCCTGGGAAAAGCACCCCGGTTCCATGGACTGATTTTCCAGTGGGATACTCAGCTTCGAGACCCTTTGTTGATACTTGAGTGGATCTTTACAAATAACCAACTTACAAAGACAATTACCACCTTCCAAGAAATTATGGCACATTTAATAAAAAAGGCCAGAACTCGCCTCCGTTCTCTCGCAGGGTGTGAGTTCACATGCATACACTTGCCACTAACCAGTGGAGACCTGGAGCATTTGCTTCAGAATAATGAAAATCTCCAGTATGCCCTAGATAGCTATACAGGCCAAATTTCTACCCATATCCCAAAACATAAGCTTTTTAATATAACCTTTAATCTGACCCCAAAATTAGTACAAAGTAGAACACCTCTCAAAGCTCTAACAGTCTTTACAGACGGCTCAGGGTCATCCCACAAGTCTGTAATGACATGGAGAGACCCTAAGACTCAAAAATGGGAATCTGATGTCCAAATTGTGGAAGGGTCTCCACAGATTGCAGAGTTAGCAGCCGTTGTCAGAGCCTTTGAGAAATTCAAAGATGAACCTTTTAATCTCATTACAGATTCCTCATATGTAGCAGGTATAGCTATGAGGGCAGAACAAGCCCTTCTAAAAGATGTTCCCAATCCAAAGTTACACCAATTGATTTCTGCATTAATACGCTTAATCTCCCACAGAAAACAACCTTACTATGTTATTGTTTTTGGTCCCGGTCAGGCTCAGTTGGTCCGGCTGCCTTGGTGTTCTAGGGTGAGAAGGGTATCTGCACACCCTCCTGCCCAAGCACCTTTGGCAGAGCTCCCAGGCACAGGCTAGCCCCAGCAAGCTGTTATAGTGATATGCAGCTCTTAAGCAGTGTTCAGCTCTTTTAGAAGTGATTTCAGCTCATAGGCTTGCTGGGGTGCCTCGGGCAGACGCAGGGAGAGAGAGACGGGGAGCGCTGTGTGAGGTTCCACCGGAGGATCTTTATTTCATCTTCCGTGAAGGGTTCAGGGACAGCTTTCTTCCAACGAGCTAGGGAAACTGAGGGGTTTTTATAGGGTACAGGGGTTTTGAGAAATGGTCCAATGGTGTGGGTCAGGGTACAAATTGACCTATTGTCTTACAGGAAGATAACAGAGGGTCTGAGGCGCGGGAAAAGGGGTTCTTTTGCTAGTCAGCATGACTATGCATTTTCTCTGCCCTTAGGTAGCTAATCTCCAGAGGGGCCTAGCAGGCCTATCTGCTGCAACAACTCCACTTTCTGTATTTAATAAAAAGGCATTCCCAATGGTTCTTTTAAAACAATGGACAAGGCATGAGAACATAAGTAATACAATGACAATTACAATGAAAATCAAAATAATTCCCTTAACCAGGGATGCAACCCATCCAGTTAATCCCCATTTACCAAAAAGGTCATTGACCCAGTCTGGGTTCTTTTCTATTTTCACATCCTTCACAAGTTCTTTCATTTTTTGGATGTTTGCATGGATGGATTCTGAGCGTGACGAGAGATTGAAGCAGCACATCCCTTCGAAGTCCTGGCATCCGTGTCCATGGGCGAGCAGCAAGAAGTCAATCGCTGCGCGGTTCTGGAGAGATGCATGTCTTGTGGTTTCCTCATCCTTTAAAAGATCACTCAGGGCGGCAGATGTAGCGTTGGCTTGCTTACTAAGCCAGCAGCCTAGGTGATTTATTTCACCAAGGGCCTTAGCTGCAGCTACCCATGGTAAGAATAGGGAGACAGCGATTCTTTTTGGTTTATTCCAATTGTATAATCTGGGATCACAATTTTCATCAAATTCCGTATAGGATCTTTTGTGGCGATTTTCCTCCCTTTCTTTTTTCCAATTATGCAACAAGGTAATATTTGGTGTGAGGGTAGAAAGTTTCCCAAGGCTACAGGGACCTCCCTGAAGGTGTGAGGTTAAGGGTTTTTAGTGAGAGTTGGGAAAGGGAATTATAGGGGTTTTTAGGGGAAAATTTTTTAAAACAGATAATAACATGTAATTTAGGGAACAATTTTGTGTTCAAGCTATGTCTGGCTTATAGCTTGATTAATGCAGCAGAATGTTATTCATCTTTTCTGTTTCTTCTGCTGTCGTGTGATGTGTCGGTTTTTTCTCAGGTATGTGGTTATTCTGCGACGTCTTCGTCTCCAGGCAGAACTTGTCTGGTTTTGAGGCGGTCCTTTATCCGGTTCAGAGGAACTCTTGTCCGTGTCTGACTGAGTAGTGTTTGTAGTGCCTAGGTATGGTTTTATGTGTTTTCCTGGGTACCACCTTGGGCCTGATAGTAGTGAAACACACGCATATCCTCTACCCCAAGTAATTAACTGGAAAGGCCCTGAGATTTGATGAGTCTCTGGGTCCTTCACTAGCACCGGTGGTTTCTCAGCGAGCTTTGCTTGGGTGGTATTTGCAAAGTGGCGAAGCACTGGAGGATCAGGTTCTGATGTTGTGCCATTTAGGAAGTTGATGACATAGAGAGCTTTGCAGAGTCTTTCAACTGGAGATATGATTTTTGTTTCACTTCGCTGCTGGTTGAGGACTCTTTTGAGGGTTTGATGTGTCCTCTCTATGATGGATTGTCCTGTGGGATTTGCAGGTATGCCTTTCTTGTGTTCTATTCCCCACTCACTGAAGAAGTCCTTTAACTTACGAGAGGCATAAGCAGGTCCATTATCTGTTTTGATCTGTTTTGGTACTCCCAGGGTAGCAAAGGCAAGGAGGAAATGCTTTATGGCGTGCTGTGCAGTTTCTCCTGGATGAGATGATGCAAACACTGCTCCAGAAAATGTGTCAACTGACACGTGTACATACTTTGACCTTCCAAAAGGTGGGAAGTGAGTGACATCTGTTTGCCACAGCTGGCAGCTGTTGAGTCCTCGGGGGTTGACTCCTGTTCCCACAGATGGTATCTGGTAGCTTTGGCAGTTTGGGCAGGTGGCAACAATAGCTTTGGCCTGATCTTTTGAGAGCTTAAACATTCTGATCAGGGCAGGCACATTTTGGTGATAAAATGAATGTGACAACTTTGCCTGGGCAAAGATGTCTGGGATATTGGCAGTCCCTATTGCCATGGCCAATGCATCTGCTTTCCTGTTCCCTTCTGCAATGAAACCTGGGAGGTCAGTGTGTGACCTCACATGCATTACATAGTAAGGTTGTTTTCTGTAGGAGATTAAGCGTATTAATGCAGAAATCAATTGGTGTAACTTTGGATTGGGAACATCTTTTAGAAGGGCTTGTTCTGCCCTCATAGCTATACCTGCTACATATGAGGAATCTGTAATGAGATTAAAAGGTTCATCTTTGAATTTCTCAAAGGCTCTGACAACGGCTGCTAACTCTGCAATCTGTGGAGACCCTTCCACAATTTGGACATCAGATTCCCATTTTTGAGTCTTAGGGTCTCTCCATGTCATTACAGACTTGTGGGATGACCCTGAGCCGTCTGTAAAGACTGTTAGAGCTTTGAGAGGTGTTCTACTTTGTACTAATTTTGGGGTCAGATTAAAGGTTATATTAAAAAGCTTATGTTTTGGGATATGGGTAGAAATTTGGCCTGTATAGCTATCTAGGGCATACTGGAGATTTTCATTATTCTGAAGCAAATGCTCCAGGTCTCCACTGGTTAGTGGCAAGTGTATGCATGTGAACTCACACCCTGCGAGAGAACGGAGGCGAGTTCTGGCCTTTTTTATTAAATGTGCCATTATTTCTTGGAAGGTGGTAATTGTCTTTGTAAGTTGGTTATTTGTAAAGATCCACTCAAGTATCAACAAAGGGTCTCGAAGCTGAGTATCCCACTGGAAAATCAGTCCATGGAACCGAGGTGCTTTTCCCAGGATGACGAACTGGAAAGGCAGGCTGGGCTCGAAGCGATGGGCTTGGTGTGAAGATAGGGCTTCTTGTACTTTGGTGATGGCATCTCGGGCTTCTGCTGTCAGAGTGCGTGGAGAGTCCAGGTCTCTGCTGCCACGGAGAAGGTTGAACAGTGGAGCGAGGTCCTCTGTTGTAATTCCTAGCAAAGGACGTACCCAATTGATAGATCCACACAGGCTATGTAAGTCTCTCAGAGTTTTTGGGTCGTCTCGGATGACGAGCTGCTGGGGTACGATGGTTCTCTCCCGGATCAGGAATCCAAGATAGGTCCATGGGTTGGTGTACTGTATTTTGTCTTCCCGGATCTCGAACCCTGCTTTTTCGATGGTTTCAATAGTCTTTGTAACTGCTTTGTCCAGGTAGGCTTTGTTTGATGCACAAATCAAGATATCGTCCATATAGTGGTAAATAATTGCCTCTGGAAATAGGCTCCGAACGGGAGACAAAACACGAGAAACATACCATTGGCATATAGTAGGCGAGACCTTGAGACCTTGGGGAAGAAAAAGCCAATGATACCTTTTGAGTGGAGCCTCTCTGTTAAGAGAGGGGACTGAAAAAGCAAACCGTGGAGCGTCCTGGGGGTGCAGTGGGATGCTAAAGAAACAGTCCTTAATATCTATGATGGCAAGTGACCAGTCTCGAGGCAACATTGATGGTGAAGGCAGTCCAGGCTGAAGAGGGCCCATGTCCTCAATTACCTCATTGATTTTACGCAGGTCCTGGAGGAGCCTCCACCTGTCCGTTCCAGGCTTTCGCAGTACAAAGACGGGGGTGTTCCAAGGGCTGGTGGTCTCGACGATGTGACCTTTGGCGAGCTGTTCCTCTACGAGGGCTTGTAGTGCGCGTAGTTTTACCTTAGGCAGGGGCCACTGTTCTTTCCAGATCGGGGTCTGGCATTTCCAGGTGATCTGAGGGGTGTCTGGTAGTACGCGCTCCTCAGTGGCCCCAATTAGAAATCCCGACTGGGAATTTGTAGAGAGGCTCCCCATTGGGATAGAACATCCCTTCCCCAAAGGGTGACGGGGGCCCTTACCACAAATGGACGGACAGTAGCCAGCTTGCCTTCAGGTCCTTCGACGAGGATGTTGTGCTTGCTTCGCATGGAAGCTGTGGCACCACCAATCCCTGAAATCATACCTAGTACGGGTTCCAGTTCCCAGTTTGCTGGCCATTCTGAACGTGCCACAAGACTTACGTCAGCGCCCGAGTCCAGGAGACCTAGTCGGTGGGTCTTCTCCCCTTTGCAGGACAGGCCGCACTCGATGGTAGGCCTATTAGGTCCCAGAACCTGTGCCCACATTGCTATAGGGTTGAGAGGAAGCTGTTCCTTGTGATTTCTGGGGAGTAGAAAGGCTTGTGCAATTGGAGTTCCCTTTAAAAGAAAATATGGTAAGTCTGTGCAGCACAGCTGAACCAATATTTCTTGACCCGGGTACACTGTTTGTACTGCTGGAAAAACAAAAATTTCATTTGGGCAATTAACAGTATCACCTATAATTAAGATGTCAAAAGGACCTCCTTTTGGCCCATATTTGCCAGTTGGGACACGATAAACATCCCTCTTTTTTAAGTCAATGGATAAAGCAGTTACCAGCTGACGTCGGGTTCCCGTCTGTATTGCTCTGTATGCTGGATCTCCTTCGTGTGAGGTGGCTTCTCTTGGAATGATGCATGGTTGGGTCTGCATGGCTTTTGATTTGTTGTCTTGGCGTGGAGCCCGACCACGCTCCGCTGGTAGTTTCCCGAACGTTGCTGAAAGCGTGGCCGGTTTTGGTGTTTCTGGTAGGTATTACGGGGAATTGGGATAGGTGACCTTTCTGGACAGTCTTTTATAAAATGTCCAAAGTTACCACAGTGGAAGCAGCGGGTCTGGTCTTTGGAAGTCACTACTGCAAATGCACCGGAAACTCCTTCTGCAATGCCCTTAGCAACTGCTTGTGCTACTGTATTTTCAGTGGAAAGGTGTCGGGTACAACTTTCCACCATTTGTTCTATGGTAGGTTCTGTGTCCAAAGGTAAGGCTCTCAGAATGTTTTTACATTGCTCATTAGCATTGCTCATGGCAAGTTTGCATAACAGTTCTTTTCTTGCCTCTGTGCTCTCTATTTGTTTATCCAGAGCATCTTTAATTCTGTCCACAAATTTAATAAAGCTTTCATCTATTCCTTGTTTAATATTAGAGAAGTGTTGGGTAGGGATAGAGTCATCTGGGGTGAGAAGTAGGGAGGTTTTTGCTGCGATAGCCAGGTCTTGTATTACTGCCTCAGACAAAGTTTTAGCTTGCTCTGAAGGTTTCTGCAAATTGCCTTCTCCAGCCAGCTGTTCAACTGAGAAATCTTGCCTATTAGGGTCTCTTGCATATGTGTCTGATAATGTTTTTAATTGTTTTTTCCAATGCCTTTCCCATAACATGTATTCTGCTGGGGATAGGAGGCAATGAGCAATATTTTTAACATCATGTGGTATTAAGACGTGTGATGAAAAGATTGCCTCTAGAAAATTTTTAAAAATATGTGAGTTTCTGCCATGTTCTTTGGCTACTTTTCGAAGTTCAATGAGCTCTTTGTTTGTATTGGGTTCCCACGTAATCTTAGTGGAGGAACCCCCTCTTTTTCCCTTAGAATAAGTTACAGGGAAGGCAGAGATTCTTTGTGCCAACTCCCAATCCCCTGCCCGGGTGGCTTCCATCTTAATTGAAGCCCATGGATCCAAATCATCTGTGTCAGAACTGTACTCACTATCACTACTATCCTCAGATGAGGAGTGTTTTTTCTGGCGTTTTGGAATGGCATTTTGCAAGGGTGTGGGGTGCTGGGAAGAAGACTGCAAGGCGTGGCTATCGACAGCACAGCTGGGGCAGGTTTGAGGCTGTAGGGTCTGGAGCGAAGGGACCGGCGGGGGGGGTGGGGTGGGTAACAGCAGGAACAGATACAGTTGCATTCGGGGATATCGTGGGTGCGGGGTGTTGACCACACTTGGGACAAGCGACCTCCGGAGGCCTAGCAGGCACACAGGAAGGGTTTGGTAGCCGCGCGAGGGAGGGGGAAGGCGGGGGACGCGCGGGCTGGGTGGGCGGGGACCGCGCGGGGGAGGGGGACGGGGGCCGCGCGGGGGAGGGGGACGGGGGGGCTTGTGGAGGAGGCGGGCGGGTGCTGGGGGCCGCGGTAATCCCGGGGGGGCAGGGCAGGAGCGGAGCAGAAGCGGCAGGGGTGAGCTGGGGCCCGCCCTCCCTGGAGTCCGGATTTGTAGATAAGGTATTAGCACTTGAAAGGGAACAAGCTGGTGGGAGAGATAAGGCTGGAACTGCTTCTGCCGCAGAACCCGTCCTATTTCTTTTTTCTACCGCTTTGGTAATTTTGTGAAAAATAGGTAAGAATCGTGTAACAGAGAAATCCCCATTAATTTGGGAAGTATATATTTGTATGCCCACAGAGTCCCAAAAAGAATCCAAGGTTATGGAGTGTGTATTAGTATCAGGAAACTGTGAAATTATCCATTTTATAAACTTTTTTAAGTTAGGTTTCAAAAGTTTAGGGTTAGATAAAGAAGAATTATTAAGGGAAAGAATTTCTAAGAGTTTTAAATATACGTCTCTCTCGTTCTGGGGTTGTTTTAATTTACTATTTTTTGATCCCATAATATTATTATTCCCTTTCCCCTCCAAGCAGTAAAAAGAGAAAAAAAAAACAAAAGAAAAAGAAAAAGAGACCCAAATGTAAAAGCGCGCGAAAAAAGGCTGTAATATACTTACTCCTCAGCCAAATGTGGGTCGGAAGCTGCTGGAGGGTGGTCTGCCACTGTCTGATTCCTCAGGGCTGGACAAAGAGGGTCATTCAGACACCTTCTGCAGAAAATTTCTTCTATAACGGAGAAGTTATCTTCAGAAGGATTCTGGCCGGACCCAAGGCAGTTACTCTTCGCGAAGAAGGCTGCTCTGGTGGGTTTTATCTTCCCGGTTGGGCGGCCAGATTATTGTTTTTGGTCCCGGTCAGGCTCAGTTGGTCCGGCTGCCTTGGTGTTCTAGGGTGAGAAGGGTATCTGCACACCCTCCTGCCCAAGCACCTTTGGCAGAGCTCCCAGGCACAGGCTAGCCCCAGCAAGCTGTTATAGTGATATGCAGCTCTTAAGCAGTGTTCAGCTCTTTTAGAAGTGATTTCAGCTCATAGGCTTGCTGGGGTGCCTCGGGCAGACGCAGGGAGAGAGAGACGGGGAGCGCTGTGTGAGGTTCCACCGGAGGATCTTTATTTCATCTTCCGTGAAGGGTTCAGGGACAGCTTTCTTCCAACGAGCTAGGGAAACTGAGGGGTTTTTATAGGGTACAGGGGTTTTGAGAAATGGTCCAATGGTGTGGGTCAGGGTACAAATTGACCTATTGTCTTACAGGAAGATAACAGAGGGTCTGAGGCGCGGGAAAAGGGGTTCTTTTGCTAGTCAGCATGACTATGCATTTTCTCTGCCCTTAGGTAGCTAATCTCCAGAGGGGCCTAGCAGGCCTATCTGCTGCAACACTATGTAATGCATGTGAGGTCACACACTGACCTCCCAGGTTTCATTGCAGAAGGGAACAGGAAAGCAGATGCATTGGCCATGGCAATAGGGACTGCCAACATCCCAGACATCTTTGCCCAGGCAAAGTTGTCACATGCATTTTATCACCAAAATGTGCCTGCCCTGATCAGAATGTTTAAGCTCTCAAAAGATCAGGCCAAAGCTATTGTTGCCACCTGCCCAAACTGCCAAAGCTACCAGATACCATCTGTGGGAACAGGAGTCAACCCCCGAGGACTCAACAGCTGCCAGCTGTGGCAAACAGATGTCACTCACTTCCCACCTTTTGGAAGGTCAAAGTATGTACACGTGTCAGTTGACACATTTTCTGGAGCAGTGTTTGCATCATCTCATCCAGGAGAAACTGCACAGCACGCCATAAAGCATTTCCTCCTTGCCTTTGCTACCCTGGGAGTACCAAAACAGATCAAAACAGATAATGGACCTGCTTATGCCTCTCGTAAGTTAAAGGACTTCTTCAGTGAGTGGGGAATAGAACACAAGAAAGGCATACCTGCAAATCCCACAGGACAATCCATCATAGAGAGGACACATCAAACCCTCAAAAGAGTCCTCAACCAGCAGCGAAGTGAAACAAAAATCATATCTCCAGTTGAAAGACTCTGCAAAGCTCTCTATGTCATCAACTTCCTAAATGGCACAACATCAGAACCTGATCCTCCAGTGCTTCGCCACTTTGCAAATACCACCCAAGCAAAGCTCGCTGAGAAACCACCGGTGCTAGTGAAGGACCCAGAGACTCATCAAATCTCAGGGCCTTTCCAGTTAATTACTTGGGGTAGAGGATATGCGTGTGTTTCACTACCATCAGGCCCAAGGTGGTACCCAGGAAAACACATAAAACCATACCTAGGCACTACAAACACTACTCAGTCAGACACGGACAAGAGTTCCTCTGAACCGGATACAGGACCGCCTCAAAACCAGACAAGTTCTGCCTGGAGACGAAGACGTCGCAGAATAACCACATACCTGAGAAAAAACCGACACATCACACGACAGCTGAAGAAACAGAAAAGATGAATAACATTCTGCTGCATTAATCAAGCTATAAGCCAGACATAGCTTGAACACAAAATTGTTCTCTAAATTACATGTTATTATCTGTTTTAAAAAATTTTCCCCTAAAAACCCCTATAATTCCCTTTCCCAACTCTTACTAAAAACCCTTAACCTCACACCTGCTTACCCATCCCTTGCTTATATTACAAAAAAGGGGGGGGAAGGAACAGAGAAAAGGAATGAGGAAAAAACCCTAACCCCCTCCTCCCATCATAAAAGATAACAAATTTTGCTTATATTCCCTATCAGAAGTCTTATCCCTGTCCAGAGATGAAAACTGGTGCTCTCTTCACCTCTGCTTGGATGCTCTTCACCATACCATATGCCTGCAGCTAGATTAGCCCACAGCCTAGCCATATGTTTGGGTAACCTTAGCAAAAACATTGAATCAGGATAACTTGTGCTTATCCATGGGCAGCGTTGATAACCCACTTTCCACATGCCTAGTAGGAATTCCTTTCGTAGCAGATGACTGGCCTGTCTATAACTCAGAGCTCCTCCGCACCACAGGTAAGAGACCCAACCCGGTAGATACTTGGGATGAATGGACAAAAATGTTACCTAATGCCCTAGATGAACCCCAAGAATTGGACTTGCTGGGGTCCACCAAAGCAACATACTGCATCAAATTTTACTATAGACGCCCAAAAAATAATGGCCCAGGAATTAACCAGCCAAAAAACACATACCGAAAAGATATATCACCTATTGACAAAGCCTATAACCATCCTGATTGGTGCAATTACACCACTCGAGTGTTATCTGTGTCCTCTCTCCATCCCAAAGTACTACCCAAAGGAATGTTTCTCATCTGTGGTGACCGAGTATGGGCTGGGATCCCCTCACACCTTCAGGGAGGTCCCTGTAGCCTTGGGAAACTTTCTACCCTCACACCAAATATTACCTTGTTGCATAATTGGAAAAAAGAAAGGGAGGAAAATCGCCACAAAAGATCCTATACGGAATTTGATGAAAATTGTGATCCCAGATTATACAATTGGAATAAACCAAAAAGAATCGCTGTCTCCCTATTCTTACCATGGGTAGCTGCAGCTAAGGCCCTTGGTGAAATAAATCACCTAGGCTGCTGGCTTAGTAAGCAAGCCAACGCTACATCTGCCACCCTGAGTGATCTTTTAAAGGATGAGGAAACCACAAGACATGCATCTCTCCAGAACCGCGCAGCGATTGACTTCTTGCTGCTCGCCCATGGACACGGATGCCAGGACTTCGAAGGGATGTGCTGCTTCAATCTCTCATCACGCTCAGAATCCATCCATGCAAACATCCAAAAAATGAAAGAACTTGTGAAGGATGTGAAAATAGAAAAGAACCCAGACTGGGTCAATGACCTTTTTGGTAAATGGGGGTTAACTGGATGGGTTGCATCCCTGGTTAAGGGAATTATTTTGATTTTCATTGTAATTGTCATTGTATTACTTATGTTCTCATGCCTTGTCCATTGTTTTAAAAGAACCATTGGGAATGCCTTTTTATTAAATACAGAAAGTGGAGTTGTTGCAGCAGATAGGCCTGCTAGGCCCCTCTGGAGATTAGCTGCCTAAGGGCAGAGAAAATGCATAGTCATGCTGACTAGCAAAAGAACCCCTTTTCCCGCGCCTCAGACCCTCTGTTATCTTCCTGTAAGACAAGAGGTCAATTTGTACCCTGACCCACACCATTGGACCATTTCTCAAAACCCCTGTACCCTATAAAAACCCCTCAGTTTCCCTAGCTCGTTGGAAGTAAGCTGTCCCTGAACCCTTCACGGAAGATGAAATAAAGATCCTCCGGTGGAACCTCACACAGCGCTCCCCGTCTCTCTCTCCCTGCGTCTGCCCGAGGCACCCCAGCAAGCCTATGAGCTGAAATCACTTCTAAAAGAGCTGAACACTGCTTAAGAGCTGCATATCACTACAACAGCTTGCTGGGGCTAGCCTGTGCCTGGGAGCTCTGCCAAAGGTGCTTGGGCAGGAGGGTGTGCAGATACCCTTCTCACCCCAGAACACCAAGGCAGCCGGACCAACTGAGCCTGACCGGGAACAAAAACAATAGCGCATGCCCATTGAGGGGAAACCCTGGCGTGCGCCCAGCGCTGTAAATACATACCAAATCTTACAAATCTATCGGAATTTTAAGGTTTTGATTTATTCCCACAATTCAGTCTCATACCTTCTACGTCAGAAGTCAACCACATAGAGTTGGCAAACCCAAAGCAATCTGATTTCCCTACCAGTTGTAGGTGATGGGAAAACCCACACTCAGTGTCAAAATGATCCTGATGTTTTTCTTGTAACCTTGTTAAACAAAAAAGGGGGAGGTGTTGCATTGCTCTGGGGAATGGTTTTTCCCCCTCCAGAGACCCCTGTAGCTGTAACCATGTTAGTTTAACCCTTCCTTCCTTTCTGGACCCAATTGGCTGGGAGCCAATTGTCCATTCCTGAACAGGAGGGTAGAAAAGGCCATGCTACTCCATTGTTTGCTCTCTTGCCTGCTCTCTTTCCCTCTCTTTCCCCTTCTTTCCCACTTCCTCCTATTGAATAAACATCTCAGACCACATCATGGGTAAGAGCCTCTTTTGGAATCTTTTGCCTTAACCCTGTAATATTTTCCCCCAAAGCTCTCTCAGATCTGGGCTAGCCTTGTAACTCCAGAGGGCTGCGGGGGAAATTATTAACAGTGCTCTACCTTTAGAGACGCATGCATACCAGGCTCCCAAGCCACAACTTTCTCCACTGTGGGTCCTTCCCATGGGCTGCAGTTCTTCACAAACTTCTCCATCTTGGATCCCCCATGGGGTCACAGGTCCTTCCAGAATACCTGCTTTTTTGTGGGCTCCTCTCCACAGAGCGACAGGTCCTGCTAGGACCCTATTCCTGTTTCAACTATCTACAGGCTGTAGCTTCCTTCAGGGCACATCAACTGCTCTGGCATGGGGTCTTCCCCGGGCTGCAGGATGGGCATCTCCTCCACCATGGACCTCCATGGGCTGCAGGGGAACAACCTGCATCACCATGGTCTTCACCACGGGCAGCAGGGCAATCTCAGCTCCAGTGCCTGGAGCACCTCCTCCCCCTCCTTCTTCCCTGACCTTGGTGTCTGCAAGGTTGTTTCTCCCTCATATTCTTACTCGTCTCTCTCCAGCTGCTGTTGCACAGCCATTTTTTTTATCCTTCTTCAAATAGGTTATCACAGAGGCACTACCAATATTGCTGACTGGCTCAGCTTTTGCCAGTAGCAGGTCCATTATGGAGCTAGCTGAAACTAACTAGCTGTTGGACATGGGGGCAGCTTCTGGTGTCTTCTCAGAAAAAACACCCCTGCATCCCCCCTCCACTACCAAAACCTTGCCATGTAAACCCAATACAATGTCAAATACACCTAAATATAAATTGTTACTGTTGGGAAGGGATATTAAAGTGCAAATAGTAAATTGTATTAAATTTTTCTGGTAAGGAGAAAACTAAATTTGATTATTTTTAGACTAAATATATTAGTATGTTATTCTTTCATTTATTCTACTTAAAGGAATATTTGAAGCATACTAGATTTTGATTACATCATAAAACCAACAAAACAGAGAAGTTAGAGAGAACTTTAGGCAAACTTTTGTGAGAGGGAAGAATTCAGAGGCTTATTTAGGAGTTACTTGGTGTGGGTTTTTTTAAAATTGCACTGTCACGTAAACCATTTTTAATGCTTTATTACAGGGAAGAGTAGTAAAGTGGTGAATCACAATTAAAAACTGCTGTATTCCATATAACTTGATAGTGATTTTGTTTTACAAGTAAAAAAAGGTTTTGATCTCAATGAGTTTTCACTGCAAGTACACTCACATGAGTGCTTTTTTAAGTGGGACAACATCTTGCTGGGCAGGTGGAAACATGCAGAGTGGCTAGTTCTCAGCTACACGTGTGCAAACTGACTATTCCACGCACTGCTACCCTTTGTAAGAGGATAAAGGTTTCAGTTAATGTCACTGTTGAGGCGGTTGCGACACAAAGCAGAGACATCAAGCAGTCTCAGATGGCAACTCTTTATTATTGAAAATGGCTGACCTTTTATACACTTTCTAATTGTTTATACTTCTTCTACCCTAGCTATTGGCCACAAGAATTTAACATAACACCATTGGTGAAAAGTAACAGTGACTTCAGCTAGCTTTCTAAAAATACTTTGTCCAGCTGCAAAGTTCCCTCCTTATCTTTCTTCAATTCCTCTCTTCTCTTGGTCTCCTGGGTAACAGCCTTGGAGAAAGCTCCTTATCAGCTTCTTCTTGCTTCTCAGCTTCTTCTCGCTCCTTTAGCTAACAGGCCCACTGTTAGACCCTTTCAAAATTCCCCCTTCTTGTTTTTGAACTGTAAACACAGCTGCTATGGATTTTTTGCAGGGCCCTTTGCAAAAATCCAAGCAGAGAGGGAAAACACAAACAACAATCACAACCATCAACAAAAATTAACATTCCCATTCTTAACACAATCATTCCCATCCTTCATCCATCTCTAAGTGCTTTTAAATTTAACTACTCTATCCTATCAAGTTATATATCTAATAAACTATAACCACCCAAAGTGCTCAAAAGAAGATCCTGATAAGTGCAAACCAAACCCCACATCCTTTAATTACTATGAAAACACATTAAGACTGATGAGATAGATGTCCTGATATATAGCCTTAGCCAGTGTCATCCGCACGTTCTGCTTCAGCTGCGGAACCATCCATTCTATTCCTTCCTGCACGCTCCAGATAAGGCTTAATACAGTGAGCAGGAACCCATCGAGGACCATTATCTGTCAAAACACAAGCATAACCTCTCCCCCAGGTTATTAGTTCCACTGGACCAGACCACATACCAGTAATTAAATCCTTAACCCATACCTTAACATTTCTACAAAAATCTGGTTGCTTAGAATTCAAAGAGGAAAAATGGTAAAAAATTGGAGGTAACTGTGAGTCAGGTAGGGGACGCCAAAAATTTAACACATAAACAGCTTTATCTAATCTCACTTGTGGTGACTCCTGTTGCATTCCCCCTTTTTGTTTTTGAACCTGACGTTTAAGAAGACCATGAGCCCTTTCGATGATCGCGTGGCCTGTGGGAACGTGTGGAATGCCTGTTGAATGCTCAGTGCCCCAAGCACGAAAGAATGCTTGCATTTTCTGCGAAGTGTATGCTGGGCCGTTATCTGTTTTTATGTGACATGGAACACCTAGGATAGAAAAGGCATGATAAAAATGACAAATAGCATCACGAGTTTTTTCTCCTGTGAATGCTGAAGCAACCATTGCATGAGGAAAAGGTATCCACTGTAACATGAACATACTTAAAGCAACCAAATTCTGGCACTTTTGTAACATCAGTTTGCCATTCCTCTAAAGCAGATAGACCCCTAGGGTTGGTACCATATTACTGAGAAACATGAGTCATGTGACAGTCAGGGCAAGAAGAAAGAATTGATTTTGCATCACCAGGAGACAATTTAAATTGCTGCTGTAAAGCTTGAGCACTCTGATGAAAAAATTGATGAGACAAAACTGCCTGCTGCAACATATTAGGTACAGTTTTGATTGCAGCAGCAGCCACTAGGGAATCTACATAAGCATTGCCTTCAACAAAAAATCCAGGTAATGGTGTGTGGCTACGGATATGCATTATGAAATAAGGATGTTTTCGAGCACAAATAACTGTCCATAACTTCACTAACATGGTAAATAAGTGTTTCTCTTGAATATTATACAACACTGCTTGATCTAAATGTTTAACTAGATTAGCAACATAAATGGAATCAGTAACTATATTTACAGAATCAGAAAATAAAGAAAAAGCCAAAAGAACAGCACAAAGTTCAACCAATTGAGGAGATCCTTGCTGAATCATTGTCTCATACTCCCAGTGATCATCCTTTTTCCAGGCCACAGCTGCCTTTCCAGTTTTCCCTGATCCATCTGTAAAAACTGTTATACCTTCTACTGGAACAGGAGAACAAATTTGCTTCCCTTCAAAAGGGATCTCCTTGGTCAGTTTTAGAACAGGATGAGAAGGCAAATGGTATTTTATCTGGCCTGTAAAACCAGATGAGGCAGATTGCAACTCATGATTATTTTGAAAGCACCATTCAAAATACCACTGTTGTACAGGTATCACAATGGTCACAGGGTCGCATCCCAGAATCTCGTGACAACATCTGCGACCTTTGATGATAATATCTGCAAAAAGCTCATAAAGTCCTGGAGCTGTTTTCGGAGATCTGAAAGATAAAAATATCCATTCCAAAACATGCAGTTGGTCTTCCCAAATATCACTCCATTGACACAGTATTCCACATGGTATTTCATGGTCCTTCAAAATAAACAATTGGACACCAACAGAGGTATCTATTCTGTTAGCAAATTTGTGTGCTAAGGCTAATTCAATTTCTTCTAAAGTCCTCTTTGCTGCCGGAGTCAATTGCCTCTCATCAGTAGAGGAAGTGATCCCGGATAGCAAATCGAACAATGGTTGCATCTGATAATTAGTTATGCCTAAATATGATCGCATTCAACCTCTTGCACCAACCAATTTCTGCACATCAGTTACAGTTTTAACATCAATGTCTAATTTTACAGGTTGAGGCATAACTTGAGTGTTAGTCACCAACATACCTAGATATTTCCAAGGCATGTGTTCCTGCACTTTCTCTGGGGCAATAATCAGACCACAGTCTTTCAAATTTGTCACAGCACATTCTATAAGAGCTGATGACTGTTGTTTGTTGTCAGATGCCAACAAGATATCATCCATGTAATGATAACAATAACAGTTATTAAATTGCTCCTGCACTTTTGACAAGGCCTGTGCCACGAACCATTGGTTGGCGAGTTTTTCATGCCTGGGGGAGTACTCTCCATTGATGTATTTTATTGGGTTCAACATGATTCGTGGAAGGCACAGTAAAAGCAATTTTTTCTTTGTCTTGCTCAGCCAATGGAATAGTAAAGAAACAATCTTTCAAATCAATGACAACTATTTGCCATTCCTGTGGAATCATTGTGGGTAAAGGAAGGCCTGGTTGCAAAGCTCCCATTGTTGCCATTACAGCATTTATCTGCCGTAAATCATGTAAAAGTCTTAATTTTCTCGATTTCCTTTTCATTACAAAAACAGGGGTATTCCAGGGACTGAATGATTCTTCAATATGTCCCACTTGCAATTGTTCTGTAACTAATTATTGCAGGGCAGTAAACTTTTCGGTAGTAAGGGACCACTGATCAACCCAGACAGGTCTATCCATCAACCATGTCAAGGCTAAAACTGGACGTTCACCACCCTGCATCACAGTGGCCCCTATTAAAAATCTGTAGTAATTTTGGCACCTCATTGAGATAAGCAATCTCGTCCCCACAAACTTTGAGGAGCCTCGGCAACATAGGGTCTAAGCTTAGCTTGTTGGCCATGGGGATGTTTCACATTAATTACAATGGCTGACAAGCCACCTGTTGTAGCACCGCTCAACCCCATAAGTCCAAAACTTGCATGAGTGAGAGGCCACGACTGAGGCCAACAAAGTTGCAAGAGTATTGTAACATCTGCTCCAGTGTCAATCAAACCTGTTACCGATATGGTTCCTGGATGATATCCACTGGCTGTGAAGATGCATGTCTTTTCTGGACAGTTCTCCGTTACTTTCTCAGTCCAGAACACTTGAGGTACTCCTATTGATCCAAAACTTCCTGTGCTGCGACTTCGGTCCACTGTATTGGGAACAGAACTCACAAAAGGTACAAGTTGAGCAATGCAAGTTCCTTTCTGAATAGTGACAGGGGGTCATCAATTGATACCATAGCATGAATCTGTCCTAAATAGTCAGCATCAATAAGTCCTAAATGCACATGAATATCTTTAAGTGTAGTACTTGATCTCCCTATCAAAAATGCACTTAATCCCTGTCCTATTGGGCCATAGGCATCAAGGGGCACTTTGCATATTTCTTTGGTCAAAATAGTTACTGTGTCGGCGGTGGGTATATCAGTCCCTGCGGACCCACTTGTTGCCCCTGAGGATTGTTCGCAAATGAGTAGCTTTGCAGTACCGGGAAGGCCCGTAATTTTTGTTGTGGTTGTCGGGGCATTTGTGTCCCCACGCGCCCCTTCACGTTCTTCTTCCCATTTCCCTGCAACAGCTGATCATTTGCATGATGTTTACACATACATTGTTTAGCATAGTGCCCAATTTTTGCACAACGATTGCGTGTAACATTGCTGCTTTCATTTGACTTAGATGTTATTTTCTGGGTATTGCACTGTGCCCTTACGTGCCCTTGCTGTCCACAATTATAACATTTTGATGGAGGCCTTAGAACTGCCGCAAGAGCTGCCATTTTATGCTCTACTGAACCAACCTTTGGGCAAGCAGTAACCATTTCAGGCAATGTAGGTTCCCCAGGTAAGGTATCAATAATCTTTCTGCAGGCTGGGTTTGCATTTTCTTTTGCCAACTGCATACACAATCTGTGTCGCAAAGGTTCATCATCTACCTGTTTTTCAATAGCTGCAGCAAGCTTTTCCACAAATTGCAAAAATGGTTCTCTCATTCCTTGTTGTATAGTAACGTATCTCTGTTTTGGAACTGCCATTTCCATTGTTTTAATTAAAGCACTCATGCCTATTTGCTGAGCTTGTGTCAAAATTGAAGGATCCCACCCTGCCTGTAAATCTGGGTTGGCAAAAGGCCCAGTGCCCAATAAGGCATCAACACCGACAGCATGACGAGGGTCATGTTGAGGCAGCTGCATATTTGTTAAAGCTGTACGTTCAGCCCCTCGTCTCCAAGTTTCTTGAAACACACCATACTGTACTGGTTGGAATAAAATTGTAGCAAGATGCATGATGTCATCAGGTGCAAGCATATCCGCATTAATTACACGTATATATTGCATTACCTCTGAGGAATTAATACCAAACGGAGCCAATTTCGACTGGAGATCTTGCACAACCTTCCAGGCAAAGACGTGATGATTAGCATTCTGCCCTGTTCCAGGAACTGCTTTAAAAACTGGAAAAGCCATAGGGTAATCACAAGCAACATTTGCATTAGCACTCTGCTCCTGAGGTACTTTTGGGGCACCCAATCTTTCTATTATATCCCAATTTTTTTCTTCAGCCCCTTTCTTCCTAACAAATTCCCAAAACGGCTGAGGCTGTTGAGGAAGCAGAGTTACTTGACATGGAGGCAAAGTCCATGGGGCAGTAGAGCTGGATATATCAGAAGATGAACTGTCAACAGTTCTTTGCCCCAGCTCAGGTGTTATCACAGGTGACTTTTCACTGGATTCACTATTACTGTCAGGCAATGGAGGATAATGAATTGTGGTGAAAAATAAAAACTTTATAATCCTGATAGATTTGTAAGATTTGGTATGTATTTTAGTGCCGGGCGCACGCTAGGGTTTTCTCTTCAATGGGCATGCGCGGCCCTGAAAACTCTCGATCTTTTTTTATTACTCTAGTTAATTTACATATTTATAGAATTTCACAATAGGTCTATGCATATTTATTCTTCTGATTTTGCGTTATACTTTTAGCTAGTTACACTTGTGCTCAGTTTTTGTCAGAAAGTTCAGAGAGAACTCTTGGGTCACTCTGCGCTGTCTGTTTCAAGCTTGGAGGAGTCTTTTTTATCTCTTATTTCTTTGGCTTAGAAATTTGCATTTCTTCTCTTTAGCTGGGGCAGTTTTGCTAGTGCTGCAGTTACCAGACTAAACCACATATTTTACTTATGTTTGCAAGTTCAAAGCGGCACATTTTACTTAAATCTAAATGTATTTCTACCCTGTTAATTTTTTACTCTGTCTCATTCCCCCCTTTCTCTGATGGTAAATTCTTTTACTTAATGCACATCTTTACATTAATAAGCGTCTCTTAATGCCTTACTATGTATATTGCACTTACTAGGCACAATTACAATAGCAGAAGGAGTTCTCAAGCATACACAACCTTTACTAGTATATACAAGCAGTTTTCTGATCAGTGACTGGATGAATCTCAAAGTGGCAGATACTTAGTTCAGTGTCAAGACACATCTTGACACTGATAGTATTAATATTAATAGTACACATTAATAGTATTGCTTTATCCTAGTTGTTCTCCAGTAGCACAAGATTCAAAGTTTACTGTTTGCTACTTTTCGTTCACCTTTCATGCTCATACCTTATGTTCTGAGGGGTAAAGCACAATTTTTTATGATTTAAACAGTGGCATTGCATACAGTAAGTACAAAGGCAGTGGCTACATTAGAAACAGGATCATAGGTCACAGATGCTTCTGAGATTTCTTTATATCTTTAGCAAATTTACTATAGTCTACTAGGATTGGAACTTTCTCTCAGAATCAATCGCATTATCTCAGACAATCCTTTAAATTTCAGCTAGAAAATTACTTTTACTTCCTCTTGTATGATCAAAGCTGTTGTTGCCTGCATCCAAAACTGTGCTTGTATAAAACTGAAAGCTAAAGACACGTTATCTTGAACTATACTAAGCACTTCTACTATTAACTTGTGGTCCTGGACTCTGGCCTTTTAGGGATAACTCTAGGGGTTGTTTTAAGTTTGCCAGTCTACCTGCTGCAGTGGCTAACTTTCTCATAGATCTAGTGTACTGATTAGAATCTGGGACTAAGGATATTTAGCATCAATTTCAATTATACACAAAACAATTCCATAAATAAAATTACAACTAACCCCCCCCCCCCCCCCCGTAATACACTCATTTTGCTCGAATAAGTTTTAGTTTTAGTTCATTGTCTCTTGGTGTCAATTTTCAAGAGGCTTCTGGGGCCTGTTTCATTTAAGCGTGGTGGATTTAGGTATTTTGCTTCTTAACCTTGATTGTGGTGTAGGTGGTGAGAAGCATCTGGAGTGGTCTTTCCTACTGTGGTTCTGTGGTTCTAAAGTCTTTTCTGAAAGAGACTTAACATATACATAATTCTCAGGTTGTATGCTATGTACTGGTTTACTTAGCTCTCTGCTCTGAGTTCTAACTACATGTCTTTTCATTTTCTTTGACATGTCTACTTAAAGCTACTATATAGGTCTCTTGAACTATTTTGGAAACAAAATGTGATCCTTTGTCTGGGAATATTGTGACGGGAACTCCAAAAGCAGTATTATTTACTCAGGTCACCTTGACAGTTCTGGTGGGGAATGCTTCTGGTTACCTTGAAAATGTATTTGCCAATACTCATAAATACTGACACCCCCCTTTCTATGGGGGTTTTGAAAAGCTAATTTACTACTGCTATCTAGATCTATGGCCCCTCTTAATTTGATTAAGTTTTGTCTGGGAGTATTCTTGGGGTTAGTCTGGAGGCAAGGATCACACTGTTAGTTCACTTGAGTGATTGCGGCATATAAATTTTTGGTAATGATCTTTTAAATCAGATATCTGCAAAAAGCCTGTGAATACTACTTAAAAGTCAAACTTCATTTCGATGCACGCTGTAACACTGGTAGCCTTGGTCATTCTGGGAAAGGAGTCGCACTTTATAAAAGCTTTTAAGTAGTTAGGTCCCAGTGTGTTTTCTGGTGCCCTTCCTTTACTTGTGACTACACAAATGGGGAGGGATTACCAGCTCCCCTTTAATGCTGGTTTACTTTTTTTGGTTATATGTTCTTTTTGATTAGTATTATTATTATATTCTGGCTTACTTTTAAGGGAAATCTGTATACAATTCATTCACTTTCTGCTGCTTTCTTTGGCTTTCTATCCCCTAGCTCATTTCTTTTTCTCAGTTCTGACCTCACTCTCTGGTGTGCTTTAACATGCATACTTCTAGCAGCTGGATTATCTCTTGTGTATGTTTTATGTTCTTTCTTTGTGAGGTTAGTAGTCCTCTCTCTCTTGACAATTCCATGTGCACGCACAACTCTGAATGTATATCTAGAGTCTGTATAAATGTTTATCTTTTTTCCTTTTGCCATTTCTAAAGCACAGGGTAGTGTAATAATCTTGGCCTTCTGTGCAGAGGTGCCTGTTGGTAAGGGCGCAGATTCTATTACCTCTCTGGTAGTGACTGCATATCTAGTATGTCGCTTTCCACTGGCAACGTAGTTACTCTTGTTAGTGAACCAGGTCTCTGCACCATCTAAATAAGTGTCCCTTAAGTGTGGATGGTTGGAGTAAGTAGCTTTAGTAGTCTCTAGGTAATCGTGGTGTACTGCTTTTCTTTGATTTCTACTGAGAAAGAATCTGGCTTGACAGTGTTACTTACTGCTGTCTATATTATCTTGTGCTATGATGGCCTGGTACTTCAGGAACTTTTGTGGTGAGTGCTAGTGGCTGCCTTTTACTTCCAGTTCTGTGAACACTGTGTGGGACACTAGGTTAATTTCTGTCCCAGGGTAAATTTGCATGCTTCTTGTATATTTAACATTACTGCTGCTACAGTTCTGAGGCAACCTGGCTATCTTTTGGCATTACATTTAGTTGCTTGGAAAATTAAGCAACTGCACTCTGGTATGAATTCAAGTCTTGAGTCACATGGGAGAATAGAAAAAATAGTTTACTTACATCTGGAAGTCCCAAAGCTGGAGCTGACATGAGAAACTCTTTAGCTGGTGAAAGGCCCATGTGGCTTCTTTTGTCTACTGGAGATCTCTATCTGGCAAACAGTCTGTAATTATAAACTCACAGCTGGCACTACTCTGCCATGCTTGTGTCTTTTTCTTTAATACTCTGTATCTTTGGAGTTCTAGGAAATTTGAAAGGCTTCTTCTTTCTTGTGGAGTTTCCTAGAACTCTGGTTCTTTGTAAGTTGTTTGAAACAGGGACTAAAAATAAAAGGGTGGCTGGACAGGAACAAAGGCAGATCCAAACCAATGTGGTTAATCCGACGTTCTCCGTTTATTGTTTACAGACAGTAGTTTTTATACACTTCCAGATAGTTTACAATCGTGAGCACACTCTCATTGGCATGCAAACATTGTTTGTTCCTGTCTTAAGGTGGCTAAAGTTTCACACTGCAGACCTATACTAATTCACACCTAGATAGCTCAGTACATTTGGTTATACCTTAACATAATTTCTGACTGCACCACAAACTTATTCTTCACTGCGCCACAGGCTTTCAGGCCTCCGAGGCCCACATCTGAGGCCTAGGCTGGGGTGGCTCAATCTTCACTCTAAACATATAAATCACGCACATCCAGATCGTGACCCATTTTTCTCAGAAATTCCTCTACAGTTGTTCTCTAAACAGAGTGGGCGATTTTGAAGCTTTGAGGCACATGGACCATGTGAGCTCGATTTTGTGCCTGCTTTTAGGGCTTTTCTATTCAAATGCAAACATTTTCTGGCTGGCTTTGTGGATAGGGAGGGAAAAGAAAGCATCTTTCAGATCTAAAACAGTAAACTAGGTTAGTTCAGGTGTTAAGGTATATGGATTTGCTACTACAGGATATAAATCTTTTGTTATCTAATTGACAGCCCTTAATCTTGTACTATTAATTATTGGGTTGATTTCTTCATTTCTTCCCTATCTTTTTCAGGGGGCGCTGCTTAATTCTTACTGGTTGTGTCTCTTCTTTAAGCTTGATTACTATAGGGGGGGCGTTCTTTGCCCTCTTTGGTATATCAGAGGCCCATACCCCTGAAAATACTTGTCCTAATATCTCTTCATTAATTTTTTCCTTATTTTTAATGGCTGTTAATGTTAAACTTAATACCTCTATGTACCTTTGATCATTTACCTCTAGAGTAACCTCTTCATTGTAGAATGTTTAGTGAGTTGGGTATATACAAAAACTTGTAAATACTATATTGTTACTTTAAAGGTTTGCAAAAGTATGCCTTTTCTGACTGGCTAGTTATTCTTACTAAAGCTTTATTTAAAACTGAATATTATGGCCTTTGTATCAACTAAAATTCCACCCTTTCCTTTCTCCTGGTCCCACTGCCTCTCGCAGAGGGGTCTGTTACTTCCTACTTCTGGATGAGATAGAACTGCCAGGAGGGGGATGGGTTTGAGTGGGTATACTTTTGGAGCCTGAGTCTTCTTCTCTTTTGGGGAAGTCCTCCTCATCCTCCCTTACCTTAGGAGGAGCCTTTTACAAATCATGTATGTTTTTGTGTTTCAGGATTATAAGCTTTGTTTGATTTCATACATTGCTGCCTTATACGGCATGCTGAACAACACGTTTGATTTGCCTTCTCTTTGCTCTGTTTTCTTTTTCAAGAGCTAACACCAGTCAGTCAGAGGGAACTCTGAACCCACAGTTACTCTGCTATTCTGGCTGATTCTTTAAGGTGCAAAACATATCCTCACAGTCTTTTCTCAGTTTTTCTCACACACAGACCTCTAAGTGGCAGGTATCAAATGTGATTTTCTACACATAATCTTTAAGATTTTAGGTTTTGAATTGGCTTGATCAGGAACCTTCAATTTACACTTGGGGCATAGAATGGCAATACTAGCCCCTTTCACAAACTCTGTACTGCAATCGTACTCACGCAAGGTGCCAGCTTCTCAATGCACCAAAAACACCCTTTCACAAAATCTCAGTATTTTCCAGTTCTCTTCCTGCACAATCTATTTAAAACATTGTTTCTACTGACACTTACTTTGTTGCCCTGCAAAAGGCTGTGCCTGTTACAGCAAAAACTCTGATATGCTCACAAGCACTGACCCCCCCCCGCCCCCCCGCCCTCTTTATCTCAAATTTTCGAGAGTCAGGGCTTAAGTTGCTCTTGGGGGGAAGAATTCCTGGAATTCCTCTAATTTGTTTTACCACAGTTAAACCTAAATCACTATACTGTAGCTCTTCTGTATAAAATGCTAGACTTGTTGCAAACAAAATCTTAAAATCTCTACAAACACAACTATACAATCCCAAGAATTTAATTACCACAGTGTGGGGGAAGAACCACACAAACTCACTGGGAAAGGTGGTATCTCTTAAAGTGCTCACTTTTCTCAACGCAACACAGCATACAACACCTCAGCACCTATCCACATCAGCTTCTTCTGGTCCCTACACACTCTGGACACAATCAGAATAACAGCACACAGTAAAATTCTAGGAATCAAGTCTGAACTACTGGGGCAGAGGAACCCCCCCCCCCCCCCCCCCCCAGTTTTTCTAGCCATGGTTAAAATGTGCACAGTTTACACAAATCACCTCCTTTAATCACAGTAAACGACTTCACCCACGTTTTTCTATTTGTTCTACTTTCCTGCAGGGGAATCTCTGCCCCCACAGCTTATCTCAGCCAGACACTACAAGCACACAAACTTCGGGTTCACTTGACTTCACCCTCCGAAGTTGCTAGCGGCTGCTCTACTGGAACAGTGAACTCGTCTCTAGCGCAGCTGCCCTATCGGCTGGGTGCCTGCAGGCAGAGGAACGAGGCTGGGCATTCAAACGTCTTTGACTGTCTTATCAGCAGTCTTGTCTCTCTCTCCCCCCAGGGCTCTTTCCATACATAATGTTTATTTGCACACCAGCAGGTCGTTGTCTGTTTCTGCAGGTGGCAAGCTGAGGCAGAGTGGACCCCTCTCCAGGGAAATTCCCCGGGGTGCGCTAAAGAGGTCTATTCTCCCCCCTGTCCCTGCGAGGACAGAAACCCTCCTGCCTGGCTCGCCAAATGAATTGTGGTGAAGAATAAAAACTTTTTAATTCTGATAGATTTGTAAGATTTGGTATGTATTTTAGTGCCGGGCGCACGCTAGGGTTTTCTCTTCAATGGGCATGCGCGGCCCTGAAAACTCTCGATCTTTTTTTATTACTCTAGTTAATTTACATATTTATAGAATTTCACAATAGGTCTATGCATATTTATTCTTCTGATTTTGTGTTATACTTATAGCTAGTCACACTCTTATTCAGTTTTTGTCAGAAAGTTCAGAGAGAACTCTTGGGTCACTCTGCGCTGTCTGTTTCAAGCTTGGAGGAGTCTTTTTTATCGCTTATTTTTTTGGCTTGGAAATTTGCATTTCTTCTCTTTAGCTGGGGCAGTTTTGCTAGTGCTGCAGTTACTAGACTAAACAGCATATTTTACTTATGTTTGCAAGCTCAAAGAGGCACATTTTACTTAAATCTAAATGGATTTCTACCCTGTTAAATTTTTACTGTCTCATTACAACCTTGCAGGTTGTTCATGCAGTTCTGAGGGAAGGGAGGGGGGGGGGGCAGATGGCTGGGCTAGAGGAGATGGAAATGGGGGGGCAGATGGCTGGGTTTCTCTCTGCTAAAGGCATTTCAGCTAACTGGTGCAGTGGTGTACTGTACACAGGCAACATAATGAGGTGCTGTGCAGGTGTGAGATAAAGAGTTTTAGGAGTCTGATAAGGAGATACTTTGGCATTGCACCCCGAAGATTTGGCAGCTTTCACAGAAGCCTTGGCAGCTTGCCCAGGAGCTTCGGCATCCAGCCCAGAGGCTCTGGCAGCCTTCCCAAAAGCTTTGGCAGCCGGCCTAGAAGCTCTGGCAGCTTTCCCGGAAGCTTTGGTAGCCTGCCTAGTAACTTCCATGGCACCTGCACCTTCTTCAAAGATGGATTCAACAAGTTCCCCATCAGGGGCGCCATCTGACTTATCCTCCCTGTCAGTCTCTGTTATGAAGCCCGATTTTTTGTTCACTCCATGCTCTGCTTGTTCTTGCTTTGTTTTCCATTCCTTTAATGCCTCAAAAAGTGATCCCCAAGTAACAGCTAAATCGACAACAGTTTTATCTCCTGCTTGGATAACTTCCAACAGTCTGTCCCCGACTTTTTTCCATGCTTTAACGCCAAATGCTGTGTCAGGATCACTGAAAAAATCTTGTGATTTAGCCCACAGCAACATACTACGAAGGGCATAGTCTTGAATACTAATTCCCTTATTTCTTAACAAAACTTTCCATGTAGCAAAAACAGTCTCTTCCTCTTTAGATAAGTTATTTCCCATTATTACTAGCTGGTGGCCCACCTGCTTCCAGGTGTCTTGATAGGAGAAATTCAGGTCCGGACCTCCCTGTGGCTTCCACACACTACTCTCAGCTGCACCAACGCCGCCTCCCCCACTACTCCCCAGTGGGTCATGGTTGCCAGTTGCTAGGACCCCGTGTGGGTCCAGACCAAGTATGTTGTTCAGGCTGTTTTCCTCACGTCAGGATCACCAGATGTCGCTGTTGAGGCGGTTGCGACACAAAGCAGATACATCAAGCAGTCTCAGATGGCAACTCTTTATTATTGAAAATGGCTGACCTTTTATACACTTTCTAATTGTTTATACTTCTTCTACCCTAGCTATTGGCCACAATAATTCAACATAACACCATTGGTGAAAAGTAACAGTGACTTCAGCTAGCTTTCTAAAAATACTTTGTCCAGCTGCAAAGTTCCCTCCTTATCTTTCTTCAGTTCCTCTCTTCTCTTGGTCTCCTTGGTAACAGCCTTGGAGAAAGCTCCTTATCAGCTTCTTCTTGCTTCTCAGCTTCTTCTCACTCCTTTAGCTAACAGGCCCACTGTTAGTCCCTTCCACAAGTTAAGACTCCAAGAAGATAGTTATAAATTTGGGTCCTTCTGTACCCAGCTACCAACTTCAAAAAACCTTCTAGGAATTCAGTATCTACTTAACCCCCCTTTTAAATTTGGGTTGGATTGGCCAAGAGACTCAGAAGTTAATAACTGAAGGGAGATGGATGAGCAGGTGGTGAAATTCCATCTTGTTCTCCTAGGAAATCAAAACACTTTCATTTACTCTTTGTAGCTTTTATGTATAAGCTATACAAATAAAAATTATTAGTTTCTGAAAATCATACTGTATTTCTTTCTGTATTGTAGGGATGCTTGCTCACCAGTAGTAAATGGTGATGTAAGTCAGTAATTCAAACATTTATTTACTAAACACACCCTCTATAAATGGTTCTTTCAAGTTTATAATCAAAATATTAAGTGAAAAAATGCTCATCCTCTTATTCTTGAGAATAAATCATTCTGACATTTGAAAAAAGGTGTCCTAAATTTCTTTCAGGAGGTATCAAAGCGAATTCTAAAACTATAAGTCATAACAATATGTGGAATTAATCCTCCAGTAATTTTAGTGTTAGTAACTTACCAAGACAGAGGTAGTGTCTGAGTAGTTCATAGTCCTTAGCAGATTTTTCTTCCATGAATATATGTAGTTGCATTTGAACCTACAGGAACTTGGATGCAGTAACAAATTTTGTAGCTTAACTACATATTGCAAAGAAGTGCTTCCTTTTGTTCTGAACCTGCTAGTTTTATTCCATAGCCCCTAGACTTAAGAGAGAGAGAACCATTTTCTTCTCCATTCAGGATTTTATTGTTTTTCTTCATATTTTGCCCTTAACATTTCCCCAACCCTGAAAATTTCTATCGTTATAAAATATTTGTAGGCAAGCAATTTGTGTATATTGTTTTTACTTTTAATGATTTGTGTAGTTACAGTACTAGACTGTTCCCTTCCCTGAGGTTTATTGAAAGACAATTGAACTGAATGTCTGCTGTTTGTTGGCATATGAATGCAAGACTCACAAGCTGAGAGCAAAATGAATCTGTTTATTACAGAGTTAAGACAGTACTTATACCCTTAGTGTGAGAATCTCTGTTCAGTCCTTCGCATGCAAGCTGGTTGCAGGCCTGTAATAAATCCGTCAGCCTGACTGGTAGTTTTCTCAAGGTTTGCAGGCTTCAAAGAGAGAGGACGCCTTTCCTGTTCTCAGATCATGTGTAATCTACTTTCTCGCATGCTTCCCAGGAATTCTCTGCAGTGTCAGGCTTTGCTGTTTCCTCGCATCTCCCCCTTTTTTCTTTTCATTGGGGCCATAGATAATGCTAACGTAACCATGACTTGGTTTTGCATGCTTTTAACAGTTCTGATTATGTCAAAAAGGAAGAGACAGAAGATTAAAAAGGATATCATTGCCAGACAACCCAGTCCAATGAAAACCCAAACCTGTAAATTTATCACAGAAAATAATTTTTTTGGGTTTAGACAAGAAAGATCACTTTTCAGATCTGTTAACACCTACTGTTCCTCCAGAGTTTGTAAAGGTCTGATAATGTGGCCTGGGGCCCCAGGGCCGTCCAACCCAGGGTTGCTGCTGCCGTAGGTGTCCCGGCGAGCGCTGGGCTGATAGGCTCAACCCGTCCAGGTCACTAAGGCTGGGCTCCCAGCCACTGGCAAGCTTACTGAGCAGCTCTGGGGTGATTTCAGCTCTCTGGTGAATTCAGCTCTCAAGTGATTTCAGCTCTTAGCTCACTAAGTGCCCCAGGCAGACGCAGGGAGAGAGAGGAGAAGGCTGTATGTGGTTCCACAGCGGTATCTTTTATTGGCAGCTCCTGTGAAGGGGGCAGTGACAGCTCTTCTGCCGAACTGGGCAGAAATGGGGGTTTTATATAGGGCACTGGGGTGCTGGAAATTGTCCAATGGCCAGGGTTGAGGAGAATACGACCTATAGCCTTACAGAGAGATAACAAGGGTCCGAAGGCAGAAGAGGGGCTACTTTGGTCCAGTCATCGTGACTAGGCATTTCTTATCTAAGGCAAGTGACTGCCAGGGAGGCCTTGCAGGACCTCTGACTGCTACAACTCCACTTTCTGCATTTAGTAAAAAGGCGTGCCCTATAGTTCTTTTAAAACAATGGACAAGGCACGAGAACATCGCTAACACAATGACAATTACAATAAAAATCCACAAAATTTCCTTAACCAAAGATGCAACCCATCCTGTTAATCCCCACTGACCAACAAGGTCATTGACCCAGTCTGGGTTGCTTTCTACTTTTAAATCCTTCACAAGTTCCTTCAGTTTCTGGATGTTTGCATGGATGGATTCTGAGCGTGAGGAGAGATTTAAGCAACATATCCCTTCAAAGTCTTGGCAGCCATGTCCGTGGGCTAGCAGTAGGAAGTCGATCGCTGCTCGATTTTGAAGTAATGCATGTCTCGTGGTTTCTTCTTCCTTTAAAAGATCACTTAGGGTGGCAGAGGTAGCGTTGGCTCGCTTACCGAGCCAACACCCTAAGTGATTTATTTTACCAAGAGCTTTAGCTGCAGCTCCCCAGGGTAGGAATAGGGAGACAGGAATCCTTTTTGGTTTGTTCCAATCGTATAATTTTGGATGGCAATTTTCATAAAATTCCGTGTAGGATCTTTTGTGGTGTTTTAATTCACTTTCTTTTTTCCAATTATGTAACAAGTTGGTATTTGGAGTGAGGTTTGAAAGTTTTCCAAGACTACAGGGACCTTCCTGGAGATGGGGGGGGATCCCAGCCAATACTCTGTCACCACAGATGAGGAACATTACCTTGGGCAATACTTTAGGGTGGAGAGAGGATATAGAGATCACCCAAGCGGTGTAATTGCACCAGTCCGGATAGTTATAGGCTTTGTTAACGGGTGATATGTCTTTTCTGTATGTGTTTTTTGTCTGGTCAATTTCTGGCCAATTGTTCTTTGGACGTCTAAAGTAAAATTTGACGCAGTATGTTGCCTTGGAGGACCCCAACAGGTCCAATTCCTGGGGTTCCGCTTGAGCATTGGGCAACATTTTTGTCCACTTGTCCCAAGTATCTACCATGTTGGGTCTCTTACCTGTGGTGCGGAGGAGCTCTGAATTATAGACGGGCCATTCATCTGCTATGAATGGAATCCCACATAAACTTGCGGAAAGTGGGTTATCAATGCTTCCCATGGATAAGCACGGTATCCTGTTTTAATGTTTTCGCTAAGGTTACCCAAACATTGTGGCTAGGCTGTGGGCTAATCCAGCCAAAGGCATACGGTACGGTGAAGAGCATCCAGGCAGCAGTGAGGACAGCACCAACGGAGATAATTTTCATCTTTGGACAAGGATGGGGCTTCTGATAGGGAATATAAGCAAAATTTGTTATCTTTATGGTGGGAGGGGAGGGTTTTCTCCCTTGTTCCTTTCCTCCTTTCCTTCCCCCCCCCCCCCTTTTTTTTTTTTCTCTATAGGCTAAAGATGGGGGAGTGGGTATAAGGTTAGAGGTTTTTGGTAAGAGTTAAGAAAGGGAAGCAATAGGGGTTTTTTGGGTAAACAAAGGGATAATAACATATAATACAGAGAACAATTTGTGTTCAGGCTGTGTCTGGCTTTTGGCTTAACTGCTACAGCAGAATGTTTTTCCACTTTCTGTTTTGTCTGCTCTCGCATGATAGGATGGTCTTTTCTTCTCTATGTGGACATTCGGCGACGTCTTCATCTCCAGGCAGAACTTGTCTGATTTTGAGGTCTTGTATTTGATTACGGGGAATTCTTGTCACTGTTTTTGGGAGTAGTGTTCGCATTGCCTAGGTATGGTTTTATGTTTTTTCCTGGGTACCATCTTGGACCAGATGGTAGTAGATCACATGCATACCCTCTACCCCAAGTAATCAACTGGAAAGGCCCAGAAATTTGATGTGTTTCTGGATCCTTCACTAGCACTGGTGGTTTCTCAGTGAGCTTTGCTTGGGTGGTGTTTGCGAAGTGGTGAAGTATTGGCGGATCAGACTCTGATGTTGTACAATTCAGGAAATTGATGACGTAGAGAGCCTTGCAAAGTCTCTCAACTGGAGATATGATTTTTGTTCCACTTCTCTGCTGATTGAGGACTCTTCTGAGGGTTTGATGTGTCCTTTCCACAATTGATTGTCCTGTGGGATTTGCTGATATGCCTTTCTTGTGTTCTGTTCCCCATTCACTGAAGAACTCTTTTAATTTTCGAGAGGTATAGGCAGTCCATTGTCTGTTTTGATTTGTTTTGGTACTCCCAGGGTAGCGAATGCAAGGAGGAAGTGCTTTATGGTGTGCTATGTAGTTTCTCCTAGATGAACTGATGCAAATATTGCTCCCGAAAATGTGTCAACCGATACATGCACATATTTTGACCTTCCAAACGGTGGGAAGTGAGTTACGTCTGACTGCCACAGCTGGCAGCTGTTCAGTCCTCGGGGATTGACTCCTGTCCCCATAGATGGTATATGTTCATTTTGACAGTTCGGGCATGTGGCGACAATAGCTTTTCCTTGATCTTTTGAGAGCTTGAACATTCTGATAAGGGCAGGTACATTTTGATGGTAAAATGCATGTGACAACTTTGCCTGGGCAAAGATCTCAGGGACGTTAGCAGTTTCTATTGCCATGGCCAATGCGTCCGCTTTCCTGTTCCCTTCTGTGATGAAACCCGGGAGATCAGTGTGTGACCTCACATGCATTATATGGTAAGGTTGCTTTCTGTGGGAGATTAAGCATGTTAATGCCAAAATCAATTGGTGTAACTTTGGATTGGAAACCTCTTTGAGAAGAGCATGTTCTGCTCTCATGGCTATACCTGCGACATACGCAGAATCCGTGACCAGATTAAAGGGTTCGTCTTGGAATTTCTCAAAGGCTCTTACAACAGCTGCTAACTCTGCAATCTGTGGAGATCTCACCACTATTTGGATGTCAGATTCCCAATTTTGGGTCTTAGGGTCCTTCCAAGTTATTACAGATTTGTGGGATGACCCTGAGCTTTCTGTAAAAATTGTTAGAGCTTTGAGTGGTATTTTACTTTGGACTAATTTTGGGGTCAGATTGAAGACTGCATTAAAAAGTTTATGTTTTGGAATACGGATGGAAATTTGGCCTGTATAGCTGTCTAGGGCAAATTGGCGATTTTCATTGGTCTGGAGCAAATTCTCCAGGTCCCCAGTGGTCAGTGGCAAATATATACATGTGAACTCGCACCCAGCAAGGGAGCAGAGGCGAGTTCTGGCTTTTTTTGTTAAATGTCCCATGATTTCCTGGAAGGTGGTAATTGTCTTTGAAGGTTGGTTGTTTGTAAAGATCCATTCCAGGATCAATAAAGGGTCTTGGAGCTGAAGATCCCATTAGAAAATCAGTCCATAGAACCGAGGTGCTTTTCCGAGCATGACGAACTGGAAAGGCAGATTGGGCTCGACGCAATGGCCTTGGCCTGAAGACAGGGCTTCTTGGACCTTGGTGATGGTGTCTTGGGCTTCTGTTGTAAGAGTGCAGGGAGAGTCTAGGTCCTCGTTGCCATGGAGAAGGTTGAACAGGGGAGCAAGGACTTCTGTTGTAATTCCTAGAAGGGGATGTACTCAGTTGATGGATCCACATAAATTGTGTAAGTCTTCCAGGGTTTTTGGGTCATCTTGGCTGATGAGCTGCTGGGGCACAATGGTCCTTTCCCGGATCAGGAATCCAAGATAAGTCCATGGGTTGGTGTACTGTATTTTGTCCTCATGGATCTCAAACCCTGCTTTTTCTATGGTTTCAATTGTTCCTTTAACTGCTTTTTCTAAGTAAGTTTTTTCTGATGCACAGACCAGGATATCATCCATATAGAGGTAGATGATTGCCTCTGGAAATAGGTTCTGAACAGGAGACAGGATGTGAGCGAAGTACCACTGGCATATAGTAGGCGAGACTTTAAGTCCTTGGGAAAGATGCAACCACTGGTATCTTTTGAGTGGAGCTTCTCGGTTAAGAGAGGTAACGGAAAAAGCAAACCGTGGAGCATCCTGGGGGTGCAGCGGAATGCTGAAGAAACAGTCCTTAATGTGTATGATGGCAAGTGTCCAGTCTCACGGCAGCATCGATGGTGAAAGCAGGCCAGGCTGGAGGGGCCCCATGTCCTCGATGACTTCATTGATTTTGAAAAGCTCCTGGAGGAGTCTCCGACTGTCCGTTCCAGGTTTTTGCAGTACGAAGACAGGGGAGTTCCAAGGGCTGGTGGTCTCAACGATGTGACCTTTGGCGAGCTGTTCCTCCACAAGGGTTTGTAGTGCATGCAGTTTTACTTTAGAGAGGGGCCACTGGTCGATCCAGATTGGGTCTTGGCGTTTCCAGGTGAGCTGAGGGGTATGTGGCAGTGCGCGCTCTTCAGTGGCCCCAGTCAGAAATCCTGACTAGGAATACGTAGGGAAGCTTCCCATTGGGATAGAACGTCTCTGCCCCAAAGGGTGATGGGAGCTCTTACCACAAATGGGAGGATGGTTGCCAGCTTGCCTTCAGGCCCTTCGATGAGGATGTTGTGCTTGCTTCACATGGACACTGTGGCTCCACCAATCCTGAAATCATGCCTGCAACCGATTGTAGTTCACAGTGTGCTGGCCATTGCGATCGAGCGATGATGGTCACATCCTCAACCGTGTCCAGCATCCCTGGTAGGTGGATTTTTTCTCCTCTGTAGGATAAACCACACTCAGTGGTAGACTTACTTGGTCCCACAACTTGTGCCCACATTGCTGTAGGGTTGAGAGGAAGCTGTTCCCTGTGATTCTTTGGGAGCAGAAAGGCTTGTGTGATAGGAGTTCCCATTGAAATAAAAAATGGTAAGTCCATGCAGCACAGCTGGACAGAGATTTCTTGTCCCAGGTACACTGTTTGTACCTCTGGAAAAACAAAAATTTCCTCTGGGCCATGGAGAGTGTCCCTTATAATTAAAATGTTAAAAGGACCACTTTTTGGCCCATGCTTGCCTGTGGGAACATGATAAACATCCTTATTATTAAAGTCAATGGACAAAGCAGTTACCACCTAGCACCGTGTTTCCATCTGTATCGCTTCACGGGTTGGATCCTCTCCAGGTTGCCTGGAATCTGCTGGGATGACGCGTGGCTGGATCTGGATGGCCTTTCATTTGTTGTCTTTGCGTGGGGCCTGGCCGCACTACGCCGGAAGTTTCCCAAATGTTGCTGGCAGTACTGCTGATTCGGGGTCTTTGGTAGGTGTTACAGGGGTTTTGGGGATGTGACCTGTCTGGACAGTCCTTTATAAAATTTCTAAATTCCCCACAGTGATAGCAGCGGGCCTGGTCTTTGGAAGTTACTACTGCAAACGCACCAGAAACTCCTTCTGCATATCCTTAGCAACTGCTTGGGCCACTGTGTTTTCAGCGGACATATGACGTGTACAACTTTCCACCATTTGCTCTATGGTGGGTTCTGTATCCAGGGGTAAGGCCCTCAGAATTGTTTTACATTGTTCATTTGCATTCAACAAGGCAAGCTTGCACAACAGTTCTTTTCTTGCTTCTGTGCTCTCTATCTGTTTTTCCAGAGCATCTTTAATTCTGTCTACAAACTTGATAAAGCTTTCATCTACTCCTTGTTTTATATTAGAGAAGTGATGGGTAGGAATAGAGTCATCTGGGGTAAGAAGCAAGGAGGTTTTGGCTGCAATAGCCAAGTCTTGTAGTTCTGCCTTGGGTAAGGTTTTAGCTTGGTCAGAGGGTTTCTGTAAATCCCCTTCTCCAGCCAGCTGTTGGACTGTAAAATCTGGCCTGTTTGCATCTTGAGCATAAGTGTCTGATAAAGTTTTTAATTGTCTTTTCCAATGCCTTTCCCATAGCATATATTCTGCCGGGGAAAGAAGGCTGTTTGCAATGTTTTTAAGGTCGTGCAGTACCAAGACATGTGCTGAAAAAAGAACTTCTAGGAAATTTCTGAAAATATGTGAACTTCTACCATGTTCTTTAGCTATATTTCATAGTTGTACCAGTTCTTAATTTGTGTTAGGTTGCCGCGTTGTCTTCGTGGTGGCACCCCCTCTTTTCCCCTTTATATAAATTACTGGGAAGGCAGTAATTCTCTGAGCTAGTTCCCAATCCCCTGCCTGAGTCGCTTCCATTTTGATTAGAGCCTGTGGATCAATTTCCTCTGTCTCATCTCACTGTCCTCAGACGAGGAGTGAGATTGAGCAGGAGGTGCACTATGCTTTTTTGGGCGTGTTGGAGTGACAGTTTGCAGGGGTGTGGGGGACTGGACAGAGTGTGAGGGGGCAGCTGGCTGTGCTTGGCTAGAGGGAGGCAGCAGTGGGGGGCAATGGCGGCATCACGGTGGCACAGCCTGCACAGTGCTGAGGCACATGGAGAGGTAGGGTGCCACCGTGGGGGTCTCGGAGGTGCCGTTAGAGGGGCACGGAGATTGGGTGGGTGGATGCATCACTTGGGAATGCAGGCAAGGAAAAAAAAATCAGCAGATAAAAAATTAAAGCAATTTCTATAATCAATCAAAAAATCATTAGCCAAAGCAAAAACATGGAGGTGTGAATGACAAGTCATTAGTAATTGTTCCTCTAGCAGTGTTAAATTAACAATTCTAGCATTCTTATCTAATTTTACTTGGTATATCCTATTGCCAAAAGCAGGTAACAACATTTTCCTCAAATGTTTGTGCACGCGGGAGTGATTATTACCTAAATAATATTGAATTTATGATCCACCCATCCCATCATCATGCCAAACAATACTGCAATTTGCCTTTTGGGATGGGAGAATGGTTGCATTGGTCCCACTTTATTTACACATACCATGTGGTCCCAAATCAATTGCCCTCCCATACTGTAAGAATTGTTTTTGCAGCCACTGTCCTATACATGATGTCTATTCCAATCACCATATATTGGAGATGGGTGTAAAATGACATTTGGGGAAATGAGGTGGAGTGGCATCCACAGATTTGTTGGAGGTGGACAGAAATGGATGGCAATGTAATAGCAGTCAATTTTCATGCATTCTCTGAGTGTACATATATTAAATGCAATTGCATGGAAAAGTTAGCACAAGGTAAAGGAGGTACTTGTTTGATTCTATGTTAAGCATATAGGCAGTAAATCAGTAACAAAAGTAGTGTTAATACTATATGTACTACAATATCCTGATCCTGGGGAGGAAGCCAAGTTCTTCTTACCCATTCTGTTCCATTGTTGCTGAGGGGAGACACTGGATCCCACCAAGTCAGAGGCCAAAACAGCAGAGGTTGAATGATGTGGGCCCAATAGATTCTCCCTTCCACCATTTGATGGCAGTATAGCAGAAGAAATACGACAAGGTTCATTGTTGTCCTTGTCTGGGTTTGATGTATCTTGCCAGGAGCCAATATGGTCCTGCAAGTAAAGAAATACACCCATGTTATAAATGAATGCTCCAATTTAATAATTAAAGAAATGTATTAAATTATCAAAGTATACATTTGGAAAAAAAGAAAAAAAACCCCACAAGCAATTAGACTCTGAGCCAGGCGATCAGTGTCGGGGAGACTTAGGACTTGGCCTCTATTGCACCAAAGTCCCCGTGGGTCTCCAAGGGTCAGTTCTAAGGTGCCCATTTTTATACAGTCTCTCGGGCTTTGGAAGGGGGTCTTCTTTAGCATATTATCGTGTTTTCCCGGAACCGGTGGAAAATTGCTGGAATCCTGTCAGGTGAAAATTTCTGGGATAAACTTCTGATGATGCCTATCAAAATGTCTCCAGCTGGGGTCTAGTCAGATGAGAGAAATCCCTTTGAATATACATTTCTGGAGGCAGTATCTTCTTGGTGTTTGAATCTTTATCACTTAGTCTGTTGCTGCTGATGATGCCTATCATCAGCATGTCTCCAGCTGGGGTCTTGTCAGATGAAAAATCCCTTAGAATATACATCTCTGGTGACAGTGTCTTCCTGGCGTTTTGAATTTCTATCACTTAGCTTGCCTGTTGACCAACATTGGTTTTAGTACACAAAATGCTGAGGTTTTTAATTTCATTTAGCACGAATTATTTTATAATATATATTACATATTACAGTAATGTATAGCATCTAAATATGTGACAGTGAATAAGAAATCTTTATAAGTGTACTGTTCAAAGAGTAAATAAATAGGTCATGGTATTCTCCACCCCTTACACAGCTACACTTGTGTTTTCTTAAGGGATACCTCTTACCTTTTAACTAAAAGGGGATGCTTTGAGATCCTTATCATTGTGGAGGGTGGCTCACAGCTTATTTGAACTACTAGTTCTCTCGACAGAACCCGTCTGCCTGATTAGGTAAAAGGAGAGAGAGAAAGAAAGAAAGAAGAGAGAGAAAAAAAGAAAGAAGAAGCTTTGCCTTCTTCTTGGAAAATAAAAGCAAATAATTAGCTTATATTCTTGGAACACCAGTGGAAGCAGCCACTAAGGTGCTTCCGTGGTGCTGTCGTGTTCGCGCGGCTCCATGCTGACGAATATTGCAGGGGAGTTTCCGCAGCTTGGTGCCCCAGCCAGCCCTACTGGGCGCAGCTGCCCCCCCACCCCCCAGCACTACCGAGTTGCCGCAGGCTATGGTCTCGATTACAAGGATTTGGGTTCCCCCAAGAGTGCTGCTGTGGAGGGGGGGTATCTGTACGCCACATGTCCCGCCTCTCCCTTGGCCCAGGGATTCTGTGAGACCTGCTGCCTGGGGAATGTAACACTTGCCGCCACTTGCACGGCGCCAGGCTACTTGCCCGCGGGGCGGCCTTCCCAGCCGACCTGGAGCCGGTCGTGGTGCACCGCTGCGAAGGAAATGCGCCTGGCCAGGGCTGGCTGCCAGCCGGGTGGCAGTCCTTGCTCTGGCCTGCCCCCGCTCCACGTCTGCTCAGCCCCACACCGGTGGGCTGTGGAGAAGCCCTCGCACAACTAGAAATTTTTGACTCTTAGCAGTCTCTACGCAAAACACATCCCTCGGCACCGCAGCTGGGCTGGTGACCGCCGCAAGGTCACACAACTGAGCCCGCCCCCTACCCTGGCGTTGCCGCGCCTCCGACTCTCTGGGTCCACGAAAGCGTGTCTCCCATTGCTGGCAGTTCGCACTGATGGACTGGCGGCTCCAGGCTCTAACGCCCTGAACCCCAGCAGTGCCGAGCCCAAAGGTACTTGGCGCCAGCAGTCTTGCCCCTGGTCCACGATCGTAGTTTTTGCGACTGGCAGGGCTCCAGTGCATCTGATGGCTGCGGTCACCCTCAGTTGGGTCGGAACAGCTGAAAACCACTGTGCCAGACGCTCCTGGCCCGCTACCGCCCATGGGGGCCCGCACGGTCCTTGCCTTGGAAACCCTGCGCATTCGGCGAAAGTTGCCGCCAGCAGCCATCCCGCTGACCATGGCCTCCCGTCGCCTCCGGGTGCCATCACCCAAGTGGCATCTCACGGCTCCACAGGGGAGCTGCGGCGGACCCCGCGCCCCGGCTTGGGGACACCCACACCTCAGCCAGTCTCTGACAGCCAACACCACCGCATGCAATCTCTGCACTGCACTTCTGCCGGTCATCCCCCTATCCTCACTGGGACGGCGCATATCGGAAACTCGCCACGCCCAGCGCGGCTGCAAATACTGCTCCACACAGACTTGGCCCCTGGCTTCGTCTGCGCCCACGGGTCAGGAGAACCACCGCAGCAGCTCTGTGAAACCCCGATTGCCTTCTCCCGCAGCTCCCACCCAGGGAACCTCGCGCACTCGGCTTGTCCTGAGCGGCAGCCCCGCTGGCGCCGGACACCACTAAGTCACTGTGGGCAGGCGCGCCTCAGCTGATAAGCTCTGGAAGTTTTTGCGCTGCCAGTGCACCAGGAGCTTACTGCACTCAGTGCACTGCTGCTCCACGTGGATCAGCTATGTGGTCCTTCCCCCTCGCCGCCCACGGGCTGGGAAAGTTACTTCGACTACCCGTCCCGACACGAGCACCAATTCTGGTGAATGGTGACTTTCACTATCACTTTAACACTGTGGCTTTCAATTTGGCAACTTCCAAGTGCTCTTGAGCTCTTACAAATCTTTTAATCTCATGCGTCCTGCCGGGCCAGGGGCTCTCTGCTTTTGTCTTTTACGCATCCCGCCTGCCGCATTTCTGGCCTTCTTCCACACACATCCCACCAGCGACAGGGTCTCCCCCTTCTTCTCTTATGTGTCCCGCCCTCCTTCCAACCATCCACTATCTTGAAGCTTCAACAGACCAGGACGGATCCATATATTACTAATGTGAAGCTCGCGTTCATATACTGGAATTATGGAACTATATTCTGGCCAAAATAATTAGGAGGATCTTTTACCTTAAGCACACTCCCAGAACTACGTCACTCACACTTCGAGCACACACACACTTGTGAAAAATGCATATTATATGGCTCTATGTAGATAGTTACTATATGTATTATGTCATATTGATTAGTTGTGTTGTATTAACATTTTAATACTATGGTAAATGTAGTTTTGTAGTTAAAACAGAAAATACGTATGTGGGGGTTTTTTTAAGGAATGAGATACTCACTTTGAGGTAACCATCATGGAACACCTAAATCTTCCAGATAAGAGGAATTTATGGTTTTCTTATCAGAAGAAGTTAATTCCTTCAGGCCTTGCTCAGACTCGAAGACGCCATGGGGATTAAAGGAAACAGTTGACATATAACAGAGAGTTTCTTGTTTTAAATAGAATGTATGCATAACCATGAAATATATATGAATATGCAACAGTGTATTGTTTTAAGGGTGATTCCTTTGTTCACAAGGCATGCTTGTTGTGGCTTAAGTGCCCGAGAGCATCCGAACATCTGTAAGTCTTTGCTTTTTATTGTCTTGTAATTGTCCTAACTCTAAATTTTTATTACTCTAATTGTATTACTATTTTTATAACCATTTTTTTATTAATAAACTTTTAAAATTTAAAAACCAAGCGATTGGCATTTTTCACAATTATGGTAGCAGAGGATGGCTTCTAACACCTCTCTGCCGGTGCCTTAGGAGAGTCAGGGTGAGGAAGACGTGTCCTGCCCTGATTAGGCAGCGTCACTCTGTTCCCCTGGTGTTACCGATAGACGCAGGTTACGATCTGATGGACAAAAGGAGACAATAAAACAAAGAAAAGGGAAAGGATTCCCTAAAACCACAGTAATTAGCACCTAAGACTAAAGTGTACACAAAGAACAAAGACCCAAGGAAAAAGGATAGGTAAGTATTTGTTGGGACAGGGTGGATAAGGTGGGGATGAATGTGTGTGAATGAGAGGCAGGCTGGTTATCCCAGACCTGCTAAGCAAGAGCGGTAGTCTCCCATGCTGCGTTTCCGCCTTTTTCGCAAGAAAAGCGGCCAGTAAAGAGACAAAGCGAGTGATAAAAAGAGTGAGAGAATCCCCCCCAAGGAAACCGGGACTGGGTTTTAGGGAAAGAGTGGGACCCCTTGGGGGGGGGGGAAATAAAAGGTAAAAAGAGGGTTTTCTTGGCATAATTCACTGGGGAAATGTTGTATTGTGTTTTTATATCTTTGTAACAGTTCTGTAATGGTTTGCCCCTTCACCCCCCATTTTCCCCCAATGGTTCCACCCTGAGCTCTCCCGCCCCTCCTCCAATGCCACCCCTCCCTGGTGCCTTGTCCATCACCCAGCTCCTAATCCCACCCTCCCAAAATCTTCCACCTTGGGCATCGAGTGAGTGGACAAAGGCCAGGGGTCCCTCCCTGAACCTTCCTCCATTGGCTTGTGTTTCTGTCTGTCCTTCTGCCTTCCACTCCCCCGAATTCCCCCTTTGGGTGGTGGCCATCCTTCCCTGTGGATATTCTCAGTTCAGTCAGAGAGAAAAAGAGAAGGTTTTCTAACCAGGCGAGAGCCTGGGAGACAGTTGGGAAAGAATGGAAATAATTCTCTATCTTGTTATTCACATTGTTTATAGATATGTTCTGCCACTGTGTGTCATTCACTGCACACCAATGGTGTGAGATGTTTTTACTCTAAGACCAATGAAATTAGTCCGCACGATGTTCTCTATAAATAGAGCGGTGCATTTGAAATAAATCAGAGTTCATTCTCTTTGCCTTTGAGTTGGAGTCATTTTCGTTCCCGTCCTGCTCTACAGCGACATCTGGTGACAGCCGTCGTGAACTGCACCTACCCTGAAGGAACAGGGTCTGGTGGACCCCGACTGTTACTGCAGCCTTGGCTGAGGACCCGAGCCCCGGCGTCTTGCGGGGGTCGCTCTGCGGCTGCGGCTGCTCGCCAGGAGCCTGGAGGCTCCGGCCGGACACCTTTACCCTCCTGAGAGAGGTAACGCTGAAACCGCGTGCCTTCTGGAGGAGGCTTGGTCCTGTCTGGACTGCGGATCGTCTCTTAGAAGCCGAGGGCTGAGCGGGACGGTTTTCCCTGAAGTAGTGGAGTGTCTGTCTCTTGCAGTGGACGTCTGCTAAGGGAGGGTTTCCTAACAATGGGGAACCAGTTATCTACGGCTGAATGGTTGTTCTTGACTGCGTGGCAGACTTGCGCCCCTCACTTAGGGATCCAGGTCTCTGATAATGAGCTCGTCACACTCTTGAATTGGGCTCGAGACCATGGATTCCTTGCGGACCCTGAACACGCCTTTGATCGCAGAGTCTGGCGCGGCTTGGGCCAATGCCTCCTGAAGGAGATGCGCAAAAGGGACGCTACAGCGTCCATGCTGTTCGTAATCTGGGGGTGCATCTACACGGCCTTGCGTGGTAAGACCCAGAGAGGCAGCGGTTCCGACCGGGACATTTCGGGATTCCGGGGACAGACCGCGCCGCAGCCCGCGCCGCGTTCGGCCGGGCAGACGCACCTCGCCTTGAGCGAGGTGCCGGTGACATCATCCGCCTTCCAGGCGGCAGCCGGGGTGCCTTTGCCGCAACTATCAGCTTCGGCATACCCGGCATTGCAGGGACTGCAAGGGGCGGCCCTGGACCGGCGGCCGCCGCCACCGGCCGTGGCTCCGCAGCCTCCCCCTTTCCGGACTGCATTCGCGGGGGGGCCCGGCGCCGCCCGCAGTCCACGGCGCAGCGGGAGCTGGAGCCCCTCCGACTCCTTCGCTGATGGAGCCTGCGCAGATGTACGGGTCCCGCCCTCTTGTACTGCTGGGACCGGCAATGGAGCCTCTGCTCCATCCTGTAATAAACGCCAATCACTTGTTTTAAAAATTTATAAAAGTTTAATAAAAATAAAAAGGAAAAAAAATAATACAAGTATAGTAATAAAGATTAAACAATTAGAGTTAGGACAATTAAAGAGACAATAACAGCAAAAAAAATTACAGCCCGGGCTGGGTACCTTTTTCTGGACCCAAAGTGAGCCAGGAGAAGGACCCCGATAAAAGAGAATTCCCTCTTTAAGAGGGGTAACCTGTTGCATACACAAAGCACTTAATGAATATGCATATTTTTTATTTAAAACAAGAAGTTCGTCCTGTACTTGTTGAGGAATTCCTGTTAATCCCAGGCGCCTTGAAGTCTAAGTCGAGTTTGGAGAAGTTTGGTTTTTTGTTGATAAGGAAAGCCATAAATTCCTCTCCTCTGGAAGATTTAGGGGTTTCTGTAATTGTTATCTCTGTGTGGAGAATTTCTTGATTATCTTCTCCTTCTCTTGAGCAAAAAGAATACCACACACACATATTTTCTATTTTAACTACTAAAGCTTAATTTCAATTACAAAACTACATTTACTATATTATTAAAATGTTACTACAGCATAACTTTCCAACCTAGCATAATACATATAGTAAATATCTGCGTAGAGCCATATAATATGCATTTTTCACAATCCTTCCTCTTTCTTTTTGTAATTACTTTGGCTTGAGCAATATTTACTGCTTTCTAGTCTTCATTTTTCATTCATTTTCTTCATAAATCAATCTAGCTTCTTGAAAGGGGTCTTCTATATTGTTTTGTTTCTTTAATACCATAATCTTTTGCACCGTTTTTGTTGTATCCAATTTTTGATCCATGGTCACTAATTGCATGCCTTGAACTACACTGGTGATGAGTCGAATGAAACAGGGGATCAAACAAGGAAGGAATATTAGACCAGCTGTAGCGCATAACAGGAAGAAGCCTAGCTTTTTCCACCATTCTATTCCCAACACGTTATCCCACCAGCTAGTATTCAGCATTGGTTCCCACCTTTGAACTGGTACATGGGCTATTTTTCTGATATCATTGACTATATCTAGGACAGCATCTCCGTTATCATCTATTTTCAAACAGCAATCTGATGTATTGAATTTTCCACAAACACCCCCTTCTTCAGCTGATAGATAATCCAAAGCCAACCTGTTCTGATACACTGCTGCTCTGATTTGGGTCTGTTGTCTTGACATTAATGCCATTGCCCGACCAGTTTTGTTTGTTATTATTTCTACAGCGGCTTGGAGTCTTATAATGCGATTTAACATGTAAATTGGGGTTCGATATCCCCAACTCCCATCTTGTGCCCAGGTGGCTGGCCCATATGTTTCCAATATACGTTCAGGGGGCCATTCCTCGTCTCCCCATGTTTGGAACCCTCCAATTAAATCTCTCTTGTTTCTTTTTAGATCTTCATAAACTGGTATCCCTAAGTGATCCCCTTTAGGCCCTGGCAAAAGAAAAAATCCTGGCTGTATGACTCCCAGAGTACAGCTCCCTTTCCACTGAGAGGGAAGTTTTGGGTATGCCCTTTTTCCACATATCCAGAATAAGCCATCTGGAGCTTTCCAACAGTCAAATTTTTGCCCATCTATATTCTCCCAAAATTTAGAAATCACTGGGATGCCAAGGTAAGGATTTTTTCCTGTATCATTACACTGAAAAAGCCTGATTTTATTATTATACTCACAATTTCCTTTTTTTACTTTTTCCTGGGTCCAATACATGGTAGGTTTTTCTGGGACCCACCATACAGAAGTTCCATTACTGACCTTATATCTTTTACAGGGAGTTTTTCCTACTTCATGAAGGAACTTTTTCCCATTGCGCCAAAGACATTCTTCCCCTATGACTACTGAACTCAAAATCCACCCCTCTGGTCGGTTTTCTCCCCTTATACTTGTCTGGTTCCACTTAAGGAGCTCAATTGGGCCTAAGCTGCTGCCTTTCCATGGCCATTCTTCTGACATCAGGGCCCCTCCACAGACCCAACAATTGGTTAAGTTCCTTACTTATTCTTTCCCCCAATTCTACAAACTGATTTTTACCCATCCTTGAAATATCTATCTTTTTTTCTAATTGTTGTTCCAGTTTTGTATACAAATTGTCAAGTGAGATTGGTACATGTTTAGGTGGTGGTGCCAGCTTATCCTTTTTGTTTATCAATTGCTCTTTTACCAAATCCTGTGCTTTATTCCCAATAGCGTATGTGAAACAAATCCATTTCTCCCCTTTTGGGCATTCACTTCCCATCCTGTTACCACTTATTCCTGAATTCTCAGTAATCCAGTACTTTTGTCCATTGTGCATGCAGTTTCCTAATTTGGATGGGTTATAACAGTGACTGTTGACATCAGTGTGCGAGATAAAAAAGGAGCCTCGGTGTCTTTCTATATACAGCTTCTGGTAACACCTGTAGCATGGCCTTGTCGAAATCCCAAAAGGGAAAAGACAGAAAGTGAGTGACAGAAAAAGGAGAGGTCCAGTATGGCTTATACTCCCACCTCCCATGCCTATGGGGTTGCAACCCACAGCAGGTGTATGTGATCTTCTTGGTGGCGATTATAGAGGCCAATCTGGTCTTGCCCTCTCTTCTCTTGTCACTTTCTCTTAGCTAATTTCCAGGCAAATCGTTTTTGACACTCCTTAACGTGGTCTCCCACTGTTCCTTGGCTATTTCCCATTCAGCAGGCACTAATAATTCCCATCCACAAAACAAAGTTATTATTTCAGTTGCTTCGAGCTCTACTTGGATAGGGGATCTAGTTGACACTCGACACTTCTTGCAATGAGGGCGTCGGTTGTGTGAACTACAATACCAATTTTTCCCACAATTCAAACATTTACATTTAACCCAACTAACATGCCCAGTATTTGGGTGAATCAAACAGGGTATATTACGTGGCACTGATTGAGGTTGTAATTCGCCCTCCTCTTTGTATAAATCACAGGCTAAGGCCAAAATACAGGAGTTTTCTGTCCAAAACAGTCCCGACCCTCCTGTCTGTGGTGGCAGTATTCTTTCCCAAGGAGGGCACCGGAGGGGCCTCAAAGTTTGTCCACGCGGTATTTGAAACCACTGATGTAAGCTCGGTCTTACTTCCCAGTCAGGTGTGATCCTGTGTATATTTCTTGGATCATTCGGGTCCTCCCAGTTCATTACCACCCACTCCCCGTTTAAGAGTCAATTTTATATCACCCGGTTAAGATGTTATCGTCCACTCCTTAGGTTCTTCCACAGGTCCTTTGATTCTGCTGGCGTGGATCCACCCTCGTTCCCTGGTCTGGATCGCAGCCTCAGTCGTCAGCAATACCTGAAAAGGACCTTCCCATTGTGGAGTTAAAGATTGTTCTTTCCATGTTTTTACCAACACCCATTCTCCTGGGTGAATATTATGGATTTTAAAGTCTAAAGGTGTGATTTGGGGGTTTATTCCTTTTAACCTCAAATTTTCAAGAGTTTTTGCAATGGTGTTAATATATCCTTTAACACTCTTTTCCCCTACCTCATAGGTAGCATTTTCATGTTGGGTGGTCAGAAAAGGTAGCCCAAACATCATTTCATAAGGTGACACTCCCAGGTCTGACCTGGGTTGTGTTCGGATCCTCAGTAAGGCTAAAGGTAGGCATTGTACCCATGACATTCGGGTTTCAACTATTAATTTAGTTAAAGTTCTTTTTAGAGTCTGGTTCATCCTCTCTACTCAGCTGGAACTTTGTGGATGCCATGGGGTGTGTAGCTACCATTTTATCCCTAAGGTCTGAATTAATTGTTGTAATACTTTTGACGTAAAGTGTGTTCCTCTGTCTGAGTCTATCCTATTAACCATTCCATATCTTGGAATAATCTGTTCCAAAAGGGTTTTACTTACCACGTTGGTTGTGGCCTTGGCAGTGGGAATCGCTTCCACCCAATGAGTTAGATGGTCTGTTATTACTAATAAATACTTCCATCTTTGAACTTGAGGAAGTTCAGTAAAATCTACTTGGATACTTTGAAATGGTCTAAGAGCCAATTTCCGACCTCCCAATGTGGTTTTCCTCATTACCTTTTTATTTATCCTTTGGCAAGTTATACATCTTTCAGTTAGTTCTTTGATATCCCAAAAATCCCAATACACCCATAGTTCCTTAGAAAATGATCACACAAAGCCTGAGTACCCCAGTGAGTTTTCTGATGCATGTCTTCTAATATTCTTCTAGTAAGCATTTTATTAAGTAATTGTCTTCCAGCAGGAAGTTTCCATTTCCCTGATTCATCTTGTTCAGCTCCTATCTCCTTTAATTCCTTTTCCTCTGCTTCACTAAATTTTGGAATTTCCAGTTTCTCCTCATTTGGAGTTAATATTAGCATAACTCTTTCAGCTCCGTTTTCTGCTGCATCCTTAGCTTCCTGGTCCACCAAATTATTTCCTCTTACTTCTAGAGTCACTCCCTTTTGGTGACCCTTAATGTGTACTACAGCTATCTCTTCTGGAAATTTTAATGCTTCTAAAACCTCTAAAATGAGCCCCTCATGTACTAATCTTTTTCCCCTTAAATTAAGCAATCCTCTTTCTTCCCAAATTTTTCCAAAGGTATGTACTACTCCAAAGGCATACCTTGAATCAGTATATATAGTTCCCTTTTTGTGTGCTAAATATTCCAGTGCCCTTTTTAGAGCATATAATTCACAGGTTTGAGCTGACCAGTTTGAAGGTAATTTCCCTTTTTCAATAGTTTGCATGTTTTTCCCATCAACTACTGCATACCCTGATATTCTTTTTCCTTGTAGACACCTGGAGGAACCATCCACAAAAATTATCTCCCCTTCTGAAAGGGCTTGTTCTTCAAGATCTTCTCGAACCTTTGTTTGGTATTGGATAATTTCTAGACAATCATGTATTAGATTATCTGTTGGTTCCCCATATAAAAATTGAGCTGGATTTAAACTTCTATTTACTTCTAGGGTCAAGTCATCACTGTCTATCAAGATTGCTTCATATTTTAACATCCTGCAGTCTGTCAACCATTTTTCAGCCTTTTGATTTAACACATTTCGTACTGCATGAGGTGTGCACACAATAAGTTTACCTCCAAAAGTCAGTTTACGAATTTCTTCCACCAGAATTGCAGTAGCTGCTATAGCTTGAATACATACTGGCCAGCCATGACTCACTGGATCCAACATCTTTGATAAATAAGCCACTGGTCTCTTTACTCCCCCCCACTCCTGAACCAGAACTCCATGAGCCACCCCCTTTTCTGCATTCACATACAGATGAAAGGGTTTCGCTAGTGAAGGTAAGCTTAAAGCTGGTATTGAGGCCAGTTTCAACTTCAGTTCTCCTAATTTATCATCATCTTCCTTGGTCCATTTTATATCATCTCCCCCTGTCAATTTTTCATACAAAAATTTTACTGCCTGTGTATATCCCTCAATCCATAGTCTACAATATCCCAATAACCCGAATCGTTTTCTGATCTCCCTTTTGGAAGAGGGAGGGGGAAGGGATAAAATTCCTGCAATTCTTTCTGGGTTGAGCTTCCGACTACCTTTACTTATTAAGTGTCCAAGATATTTTACCTCTGGTTCCAAAAATTGCAGCTTCCCTTTTGATACCCTTAATCCTTTTTCCCCAAGAAAATTCAAGAGTTTTATAGTAGCCTCCCTGTCTTCCACTTCAATTTCCCCCATAGTAAAAGATCATCCACATATTGGATAATTTGTATCCCAGGGGGAGTGGGGAAAGTTTGTAATATTGTTTCTAAAGCTTGCCCAAATAAGTTTGGGGACTCTGTGAATCCCTGTGGTAATTTTGTCCATCTTAATTTCTGTTTTCTCCTAGTTTGTGGATCCTCCCATTCAAAGGCAAAGATATCTCGGCTCTCCTGGGCTAATGGGCAAGCCCAAAAAGCATCTTTAAGATCCACTACACTAAACCACTGATGCTGGGGAGGGACCTTACTTAGGAGAGTATAGGGATTTGGTACCACTGGGTAGCGAGTCCGAGTTCTTTTGTTAACCTCCCTTAAATCTTTTACCAGTCTATAACTCCCATCAGGCTTCTTTACTGGGAGAATAGGGGTATTATGGGGAGACATACAAGGTTCCAATGTCCCATCCTTAATTAGCTCTTCTATTACTGGCTTCAAACCTTCCCGTCCTTCTAATGAGATAGGATACTGACGCACACGTATGGGACAATCTTCTCTCCCAATTGTAACCTTTATGGGATCGATATTTAATCCTCCCCTATTTCCTTCACCAGCCCAAACTTCCTTTTTGATTTTCTCTTCATCTTCTTGGCCTAATCTTAGCACTTTAGCTGTCATCTTCCCATCTTCTGGTATAACTCCTATTCCTAATTTCACTTGAAAATCTCGTCCCAATAAATTACTACCTGCTCCTGGGACCAACAAAACATCCCCCATCCAAAATCTCGTTTCTCCCTCCATTACCACATCTTTAATGACAGGCACAGTGAAACTCTCTCCTTTTGTTCCTGTTACTTTTACAGTATCTTTATGTACACTATAACCTTTTGGAATATTTAACAAACAGGTTATTTCTGCTCCGGTATCTACCACAAATTCCAATTCTTCTTCTTGGGGACCTACTTTTAAAGTTATCACAGGCTCCAGATGGTATCTGTCCCCTAGAAAATAGAGCCTTTGACACCCCTATTCTTCTTCTGTGCTCATCTCTTTGAAGATTTTCAAATCTTTTGCCCGCTTAGGACAGTCCCTTCTATAATGTCCTTCGCTCTGACAGTAAAAACAGACATTCCTAGAATGCTCCTGAGGTTTGGTTTGTATTGGAGTTTTATTCTTTCCTGTTCCCCTTCTCTACGACCTTCATATTTAGGAGTAATGCCTGTGTCTTTTTGATTTTTCTTGTAATTGTTTTCTCTCATCGTGACTGCCATAATTTTTGCCTTCAGTTTAGCTTTTTCTTCATCCCTCCGGACATAAACTTTCTGAGCTTCCTTCAATAAGTCATCTAATGGTTTATCATGCCAATCCTCAATTTTTTCTAATTTCTTTCTAATATCTGGCCAAGCGTTTGTAACAAAGTTAATCCTTAACAAAGCTTTTCCCACATCAGTCTCAGGATCTGTTCCGGAATATTGTTTTATATTTTTCGTAAGTCTGTCTAACCATTCAGTTGGGGTCTCTTCTTTCCCCTGCTGTGCCTCAAAAGCCTTTTTAGCATTTTGCCCTCGAGGTGCCGCCCCTTTTATTCCCTTGATTATTGTATTGCGATAGTCATTCATAAGTTTTCTCCCCTGCTCACTATTCTGACCCCACCCCGGAGGTTCAGTTGGCATTATTTCTTCTCCAGAGGGCCCCTGTGGATGTTCCTTATTCCAGGCTTTTATGCCTGCAACTCTGATCATCTCCCTTTCTTCCTGAGAAAATAGTATCTTCATTATAGACTGCATCTCTTCCCAAGTGTAAATGTTTGGACCTAAAAATTGGTCCAGTTGTTCAGCTGTGCCAATGGGATCCTCTAAAATCCCTTTGATTTCTTTTTTAAAATTTCTGACTTCGGAAGAAGTCAGGGGAGCATTCACAAATCCAGTCCAACCCCCTCCCATCGGGACCTCTCTCAGTGGAAATAGGCCAATTTCTTTCTCCCCGTATTTTTCTGTAGCCTTATTTTCGTGTGGTGAGGAAAAATCAGGAGAAAGCTGCCTCTTAATTGCACTTCTAGTATTTTTATAAGGGGCATCTTCTAGGGACAAGGAGCTCCTTTGAACCGGAGCTGCGGTTTCCAAGGGAACGGAGCTCCGGGCAGGAAGGGCGGTGTGAGGAGGACATACCATAGAGGCCAGGTCCTCCACAGGCGGATCATGGACGGGGTTTGCTGCCGGAACTGCTGAAGGGAGAAGCATGTCCGGGGGATACTGGATGGGAGTGCGGTCAGCCTCCACGTGGCTCATGGCGGCGGAGTCAGCCGCTCCCAGCAGAGGCAGGGTAGCGGCGGCAGCGCCCAGTGTAGCCGGAACGGGCAAAACCGCGGGGGATGGGGCCGAGAAAACTGCTGCGGGAGAAGCGGCCAGAGACGGGACAGCCGGGACCGACGGGAGCCCGCCAGGCGCGGCCAGCGGACCAGCCGCGGACAATATGGGCAGGATGGGGGAGGGGGCCGGTCGGGCAATCGCGAGCAGCGAGGCGGGGGCCGGTACCGACGCGGCAGGCGGCGAAAGAGGGACCAGGGGGGTTGCTGCGGGCAGCGGGGCGGGAGCCTGCAGAGCCGCCGCTGCGGGCAGTGAACTCACGCCTGGGACGGGAACCGGGGCAGGAACACGCGGCGAGCCAGGACCCGGGGTAGGCGCAGGAACCGGGACAGGCACCCACACCGGGGCCGGCGGAGCTGAGGGGAGCAGCTCGCTGGGACCTGAAACCAATGCTGGGGCCGCGGGTAGGGCAGGCGTGAATGGGAAGGGAGGAGGTAACATTTCTAAAGGATCCCATTCTTTTTCTTTTCCTCTTGTTATAAATGAAAAATGATCCAGCCAAATTAAAAAATAAAAATAATTTATTTTAGCAATAGAGATCTAACTTAGCCAGCCACACGGAAAAGGACAGTGCCGAGCCCGGGATCGGCGCTGGGTGCAAGACACAGAGATCAGCCTCAGCAGAGGTTTCACTCTATGCCTCCACACCACTATCCTGGTACAAGCGATTTTTATAGGGAAAATTTTGCCTGAGGCCAGGATTTCGGCATTCAGTCCTTTGTTTCATTCAAAGTCCCATAAGTTGATGAGATTTCCTTCTCGGCGACAAGGCAGAGAAATTCAAAGTCTGGTGTCGTGGAAACTCTTGATGAAATTTACGGGAACAGAGTATTCACATGTATCGGCCCGGGGGGGATGTTCCTGATGGTGATCAGCGCCTGGGTGTCTCCATATCGCTTCAGATAAGGCCCATCTCCTGGTGAGCTACATCCCCTTGCTTGTAAATCACACACTCAGTTTTGCCTGAGAAGGGAGGCTTTTAATGCCAAAGGGTACATCCTAACAATTATTTAACATTATATAAATATATATTTAAAAAATGGCGTGAATTATACCTGTTACATATAACACTCTTTTTTCCTCTTGCTCCCCTCCCTTCTCTTTCCCTTTTTTCCTTTCTTGTTTTGTTTCGGGGATTTCTGATACCTTAAAGATTTTTACTTTCCTAAAATCCCGTCCAACACGTGGCATATTCTCTTTCTTCTGAATTAAACGGTTCCTTTGAGTTTACAAATACATTTAAAGCCTGACAAATCCATTTCTCAAAAGAACCATATCTAGGCCAATAAACGTGGTCAGATCGTATTTCCTTTGTTGGCCATTCAAGCATACAAAATTGTATCATCTTGACTTTGTCTTTTTTTTTTTTGTACATGGGTTTTTTTCCCAGTTGGCTAGCATAACTCCCAGAGGACTATCTTGGGGTATTTCTGTTGATAATTTCTTACTCCTTTTTTTTTTTCCTGTATTCTCTTTACTGGATTTCTGTCCCATTTTTCAAGATCTTATCTATTCACCCCCTGCCTCTGTTTTTCACTTTCCTCTCACTACCTAAATTCCACTTTTCTTTCAACTATATTAAAAAACCTCCTTTTTCTCACACTCCTTTTCAATACAATACACTTTCCTCCAAGGAACTATAATAAAGCTTAAAATAAACAATCTACATTACATATACTTTCATTCGTCCACATTCACTCAACTTTATTTTTCACCTACTCTCACACACAACAAAACAATCACAACAACAAGGTACCTTTTAATTTCAACACCTATTACACGTTTAGGTGTCCCTGGCCAGCCCCGGCGCTCTTGAATACCCCTCAGTCTAGCTATGTTGTTCCCAACCCCAGATTCTCTTGGGTGTATCCTCAGTCCGGCAAAAAAAAATTTTTACTCAGTCCTGGGTGCTCTCGAAGATTAATATCTCAACCCAGCAGCAACCCTGGGTGCTCTTGAATATTAATCCCTCAACCCAGCCCATTCAATTCAACCTAGCAAAAAAAAAACTTTTAAAGGCCCCTTTTTACCTTCTTATTTTCCCCAATGGATTATACCAGGAACACCCTCGGCTTCTTCTCTCCAAGGGGTCCCACTCCTTCCCCGAGACGCAATCCCAATTTTCCCCGGGGGGATTCTCTCACTCTTTTATCATTCGCTTCGTCTCTGTACTGGCCGCTTTTCTCGCGAAAAAGGCGGAAACGCAGCATAAGAAACTTCGCAATCGCTTAGCAGGTCTGGGGTACCCAGCCCGCCTCTCATTCACACACATTCATCCCCCCTTATCCACCCCGACCCAACAAATATTTACCTATCCCTTGTCCTTGGGTCTTTGTTCTTCATGTACACGTTGATCTTAGGAGCTAATTACCGCGGTTTAGGAATTCTTTCCCTTTTCCTTGCTTTATTGTCTCTTTTTGTCCATCGGATCGTAACCTGCATCTGTTGGTAGCACCAGGGGAGCACAGCGAGGCTGCCTAATCAGGGCAGGACGCGTCTTCTCACTCTGACTCTCCTAAGGCACCGGCAGAGAGGTGTTAGAAACCATCCTCTGCTACCATTTGTAATAAACGCCAATCACTTGTTTTAAAAATTTATAAAAGTTTAATAAAAATAAAATGGAAAAAAATTAATACAAGTATAGTAATAAAGATTAAACAATTAGAGTTAGGACAATTAAAGAGACAATAACAGCAAAAAAAATTACAGCCCGGGCTGGGTACCTTTTTCTGGACCCAAAGTGAGCCAGGAGAAGGACCCCGATAAAAGAGAATTCCCTCTTTAAGAGGGGTAACCTGTTGCATACACAAAGCACTTCATGGATATGCATATTTTTTATTTAAAACAAGAAATTCGTCCGGTACTTGTTGAGGAATTCCTGTTAATCCCAGGCGCCTTGAAGTCTAAGTCGAGTTTGGAGAAGTTTGGTTTTTTGTTGATAAGGAAAGCCATAAATTCCTCTCCTCTGTGTGAAAAATGCAGATTATATGGCTCTGTGCAGATATTTACTATATGTATTATGCTAGGTTGGAAAGTTATGCTGTAGTAACATTTTAATAATATAGTAAATGTAGTTTTGTAATTGAAATTAAGCTTTAGTAGTTAAAATAGAAAATATGTGTGTGTGGTATTCTTTTTGCTCAAGAGAAGGAGAAGATAATCAAGAAATTCTCCACACAGAGATAACAATTACAGAAACCCCTAAATCTTCCAGAGGAGAGGAATTTATGGCTTTCCTTATCAACAAAAAACCAAACTTCTCCAAACTCGACTTAGACTTCAAGGCGCCTGGGATTAACAGGAATTCCTCAACAAGTACAGGACGAACTTCTTGTTTTAAATAAATATATGCATATTCATGAAGTGATTTGTATATGCACCAGGTTACCCCTCTTAAGGAGGGAATTCTCTTTTATCGGGGTCCTTCTCCTGGCTCACTTTTGTCCAGAGAGAGGTACCCAGCCCGGGCTGTAACTTTTTGCTGTTATTGTCTCTTTAATTGTCCTAACTCTAATTGTTTAATCTTTATTACTTTACTTGTATTAATTTTTTTTCCAATTTATTTTTATTAAACCTTTATGAATTTTAAAAACCAAGTGATTGGCGTTTATAACATCTGGAAGATTTAGGGGTGTCTGTAATTGTTATCTCTGTGTGGAGAATTTCTTGGTTATCTTCTCCTTCTCTTGAGCAAAAAGAATACCACGCACACATATTTTCTATTTTAACTACTAAAGCTTAATTTCAATTACAAAACTACATTTACTATATTATTAAAATGTTACTACAGCATAACTTTCCAACCTAGCATAATACATATAGTAAATATCTGCGTAGAGCCATATAATATGCATTTTTCACAATCCCCTGGCACGCGCCCCGCCGCACGCGGAGGCTTCTGCTTTGCCAACGGGACAGGTGCAACTACCTCCCTGCGCGCCTCCCTGCGCGCCGTGCGGACGGGTGGATTACATATCCTTTGAGATACCGGCGTCAGTTGTGCAGCAGCACATCCTGGGCGGGACCACCATGTCGTTCTCCGTCCTGCCCTCTGTGGGACTGGCTCCCGCGCCGGGGGCGGGGGCTGCCCTCCCCGCCCCGCCTGCCATGGCGCCACTCCTGCCGGCAGCGGGGTTCGCCGCTCCGCCCGACGTTTCAGCGGCAGCAGCAGCCTTGCCTTTCGCTCCACCCTCCGCTCCGCTCGGAGCGAGCCCGCCGCCGCCGCCGGGGCCGAGAGAAGCCGCCGCGCCGCCGCGGTCACCAGCGCCACTCCTGAGAGAGTCGCCGCCACGGCCCCCCACCCCGGGATCGACATCGGCGCCGAAGCGACCGCCGCCGCCGACCCCGGGACCGGCAGAGTTGTCGCAGCCGCCGCCGCAACCGCCAGCGCCAAGAGACGCCGCCGAAGCCGCGCTGCCCGCTCCGCTTGGGCTAGCGGCGTGCAACAGCGTGGGGGAGACTGCACCCCCCGCGCCGCTGGCTGCGGGTGGGGAGCGCCCGCAGGGCGCCGCGGCTCCCGCTGCCGCGCCACCTGAAGCCGGCTCATCAGCAGCGACTTCGCTCTGCGATTCGCCGCCGGCAACGGCAGGCAGCCCTGTGCTGGACAACACATCCAGCCTGTTTGTTTCAGAGCCTGCATCCAGCCCATCACTCCCTCTGCTTCCCCCAGACTGCCCCGAGCTCTGTCCCACTGAGGCAGAGGCAGCGGGAGGGAGCACCGGCTTGGTCCGCAGCAGCGTCCCTGCTGCTGCTACCGTGGCTGGGAATGGGGATGGGGCCGCGATCCAGTCCATTGTATCGCGGGGCAGCGCAAACACACCGGGAGCGAAGAGCAGCCCCTTGTACTGGGCAGGCATGAATGGTGCAAAGGTCCCTAAAACCAGGGTGGAATTTTATATTCCCGGGAAAACCTCCCCTGCCCGCGCCCCGCGCGTCCTGCTCCTGTTCGTAGAGCGGGAGGAGCGGGGTCCCGAGAAGCTGTGGCTTGATCCATGGCCGAGTGGGGCGGGGGGAGGGCGAAAAGCCGGAGGAATTACCGGGATTCTCGCAGCCTGGTGGGGGCGTGCACCGAAATATAAGATTGGAATGGGTCGCCCATTTGCGGGTGGCCATGGAGTGTCCCAGGGACCCCAGATTCAGGGGCCCCAAGTGATACCTATGAGAAGCTGGGGGGAGGGACCGAGCCGCGTGGATCTTGGCTCGGCAAAGAGCCTGGGTTCTCCGTCCCCCCGGCCAGGTTTGGGACGCTTGGCCCGGCCGCCTGGACCGGGTCCTCCGCCTCGCCGAGCACCACAGGGTCCTAGAGCCCGCAGGTGCTGCTGGCTCTTTTGGGGAAAAAAAAAAAAAAGGCGGAAAGAGCTGTGTTTTACTGACAGCTCAAACTACTGGAAAGCCACGACAGCCTCGGCCCAAGTGATTAAATTAAGGGCTGTGGCCATGGCATTTCAGAGATTTCATGACATTTCAGAGATTTCACAAGTGTTTCTGAATTGGGTCAATTTCACTCAATTGCTTTGAAAGCTTTGAGGATGCAATTTGGACCTGAGTTCAAATTTGTCACTCAAGTTGTTCATTGAGGACATGACTGCATGGGCCAAAAGCCTTGCATGATTCTTCTATCAAGTGCACACACCTTGCAAAAGCAATTTGATGAATGCCAACCAAGGCTTGACCTGCTGCATCTTATTGGCTGGGATAAATCCCACAGGCCTAAAGGCTTTGCAACTGTGGCAAACAGATGTTGCTCATCTTGCCAGGTTCCGAATTTTGCTGATTTGGGTATGTGCATGTGTTTGTTAATACCTTCTTTTCTGTCATGTGGGCATCTGCTCACACTGGGAAATGGGTCTTGAAAAGTTGGACTGCCAGTCCTTTGGCAGACTGACAATGAGTTGTTACTATCCTAGAGTTGGTAACTGATTTCTTGAAATTCATAATAAGAGTTTGGAATCTCTTCAACCATTCTGAGCCAATATCCAAATTGAGGTTTTGATTGATTGGAGTTGATAAAACTCTTGAGCTGTGTTTGTTCTCTTTCCTGCAAGGGCCCTGCAGGAGGGCACAAACACCACCTTCTTCTTTTTTCTTTTTTTGTAAACAAAACGGAGGAAATGTGGATATTCTCAGTTCAGTCAGAGAGAAAAAGAGAAGGTTTTCTAACCAGGCGAGAGCCTGGGAGACAGTTGGGAAAGAATGTAAATAATTCTCTAATCTATCTTGTTGTTCACATTGTTTATAGATAGGTTCTGCCACTGTGTGTCATTCACTGCACACCAATGGTGTGAGATGTTTTTACTCTAAGACCAATGAAATTAGTCTGCACAATGTTCTCTATAAATAGAGCAGTGCATTTGAAATAAATCAGAGTTCATTCTCTTTGCCTTTGATTTGGAGTCATTTTCGTTCCCGTCCTGCTCTACAGCGTCCTGCTGTACAGCGACACTTCCCCCTTGTCTCCGCCCCAGTACTTAAGGTGATTACGAAAGCCACGTGGCGACTTTTGGCCCCCTGGACATGGAATTCAGAGCTCTCCGGAGCTTGCAATAAACCTGACACTTTTTCCCCGGCCGTGAGTTGACTCCCTCATTGCCTTCTCGGATGCCGCCTCTCCTCCATACAAGGCAGACAATGAAGCGCTCTCTCTTAACCGCTCCCCAAATCTGCCACGAGAAACAGGGGAGTGTCCCCCGCTGCTGACCGTGCCTCTGCCGGGCAGTCGAAGCCAGGGGGCTTCAGGGTGAGCACAGCAGCAAGGAAAAAAAATTAAAAAGTAAAAAGAGGGTTTTCTTGGCATAATTAATTGGAGAAAAATAAAAGGTAAAAAGAGGGGTTTTCCTGACATAATCAATTGGTGGAAAAAAAATATAATATAAAAGGTAAAATGTGTGGGAGGGGCCCCAAAAAATTCTGCTTTGGACAACACAGCTAGATTGAGGGATATCCAAGAACACCAGCACTGGCCAGTAACACCTAAAAGTGTAATTAGGTGAACTGAAAGGTACCTTATTGTCTTGTTGTGTATGTGAGGGTGGGACCCGCACCAACAAGTCCCTGCGGGTGGGAGATGAGGCAAAACCCGCAAAACTAGCCTTGTTTCCCCGGGCATGTGAGTCGCATGCAGCCAGCCTCAAAGGTGAATTGGCACCAGAGGCAACCAAATTCAGGGCACTTCCCAGAGGCCTAGCAGTACTGAAGCCCAGAGAGGCTGACCCCAAAGCAAGGATGGCTCAGTATCGTAAGACCTTTTAGCACCACGGCTGTGCATAGTCGTCTAACCCATTCCCCGGGGGGGGGGGGGGGAGTCCAGATTGGGCAAGGTATGGAGGTCCGAACCCCTGACTCTGAGGCTATCTCTAGGGAAGAGGGATAGCCAAACCTTGGGGAGATGGAAGGGGTCAGGGTGGGGGCTTACACGATCTGCGATTCTCTGGCAACAGAAATCCCTTTGTGTAAGTCTAAGAGGTTTGCTAACGTTTCCTTCCTCTGTGCAATAAAGTAAAGGGAAATGTAGAAGTATGAATGAACAGGCCTGAGGGTGTAAATGTGTGTGCGAGAGTGAGTGGAAAATAAAGGTGAGTAAATGGAAATGAGTGGAAGATATGTAATGTAGATTGTTTATTTTGAGCTTTACTTTATATCCTTGGAGGGAGGTGGATTGTGTTGAACAGTATTGTGAAGTAAAGGACTTTTTGTGTAGTTGAAAGAAGGTGGTATTTAGATTATTAGAGAAAGTGGGAAACAGAGGCAGAGGACGATTAGATAAGATCTTGGGAAAAAAAAAAAAAAAAAAGGAAAATGGGACCGAAATCCAGTAAGGAGAACACAGGAAAGAAAAAAAGGAGTAAAAAATTGCCAACGGAAATACCCCAAGATAGCCCTCTAGGAGTTATGTTAGCCAACTGGGGAAAAAACCCTTGTACCAGAAAAAAGGACGAGGTAAAGATGATGTAATTTCGTATGCTCGAATGGCCAACAAAGGAAATAACATCTGACCATGTTTATTGGCCTAGATATGGCTATTTTGAAAGTTGGATTTGTCAGGCTCTAAATGTGTTTGTAAATTCGAAGGAACCGTTTAATTCAGAAGAGACTATGCCACATGTTGGACAGGAGATTTTAGGAAAATAAAAATCTTTAAGGTATCAGAAACCTCTGAGAAAAAACAAGAAAAGAAAACAGGGAAAGAGAAGGGAGGGGAACAAGAGGGGAAAAGAGGAAAAGAAAAGGAGTGGGATCCTTTACAGGTTTTGCCCCCTCCATTCCTGTTCGCGCCCCCATCAGCTCCGCCTGTCCCGGTCCCGGTGCTTGTCCCAGGTCCCGGCGAGCCGCTCGCTTCGGCTCCGTCTGCCCCCGTGCCGGCGCCTGTCCCGGGTCCTGGCTCGCAGCAGCTGCTTCTGCCCCGATTCCCGTCCCGGGTGTGAGCTCGCTGCCCACAGCGGCCACTCTGCCGGTCCCCGCCCCACCGCCTGCTGCAGCCCTCCCGGTCCCTGTTTCACCGCTTGAAGCTTCTGTACCAGTCCCCGTCTCGCTGCTCGCGGCTGCCCAACCGGCCCCCACCCCCATCCCGCCCGACCTGTCCGTAGTCGCTCCGCCGGCCGCGCCTGGCGGGCTCCCGTCGGTCCCGTCCGTCCCATCCTTGACCGCTTCTCCCGCGGCTGTTTTCTCTGCCCCATCCCAAGCGACTTTGCCCCTTCCAGCTGCACTGGGCACTGCCGCTGGTGCTTTGCCTCTGCTGGGAACTGCTGACCCAGCCGCCATTAAACACGTGCGGGCTAATCTCGCTCCCGTTTGGTACCCCCCGGAAATGCCCCCTCCTTTGGCGGTTCCGGAAGCAAACCCCGCCCATGCTCCGCCTTTGGAGGACCGAGTCTCGGTGGTGTGCCCTCCCCTCACTCCCCTTCCTGCCCTGAGCTCCGTTCCTCTGGTAACCGCAGCTCCAGCTCAAAGAAACTCTCGCTCTCTGGAGGACGCCCCTTATAGAAACACAAGAAGTTCAGTTAGAAGGCAACATTCTCCGGACTCTTCCTCACAGCAAGGGAGAAAGGCTATAGAAAAAGACTGGGATAAAGAAATTGGTCTATTTCCACAAAGAGAGGTCCCGATGGGAGGGGGTGGAACTGGGTTTGTAAATGCTCCTTTGACTTCTTCTGAGGTCAGGAATTTTAAAAAGGAAATCAAAGAGATTTTGGAGGATCCCATAGGCACTGCTGAACAATTAGACCAATTCTAATGTCCAAACATTTATACTTGGGAAGAAATGCAGTCTATAATAAAGAAGGAAGAAAGGGAAATGATCAGAATAGTGACACGCGGAGCCAGACTCTAAAACTGAGACAGAGTGAGTTTTAAAGTAGGTATGTTTATTCGGCCGGACGCATGTGGGACATTTCCCCAAATCCATGCGTGCCCCTTGCTTACACACGTGTTCTTTTATCCCCTGGAGTGTTACATATGCATTAAGTTTCCCCATGGGTCATTTCCTGGCTCCCCTCCCTCTCCGCTCTGTATGCTAATCAGCTTGTCGGTCCTCTGCGCCTGCGCAGCTGTCTCTGGTGGTCGTCCCAGGCTTCGGGGGGGTCGTAAAAGGGATGAAGTAAGAATGGTCTTCTTCAGGCTGACTTTCCGACCCCACTGCTTTGCACATGCCCATTGATTCCTTGGCCACGGTCCAAGCCAGGGGCCAGGATCCATCTGTTTCCAGAACATAAGGGGCCCCATTTTTCAGTTGTCTTTACACCCTGTATCCTGTTTTCCATATACATTCTTCCTCCTTATCAGGTCTCTCTTTGCTGCTCTGCACGTAGTCTCTTCCTTTCCCATAGGCCAGGATACGGTATATTCTCACGTAACCTAAGGATGTGGCCCTAAGCAATATCCATTATTTTATATGCCTATTACTATTCAATACCTTCTAATTTCTATGATTAATATCTTCTAGTTCTAATCCCATGTTTCAGTCCCCCCTTTTCAGCAAAATAGTAAATTCTTTTACTTAGTACAAGCTCCAATCTCTACGATATGTGTCTCCCAATGCTTTACCATGAATCTGGGATAAAGAGGTTAGTATTGTTATTCGTTGTAACAATTTGCAATTCCAAATGAGTATCACAAAGGATAGTGTTAAACTTATACCTACTAATATTAGTAAAACAATAATGGGGTGACATAATAATGTATTTAGGATTCCAGTTGCAGTGGGCGACCATCCAAAAAGTGAATCCCACCAACTGTGACTTGCATCCTGTTTCACTCTTTGCAGAACCTTGCTTATTTCTTTTATGTCATGATGGACAGTAATTAAGGTTTTCTCCCCAGTTTTTTGAATATTCTCTAGAATTTTGACAAGGTCCTGATGTTTGATTAATTGTCTAATTAAAGTGAGGTTCATTCCAATAGGCGTGGGTGACAACCTGTGGTACATCTTATTGTTGGCATTAATTAGCTGATGAGACACAACTGGTGCCAAATACAGAAAGTCACACCCTGAAATCCTAACAAAGTTACAAATACAAAAGTTAAGATAATTCTTACTGAGCAAAGTTACATTACCCTTATCTGTTTCTATAAAAGTACACGCAGTTCTCAAACATACACAACCTTGACCAATATATACAAGTACAGGCCTTTGGCTCGTATCCGGATGAATCTCAAAGTGACAAACACCTTGTTCAGTATCAAGACATATATCTTGAGCATCGATTGTGTTACTCTCACAAATGAACCCCTGTTGTTCCCGGGTAACGCAAGATTCTAGATTCACAGTTTGCCATTTTTCACCCACTCTCCGTGCCCATGCCCTGTGCTCTGAAGGGTAGAGCACTGACTGCTCATGATTCAGTCCCAGTGATATAATAGGATGAATAACATAAACTGTGGCATTGCGTATGGTGAGCACAAAGGCAGTAACTACGTTGTCAGTTGAGTCATAGGTAAAGTTTACCAAAGTCCACCAAGACTGAAATATCTTCTCAAAATCCATAGCTCTGTCCCACACGGCCTTTCGAATCTCAATTGGAAAGGCTCCTTCGCTTCCTTCCCTTATAATTGAGGCAGCTGTTGATTGCAACCATAATTGTGCCTGTATACAGCTAAAGGCCAGAGACACATTATCCTGAACCACAGCAAGTGCATCTATGATTGACCCATGGTCTTGGTCCTCTGCCTTTTTCAACCTTGGCAGTATTCTCGAGACCTGCCACTGACTGGTTCCCAATGCTAACAAAGATGACTGTAAAGGTTGTTTTAATTTAGTTAAATCACTTGTTGCAGTGGCTAATTTGTTCATTAATATTTCAGAATCAATTCCGTTTAGGACTCCCAGCCCTGTCCCTAATATTCCAGTCAGATCTCTTTGCCTTCTGCTTCCAGTATATGCTTGTTTCTGCAGCCAGGTCATCCAACCCTCAAAGGACGTTTTTAAAAAGGGAGAGCAGGCTGGTTGAATTTCAGAGATGTTAGTTTGCATTAGTAATTCAACACGCTTAGGAGATCATTCTGGGTTAAACAATAACTGCTGTTGGCCTGTATTTCTTATTACATATGGGCCGATTTTGTAAATTTCAGGCCCAAGAGGCGTGATTTGGGTTTGGGCTGGGGTCATGGGCTCAGTTGTGGCATTTATTTTAAACTTGAAGGAGAGCCCAATGGTATCCCGGGCCCAGAGACAAACTACCTCAACAGTCTGTATTAATGTAAAGTTACACCAACAGTCTATTTCACTTGAACGACTACAAACCTCCCAGTTTTCGTCCGTGGGAGATGTTAAAACACTAATTTGGGTTGCTCTCCTATGATCGGTTCCATTGATCATCCGACACCCTATCCTAATTTCTTCTCCTATGGTTCCTTGAAGTGACCATATTCTTTGTCTCTGCCACTCTTGTCTTTCGTATGCTTGGTTTCTGTGCATGACTACAGTTGATAGATTCAGACTTTTTATGTCAGAGTATTTTCCCATGGATCCAGTGTAACAAGTAAAGGCTTGGGACCAAGGCCATTCAGCATTACTCTGGCTAGAGGTGGGTTTTAGTTCTAGGATCGTGATTAGGGTTGCTAACAAAACAATTCTCCTGATTAGACTTTTGCAACCTAAATTGCTAAACACCCCCGACCACAATATACTCATTTTGTTCGAGTGAATTTTAGTTTCAGTTCATTAGCACCCGATGTTACTTTCCAAGGGGCCTCAGGAGCTTTCTTTACTTGAGAGTGTTGAATCCAGGTGTTCTGCTCTTGGATCTTAATCGCAGTGAAAGTGGTGAGAAGCACTTGGAACGGTCCTTCCCACTGCAGCTCCAAGGTCTTTTCTGTATGGTGTGTGAAGTTAATCCCCAGGCTGTATGTCATGCACTGGTCCATCTAGCCCTCTGCTCTGAGTTCCAGCCACGTGTTTTTCAATTTCTCTAAGCTGCTTACCTAAGGCCACCATGTAAACAGCCAGCTTTTCTTCCCCAATTTGGGTGGATATTCCCTTCTGTACACCATATGGTCTCCCATAGAGCATTTCAAAGGGGCTCAGCTTTGTTTTGGTTCTGGGCTTAGTTCGGAGTCGCAACAATGCTAGTGGGAGAGACTGGGGCCAAGGCAAATTAACTTCTTGCCCTAGTCTCACAATTTGTTGCTTAATCAAATGATTCATTTTTTCAACTTGGCCACTTGACTGGGGGCGATATGGTGTGTGAAGTTCGGCCCAATCTATGCCCAGAAGCTGACTGACCTGTTGTACTATTTTAGAAATAAAATGAGGTCCCCTCTCTGAGGATATTGTGGCTGGAACTCCAAAGCGTGGTATTATTTCTTGTAACAGCACCTTTGTTACCTCCCGAGCTTTTGCAGTCCTGGTGGGGAAAGCCTCTGGCCATCCTGAAAAGGTATCTGTTAGTACCAACAAATATCGATACCCCCCTTTTCTTGGCAATTCTGAAAAATCAATTTGCCACTGCTGACCAGGTCCATGGCCCTTTCCAATTTGGCCAAGTTTTGGTTTAGGGGTATTCTTAGGGTTAGTCTGGAGGCAAAGTTCACACTGCCTGGCTACCTGAGTGACAGTGGCGTATAAGTTCCTAGCAATGATTTTTCCAGTCAAGTAGTTATGCAGGGCATCAATTCCCCAGTGTGTTTTCTGATGTTCCTCTTTTACTAATGACCATAATAAATGGGAGGGGGTAACTAGTTTCTTTTCTGCTGTAACAGCCCATCCCTCTTGGTTATACGTTCCCTTTTCATCTTCAATTAGCTTTCTGTCCTTCTTATCATACACTGGCTTACCTTTTAGGGAGATTTGGCCATCAGGAATTAAGGGTCCCTCCACTGTTACCTCACCTTTTGCTGCTTCTTTTGCCTCTCTGTCCGCCAGCTCGTTTCCCTCCTCCAATTCTGAGTTTCCTTTTTGATGTGCTTTAATGTGCATGATTGCCACCTTTTCAGGCAGTTGGACTGCTTCCAATAGTTGTAGTATCTCTTGCGCATGTTTAATGTTCTTTCCCTGTGAGTTTAATAGTCCTCTTTCTCTCCAGATAGCCCCATGGGCATGCACCACTCCAAATGCATATCTTGAATCTGTATAAATGTTTATTCTTTTTCCCTTTGATAACTCTAATGCCCGAGTCAGGGCAATTATTTCTGCCTTCTGTGCAGAGGTACCTGTTGGTAATAGTCCTGATTCGATTAGATCCCTTGATGTGGTAACTGCATACCCAGCATGTCGCTTTCCATTGATGACGTAGCTGCTTCCATCAGTGAACCAGGTTTCCGCATCATCCAGAGGGGTGTCTCCAGGCAATCGTGATGAATTGGTTCTCCTTGGTTCCTACTGAGAAAGGAAGCTGGGTTGACAATGTTAGTTACCACTATCTCAACATCATCTTGTTCTACCATGATAGCTTGGTATTTCAGAAATCGTTGTGGGGAGAGCCAGTGGCCACCCTTGGTTTCTAGGACTGAGGATACTGTATGAGACAGTAGCACAGTCATCTTCTGGCCCAGGGTGAACTTACGGGCTTCCTGAATGTTCAGTACAACTGCGGCCACTGCTCTGAGGCAACCTGGCCATCCTTTCGCTGCTGCATCTAGCTGTTTAGAAAGGTAAGCAACTGCCCTTCTGTATGGGCCCAGGTCCTGTGCCAGTATTCCCAGGGCAATTCCCTGTTTCTCATGAGAGAAGAGAAAGAATGGTTTACTCACGTCTGGAAGTCCTAGAGCTGGAGCTGACATGAGGGCCTTTTTCAGCTGACCAAAGGCCTGTGTGGTTTCTTTTGTCCACTGAAGGTCTCTGCTTCCATTTGCAATGAGTGAATACAGAGGTTTCACGAGCAATCCGTAGTTGTATATCCATAGTCTGCACCATCCTGTCATACCCAGGAATGTTCTCAGTTCCTTTATCGTCTGAGGTTTTGGGGTTTGGCATATTGATTCTATGCGTTCTTTCCCCAAAGTCCGTTGTCCAGCACTGATTTCATAGCCCAGGTAGATCACCTTCTGTTTTACCACCTGAGCCTTTTTCTTTGACACCCTATATCCCTGGAGCCCCAAAAAGTTTAAAAGGCTTACTGTCCAAGCCACGCACCCTTCTTCTGTGGGGGTGGCTATGAGGATGTCATCTACATACTGCAACATTTTGCCTTCTCCTGGTGGGGCTTCCCAGGATTCCAAATCCTTTGCGAGTTGTTCTCCAAACAGGGTGGGCGAGTTTTTGAAGCCTTGTGGTAAAACTGTCCATGTGAGCTGAGTTTTGCGTCCACTTTTGGGATTTTGCCATTCAAATGCAAAAATTTTCTGGCTGGTTTCATGGAGAGGGAGGCAAAAGAAAGCATCCTTCAAATCTAAAACAGTGAACCAAGTTAGTTCTGGTGTTACTGGCATTCTTTCAAAATCCCCCGTTGTAAGAAATTTTCAATTATCGGGCTAATTCCTTCTCTATCTTCTCTCCTCAAGGGATACTGCTTAATTCTAACTGGTTGTTTTCCTTCCTTGAGCCTAATTTGTATTGGTGGTGCATTTTTTTTTTGCCCTCCCTGGTACATTGGAGGCCCATACTCCCGGGAAGACTTGATTCAGAATCTCTTCACTAATTTCTTCTTTAGCCTTAATGGTTGTCAGTATTAAGCTCAGCACTTCTACATATTTTTGTTCATTCACCTCCAGAATAACTTCCCCATTTTTAAATGAAATAGTTGCCTCCAGTTTCTCCAATAAGTCTCTCCCTAGGAGAGATTCTGGGGAATTGGGCATGTATAAGAATTTATGGATGCCCCACTGTTTTCCATATTTGTATTTGAGTGGCTTGCAAAAATATGCTATCTCAGGTTGGCCAGTTGCTCCCCTGACCCTGACATAATCATTCCCTACTGGCACCAGAGCTTTGTTTAAAACTGCAAATGTTGCTCCTGTATCCACCATGAATTCCACCTCTTTCCCTTCCTCCCCCAGTTTCATTTTTATAACCAGCGGATCTCCTGGGGTAAGGTCCCCCGGTCCCCTTCAATTACTTTCTGTGTGAGCAACCACCACCTCCCTTCCCCCGTTCCCTTTCCCATTTCCTTTTCGTTCAGGGCACTCATTTTTCCAGTGTCCAAGTCTTTTGCAATTTGCACACTGATTTTTACCCAACCGGGGTGGTCCTTGTCTAGGTGGTCTTTGTCTCTGCCCTCCTTTATTTTCTTCTTTTACTACAGCCATTAATTTTCTCATTCCTTGCCTATATCCTTCTTCTCGATTGCTGAAAACCCTCCATGCCTCTCCTAGCAAGACCTCCAACTTCCTTTCCTCTCGCCCCTGGAGTCTCTGAAGTTTCCTCCTGATATCTTGACTAGATTGCCCTAAAAATAAACTTGCTAGCTGCTGTATCCCTATCTCTGATTCAGGATCTAATGATGTATAACGACACATTGTGTCTCTCAAGCGATCCAAAAACTCAGAAGGACTTTCAGAGGGGTTCTGTTTAATTGCATATAAAGCTGACCAATTTATAGTCTTGGGGATGGCCCGCTCCACCCCCTTTGCTATACATTCTTGGTAGTGACATAACTTTTTTATTTGCCCCTCATCATTTGGGTCCCATTTTGGGTCTTGGAGGGGAAAGAAGTTCTTAACATCCTCTTCTTTTGCTTTGCAAAAGCCTTCTGCTAAGTCTCCTGCTGCTTTTAAAACTAGCTGTCTTTCTGTGTCTGTCAATGCATCCAACAATAACTGAATATCTGACCAGTCTGGGTTATGCTGCTTAATCATGTATCTTAACCTTTTAGCTGTTCCTATTGGGTCACTTCTATAGTTTTTGGCAACTCTTTCCCAACCTTCTAAATCAATTGTAGAGAAGGGGACTTTTATCAACACCCTTTCCTTCTCAGGTCCTATTGCTTCCCTTAAAGGGGCTTGTATGATTTCCTTTGTTTGTTTTCTAGTCCGAGATGCTATGGGACTGCCTGCACTCTCATCACTATCACTCCCAGGCAATGGTGGATACGATATAGTCTGTAACTCAGAGGTGGGTGGGGGAGCAGACGGTCCAGCCTGTCTCTCCTCCAAGGGGGCTGAACCTGTTCCTCCCCTTAGTCCCCTTTGCTCCTCAGGGGGTGACACAAATAAATCCAACAACTCCTGCTTTTGTGTTTCTGCTTGATAAACCTTATCACGATGTGTGCAACGCTGGTTTATTGAGCAGGTGCTACAACATCGTTTAGGCTGCTTCCTATTAGCTTTGCCTTCCCTTTCTAGGGCTAATACCAGGGGGTCAGAAGGGGCCCTGATCCCACAATCCCTCTGCCATTCAGGGTGATTTCGGAGGGAGAAAAACATATCTGCATATGAAACTTCAGTCCACTTACCCTCACGTCTAAGAAATAGCATTAGTTCCAATAAGGTATCATAATCTAGGCTCCCAGTCGGGGGCCATCTGGCTCCGTTTTCCAGATGATACAAAGGCCACCACTGGCTACAGTATTTTACCAGGGTGCGTTTGGACTCGACACCCCCCGAGCCTGCAATCTTCTTCCAATTAGCTAAAATGCAGCCCAGAGGGCTTGTCTTGGGAATTTCTCTGCTCTCTCCCAATCCCATTATTTTCTTATCTTATGGCTTTTATCCAGATCTTTCTCACACTCTTACACAGTCTTTTCTTAATGCCTTTCTCCTAGCTCCAGATCTCTGGAATTAAATAGATCCTAAAAAAAACAAAACACCCTTTAAAATTTCTAGCTCTGGATTCTCCTGACTCTGCAGCTTATACTGAGCACAGTAACTGTGTCTCATACATGACGGGCAATACCACCACTCCCTGCAGGTCCTGCACTCAACCAGCTCCCACTCTAGATATTGCCCTTGTCAAAACAGAGGGTCCTAAGGTTCAAATCCAAAACCACTGGGGGAAAAGGATCCCCTCCAGCTGTCCTGCCACGGCTAGTAAAGTACACTAAACAAACCCTAACAACAATACTCACAGCAAAAACATCAAACAAATAGCAGTAGCTGAGAACAACATTTATCAGAGCAGGCCTCACAACAAAATACTTTACACAAAATACTCACAACAAAACCTTAGACAGCATTAAGCAAACCTAATACTCACAGCAAAAGCATCAAAACAGCACCAATAGTGCTTCAAACAAAATGCAATATCCAAAAACGACGCAAGGAGTTCAAAGAGTCCACACAAAGTTGCCACAATTATAACTTTTGACACAAGCATCAGAAATATGCCACAGTTCCCCAAACACGAGTTACTTCACACAAAACCTTTAAAACTCACACATACGCCCAGACAGCAACAAAGCTCACACACACATCAGTGCAAAATTCACACACATAAACAGACAGAACTCACACACACCTGGACAGTGCAAAACCCATACACCTAGACTCACACACACACACCACACACCCAGACAGCAACCATACACCAAGGATTCAGTGAATCCTCCCCCGCTGCCTTTCCGTCGGTCAGCGGCCCTTACCGATAGCTGCCCTTTCAGCTACCGGTTACTTGCAAGACCAAACCAAACCAAGCCTCCCCCGCTGCCTTTCCGTCGGTCAGCGGCCCTTACCGATAGCTGCCCTTTCAGCTACCGGTTACTTGCAAGTCCAAACCAAACCAAGACCATGCTCTGTGCGGTCAGACGTCTCTGATCGGCTTACCAGCGGTCACTACGGGGCCCCCCCTTTTTTAAAAGATACATACCGTTTCTCCGCTCGTTAGGAGGTCGTTCTCTGCCCCCGCAGTAAGCGACACGAGAAGCGGAGTTCCTCCAGAGAAATCCTGGGGCGCGCCTTAGGAAGTCCGCCCCCGAGCCGGTCCCACGGCTGGCAGAGAAGTCCCTTCGTGGTCGCCAATTGACACGCGGAGCCAGACTCTAAAACTCAAAGACAGAGTGAGTTTTAAAGTAGGTATGTTTATTCGGCCGGACGCATGTGGGACATTTCCCCAAATCCATGCGTGCCCCTTGCTTACACACGTGTTCTTTTATCCCCTGGAGTGTTACATATGCATTAAGTTTCCCCATGGGTCATTTCCTGGCTCCCCTCCCTCTCCGCTCTCTATGCTAATCAGCTTGTCGGTCCTCTGCGCCTGCGCAGCTGTCTCTGGTGGTCGTCCCAGGCTTCGGGGGTCGTAAAAGGGATGAAGTAAGAATGGTCTTCTTCAGGCTGACTTTTCGACCCCACTGCTTTGCACATGCCCATTGATTCCTTGGCCACGGTCCAAGCCAGGGGCCAGGATCCATCTGTTTCCAGAACATAAGGGGCCCCATTTTTCAGTTGTCTTTACACCCTGTATCCTGTTTTCCATATACATTCTTCCTCCTTATCAGGTCTCTCTTTGCTGCTCTGCACGTAGTCTCTTCCTTTCCCATAGGCCAGGATACGGTATATTCTCACGTAACCTAAGGATGTGGCCCTAAGCAATATCCATTATTTTATATGCCTATTACTATTCAATACCTTCTAATTTCTATGATTAATATCTTCTAGTTCTAACTCCATGTTTCAATAGCAGGCAAAAAAAGCCTGGAATAATGAAAATCCACCAGGGCCCTGCTGGAGAGGAGAAAATGCCAGCTGCACCTCCTTAGTGGAGTCAAAATAATGAGGAGGTGAGAAAGCATATGAATGAGTATCGTAATTTAATAATCAAGGGAATAAAAGGGGCAGCACCTCGAGGGCAAAATGCTAAAAAGGCTTTTGAGGCACAGCAGGGGAAAGAAGACACTCCAACTGAATGGTTTGACAGACTTAGGAGAAATATAAAACAATATTCTGGAATAGATCCTGAGACTGATGTGGGAAAAGCTTTGTTAAGGATTAACTTTGTTAGTAATGCTTGGCCAGATATTAGGAAAAAAATAGAAAAAAATGAAGATTGGCATGATAAATCATTAGATGGTTTATTAAATGAAGCTCAGAAGGTTTATGTCCGGAGAGATGAGGAAAAAGCTAAACTAAAAGCAAAAGTTATGGCAGTCACAATGCGAGAAAACAATTACAAGAAAAATAAAAACCACACAGGCACTACTCCTAGATATTACGGTTGTAGAGACAGAGGAACAGGAAAGAATAAAACCCCAATACAAACCAAGTCTCAGGAGCATTCCAGGAATGTCTGCTTTTACTGTAAGAGCAAAGGACATTATAGGAAAGATTGTCCTAAGAGGGTAAAAGATCTGAAAATTTTCAAAGAGATGAGCACAGAGGAAGAATAGGGATGTCAGAGGCTCTATTTTTAAGGGGACAAATACCATCTGGAGCCTATGATAACATTAAAAGTGGGTCCCCAAGAAGAAGAACTGGAATTTGTGGTAGACACAGGGGCAGAAAGAACCTGTCTCTTAAATATTCCAAAAGGTTATAGTGTGAGCAAAGATACTGCAAAGTAACAGGAGCAAAAGGAGAGAGTTTCATAGATCCTATCATTAAAAATATGGTAATAGAGGGAGAAGCTAGATTTTGGATGGGGGATGTTTTATTGGTCCCAGGGGCAGGTAGCAACTTAGGAATAGGGGTTATCCCAGAAGATGGGAAGATGACAGCTAGTTTTAAAATTAGGCCAGGAGGATGAAGAAAAAAATTAACAAGGAAGTTTGGGCTGGGGAAGGAAATAAGGGAGGATTAAATATTGACCCATAAGGGTTACAACTGAGAGAGAAAATTGTCTTATAAGCATACGTCAGCACCCTATATCATTGGAAGGACGGGAAGGTTTAAAGCCAGTAATAGAAGGGCTAATAAAGGATGGGACATTCGAACCTTGTATGTCTCCTCATAATACCCCTATTCTCCCAGTAAAGAAGCCTGATGGGAGTTATAGACTTGCACAAGATTTAAGGGAATTTAACAAAAGAACTCGGACTCGCTACCCAGTGGTACCAAATCCTTATACTCTTGTAAGTAAAGTCCCTCCCCAGAATCAGTGGTTTAGTGTAGTGCACCTTCAAGATGCCTTTTGAGCTTGCCCATTAGCCCAGGAGAGCCGAGATATCTTTGCCTTTGAATGGGAGGATCCACAAACTAGGAGAAAACAGAAATTAAGATGGACAAAATTACCACAGGGGTTTACTGAATCTCCAAACTTATTTGGACAAGCTTTAGAAACAATATTACAAACTTTCACCACTCCCCCTGGAATACAGATTATCCAATATGTGGATGATCTTTTACTATCTGGGGAACCTGAAGCTGAAGTTAGAGAGGCTACTATAAAACTTTTGCATTTTCTTGGGGAAAAAGGATTAAGGGTATCAAAAGGGAAGCTGCAATTTGTAGAATCAGAGGTAAAATATCTTGGACACTTGATTAGTAAGGGTAGTCGGAAGCTCAACCCAGACCAAAGCGCAGGAATTCTCTCCCTTCCCCCTCCCTCTTCAAAGAGGGAAATTAGAAAACTACTCGGATTATTAGGATATTGTAGGTTATGGATCGAGGGATACACACAGAAAGTAAAATTTTGGTATGAAAAATTGACAGAGGGAGATGATATAAAATGGACCAAAGAAGATGATGATAAATTAGAAAAACTGAAGTTGAAACTAGCCTCAATACCAGCTTTAAGCTTACCTTCATTAGCAAAACCCTTTCATCTGTACATGAATGTAGAAAAGGGGGTAGCTCATGGAGTTCTGGTTCAGGAGTGGGGAGGAGTAAAGAGACCAGTGGCTTATTTATCAAAGATGTTGGATCCAGTAAGTCACGGCTGGCCAGTGTGCATTCGGGCTATAGCAGCTACTGCAATCCTGGTAGAAGAAAGTCGTAAACTGACTTTTGGAGGTAAACTAATTGTGTGCACACCTCATGCAGTACGAAATGTGTTAAATCAAAAGGCTGAAAAATGGTTGACAGACTGCAGGATGTTAAAATATGAAGCAATCTTGATAGACAGCGATGACCTGACACTAGAAGTAAATAGAAGTTTAAATCCAGCTCAATTTTTATATGGAGAACCAGAAGATAACCTAATACATGATTGTCTAGAAATTATTCAATACCAAACAAAAATTCGAGAAGATCTTGATGGAACAAGCCCTTTCAGAAGGGGAAATAATCTATGTGGATGGTTCCTCCAGATGTCTACAAGGAAAAAGAATGTCAGGGTATGCAGTAGTTGATGGAAAAAACATGCAAACTATTGAAAAAGGAAAATTATCCTCAAACTGATCAGCTCAAACCTGTGAATTATATGCTCTAAAAAGGGCACTGGAATATTTAGCACACAAGAAGGGAACTATATATACTGATTCAAGATATGCCTTTGGAGTGGTACATACCTTTGGAAAAATGTGGGAAGAAAGAGGATTACTTAATTCAAGGGGAAAAGGATTAATACATGAGGGGCTCGTTTTAGAGGTTTTAGAGGCACTAAAATTGCCTGAAGAGATAGCTATAGTACATATTAAGGGCCACCAAACGGGAGTGACCCCAGAAATAAGAGGAAATAATTTGGCAGATCAGGAAGCTAAGGATGCAGCAGAATGGAGCTGAGAGAGTTATGTTAATATTAATTCGAAATGAGGAAAAATTGGAGATTCCAAAATTTAGTGAAGCAGATAAAAGAGATTTAAACAAGATAGGCGGTGAAAATATGAATGAGGGAAATGGAAACTTCCTGATGGAAGACAATTACTTAATAAAATGCTTACTAGGAGAATATTAGAAGACATACATCAGAAAACCCACTGGGGTACTCAGGCTTTGTGTGATCATTTTTTAAGGAACTATGGATGTATGGGATTTTTGGAGTAGCAAATCAAGTAACTGAAAGATGTATAACTTGCCAAAGAATAAATAAAAAGGTAATGAGGAAAACCACATTGGGAGGTCGTGAGCTAGCTCTTTGACCGTTTCAAAGTATCTAAGTAGATTTTACTGAACTTCCTCAAGTTCAAAGATGGAAGTATTTATTAGTAATAACAGACCATCAAACTCATTGGGTGGAAGCAGTTCCCACTGCCAAGGCCACAACCAATGAGGTAAGTAAAACCCTTTTGGAACAGATTATTCCCAGATATGGAATGATTAATAGGATAGATTCGGACAGAGGAACGCATTTTACGTCAAGAGTGTTACAACAAATAGTTCAAGTCTTAGGGATAAAATGGGAGTTACACACCCCATGGCATCCACAGAGTTCTGATCGTGTAGAGAGGATGAACCAGACTTTAAAGAGAACTTTGACTAAATTAATAGTTGAAACCCGAATGTCATGGGTACAATGTCTACCTTTAGCCTTATTAAGGATCTGAACACAACCCAGGTCAGACCTGGGAGTGTCACCTTATGAAATGATGTTTGGGCTACCTTTTTTGGCCACCCAACATGAAAATGCTACGTAAGGGGTAGGGGAAAGGAGTGTTAAAGGATATATTAACACCATTGCAAAAACTCCTGAAAACATGTTGTTAAAAGGAATAATTCCTCAAACCAGACCTTTAGACTTTAAAATCCATAATATTCACCCAGGGAATAGGTGTTGGTAAAAACCTGGAAAGAACAATCTTTAACTCCACAATGGGAAGGTCCTTTTCAGGTATTGCTGACGACCGAGGCTGCGATCCAGACCAGGGAACGAGGGTGGATCCATGCCAGCAGAATCAAAGGACCTGTGGACGAACCTAAGGAGTGGACGATAACATCTGAACCAGGTGATATAAAACTAACACTTAAACGGGGAATGGGTGGTAATGAACTGGGAGGACCCAAATGATCCAAGAAATATACACAGGATCACACCTGACTGGGAAGTAAGACCGAGCTTATATCAGTGGCTTCAAATACAGCCTGGACAAATTTTGAGATACCTCCAATACCCTCCTTGGGAAGGAATACTGCCACTACAATCAGGAGGATCAGGACTGTTTTGGAGAGAAAACTTGTAGCAGGCAGAGGCCCTGCAAAGCCTCCCTGGTGGTCACTAGCCTAAGACAAGAAATGCATAGTCACGATGAGTGGACCAAAGCAGCCCCTCTTCCACCCTCAGACCCTTGTTATCTCTCTGTAAGGCTATAGGTCGTAGTCTCCTCAACCCTGGCCATTGGACAATTTCCAACACCCCGGTGCCCTATATAAAACCCCCATTTCTGTCCAGTTCGGCAGAAGAGCTGTCACTGCCCCCTTCACAGGAGCTGCCAATAAAAGACACTGCTGTGGAACCGCATACAGCCTTCTCCTCTCTCTCCCTGCGTCTGCCTGGGGCACTTAGCGAGCTAAGAGCTGAAATCACTTGAGAGCTGAATTCACCAGAGAGCTGAAAACACCCCAGAGCTGCTCAGTAAGCTTGCCTGCGGCTGGGAGCCCAGCCTTACTGACCTCGACAGGTTGAGCCTATCAGCCCAGCGCTATCCGGGACACCTACGGCAGCAGATGCCCGGGGGCCCGGACAGACCCCTGGGACCCCAGGCCGCCATACGTGGCCGCCCGAATGGGAGAACTGGCATCTTGGCACCCCAGAGAGCAGCATTCCTTGTAGATCATTACTGCCTTGGGCCCGCCACGACCCTCTGAGGGTAACTTCTCCATTATAGAAGAAGTCATCTGAAGAGCTGTCCAACGAACCTATCTGGGACAAGCTCCTCAGGAGTTGGACAAGTAGTCGACCCAGCCAGCAGCCTTGGATCCACATTCGGCTGAAAAGAGTGTAAGTTTAAAACAGCCTTTCTGCGTGCTTTTATCTTGGGTCCCTTTTTAGTTTGGGTTTTTTTGTTTTTTTTTTTCTCCTTTTCACTGCTGGGAGGGGAAGGGAACTTACAACAATGGGATCAAAATCTAGTAAATTAAAACGATCCCAGAACAAGAGAGATTTATATTTACAAATCCTAGAAATCTTAACTGCTAACAGCTTCTCTTTCTCTAAAGGCAATCTTTCAAAAATTAACTTGAAAAAATTTATAACATGGATCCTTTCCCAGTTTCCAGACACTAACACAAACATGATTGGTTCAGACTCTGGGAGACAGTAGGGACAAGAATATATGCTTTCCAAACTAATGAAAACTTTTCTGTAACTAAATTCTTGCCTCTGTTTCACTCTATTGAAACATGGGGTTAGAACTAGAAGATATTAATCATAAAAATTAGAAGGTATTGAATAGTAATAGGCATATAAAATAATGGATATTGCTTAGGGCCACATCCTTAGGTTACGTGAGAATATACCGTATCCTGGCCTATGGGAAAGGAAGAGACTACGTGCAGAGCAGCAAAGAGAGACCTGATAAGGAGGAAGAATGTATATGGAAAACAGGATACAGGGTGTAAAGACAACTGAAAAATGGGGCCCCTTATGTTCTGGAAACAGATGGATCCTGGCCCCTGGCTTGGACCGTGGCCAAGGAATCAATGGGCATGTGCAAAGCAGTGGGGTCGAAAAGTCAGCCTGAAGAAGACCATTCTTACTTCATCCCTTTTACGACCCCCGAAGCCTGGGACGACCACCAGAGACAGCTGCGCAGGCGCAGAGGACCGACAAGCTGATTAGCATAGAGAGCGGAGAGGGAGGGGAGCCAGGAAATGACCCATGGGGAAACTTAATGCATATGTAACACTCCAGGGGATAAAAGAACACGTGTGTAAGCAAGGGGCACGCATGGATTTGGGGAAATGTCCCACATGCGTCCGGCCGAATAAACATACCTACTTTAAAACTCACTCTGTCTTTGAGTTTTAGAGTCTGGCTCCGCGTGTCAATTGGCGACCACGAAGGGACTTCTCTGCCAGCCGTGGGACCGGCTCGGGGGCGGACTTCCTAAGGCGCGCCCCAGGATTTCTCTGGAGGAACTCCGCTTCTCGTGTCGCTTACTGCGGGGGCAGAGAACGACCTCCTAACGAGCGGAGAAACGGTATGTATCTTTTAAAAAAGGGGGGGCCCCGTAGTGACCGCTGGTAAGCCGATCAGAGACGTCTGACCGCACAGAGCATGGTCTTGGTTTGGTTTGGACTTGCAAGTAACCGGTAGCTGAAAGGGCAGCTATCGGTAAGGGCCGCTGACCGACGGAAAGGCAGCGGGGGAGGCTTGGTTTGGTTTGGTCTTGCAAGTAACCGGTAGCTGAAAGGGCAGCTATCGGTAAGGGCCGCTGACCGACGGAAAGGCAGCGGGGGAGGATTCACTGAATCCTTGGTGTATGGTTGCTGTCTGGGTGTGTGGTGTGTGTGTGTGAGTCTAGGTGTATGGGTTTTGCACTGTCCAGGTGTGTGTGAGTTCTGTCTGTTTATGTGTGTGAATTTTGCACTGATGTGTGTGTGAGCTTTGTTGCTGTCTGGGCGTATGTGTGAGTTTTAAAGGTTTTGTGTGAAGTAACTCGTGTTTGGGGAACTGTGGCATATTTCTGATGCTTGTGTCAAAAGTTATAATTGTGGCAACTTTGTGTGGACTCTTTGAACTCCTTGCGTCGTTTTTGGATATTGCATTTTGTTTGAAGCACTATTGGTGCTGTTTTGATGCTTTTGCTGTGAGTATTAGGTTTGCTTAATGCTGTCTAAGGTTTTGTTGTGAGTATTTTGTGTAAAGTATTTTGTTGTGAGGCCTGCTCTGATAAATGTTGTTCTCAGCTACTGCTATTTGTTTGATGTTTTTGCTGTGAGTATTGTTGTTAGGGTTTGTTTAGTGTACTTTACTAGCCGTGGCAGGACAGCTGGAGGGGATCCTTTTCCCCCAGTGGTTTTGGATTTGAACCTTAGGACCCTCTGTTTTGACAAGGGCAATATCTAGAGTGGGAGCTGGTTGAGTGCAGGACCTGCAGGGAGTGGTGGTATTGCCCGTCATGTATGAGACACAGTTACTGTGCTCAGTATAAGCTGCAGAGTCAGGAGAATCCAGAGCTAGAAATTTTAAAGGGTGTTTTGTTTTTTTTAGGATCTATTTAATTCCAGAGATCTGGAGCTAGGAGAAAGGCATTAAGAAAAGACTGTGTAAGAGTGTGAGAAAGATCTGGATAAAAGCCATAAGATAAGAAAATAATGGGATTGGGAGAGAGCAGAGAAATTCCCAAGACAAGCCCTCTGGGCTGCATTTTAGCTAATTGGAAGAAGATTGCAGGCTCGGGGGGTGTCGAGTCCAAACGCACCCTGGTAAAATACTGTAGCCAGTGGTGGCCTTTGTATCATCTGGAAAACGGAGCCAGATGGCCCCCGACTGGGAGCCTAGATTATGATACCTTATTGGAACTAATGCTATTTCTTAGACGTGAGGGTAAGTGGACTGAAGTTTCATATGCAGATATGTTTTTCTCCCTCCGAAATCACCCTGAATGGCAGAGGGATTGTGGGATCAGGGCCCCTTCTGACCCCCTGGTATTAGCCCTAGAAAGGGAAGGCAAAGCTAATAGGAAGCAGCCTAAACGATGTTGTAGCACCTGCTCAATAAACCAGCGTTGCACACATCGTGATAAGGTTTATCAAGCAGAAACACAAAAGCAGGAGTTGTTGGATTTATTTGTGTCACCCCCTGAGGAGCAAAGGGGACTAAGGGGAGGAACAGGTTCAGCCCCCTTGGAGGAGAGACAGGCTGGACCGTCTGCTCCCCCACCCACCTCTGAGTTACAGACTATATCGTATCCACCATTGCCTGGGAGTGATAGTGATGAGAGTGCAGGCAGTCCCATAGCATCTCGGACTAGAAAACAAACAAAGGAAATCATACAAGCCCCTTTAAGGGAAGCAATAGGACCTGAGAAGGAAAGGGTGTTGATAAAAGTCCCCTTCTCTACAATTGATTTAGAAGGTTGGGAAAGAGTTGCCAAAAACTATAGAAGTGACCCAATAGGAACAGCTAAAAGGTTAAGATACATGATTAAGCAGCATAACCCAGACTGGTCAGATATTCAGTTATTGTTGGATGCATTGACAGACACAGAAAGACAGCTAGTTTTAAAAGCAGCAGGAGACTTAGCAGAAGGCTTTTGCAAAGCAAAAGAAGAGGATGTTAAGAACTTCTTTCCCCTCCAAGACCCAAAATGGGACCCAAATGATGAGGGGCAAATAAAAAAGTTATGTCACTACCAAGAATGTATAGCAAAGGGGGTGGAGCGGGCCATCCCCAAGACTATAAATTGGTCAGCTTTATATGCAATTAAACAGAACCCCTCTGAAAGTCCTTCTGAGTTTTTGGATCGCTTGAGAGACACAATGTGTCGTTATACATCATTAGATCCTGAATCAGAGATAGGGATACAGCAGCTAGCAAGTTTATTTTTAGGGCAATCTAGTCAAGATATCACGAGGAAACTTCAGAGACTCCAGGGGCGAGAGGAAAGGAAGTTGGAGGTCTTGCTAGGAGAGGCATGGAGGGTTTTCAGCAATCGAGAAGAAGGATATAGGCAAGGAATGAGAAAATTAATGGCTGTAGTAAAAGAAGAAAATAAAGGAGGGCAGAGACAAAGACCACCTAGACAAGGACCACCCCGGTTGGGTAAAAATCAGTGTGCAAATTGCAAAAGACTTGGACACTGGAAAAATGAGTGCCCTGAACGAAAAGGAAATGGGAAAGGGAACGGGGGAAGGGAGGTGGTGGTTGCTCACACAGAAAGTAATTGAAGGGGACCGGGGGACCTTACCCCAGGAGATCCGCTGGTTATAAAAATGAAACTGGGGGAGGAAGGGAAAGAGGTGGAATTCATGGTGGATACAGGAGCAACATTTGCAGTTTTAAACAAAGCTCTGGTGCCAGTAGGGAATGATTATGTCAGGGTCAGGGGAGCAACTGGCCAACCTGAGATAGCATATTTTTGCAAGCCACTCAAATACAAATATGGAAAACAGTGGGGCATCCATAAATTCTTATACATGCCCAATTCCCCAGAATCTCTCCTAGGGAGAGACTTATTGGAGAAACTGGAGGCAACTATTTCATTTAAAAATGGGGAAGTTATTCTGGAGGTGAATGAACAAAAATATGTAGAAGTGCTGAGCTTAATACTGACAACCATTAAGGCTAAAGAAGAAATTAGTGAAGAGATTCTGAATCAAGTCTTCCCGGGAGTATGGGCCTCCAATGTACCAGGGAGGGCAAAAAAAAAATGCACCACCAATACAAATTAGGCTCAAGGAAGGAAAACAACCAGTTAGAATTAAGCAGTATCCCTTGAGGAGAGAAGATAGAGAAGGAATTAGCCCGATAATTGAAAATTTCTTACAACGGGGGATTTTGAAAGAATGCCAGTAACACCAGAACTAACTTGGTTCACTGTTTTAGATTTGAAGGATGCTTTCTTTTGCCTCCCTCTCCATGAAACCAGCCAGAAAATTTTTGCATTTGAATGGCAAAATCCCAAAAGTGGACGCAAAACTCAGCTCACATGGACAGTTTTACCACAAGGCTTCAAAAACTCGCCCACCCTGTTTGGAGAACAACTCGCAAAGGATTTGGAATCCTGGGAAGCCCCACCAGGAGAAGGCAAAATGTTGCAGTATGTAGATGACATCCTCATAGCCACCCCCACAGAAGAAGGGTGCGTGGCTTGGACAGTAAGCCTTTTAAACTTTTTGGGGCTCCAGGGATATAGGGTGTCAAAGAAAAAGGCTCAGGTGGTAAAACAGAAGGTGATCTACCTGGGCTATGAAATCAGTGCTGGACAACGGACTTTGGGGAAAGAACGCATAGAATCAATATGCCAAACCCCAAAACCTCAGACGATAAAGGAACTGAGAACATTCCTGGGTATGACAGGATGGTGCAGACTATGGATATACAACTACGGATTGCTCGTGAAACCTCTGTATTCACTCATTGCAAATGGAAGCAGAGACCTTCAGTGGACAAAAGAAACCACACAGGCCTTTGGTCAGCTGAAAAAGGCCCTCATGTCAGCTCCAGCTCTAGGACTTCCAGACGTGAGTAAACCATTCTTTCTCTTCTCTCATGAGAAACAGGGAATTGCCCTGGGAATACTGGCACAGGACCTGGGCCCATACAGAAGGGCAGTTGCTTACCTTTCTAAACAGCTAGATGCAGCAGCGAAAGGATGGCCAGGTTGCCTCAGAGCAGTGGCCGCAGTTGTACTGAACATTCAGGAAGCCCGTAAGTTCACCCTGGGCCAGAAGATGACTGTGCTACTGTCTCATACAGTATCCTCAGTCCTAGAAACCAAGGGTGGCCACTGGCTCTCCCCACAACGATTTCTGAAATACCAAGCTATCATGGTAGAACAAGATGATGTTGAGATAGTGGTAACTAACATTGTCAACCCAGCTTCCTTTCTCAGTAGGAACCAAGGAGAACCAATTCATCACGATTGCCTGGAGACACCCCTCTGGATGATGCGGAAACCTGGTTCACTGATGGAAGCAGCTACGTCATCAATGGAAAGCGACATGCTGGGTATGCAGTTACCACATCAAGGGATCTAATCGAATCAGGACTATTACCAACAGGTACCTCTGCACAGAAGGCAGAAATAATTGCCCTGACTCGGGCATTAGAGTTATCAAAGGGAAAAAGAATAAACATTTATACAGATTCAAGATATGCATTTGGAGTGGTGCATGCCCATGGGGCTATCTGGAGAGAAAGAGGACTATTAAACTCACAGGGAAAGAACATTAAACATGCGCAAGAGATACTACAACTATTGGAAGCAGTCCAACTGCCTGAAAAGGTGGCAATCATGCACATTAAAGCACATCAAAAAGGAAACTCAGAATTGGAGGAGGGAAACGAGCTGGCGGACAGAGAGGCAAAAGAAGCAGCAAAAGGTGAGGTAACAGTGGAGGGACCCTTAATTCCTGATGGCCAAATCTCCCTAAAAGGTAAGCCAGTGTATGATAAGAAGGACAGAAAGCTAATTGAAGATGAAAAGGGAACGTATAACCAAGAGGGATGGGCTGTTACAGCAGAAAAGAAACTAGTTACCCCCTCCCATTTATTATGGTCATTAGTAAAAGAGGAACATCAGAAAACACACTGGGGAATTGATGCCCTGCATAACTACTTGACTGGAAAAATCATTGCTAGGAACTTATACGCCACTGTCACTCAGGTAGCCAGGCAGTGTGAACTTTGCCTCCAGACTAACCCTAAGAATACCCCTAAACCAAAACTTGGCCAAATTGGAAAGGGCCATGGACCTGGTCAGCAGTGGCAAATTGATTTTTCAGAATTGCCAAGAAAAGGGGGGTATCGATATTTGTTGGTACTAACAGATACCTTTTCAGGATGGCCAGAGGCTTTCCCCACCAGGACTGCAAAAGCTCGGGAGGTAACAAAGGTGCTGTTACAAGAAATAATACCACGCTTTGGAGTTCCAGCCACAATATCCTCAGAGAGGGGACCTCATTTTATTTCTAAAATAGTACAACAGGTCAGTCAGCTTCTGGGCATAGATTGGGCCGAACTTCACACACCATATCGCCCCCAGTCAAGTGGCCAAGTTGAAAAAATGAATCATTTGATTAAGCAACAAATTGTGAGACTAGGGCAAGAAGTTAATTTGCCTTGGCCCCAGTCTCTCCCACTAGCATTGTTGCGACTCCGAACTAAGCCCAGAACCAAAACAAAGCTGAGCCCCTTTGAAATGCTCTATGGGAGACCATATGGTGTACAGAAGGGAATATCCACCCAAATTGGGGAAGAAAAGCTGGCTGTTTACATGGTGGCCTTAGGTAAGCAGCTTAGAGAAATTGAAAAACACGTGGCTGGAACTCAGAGCAGAGGGCTAGATGGACCAGTGCATGACATACAGCCTGGGGATTAACTTCACACACCATACAGAAAAGACCTTGGAGCTGCAGTGGGAAGGACCGTTCCAAGTGCTTCTCACCACTTTCACTGCGATTAAGATCCAAGAGCAGAACACCTGGATTCAACACTCTCAAGTAAAGAAAGCTCCTGAGGCCCCTTGGAAAGTAACATCGGGTGCTAATGAACTGAAACTAAAATTCACTCGAACAAAATGAGTATATTGTGGTCGGGGGTGTTTAGCAATTTAGGTTGCAAAAGTCTAATCAGGAGAATTGTTTTGTTAGCAACCCTAATCACGATCCTAGAACTAAAACCCACCTCTAGCCAGAGTAATGCTGAATGGCCTTGGTCCCAAGCCTTTACTTGTTACACTGGATCCATGGGAAAATACTCTGACATAAAAAGTCTGAATCTATCAACTGTAGTCATGCACAGAAACCAAGCATACGAAAGACAAGAGTGGCAGAGACAAAGAATATGGTCACTTCAAGGAACCATAGGAGAAGAAATTAGGATAGGGTGTCGGATGATCAATGGAACCGATCATAGGAGAGCAACCCAAATTAGTGTTTTAACATCTCCCACGGACGAAAACTGGGAGGTTTGTAGTCGTTCAAGTGAAATAGACTGTTGGTGTAACTTTACATTAATACAGACTGTTGAGGTAGTTTGTCTCTGGGCCCGGGATACCATTGGGCTCTCCTTCAAGTTTAAAATAAATGCCACAACTGAGCCCATGACCCCAGCCCAAACCCAAATCACGCCTCTTGGGCCTGGACCTGAAATTTACAAAATCGGCCCATATGTAATAAGAAATACAGGCCAACAGCAGTTATTGTTTAACCCAGAATGATCTCCTAAGCGTGTTGAATTACTAATGCAAACTAACATCTCTGAAATTCAACCAGCCTGCTCTCCCTTTTTAAAAACGTCCTTTGAGGGTTGGATGACCTGGCTGCAGAAACAAGCATATACTGGAAGCAGAAGGCAAAGAGATCTGACTGGAATATTAGGGACAGGGCTGGGAGTCCTAAACGGAATTGATTCTGAAATATTAATGAACAAATTAGCCACTGCAACAAGTGATTTAACTAAATTAAAACAACCTTTACAGTCATCTTTGTTAGCATTGGGAACCAGTCAGTGGCAGGTCTCGAGAATACTGCCAAGGTTGAAAAAGGCAGAGGACCAAGACCATGGGTCAATCATAGATGCACTTGCTGTGGTTCAGGATAATGTGTCTCTGGCCTTTAGCTGTATACAGGCACAATTATGGTTGCAATCAACAGCTGCCTCAATTATAAGGGAAGGAAGCGAAGGAGCCTTTCCAATTGAGATTCGAAAGGCCGTGTGGGACAGAGCTATGGATTTTGAGAAGATATTTCAGTCTTGGTGGACTTTGGTAAACTTTACCTATGACTCAACTGACAACGTAGTTACTGCCTTTGTGCTCACCATACGCAATGCCACAGTTTATGTTATTCATCCTATTATATCACTGGGACTGAATCATGAGCAGTCAGTGCTCTACCCTTCAGAGCACAGGGCATGGGCACGGAGAGTGGGTGAAAAATGGCAAACTGTGAATCTAGAATCTTGCGTTACCCGGGAACAACAGGGGTTCATTTGTGAGAGTAACACAATCGATGCTCAAGATATATGTCTTGATACTGAACAAGGTGTTTGTCACTTTGAGATTCATCCGGATACGAGCCAAAGGCCTGTACTTGTATATATTGGTCAAGGTTGTGTATGTTTGAGAACTGCGTGTACTTTTATAGAAACAGATAAGGGTAATGTAACTTTGCTCAGTAAGAATTATCTTAACTTTTGTATTTGTAACTTTGTTAGGATTTCAGGGTGTGACTTTCTGTATTTGGCACCAGTTGTGTCTCATCAGCTAATTAATGCCAACAATAAGATGTACCACAGGTTGTCACCCACGCCTATTGGAATGAACCTCACTTTAATTAGACAATTAATCAAACATCAGGACCTTGTCAAAATTCTAGAGAATATTCAAAAAACTGGGGAGAAAACCTTAATTACTGTCCATCATGACATAAAAGAAATAAGCAAGGTTCTGCAAAGAGTGAAACAGGATGCAAGTCACAGTTGGTGGGATTCACTTTTTGGATGGTCGCCCACTGCAACTGGAATCCTAAATACATTATTATGTCACCCCATTATTGTTTTACTAATATTAGTAGGTATAAGTTTAACACTATCCTTTGTGATACTCATTTGGAATTGCAAATTGTTACAACGAATAACAATACTAACCTCTTTATCCCAGATTCATGGTAAAGCATTGGGAGACACATATCGTAGAGATTGGAGCTTGTACTAAGTAAAAGAATTTACTATTTTGCTGAAAAGGGGGGACTGAAACATGGGATTAGAACTAGAAGATATTAATCATAGAAATTAGAAGGTATTGAATAGTAATAGGCATATAAAATAATGGATATTGCTTAGGGCCACATCCTTAGGTTACGTGAGAATATACCGTATCCTGGCCTATGGGAAAGGAAGAGACTACGTGCAGAGCAGCAAAGAGAGACCTGATAAGGAGGAAGAATGTATATGGAAAACAGGATACAGGGTGTAAAGACAACTGAAAAATGGGGCCCCTTATGTTCTGGAAACAGATGGATCCTGGCCCCTGGCTTGGACCGTGGCCAAGGAATCAATGGGCATGTGCAAAGCAGTGGGGTCGAAAAGTCAGCCTGAAGAAGACCATTCTTACTTCATCCCTTTTACGACCCCCGAAGCCTGGGACGACCACCAGAGACAGCTGCGCAGGCGCAGAGGACCGACAAGCTGATTAGCATACAGAGCGGAGAGGGAGGGGAGCCAGGAAATGACCCATGGGGAAACTTAATGCATATGTAACACTCCAGGGGATAAAAGAACACGTGTGTAAGCAAGGGGCACGCATGGATTTGGGGAAATGTCCCACATGCGTCCGGCCGAATAAACATACCTACTTTAAAACTCACTCTGTCTCTGAATTTTAGAGTCTGGCTCCGCGTGTCATCCTGATCCCTACATCTCTGGTAGGTTGCCGTCTCCTCCCTTTGCAACATTAATGCCGCCGAGATCGATAGCCGTGTCTCGGCCGCGCCTGGGAAACGGCGCTTTCAGCCCCTCCATTGCCAGTGGGTCGGTTCTCCCCGTTTCTGAGAGAGGCAGCCAGCAGATCTCTGCGGCAGCTGTCTCAAGATCCCCCCCATGTCACGGGTGGGGGCGGCATCTGCTTCACCATCAGCAGTCCCCACGACAACACTGTCCATTCTGTCAGCTCCCTTGCCGTCAGTCATGGAGCTTGCGCAGCTGTACCGGCCACGCCCATCATCCATGCCTGTCAGCGAGTGTCTATTCCAGCCGACATCACGCCCCCGGCCGGTTTCCCCCTCCTTGTTCATGGTGCTTGCGCAGACGACAGTGACTGTGACTGCCGCATCAGCGCCGTCTCTCCGAACAGTAAATCACACAGCAGGGGCTGTGTCTCCTTTTGTTCACCCATCTTTGGTTGCGGGGCAACTGCCTCCTCCTCCTCCCAGCACAGCGGCTGACTTGGTTGACTTAATGTCTTCTATACCTAGTACCGCCAGCCACGGCAGCACTGCCCTCCATGACGCCTCCAGCTGCGCTGTCCACAGCTGGGCCCCTGGCCGTGGCACAGTTGGCAGCCAGCCCCCATGCATCTGGGCCTGCGACCCGCCCTACAGCTTCATGGTCCGCAGTCGGTCATTCGACTTCGGAGCGTTCGGCTGACCCACCACCCACCACCCCCTGCTGCTTGCAGGCTGTCTTCCCCATCCATGGGGAGCGTGAATGCCAGCAGCGTGCCAGCAGCCAGCCCCCCAGTGGGGGCGTGCCCTGGTGGCAGAATGCCAGCACCGATGGGCGAAGTCATCATCCGTGTGAAATCTCTGGACTTTGCCTCTCTGTTGGGTGACCATGCGCCCCAAGAACCCTCGCATCTTTTGGGATGCCGTTAAGATGCGAGCTTCAGAAGCTGAGGATAAGGATCTGTCAGACAGGGTGGGGAGGCCACGGTGTGCAGCTGACACCACACTTACTCCGGGGGGAGGGGCCATGGATGTCAGTCAGACAACTTTTCTGGCATCTGTGGGGGGGATGCAGGCAGTTCAGGAGAACCATGTTCTGCCACAAGGCCAGGTGCAAGCTCTTCCCGTGTATAAACCTGTCCCAAATTCAGGATACACCAACAAGCATGATGTCATTGCCTGGCGGGTGATCCAGGATTTGCAGGACATGGTTGCAAAATATGGCCTTGGCTCTGTGCAAGTTATGCAGGCTCTCAGGGTGATAAACTTGGACCTGCTTGCTCCATTTGATATCAAGCATATTGCTCAGGCACTGTTTCAGTCTGTGTAGTATGAGGTTTTTTTGGACAACTGGATGCAGGCTGACGCAAAGGTGGCAGCAAGCAACAGGCTTTTACCTTGGGAAGACCCTAGGTATGGTGTGGGGGTGGATGCTCTCCTCGAAGAGCAGGCCTTTTCCAATCCTGATTTTCAGGCTACCTGGGACTCTGCAGTTCTTGAGCAGTGTCAGAGGCTAGGATTTAACACATTGTTGAAAACTGCTGAGACGGTGTCCCCCAGGCCACAGTTTACAATGATAGTTCAAGGTGCGGGTGAGCCTATTTTGCTATTTGCTGAGAGACTTGCAGCTGCCCTGAAGAAACAGGTTGAGGATGATGTCTTAAGGTGGATTTTATGCCAACAGCTGGCTTGGGTCAACTTGAACAGTGAGTGCCAGAAGATCAGAGATGCTCTTCCAGGCAACCTGACGCTAGCAGACATGGTCAATGAATGTGCCAAGATGGGTTCTGTAGACCACAAGGTGTCCTCCCTGGCAGTTGCTTCACAGCCAGGCCAGGTACCCTTAGGGGACAGACAACAGAAGAAGAGCAAAAATAAGGGCAAGAGAAAGCAAGGGACACACAAACCGACAGGGCCGGGTGCCACCTTGTTGTGCTCTAGATGCCTGAGGGCAGGTCATTACTCAAACCAATGCTAGGCTAAATTTCATGCCAATGGCCAGCCTTTGGCAGGACCGGGAAACGGGAAGATGAGCACACAGGGGAATTGCGCCCTGACACATGTGATTCCTCAGAGCATGGCGCCGGCTCAGATTTGCCCAGCCAGCTCAGAGGCATCACCCACGGCTCCGCCAGCATGGATGTATGTACTGCTGATGCGGTCATCTTAGAATCCTGTCGTGAACATAAGGTTCCTTTGGACATGTTCAGACCTTTGGGACAAGGACTGAGCACACTGCTTGTGGGGAAATCTAGTGTCATCCACCAAGGAATCTTTGTTCACCCAGGAGTCATTGACTCTGACTTTTCAGGTCTGATTTTTGCCATGGTTTTCACACCCTCCCCCCCATCACTATTCCGGCAGGGACTCGGATTGCTCAACTTGTGTTTTTTCAGTCATGTATCCCCAGGACTGGCCAGCAGGCTCGTGGGAGTGGTGGCTTTGGATCCATGGGACTGCCACAAGCCCTCTGGTCTGCAGACATTTCTGCTCAGCGACCCCAGATGGTGTGTACCCTGACCCTACCAGGTGCCCACCCGCCGATGATCGAGCTTCAAGGTTTGATCGACACAGGGGCGGATGTGACAGTCATCTCTCTCTCTGCGTGGCCTCCTGCATGGCCTTTGGCCCCCGTGGTGGCACCCATCGTAGGGGTGGGGGGTGCTGCACGTACCCTGGTGAGCCAACGGTCCATGCTCATCAGTAACGCAAGTCGGCAGGTGGCTGCAGTTTGACCCTATGTCATTCCAACTCCGATCAATCTATGGCGGTGGGATGTATTAGCTGCCTGGGGGGTAAGAATTGGGACGAATTTTTAATTGGGGCCACTGCATTGAAGGGCGGAAGATATCCCGCGCTGCCTTTGCGGTGGCTGGTGGACAAACCCATTTGGGTTCATCACTGGCCCCTGACAGAAGAAGTTGGTCACCCTTCCTCAACAGGGACACTGAGCCCTCTGCTAGTCCCTGGAATACTCCCATCTTTGTGATAAAGGCTGTGAAGTGGAGGCTCTTACAGGGCCTCCGGAATATCAATGTGGTGATGGAAAGCATGGGGGTGTTGCAGCCTGGTATGCCCTCACCCACCATGATCCCTGCGGGATGGGAGATTTTGATCATTGACTTGAAGGATTGTTTTTTCACAATTCCTTTGCACCCTGATGATGAACCAAAGTTTGCCTTTACAGTGCCTTCAATGTGCAAACCAAAAAAAAAAAAAAAAGGAGGGATGCCTGGAGAAACCCAATCAACCACCTCACAGTGCCACAGAATTCCAAGAATCTTGTCATTTTAAATCAGTTTCTCTCTTTGCATTCTTCAGGTGAGATGCACCTGCCTCAAGTGAAAGTCTGGATACGGGACCTAGACACTAATAAGTGGGAGGGCCCGTGCGACCTTATCACTTGGGGCCGCGGGTATACATGTGTTTCCACAGATACTGGAGTACGATGGGTACCTGTAAGGTGTGTCCTCCCAGACGTGCGGCACCAAACCAGAGTGTGGCCAACAGGCAACCTCTGAATGATGATCAAGATGATGACAATCAATCAGATGGCCCATCCACGAGTTGGGAGTGAGCATTCCATCCTTTCTTTGCTTTTAAAAAATGACTGTTGACAGGCTGAGACTGTTGGTTCTTTGAACAAATTAATGATGAGTTGTTATTGTATTAGATGTAGTGTTGAGATTGTATTAGAATAAATAAATTATTTTAGGATTGATAGTGCATTTCTTGAAAGAAGGAATCACAAGATCCGATCTCTCTAACCATTTCAAATCAGCATCCGATTGAGGAACCTCTGGAGCTGTGTTTGTTCTCCTTCCTGCAAGGGGCCCCGCAGAGGATTACAAACACTGCCGCCTTCTTTAAACAAAAAGGGGGACCTGTGGATGTGACAGCCTGGTCAGAGAGTGAGAAAACGAGATAAGTTTTCTCATGGCTCACTTGTGAGACTCCTAGGGAGTTGTAGAGAAACAATGATAGCTTGTTATTTTAAACAACCTGCAGGTGGTGTTTTTCCACTCTTTGTTTTTCTGTTCTTCTCAAGGATTGGTTGTGAGAAAAGTGTTTTTGTTAATTAGCCAATCAGGTAGAATGTGTTGGAACAGTCTATAAAGAGAGAGTTTTTCGCATTAAAGTGACGGTTGTGCAAACCAGCCTTCTTGGAGTCTGTACCGCTTTCTTACTCAATAGCAACATCTTTGTTCTCAAGTAATTTGTTAATATCCACCTACAGGTATTATAAAATCTCAAAATGTTATTGGCCAACCCTGGATGCTCTTGGGTATCCCTCAATCTGGCTGTGTTGTTCAACTCCGGATACTCTTGGGCATATCTTCAATCCGGCAGAATTTTGTTCAACCCTGGATGCTCTCGGGCATATTTATCCCTCAACCCAGCAGAATTTTTAGGGGCCCCCTCCACTTTTCATCCCACTTTCCCAGTGGATTGTGCCAGGAAAACCCTCAGCTCACTCTCTCCAAGAGGTCCAACCCCTTCCCTGAGACCCAGTCCCAGTTACCCCAGGGTATTCTCTCACTCCTTTTATCTCTCGCTTAGTCTCTTTACTGGCTGTTTTTCTCACGAAAAAACAGAACCACAGCATGGGAGACTCATCACTCACTTCGCAGGTCTGGGATAACCAGCCTGCATCTTAGTCACACACAAATTCATCCCTCTGTACCTTCCCCCCTGAAGAGTACTTACAATCCCCTTTTCTTCTTCAAGTCTTCATGCACAAGAATGTATGGAGCTACCGCAGTTTTTGGGAGCCTTTTTTTTTTTTCCTTTTCCTTTGCTGTATGCGTCTCCTTTTGTCCACCAGGTGTTCTACCTGCAACCGCTGACCACGCCAGGAGAGACAGAGCAAAGCTGCCTAAACCTGGCAGGGCACACCTCCCCTGCTCAGGATCTCCTGGTGATCTTGGGAGTGAGGTGTTACATCCCAGGATGTGATGTGAAAATTTAAAAAGTTTAATAAAGGACAATAGGAGACAAGGACCATAAAGCAAAAGTTTTTATGGCCGGGTGCATCTTGGCACTTAGCCAAGACCACACTTTTGCCTTTGGGGATACCCCTTAAATCAGCCTGTTGCATATTTATAGACCCTTATCTATATCTATAAACTAGTTTACATATTCCAGGAACTATTTTACATGGCCCCTGCTTGGGATCTGCTTTTTTAGAGCATGCCTGTTTCTCGGCTGTGGTTTTGGCTCCTTCTCATCTATTAAACCACTAAGGAACTAGACACCCCTCTGTGAAAGACACATGCTAAAAACAAAAAAACCCCAGGAGCTTTCTCTTTCCCTTCCAGTCAGGAGTGAAGTAAACATGGCTGGGCGGGCCCCATCCCGGGCTGGGCCCACCGACCCTGCTGCGGGGCTGGTCTCCCTTTCCCTGGCCGCTTGCCAGTTCCCCTTCCCTTCCCCCATCTACTCCCAAGCAGGGAGAGGGGGTGCCGCGGGCCAGATAGAACCAACCTTACTAACATCTAACTACTTTCTACAGCTCCCCAACCCAAAACCCAGCCGCACTCGCTACACCCCAGGAGCAGCCCCGGGTTGGTACCAGGATTTTATCCCGTAGAAATTACCCACAACCATCAAACATGAAAAAAAAGACCACCCCCTTCCCCCCAATCCTGACATACTACTACTAAGTTCTAGCCTAACTATTTAAATCCAAGCCACCTCCCCCAACTACCATCTAAAGTACCCAACTCAAACAAAAATTAAATAACCATTTAAAAGGCCCAGGCTGCAATCCCTCCAGGGGTGTACCTGCTCTGTCATGGGCTTATTCATGGCCACACATCTTGAGGTCCTCCAGTAGGACCTCATGCACAGCCACTGATGCTTCAAGATGTACCTGCTATGGCACAGACATAACCACAGGCACATATGCTTTGAGATTTACCTGCTCTGGCATGGATTTATCCATGGCCACAGACACTTCAGCGTGTCCTGTTCCTGTGTGGACTCATCCACAGTCCCTTCAACTTGAATTTACACTGGACTTCTAGCCTGTCCAGCACAGCAGCACAGAAACAGCAATGATGCCCAGGCCATCTGCCAGGGCATGCATATGGCCATTGCTGTTATCAAAATGTTCCCAGGCACAGCAGAGTAAGAAGATGAGCAGATGAGCAGCACACCAAGCAGCAAAAAGCAGCCATGAGCAATAGACTCTAATATACAGTTAGACAAAGCAAGCCCCATGGCAAGTACAGGAGCCTGCCCATTGAAAGCTAAAGAGGACTGATGCCTTGAGAAGGCTGACCTAGAACAGAGGCTAGACAGAGCTAATGAATAAAGTAGGTATTTATCAAAAGGCTTCAATGGATACACCTTGGGCAGTACAAGAGCCCAGCCAGGGCTACACTCAAGATGAACCCAAAATGGTCACAAAATGGACGACCAGTCACAAGGTCTCACATTTTTATAAGTTTTGATCCATTTGCATATTGGAATTAATTGTCCAGTTATAGCTTTAGGTTATGAAGTTCCATCCTCCTTGTTTTTCTCTCTTCAATTCGCCATTGTTTATACTTTTTGGGCCCGGATCTTTTAACGGTTGTCCTTGGTCAAGCTGGAAAAGGATTGTTTTGTCTACCTACCCTGTGAAGAGAACTTGCTAACACTTAATATGAAGCTCAGAGCTACACACTAAAGCAACACAGAATCTGAAAAAGAAGAAAGCTAAAACTTAAGGCATCAGCACTAACAGATCTAAATTCCATCTATCACATCCCAATCAAATCCATCATTATCCTGAACCCTTTGATCCCCTCGTTGGGCACCAAAAAAGGCTGTCGTGGTTTAACCCCAGCCAGCATCCAAGCACCATGCAGCCATTTGCTCACTGACCCACTGAGTGAGATGGGGGGAGAATCAGAAGAGTAAAAGTGGGAAAACTTGTGGGTTGAGATAAAGGCAGTTTAATGATAGAATCATACAATGGATTGGGTTGGAAGGGACCTTAAAAATCATCTAGTTCCAACCCCTCTGCCATGGGCAGGGGACCTTCTACTAGATCAGGTTGCTCAGACCCTATCCAACCCAGCTTTGAACACCTCTAGGGATGGGGCATCCACAATTTCTCTGGACAACCTGTACCAGTGCCTCACCACTCTCACAGTAAAGATTTTCTTCTTAGCATCTAATCTAAATCTATTCTCTGTCAGTTTGAAGCTATTCCCCCTTATCCTATCACTACATGCCCTTGAAAAAAGTTTCTCTCCATCTTTCTTGTAGGTTCCCTTCAGGAACTAGAATGCTGCAATTAGGTCACCCTGAAGCCTTCTCTTTTCCAGGCTGAACAATCCTAATTCTCTCAGCATTTCCTCATAGTAGAGGTGTTACATCCCTCTAATTATCTTGGTGGCCTCCTCTGGACTTGCTCTAAGAGCTCCTGTGCTGAGGACCCCAGGGCTGGATGCAACACTTCAGATGGGGTCTCACCAGAGTAGAGGGGTAGAATTCTCTCCCTCACCCTGCTGGCCACAGTGCTTTGGATGCAGCTCATGACATGATTGGCTTTCTGGGCTGTGAGCACACATTGCTGGCTGATGCCCAGCCTCTCATCCAACAGCACCCCCAAGTCCTTCTCAGCAGGGCTGCTCTCGATCTGTTTATCCCCCAGCCGGGATTAATACCAAGAGTTTTCCCAACCCAGGTGCAGCACTTTGCACTTGGTCTTATTAAACCTCATGAGATTCCCATGGGCCCACGCCTCAACCTTGTCCAGGTCCCTCTGGATGGCATCCCAACCTTCAGGTGTGTCAACTGCACCACTCAGCTTGGTGTCATCTGCAAATTTCCTGAGGGTGCACTCAATCCCCTTTGTCTATGGCATTGATGAAGATATTAAATAGCACTGGTCCAATACAGACCCCTGAGGGACACCACTTGTCACTGATCTCCATCTGGACTCTGAACCATTGACCACTGCCTTCTGGATGTGACTGTAAAACCACATTCTTATTCTTTTAACACTCCACCTATCCAATCCAATTTAGAGAGAAGGATGTTGTGGGGGACCATGTCAAAGGCTTTACAGAAATCCAGATAAATGACATCTGTAGCCCTTCCCTTGTCCACTGATGGAGTGACTCCATCATAGAAGGCCACTAGGTTGGTCAGGCAGGACCTGCCCTTGGTGAAGCTGTGCTGGCTGTCTCAGATCACCTCCTGTCCTCCATGTGCCTCAGCAGAGCTTCCCGGAGGATCTGCTCCATGATCTTCCCAGGCAGAGAGGTGAGTCTGACAGGTTGCTAGTTCCCAGGGTCCTCCTTTCTGCTCTTTTTAAAGATGTGGACAATGTTTCCCTTTTTCCAGTCACCTGGGACTTCACCTGACTGCCATGATTTTTTGAATATCATGGAGAGTGTCCTGGAAACTCTATCAGCCAATGACTTTGGAATGCATCTTATCTAGTCCCATAGATTTATGTACATTTAGGTTCCTCAGGTAGCCATGAACCTGATCTTCTCTTAGAGTGGGAGGGACTTTGCTCCCCCAGTCCCCATCCTGCTGTCCATCCACTCAATGGATGACAGCAGGATGGGGAGAGAGGTTGCCATCAAAGACTGAGGCAATGAAGTTAAGTACCTCAGCCTTTTCCTCATCCGTTTTTACGAGTTTTCTAGTACTGTTTATCATTACACCTTCTTTAACCTTCCTTTTCTGATTAATGCCTGTAGCAGTCCCCCACAATAATGTCACCTGTCCCTGCTCTCCTTTTAATCCTGACCGATAAGCTCCTAGTCAGCTCCTCATCCCTCCCCAGGGGAAACTCCATTCACTCCAGCTGCTCATTTATATAGTCTGTTTAATGTACCAGTAGAAGCCCTTCCTGCTCTTCTTTGTGTCCCTTGCCAGGTTTAGTTCCAACTTGGCCTTGGCCTTCCTCACCCCATCCCTACACAACCAAACTTTCCAGGTTACCTGTCCTTGTTTCTACTGCCTGTGCATTTGCTTCTTCCCTTTGGTTTTACTCAGCCATGCTAGTCTCTTGCCTTCATTGTCTGATTTCTTGCTCCTGGGGATTGCTGGTTTGAAGCAGGGACTTGATAAAAAGAGGGTGCTGGACAGGAACAAACGCAGATCCGAACCGATGTGGCTAATCATACGTTCTCCGTTTATCGTTTATACAATGGCAGTTTATATACACTTCAAGACAGTTTACAATCGTGAGCACACTCTCATTGGCAAGCAAACCTTGTTTGTCTTTGTCTTAAGGTGGCTAAAGTTTCACACTGCAGACCTATACTAATTCACACCTAGATAGCTCAGTATACTGTGGTACACCTTAACATAATTTCTAACTGCGCCACAAACTTATTTCTGACTGCGCCATAGGCTTCAAGGCCTCACCGAGGCCTGTATCTGAGGCCTAGGCTGGGGTAGCTCAACCTTCACTCTAAACATACAAATCATGACCTCTTTCTCTCAGAAATTCTTCTACACTGGTTCTTGTGCTCTATGGTAAACCAAAAGCCATGCAAGCAAAGCAAATCAAGGAATCCATTCACTACTTCGCATCAGCTTTATATCCTAAGCATGATGTCATACGATATGGAATATCCCTTTGATCAGTTGGGGTCAGATGTCCCACCTGTGTTCCCTCCCAGTTTAACTGTATCCCAGCCAAAACCAGTGCGGTGACGCAGCTGGGCCTTGCAAGATTAAGGCTGAATGCCACCGTGCCTGCCCTGAAGCTCCCTGGCTTCGCCTGCCCGGCCGAGGCACAGTCAGCAGCAGGGGACACTCCCCTGTTTCTTGACAAGATTTGGGGAGCGGCTAAGACAGAGCGCTTCGCTGTCTGTCTTGGAAGGAGGAGAGGCAGCATCCGAGGAGGTAATGAGGGAGTCGACTCAAGGCCGGGGAAAAAGTCTCAAGTTTAATGCAAGCTCTGAGGAGCTCCGAATGCCATTGTCCCGACAGCCGAAAGCATTCTTGAGGCTCTCACAATCAGCTGAAAGCAAAGGTTCTGTCATAAACACATCTGAGAAAAATTGCATTGCCTGATCATTACAAGTTCTCAAATCATAATCATGAAAACTTACTTAAACTACATGAGAAAATATGTACCTTATAAAACTGAGTTAGAGCTCTTTATTTTTCCTCAAAAGAAATCAGAAGTGATATTGGCCAGAGGTTGCTATTGCCAACACAACTAGTGACTAGTCAAAAGTCTTATGAATCCTGTGGTTTAGATGTTGTATTACTGAATGACACATTTATCCAGAGTTGATATAAATCTTAATATAAAAGTGGGGTGCTAGATAAGACTGTGGCTTAGTTGTGGGTGTGGCTATTTTACTATATGCAGATAGAACTAAGTTGATCCTAGGAACAATATATATTATTATAGATGAAGTGGTACAACCTCCCTTATGTGAATTCCTCACTACTGGTATGACTTCATATCGGGATAAAATACTAACCTTTGTAAATGACTTCTATGGTGCTGTTCCTTGGAAAACATTGAAGAGTGCAATGTTATGCAAGTGGCAGATCATGTATCACCTATTAAGGACTAATTCTCAGTTTTATTTAATGAAACTTTTTTCACTGTGTGCTTCAGGACCTTAGCTCTAGCAGAGCTCAACATATTCTTTAGCATTTCTATATTATTTTACTACTCTATAGTAAATGAATGCTGATTATTAAATTCCTATTTAAATTATTCATTGCTGTCTGCCACAGGGAAATACAGGCAGGAATGATCAGAATTTGCAGTGCTGAGCTGTGTGTAGTGTGTGTGTTTTCCAAAAGCTTGGTAACTTGTATTGCATCTTACTAGTGTTAGAATAGATCATTCAGTGTTTGAATTCCTTGACATACTGTACTGGCAACTTTATGTGTAAACTTCCTATTTCTCCCTCACATTTTCAGTTGTAAGGTGGCACTGGAGGGGTTCATATGTCTATTTCTTTTAATTTGGTTTGAATCAACAAAACATAAAGGGAGGAAAAATAGCTAGTTTTTCAGGGCCTTGGATGTATTGTAGAAAATTGTGCATGTTGCATCATCTATCAGTTGATGAAAGTTTGTCACACTGTTCCACTGAATTTGATGAATTTCCTTCAGGACGTAAAATGCTGCACAGTGTGATGTTGAACAGTGTGCACATGATGTGTGTGTGTAAACTAAAAAAACTGTGTCACATGTCATTTTGTTCACATTAGTTTTCTTTTTTTTTTTGGCATAGGAAAAGAAATCTAAGATATATATTGAGGGGGAAAAAAGATTGATTCACAAGATTGTGTCCCAACAAATTCAAAGCAAGATATGAGCCATCACATAAAGGGTAACTCTGGTAAGCATTATCTTTGTGGCTATTGTGCAGCCTTCACCAATATAGTAGTCACCTTTCCCATCCAGAAGGTCCTCTTTTGACAACAGTTGTATGGCTTGAAAACCAAGGATGCAGTACATCAGCTGCAGAAAGATGGAATTCGAAATCTCTATCGTGGAATCCTTCCTCCATTAATGCAAAAAACAACTACCCTGGCTCTAATGTTTGGCTTGTATGAAGATTTCTCCTCCTTGCTCCATAGTCACACAAATGCACCTGAACTTCTAACTTGCAGCATGGCAGCAGCACTTGCAGGGACTACAGAAGCCTTTCTTACACCTTTTGAACGAGTCCAGACTTTGCTTCAAGACTACAAACATCATGACAAATTTACAAACACTTACCAGGCTTTCAAGGTACTAAAAGTCTATGGGATTAGAGAATATTATCGGGGTTTGGTGCCTATTCTGCTCCGGAATGGAAGCAGTAATATCCTCTTCTTTGGCCTACGAGGACCTATCAAACAATATCTGCCTGAAGCAACTTCTTATAGCACTCACTTAGTCAATGACTTTATCTGTGGCGGGCTGTTGGGTGCCATGCTGGGATCCTTATTTTTCCCAATGAATGTTGTAAAAACTCGTATGCAATCTCAAATTGGTGGCGAATTTCAGTCTTTTTCAAAAGTTTTTGTGACAATATGGCTAGAACGTGATAAAAAATTGATGCATCTTTTCAGAGGAGTCCATCTGAATTTCCATCGTTCTGTTCTGTCCTGGGGTATAATCAATGCAACATATGAATTCTTGCTAAAGCTATTAAGAAAAATGTTACCTTCCTTTGAAGCACCTCTATTCACTTGGGTATTTGTACATTTTAGGTCACTTTGTCTCTGGAAATAGGTTGATTTGTGGAACTTTTTGTGAATAACATGGAATACCATGAAACTTGGAGACAATTCAAGGCAGCCATTACATTTCAGTAGGGAGATGGATGACATTGCTAGTGGCTGCTTAGTGTGGAAGGTAATTAGTCTTATGAACAACCTTGAGTATTTATGGGGTAAATGGCAATATGTCTAAATCTTGATGCAGTTTGATATACTTCTAAACAAGTTAAAGTATTTATATGCTGGTGGATAAATTTACCCATAGTGGAATAACTAGACAAATACAAAGTAAAAAAAAAAAAAATCTGTATATTGGTCTAGTAGCTTATTCTATAATTTCCAATATTTCCCAATACTCACAATAATCAAATTTTATGCTGCACATTGTATAATTTGAAAATAAAGAAGGAGCCAATGAAAGCTAATTCTTTTGTTTGAAACACTATAGAGGGTTAAAAACTGAGCTTCCAAATGTCTTGGGGCTCTAAATTATCTTTGAAGTTTAAACAGAAGCTGCCAATTTTTGATTAGGATGACTTTCTTTCTGAACCTCAAGTTTTGAACTGAACCTACACAAACTATTTTGTCAACCATTTTACCACTCAGCTTAAACATGAGCATCATCTCATTCATCAATAGCTAGTGAATATTAAACTTCAGTGTAAACTGACCAAGTGCAAAGTGGGATTGTGCCTATGTATGAGTGTGCCTTGAAATGGAAAGGTGGAAGGAGCAAGACAGCAATTTTATCTCAAGTGTTAAAAGTGTTCCTTGTTGAAAAACCTATTTGCAAATTTGGCATACTCAAGTTTTCTGGTTTTGTATTGCTTTGTTTCTGTTGCAAACAAAAAACTGATCTCACTCCAATGTTCAAACAGTAATACATCTTCCTTTGATTAGCAAATTACTTGATTTACAGCTTTTTTTTTCTTTTGCAAACTATTTTTGTTTAATTTGTGCTGTGACAGAATTTTATATCAGCACTGACAAAGTGAGATTTCTGGGTATAAGCATTTAAGGCCTTAAAGGGAAAGCAAGCATAACTACCAAACAGGTGACTGTCTTAATTCTTAGTTCTTTTTTCTTTATTTGGGGGTGTGTTATTCATGAAAAGTTTATGAAGTATTCTTTGTTTTGGATTTGGGGGCAGGAAAACTTTCAGAAACTATTTTTAATTGTTCTTTTCCTATGTTTTAGGCCCTGTATAACTATCAGTGGTAATACAGTAAAACAATAAAAGGAGTTGTGTGGCTAATAACTTACAGTTCAAGCATTTGTAATTTGGTTAACAGATAACAATATGCAGTAAAGACAGGGTCAGCTGCTATGCATGAAGGTTACTTGCATGTTTCATTCACCAACAAAGAGAAAGGTGCAAAAGGGTATTAGCAAACATAAACATGACCCAGATTGAATCCTAGAGTGAGGAAGAAAACAACCAAAGAAGCCATCAACATGAACATCATATTCCTCCTGGCCATGGAGAGCAGTGAAAGAGCAAGCATAACACCAGGGAAAGGAACAGAAACTAAGAGTGGGAGTGGGGGTGTGTGTGTTGCAATTTGAAATACATTATTCTTTCTTTTCATGTAACAATTAGATCCAGACTAATAATGATTAGACTCTCAAGTTTTCAATTACACTAACAATACATTTTTGGCTTTACTTATGCATATCAATGCCTTAAAGAACCTAGAAATGAAACAACACACTTTTGAGATAATATTAGTATAGGAGGTAATATAAAAGTTGGTCTTTATTGGAGGCCTCCAGGGGCAGATATGGAAAATGTCCACAAAATGCCCACCCCCACACAGGGTTAATACAGTTTTATAACTTTTGCAAATTAGCATAATTGACAAAAATCACCAATTAGAGACATAAGTGGTTAGGCAATTTCCCCCCGGTTCAAGTCCCTCCTAAATCCTCCCCACTCAGTTGGGAAATAAACTTTGTTTATGAAAATGTGTCTCAAAGAGGTGGTCTCAACCTTGGTTCCCAGGAAGAACCAAGATAGGATTGGGGCCTATGTGATTTGTCTTTCTGCCTAACAGGGTTGGAAAAAGTACTGGGGCAAACTAGGAACTATATAACTACACAACAATAGAGCTAGAATATATGTGTAAAGAATATAGAGAATATATAAGCAAAAATCATTCTGGCAGCATTTCCCCCTTTAGTCTTGTCTAGTGTCTACTCTTTACATTCAACCACAGCATTGCATCAGCTATTATGCAAAGATTAACTACAGATATATGTAGTATGAACAGTTCCTTTTATCCAGGCCCAGTTCAGTAACCATGAAGTGAGTGTATAGAAGGTATATTCAAAGTTCAATTAGCCTTTTAAAAGTTACCTGATGTAGAATTTGAGTTTGCTTCCAAACTTCAACCAAATCCTTATTAATTCTTTGACTCTTATCTGCATAAGAACAACTAGTGTTGATGATTGTGCAGAGAGTAGGAAATTTAGAGCCATTCTACTTTGTAAAATTATACCAGATAAATCATGGATTTCTTCTTGTAAGGCTGAAATTGCATCTGAAATTTGCTTTTCAATATGTTCAATAATCCTCAATATGATCAAATATTATTATGTCAGAAACTACAGCCCCAAGGGCACAGGCCCGATCTTTATCTAGGGGCAAAACTTACCAGCCCTCATGTTCATGTATCCAATACCATCTTGACATGTCATTCTTAATAAGAGCTTTTGGATACATTTTGGACTAAAGCCACATGCAAATTTTGGGGCCAAACCTGAATCATGGTTACCAACTGTGCAGAAAACAGGCAAAAAAAGAACAATTTAAATCACATTATCCTGAATTGTCTCAGTTTCTGTTTTCCAGTTGTTTCAGGAGCAGAGGTCTTCTTAACTCTAGAGCAGTGAATTCAGGGTTCTCTGCCAGCAACTTCAGTTTTGGTAAGGGTAGTCAGGACTTGGAATGGTCGTCTCCACTGTTCTTGGTTTGGTTTGATGCCTATATAACTTAGGTCAAAGTTACAAGGTGCTTATATAGCTTGAGTTATAAGATAGCTATATAATTTGATACCTATATAACCTGAATCATAGCTTTTTATACCTATATATACCAGATATAAATAACTTTTTATACAATCTAATGGCTAATATATAGTTAACTAGTTGCTTAATGCTGAATAGACAAAAAAACAAGAAAAATACTCACCAGGTGGATATCTTTAGAGATAGATAAGTATAGTACTACTGAAAAATTGGCAAGTGCAAAGCCAATTAGCCACAAAATAAAGAATTTAGATCAGTTAGGACCGGACAGACCAAGGAACACTGTAACTGCACATCCTCTGAAGACAGAGTTTAAAAGTTCAAATGTGAAGAAGATCTTGGAAGCCTTCATCAAAGACCCCCAATGACCCCCAAATTGGAGAGGTGCAAATGCAGCACAAAAGAACTATCTAATAACCATGAGCTCATACTACGTAAATTAGTTCCGGCATGTATATGATGATGCTATAGTGACATAGTAACACTAAGCAATACTTACCACAGCACTTGACAAAGGTGGGTGAGTTAGGTGGAACTATCCCCCTGTGAAAAACAAGTTTCACTCTTTATACATTTTTTATAAAAGTTTAATAAGGGATAAAGGGAATAAAATTCAGCGATGGGGTGCTTGGTTATCTGCCAAAAGCACACTGCTAGCTTAAAACAATGTCCCCTATATACTGTTACATTACAGAGTGTACATGTGTATTCATAAGAGTTTATACATATTCAAACATTCTTGTGTGCTTAGGTGTTCGATGAATTTTTGCTTGGTTTTAACCTTTGACTTGTCTGCATGCCATCTTTCAGGTTAAATAAATATATTTTATTTCTTCTCATGGTTTCATCCAGTTGTTTTTACACTCCCTGATAACAAGGAGTCATTAAATTGGGTCCTGGTTTTTGTCACCGTTATATTATCACTCAGATAGTCTACAAATGCGAGGAACTACTTAATTATCTTACACCAGTCTCTGAGTTAGTTACATAAAAGCATTTTAACATCACACAGTTTCTATTTTAACATTATGCTACAGTCTAAGATATATTTATCATATTACTAGTTACTATTTATATAAGCTATATGGTGCATACATAAACTCACAGATTATACTATACTAAAAAGCAGTTACAAGTAAATATAAATTGTACCTAATCAACATTTTTGTGATTAATAATAATATGCAAAAGCTAATACATAAATGCAAAAGCCAATACTATGTTGTCATTTATAACACCCCTCACCACCAGTGCTGCAATAAACAAATACCTGCTTTATAGACGTCATTTATGAGGATATATTTCCAGCCTATCTTTCGGGCATTAGGTTTTTTCAGTGAATTTTCTCCCACCTGCTTATCTGAAAGAAGGACAATGCATTTTTTGAGAGTCAAATGGAGACAATTAGGAAACAAAATATGTAGCTGGGTGTCACAACATTCCATTGAAATGGCCCTGGCTGATAGCAGGTTGCAGGTGATAACGGGAGAAAAAAAGGTGAGGGGGCTACCCCGGAGGTTTGACTGGGTTTTTGGGCAGTCCAGTTTCCAGGTTCAGGGGACGAAAGTGTTGTTTGCCATTTTCCCTGCTGCCTGACCCCTCGGAGCTCAGGACCAGCACATGTGGTGCCGAAACATCAGGACCGGCTCTCACCGGGCCCTCTGCCCGCCAGGCATTGCCGTGTCCACTTATGTGTGTTGCACTCCGAGATCCCACTGTGCTGTGGTTTTCCTGCACTGCAAGTGTGCTTAATTATTTTCTTTTTTTTTTTGTTGGTTTTTTTTTGTTTTCTGGCCATTTGGGGAGTTCCAGAGCCAACATGTGGGGTGTCCCCATATGTGTCACCTCTGTGCCGTAGCCTGGCAATTAACCCTATGGTCTCCGAGGTCGTGACACACGCCCCCTGCAGCCGCGGGGAATCATTGCACCTGCCCTGCCCCGCCAGGAGCCCACCAGCGCCCCTGCCGGCTGTGACCATAACTACACCAAAGGGGAAATTGCTTAAACAGCACTAAGAGACTGTATTTTGGGTTTTTCTGGTTTTGTTTGTTGTTGTTGTCATTATTGTTGTTTGCTTGCCTTTTTAAACATACATATACTAGTAAAGAACTGTTAATCCTTTTCCCATATCTTTGCCTGAAAGCCCCTAAATTTCTAAATGTTATAATAATTTGGAGGGTAGGGGTCATATTTTTCCATACCAAGGGAGGTTCCCACCTTCCTTGGAAAACACCTGTCTTTCAAACCAAGACAGATTTTGGTGTCCAATGGTGGGGCCTGAGGGCATGGAGAGGAAAGGGTGAAAAAGGAATAACAGTTCCTGGATAACCTAATTTTTTGTGTACTGAATATAGAAACCTCATTAGGTGGCACCATGTGATCTAGCTTACCCTGTTTCAGGTGGCACATGGTTGTGGCTATATTTTTCCTATTTACTGCTCCTTATCAATACATGTGTCCTATGACTAAGGCTACTGTAGCTGTTATCCAGTTTGCACAATGGGTCAATAAGGTGAGGAACTAATGTATTTTTAAATTCCTGTGTTGTGATTTAACACACTGGCCAAATACCAGGCACCCACTGAAGTTGCACGCTCACCCTCTGTCAGGATCTGTGATATTTAGATGCTCCTGAGATTGTAGAAAGTCTCTGTCTTTCAGCCCCGCTGCCAAAGAAGGAGTCATAATTCATCTGTGCTTGTTTTCAAGGTTGTTTATTCCTTCTTATCTAAAGTATTTTCTCTCTGACCTGCAGCAGGTCTGTCTCTCAGGACAGTGTGCGGGGCTCTGCCCCTCAGTGGGCTGTTACAAACATTATATACTAGAAACTACGTGTGCTATATTTACAAGAACGTGCCAATATCTATCACCCATGTTGAACAGCGTCCCCCCAGCCTAAACCAATAGAAAAATGCCGACACCACAGTGAAACATGAAGGGCATGAAGAAGAAGCAAAAGGACAAGGCACGCCCAATTTTCCTCCATCTTGCCCCCTTTGAACCCCTTATCTAGAATCCTAAAATTCTACTTTTGCACCCGTGCCACACTAATTACTACTTATATCAAACACTCAGAGCTTGTAATTCATCCTGTAAGATTGAAAACTCTATTCCATGGACATAGATCAGAGAGAGTGTCTCTCGGAGCTCAGTACAGGGGGGTTCCTGACCCCCTGCCAGGGTCCCAGACCTTCCAGGGCAGCCAGAGGGATGGTCTGGATTCCTACAACCCTCCCCTGCCACAGCTGGGCAGAGGAGAGAAAAAAAAAATTAAGGCCTCATGAGTTGAGATAAGGACTGGGAGAAAACACTCCAAGGGCAGAACAGGCTCAACTTAAAGGTTCAAAGTGAGTTTATTACTAACAAAATCAGACTATGATAATGAGAAGTAAAATAAGACCTTAAAACACCTTTTCTTCTCCCAACCCCTCCCTCCTTCCCACCGACAGTGCAGGGAGACAGGGCATGGGGATTTTGGTCAGTTCATCACCTGAGATTTTCTTCCACTGTGCAGGAAGAGGAGTCCTTCTCCTGTGAGACCGTGGGGTCCCTCCCACGGGAGACAGTTCTCTGTGAACTTCTCTAGCATGTGTCCTATCTCACGAGCAGTAGCTCTCCCAAAACTGTGGCAACGCGAGTCCCTCCCATGGGCAGACAGTCCTCCCAAACTGCTGTTGCGTGGGTCACTTTTTGATGGGGTGCAGTCCTCCAGGGACAGGCTGCTCTAGTCTGGAAGCAGGGGCCTCCTCTCTCCACTGAGTCTCCCACTAGATCACAGCCTCCTCCAGGCCCACTCCAGCGTGGGCACCTCCCCCATGGGCTGCGGGTGGATCTTTGCATCCCCCAGTGAATCCCCATGGGCTACAGGGGGACAACCTGTTTCACCATGGGCTTCACCACAGCCTGCAGGGGTATCTTGGTTTTGGCACCTGGAGCACCTCCTCCCCCTCCTTCTCCACTGCTCTTGCAGTTGCCATGTTGTTTTCCCTCACATGTTCTCACCTCCTTCTCTTCTCTAGATGGAATTAAAACTGCGTGTGTACTTTGCTTTGATTTTCTTCCTAAATATGTTATTACATAGGCATTACCACCATCTCTAATTGGCCCAGACTTGGCCAGCAGCATGTCCATCTTCAGAGCCATCAGGAATTGGCTCTGCCAGACATGGAGGAAGCTTCCAGCAGCTCCTTACAGAAGCCACCTCTGTGGCCCTCTCCCACTACCAAAAACCAGGCTGTGCAAAACCAACACACTCTGGAAAGCAGGCACATGGCTACATGGCTAACACAGACTAAGTGTATGTTTTTGGGGTTTCATCAATAATGGTACCCATTGTGAAGAAGTAACACCGGGGGAAGCTTTCTCCCAACCTGCCGGTTTTCAGCTTCCTTTTTCTACCTCTGTCAAGTGTCGGAGTCCAGGACATCCCTCTGGCTGCCCTGGCTGTCTCGAGACCCTGGCAAGAAGTCAAAAACATCTGTGGCTTCAATTTTAGCCTGTGGAAAGCTGTCAATTTTATATGAGGAATTACAAGTCACAAGGGTTTTAGTAGTGTAATATTTAGATTAACATAGGGTGGAAAAATAGTATTTTGGGATTTTTAGAATAGGGTTCAAGGGGGTACAAGATGGAGGAATTTGGGCTTGTCCTAGCCTTCTTCTCCTTCATCTTGTCCTCCATGTCTTGGTGTGGTGGTGGCACTTTTCTATTGGTTTAAGGTAGAGATTCACTGTCTAACATGGATGATGGGAATTGGTAATAATTTGTAAACACGGTACACATAGTTTTGAGTATATAATGCGGAAGCTGCCCAGAGCTTGAGACCAGACTGCCATGATTTTTGTACTAGACAGACCACAGCAGGTCAGAGAGAAAATATTGTAGATAAGAAATAATAAACAACCTTGAAAGCACAATTGGAAGCATTCCAGACCTCTTCTTTGGCTGCGTTCGGGCTAGGGAAGCAAAGACTCTTTACGATCTCTCTTGGGGTCACCCTGACCTATAGGAAACCCGAGAGAGAAGAAATCCACAGTCAAGGTCGGGATTGAAGGCACTTGAGATGATAGTTCAGGTTCAGATTCAGGTGTTTATTATTTCTTATCAATGTTGTGGTCTCACAGCAGTGAGTTCTGCAGTCTTTCATTAGTAAGGCACAAAATGGCTCACTATTTCTTGTTACAAGGTCTTTTAAGGCTAAACTCTCCAATTAAGAAATGACACCTAAATTATTTTTCCTTTTAACCCAATAACTAATCCCTCAAAGTCCGCACTGCAGACTTTTCTGTCCAATTACAAAATACCACCCAAACCCATGAAGAAGAAGGAAGAAGAAGGTAAAGAAGAACAACCTGCCTCCACCCTAAAACCTCTATCTTGCTTCATATTTATTACTATATTCTAAAAGCCCAAACTCTACGTTTTCCACCCTGTGATATTACAGATTTCTAACCAACTACACACCTGTAATCCCAGTGCTATCAATCAATTTTGGAAGCTGGTTCCACAGCCTCAGATCAAATACAGTGCTCTCCTGGGGGTCAGTGCCTGTCAGCACAGAAAGTCTAAAATTCTCAGCATCCAGGGTTCCAACACCAACCTTTCACCCATTTCTTTGAGCCTACCCCAACACCTTTCAAAGGGTTCAAATCTCTAAATGTTAATGATATTGTACAGTGACTGTTGTTGCTGATAGGCCTATTCTTTTTAGCATTCAGAGGTAAGGTGAGATTGTCTTGGGTAACTACTCTAACGTCTACCTCAGCAACTAGGGATGCTGCCCCAGAGCCTGATGCTGCCCCACAGCTTGACACTGCCCAACAGTCCACCTCAGAAATGAACCACTGGGACTGGATAGGGGTATTGGAGGAAATATGCCAGAAGCTGAGAGAATACCCTTACCCAGCTGGTGGAAAACCCTGTCCCTGCCTCAAAGAGGGAGAGTCTGATGGTGCAGCAGTGGAACCCATGAACATTACAACTGTCCAGGTTCCAGCTGAACCAGAAGGGCAGTCACAGCCAACAGCAGTCACTCCCATGTAGAGGAGGAAGTATAAGACCAAATCAGTATGCCCAGTTAATGAGGATGAGGTACCAGGGCCTCACAACCAGCAGGAGAGCTGGAGCCTGAAATGGTCACCGAGTCCCTGCCATATGATAGTGTCCTAGGGTGATGTTATGATGCTTGTATCCCCAGTCGTCTGTTCTGTTTATGCTGGATTTTATGTTCTGTGACTTCAAGACTGGGTCTGAAAAGTGAAGTTTTGTTTTGTTATCAGCCTGCTCACTCCCCCATGGTCTGCTGGACACAGACAGCGGTATATAGTGCTGCTTTTGTGTCTTGCTTTTGCTTTTGCTCCTGCTTGTGCTTGCTTTTGCTTTTTGCTTGTTCGTTAGTTTAGCTAGGCAGTCCGAATTTTCCCTGGACTGTTTTTCTTTCCCTTTTCTTGGAACCATTCAAACATGCTCTGGACTGGGACCTGGAAAAACACTGAGAGTTTTGCACTTTGTGGCCTGCAGCAGCCATTCCCAGCGCTGGAGGGACTGATAAGAGAGTGACCACTCCCAGGAGAGACTTTCTTAATTTGTCACCTCTTGAGAGCAGTGAAAGAGTTTTTTCATCTGGTGTTGTTCATTTTTTGTGCTGGGGAGTGCTTTGCCTGTTAAATAAATAGGTTTTTTTTCCACTTCTCTCCAAGGAAATTCTTCCTGAACCAGGTGGGGGGAGGGGCCGAGGGGGTTTGCCTTCTGGGGGCTCCTTCTGGAGGTTTTTCCCTAAACTAGGACAGATAGTCTTCATAATCTGCGAAAAGATATTGTGCAATGGGGGCACAAGGCTTACTCAACCTGGTTACTTCAGGTTTGGGACCTTATGGGTCCAGATGTGCAACTGGATAGTGGCAAGGCAAGGAATTTGGGGTCCTTGACCCAGGATGAGAGTGTTGATCGAATGGGGGGGGGGGGGTTGATCAGATGTTTGTGAGGAAGCCAGGACCCCTTTCTCTCTGGGAGCAGCTTCTAATGAGTCTAAGATAGAAGATTGTTCACAGAGACAGAATGCGGGAGTATCATCATAGAATGCACTGGAAGACCATTGAGGATGGGATCAAACAGCTGAGAGAAGTAGTATTAGTAGAGATACTTTTTGGAAGGGACAGACAGCATGATAATGACCCTGACAAGGTCAGATGCATAGGGCAAATGTAGAACCTGGCAAATCTAGGGCCATCCAAATATACCACCTTCATTGCAACAATTACTGCTGAGGACAACCAAGAGACAGTGAATTCATTCCCATGTAGCACCAGTGCAAGTCACAGGCCCCAAAGTCAGAGCCCGATGTCCCCCAGCTAGGGAGAGGGGGCACACCCCATGGACTGACCTTTGGTTCTTCCTGTGAGACCATGGGGAAGACATGAGAAGGTGGGATGGAAAACCCACTTCTGTCCTGGCAGCACAGGTCCATCAACTCAAGGATGAAAACACTAACCGAAGGAGTTCTGCTAAAGTGAAAGTAGCTTCAGCCTCCCATTACTGAGCTGCCAGGTATAACAGAAGGGACAATGATATGTTAGATCCCCTTGAAGGCAACTCTAGAATGTATGCCCAGGGAGGAAATTATAACCAGGGCTAGAGAGGAACTGTGTCTAGCCAGGTAGAGGCAGGGGAAAATCGTGTCTTTTGGATGGTGTAGATCCAATGACCTGGTACATCAGAGCCAGAGAAATATGAAGCTTTAGTCAATACTGGTGCGCAGTGTACCCTAATGCCATCAGGACATGTAGTATCAGAACCCGTTTCTGTTGCTGAGGTGACAGGGAGATCGCAGCTGTTGACCATGTTGGAAACCGAGGTGAGCCTGACTGGGAAGGAGTGGTAGAAACATCTGATTGTGACTGGTCCAGAGGCCCTGTGTCTTCTGGACGTAGACTTTCTCTGGAACGGCTATTTCAAAGACTCAAAAAGGCTCAGGTGGGCTTTTGGAATAGCTGCTGTGGAGGCAGAGGGCATGCATCAATTAAACACCTTGCCTGGACTGTCAGACAGTCCTTCTGCAGTTGGACTCCTGAAGGTGGAAGTGCAATGTGTCCCAATTGCCACCTCAATGGTGGACCACCGGCAGTTTTGGACGAATCGAGATTCCGTTGTTCATCAGCCAAACAGTCTGTTTTATTGTTCGGAGCTTACTCTTAGAGGCAACTCAAAGCTCCCAGCTCTAAACAGTCATTGGTCTAATCTCCACACCCCCTAGACTCTGAACAAGTCAAATGCTTGTACTTTAGGAGAGTTGTTATTAGTTGAAACCTCTGTCAGTCAGCCCAGAGGCTGGTTTATGGAACTGGGCTGGGTTTCTTATTTATAACCGGATTAATGTTCAGTACAAATCAGCTTGTACTGCAACATCTCACCCTTTTGTCTTTACTAAAATTGTAACTTGCTGTCTGTCATCTATTTGCAAGGGTTCCTTGCAAACAAGGTGACAAAAAACAGCATGGTTTTAATTTGCATTAATTATATATTAGTGAAGCTGCAGCATTTAGGTTCAGAGTCTGTTAGGCAAGAATTTAAGTTAACATATTACAAGCTTTATGTTTAGGTTATAAATCATAACTTATCTTTAAAAACAACAAACCACTTAACTCTTAAAACTGTTAAAGTCTAACTACTAGAAAAACTATTTGTAAACAGAAAAACAGTTTGTAAACATGAAAAATAATTTGTAAACAAAGTTGTAAGTTATATCTTAACTCTAAACTGAAATTAAAACTTTGAAACATTCAACTTTAGAACTGTGAGAAAAACAAACTTAGCAGATAAAGCAATTTGTAAACAAATAGAGTCTTTATATGAACTGGTGTTTCAATAGTCCCAGATTTTTATTGAGTTGTTAAATCTGAAGATCACGGATAAAGACTAACTCATCAAAGCTAGAAAGTGGTATGTTTATTACACTGGCGGGTGGCACGGGGGTCATCCCTGAAAGGCGTGACAGCACTGTACAAGGTTGTTGACCCTCTGTTTATTTCCCGAGATCTTACATACAATACATATGCATAATCCCAGCACCTCCCATCTCCACTTTGTATTAAAATGAGGTTATTAGCCCTTCATGTGTGCACAATTCTTCTCTTCAATTGGGTCGGTGGCCTGGAACTGGGTTAATGGTCTTGAAGGAGGAAGTCAGGAGAGTCTTCATCAGGTCTCTGTGAACCTCTGGCACAATACAAGGCCCCCAGATTTTAAATTGATTGACGTAAAGCCCAGGTACTAACCATTGTTCTACTGGTTTCAACATGTTCTTATAATGGTTCACTTACTCCACTCCCTTCTATAAGCAAGCTCATAATGGAAAAATCAGCTTTAGCGTAAGCATCTAACAATCATTAACTTATCGTCTACCAACCTAACTGACATCCTGATCAATGTAAATTGTTCCTATCCCTCAGCTAAAATCTTAACTTTTAAAATCATGATTCACTATGAGGTAGTTATTAATTGTTCTGGTTACGCTGTGTCTTGGTTTGAAAAGACAGGAGTCTGTGAAGGAAGGCAAAAGCCTCCTGTGAAATGGAAAAGGTAAACCCCCTCCTTCCGAATTATCACAATTTCAGAATTAAAAGGGCTCTCAGGCAAAGATATGAGAATGGGAATAACAGTTTTTTACTAGGAAGGAAAAAAACTAAATAACAATGCAATTTAGCACAAGCAAAAAAAAAAAAAAAAAAAAACCACTGACAGATTGAGAAAAACCTGACACCCTGAGAAGTCAGGGTGTTGATAGTAGTCCAGCCAGATGGTGGCTGCTCCTCCTGGAGCGGCAATCTGCAGAAGGGTGTAGGTCCTTTCTGAAGATGCGGCGAAGGAGCAGCTGGGCCTGGTTCCTGATTCCTCTGGGAAATCCGGCGAAGAAGGTTGTGTGTTGTCTCAGAAATGCTTGTTTTATGGTGGCAGGGATGCTTGGCTCCTCCCTCTGGGTGGAGCATCTCACAATGGGATGATGTAACTAGTCTTACCAGCCACAGTGAGTAATTCAATAGCCCATTAACAGGAGATTATCTTCCTGGCAGTGTCATTGTTCTTGAAAGAGATAAGAAAAACTGCCTAACTCCCAACAGATGGCAAAAATAGAATACATGCTTATTTTACAAGCCAGGGCACGCTGTAATGTGATATCTGTTGAACGGACATGGGGTTGATGCTGTGGTTCCAAGCAGGACATAGTACAGGCTGGATATATCCAGTAGGTCTCTAGCATGTCCCAGAGTCCATAGAAATGTATTTATCATAGGATTATTGTACTATTATATGACTGATTGAAAGACATTAGAATATATTACCTAAGACTTAGAGAGGGGATGTACATTCACCCCAACCTTTTTCCCCTTTTTCTTTGTATTAATAACTAAAAATAGGAACAAAACATGGACTTTGAACAGTATTAATAAGGTACTATTACCTAGGGGGTTGCTGAGGGGTCTCTTTTTCACTATGAGGACTTGAAAGAACCTCTTCTGGACTAGGCTTTCTCGTTTATCTCAAAGGAAAAAGGGGTTAGCTTTTGTAAAGTTTGTATACTAATATATACTAATATATTTTTCTTTACCAGCCAGGTTGTTCCAGATAAAAAAGGAAGATGTATTCTATTTGCCATCTGTATGGCAGATGTCTTGTGTTAAGTGGGCAGTTTTTTCCTTATCTCTTCCACAATCAATCTTCCCTCCAGGGAGACATCTGCTGATAATGTCACTGCATGACTGATAAGAACTATAACATCCCATTGTGAGATGCTCCGCCCAGAGGGAGGAGCCAAGCATTCCTACCTGCATATAGTCTTGAGATTCTGGCCCACCAGCACAGCTTTTTCTGCGCTGGATTTTCCCAGAGGAACAGCTGCCTCTTCCACTTTCTCTTCATAGGAAGACTACACCCTTCTTTCTACAGGATCACTACTCCAACAGAACCACACCTGACACTTCAGGAGGACTACAGACACAATTCTAATTGGACTGCTATGAACACGCTGTCCAACAGGGTGTCAGGTTGTATTCTGACTCCGTCAGTGTTGTTTTGGTTTACTGCATTGTTTATTTTATCTTTTTATTTTCTTCCCTAATAAAGAACTGTTATTCCTGCTCCCATATTTTTGCCTGAGAGCCCCCCTTAATTTCAAATTTATAACAATTCGGAAGAAAAGGGTCTACATTTTTCCACTTCAGGGGAGGCTCCTGCCTTCCTTAGCAGACACCTGTCTTTCCAAACCAAGACAGAGAGAAAAAGTAGAGCTATGGTTAGAGAGACAAAGGCTGAGAGTTAGGGTGAGGGAGAAAAATAAAGTTAGAAAGAAAAAGAAATAGGGTTAGAGTTAAAGCTAGATGGAAAAAGAAATAAATTATAAACTATAAAGAGAGATATACATGGAGTCAGAGAAATAGGGAAACAGAGGTAGAGGAACAAAGAAATACAGTTAGAGGGAAATAGGGTTAGAGAATCATAGAGACAGTGTTAAACACAGTGACAAACAGAAACGTAGCTAGAGACAGACAGAAATAAAGTTAGAAATAGAAGGGTGAAGTGAGGAATAGACTGAAGAGTAAACTGAGAGGCAAAGAAAGAAATACAGTGAAAAAGAAATGACTAAACCATACCAAAGAAACACAGGAGGCAAATTGACGGGGAGGTGGAGGAGAGGGGCAAGGGGTATCTTTAGGGCTGATTAAACTTTATTTAATTTTTTAATTACACTTCAGCAAAACACAGGAAACAATGTATACAAATGTGAGTACAGATACAAATACAAGTAAAAATACAATATACCTATACACACAAGTAGAAGTCCAATGTACGTACAGGGGAATACATCAAAATGCAGGAGCAAATGCAAATACAGATCAATACAATGTACTACAAGCCAAATACATATTAACACAGTTATAACCATTTTTCTATTTCTGAAAAGTTCATTACACTTTGTTTTATTGTTACAGGAAACCCAAAACAAAAACAGCACAGAGCGAACAAAACTCATCCAACATGCACCCCCCCTTCACATTACACACAAACTCACCTTCACTCTCATCACTACTGCTTTGTGACACCCCAGCCGTCATCGCTCCTCAGGAACACAGTTCCCCGGAGTGTCAAAAAAAATCCTCCTGCCTGATGAAAACCCCGGTGCTGGGATGGTCGACACCCAAACTTTGGCGATGAACATCGCCTCATGGATCAGCCGGGACCGAGGGGAAAAAAACCCAGCTGGGGGGGGGGGGGGGGGACAAAAAAACCCAGCTGGAGATTTTTTATTCTAAATTTAAAAATGAGTGGAAAAACCTGAAAGGCAAAGGCCATGCACACAAGGATAGAATCAGTCAACACACACTCACATACACCTCCTTCATCAGACACACAAACCCACCCTCGCTCTCATCTCAACCGCTCCACTAACTGCCGGCCATTGGCATGCATACACAGCGCTCCTTGGGAACGTGGTTCCCGGGAACCTGCAAAAAAATCCTCCTGCCTGATGAAAACTCTGGTCCCAGGATGGTCTGTGCCCTAACTTTGGCGATGAATGTCGCCTTGCAGACTGGCCGGGACTGAGGGAAAAAAAAGCCAGCCGGGGGGAGAAAAAAAAAAAACTAGCTGGGGATTTTTTATTCTAAATTTAGAAATGAGTAGAAAAACCTGAAAGGCAAAGGCCATACACACAAGGATAGAATCAGTCAACATGCACTCGCACGTGCAGAAACAAGCAGACACAGACAGACACAAACTCTCACGGACACAGATGGTCACACGCTCTCACACACTCTTCCACTTACACACTGACTGCAACCCTTACTTGAAACACCACGCCAAAGAAGGTGCTTTGACGCACCTTCTGACTGCCACTCCTTGACGTTGAACGGTAGATTCCCGGAAAATGGGTAGCAACCCGGGGACCTGCGAGACAAGGGGAGGCGGTCAATGAGTGACTATCTGACAGCTACGAGATATTCCCACTCCAGGCCCATAAATTTTCAACCCAAAACCCCATAGATAAACTGTAAAGTTTTATAACTGTTCTACCTAACCGTGACTATGTGCCAAGGCAGGGCAGCTCCGATGGTAAGTGGCGCAATAGATGCACATACAACATCAGCCAAGTTAGACGCATACAATATAAGCCAACATAGGTACATACAACATAGACAGATACAATATAAGCCAACATAAGTACAATTTAAGTGACAACTTCACATATGTCTCTGGAAGATTAACTGTTGAGCCCTGTGCCCTTTGAGAAGACAGAACCTACAGAACTACTGCGGTCATGTGAGCAGCATCTAATACGCTCCATATAGAGGTCCAAGAGAATGGCGTGGGAAAAGAAAGTGTTACCGAAGCCGAGAAGGAAGATGGATGAGATGCACTTTTTTCTGTCTCAGAAAGTAAAATGTAAAGATGCCAGAATAAGAGACATCCGGGAAAGTACGTGAGTAAAATGTGGCCAATACGGCGCAGAATGATGCTGATAAAGCGTGGATATGTAACAAAGGCCTATGTTGCAGAAATCACTGGACACGGACAACATAAGACAGACACAAATGGAAGCTGCCTGGCAGTTTCACCTTATGAACCCCAGATTCCTAGCACAAGATGAGCCCAAGGCCAATGATGCCAAAGGAAAGAAAGCCCTATGGTTATAGCACATGATGATGAAATGCAACTCCTTTCAAGGTGTTAGTGCCAAAGCACTTAAGAGGAAGCCTAAGAAGCTCAGTAGGCCTAAAGAAGAAAGCAATGACTGTGGGGTGACCATAGCTATAGCTCCAGACGTGAAGGTAGGCTCCTCAGGCGGAAAAGATCCACGATGACATCGAGAGTCGACAAAGGCCGCTGACGTGAACCTCGCAACAATGCGGAGATGGGTCAGAACTGCCCTGCCCAGCAAAGGGTCCGGTGGGGCTGAAGAAAAACCCTCTCCCTTTACTTCCAAGGGGCCCATCCCACTACGGACCTCTCCTCTAAGCTAACATCAAATTGTCTCCTGTGATAGTAAAGGTTTTTGCCCTTCGCCCAACTACCGGCCCCAACACTTAGCTTTTGGAAGATGACTGGACAAAATCCAGTGTCAGTTGGATGTGGACGGCGAGACATTCTCTACATCCGCTTCGGTGCTGCCGTTTCCAAGCTTCTGAAATCTTGATTTGACTCCACAGGCTGCCCAGGGGATACCTGCAAAATGAAAAGGTATATGCTTAGCATGCTGCTGCATAACAGTCACCTATGGGTCACCCTGCCTAAACGCCAACTCACCCGCTCACCTCTGTTTCTTTGCACACCCACAGCAGCAACAGCACCTGCAAAGAAACAAAGCAAAGAAAACCACACTGAGATACTGTGAAAACACCACCACCCTGACCTGACAAGTATGCCCACCTATATCTTAAGCTTGCACCCACCTGGCCTTAGACATCCAGGACCAGAGACATCATGCAAGAGGATGGCCTAAAATTAAAAAAAAAAAAAAAAAAAAAAAAAAACAAAACCACAATAGTAGATGCTTAGAGTTTAACCAGAAATTGAGACCTGAGCAAAAAGAACTGCTTCTGTCCTCTGCTCAATGCTCACCTTGCCCACTTCAACATGACTGCTGCTATCCCACTTTACTTCATAAAAATAAGGACAAGGAACAGTGCTGTAACACTTGTGTTTGCTTCCCCTGCAAACACAAACAGTGACTAACCTTCTCAGGGAAACTCCCTGACCCGGGATGGAGCACTGTGCCACAAATTGAAACCATCTACATCTAAAAGAAAGTTAGGACTAATGTCAAACAGCTGCAGGATAACTTAACAGCACCAAACATCTTATGTCAATCTACAGATACCATCTAGAGTCCAACTACACCCTGCATTGCAAATTTCAAGTCCCTGGGACTAGTCCTATTACACTAGGCTATGCAGCAGGGCAGAGCACCTCTGGGACAAATATGTGCAGGCACCTGTGACACAGGACATGACATGACAAATGAGGGGACGCAACAGGGAGAGAAATCTCCTGGTCAAAAGAATGCCCGCGAGGACTGAGAGAATGCGGAACGATATGACGGAGGTGAGACCGACAGCAAGCCGATGAGGCTCAGAGAACCCTGGAGGAAGAAGATACTAAGAAAATTATGTCTTCCAAGAACCGCACAAATGGATGCCCGAGAAGCCTACGGTAAGAATGATCTACCTAGCTTGGCATTCTCACAAGTCCTAATCCGCTATAATGGATCATTGCGGTGCACAGCTGTTGATACAGCTCAGAACAAGACCTTAAAAGACATCTGACTGGATGCTTCTAAAGAGAGAAATGAATCTGATGCCTGTCCGGGCTTCCGAGTCAAAAGTCCGAAGGCACTGGTGCCAGGCAAAGGAACGCAAAGATCGCAGATGCCAAGAATGAGGCCAGGGTCACCAATAGGCCCCACAAAGGGCTAAGGTAAAAAAAGACATGTGACATAAGAGACCCAAACAACACAGAATGAACAACAGACAAGTGACACAACACACACCAGAACTGCTCCGCCCTGCGCACCTCAGCACTGTGATAAAAAATGATACTTTCCCTTTATGTGGCCTAAGGGAACTCTTCTTGGACATCCCTGATGCCAAAGCTGACTCAGAACCCCTCCCAGGGACTCCCAACTGGGCACCTTGCTATCATCCCCTCTGAGGGTTGTAGCTCTCGACTTTTTTCGCACACATCTGGGGAGGCAAATCCTTGCCAGGTGCAAAACAAAGCCACCTCCCCATCTGGGAAGCTCCAGCTGTCACCAGGCTGTTGTCTCTTAGACTGCCAAGAGAAAGAAAACCAAACATCAGTGCACAATCTTAGCAGCACACCGGCCAAAACCTGACAATTCTGCTACTCACCGTCTCCTAAGAATGCCCGGGTGCTCGAGCCGCACGCTTCGGCAGTGCTCGGAAGCCAATGCCATTATCACAAGGTACACCTAGGTTAAGTGGAGACGAGGCGATGCAGCATTGCTGAAACTTGAGTGGACCCTCGATCCTCCTCCCTACCTCCCCAATTCACCGCAACTTCTCAGCCATTCCTGAGGGCTACCCAGATGGGACGCTGAAATACAAAATTCGAAGACTTCATCACAGGGTCCTGTAATACTTCCAGCGGGCTCAAAAGCACAGGAAACCTGGTCCATCAGCCAGTTGGTGATGGGGACTTGGCATACTCCGAGTGGATTGCCTAAAGCACACAAAAGAGAATGGATGCTTAGAGTTGCACCAAAAATTGAGACCTGAGCAAGAACTGCTTCTGTCTACTGCTCACTTTGCACATTTGGCCTTGACTGCTGCTATCTGGCTTGACTTCCTAAAAATAAAGACAAAGAACAATGCTGTAACAGAGTCACCACTTATCCTTCCAGTGCAAACACAAACAGTGACTGATGTGCTTATGGGAACCCCCTCACCTGGGATTGGGGGGCTCTGCCACAGATTTAATCCGTCTGCTGTGAGTTTGCTGGCCCCAAGTTGGGCAACTCCCTGGGGGCTCCCCTGGCAGGGGAGACCCTCCTGGAGCAGTTCTGTGTCAGGAACGAGAGACACATTGGACTTTTTCAGTCTTCAGTTTCTGTTTATTGTTATCTTATCAACACTTCAGCACACTGTCTGCACCAGACTCTGCGTGCAGGAAAAACAGCACAAAAATGGCTAACAATCTCTTGTTACAAGGCCTTTTAAGTCTAATCAAAAACTAAGCTACTCAATTAAGAAGTGACACCTGAATTATTTTCCTTTCTAACCCAATAACTGACCGCTAAAGACTCGCAATGCGGATTTTTCTACCCAATTACAAGACACCACCTAAACCCAAGAAGAAAGAGGAAGAAGAAGAAAGGAACTCAAGACAACACCCTATATCCTCCATCTTGAGCCCATCTATAACATACTAAAAATCATAAAACCTAAATTTCTCACCCATGTGACATACTATGCTACTATCTACCATCTCTACAATCTATTTCACACTTTTGTGGTTTCTAGTTTACATTGAGGCTTAAGAAGTTTTCTCCATGAATGAGGGTCAAAGTCAGTGCTCCCCTGGGGTTCAGGACACCCCAGAGCAGAGAGAAATATTCCCAGTGCCCTGGGTTTCCACAGTCGGCAGCTAAAAGAAAGTTAGGACTAATGTCAAACAGCTGCAGGATAACTTAACAGCACCAAATATCTTATGTCAACCTAGGAATACCATCTAGAGTCCAACTACACCCTGCATTACAAATTTCAAGTCCCTGGGACTTGTTCTATTACACCAGGCATTGCAGCAGGGCAGAGCACCTCCAGGACAAATACATGCAGACACCCATGACACAGGACAGGACATGACAAATGAGGGGACACAACAGGGAGGGAGAGCTCATCGCAAGAAGAATGCCCATGAGGACTGAGAGAATGCGGAACGATATGACGGAGGTGAGACTGACAGCAAGTCGATGAGGCTCAGAGAGCCCTGGAGGAACAAGACACTAAGAGAATGATTTCTTCCAAGAAGCACAAAGATGGATGCCCGAGAATCCTATGGTCAGAATCCTCTACCTAGGTTCACATTCTTCCATGTCCTAATCCGCCATAATGGATTGTTGTGCGCAGCTGTCAATACAGCTCAGAACAAGAACTTAAAAACATCTGACTGGATGCTTCTAAAGAGAGATGCGATTCTGATGTATGTCTGAGCTCTGGAGTCAAAAGTCGTAGGGCACTGGTGCCAGGCGAAGGAACGCAGAGATCACAGATGCTAAGAACGATGCCAGGGTCACCAATAGGCCCCACAAAGGGCTAAAGTAAAAATCATGTGACATGAGAGACCCAAACAACACATAATACACAATAGACAAGTGGCACAGCACACACCGGGGCTGCTCTGCCCTGTGTACCTCAGCACTGTGATCAAAAGTGACACTTTCCCTTTAGGTGGCCTAAGGGAACACTTCTTGCACATCCCCGTTGCCAAAGCTGACTCAAAAACCCCTCCGGTGTATCCTGACCTGGCACTCCACTTTCATCCTCTCTGTGGCTTGTAGCTCTCAACTTATCTCTCCAACATCTGGGGATGAAATACCTGTTGGGTGCGAAAGAAGGCCATCTCGCCATCTGGGAAGTTCCTGCTGTCACCAGGCTGTTGTCTCTGAGACTGCCAAGAGAAAGAAAACCAAACATCAGTGTACAATCTTAGCAGCACATCGGCCGAAACCCGACAATTCCACTACTCACCGTCTCCTAACAATGCCCAGGTCCTTGGGCTGCACGCTTCGGCCATGCTCGGAGGTTGACGCCATCGTCACGGGGCATGCCTGGGTTAAGTGGAGACGAGGTGACGCAGCATTGCTGAAACTTGAGTGGACCCTCGATCCTTCTCCCTACCTCTCTGACTCACCACAACTCCTCAGCCATTGCTAAAGGCTACCCGGATGCCACCTTGAAATAGAAAATTTCAAGGTTTCATCACAGAATCCTGTAATACTTCCAGTGGGGTCAGAAGCGCAGCAAACCCGGTCCATCACCAGTTGGTGACAGGGTTTTGGCATACTCCGAGTGGATTGCCTAAAGCACACAAACAAGAATAGATGCTTAGAGTTGCACCAGAAACTGAGACCTCAGCAAGAACAACTGCTTCTCTCCACTGCTCACCTTGCCCACCTCACCTTGACTGCTGATATGCAGCTTCCTAAAAATAAAGACAAAGAACAGTACTGTAACATAGTCACCATTTATATATTCACTGCAGAGACAAACAGTGACTGACCTGCTCAGGGGAACCCCCTCACTCAGGATGGGGCACTCTTCCACAAATGTAATCCATCTGCATCTGAAAGAACGTTTGGACAAAAGTCAAAGGGCTGCCAGTTAACTTAACAGCTCCAAACACCTTGTATCAATCTAGATATACCATCTAGAGTCCAACTACACCCCACATTACAAATTTCAAGTCCCTGGGACTTGTCCTATTACACCAGGCTATGCAGCAGAGCAGAACAGCTCTGGGACAAATACGTGCAGACACCCATGACAGAGGACAGGACAAACGAGGGGACACTAAACACAAACAACACATTATGATACAAATAGTTTGACACAGGATGATAAAAATGTTCCTAGCAAGAAGAATAATGGCAAGGACCAAGAGGATGCCAAAAGAGATGACCAATTCTTTGGCGACAGTGGATGGAGGAGGCTCTAAGGAGCAGAAGAGCTCCCGGAAAAGACTGGAACAGAGTGACCTGTTAAAAGAACTGTTGGTCACAATGATCAAAATGGCTGTGAGACAACACTATGTTTAGAATGCTTTCCATATCCATGCAATCTTGTAAGCGCCAGGATGTTACAACTCACGGCTGGAAAGGATGGATGATGATATAGCTGGGAATGAGGCCTCAAAAGACGTCCGACTAGATGCTTCAGAGATGCAACTGAGAGACGCAGCCGAGTCTGCTGGTAAAAGAACAAATGATATCGGCATCATGCTGAGAAGTGCGAGTGCTCGAGAACCTAGAGATGACGGCTGATGCTTGTGGTAAGGCCCTCGAGGGGAAAAGGCAGAGATATCTTATCCAAGGGACCCCAAAGACACACCAGATAACACAGTACACCAGACAACACAACATGGACCGGAATTGTTCTGCACTGCACACCCTACAGCTGCAATCAAAAGTAGAGCCTCTCCCTTTAGCTGTCCTAAGAGGCCCCTTAGAGGACATCCCTTTACCCTCTGCTAATTTTTAAATCTGTCCCAGGAATTTCCAACCCACTACTTTCCTATCATCCCATCTCCAGACCGTGGCCCCGACTTATCTTTTGGATGACCAGTGATGTGAATCCATGTTGGACCTGAAATGAGTCTGCCTCAGAAGGCCCCGTGATCATCTGTTAGCCTCTTAGTCAGCTACAATAAAGAACAGCAAAAACAATGTGTGAGTTTAGTGTTATGTGGGCCAAATCCCAGCAAGTCAGCTACTTATTCTCTCCTGAGTGTGCCTGGATCCTCATGTCTCCAGCTTCATCCTGAGTCCAAGGCTATAGCTGTTATTATGAGTGGCACCTGGGTTAGAGAGAGGCAAAGTTACATGGCATTTCTGCGAGTGCAGTGGATGAGCTTGTGCACTGTAAGACATGTGAATGCCTCTGCTACACTTGTGAAAAGCCTTGGGGGGCCCTCAAATAGAAACCATTTCTCACCCTGCTGCCTTCAGAACCCCCCCCCACAATAACTCCTGACCAGGTGCCTGTGGTAGTCTGTTGTTTTGCAGTTTGTTCTTCTGTAGTAGGTTTTAAATATTCCTTGTTATAAGTTTGTAATGGTTCATTCCATGTACCCCATTTGGCTTCCCTGATGGTTCAGCCCTGAATTGTTTACCCCAAGATTCTCCTGCCATACACCTGTCAATCTCATTGTATGTCCTTTGTTCCCTTCTGGGATGTTCCCTGACCTTCATCCCTTCCTCAAAGCAAGATGGGGTGCAGGGCTTGCTCCTTCCCCTTGGTGGCTTCTATTGGATAGCCCTTACCCTGCACTCCTCCCCTAATGCCTTCCTATTGGTAAAATGTTGTGTCCTTCCCTTATTCCCACCTCTCCTTAAAAGCAGCTTTTTGCCCCCAATTATCGTCATTTGTTCCTGAATCCTCTGGGGAAATAAAACTTTCCTGGAACTCAAACAAGTGACCCCTCTCTGTTCCTTTGCCTCAGTTTCTCATACTGTGCTGCTGCATTACCCACACCACAGCCATCTGCTGCAGGGAGCTGCAAGTCTCCTGTAAGCACCGCCACTTGGAGGAACTCAGTGAAGATCCGGGGGTGGCCACTCTCATAACTGCACACTGGTCTAGGGGAGTGAGCTGGCTGGTGAACATCTTCCCTGTGACCACAGTGTGCGGATACAGGTACCTGCTCGCCCTCCCTCTCCTACTCACAATCCTCAACTCATCTGAAGCCTCAATCTCAAACATCATCTTTGACACAGGGCAGATCCCTTTTGTGACTGTCGTGGTTTGACATGGAAGTGATTTTTTTTTTTTCAGGAAGTTGGGTCAAACCAATCAGTGGTCAAGTTTGGATATTGGCACCTGAAGTGACCACTGAAGATAGGGATACGCCTCTGAGAACACAGGGGGTTAAAAGCAAGAACTCCCAGGAGCTCGCTCTCTTTGGTTCCGGTCAAGGTGCTGTGCAGACCTCCCCTGCCCAGCCATGGGGCTGGGTGGGGGAGGGGGAGCCATGAGGCCTGGTCGAGGTGAGCCGAGGGGTAGAAGGACTGGAACCGAGCCAGCTCCTGTGGACGGAAGGGTGGAGAGAAGCGGAGATGTCTTTGTCATTCCCCCCCCCCCCCAGAGGGAAGAGATAGAGAGTCCGGACGGCACCTGTAACTTTGCCGGCGCAGAGGAGAAAGGGGGGGGGGGGGGGGGGGGGGGGGGGAAGGCGCCCAGCCTTGGCCTTGGGAATCGGCTGCTGGGCAGAGATTTCAGCCGTCCAGGGAGTCTGAGCTTTTAACCCTTTCCTGAGAAATGAAGGCTTTGTAAAATATTACTCCTCCTTGATTTGAAGTAGAAGAGAGACAGTCTGGGATCCGAGATGATGGAAGAAGAAATTCTCGAGTTGGAAGGAGATGATGGAGTGGCTTGTGGCTGGACTTCTCTTGTTAGCCATAGACTGAACCAAATTCTCCTAACAGAAGCTGCACTTAGGGTGGTGCGTTGGTGTGCCAGGAGACCTGTTTCAGTGATTACCAGCAGAGGAGTAGAGAGAAGGTGTGGAGAAGCCCTCTATCTTCAAGGAAGAAGAAGAGGAGAAGAAGACCTCTGTTCTTGGACCCTCAGCCCCAAGGGAAAATGGGGGGGACTGTAGTCCCAAAATGAGAAACTGAACTGTTGTCTCTTTTGGTCCATGGCAAAGCATCCTTAAAGGAGCCCTGTGAGCAGTCTGTCCATGCATGGTGGTGAGAGCACTGTGACATGGAAAGGAGAGTGTCACCATGGCAGATTTTCTCCGGGCGGTTGCCATGTGTGACATGGAAACACAAGGGTGGCAATTGTGTTTCCTGGGGAGTCTGTGGCACAGGAGAGACTCCTGTCTCCCTTGAAAGACTGAGTATTTGAATATCTGAAGAGTAGCAACTTGATCAGGATCCTGGGTGGTGTCTCACTGTTAAGTTTGTTTAGAAATTAGGTGGGAGGAGGAGGGGTGTTTTAGAAAGTCTTCATCCAGGATTTAGTGTTTGTAGTTTTTCTAGTAGTAGTAGTTTAATAAAGTTCTTTCCTTTGTTATTAACCTTGAGCCTGCTCTGCTCTGTTCCTGATCACATCTCACAGCAATTATTTAGAAAAGTATATTTTCATGGGGGCGCTGGCATCGCGCCAGTGTCAAACCATGACAGTGACACAATGAATCTGCTGAAGAAAGGGTTGCACTCGACACAACCTGGAATTCCAGGAAGTTGCACTGCTAAGAAAAAAAAATAAGAACAAAACCAGAAATTACAAGAGCACCTTACCACCCCTGAACACACAAGCCAAAATCATGAACTTAAATGCTCCCTGTGTTCAATGTTGTTTTCTTCACAATATCTTCAAAGCCTCTGTTGCTTTAAATACGCAAAAGCACCTGCTGAAAACAACCTGAGATAAGCTGAAAGAGCCTCTTCACTGAAATGAGAGCTCTTATCCTAGCTGATCCCAGAGAGGAAATGAAGCCCCTTGGCAAAGGCTGGGGTTAATATACCCCTGATTGTGCCCGCCTCTCGTTCCCATGACACCCAGGAAAAGGGAGGGGGAAAATCCCACCAGGTATAAAAGCCCTCAGAGGAGCTGCAGCTGCTTGGCTCCTCTGACTTGAATTCAAGGGTAGTAAAGGGCTTGATATAGGAGAAAACTCTTCAGGGAAATGGCAACACTTTCTTTTTTGCTGCAGCTACTTAGAGCAGCAGGGCAGAAAACTGGCAAGAAATAGAACTTTGTGTTTGGGCAGCATAGCTAGATAAGTTGGGTAATTTGCTGTTATCTTACATAATTATTCCTCAGTGACTACTAAGTAGTACTCCACATGTGACTAAGTAGGGTGGAGAAGGATACTAATGATATGAATGCTCTAAGTCTCCTTGGGACTACTAATTAGGGCTATCTAAATTATAAATAAAAATAAGAAAAATAATAGCCTCCTGGGTAGCATAAGGGTTAAGTACCTGCCAGGCTCACCCTTCTCTGAGATATTTGGTCCCAGGGCACAGAAAGAAGTGCCCTGAAATGTAGTTTTAAACCCTTAAAATGCTGAAAAAGGCAAGGCCTCCTTCAAGTGAACCCCTTAAAAGGAGGAAATGGGGCAGTTACCTCCACTGAAACTGATACAATGGCAAATAAATGGCTTCTGCCCTTTAATTTAATCCCCTAAAATATTGGGAAGAGAGGGGTTTTCCTCACTTTAAATCTCTCTAGTGATGAAGAAAGAGATTTTCCCCTCAATCCAAACCCTTACGAAGGAGGGACAGCTGGGTTTCCCCATCAATTTAAGCCTTAGGACAACAAAAAGGGGGCAGTTACCTTTAATTCAAACCCATAAAAAAAAACATTGTCAAGGTTTTCCCCTTCTATTTAAACTGGAAAATAATGGAAAATGGGGATTCCCTGTAAATTAACACCCCTGACAGCATAGAAAAGGCAGGAATTCTTTCAACTGAGACCATTAAAATTGCAGGGGATGTGGAATCCCTAACAATTTGAACACAAGAAATAATGGAAAAGGAAGCTCTTCCCTTCAATTTAAACCCCTTTTCTCCTAATAATCCCTCTCTTTTCTGGGACTGCTGTGGAAGGTCTGGGGGCTCTAGGGAGGGACTGACACAATAAAAGGGGAAAGTTGAAAGCTCTCCCCTGGAACCCCACATGCTGCCTGGCCTGCTCAGGTGCTACACCTTGGCAAGAGGGCTCTTCCCTCAGCATTTTCTCACAGGGATGCTCCGTGCCCAGGTGGGTCTGGCTGCTCCCCAGTCCCTGCTGGATGTTGCAACCATAGTTCCTGGAGGGACACTTGGAATACCCCTGTTAGCCCCTGTGTACTAGCAGCTCCCTGTGCAGGTGTGCCCAGGTAACCCTCTGAAAGCAGCTGGTCACACGGGGGGGGGGCTGCTACACCTTGGAGTGGGGGATGAGGTGAAGAAAGGTCCTGTGGGGAGTTCCCTCCCCTACACAACCCTTCATCTGCCCCTTAAACAATGGGGTGCCAGACTTTCCTTTCCAAGGAAGTTAATAGTCTTTCCTCTCTGTGTGCCCGTGGCCAAAACTGGGATTCTGCTTCCAAAATTACAGACAGCGAACAATTTCTCAAAAACTGCAGCTGTCAACATCAAGAACTCTTGCAGCGCCACATGCCTACTGCGAACAGACATCGACACACAGCGGGGATGAGTTTGGTTTTACAGGGAAAAGGGCCAGCATTTGTGTTCAGGGGCCTTTGGCCACGAGTGACCTTCTGCCTCCTCCAGTTCAGAATGGCGCAGGATTTCTCCCGGAGCAAAGCTGCCCCCACCGAGAACTCGGGCTGCCCTAGCAATACCAAGCACCTCCTGCAAACTGGCATCAGGAAATTCGGGGGGTGAGTTTTTCTGTGCAGAATTTCTCCCAGACCAAAGCTGAGATCCTCTAACCCTAACCACAACTTAGCTGGGTCTAAAACTTACAACCTTTGGACCAGCAGTGTGGGACCCAACCCACTGTGCCACCACTGGCCCCTTTCTAAAGCATTCCACTACAGTCCTAAAACTTTGCCTTTTCAGAGGGTGTTTTCCTCTGACCCTGACCATAATCTTCAAAATATGCTAAAGAATCCTAAAATAGCTTTGAAAAAGCCCTAACAATACCCAAAAAAAAATCCCAGAAAAGTCCTAAAAAACCTTCCAAAATCTCCTAAATATCTTTAAAAGTCCTGGAAAAAAACCTGAAAGAAAAACATGCTCAGCCTCTGAACTCTACGTCTTGCTCTCTAGTCCAGAGATGTCATCCCTACCTGTGAAAAACGCCAATCACTTGTTTTTTAAAATTTTAAAAGTTTATTAGTGATAAAATAGTTATAAAAATAGTAATAAAATTAGAGTAATAAAAATTTGGACAATTAGAATTAGGACAATAAGACACAATAAAAAGCAAAGAATTACGGACGTCCGGATGTTTTTGGGTACTAAGCTGCCAAAGACATGCCTTGTGAACAAAGGAATCACCCTTAAAAGCAATAGCCTATTGCATATTCATATATCTCATACACGATACATAAATCCCTTGCAAATTAAGAATTTTTCTGGTTTTTGTCAACTTCTTCCCCTTAATCCTGGTGGTTCCATAAAGATGGAGAGAAGCTGGAAGAATGTTTGGCTTTTCCAATAAGGAGGCAGTAAATATTTATGTGTTCTGTCGCTGTTATCTCTGTGCGAAGAATTTCTTGATTATCTCATCTCTTTCTTGAGCTAGCTAAAAAGTATCTTACATAGCAGTGTCTATTTTAACATTATGTTATAACCTAAAACTATATTTAACACACTACTTAAGAGAATTAATACAGCATAACTTTCTAACATAACACATATAATATTCATTTTAATATTTGCGAAAAGCCAGTCATAAAATATGCATTTTTTACAATCCCCCCTCTTACCTGTTCTGATACACTAGAGGTTTTGTTTGGCGTTGCTGACTCTATATTAATTCCAATGCCTGAGCAGCTTTGTTTGTTATCTTCTCTGTAATTGCGTGGAGTCCTATAATACAATTCAGTATATAATTTGGGGCCAATACAGAGTTAGATTGCTGTGCTGGTTTTACCTTTTTGTTTACTAATTGCCTTTTTACCAAATCTTGGACTATATCTCTAAAATCAAATGTAAAACAAATCCATCTCTCTCCTTTTGGACATTCAATGCCCCATCTATTACCACTTTTAACTAAGTTACTTGTAATCCAATATTTTTCCACATTTTGCCTGCAGGTACTTAATTTGGATGGGTTATAAGAGTGGCTGTTGACATGGGTGTGTGTAACAAAAAAAAGGAACTTCGGTTTCTTTCCATGTAATACTTTCTGTAGCATTTGTGACACAATCTTGCTGGTATCTTGAAAGGTAAAAGACAACAAATGAAAGACAGAAACAGGAATAACAGAGGTCTGGTATGGCTTATACCCCCACCTCCCCTGCCTATGGAGTTGCTTCCCATAGCAGGTATGTGTGATCTTCTCGGTGGCGAGTACAGTGGTCAATCCAGGCTTGCCCTCTGTTTCCCTTGTCACTCATTTTTACTAATTTTTTTTTTAGGCAAGTCCTTTTCAACACTCTTTAACTGAGGTTTCTTACCATTCCTCAAGCATCTCTCAGTCAACAGGCACTGATAATTCCCATCCACAAAACAAAGTTATTACCTCAGTTGTTTTGAGTTCTATCTGTATAGGGGATAAATTCAGTACTCGATACTTTTTGCAACAAGAGCATAGATTTTGTGAACTACAATACCAATTATTCCCATAATTTAAACATTTACTTATAACCCAGCTAGTGTGTCCAGTATTGGAATGAATCAAATAAAGTATACAGTATAGTACTAATGGTAATTTCCCTTCTTCCCTGTACAAGTCACAGGCTAAGGCCAGAATATAAGAACTCTTTGACTAAAACAGCCCCGATCCTGTTTGAAGTGGCAGTATTCCTCTCCCAAGGAGGTGTCGGAGGCGTCTCAGGGCTTATTCAGGCAGTGCTTGAAACCAGTGATGTAAGCTTTGCCTTATTTCTCCGTTAGGTGTTATTCTTTGTACCTTCCTTGGATCATTTGGGTCTTCCCAAAACATTACCACCCAGTCTCAGTTGAAAGTCAATTTGGTATCAGCTGGTTTAGATGTGATAGTCCATTCCTCAAGTTTTTTCACAAGTCCTTTGATTTTGCTGGCATTAATTCACCCTCTTTCTGTGGTGTTGTATTGTGTTTTTATATCTTTGTAACAGTTCTGTAATAGTTTGCCCTTTAACCCCCATTTTCTCCCAATGGTTCCACCCTGAGCTTTCCTGCCCTTCCCCCAATGCCAATCTCCCTGAAAATGCTCAGTCATTCCCCTTTCCCCTCCGTGGTACCTTGTCCATCACTCAGCTCCTAATCCCACTCTCCCAAAATCTTCCACCTTGGGCATCGAGCGAGTGAGTGGACAAAGGCCAGGGGTCCCTCCCTTAAACTTCCCCCATTGGTTTATGTTTCTGTCTGTCCTTCTGCCTTTCACTCCCCTGAATTCCTCCATTGGGTGGTGGGCGTCCCTTCCCCCTTGTTATGCCCCCGGTACTTTAGATGATTGCGAAAGCCTCGAGGCCACTTTTGGCCGCTGGGACCATGGAATTCAGAGCTCCCTGGAGCTTGCATTAAACCTGAGACTTTTTCCCCAGCCTTGAGTCGACTCCCTCATTACCTCCTCGGATGCCGCCTCTCCTCCATACAAGGCAGACAGCGCAGTGCTCTGTCTTAGCTGCTCCCCGACTCTGCCACGAGAAACAGGGTAGTGTCCCCCGCAGCTGACCGTGCCTCTGCCAGGCAGGCGAAGCCAAAGGGCTTCAGGGTTGGCACGGCGGCACTGTGGTTCAGATTGCTGCTTTAGTAGTACCTGGAAAGGACTTCTTAATAACACAGTGATAAAAGAAAGACAATACTGCATTAACTTTTACCATTAGTTTTCTTCAAAACTTTCTGGGTTTAACTAAAAGCTTTTTCTACAGCCGCTTCTTCTTCTTGTATCCAGCTGTGCTAATAGCTGCAGAGGCAAATTCTTCCTGTGAGCTATAATTAGTTAAATAAGAAAGACCAGGCCAATTTTAACACGAGATGTATCACATCTCTTGCTTTTTACTTTTTGGGCAACATTTAACTGTTTTAGCCTTACAGACCCATTCTTCAGAACAAAAGCCTCCTCTTTTTAACAGAAAAAAAAAAAAAAAAACAGAAAGAAAAAAAGAAATCTTGCTTAAAAAAAATAAAACACTTTGTGAGGTTTGGAGAGTTGGAGAGTTAGCTATCTCTGCCTTGATCTTATTGCTAGTGGTGGTCCCTCTCTCCCTCTTTTTCAGAGCCTTGCCTTCAAACCTGTCTCTTGCCCTTTCCCCGCTGCCACACTTTACCGGGGGGGGGAGAATTTACAGACAGCCATGGGCATGGGGACCCTGGGGGCATACCTCGCCTCCCTTTCGCCCTCTCTCTCACTTTCTCTCTCTCCCTCTCTCTCGACTGACTTGCTGGAGCCGAGGCTACCATCCTGGACTCGGAACCCCGGCAGGCTGGGAGCCGCCCCTTGCAGCTCCGCCACTGAGCCAGCCCGCTCCTGGGTGGCAAACATGCGCAATCCGCGCCCAGCCCCGCTACTGGGCCAGCAAGCACATCTGGCAACCCCTCGCTCTCTGGGACCCTGGCACAACCAAGCCAGCCCCCAAACGCCAGTGGTGCCTCACACGAACCACGCCCTGTGCCACTTCCACCGGCTGGGCGAAACACTGGGAGTTGCTGCGCTGGGTCACCCCCATGAATCAGCTCCTGCCGCAGCCCCTTTGACCCCGCTGCTCATACGAAAGTGGCCAAACACTTTCCAACTTTGATAACTCTAAACCTGGCATCCCCAGGTGCTTTTGACATTCTATTTCCTTAGTCTACATATCTTCTTTTCCCTTCAAGGAGGGCCCGTTCTGCTAATTTTTTTCCGGACCCCAGTTCGGCATTGAACAACTTCCTAACAACCATGTGTTAAGACACTTCTCTGCTCTTTATGCAGAGACTGCATTCAAACTCTTGCCCTCTTCTAGCGCCAAGACATCATCACTCCACATTCCAACATCCCAGAGTCTGCCTATCACCCCTCCCCCCTTTTTCAACTTCTTTCCTCCTTCCCTTCTCTGTTTCAACACACCTCGGACTGCATGAGGTGCACACACAACTAGTTTACTTCTAAAAGTAAGCTTGTGACTTTCTTTTACTAGGATCACAGTAGCTTGCCATAGCTTGAATACATACTAGCCAGCCATGGCTTATTGGGTCTAGCACCTTTGAAAAATAAGTTACTGGTCTCTTTACTCCTCCCTACTCCTGAATTAAAATTCTATGAGCTACTCCATTTTCTACATTTATGTGCAAATGAAAAGGGTTTTTTCTAATGAGGGTAAGCTTAAAGCTGGTACTTGGGCCAGTTTTAACTTCAGCTCTTCTAATTTAACATCATTTTCCTGTGTTAATTTTCTATATAAAAATGTTATTGCTTTTGTCTACCCATTAATCCATAATCTGCAATATCTTAATAATCTGAGTAGTTTTCTGATTTCCCTCTTTGAAGAGGGAGGGGGAAGAGATAAAATTCCTGCAATTATCTCGTGGTTGAGTTTCCAGCTACCCTTACTTATTAAGTGTCCAAGATATTTTACCTCTGGTTCTACAAATTGCAGTTTCCCTCTTGATACCCTTAATCCTTTTTTCCCGCAGAAAATTCAAAAGTTTTATAATAGCATCTCTAACCTCAACTTCAGCTTCCCCAGATAATAAAAGATAGTTCCCCTTGCGCTTCTTTACTGGGAGAGTAGGGGTATTATGAGGAGACATACAAGGTTCTAATGTCCCATCATTTATTAGTCCTTCTATTACTGGTTTCAAACATTCCCGTCCTTCTAAGGATATAGGACACATATGGGACAATCTTCTCTCTCAACTGTGACCCTTATAGGGTCTATATCTAATCCTCCCTATTCCCTTCCCCAGCCCAGATTTCCTTGTTAATTTTTTTCCCATCTTCCTGGCTAAATTCTAAAACTCTAGCTGTCATTTTCCCTTCTTCTGGTATAACCCCTATTCCTAGTTTTACCTGTAAGTTTCTTCTTAATAAGTTGCTACCTACTTCAGGGACCAGTAAGACATCCTCCATCTAAATTTTAGTTTCTCCCTCAGTTACCACATCTTTAACGACAAGAACTGTGAAACTCTCTCCTTTTGCCCCTATTACCTTTACAGTATCTTTGCTCACACTATAACCTTTTGGAATATTTGACAGGCAGATTCTTTCTGCCCCTATGTCTACCACAACTTCTAATTCTTCTTCTTGGGGACCCACTTTTAAAGTTATCACCAGCTCCAGATGGTATTTGTCCCCTAAAATATAGAGCTTATGACTTCTCTATTCCTCTTCTGAGCCCATCTCTCGGAAGATTTTCAGATCTTTTACCTGATTAGTACAATTTCTCTTATAATGTCCTGTCTAACTATTCAGTTGGAATTTCTTCTTTCTCTCTTAAAAGCTGTCCCTAGGAAGCTTTTTTTTTTTTTTCTTGCATTTTGCCTTCGGGATGCTGTCTCTTTTATTCCCTTGATTATCAAATTACGGTAATTATTCATGTGTTTCCTCCCCTCCTCATCATTTTGACCCCACTCAGGAGGTGCTTCCTCTAGAGAGAGTTTCCCTGAACAGCCGGAGTTGTGGTTACCGAGGGAACGGAACGCAGGGCAGGAGGGGGGTTTAGGGGAGGGATCCGCGCCGAAGCTTAGTCCTCCAAGGCGCAGACGGGGTCCGCTGCCAGAACCGCCAAAGGGGTATCTTCTGGTGGAGACTGAGCCGCACATGGCTGATGGCGGCTGATTCGGCAGCTCCCGGCAGAGACAAAGCAGGCGGGGCGGCCCCGGCAGCAGCGGTGGCGCCCAGCGCAGCCGGCACGGGCAGGGCAGCTGGGGATGGGACGGCCGGGACAGACGGGATCCCCCCCCGGCGCGGTCAGCGCGGCGACGCCTGTCCACGCGGCAGGACGGACCCCCGGCACGGCCGGCGGAGCGGCCCCAGGCCAGGCGGCCAGGACCGGGGCAGACAAAGTCACCGGTGGGGCCGGAGCCGGGATGGGGGCGGGGACCGGTGGTGCAGCCCCGAGCGGCAAGACTGGGGCCAGGACGGGGACCGGGACTGGTGGGCCAGCCGCGGGTGATGGTTGGGGCAAATGGGAACGGAGGAGGCAATACTTGCAAAGGATCCCAATCTTTTTCTTTCCTCCCTTCTTCCTGTTCCTAGCCCTTTTCTTTCCCCTTTTTCTTTTCTTGCATTTTCTCGGGGGTTTCTGATACTTTAAAGATTTTTATTCTCCTAAAATCTCCCGTCCAGCATATGGCATATTCTTTCTTCTGGATTGAACGGTCCTTTTGAATTTATAAATAAATTTTAGAGCCTAACAAATCTAAACTTCTATTTAGATACTTTGAAATGTTCTAAGAGCTAACTCATGACCTCCTAATGTTGTTTTTCTCATCACCTTTTTATTTATCCTTTGGCAAGTTATACATCTTTCAGTCACTTGCCTTGCTACTCTAAAAAAAATCCCAATGCATCCATAGTGAAATTAACAGGGCTTATGCCTTTATTAATGTTCAGCTCTTTTATTAAAAAGATCAGCAGGGCAGGGGGCCCAAACAGAGCTCACCCCCGTTGTTGTAGCTCTTCCAGGTGGCCATAAGGAAGGAGGCGTGCAGGGTCTGTCACTGAAGTCCAGAGCAGCAGCTGTCCCTTCTTCTACCCTATGGCACAACCGGTGGCCAAAGGGTGAGGAGTGCAGAGTCTGTTGCTGAAGTCCAGAACAACAGCTGTCCCCGCTCCTTCCCTGGTGGCAGCACCAGGGGTCTCTGTCTCTTCCATCTCCACTTGCCCCAGCCCACCCCAGTGGTGACAGACAAAAGTTGATCACGGGTTGTGTTTCCCTCTTCCGTGGCTAGGGCATTTGTCTATCCCCCTCTACTGTGTTTAATTTTTATTTAGGGGCGTCTTTACCCCCAAAAAATACTCCCATGATCCCAGGGGGTTTTCTTATTTGCATGTTAGTCCCAGAATGTCAGTGTGGTGGGGGGGAAGGCAGGTTACCTCTGAGTAGTTTAGAGAAAACAAACAGAGCAATTAACTAATTAACATTTCAATATCGGTAGCCAGCAGTCATTCCAGTGTTGCCATGGGAACTAGGAAGGCCCTGCCCACCTCTCTGGGGAACACCTGGAAACTTAGTTCATAACACATAGCTCCTTTCTTGTGTATTACATATTCCAGTGCTCTTTTTAGAGCATATAATTCACAAGTTTGAGCTTACTAGTTTAAGGTTAATTTCCCTTTTTAAATAGTTTGCATGTTTTTCCCATCAACTACTGCATACCCTGTATTTTCTCTTTGTACAGGTGACACACAGAGCCAGACTCTAAAACTCAAAGACAGAGTGAGTTTTAAAGTAGGTATGTTTATTCGGCCGGACGCATGTGGGACATTTCCCCAAATCCATGCGTGCCCCTTGCTTACACACGTGTTCTTTTATCCCCTGGAGTGTTACATATGCATTAAGTTTCCCCATGGGTCATTTCCTGGCTCCCCTCCCTCTCCGCTCTCTATGCTAATCAGCTTGTCGGTCCTCTGCGCCTGCGCAGCTGTCTCTGGTGGTCGTCCCAGGCTTCGGGGGTCGTAAAAGGGATGAAGTAAGAATGGTCTTCTTCAGGCTGACTTTTCGACCCTACTGCTTTGCACATGCTCATTGATTCCTTGGCCACGGTCCAAGCCAGGGGCCAGGATCCATCTGTTTCCAGAACATAAGGGGCCCCATTTTTCAGTTGTCTTTACACCCTGTATCCTGTTTTCCATATACATTCTTTCTCCTTATCAGGTCTCTCCTTGCTGCTCTGCACGTAGTCTCTTCCTTTCCCATAGGCCAGGATACGGTATATTCTCACGTAACCTAAGGATGTGGCCCTAAGCAATATCCATTATTTTATATGCCTATTACTATTCAATACCTTCTAATTTCTATGATTAATATCTTCTAGTTCTATCCCCATGTCTCACAGGGATTTGTATCTCTGTTAGCTAACATAACCCTCCAAAGGCTATCTTGGGGAATCTCTGCTGGTACCCTTTTACTCCTTTTTTTTTTCCTGTACCCAACTTACTGGTTTTCTGTCCCATTTTTCAAGATCTTATCTATTCGTCCCCTGCCTCTGTTTCCCACTTTCTCTAACAACCTGAATACTACCTTCTTTCAACTACCCACATAAAAAATCCTTTTTCTCACAATACTATTAAACACAATACACCTCCCTCCAAGGAGATACAGTGAAGCTCAAAATAAACAATCTACATTACATATACTTTCATTCATCTACATTTACTCACCTTTATTTCTCACTCACTCTCACACACATTCACACCCTCAGGCCTGTTCATTCATACTTCTCGACTTCTGCTTAATCAAGTTTTTGGTTCTTGTGTCTCGCCCACCTGGACTGTGTAAGATTTTATTTGACATCCCAGAACCTTAAGTACTGACACCCTTAAGTTTCCCCACTGACTTAGGTTCAGCACTCTGTAATTTTTCCTTTTTTTTTATTGGACAGAGGAAGGAAACGTTAGCAAACCTCAGACTTATGCGAAGTGGATTCCTGTTGCCAGAGAATCACGGATCCGTGTAAGCCCCCCCCACCCTGACCCCTTCCACCTCCCTGAGGTTTGGCTATCCCTCTTCCCTAGAGACAGCCTCAGAGTCAGGGGTTCAGACCTCCGCACCTTGCCCGATCTGGACTCCCCACCCCCCCCCCCTTGGGGAATGGGCCACACGACTACCCTGCGCAGCCACGGTGCTAAAAGGTCCTACGATACTGTGCCCCCCTTGCTTTGGGGTCAGCCTCTCTGGGCTTCAGTACCGCCAGGCCTCCGGAAAGTGCCCTGAATTTGGTTGCCTCTGGTGCCAGTTCACCTGTGAGGCTGTCTGTGTGTGACTCAGACTCTTTAGTCACAGCTTCCCCCACATGCCCGGGGGAACAAGGGCTTGTTTGTTGTTATGAATAAGAGACTACTCAGAGGTTACAGAGTGTTTACTTATCGGCCAGCGTTAAGTGGTCGTTAATTACCCAAAGTGTTTACTTATCGGCCAGCGCTAAATGGCTGTTAATCACCCATTGTTCACCCCAGTTAACTACCTCATGTTCAGCCCTTGTTAATTACCCCACGTCCATTCCCTGTTAACTACCTATGGTTCATCTCTTGTTAGAAATCCTTTTTCTGTTGGGTCGGGTTTCACACCTGCTGCTTCCTAGAAAATGGCGCCCGGACCGTGAGGGGGAGGTGACATCAGGAGCAACATGCAAATGCAGAAATACACTGCATGCGGCACTAAAAACCCCTAAAAAAAGCGAGCCACAATGGAATGGGAGGACTCAAACTACAGCAAAGGGTGAGCAATCAGTCCTAGTGTCCGCGGGAACCCCTCTAATATCTCGCTCTAACCAGCAGAGACACATGTTAGTATGAGGTCCCCTGACCAGAACTCCAACTTCGAAATCCTGCCGCTCCCGTGAAGACGGAATCCCCAGCTTGACTGCGCTCCTCCTCCTCCGTGCCAGTGGAGGAAGGAAGCAGAAGCAGCGGCGTGCGCACGACCCGTTGGGCCCCCACCCGAGCTGATCACTCTAATAAAGGCATTTTGAAGGAGAACGACCTCCTGCCCTTTTCATATCATTTGTGGGTCATGCCTCAGCCCCCACCCACTGGGGAAACAACGGCAAGACAACAAGGTACCTTTTACTTTCAACTCACCTATTACACTTTTAGGTATTACTGGCCAGTCCCAGTGCTCTTGGATATCCCTCAATCCAGCTGTGTTGTCCAACCCCAGATGCTCTTGGGCCTTTTTATCCCTCAATCCAGCTGTGTTGGCCAACCCTGGATGCTCTTGGGCATATGATCAATCCGGCAGAATTTTGCTCAACCCTGGATGCTCTTGGAATGTAAATCCCTCAACCCAGCAGGTTTTATGTTGTATTGTGTTTTTAAGTTTCATGTTGTTATATGTAACAGGTATAATTCACGCCATTTTTTGCATGATATATATATAATATTAAATAATTGTTAGGATGTACCCTTTGGCATTAGAAGCCCCCCTTCGCAGGCAAAAACTCAGTGTGTGTTGAAACCTGATTTACAAGCAAGGGGATGTGGCTCGCCAGGAGATGGGCCTTATCTGAAGCGATATGGAGACACTCAGGCGCTGATCATCATCAGGAACACCCCCCCCCCCCCCCCCCCCCCCCCGGGCCGATACATGTGAATACTCTGTTCCCGTAAATTTCATCAAGAGTTTCCACGACACCAGACTTTGAATTTCTGTACCTTGTTGCCGAGAAGGAAATCTCATCAACTTATGGGACTTTGAATGAAACAAAGGACTGAATGCTGAAATCCTGGCTTCAGGCAAAATTTTCCCTATAAAAATCGCTTGTACCAGGATGGTAGTGTGGGGGCATAGAGTGAAACCTCTGCTGAGGCTGATCTCTGTGTCTTGCACCCAGCACCGATCCCGGGCTCGGCACTGTCCTTTTCCTTGTGGCTGGCTAAGTTAGATCTCTATTGCTAAAATAAAGTCTTTTTATTTTTTTTTTAATTTGGCTGGATCATTTTTCATTTATAACATTGTTTTTGTACCAGTTCTGTAATGGTTCATCCCTTTACCCCCCCCCCCCCCCCACCCCCCGCCATGGTTTTACCCTGAACTACCCTTTTCCTTGTATGTCAATCCCCTCCTCCTTCCCTGATGTCAGTCTCCCCCCAGTTTGCTGGATCATTCCCCTGTCCCCTCCCTGGTGCCTCGTCCATCACTCGACTCCCCATCCCACTCATCCAGAACCTTCCACAAAGCGCGTTGAGTGATTGGACAGGTGCCAGGGGTCCCTCCTACCCACCTCCCCTATTGGATTCCCCACCTGTCTCCCCACCTTCCACTCCCCCGAACATTCCCATTGGTGGGTGGGTGATCTCCCCCCATGTTTCCACCCCCGTTTATATTGTGCTGCACAGCCCAGTCCAGGGCTTCTGTTGGTCGGTTCCCCTGGGTTGTGGATCTCCCTGGAGCTCTCCTCAATAAACCTGGACTTAACCCCTGACTGAAGTCGACTCCTTCCACCATCGTCGCAAGTGTCTCACCCCGCAAGGCCAAAAGCCTTAGCCGCCCTCCTGACCTCCTGAGGCATGGGAGAGTGTCCCCCACCGTCCGCTGTGCTGGAGCGAGCCGGGAGTCCCTGAGTGGACACAAGGAGTGGCACAGTGACAGTTTTAATTCTGGATGCTCTTGGAATGTTAATGCCTCAATCCAGCAGGTTTGAATCCTGGATACTCTCGGGGCCTCTTGTCCCTCTATCCAGCAGAATTTTAGGGGCCACTTCCACACTATTTCTTCTATTTTCCCCAGTGGATTATGCCAGGAAAACCCTCTGCTTCTTCTCTCCAAGGGGTTCCACTTCTTCCCTGAGACCCAGTCCCAGTTTCCCCGGCAGGGCATTCTCTCACTCTTTTTTTTTTTTTTTTTAATCACTCGCTTTGTCTCTTTACTGGCCGCTTTTCTTCCAAAAAGACGAAACTGCAGTATGGGAAACTACCACACTCACTTGGCAGGTCTGGGATAACCAGCCCGCCACTCATTCACACACATTCATCCCCCCCTTCTCCCCCCTCCAAACTTACCTATCCTTTGTCCTTGGGTCTTTGTTCTTTGTGTACACTTTAGTCTTAGGGGCTAATTACCGTGGTTTTAGGGAATCCTTTCACTTTTCTTTGTTTTATTGCCTCCTTTTGTCCATCAGATCGTAACCTGCATCTGTCGGTCACACCAGGGGAACAGAGCGAGGCTGCCTAACAGGGCAGGACGCGTCTTCCTCACCCTGACTCTCCTAAGGCACCGGCAGAGAGGTGCTAGAAACCATCCTCTGCTACCATAATTGTCAAAAATGCCAATGACTTGTTTTATAAATTTTAAAAGTTTATTAGTAATAAAATAGTTATAAAAATAGTATTAAAATTAGAGTAATAAAAATTTGGACAATTAGGATTAGGACAATACGAGACAATAAAAAGCAAAGAATTACGGATGTCCGGAAGTTTTTGGGCACTAAGCTGCCAAAGACATGCCTTGTGAACAAAGGAATAACCCTTAAAAGCAATAGCCTGTTGCATATTCATATATCTCATACATGATGCATAAATTCCTTGCAAATTAAGAACTTTTCTGGTTTTTGTCAACTTCTTCCCCTTAATCCTGGAGGTTCCATAAAGACGGAGAGAAGGTGGAATAATGTTTGTCTTTTCCGATAAGGAGGCAGTAACTCTTTAGGTGTCCTGTTGCTGTTATCTCTGTGCGAAGAGTTTCTTGATTATCTCATCCCTTTCTTGAGCTAGTAAAAAAAAATCTTACATAGCATAGTTTCTATTTTGACATTATGTTGTAACCTAAAGCTATATTTAACACACTACTTAAAAAGAATGAATACAGTATTACAAAATAACCCTCCATAATACATATAGTATTCAATTTAATATTTGCGAAGAGCCAATCATTTAATCTACATTTTTCACATATCGTATTCATTTTAATATTTGCTACAAGACAATCATATAATATGCATCTATAACAATGGGCAATAGGAGACAAGGACCATAGGGCAAAAGTTATTGCAGCTGGGTGCATCTTGGGACTTAGCCAAAACCACACTGTTTTCTTCAGCGATACCCCTTAAATACCTTTTCCCTTACATCAGCCTGTTGCATATTCATAGACCCTTATGCATAGTAAACTTTTTCCCCAAACTAGTTTACATGTTCCAAGAATTGTTTAGCATATCTCCTCCATGGATCTGCCTTTTTAGGGCATGCGTATTCCTTGGTTGTGATTTTAGTCCTTTTTTATCATCATCTTCAGTTTTGGCCCCAGCCCACACTGTCTTCAGGCAGTGAGTGCTGATAGCTGGCATATCTGTAGCAGGTGTCTTCATCCTATGTTCATTGGATGTTATCCCATCCAAGCAGGCATTTTAACACACGCATACTTATATCATCTATTTCACTAAGCTTAATTAACAACAGATATAAAAACTATATCTTTATAACCCAGTTACTTTAACATGCAAGTTTCTGAAGCTTCTTGCAATAAAGGACAATACCGGGAGAAGACCAAGGAATGCAAGAAACCTAGATAAAGGAGCTCCTCGGTCTCCAAGCTGATCAAAATCGACAGACATACTCAGATAAGCACCAAGGGACCAAAGCGCACACACAAAGGAGAAAAGTTCAAAAGTTCAATCATGAAGAAGACCACGGCCTTCAGCCTCAGAGACCACCGAAAGACCCCAGTGTGACCACCACCGTGAACAATGCATGTTCATAAGGGCGTGGATCCAATTACCATGCCAAGCGAGGACAGGCAGGGCCAAGGGTTGAATATGCATAGAAAAGTTGTGCAATGTAATGTATATGGAACACCTTTGTGAATAAAGATGTAGCCTAGACCAGAGCTCGGGGCACAAGTTTCATGAGAGATATCTCGCTTGTGCCAGGCGCTGACAATACATACCCACTTCATAACTACATCAGGTTGTGGAGTCTATTCATTCCGTGTATCTGTTCATTTGGCTACTCTGGTGGGACCCACTCTGCTCACCCGCTGGTCTGGTTGGGGGGCAGACTCCCTCAGGTGTGCCACAGGACTCTTCCCCGGGAGGGACTCTGTGCCTTGGCTGTACACTATGGGGGACAGACCACAGCCCATCGTGACTGCAGACAGAAGCAGTATGTATTAATTTCCTTTTTTTTGAGGGTTGGCTACTGATAAGTCGCATAGAGATGTCTTTGCATGCAGTTTTGCCCAGGGGGCTTGCAAGCAACCGCCTGTCAGGGGAGAGGCCAGCGGTGGGGCGTCCCCAGCTGATAGAGCAGCTGGTGGAGCGGAAGGAGAGCACCAGCTAAGGGAAGCCAGCAGGAAATAGCTGTGATTGTGTGGTTGTTACGTCCGGACGTGCGTGCTTGTGTGTGTGTGGATGTGAGTGAAATGGTGAAACACGCTGCAGGGGGTGAGGTCTTGGTTTAGTTTTCCTGATAACTGTGGCTTTTAAAAGAATATTTCAGGGAGAGAAGAGGATGGCACGCTGGGCACTGCTCAGAGATCGCTGCTTTAAGGGGAAAGGCAGCAGAGGTGCGGCACGGGCCGTCTCTAGCAAGTGGGGAAGTGCGGCATGGGGGCATAAGCCAGGGCTTGCAAAAGTGCTTAGGGCATAGCTGGCTGATACCGCGGCTGGCGGGTGCATGGGCACAAGCCGCAGTTTGTAGGGTTGCTTTGAACACCGCTAGCTGATAGTGCAGCTAGTGGGAGCGTGGCACAAGTTGGGACTTGCAAGCGCCAGCTGAAGGCAGCCAGCAAGCCCGGCTGGGCTAAGAGTTAAGTGTTTGCTGTGTGGCAACACTGCCCTTCAGTGTTGAAAGCTGTTACTGAGAGATCCTTTGCATTAAGGGGCTTGCTGCTTGCTTTTTTTAGCTGCAAGCAAGCGGTGACTTACCCACAGTGGCTGCTGAACTTCAAGCCCAGGCCGAGAGAGCCCAGCCTCTGAGATAGGCTCTACACAAGTGGTTTCAGCTTAAACCAAGCCAGTCTCTTCACTCAGCAGGGGACTGGGTAGTCATAGAACGGGAGGATGGGAGGAAAGACAGAGTGTTCTTGGGAGGCATATACCAAAGTTCAACAAGGAGCTATCTGGCCTTTGACTGGGAACAACCCCCAGTTGAAAGAACGCTCAGAAACCCCTTGAGGTGGGGGCTGAAAGGGGTCATTCCCTGTTTCATGTTCGAACTGACAGTTTTTCACTGGGAGCCAGACAGGTACACAGCTTGGGTTCTCCTTTGATGTAGAAAGTGTCAGAGGAGGTGGTATTGTATTTCATATAGATGGAGACCTACATGTCATGCATGTACCCCTGAATTGCTGGAATACTATAACCAAGAGGAACATGCAAGGTGTGAAATAGTGAGTTTAATCTGTGGAAAAAGTCACCTAGTCCCTGAGACCTGGGACGTTTTTGAAGAAGATTGGGAAAGGGTAAAGGAGTGGCGAAGCCTTATCAAAAGGAAGAACCAAGGAATTTTTTTCTCCTCAGTGGTTTGAATTGAACCCTTAGCAGTTCATAAATTTGTGTGGGACTGGGCAAACAAAAGGGAGAGTTCTGATTTTTGAGACTCCTATTTGAACATTTGGAACTGAGTAAGCTAAGCTTGCTCTAAAAAGAAATAATGGGAGCGAGGCAGAGTAAGGAAGTACCTAAGGCCAGCCCATTAGGGTGCATCCCAGCACATTGGAGAGAAACAGCAGGCAAAGGGGGCATGGAAAATAAAAAAAGCCTAATTAAATATTGCTCCCATTGGTGGCCATCATATCGCCTAGAGGATAGGGCAAGGTGGACTCCTACAGGTACACTGGAACATAATACCCTGTTACAGCTAATGTTGTTTCTACAGAGAGAAGGGAAATGGGAGGAGGTTTCTTATTCTGATATGTTTTTCTTCCTCCAAAATAACACTGATTGGCAAAGGGACTGTGGCATCAGAGCCCCCTCTGTCCCCCCTCGTGCTGGCTGTTGAAAGAGAAAACAGAAGCAAAATGGAGAACTTAAACAGTGCTGCTCTATTACGGCCTGGGGATCCCGGGGTCTATCCGACCCTGGCTGCCGTAGGTGTCCTGGATAGTGATGGGCAGCTAAGCACAACCTGTCCAGGACTCTCAGGCAAGCTCCCAGCCACAGGCAATCTTAGCAAGCAGCTCAGCTCTTAAGTGAGATCAGCTCTGTGGTGAATTCAGCTCTTCAGTGATTTCAGCTCTGCTTGCTAAGGTGCCCCAGGCAGATGCAGGGAGAGATAGACGAGAAGGCTGTATGAGGTTCCACAGTGGTGTCTTTATTGGCAGCTTCTGTGAAGGGTTTCAGTGACAGCTCTTCTGCTGAACAGGACAGAAATGGGGGTTTATACAGAGTGTAGGCATTTTGGGAAATGGTCCAATAGTAAGGGTCGAGGCGAATATGACCTATGGTCTTACAGAGAATTAACAAGGGTCCGAAGGCAGAAGAGGGGCTACTTTGGTCCAGTCATCATGACTAGGCATTTCTTATCTTAGGCAAGTGACTGCCAGGGAGGCCTTGCAGGGCCTCTGGCTGCTACAACTCCACTTTCTGTATTTAGTAAAAAGGCGTTCCCAATAGTTCTTTTAAAACAATGGACAAGGCATGAGAACATAACTAATACAATGACAATTACAATGAAAATCCAAAAAATTCCCTTAACCAAAGATTCAACCCATCCTGTTAATTCCCACTGACTGAAAAGGTCATTGACCCAGTCTGGGCTGTTTTCTGCTTTTAAGTCCTTCACAAGTTCCTTCAGTTTCTGGATGTTTGAGTGGATGGATTCCGAGCATGAAGAGAGATTGAAGCAGCACATGCCTTCGAAATCTTGGCAGCCATGTCCGTGGGCTAGCAGTAGGAAGTCGATCGCTGTTGAATTTTGAAGTGATGCATGTCTCATGGTTTCTTTGTCCTTTAAAAGATCACTCAGGGCAGCAGATGTAGCATTGGCTTGCTTACTCAGCCAGCACCCTGGGTGATTTATTTCACCAAGGGCTTTAGCTGCAGCTACCCGTGGTAGGAATAGGGAGACAGGAATCTTTTTTGGTTTGTTCCAATCATATAATTTGGGATCGCAATTTTCATCTAATTCCGTGTAGGATCTTTTGACGCAAGGGGATCCCAGCCCATACTCGGTCACCACAGATGAGAAACGTTCCCTTAGGTAATACTTTGGGGTGGAGAGAGGATACAGAGATCACACAAGCAGTGTAATTACACCAATCCGGATAGTTATAGGCTTTGTTAATGGGTGATATGTCTTTTCTGTATGTGTTTTTTGTCTGGTCAATTTCTGGCCAATTGTTCTTTGGACGTCTAAAGTAAAATTTTACGCAGTATGTTGCCTTGGAGGATCCGAACAAGTCCAATTCTTGGGGTTCCTCTTGAGCATTGGGCAACATTTTTGTCCACTCACCCCAAGTATCTACCATATTGGGTCTCTTACCTGTGGTGCGGAGGAGCTCTGAATTATAGACGGGCCATTTGTCTGCTGCAAATGGAATCCCTACCAAACATGTGGAAAGTGGGTGAGGAATGCTTCCCATGGATAAGCACATGTTATCATGTTTTAATGTCTTTGCTAAGGTTACCCAGACATTGTGGCTAGGCTGTGGGCTAATCCAGCCAAAGGCATACGGTACAGTGAAGAACATCCAGGCAGCAATGAGGACAGCACCAACGGAGATAATTTTCATCTTTGGGCAAGGATGGGGCTTCTGATAGGGAATATAAGCAACATTTGTTATTTTATGGTGGGAGGGGAGGGTTTTCTCCCTTGTTCCTTTCCTCCTTTCCTTCCCCCACCCCTTTTTTTTTTCTATAAGCTAAGAATGGGGGAGTGGGTATAAGGTTAGGGGTTTTTGGTAAGAGTTGAGAAAGGGGAACAATAGGGGATTTTAGGGTTAAAAGGGATAATAACATGTAATTCAGAGAACAATTTGTGTTCAGGCTGTGTCTGGCCCATGGCTTGACTCATACAGCAGAATTTTGTCCAACTTTCTGTTTTGTCTGCTGTCCCATGATGGGACGGTCTTTTCTTCGGTATGTGGACATTCGGCAACGCCTTCGTCTCCAGGCAGAACTTGTCTGGTTTTGTGGAGGTCTTGTATTTGACTCCGGAATTCTTGTCACTGTTTGTGGGAGTAGTGTTTGCATTGCCTAGGTATGGTTTTATGTTTTTTCCTGGGTACCATCTTGGACCAGATGGTGGTAGAACACACGCATACCCTCTACCCCAAGTAATCAACTGGAAAGGCCCAGAAATTTGATGTGTTTCTGGGTCCTTCGCTAGCACTGGTGGTTTCTCTGTGAGCTTTGCTTGGGTGGTGTTTGCAAAGTGCCGAAGTATTGGCGGGTCAGGCTCTGATGGTGTACAATTTAGGAAACTGATGACGTAGAGAGCCTTGCAAAGTCTTTCAACTGGAGATATGATTTTTGTTTCTCTTCGCTGCTGATTGAGGACTCTTTTGAGGGTTTGATGTGTCCTTCCCACAATTGATTGTCCTGTGGGATTTGCTAGTATGCCTTTGTTGTGTTCTATTCCCCATTCACTGAAGAACTGTTTCAACTTTCGAAAGGTATAGGCAGTCCATTGTCTGTTTTGATTTGTTTTGATTCCCATTTTTGGGTCCTAGGGTCCTTCCAGGTCATTACAGACTTGTGGGATGACCCTGAGCTGTCTGTAAAAATTGTTAGAGCTTTGAGTGGTGTTTTACTTTGGACTAATTTTGGGGTCAGATTAAAGTCTGCATCACGATTAAAAAGTTTATGTTTTGGGATATGGATTGAAATTTGGCCTGTATAGCTGTCCAGGGCGAACTGGAGATTTTCATTGGTCTGGAGCAAATGCTCCAGGTCCCCTGTGGTCAGTGGAAAGTATATGGATGCGAACTCACACCCTGCAAGAGAGCAGAGGCGCGTTCTCACTTTTTTTATTAACTATCTCATGATTTCTTGGAAGGTGGCAATTGTCTTTGAAGGTTGGTGTCAGAACCCAGAATGTCCCTTGGACACTCTTGGATGTTCCGGGCCCAGGTCAGAAGCATTTGAGACCCTGGCATACAGCCGGAAACCCCTGTGGCTTTGAATCTGACCAATGGAACAATTTACCAACCCAACAGGAAGAACAAGAAATCACAAAAGTTTATATATTATAGTAGAAGTAGTCACAAAGCTAAAGGAAGAATTTCTGAGTGCTGTACAGGGGGGTTTTAGGCCTTGTACAAAGGGGTCTAAGTTTTGTACATGGGGGTCAGAAGTTCTAAGATGGAGGGATTTGGGCGTGCCCTGTCCTCCTTCTTTCTCCTTCCTAACCTCCATGTTCATGGTGATGTTGGCACTCACAGATTGGTTTAGAGTAGAAAGTCACCATTCAATATATGTGATAGGCATTGGGGGAAAACCATAAACATTTAACACGTAATGTATGATATAAAAGATGGCACCAGCCCCCTGGGAGTCAGTGTGTGCCTTTGTCTGACCTGCTGAGTGGACCGCAGCAGTTCAGGAAGAAAATCTTTTAGATAACATACAATAAACTATCTTGAGACCAGACAACTGAAGACTACTGAGTCTTTCTTTGAAGGCACAGGTTGGAGGAGAGACTTTTCCATCTTTTGGGGTCACCCCAATCTGGGGGTGAGCCCTGTCAGGTTGGTTGTTTTTAAAGATCCATTCCAGCACCAATAAAGGGTCTCGAAGTTGAAGACCCTATTGGAAAATCAGTCCATAGAACCGGGGTGCTTTTCCAAGAATGACGAACTGGAAAGGCAGTTTGGGCTCAAAGCGATGGGCTTGGCCTGAAGACAGGGCTTCTTGGACCTTGGTGATGGTGTCTCGGGCTTCTGTTGTGAGCGTGCATGGAGTGTCTAAGTCCTCGTTGCCACGGAGAAGGTTGAACAGGGGAGCGAGGTCCTCTGTTGTAATTCCTAGCAGGGGACGTACCCAGCTGATGGATCCGCACAGACTGTGTAAGTCTCCCACGGTTTTTGGGTCGTCTTGGATGGTGAGCTGCTCGGGTACGATGGTCCTTTCCCGGATCAGGAATCCAAGATAAGTCCATGGGCTGGTGTACTGTATTTTGTCCTCACAGATCTCGAATCCTGCTTTTTCTATGGTTTCGATTGTCTTTTTAGCTGCTTTGTCTAAGTAAGATTTTTCTGATGCGAAGACCAGGATATCATCCATATAGTGGTAGATGATTGCATCTGGAAATAGGTTCCGAACAAGAGACAGGATGTGAGCGACATACCACTGACATATAGTAGGCGAGTTTTTTAGTCCTTGGGGAAGATACAACCAATCGTATCTTTTGAGTGGAGCCTCTCGGTTAAGAGAGGGAACAGAGAAAGAAAATCGTGGAGCATCATGGGGGTGCAACAGAATGCTGAAGAAACAGTCCTTAATGTTAATGATGGCAAGTGCCCAGTCTTGAGGCATCATCGATGGTGAAGGCAGGCCAGGCTGGAGGGGGCCCATGTCCTCGATGACCTCATTGATTTTGCAAAGGTCGTGGAGAAGCCTCCACCTGTCCATCCCAGGTTTTTGCAGTACGAAGATTGGGGAGTTCCAAGGGCTAGTAGTCTTGATAATGTGACCTTTGGCGAGCTGTTCTTCTACATGGGCTTGTAGTGCATGCAGTTTTACTTTAGAGAGGGGCCACTGATAAATCCAGATCGGGTCTTGGCATTTCCAGGTGAGCAGAAGGGCATCTGGTATTGCACGCTCCTCAGTGGCCCTAGTCAGAAATCCTGACTGGGAATACGTAGGGAAGCTCCCCATTGGGATAGGACGTCCCTGCCCCAAAGGGTGATGGGGGCCCTTACCACAAATGGGCGGATGGTTGCCAACTTGCCCTCAGGCCCTTCGATGAGGATGTTGTGCTTGCTTCACATAGACACTGTGGCTTCACGAATCCTGAAATCATGCCTGCTACCGGTTGTAGTTCCCAGTGTGCTCGCCATTCTGAGCGAGCGATGATGGACATGTCCGCACCGGTGTCCAGCATCCCTGGTAGGTGGATCTTTTCTCCTCTGCAGGATAGACCACACATGATGGTAGGCTTACTTGGACCGACAACTTGTGCCCACATTGCTGTTGGGTTGAGAGGAAGCTGTTCCCTGTGATTCTTTGGGAGTAGAAAGGATTGTGTGATCAGAGTTCACCGTGAAAGGAACAATGGTAAGTCCGTGCAGCACAGCTGGACAGAAATTTCTTGTCCGGGTACACTGTACTTCTGGAACAACAAAGAATTCCTCTGGGCCATGGAGAGTGTCACGTATGATTAAAATGTCAAAAGGACCACCTTTTGGCCCATGCTTGCCTGTGGGAACACGATAAACATCCTTATTATTAAAGTCAATGGATAAAGAGGTTACCAACTGGCGCCGGGTTCCCATCCGTATCGCTCCGCGTGTTGGTTCCTCTCCAGGTGACTTGGAATCTCCTGGGATGATGTGTGACTGGATCTGGACGGCTTTTGATTTGTTGTCTTTGCACGGGGCCTGGCTGCGCTCCGCTGGAAGTTTCCCAAACGCTGTTGGTAGCACTGCTGATTCAGGGTCTTTGGTAGATGTTAGGGGGATTTTAGGTAGGTGACCTGTCTGGACAATCCTTTATAAAATGTCCAAATTCCCCACAGTGATAGCAGCGGGCCTGGTCTTTGGAAGTTACTACTGCAAATGCACCAGAAACTCCTTCTGCAATACCCTTAGCAGCTGCTTGGGCCACTGTGTTTTCAGCGGACATATGACGTGTACAACTTTCCACCATTTGCTCTATGGTGGGTTCTGTATCCAGGGGTAAGGCCCTCAGAATTGTTTTACATTGTTCATTTGCATTCGACAAGGCAAGCTTGCATAACAGTTCTTTTCTTGCCTCTGTGCTCTCTGTTTTTCCAGAGCATCTTTAATTCTGTCTACAAACTTGATAAAGCTTTCATCCACTCCTTGTTTAATACTAGAGAAGCGTTGGGTAGGGATAGAGTCATCTGGGGGAAGAAGCAAGGAGGTTTTTGCTGCAATAGCCAAGTCTTGTAGTGCTGCCTTGGGTAAGGTTTCAGCTTGGTCAGAGGGTTTCTGTAAATCCCTTTCTCCGGCCAGCTGTTGGACTGTAAAATCTGGCCTATTTGCATCTTGAGCATAGGTATCTGATAATGTTTTTAATTGTCTTTTCCACTGTCTTTCCCATAGCATATATTCTGCCGGGGAAAGAAGGCAGTGGGCAATGTTTGTAACATCATGAGGTACTAAAACATGTGCCAAGGAGATAGCTTCCCGGAAATTTCTAAAAATACATGAACTTCTACCATGTTCTTTGGCTATATTTCGTAGTTGCATCAGTTCTTTATTTGTGTTGGGTTCCCATGTTGTTTTAGTGGTGGCCCCACCTTTTTTCCCTTTTATATAAATTACTGGGAAGGCAGAAATTATCTGAGCTAGTTTCCAATCCCCTGCCTGAGTCGCTTCCATTTCGATTAGAGCCCATGGATCAATGTCCTCTTTGTCAGAATCGGACTCACTGTCCTCAGATGAAGAGTGAGAGTGAGCAGATTGTGCACTAAGCTTTTTTGGGCGTGTTGGAGCGAGAGTTAGCAGGGGTGAGGGGGCACCTGGCTGAGCTTTGCTAGAGGGAGACAGCAGTGGGGGGGGGTAATGGCAGCATCATGTGTGGCACAGCCTGTGCAGTGCTGAGGCGCATGGAGAAATGGGGTGCCACCGTGGGGGTCTTGGAGGTGCCTTTCGGGGGGCACTGAGGGTGGGTGGGTGGTTGCAACACCTGGGGATGCGGGCAAGGGAGAAGCGGGGGAGAGGAGGCGGTGGGGTTGGGGGGAGCTGCTGCTACAGTGGGCACAACGGGGCGTGCAGCGAGGTTCGCAGGGGATGCAGCAGGCAGGCAGGGATAGTAACAGGAGTGGGGACACCTGTGGCGGGGGTGAGAGGCACAGCTGCAGGGGTGGGGGTAGTCACGGCGGGCTGCGCGGAGATGTTGGAGTGAGGCGGGGCAGACCCGATAGAAACCGACGCAGTTGCACCTGAAAATTGAGCGGGGGGACGGTGCAAGCAGCATGTCGTGTATTGCGTAACCAGGGGAGCGGAATCCGAGCTTGCCGTGTCCGGTGGGGGAGCCGAAGGATAGGTGGGCTCTGCGGACCCCATGGGCGCGGACAGGGTGGGTGGGCGCGGCGCGATTTCCTTGTTCCCCGTCCCAGGAAGGGGGGCCGAGGGTAGAGCAGTCTCAGGGAGACTCAGGGAGAAAGTGGAGAATAGGATTCAGAGACTGAGGGAGGAATGTTATCTGGCCAATTAGCATTTGAAGAGATAGTGTCTGGTGGGAGCGATAAGGTTGGAATACTCTCAGCAGGGGAAGGCTGCAGAGAAATTGACCTCTTTATATTTATCTTTTCAACTGCTTTACTGATAGAATGAAAAAGAGGAAAAAACCGAGTTACAGAAACGTCTTCATTAGTTTGGAGAGTGTATATTCTTGTCCCTACTGTGTCCCAAAAAGAATCTAAACCGAGTGTGTGTTAGTGTCCAGAAAGTGGGAAATAATCCATTTTATAATTTTTTGCAAGTTAGTTTTTGAATTATTGCCTTTAGAGAAAGAGAAGTTGTTAGCAGATAGGATTTTTTAGGATTTGTAAATATAAGTCTCTCTCATTCTGGGATCGTTTTAATTTACTAGGTTTTGATCCCATTCTGGTATAGTTCCCTTTTCACCTCCAGCCGTAGAAAAGAAAAAAAAAATTTAAAAAACCCAAAAAAAGACCCAAGGTAAAAGCATGCAAAAAAGGCTGTTTCAAAACTTACACTTCTTCGGCCGATTGTGGGCCAAGGAACTGCTGGGTGGGTGGTCTGCCATCCGGCTCCTTAGGATCTCGTCCCAGATGGCAATATGCAGGTTCGTTGAAAATCTCTGTCAGATAACTTCTTCTATAACAGAGAACTTATCTTCAGGAGGTCGTAGCAAGCCGAGGCAGTGACATTTCAGAACGAATGCTGCTCTCTGAAGTGCCAGGATACCAGCACGCCAGTTCGGTCACCACGTATTATGGGCTTGGGTTCCTGGAGTCTATCTGACCCCGGCTGCCATAGGTGTCCTGGATAGTGATGTCCAGCTAAGCACAACCTGTCCAGGTCCCTCAGGCAAGCTCCCAGCCGCAGGCAATCTTGGCAAGCAGCTCAGCTCTTAAGTGAGATCAGCTCTTTCCTGAATTCAGCTCTTCAGTGATTTCAGCTCTTTGCTCGCTAAGGTGCCCCAGGCAGATGCAGGGAGAGATAGACGAGAAGGCTGTATGAGGTTCCACAGTGGTGTCTTTATTGGCAGCTTCTGTGAAGGGTTTCAGTGACAGCTCTTCTGCCGAACTGGACAGAAATGGGGGTTTATACAGAGTGTAGGCATTTTGGGAAATGGGAAATGGTCTAATAGTAAGGGTCGAGGCAAATATGACCTATGGACTTACAGAGAGATAATGAGGGTCCAAAGGTGGAAGAGGGGCTACTTTGGTTCAGTCATCATGACTAGGCATTTCTTATCTTAGGCAAGTGACCACCAGGGAGGCCTTGCAGGGCCTCTGGCTGCTACACTGCTCGGCCTGTAGCATAAGACAGAGATGCACCAGGACAGATAAAGTTTATCGCGCAGCACTAGAGGAACAAGAACAAGATCTAGCCAACCTATTTGGCCCTAACTTGGGAGGGCAGAGGGGAAGAGGTAGGGACTTGGGAGAGGCATCGGCACCACCTGTGCCTCCTCCCCCTAATGAGTGGGAAATAGATCTCATGGAATTTACTCCTCCACCTATCCCTCCTATTCCTCCTACTTCTCTTGTGCCTCATCCTACTGCTCTTATGCTTACTCCTACTCCTACTCCTATTCCTCCTACTACTCTTATGCTTACTCCTACTCCTATTCCTATTACTCCTACTACTCATGTTCCTACTCATCCTCCTCCTCCTTCAGAGAAGACTCCAGTTCCAACCCCTCCAGGCAGCCCAATAGCATCCCAAACCAGAGGAAGAATACTGCAGGCCCCTTTGCGGGAGGCAGTAATATCAAGCGGAGAAAGGATATTGGTTAAGGTGACCTTCTCCACCCTTGATTTGGAAGCATGGGAAAGGGTTGTGGGAAATTACCGAGATAACCCAGTAAACACTGCTAAACATCTACGATACATCATGAAGCAGCACAATACAGACTGGGGCGATATTCAATTGTTATTAGATGCATTCACTGAAACAGAAAAACAGTTGGCTTTAAAAACAGCAGGGGACCTGGTAGCAGACCACTTTAGACAACAACAAGTGAATTTAAAGGAACATTTTCCAATTCAGGACCCAGGCTGGAACCCAAACCAAACAGCAAAAAGACAGGGGCTAAAGAATTATCAGGATTGGATTATACTGGGAGCAAAAAGAGCAATGACTAAAACTATAAATTGGTCAGCTTTATATGCTATTAAACAGGTGTCCTGTCTTGTAAGTTAAGCATATATTCTATTTGCCATCTGTTGGAGGTGAGCAGTTTTCTTATCTCTTCCAATAACAATGTCTCCCTCCGGGGAGATATCATCTGTTAATGGGCCATTGAATGACTCACTGGGTGACTGATGGGGTTACATCATCCCATTGTGAGATGCTCCACCCAGAGGGAGGAGCCAAGCATTCCTACCTGCATAAAATCAGCATTTTTTGAGACATGAATTCAACCTCTTCGCTGGATTCCCAAAGGAGCAGCTTCTTCTCCGCTGGATTCCCAGAGGAAGACCAGGCCCATCTACTCTATCACCAGATCTTCAGAGAAAACTACACCCTTCTACAGGACCACCGCTTCAGCAGCATTTCATCTGCCACTCTAGGAGGAGCAGCCACCACTTAACTGGACTATCACCAACACCCTGACTCCTCAGGGTGTCAGGTTTCGGACTCCATAAGTAGTTTTGTTTGTACTAGTTACATTTCTTTAATTATTATTATTATTTAGGGTTTTTTTTCCTAGTAATGAACTGTTATTCCCATTCCCATATATTTGCCTGAGAGCCTTTTTATTTTGACATTGTGGTAATTCAGAGGGAGGGGGGTTTAACTTTTCCATTTCATGGGAGACTCTAGCCTTCCTTCACAGACTCCTGTCTTTTCAAACTAAGACAGATTTTGGCACCCAATGTGGGACTCGAGGGCATTGAGAGGAAAAAAGATTAACAGTTCTTCAGTAATGTTATAAACGCCAATCACTTGGTTTTTAAAATTTTAAAAGTTTAATAATAATAAAATGGTTATAAAAATAGTAATACAATTAGAGTAATAAAAATTTAGAGTTAGGACAATTACAAGACAATAAAAAGCAAAGAATTACGGACATCCGGATGCTCTCGGGCACTCAAGCCCAATAAGCATGCCTTGTGAACAAAGGAATAATCTTTAAAAGCAGTAGCCTGTTGCATATTCATACATCTCATACATGATGCATAAATTCCTTGCAAATTAAGAACTTTTCTGGTTTTTGTCAACTTCTTCACCTTAATCCTGGTGGTTCCATAAAGACGGAGAGAAGGTGGAAGAATGTTTGTCTTTTCCGATAAGGAGGCAGTAATTCTTTATGGGCCCTCATCATTGTCATCTCTGTATGAAGAGTTTCTTCATTATCTCATCTCTTGCTTGAGCTAGTAAAAAAACCCCCCACATACATAGGCTCTATTTTAACTACAAAACTACATATACCATACTATTAAAATGTTAATACAGCACTTCTAATCAATATAACATAATACATATAGTATTCAATTTAATATTTGCGAAAAGCCAATCATAAAACATGCATTTTTCACAAGTAATGTAATTTTTTTTGTGCGTGTGTGCTGATATAGAAACATCAGTGTCACCATGTGGTCTAGCTTACCCTGTTTTGGGTAGCACGTGGTCATGGCTGTATTTGTCCCATTTGCAGGCCCTTATCTAGACATGGGTCCTATAACTAAGGCTACTGTGGCTGTTATCCAGTTTCGCTTATGGGTTAATAAAGTCAGGAATTTATAGATCTTTAACTTCCTCTGGAAGGCAGGTACATAGATTCAAAGCTATCACACACTAACTGTATGTTTTTGGGGTTACTTAAAAAATGCTACCTACTGTGTGGAAATGACACTGGGGGAAAATTTCTCCCAAACTTTTAACCATCTTTTTGGGTCTGCTCCACCAATTTTCGAAGGGTTAAGATCCACTCTAAATGCTAATGATATCATACAATGGGTGGTGTTGCTGATATGCCTGCTAAGCCTGTTATATTTAGCACTCAGAGATAAGAGAAGATTAACCAGTGTAGCAGTCAGAGGCCCTGCAAGGCCTCCCTGGCAGTTACCTGCCTAAGGCAAGGAATGCAGAGTCATGATGAGTGGACCAAAGTAGCCCCTCTTCCGTCTTCAGACCCTTGTTATCTCTCTGTAAGGCTATAGGTCGTATTCTCCTCAACCCTGGCCATTGGACAATTTCCAACACCCCAGTAGCCTACTTAAACCCCCATCTCTATCCAGTTCAGTGGAAGAGCTGTCACTGGAAACCTTCGCAGGACCCTGATAATAAAGACACCGCTGCGGAACTCCACACAGACTTCTCCTCTCTCAATCCCTGCGTCTGCCGAGGCACCTTTGCGAGCACAGAGCTGGAATCACTAAGAGCTGAACTCGCAGAGCTGGAATCACTCAATAGTGCTCGCTTAGGTTGCTTGCGGCTGGGGGCTAGCCCGAGGGACCCAGAGAGGTTGTGCCTCATCTGCACAGCGCTATCTGGGACACCTACTGCGGCAGCTGCCCGGGGGGCCAGAAGAACCCCCGGGGCCCCAGGCCATGATAAACCTAGATAAGTACCCTGACACCTACACCAGAGACTAAGGATGATGCTCCAGAGCCTGACCCTGCCCCACAGCCCGCCTCAGAAATGAACCACCCAGATTGAATGAGGGTTCTGGTTAAAGAGATACGTGAGATGCTGAAGGAGTGCATTTCCCCAGCTGGTGAGAAACCCTCCCTTTGCCTTGAAGAGGGACAGTCTAATAGTACAGCTGTGGAACCCACAGATGTTGCAACTGTCCAGGTTCCAGCTGTACCACAAACTGCTGGAACCAGCAGCAGTTGCCCCGGTAGAAACAAGGAGGTCTAAGATGAAAGCAGAGCACCCAGATAAGGATACGAATGGAAGAACCTCACAACCCACAGGGGAGCCAGAGGTTGCGATCATCACCGAGTCCCTGACGTACGAAAGACATTGTGCGACGAGGGCGTGGGGCTTATACTACCTGGTTACTCCGGGTCTGGGACCTTATGGGTACAGGCGTGCAGCTGGACGGTGGTGAGGCAAGGAACTTGGGACCCTTGACCCAGGACTCAGGTATTAATCAGATTTTTGTAAGGGAGCCAGGGTCCCTTTCTCTCTGGGAGCGGCTTTTAATGAGTGTCAGAGAGAGGTTTGTCCACAGGGAGAGAATGCAAGAACACCATCATAGAATGCACTGGAAGACCCTTGTCGAAGAGATCCAACAGCTGAGGGAAGTGGCAGTATTGGAGGTACTCTTTGGGAGGGATGGACAACATAATAATGACCCCGACAAGGTCAGGTGCACAGGGCAAATGCTGTGGAGTCTAGCAAATCTAGGGTCATCTCAGTACACCACTTTCATTGCAACAATTGATGCTGACACTAACCGAGAGACAGTGGGTTCTACTGCCAACAAACTTAAGAATTATGAGAGTATGATTAATGGCCCAATGCAAGCTCATATCTCAGCTGTGATTAAGGAGTTCAAAGAAGAGATGAAGGAGGAGATGAGGAAGGTTAATGCAGCACCCGTGTGAGTCACAGGCCCCAAAGTCAGAGCCCAAAATTCCCCAGCTAGAGAGAGAGGGTACACCCCAAGGGCTAATCTGTGGTTCTTCCTGCGTGACCATGGGGAAGACATAGGAAGGTGTGATGGGAAACCCGCTTCTGTCCTGGCAGCACGGGTGCGCCAACTCAAGGAGGGAAACTCTAACCGGGGGAGTTCCACCAAGGTGAAGGTAGCCTCAACCTCCCATGACCAAGCTTTTGGGTACGATCTGTCAGATCCCCTTGAAGGAACGTCTAGTATGTATGCCCAGGAAAGGAATAATAACCAGGGTTAGAGGGGCCCTGTCTCTAGCCAGGGAGAGGCACGGGAAAACCAGATATTCTGGATGGTGTAGACCCAATAGCCTGGCACATCAGAAACACAAAAATATGATGCTTTAGTTTATACTGGTGAGCAGTGTACTCTGATGCCATTGGGACATGTGGGGGCAGAACCTGTTTCCATTGCTATGTGACGGGGATCGCAACAATTGACCCTGGTGGAAGCTGAGGTGAGCTTGACTGGGAAGGATTGGAAGAAACATCCTATAGTGACTGGCCCCGACGCTCCGTGTATTCTAGGCATATACTTCCTCTGGAACAGCTATTACGAAGACCCAAAGGGACTCGTGGGCTTTTAGAATAGCTGCTGTAGAAACAGAGGACATTAAGCAATTAAACACCTTGCCTGGACTGTCAGAAAACCCGTCTGCAGTAGGACTCCTAAGGATGGAAGAGCAACGTGTGCCAATTGCGACCTCAACAGTGCACCACCGGCAGTATTGGACGGATCGAGATGCCGTGATCCCCATCCACAGAATGATTCGGGAGCTGGAGAGCCAAGGGGTGGTCAGCAAAACCCACTCACCCTTCAACAGCCCCATCTGGCCTGTGCACAAATCTGACAGAGAATAGAGATTGACTGTGGACTATCGTGGCTTAAATGAAGTGACTCCACCACTGAGCGCTGCTGTACCAGATATGCTTGAACTCCAGTACGAGCTGGAGTCCAAGGCAGAAAAGTAGTATGCTACTATTGATATTGCTAATGCGTTTTTCTCCATTCCTCTGGCAGCAGAATGCAGGCCTCAGTTTGCTTTCACCTGGAGGGGTGTGCAGTACACCTGGAACCGATTGCCCCAGGGGTGGAAACACAGTCCTACCATCTGCCATGGACTGATCCAGACTTCACTAAAAGAGGGTGAGGCTCCAGAACACCTGCAATACATCGATGATATAATTGTGGGGGGGAGCACAGCGGCAAAAGTGTTTGAGAAAAGTGAGAGGATCATCCAGATACTGCTAGAAGCTGGCTTCGCCACCAAGAAGAGCAAAGTCAAGAGACCTGCCCGAGAGATCCAGTTCCTGAGAGTGAAATGGCAAAACAGACGGCGCCAGATTCCCACTGAGGTCATCAACAAGATCACGGCGATGTCTCCACCAACCAGCAAAAAGGAAACACAAGCTTTCCTAAGCGCCATAGGTTTTTAGAGAATGCTCATTCCCGAGTATAGCCAGATTGTGAGCCCTCTTTACCTGGCTACCCGCAAGAAGAACGATTTCCACTGGGGCCCTGAGCAGCAACAAGCCTTCACCCAGATCAAGCATGAGATCACTCATGCTGTAGCCCTTGGCCCAGTCAGGACGGGACCAGAGGTCAAGAATGTGCTCTACTCTGCAGTCAGGAACAATGGCTTTTCCTGGAGCCTGTGGCAGAAAGTCCCTAGTGAGACTCAAGGCCAACCACTGGGATTCTGGAGCCGAAGTTACAGAGGGTCCGAAGCCAACTACACCCCAAGAGACAAGGAAATCTTGGCTGCCTACGAAAAAGTTCAAGCCGCCTCGGAGGTGATTGGCACAGAAACACAACTCCTCCTGGCACCCGGACTGCCGGTGCTGGGGTGGATGTTCAGAGGAAACGTTCCTACTACCCACCATGCCACTAACACCACATGGAGCAAATGGATTGCCTTTGTCACCCAGCGTGCCGGTATTGGAAACCTGAATCGCCCTGGGATTTTGGAGATAATTACGAACTGGCCGGAAGGTGAAAACTTTGGTCTCACTGATAACGAGGAGCAGGTACAAGCGACAAGGGCTGAAGAAGCTCCACTATATAACCAACTACCAGCAGAAGAAACACACTACACTCTTTTCACTGATGGTTCCTGTCACATCGTAGGGATGAACCGGAAGTAGAAAGCAGCCGTATAGAGCCCCACATGACAAGTTGCACAAGCTACCGAAGCAGAAGGTGGATCGAGCCAACTCACTGATCTCAAGGCTGTTCAGCTGGCCCTAGACATGACTGAAAGGGAGAAGTGGGCAAAACTCTACCTTTATACCAATTCATAGATGGTAGCCAATGCTCTGTGGGGCTGGCTGGGATGGTGGAGAAAGGCCAACTGGCAGCGTAGAGGAAAACCAATCTGGGCTGCTGATATATAGAAAGACATTACCTCTCAGGTAGAGAAAATAACGGTGAAAGTCCATCATGTAGATGCCCATGTCCCCAAAAGTCAGGCTAATGAGGAGCACCGAAACAACAAGCAGGTAGATCAGGCAGCAAGAATAGAGGTGTCAAAGATAGACTTAGATTAGCATCATAAGGGGGAGTTGTTCCTGTCTCGATAGGCTCATGATGCCTCAGGTCATCAGGGCAGAGATGCCACCTACAAGTAAGCACGAGACCAAGGGGTGGATCTAACCATAGACAGTATTTCTCAAGTTATCTATGACTGTGAGACGTGTGCTGCCATCAAACAGGCCAAGCAGGTGAAGCCGCTATGGTATAGTAGACAGTAGTCCAAGTACAAGTATGGGAAGGCCTAGCAGATTGACTACATCACACTGCTCCTAACATGCCAAGGCAAGCGCTACATGCTCACAACAGTTGAAGCCACCACTGGATGGCTGGAGACCTACCCTGTGCCTCATACCATTGCTCAGAACACCATCTTAAGCCTGAAAAAGCAAGTCCTGTGGAGACATGGCACACCTGAGAGAATTGAGCCTGACAACGGCACCCATTTCAAGAACGGCCTTATCAACACCTGGGCCAGAGAACATATTATCAAATAGATATATCATATTCCCTATCATGCTCCAGGTGCCGGCAAAGTTGAACGGTGCAACGGACTCCTTAAGACTACCCTGAAGGCACTTAGTAGAAAAACATTTAGAAACTAAGAAATGAACCTGGCAAAAGTAACCTAAATAGTCAACACCCAAGGGTCCATCAATCAGGCTGGTCCTGCCCAGTCAGAACTCTTGCACACAGTAGATAAAGTCCCTGTGGTACATATGAAAGGTATTTTAGGAAAAACTGTTTAGATTAATCCCACCTCAGGCAAAGACAAACACATCCGTGGGATTGTTTTTGCTCAAAGACCTAGTTACACTTGATAAGTAATGCAGAAAGATAAGGCTGGAACCCGTTGTGTACCAGAGGGAAACCTAGTCTTAAGTGAGAACTGGGTGTAAGATTTCATTATAATGCAGATAGAAATAGAGTAAGGGGTAGATAATGTCCTGGCTTGTAAGTTAAGCATACATTCTATTTGCCATCTGTTGGAGGTGAGCAGTTTTCTTATCTCTTCCAAGAACAATGTCTCCCTCAGGGGAGATATCATCTGTTAATGGGCCATTGAATGACTCACTGGGTGACTGATGGGGTTACATCATCCCATTGTGAGATGCTCCACCCAGAGGGAGGAGCCAAGCATCCCCACCTGCATAAAATCAGCATTTTTTGAGACATGAATTCAACCTCTTCGTCGGATTCCCAAAGGAGCAGCTTCTTCTCCGCTGGATTCCCAGAGGAAGACCAGGCCCATCTACTCTATCACCAGATCTTCAGAGAAAACTACACCCTTCTACAGGACCACCGCTTCAGCAGCATTTCATCTGCCACTCTAGGAGGAGCAGCCACCACTTAACTGGACTATCACCAACACCCTGACTCCTCAGGGTGTCAGGTTTCGGACTCCATAAGTAGTTTTGTTTGTACTAGTTACATTTCTTTAATTATTATTATTATTTAGGGTTTTTTTTCCTAGTAATGAACTGTTATTCCCATTCCCATATATTTGCCTGAGAGCCTTTTTATTTTGACATTGTGGTAATTCAGAGGGAGGGGGGTTTAACTTTTCCATTTCATGGGAGACTCTAGCCTTCCTTCACAGAGTCCTGTCTTTTCAAACCAAAACAACAGGGACCGTCAGAATCCCCCACAGAGTTCCTAGGCCGCCTGAGAAACGCAATGCGATGCTATACATCACTGGACCCTGAATCCGATGTGGGGATGCAACAACTAATTAATCTATATTTGGGACAGTCCACTATAGTAAAATGCTATAAACCCCTGATCCGGGAAGAAATGATGATGTCTGGCTCCAGATCAGAAGGCTGAAGGATAGCTTTATTAAAACTATACTATATTACATTAATATACTATTTAAAGAGATACTATGCTATTCTACATATGTACTTCTTACTTACCTAACTAACTCGTGACTGAGAGTCTGAGTCACAGCTGGATCCAATTGGTCATTGAACCCAAATAACCTTCACCAGAATCCAATCAAGCAATGACTTCAGGTAAACAATCTCCATACCAGATTCCACATGGGGAAAACAAAGGAGCAGAGATAAAGATTGTTTTCTCTTCTTCTCTCTGTGCTTCTCTAAGAAATCCTGAGAGACAGAATTATGTCTCTCTGTCCAGAGAATGTGAATGTCACAGTCCACGGGGGATATTAGGCGCAAACTCCAAAAAGTCCAAGAAGCAGATGCACAGAATTTAGAAACTTTATTGGGGGAGCCCTGGAGAGTCTTTAGCAACAGAGAAGAGGGGTATAAACAAGGGGTGAAAAACTTAATAGCAATAGTGTAGGAGGAATGGAAAGAAAAATGTGAAAGCAGGCAGGCACCACCCAAGTAAGGTCCTCCCCGATTAGGCAGAAATCAATGTGCAAACTGTAAGAAACAGGGCCACTGGAAGAAGGACTGTCCAGAACAGAAACAGAATGGTCAAGGGAATCAAAGGAGAGGAGACGTGGTTGCCCACATACAAGAGGATTGGGGGGGACCCGAGGAGACTACCCCAGCAGACCCTCTGGTTGTAAATCTGAAGCTGGGGGTAATGGAAAAAGAAGAAAAATTCCTAGTCGACACTGGGGCAACATACTCAGTTCTAAATACAGCCTTGACACCCATTGGGGATGATTATGCTATGGTTACGGGAGGGACTGGCCAAACTGAAAAGGCATTTTTCTTTAGGCCACTAAAATACAAACTTGACCTGTAGATGAGTGAGGGATCCCTGTGGTATGTTTCACCCCCCACATCTGCATAAATGTGGCAATTTGTTGACTGACATAAGATGGAGCATTGTCAGTCTTAATTTCTACAGGTACACCCATTTCTGCAAAGCAGGCAAATAAATGCCTCTTCACATGGAGAGCCTTTTCCCCTGTCTGTGCTGTTGCCCAAATGAACTTTGAGTAGGTATCTACAGTGACATGGTCATATTTCAGCCTACCAAACTCTGGAATATGAGTGACATCCATCTGCCACAATTCTAAAGCTTTCAGACCCCTTGGATTTGTGCCCAGTCCGAAATCAGGCCTTGAGCATCAATCAGGGGAGGTCTGACATTGTCAGTAAATGATTCTCTCATTGAACAGATAAAAAACCACTCCAATTCAAGCAGAATTGTTGCTGAACCAGGTTGGGACTCCCCCTTTTTCCTTTGCCATTGAAAAACAATGGCAAGTGTGACATCTTGAACCAGGTTGCAAAAAATATTCTTTCTCTCTCTCTCTTTTTTCTTTTTTTTTTTTTTATTTCTTCTGAACCTCAAATCAGAGAATCAGAGCTCTTTGCTGTTCAGAGGTACAAACTTAAGGACTGTTGGCATCACTGCCATGATGCCAAGGCAGAAATGCTTGTAGATCATCATTGGGAATTTCTTTAATGAAGCAGCTGCAGTAATGTGTCCTTGCTGTTACATGGTGTCTTGAACAGCTGTGATGAATGCTGCAGTCTGATTGCTTTGCTTCTCGTGCTACTCAGAGGGAGAGTCCTCTAACTGAGTTAGTCGAGCTGAGAGACTGGCAAGCAGGGCTATTTTTTGCTGTAAATCTTTGTTTTTGATGCTATATGTTGTGATCGCCTCCTGTTACGCTTATTAAAATTGGGGCGGTCTGAATCGGATTCGTCTGTATCAGAGTTCAAAGGAAGTGGACAGTGTCGAGCTACCTCTGTGTGACCTGACCAGGCTGTGGCGGGCTGTGTATCTATTGTCTGCGTTGTGGCTTCTGCTGTCCCGCCACTGCGGCTAGATTCAAAGCGGTTCCCCCCCACACGCAACTCTGCCGGCAGTACCAGCAGAGGGGTGGCCCCCTTTTGCGCGCGGGTCTCGGATGTCAGCACCGGCAGCGGTGTGGGCTCACTGCGCGTGCACACACCAGCGGCAGTGGCCGCGCCTCCTGGGGGGTGCAGGGGCGGCACCGCCTCGCTCCCGTCGCCGCCCTGGTCGCCCTGGTCTCCGCCCTGGTCGCCGCCCTCGTGGTCTGTCACCTGAGCCAGCCCCGTTTCGTCATCAACTCCCCCTGTCCCTTCGGATTTCACCCCGCCCCAGGAGTGGGGCGGCTGACTCACTTCCTGTTGTCCCTCATTCTGCCACTTCCGCCGTCTACGCTCGCGTCTCCAGGCAAGCTACAACTTCCTGCACAGAGGTGCTGACCGGGGCTTTCTGTCTGCGCATTGGCCGCATATTATGAATACCAAAAAATTTCTCGACCCGAGATGGCTTCGGAATTTCTGTTTTTTCAACCCCGGGTCCCTCAAATGCCTGAATTGCCACCTCGGCTGCCTTCCGCCCGGCTGACATACTTTGCAAGGTTATTAAGACTTTCTTTACAACAGCTCCAAACTCTAGAACGGACTTTTTGTCCTCTCTGCCCTCTACAGCCGAATTCCACAGTAATTGCCCTATTTCCTGCCATTCTGTCTCACTAAAGAGGAGTGAGGGCTTCTGTAATTTGCCTTTATCTCTTGCCCATAGGGCTAATTGCTCTAAGTCAGTGTCCTTTAGTTTTTCACCTCTCTTGGAGAGGATACAAATCAGGAGTCGCAAAGCCGCATGCCAATCCATATCCATTCTAACTGTCTTTCTCTATCTCGGCTCACGGCTTACCTTCCAACCTTTGCGGGGCGCTCCCAATCCCTCACACGACCCAGCAGCGACCCCGCTCCAGCCACCTTGCTCTGATTCGTCTACATCCGCCGCGGTGGGTATAGCACCTCTGCCGCGCGGGCACCATGTAAACTTCATAGGCTTCCAGCGATCTCCAGTTGCAAAAAAAAAAGAAACAGAAAAAAAAAGGCAAAAAGTAAAACAACTTGGAGACCTTTCACAGGAGGCTTCAGTGCTCCGGCATGCCAATCCCAGTCGCTTTTAAAAGCAATTTGGGATCTGAGACCCCCCCCGCCGCTTCCTCCTGCAAGCATTTTGGGGGCCGTTCCCCGTCGCTATCACAGAAGCGACAGTCGTTATTAATTGAACGACTTTTTGGAACTCATCGGACGCTCCTGTCCCTGTTCACAGGCGCCAAGTGATGCAGGGACCAAAAATAAAAAGGTGAGCTGGACAGGAACAAACGCAGATCCAAATCAATATGGTTAATCCGACATTCTCCCTTTATTGTTTACAGACAGTAGTTTTTATACACTTCTAGATAGTTTACAATCGTGAGCACACTCTCACTGGCAAGCAAACATTGTTTGTTCCTGTCTTAAGGTGGCTAAAGTTTCACACTGCAGACCTATACTAATTCACACCTAGATAGCTCAGTAAATTGTGTTATACCTTAGCATAATTTCTGACTGCGCCACAAACTTATTCTTAACTGCGCCACAGGCTTCAAGGCCTCACCGAGGCCCACATCTGAGGCCTAGGCTGGGGTAGCTCAACCTTCACTTTAAACATATAAATCACGCACATCCAGATCATGACCCATTTCTCTCAGAAATTCCTCTACACACTATCACCCAAGTGACTCGACAATGTGACCTTTACCTCCAGACCAACCCCAAGAATATTCCCAAACCAAAACTTGGCCAGATTGGGAAGGGCCATGGGCTTGGGCAGCAATGGCAGATCGATTTAACGGAATTTCCAAGAAAAGGGGGGTATAAGTTTTTACTGGTACTAACAGATACCTTTTCAGGATGGCCAGAAGCATTCCCCACCAGGACTTCTGAAGCTCGGGAGGTAACTAAGGTATTGGTACAGGAAATCATACCACGCTTTGGAGTCCCGGCCACAATCTCCTCAGATTAAGGACCACATTTTATTGCAAAATTAGTGCAACAGGTTAGCCAATACTTGGGCATAGACTGGGAATTTCACACCCCATATAACCCACAATCAAGTGGACAGGTAGAGAAAATAAATCATTTGATCAAACAACAAATTATACAACTGGGACAAGAGGCTAATTTGCCATGGCCTCAATCCCTCTCATTAGCACTGCTGCGGATTCGAACCAAACCCAGGACTAAGGAAAAGCTGAGCCCCTTTGAATTGCTTTAGGGGAGAACATATGGGGTGCAGAAGGGAATGTCTGCCCAGGATGTATCGCTAACCTCCTATATGATTGCTCTGAGCAAACAACTTAGAGCAATTAAAAAATATGTGTCTGGAACTCGGGGTATGGGGCTTGATGCACCAGTACATGACATACAACCTGGAGACTATGTATATGTTAAGTCTCTTACAGAGAAGGCCCTGGAACCACAATGGGAGGGACCGTACCAAGTGCTCCTTACTACCTTCACTGCAATCAAGATTAAGGAACAAAGCACTTGGATCCACCACAGCCATGTTAAAAAAGCTCCAGAAGCCCCTTGGAGAATAACACCGGGTGATGGTGAACTGAAACTGAAACTTACCTGGACAAAATGAATGCATCATGGTGGGTGGGGATTTTTGCTAAAGTGTTGTTTACAATCATAGCTGTAATCCAAAAATTAGAAAGTACTCCTAGCTAGAGCAATGCTGAGTGGCTGTGGTACCAAGCCTTTACTCAATACACTGGATCCATGTAAAACTTTCCAATATAAAAGGTTTAAACCTAGCAACTGTGGTCATGCGCAAAAATCAAATATATAAAAGGCAGGAGTGGCAGAAACAGAAGTTGTGGTCACTTCAAGGGACCATAGGGGAGGTAATTAAGATAGGGTGTCGAATTATTAATGAGACTACTCATAGTAAGGCAACCCAAATCAGTGTAAATAAGAGCTGGAAGATTTGCAATTGTCCAAATGAATTAGACTGTTGGTACAACTTCACATTAATGCAAACTGTCGATGTGGTTTGCCTCTGGGCTTGCAACACCATTGGGCTGTCTTTCAAATTTAAAATAAATGCTATAGCTAAGCCTGTTACAACCCACCCCAGCACTCAAGCACAAACCCAAAATACACCATTTAAGCTTGAACCTAGGTTTTATGAAATCGGCCCATATGTAATAAGGAATACAGGTCAACAACAACTGTTATTTAATCCAGAATGGTCCCTTAAACGTGTCGAACTGTTAATGCAAACTAATATCTCAACAGTTCAGCCAGCTTGTTCCCCCTTCCTAAGGTCATCCTTTGAGGGATGGACAAGATGGCTAAAAAACCAGGTACACTTCAGAGACAGAATGCGAAGGGATTTAACTGAGATCTTAGGGACTGGGTTAGGAGTTTTGAATGGGATTGACTCAGAAATATTAATGAATAAATTAGCTGTAGCAACTAGCAATCTGATGAAATTAAAACAGCATTTACAGTCATCTATCTCTATTGGCATTGGGAAATAGTCAGTGGCAATTCTCAAGGGTGCTGTCGAAATGGAGAGAAATTGAAGGTCATGACCATAGCTTACTAGCAGACGCATTAAAGGGGGCACAGGGGTCAGGGTCCGCAAATGCATGCAGGGTCCCTGATAGGTTCTTTTGGAGATCTCAAAGCACAAAAGACACAGCAGGGGACACACCACTTTGCTTAAACAAAATGCACTTTTATTTAGTGCCAACAACTGCGATAGTGGGAGAGAAATAAAGAGATAGAGTGAAAGATAGAGAAAGAGGGGAAGGGAATTATAGCTACCAGTCTGAAGAGACGAGGCCCTCGGAGCTTGACGAGATGCTCATAGGCTGTCTTCTCCAGGTGGGGTCCGGACAAAGTCCTCAAAACTCTTTGAGTCTTTTATAGGGTTCCTCAAGGCGGGTGGCATCTGGCCAAAGCGGCAGCTCTCCTGGCTACATGGTGGGTGTGGACTCGTTGTTTTGGGAACCAGTTGCAACCGTCACGTCGGTGCGGGACCAAGGGTACAGGACCGAGGGTACAGGACCAACTGGTTAGGGCTCAGTCCACCATGACCAGTCCATTGTTCTCGCACTGAGTTCCCATGGCATTGCATACCAGTCCTTAAGGCTTGGCAGACTTTCCACCTCAGCCAGGCTAGAGCTACTTTCAGGGTCTGGGGTCTCAGACCTTGGAGACAGTCGTGAGGCAAACATGAGGGATTTTCGGACAGACCCTGACACCACCCCGTGACTCACGACTGGAGACAAGAGTATTCCATCAGCAAGGTCTGCAGCGTTGTCACAAAGTCTTCAGGGCTCGACTCGTCAGTGTTTGGCAGCATATATCCCAGAAAAACAGAAACGGGAAAAGATATCGAAGAGAAAGAGGGAAAAAGTAAAAGAAACAAGGACAGGGATTAAGAAAAGATAAAATAGGAAATAATGATCAATATTGATTATAACAATTTTTCTTATAATTGAAGCAATTTCTTCTAAGACAATCAAAACAAATCACAAAATTCTTTTAAAAATCTCCTAAAATCTCCAAACAAAAACTTAATCACTGTATAACATTATTAAAACAAACAATACTAATCAAAACAAACAACAAACAACTCTAATTAAAAAAAATTCACATCCCGTAATCGTGGTAAAGTTACAAACACAAAAATTTGAATGATTCTTGGGATTCACTGCTACATTTTCTATAAACAATACATCACAAGCAGTCCTCACACACACACACCCATTACCTATGTACACTAATACTGTTGCAGGAGTCTCATCAGGGTGAACTTCAAAATGGCAAATATTCTGCTCTGTGTCCAAACAAATGTCTTGAGCTATAATTGCATTGCTTTCACAAATAAAACCTTGTTGCTCCCCGACAATACAAGATTCTAAATTTACAGTTTGCCATTTCTTACCAGTTTGTCAGGCCCATTCTCTATGCTCAGAAGGATAGAAAATAGCTCCATCATGATTCAGTCCTAATGCAATGATAGGGAAAATCAAATGCACTGAAGCATTAGATATCGTTAACACAAAAGCTGTGGCTGTGTTTGTACTTGGGCTGTAAGTGAAGTTCACCAAGTTCCACCAGGATTGGAATTCCTTTTCAAAATCATTTGCATTGTCCCAAATTATTTTTCGAATTTCAGTAGGGAAAAATGCCTTCTTCACTTTCTCTTATAATTGAGGCAACAACTGTCTGCATCCAGAGCTGTGCCTGGATGCAGCTAAGGGCCAGGGAAATGTTGTTTTGTGCAACACTAAGTGCATCAATTATCAATTTGCTATCATTCACATTTATCTTTTCCCAATTTGGTAGAATGTTTAATAGCAACCACTGATGTGTTCCCAAGGCCGATAAGGACGATTGCAGTGGTAGTTGCATTTTGGTTAAATCTTTAGTCGTAGAAGCCAATTTATTCATTAATACTTCTGAATCAATACTATTTAAAATTCCCAATCCTGTTCCCACAACACCAGTTATGTGTCTTGGCACCCGTTTTTTAGGAGGGTTCCACTGTCGCAGCCAGGTTGTCTAACCCTGGAAAGAGGTCTGCAAAAAGGGTGAACAGGGTGGTTGAATTTCTGAGACATTGTTTTGCATCAGCAATTTGACTTGTTTAAGAGACCATGCCGCATTAAATAATATCTGTTGTTGGCCAGTTTTCCTGATTATATATGGTCCCACTTCAAAGATTTTCAGGGTGAGCATAACCGGTGGTTAAGTGGTAGGTGTCACAACATTAACATCAAGTCCTCCCCAGTATTTAAATCAATACTTTAAACTTAAAAGAAAGCACTTCAGTATTTTTGGACCAAAACCAAATTACTTCTACAGTTTGTGTTAATGTGAAATTGTGCCAATAACCCTGTACGCTTGGGTGCGTACAAACCATTTTGTGCTTAAAGAGATCCTTTCACCTTTTCGGCATGCTACCACAATTATTTCAGACCATGGCCACTCAGCTGGTTTCTGGCCATGGGGTTGTGGTAGGATGCTGTCTTGGTTTGAAAAGACAGGAGTCTGTGAAGGAAGGCAAAAGCCTCTTGTGAAATGGAAAAGGTAAACCCCCTCCTTCCGAATTATCACAATTTCAGAATTAAAAGGGCTCTCAGGCAAAGATATGAGAATGGGAATAACAGTTTTTTACTAGGAAGGAAAAAAACTAAATAACAATGCAATTTAGCACAAGCAAAAAAAAAAAAAACCACTGGCAGAGTGAGAAAAACCTGACACCCTGAGAAGTCAGGGTGTTGATAGTAGTCTAGCCAGATGGTGGCTGCTCCTCCTGGAGCGGCAATCTGCAGAAGGGTGTAGGTCCTTTCTGAAGATGCGGCGAAGGAGCAGCTGGGCCTGGTTCCTGATTCCTCTGGGAAATCCAGCGAAGAAGGCTGTCTGTTGTCTCAGAAATGCTTGTTTTATGGTGGCAGGGATGCTTGGCTCCTCCCTCTGGGTGGAGCATCTCACAACGGGATGATGTAACTAGTCTTACCAGCCACAGTGAGTAATTCAATAGCCCATTAACAGGAGATTATCTTCCTGGCAGTGTCATTGTTCTTGAAAGAGATAAGAAAAACTGCCTAACTCCCAACAGATGGCAAAAATAGAATACATGCTTTTTTTACAAGCCACGACAGATGCAGAAAAGTATCACCAGTTTTATCATGGATTAGGTGGTCTTCATGTCCCTCGAAGTTCTTCTGTAAAAGTAAACACAACAGAATCCTGACACTATAAGGCAGAAAAGGTTAGAATGATGGAATTATCCAGCGTGTGTTTATCCAGTGCTCTTTTCCTAGAGCATCAGAAGCTGTCCATGCATGTTTATTCGGAGAGGTTTTTAGCACAAGTGGTACTAGCCCTATAGTAAGGGAGGTCAACCAGAACAGGTTGGCCAGGGTAATGTGCTGGATTATTAGGATCATCTGGTACACAGCATAGGAGTCAGTGTAGTTACAGACAAGAGAGGTATTCTGTACCTTACGTTGGAAAACACTCCAAACAGCTGTCAGCTCCCCAGCCTGAGCACTGCTTTCTCCCTCAGTAATAATTAGTTCACCAGAGGAAATGTGGGGGGCTGCTGCCCTGTATCTCCACACCTTCCCCTCTCATTTAGCAGAGGTGACAGTGAACCAAGAACTTGCTGATTGTTTGGGGGAGAAAGGAGGGGCTACTTTGATTACAGAGGCAGGTTTGTCATGGCTGCTATCCAAGCTCTCAGTTTCTTGGATTGCTATAGGTTTTACATCTCCTTCTGTCATTGAGAAAAAGTTACAGTAATGTTCAACCTGAGCATACCACTTTCTAACTGAGGCCCTCTGGGCCACTCCTTCAGGAGGGGGGGTTCCAGTAGTGACTGTCTTAAGAACATTGAAAGGGCCTCTCAATACAATTGATTTTTGTCGTGCAATTTTTTCCACTTCTATGAGAGCTAAGATAACCGCAAACAATCCTTTTTCCCAGGCAGTGTATCTTTTTTCAGCATCTTTGAAACCACGGGAATAAAAACCAACAGGCCTCAACGGACCCTCAGGTCCCCTCTGCCATATGTGTACTGACAGCCCTGAGGAGGCAAATCATCATTCCACCTGGAAAGGATCTGTAGGATGGATAAGGCCCAGTGCTTGATGAGCTGTTGCTTCAAAAATCAGCAATTTCAATGCTTTCTCCTGAGAAGAAGTCCAATCCCATTTTACCCCTTTCCTCAACAAGTCATAAAGGGGAACAAATGGGTTGTTCAGGTTACTAGGAAATCTATCTGGTCTTCCTACAGGACATACAGCTGCTGTGGTTTTTTGAATGAAAATCACTGTAGGTTTGAGTGATTCTGGAAGCCCTTGAATTAAAGGGGTCATTATTTTGGGCTTCACAGGTAATTGCATCAGGGATTCAAAACCAGGAATTAATTTATTTTCATGAATCATTTGCAGGCAAGCAGCTTTGTGCACACTTTCTAGGAGTTGGTCGGGGGTACTAATTATAGCTATGGGGTCTCCCCTTTCCAAGGGGCTCGTTCCCCCGGCCCAAAAAGCCGCACGCTGTGTCAGGGACCATGTGTCACGTTTATGTCCAGTTGTTAAAAAGACACCATGTCCCCAGTGCCCACTGGCTTCTTGTTCAGTTAATTTAATTTGATCACCACCAGTGAGGGACACCCGGAAAACATATTCTGTTGCTGATTCATGTGGGAGGTGTCCATATTCTTTTTTAAGTTTAGCTAACTCGGTAGCAGTGTATGGTATGTGTTTGGTTGTGATGTGGGGTTCAAGATCATCACCACTGAGATAGTTATATTCTGTTTTAATTAAGGGTCTTAAGTAATGGCAACAATGTTCCCCACAATTATTTGCTGTTTCAAGTTCATTGTGAGGGTAGATTTGTTTAATGTGAGATTCCTCTGTCTCTGTAGAGGAATCAATATTGTGTGATTTGTTAGCATGTTCCTCTGTTAAGGCAGCTCGCAATGCATAGATCACATTTCTTGCTTCATATAACTGTTTTTGCAAAATTTCTACTAGATTTTGGAGGGAGTCTATTATAGCATGTTCCTCACTTCTTCACTTGAAGCGAGTTTCTACAGCTGCCATAAGACAAGCTCCCAAAACTGAGCACAAGATGGTTTTATTTTTGCATCATGTTGTAAAATACATACTCTATCAACCACATTATCCAAATTAAGCCAGTTACTTTGTGCCCATTCCTCTCCTCCTGGAGAAGGTTTGGCATTGTGCTTAGATAGCAAAGCATAAAATCCAGCTTTAGTTTTGTCATTAAGGTTATCACTCATTTTGTGAAGGGACCAAAACCACAACAGGGAGGTACAAACTTAAGTTACACACAAGCACAGCTAAAACTGTGTTTCCCTTCGCTTCCCTGGAGTGGGTGAGGGGACAAAAACTGCTTGGGAGGTACTCCTTAGTTACAAATAGTTGTCTCCTCAACTGCACCAAACAGCTCAAAAACACACACAAAAAATAAAACAACACAGTCCCATCTTTTGTACAAATGAGATCTTCTTCTTAAAAATCCTGAAGACAGGGGATGCTTTTCACCTGGGTGTATGCAGTTTGCGGGAAATTCCACTCGCCCCCCTTGCTTTCTAGACAGCACTCACTGGACGTGGCGTGCTAGGTGCGGCTGAAGCGAGGGTCCTTCCCCTGTTACAAACTACATACAACCCGCAACCCTTAATCTGTCTATCAAGATCCTGCCGACTACGCCAATTTAATGTCAGGGTCCGCAAATGCATGCAGGGTCCCTGATAGGTTCTTTTTGGAGATCTCAAAGCACAAAAGACACAGCAGTGGACACACCACTTTGCTTAAACAAAATGCACTTTTATTTAGTGCCAACAACTGCGATAGTGGGAGAGAAATAAAGAGATAGAGTGAAAGATAGAGAAAGAGGGGAAGGGGATTATAGCTACCAGTCTGAAGAGACGAGGCCCTCGGAGCTTGACGAGATGCTCATAGGCTGTCTTCTCCAGGTGGGGTCCGGACAAAGTCCTCAAAACTCTTTGAGTCTTTTATAGGGTTCCTCAAGGCGGGTGGCATCTGGCCAAAGCGGCAGCTCTCCTGGCTACATGGTGGGTGTGGACTCGTTGTTTTGGGAACCAGTTGCAACCGTCACGTCGGTGCGGGACCAAGGGTACAGGACCGAGGGTACAGGACCAACTGGTTAGGGCTCAGTCCACCATGACCAGTCCATTGTTCTCGCACTGAGTTCCCATGGCATTGCATACCAGTCCTTAAGGCTTGGCAGACTTTCCACCTCAGCCAGGCTAGAGCTACTTTCAGGGTCTGGGGTCTCAGACCTTGGAGACAGTCGTGAGGCAAACATGAGGGATTTTCGGACAGACCCTGACAGCAGGATAACATATATTTAGCCCGTAGCTGTATATAAACACAATTATGGCTACAGTCAACTGCTGCTTTAATCATAAGAGAAGGAGGTGAAGGGGTGTTCCCAACTGAAGTGCGAAAGGTTGTCTGGGACAGTGCTAGAGACTTTGAGAGAGATTTCCAATCTTGGCGGACCATGGTAAATTGTGGTAGTCTGTTATTTTACAGTTTGTTCTTCTGTAGTAGGTTTTAAATATTCCTTGTTATAAGTTTGTAATGGTTCATTCCATGTACCCCATTTGGCTTCCCTAATGGTTCAGTCCTGAGTTGTTTACCCCAAGATTTTCCTGCCAAGTGTATGTCAATCCCCCTATCAGTCTCCTTGTAGCTCCCTTGTTCCATTCTGGGATGTTCCCTTACCTTCATCCCTTCCTCAAAGCAACATTGGATTGCAAGGTTTGCTCCTTCCCCTTGTTGGCTTCTATTGGATAGCCCTTACCCTGCACTCTTCCCCTAATGTCTTCCTATTGGTAAAAGGTTGTGTCCTCCCCTTATTCCCGCCCCTCCTTAAAAGCAGTTTTTTGCCCTCAGCTGTCGTCACTTGTCCCTGGCTCCTCTGGGGAAATAAACCTTCCTTGGGACTCAAACAAGTGATCCCTCTCTATTCCTTCACCTTGGTCCCTCTTATTGGGTTGCTGCTCTGTCACCCACGCCACAGCCATCTGCTGCAGGGAGCTGCGAGCCCCTGTAAGCACCACCACGCGGAAGGGTCTCAGTAGAGATCCGGGAGCGGCCTCTCTCGTGACTGCCCATCGGTCTCGGGGAGTGAGCTGACTGGAGAACATCTTCCCTGTGACTGCAGCACGCAGTTACAGTGAATTTTACGTATAATCCCGCCACTAACACAGCTACTGCATCTGTACTCACCATACGTAATGCCACAGTTCACGCTATTCACCCCATTGTTGCTTTAGGGTTAAGTCACAAGGAGTCAGTATTATACCCCTCAGAACATAGGGTATGGGCCTGGAAAATCCAGGGGAAATGGCAAACTGTAAACTTGGAGCCTTGCATTGCTCAAGAACAACAGGAATTAATCTGTAAGAATAATTCAGTTAGTGCTCAGGACATATGCCTTGACATTGACCAAGGCATCTGCCACTTCGAGATCCATCCGGATACCAACCAACGGACTGTTCTAGTGTATATAGGTGATGGCTGTGTGTGTTTAAGAACTGTGTGTGATTTCATAGAAATTGATAAGAACAAGGTCCCTTTATTTGTTAAGAATCATTCCAATTTTTGTATTTGCAACTTTATTAAGGTTACTGGGTGTGTCTTTGTATATTCAGCACCAGTCGTATCCCACCAGTTAATAAAATCAAACTACACAACATACAATGATTTACCACCCACACCCATTGGAATTAATTTAACCCTGGCAAAACAATTAATGAAACATCAGGATCTAATCAAAATTGTAAAAGAGACTCAAAAGAATGGGCAGAGAACTCTAATAACTGTCCATCATGACATAACAGAAATAAACAGAGTCCTGCAAAGAGTAAAACAAGACACAAGTCATAACTGGTGGGATGCACTATTTGGATGGTCACCAATTGCAACTGGGATCATGAACACTTTATGTCACCCCATTATAGTTTTATTAATTTTAGTTACTATAAGTTTAATGATGGCTGTTCTTACACTCGTGGAATTGGAGGATGTTGAGATGCGTGGCCATTCTGACTTCACTCTCTAGAACTCATGGAATTCTGCTGAAGGGGAACTGTCATGAGAGTAGCTCAGAATGTAGATCAGGGCCCCTGTAGTAAAAGAATTTACTATATATTAAGAAAAGGGGGACTGAAATGTAGGTTTTGGGGGTTTGCTTAAGTTAGCAATATGAATTAAGCATTTAAATTTTAGCTTGTAGAATTGTGTGTTGAATTTTAACCTTTTACTTAAGAAACTTCTGCCATGGTACAAAGGGCATAGGAAAATGCAAATTTCTGAAGCTTCTTGTGATAAAGAACAATACTGGGAGAAGACCAAGGAATGCAAGAAACCTACATTAAACAATAAAACTTCTTGCTGATCTGAAGAGATGACAAACTCAGAAAGTCTTTTCCATGGGTTGCAGTTTGGCTCACTCAGTCTGTTATCAGTCTCTCTGGCACTGGAAAATGCTGTGGCCCAGGCTAGGCTTTGGTGGGCCACAGGTGTGAGTTCTTGGTGCTCTTTTGGGTTTTCAGTCTAGATCAGTTTCAAACAGTTCTAAGAAAAAGAAAAAACTACAGTCTAGGGAACTTCTCTGCTTCAGCTAGCTAAAAACTAACTAAAAGCAAAGGAGAGCTCTTTTTCTCTGTCTGTGCTGCAGACAACACAGTCTAGGAGAAGGATGCGGGGCAGCAAGTGCAGTTTCTGATAAACTGCACTTCTTCTCTCTCCTCCTTCGCTTTTGGGATCAGTCTTAAAGGTGCAAAACTTATTTCTGGGCTAAATAGACGAATGGGGATACAAATATCATTAAGTCGCCTTGGGATATTTTACTCCTTATCCCCATATCGTTAGCTTACTACCAAAACTAATATATATTCTTACTCTACAGACACATACATTATACATACATATAGATATACAGTATGCAGTAATATACAGACAATGGCAGTAACATTTAGCAAATAGTAATATTTACACATGGTTCTCACCCAAAAATCAGATTTCCTTGAGGTATGCATCATGTTGTTCTGTTTTTCTGCATTATTTAGGATGTGCAACTTGGTGTCTGAGCAAAGACAATCCTACAAATGGGTTTGTCTGTACTTGAGGCAGAATTTATCTAAATTGTCTTCCCTAACAAACTTCTGACATACACTATTGGGACTTTTTTTATGTCTATTGTATGTAGGGGCTCAGATTGGGCAGGGCCTGCTCAATTGGTGGAACGTCGAGTGTTAACTAACTAGGTGGCTTTTGCTAGATGTTGTTCTCAGTTTTTGAAAGATTCCTCACCTAATGTTTTTAAGGTGGTTTTTAGCAGTCTGTTGTACTTCTCTACTTTGCCTACAGCTGGTGCATAGTAGGGGATATGGTATACTTACTCAATGCTATGTTCTCTAGCTTAGGTGTTTATAAGGCTGTTCTTGAAATGAGTTTTATTGTCTGACTCAATCTTCTCAGGGGTACCATGCCTCTAAAGGACTTGCTTTTTAAAACCTAAGATGGTGTTATGGGCTGTAGCGTGAGGCACAGGGTAGGTCTTCAGCCATCCAGTGTTGACTTCTACTATTGTGAGGACAGAGCGCTTACCTTGGTGTGTCTGGGGCAGTGTGATGTAGTCAATCTGCCAGGCCTACCCATATTTATATTTGGACCACCACCTACTATACCATAGGGGTTTTAACTGCTTGGCTTGCTTGATCACAGCACATGTCTCACAGTCATGGATAACTTGAGAAATATTGTCTATGGTTAAACCTACTTCTCGGTCTCGTGCCTACTTATAGGTGGCATCTCTACCTTGATGACTTGAGGCATCATGTGTCTGTTGAAATGCAAGCCTCTCTGAGGAACTCAGAGAGCGAGATGAATACAGGGGTTGAATTAAAGCCTTTAAAGAAATTAAGATATATTAAGACAGATATGAAGCATAGGTTTAAGTTTTAAGTATATAGAAGTGAGTTATATTTTTAAGTAAGTTTAAGTTTAAGCTTTAGGTTTCAAGTAAGTAAAAATATATTCTAAGTGCCTTAAGAAATTGTGCTAGTTAGCAAAGGCCCTAAGACCTAATTTAAAGTTCATCAACTTAGTCCTAGACATAACAGAAACAGAGCAGAACCTTAACACTAGGATAGATAGAATTATTCACATAAAACAGATAAAACTACATGTGTAAATAGATAGAACAATTCACGTAAATAGATAAACTTATATATATAAATTTTAAGTAAGAAAACAGTACATTTGTGTAAATAGATAATATTATATACGTAGTTTTGTAGGTAAGAACTGACACTATTTTCGTACTACTTTCACACATTAGAATCAAGTTTAGATTGGTTTAGAAAGAATGTTTTAGAATCATGTTTTTAGCTGATTGGATGTTTTATAAATAAAAAGTCCCATAGTGGAGTGCAAGGATCATCATCGACCATCACGGCATCAACACATCAGCAACCACGAGAAGAAGAAAAAGAAGAAAGAAGAAAGAAGAAAGAAGAAAGAAGAAAGAAGAAAGAAGAAAGAAGAAAGAAGAAAGCAAGCTGTGGTCCCTGCTGCTGCTGCTTGGAACATCAGACTCTACTACTGCTGCTGCTGCTCGGGACATTGGACTCCGTGCCTAAGAACATCTGTTGCTGCTGCCGCTGTTCCTGCGCGGAACCTGGGACTCTATACCAGAAAGCAGCCTTGCAGCTGCTGCTCTTGGTTGGGACTTTATGCCAGAAAGCTTTTGCATGGACTTTAACACCTTGAACTCTTTGCCTTCGAGACTGATGTATTGCATGCAATAAACAACCTTATAACAACCAACAACTGCTTGTGTCTCCTTGAAGGTCCTAGACCTAGGAACACCTCGACATGTGTCTATTGAGCTAGGAACAACTCTTCTTTGTGTTACTAATCTAAGTATTTTTGACACCTCTATCTTTGCAGCCTGATCTAGTTGCTTGTTATATTGGTGTTTCTTATTGGTTCTACTCTTGGGGACATGGGCATCTACATGGCAGACTTTTATAGATAGTTTCTTTACTCTGCTAGTGATGTCTTTCTACTCTTCAGCAGTTCAAATTGGTTTTCTTCTATGCTGCTAATTAGTCTTTTTCTACTTCTCTAGTTATCTTTATAGATCATTGGCTACTACCTATGAATCAGTGTAGAGATAGAGCTTTGGCTACTTTTTTCTTTCAGCAATGTCTAGGGCTAGTTGAATGGCTTTGAGTTCAGCAAGTTGGCTTGATCTACTTTCTCTTTTAGTGGCTTCTGCTTTCTACTTTTGTTTTATCCTTACAATGCAACAAAAACTATCAGTAAGAAGAGCGTAACATGTTTCTTCTGTTGGTAGTTGGTTGTACCATGGAGCTTCTTCAGCACGTGTCACGTCTCGTTCTTCTTTATTAGTGAGACTAAAATTTTCACCTTCAGGCTAATTTGTAATTATCTCTACAATCTCAGGGTGATTTAGTTTTCCAATATGGGCGTGCTGTGTGATGAGAGCAATCTACTTGCTCCATGTGGCATTGGTGGCATGGTGGGTAGAGGGAACCTTTGCTTTGAACATCCACCTCAGCACTGGTAGTCGGGGTGCCAGGAGGAGTTGTGTTTCAGTACTTATTACTTCTGAGGCAGCTTGGACTCTTTTATAGGCTGCTAAAATTTCCTTCTCTGTTGGAGTGTAGTTGGCTTCAGACCCTCTGTAGCTTCAACTCCAAAATCTTAATCATCGGCTTTGAGTCTCACCAGGCACCTTCTGCCAAAGGCTCTAGGACAGATTATGGTTCTCAGCTGCAGAGTAGAGCACGTTCTTCACATTTAGTCTTGTCTTGATTGGGCTAAGGGCTACTGCATGAGCAATCTCCTGCTTAATCTGGGCAAAAGCTGGTTGCTGTTCAGGGCCCCACTGGAAAGTGTTCTTCTTGCGAGTGACCAAATAGAGAGGGCTCACAATCTGGCTGTACTCAGAAATATGCATTCTCTAAAAGCCTATGGCACCTAAGAAAGCTTGTGTTTCCTTCTTGTTGGTTGGTGGAGACATTGCTATGATCTTGTTGATGACATCGGTGGGAATCTGATGCCATCCGTCTTGCCACTTAACTGCCAGGAATTGGATTTCTTGAGTTGGTTTCTTAACTTTGCTCTTCTTGATGGCAAAATAGGCTTTTAGGAAAATCTGAATGATTTTCTCCTCTTTCTCAAACACTTCTGCTGCTGTGTTGTCCTACACAATGATGTCATCGATGTACTGCAAATGTTTTGGAGCTTCACTCTTTTCTACTGCAGTCTGGATCAGTACATGGCAGATGGTAGGACTGAGCTTCTACCCCTGGGGCAATCGGTTTTAGGTGCACTACACTCCCCTCTACGTGAAGGTAAACTGAGGCCTGCATTCTGCTGTCAAAGGAATGGAGAAAAATGCATTGGCAATGGCAGTAGTGGCCTACAACTTTGCTGCTTTGGATTCCAGCTCACACTGGAGCTCCAACATGTATTACGTCCTGAGGTTCCCAGGGTCTATCCGACCCCGGCTGCCGTAGGTGACCCGGAGAGCACTGGGCTGATAAGCACAACCTGTCCAGGTCCCTCAGGCAAACTCCCAGCCGCAGGCAATTTTAGCAAGCAGCTCAGCTCTTAAGTGAGATCAGCTCTTTCCTGAATTCAGCTCTTCAGTGATTTCAGCTCTTTGCTTGCTAAGTGCCATGGGCAGATCCGTGGGGAGAGAGAGGAGAAAGCTGTATGAGGTTCCACAGCGATGTCTTTATTGGCAGCTTCTGCGAAGGGTTTCAGTGACAGCTCTTCTGCCGAACTGGACAGAAATGGGGGTTTATATAAGGTACAGGGGTTTTGGGAAATGGGAAATGGTCCAATAGTAAGGGTTGAGGCAAATATGACCTATAGTCTTACAGAGAGATAACGATTGTCCGAAGGCGGAAGAGGGGCTACTATGGTCCAGTCATCATGACTAGGCATTTCTTATCTTAGGCAAGTGACCGCCAGGGAGGCCTTGCAGGGCCTTTGGCTGCTACAGACATGTTTGGCACAGCAATGCTCAATGGTGGAGTCACTTCATTTAAAGCATGATAGTCTACGGTCAATCTTTATTCTCTTTCCGATTTGCGCACAGGCTAAATGGGACTGTTGAAGGGTGAACGGGTTTTGCTGACTACTCTTTGGTTCTCTAGCTCACGGATCATGTGCATGGGAATTACAGCATCTCAAGTTATTTTGTACTGTCAGCGATGCACTGTTGAGGTGCAAAACAAACATCAATAGCAATTGGTACTTGCTGCTCTTCTACCTTTAGGAGTCTTCTTGTAGATGGGTTCTCTGATAGTCTAGGTAAGGTGTTCAATTGCTTGATGTTTTTTGTCTCTACTGCAGCTATTCTAAATGCCTACTTGAGTCTCTTTGGGTCTTTGAAATATCCACTTTGAAGGAAGTCTATGCCCAAAATGCATGGGGCTTCTGGACTAGTCACAATTGGGTGTTTCTTCTACTCATTTCTAGTTAGGCTTACATAAGCTTCTACAAATGTAAAATCTTGTGATCTTCCTGTCATGCTAGCAATAGAAGCAGATTTTGTCCCTAGTTGTCTTGATGGGATTAATGTGCACTGAGCACTAGTGTTGACTAAGGCTTCATATTTTTGTGGTTCTGATGTGCCAGGCTAACGAATCTATACAGTCCAGAAAACACGTTTTTCGTTAGCATCTACCTGGCTAGAGGCAGGGCTCTTCTAAGCTTGGTTATTCTTTTTTCCCTGGACATGTCATGGAGGTTCTTTTAAGGGGATCGGACATATTGTCATTATCATACTTGGTAGTTCGGCTATGGGCTACTGGAGATGCCTTTTTTTTTTGGTGGAACTTCTTTTCTGAGTCTTGTTGTCTTTCAATTCAAGCACTTGTGCCAGAGCAGCAGTAGATTTTCTATCCCATCTCATTATGTTTTCTCCACAATCACGCAGGAAAAACTACAACTCAGCTCATGGGGTATATTTTCTCTCCCTATCTGGGGGACGTCTGCCTTTGGTACTAAAACTTCTGATCTGTATTGCCGAGATTTGGAGAAAGCCTTTTTTCATCTCTAATCTCCTCTCTGAGTTTCTTGTGATTCTCTTTTATCTTATCTTCTAATTTCTGCATACGTGTTTCCACAGCTGCGATTCTTGCATGTGTTGGGCCATGCACAGCACCTGCATATGCTTGGAGCTTCTTCACCATGTTAAGCATGGTTTCCTCTTTGTCATTTTGCTTCATTATTGCTAAAGCAGAAGCATATTTTTGTGGCTCAAGTCATACAAGTTTTTGCTACATCACAGATGTACATGGTACTAAGTCTGGATTTATAGTGTTTAGGTCAACTGAGAAGACAATCTCTACTACTGCTATTTTTTTCAAACATTTAATTCTTTGTTCTATGGTCTTCTATTGGGTTTGCTGCATATAGGGATCATCTGCACACAGATATCTTTGTGCCATACTTCTCAGGACTTGTGCTCAGAGACTGTGAGGGTTAGCCCCCTCATCATTCTTTGGTCGAAACTGGATCATGTGATAGGGATCTCAAATGCCTTCCTTCAGTATCGTCCAGAATTGTAGCCTCACATGCAGTGTCTCAAAGAGGGACTAACTAATATAGATTCATCAGGTCATTGAGTGTAATCTTTTTTTAGTCTACGAAGGTCATTCAGGGAAAAGGACTCAATAGTGACTTCTGATCTTGTGTCAGTTGCTTTGACCTTTGATTTTGTGTTAGTTGCTTTGACTTCAAATTTTCTGTCAGGAATTAGCATTTAGGGTCCTTCTCCCAGATTATCATTGTTGATTATTGGCTGATCAGTTTTGCTTGTGTGCTTCTATCCCGCGGTGACTGCCGGTGGCTTAGGCTTACTGTCTGGTTTAGTTGTGGGCTTAGGCTCACTGTCTGGTTTAGCTATGGGCTTAGGCTCACTGTCTGGTTTAGCTACAACTTGAGTAGTTGGGGTGTTGGCTGCAGCTTGAGTGACTGGGGTAGCTGCTGACTTATCTCCCTGCCCTTCTACTTCTATCTTCTGCCCTACAGTATCTAGCAGCATGCCATAAGCATAGGCTAGGGCCCAGTTTATTACAGTGATTTTTTTCTCCTTAGAGTCATCATGGTACTTTTTTTCCAGGTATTTCCCCACCTGAGCTGGGTTTTGTATTTGTTTACATGGAAAGTCCTAGGTTATAGGGTCAGAAAATTCTATCAGGGTTTGGCCCATATCCTCTCATTCTCTACACCACTCAGGACTTTCTATGCCTGGGTCTACTTCTGCATCAGGGGTTTCATCAGCTCCTCTGGACATCTCAGCCCTCATTCTAGAGAAGCTGCAGACCATATAGAGGAAGCTTACCTGCGTATATTCTCAGTTCAATCAAAGAAAGAACAGAGATAATTTTCTCCCAGGCCAAGCCTGAGAAACTTAGAGAAAAGAATTAAAACAATAACTATCTCTATTTCTGTAACTGTTGTTTATAGATATGATTCTCCAGAGTGTGCTATTCATAGCTCACCAATAGTGTGAGAGGTTTTTACTTTGAGACCAATCAAGTCTCACCTTAGCGAGTCACATTATAAAAAAACGCGTTACTTTCATTAAAGCCTTCTAAATCGCCTTCTGAAGACTGGAGTATTTTCTTTTCCTCCGTGGCTCAACAGCGTCATCTGGTGACCCAGACTGGAATTGCAGAACAGCTGGAATGCATCCCGAGAAGATTGGCCTGGCGACCCTCTGCAGTCGGACACCATTTGCCCTCTTGAGTGAGGTAATGCTGACTTTACCCCGTGTCTTCCTGAGAAGACTGTTCCTGTTTGGACCGCAGGTGTTGGCTCTGGGAGGCCAACAACTGAGTGGGGAATGGCTTTTCCTGACACAGCTGACTGTCTGTCTCTTGAAGTGGACACCTGCTGAGGGACGGGTTTTCCTTAAAAATGGGGAACCAACCTTCTAGAGACGAACAACTAGTTCTGACCATGTGGAGGGCTTTCATACCTCCCATGGGAATTGCAGTCTCGGATTAAGTACTCTGCGATCTGCTGGGCTGGGCCAGAGATCACGGGTTCCCAGTAGAGCTGGGTGCTGCACTGAGTCCGAGAACTCGGGAAGAATTGGGCAATTGCCTCTTAGAGGAAGTTTGCCCAGGGGATGCATTCGCGTCCGCACTGGTCACCACCGGAGACGCATTTCCCAAGCCTTACTGGGCAGCGACTCAGAACGGGAGGTTTTGGGAAGTGAAGATGCTGTCTCTGTGTTAAGCGGCATTTCGGGAATAGGGGAGGAGGCGGGCAGGGCAGTGCCCAGCCCCGACCCGGGTCCACGCGGGCCCGCGGAGACAGGGGGACACCCCTCAGAACCTATAAATTGCCTAAAGACTACGTTAAGCCAAAATATTCTCATCCCCAAGATTATGTCAAACCGAAATATCCTTCACCGGCTGTTCAGCTCTGCAAGCCGCGCCCCAGTCGGGCTGCCTGGAACATCCCACCCCGAGCGCGGCGCCGGCTTCATTGTTTCAGCTGCTGCTGCCCCCCCTCTCTGGATCACAGTTGGGTGAGGGCCGGTGCCGCCTGCAGTCCATGATGCAGTGGGGTCCTCTGCCCTCTTGGCTCCTTTATTATCAACTATGTAGCCCGTGCAGATGTACGGGCCCCGCCCCCCTGTACTGCCGGGACTGGTCGTGGATCCTCTGATCCAGCCACTGGCTCACCCCCCACCTGCCACGGGGTCCCCGACTTCGTTGATGGAGCTGGTGCAACTGCCTCCTTCTCCGCCCCCCTGCACGCCATGCGGGCCAGCTGACTTAATATCTTTTGCAGTGCTGCTGTCTGCTGTGCTGCCCTCTGCCGCGCACGCCTTGGGTGGAGCCCCCGTGTCGTTCTCCGACCTGCCCTCAGTTGGGCTGCTCCCCACGCCAGTGGTGGTGGCTGCCTTCCCCGCCCCACCGTCCACGGCGCCACCACCGCCAGCAGCTGGGTTCTGCATGCCGCTCACTGGTCCAGTGGCAGCGGCTCCGTTCTGCGTGCTGCTCAACGCTCCGGCAGCAGTGACTCCGCCTTTCATCCCACCCACCGCTCCAACGGCGGCGGCCACCGCAGCTCTGATGCCCGCACCGACCGTGGGTCTGATGACTGCAGCTCCAATGCTCGCATCACCCGCTGTATCACAGGCTGCAGTTGACCCCTTCATGCCGCCACCTCCAATGGGGGGATCCGCCGCGCCACAGGTTGTGGCTCCGATCCCTGCTCCGTCGCCAATGACTGCCTTCCCTGCTCCAGAGATTGTGGCTGACTCTTCTATTTCACAGTCAGTAGCCACCTCTTCAGTCTTGGTGCCTCCAGCCAGCCCGCCTTCCTCTGCTGGTCACAAGATGTACCGCTCACTCCCATCCCTGGGAGTGGGCAGTGATAGCGATGATCAACAATACTCAACCCCTTGATGGGGGCGTGACCAAATGTCGGAATGCCAGCACCGACAAGCAGGGACAGCGTCTCAGAGGGACCTCTAGACGCTGCCCCCCTGTCGGGTGACTGTGCAACCTATAAGCCCCTGCCCCTGCCGCCTTTGAGATGCAGTCAGGGAGCGGGCTTTGGAGGCTGGTGATTGGGAGTTGATAGAGTGGGTGGGCAATCCCGGGGGTGGTGTCCTGAATCCACTGCTCTGGGGGGAAGAGATCGTAACTGATGGTCAGGCGGTTCCTCTGGCATCTCAGGATGTGGTACAGAGGGATCAGGGTGATGATGTTTCGCTGCAGGGTGCAATTCAGGCTTTTCCCGTGCACAAAGTGGTCCCGAATATGGAACAAAATTACAGGCATGAGGTCATGGCCTGGCAGGTTGTTCAAGATTTGCAAGATAAGATAGCAGAGTATGGGCTGGGTTTTGCTCAGCTTATGCAAGTTCTCAGAGTGATAAACACTGACCTGCTTGCTCCCTATGATATTAAACATTTGGCCTCTGTATTGTTCCAGCCTGTGCAATTTGATGTTTTTATGAACAATGGGAGATGGCTGGCCAAAAGGGTAGCGGCCGAAAATGCGCATTTGCCTCAGGCAGATCCTAGATCCTACGTAGGGCTGGATGCGCTCATGGGACAAAATGCCTTTTCTAATCATGATTTTCAGGCTACCTGGGACCCTCTCATACTCGAGCAGGCCCAAAAGGTAGGCTTAATGGCATTGTTGAAAACCATGGAAATGGCCACTCCCAGGCCACGATATGTGAAAATAACTCAGGGAGCGAAGGAATTGTTCTTGCCATTTGTTGAAAGACTTGCATCAGCTTTAGAGAAGCAGGTTGAGGATGATAATTTGAGGCAGGTTTTATGCAAGACTTTAGCAAGAGATAATGCAAATGATGATTGCAGAAAGATCATAAATGTGCTGCCAGGTGACCCATCATTGACAGACATGATCGAAGCTTGTTCCAAGATAGGTACTGTAGACCACAAAATGTCTGTTCTGGCAGCTGCTTTGCAGACAGGCCTGACAGCCTCAGGGGATGGCCAACGTAAAAAAGGGAAGAAGAAAAGCAAGCAGAAACAGGGGACAAAAATAAAAAAGGAGACAAACTCTAATTTCTTATGCTCGAGGTGTGGGAAGCCAGGTCATTTTGCAAATAAATGCAAGTTTACCTACCATGCCAATGGCAAACGTTTGTCAGGTTCGGAAAACGGGGGAAAGAGTGCACAGGGGAACTGCACATTGACACAAGTGATTCCTCAGGACATGACACCGGCACAGGGTGTCTCAGCTGGCTCAGTGCAAGCACCCACGGTTCTGCCGGGGTGCATGTACACACCGCAACAGCAGTCATCTTAGATTCTTGTAGTGTGCATAAGGTTCCTCTGGATGCATTTGGGCCTTTAGGCCATTAGGCCACAGACTGAGTGCATTGCTGGTAGGACGATCTAGTACTACCCTTTTGGGAATCGTTGTGCACCCAAGTGTCATTGACTCTGATTTTACGGGCCAAATTTGTGCCATGGTTTCCACGCCCACCGCCCCTGTTACTATTCCGGCAGGGACTCGCATTGCTCAACTTGTGCCTTTCCAGTCATGTGTTCCCAGGGCTGACCAGTGGACGCGTGGAGATGGTGGTTTCGGATCCACAGGACTGCCACAAGTCTTCTGGTCCGCGGTCATTTCTGCTCAGAGGCCGCAGATGATGTGTTCCATGATTCTACCCCGTGCCAGCCCACCTCAGACGCAGCTGCAAGGCTTGATTGGCACCAGAGCTGACGTGACAGTCATCTCCTCCTCTATGTGGCCTCCTAAGTGGCCTTTGGACTCTATGGGTCAGGCCATGGAAGGGTTTGGGGGTACAACAAAGACCTTTATAAGCCGACAGGCTGTGCTGATCAAAAACACAGATGGGCAGACAGCTAAGGTTTGGCCCTATGTCACTGCAACTCCCATCACCCTCTGGGGACAGGAGGCATTGGCAGCCTGGGGGGTACGGATTGGAATGGATTTTTGATAGGGGTCACTGTGCTGAAGGGCGCAAAATATCCTGCGCTGCCTTTACAGTAGCTAGTGACCAGACCCATCTGGGAAAACCAGTGGCCCCTACCAAATGAAAAATTAGTTGCCCTTCGTAATTTGGTTCGGGACCAGCTTCAGCAGGGACACATTGAACCTTCTACCAGTCCCTGTAAGACTCCTGTTTTTGTGATCAAGAAAAAGTCGGGGAAGCTGAGGCTGTTACAGGACCTCTGGAAAGTTAATGCAGTCATGGTAAGCATGGGGGTGTTGCAGCCTGGTATGCCCTCACCCACCATGCTCCCCGCAGGATAGGAAATCTTGATCATTGATTTGAAGGATTGTTTTTTCACAATTCTTTTGCATCCTGATGACAAACCAAAGTTTGCCTTCACAGTGCCTTCAATCAACAATGCTGAACTCGTACAGAGATATCAATGGAAAGTTTTGCCACAGGGCTGCAAGAACAGCCCAACTATTTGCCAATGGCATGCGGCCCAGGCCTTGTCCGGAGTCCGCGAGCAGTTTTCCTGACGTGTATTGTTATCACTACATGGGTACAGCCTCAGCTGTTTGCTGCTTTGCATTCTTATGGACTGCAAGTGGCTCTGGAAAAGATTCAACGCCATCCTCCTTGGAAATATTTGGGGGTCAAGATTCTTGATCAAGCTATTCAGCATCAAGACGTGCAATTCACAAAGTCTATTGCGATCTTGAATGATGCCCAGAAATTGCTAGAGGTCGTCAGTTGGTTATGTCCTTATGTGGGACTGACCGCGGCACAAATGTCCCCGCTGTTCAACCTTTTAAAGGGGGACCCGGATCTGAATTCACCTCAAAAACCAACTCCTGAGGCGCGACAAGCACTGGAGGAGGTCCAACAGGCTCTTTCTGTTCGTCAGGTTTATCGAGCAGATCCCTCCATTGATATCACTGTCTTTATTACCTATCCAGACAATCATCCCACAGGTGTCATTGGCCAATGGAATGACAAATGACCTGATCTCTTGCACATTTTGGAATGGGTCTTCTTGCCCCATCAACCTAAAAAGACAGCATCCCTGCTGATTCACTTGTTTGCCCATTTGATAATCAAATGCTGTCAACAGTGTTTGCAATTGATGGCAGCTGATCCCATGAAAATTATTCTTCCAGTGGAGCGGGACACCTTTGAATGGGGCTTTGTTAACAGTGCTCTTTTGCAAAGCACTCTGCAAAACTTTTCAGGGCAAATTGCTTATCATCTGCCCAGTCACAAGTTACTGCAGCTGGCAAAAATGACCAGCCTGTCCTTACAGCCAAAAAATAGTCGAGTGTCAGTGCAGGGACCCACTGTCTTCACTGATGGTTCAGGAAAAATGGGGAAAGCCATTGCTACCTGGAAGGATGAGTCTGGATGGTAAGTGCTGGAAGGCCACGTGTCTGGCTCAGCCCAATTGGTTGAGCTAAAGGCTGTTGCTATGGCATTCCAGAAATTTTCTCAGGTGCCTCTGAATTTGGTCACTGACTCTGCCTATGTTGCAGACATAACCAAGTTTTTGGATTGCTCACTTCTGAAAGAGGTCAATAACGCAGCTTTGTTTCAGTTATTGAAAGACTTGTGGTGCACAATTCAAACCCGGGTTCATTTGTATTACATCCTGCACATTTGGAGTCACACCACTTTACCAGGTTTCATAACGGAAGGTAACGCTAGGTCTGACAAGTTGGCTAACGCTGCGTGGGTAGCGCCTCAGCCTGACAAGATTGTGCAAGCCAAAACATCGCATGATTTTTTTCATCAAAGTACACATACTCTGCAAAAGCAATCTCATTTAATGCCAACCAAAGCTCGTGACATTGTCAGTTCTTGCGCTGTCATGGACTTGCTGCACCTTTACCAGCGGGGGTGAACCCCAGAGGCCTAAAGGCCTTGCAGCTTTGGCAAACAGATGTTACTCACATTGCTGAGTTTGGTCGACTCAAGTATGTGTGTGTGTCTATTGACACCTTCTCTTCCACCATGTGGGCATCTACTCACACAGGGGGAAAAGGGTCGAGACGTGATTGCCCATTGGAAGATGGCTTTTGCAATTTTGGGAATACCTTCTTGTGTGAAAACTGACAATGGCCCTGCCTATGTCTCACAGAAGACACGTCAGTTTTTACACTTGTGGGGAGTCTCACACAAACTTGGTATTCTGCATTCGCCAATGGGTCAAGCTATTGTTGAACGTGCTCATGGCACTTTAAAGCGTGTTCTGGAAAAAGAAAAAAGGGGAATGCCAGGAGATACCCCACACACTTGATTGGAAAAAGCTTTATATACAATTAATCATCTTACAGTGCCACAGAATTCAGAGATTCCTGTAATTTTGAATCATTTCCTCTCGTTGCATTCAGCAGGTGAGACACACCTGCCTCGAGCGAAGGTCTGTATATGGGACCTTGCCACCAATAAGTGGGAGGGCCCGTGCGACCTCATCACTTGAGGCCACAGGCATGCCTGTGTTTCCATGGGTACAGGGGTACGATGGATAACTGCAAGGTGTGTTCGCCTTGATTTGCGACATCAGAAACAGAATGTGGCCAGCAGGCAACCTTCAAATGGTGACCAAAATGCTGACCATCAATCACAGTCTTCGAATGATGATCAACCAGCTGGCCCCTCTACGAGTGGGGAATGAGCATTTTATCTTTTCTTTGTTTCCAGAAACAGACTGTTGACAAGTTAGACTGCCTGTGTTAGGAGCAGACTAACAATGTTTTGTTACTATACTAGAGTTGGTGAGTGACTTCTTAGAATTAATAGTTAAGTTTATAAAAGGAATGTAATGGCAGAGAATTTATAGTATGAGTTAGAGATCTCTTTGACCGCTCTGAGCCAATGTCTGATTGAGATTTTGATTGACAGCTGATAAACCTCTTGAGCTGTGTTTGTTTTCCTTCCTGCAAGGGGCCACACAGGAGGCTACAAACGCTGCCTGCTCCTTTAAACAAAAAGGGAAAATTGTGAATATTCTCAGCTCAGTCGAAGAGAGATCAGAGATAATTTTCTCCCAGGCCAAGCCTGGGAAAATTAGAGAAAAGAATTAAAACAATTATTATCTCTCTTTTGATAACTGTTGTTTATAGATATGATTCTCCAGATTGTGCTATTCATAGCTCACCAATAGTGTGAGAGGTTTTTACTTTGAGACCAATCAAGCCTCACCTTAGCGAGTCACATTATAAAAAGACATGCTACTTTCATTAAACTTCTTCTTATTCGCCTTCTGAAGACTGGAGTCTTTTATTTCCATCCCTGACTCAACAGCATCACATACCAGACAAAATACTAGGAAGGTGATATCTTTGCCATTTAGGGAAAATTGAACATTGTCAAAAAGTGACTTAACAGATTTAAAGGAGAAGAAGGAAAGGAAAGGCTGAAAAGCCTCATCCCCTGCTCTTCTTCTAACAAATTGGGTGAAATTACTAATAAACTCCTAAAATATGCTTTTGGAACTAGAACATAGGGTAGGATGAAGAAGCTATAAACTATATATATTTTGAACAGACTCTAGTACTTTTGTAAACTCCCTATAAATCATTATAATTGAGCTTAGCACAATAGTTATTCTAATTTGTGCCTCTCTATTGTAAAAACTGCATGTTAGGGACAATATTGGAGCTATTTCCAGATAAGAAAATAAACCTAGGGACCAGAAAGGTATTAAAACCTCAAAAAAAGCTTAGAGACTAGAAAGGCCTCCACCCTGAGAGACATTATGAATTCAAGCAACATGGCTACTGACTACTTTATCTCAATACAGAGTAAGTACAACTAAAATGCAGTCAGTACAGGGTTTTTCTACTTTCTTGAGCCCCATATCGGGTGCCAAAAATGTATTTATCCTGGTTTAGGGTAAATTTGGAAGAAAACTTCTAAAGGGGTTCTTCTAGAAAGCAGATTTAAGCCGCTCTTCCCCCAGCTGGTTTGGAGAAAAGTGGAAAAAACCTGTTTATTTAACAGGCAAATCATTCACTAGCAAAAAAATGAACAATATTAAACAATAAAACTTCTTGCTGATCTGAAGAGATGACAAACTCAGAAAGTCTTTTCTATGGGTGTCGCCCTGTTCTTTTAAAAGTTTTAAAGTTCTTTTAAAAGTTTTCTATGCCTTCTGATGTTTACATATTTCTACTGGAGTTTATCATGCACTGTTCATGTAAATAACGTTTGTTTTGCATTCTTCTTTGCGGAGAGAATTGATGGACTGTTGGTTTGACCAGTGTGGTTGGAGAGGTGGCAATTTCATCCTCCAATCCACTGTCACTTTTGGAATTCTATATATTGCGAGGTCAGAAATAAAATTTCCTCCTTTTTCTTCCTTTTGTTCTTTTGCATCTTAGAGTAAGTGCGTGAGTTATTTCATGTCGTAGTGCGACATCTGGTGGCCGCCGTGTGTAGGACAGCCATGGGTGAGGTCTCTAATTCTTGACTCCCTCTCTGCCTCTCTGCCTTCCTGCCTTCCTGCCTTCCTGTCTGCCTGCAGTGCTTGTGGTCCGGACAACCCCTGTGATTTCTATAGAGGACTTCCTGGTCTTGGATGTCTGGACAACCCCTGTGATTTCTATGGAGGACTTCCTGGTCTTGGATGTCTGGAAAGCTCTTCTGGAGCAGAAGAGGGCTTCTGTTCTTTGGGATGGCTTCAAACAACTGTTTTACTGGGGCAAAGATCATGGGTTCTTTTCAGCCCCTGAGGAGGCATTCTCCAGGGAGGTGTGGTCTCTCCTGGGAGAACACCTCATGGGCTCTCTCTCTGCTGGTTATAGTGCAGGCGTGGTGGCAATGCTGCTGAAATGGAGATGGATTGATAAGCATTGGCAGGCCTTTCAGTCTCCCAGCCCGCCAGCCGCTGAACTGGGTGACACTGAAGTCTTTTCGGAGGTTGAGGTGGATTTTGAGTTCTTGCGTGGATCGGAGCCTTCCCCTTCCCCCCAGGATGCTGCACTGGGTGACGGTTCCAGCTCGGATCACGACTCTTGTTCCTCCGGGGTAGATTGTGCTCCCAGCCAGCGGATGGGCCGAGCCCCGCGGGCCTCTGGGAGTCCCGCAGTCGGCGGTGCCAACCTCGTCCCTTTCCGCGCTGGGGGGACGGCGGAGTGGGGTGGAAACACCCTCTCTCTGTGCCTTTCCAGCGCTTGGGGGCTACGGGGACCCCCTGGCTCATCCTCCGCCTCTGCTGGAGCTTGATTTGGTGACAACACTTTGTCGGAACTGCCGGGTTTCCACAACGTATCCCTTGGGGGTGGCGGGAGCAGAGTCAGCCGCTTCTCCCCCGCTCTCCCACTCGGGGTCAATGTCATTGATTGATTCTGTGTGTGCGCAGCCTGCCGGGCACGCGCAGGCGAAGGAAGCCGCCGGAGGCGGGACATTGGTTGACTTTCTGCCGGACCCCTCCCTGGTGGGCGAGACTCTTTTGGGTACGGTGCCCGACGGCCCCGTCCCTGCGCAGTCTGTGCCGGGCCCCGGGGCGCGGAGCGCGGAGCGATGGTGCGGCTCTGCGAGCTGTGTCTCTCTGCACACCGCTCTCCCCCCGTGCCGGGAGAGGGTGGCCCTGGGCTGGCCCGTCTCCGCTGCCCGTCTCTCCTGCGGGTACCGGGACTGGAGCGAGTGCGGGCACTGCGGTGTTTACCTTTGCCACGAAAGGTGATGCGGCCGGAGGGAGACCCGTGCTTCCCCAGGGCCGTGGGTCTTCTTCCTTGGCCTTGTGGACACTTCTGCCGTGTCAGGTGACTGTACGTCCGAGGGAACATGAGCGGTTTTGGCGAGAAGTCAAAGCTAAGGTCGAGTATGTGCTTGATTGTGCCTCTGTGTGTAGCCTCCCGGGGTGCGGAGCTGCCTGCTCTGGCCCTGCTGATGCTGCAGGGGATGCTATATCGGGTGGTGTTGAGCTGACTGCCAGTCAGGCATTTGCTTCTGTCCCTGTGGAGTCCATGGGACAGGACTTAGCAGGTGCTGCCGCCTTACCAGGGGGTCTTCAGGCTTTCTCTGTGCTCAGGGGTGTTGCTCATAACGCCCATCAGCCTTTACCATTGAAAGCTTTGATGGAACTCCGTGATAAGGTTGGAAAATATGGTCTGGGGTCTGTTGAAGTCATGCAGATGCTTCAAGTGTTTGCTGCTGATTTGCTGGCACCTTATGATATTCAAAGCTTGGCTCGTGTTCTTTTTCAGCCTGTAGAATATGACCTCTTTGAGTCTAAATGGATTCAGCTGGCAGCCAGAACTGTGGAGTGAAATGCTATGTTAGGCCAAAAGGATCCCAGATGTGATTGGTACTAATGTGCTGCTAGGCACAGGCAATTATGCTGATCCTCATGGGCAGGCTGGCTCTGCTCCTCTGGTGCTGGATCAGTGCCAGACAACAGGCATGGCAGCATTGATTCAGACCATAGAAGTGGCTGCTCCAAAGGAGTCATTTGTGACTGTTGTCCAGGGAGCTGATGAGTCTTTCCTACGATTGCCAGACAGGCTGTCTGCCTCTATGGAGAAGCAGGTGGGAGATCCTGAGGCAAGGAAGCTTTTGCTTAAGCACCTTGCAAGAATGTCATGGTTTGACACTGGCGCAATGCCAGCACCCCCATGAAAATGCACCTTCCTAAATAATTGCTGTGAGATGTGATCAGGAACAGAGCAGAGCAGGCTCAAGGTTAATAACAAAGAAAAGAACTTTATTAAACTACGACTACTAGAAAAACTACAAACACTAAATCCTGGATGAAGACCTTCCAAAACACCCCTCCTCCTCCCACCTAATTTCTAAACAAACCTAAAAGTGAGACACTACCCAGGATCCTGATCAAGTTGCCACCCTTCAGATAATCAAATACTCAGTCCTTCAAGGGAGACAGGAGTCTCTCCTCTGCCACAGACCCCCCAGGAAACACAATTGCCACCCTTGTGTTTCCATGTCACACATGGCAACCGCGCGGAGAAAATCTGCCATGGTGACACTCTCCTTTCCATGTCACAGTGCTCTCACCACCGTGCATGGACAGACTGCTCATAGGGCTCCTTGAAGGATGCTTTGCCATGGACCAAAAGAGACAACAGTTCAGTTTCTCATTTTGGGACTACAGTCCCCCCCATTTCCCCCTGGGGCCAAGGGTTCAAGAACAGAGATCTTCTTCTCTTCTTCTTTTCTGAAGACAGAGGACCTCTCCACACCCTCTTCAACTTCCCTCTGTTCTCTCCATTCCTCTGTTGGTAGTCACTGAAACAGGTCTCTTGGCCTACAAACACATCCCCCTAAGTGCAGCCTCTGTCAGGAGAATTTGGTTCAGTCTATGGCGAAAAAGAAAAGTCCAGCCACAAGCCACTCCATCATCTCCTTCCAACTCAAGAATTTCTTCTTCCATCATCTCGGATCCCAGACTGTCTCTCTTCTACTTCAAATCAAGGAGGAGTAATATTTTACAAAGACTTCATTTCCTAGGAAAGGGTTAAAAGTTCAGACTCCCTGGATGGCTGAAATCTCTGCCCAGCAGCCGATTCCCAAGGCCAAGGCTGGGCGCCTTCCCCCCTTTCTCCTTCTCCTCCGCGCTGGCAAAGTTACAGGTGCCGTCCGGACTCTCTGTCTCTTCACTCTGGGGGGGGACGACAAAAACATCTCCGCTTCTCTCCACCCTTCCGTCCACAGGAGCTGGCTCAGTTCCAGTCCTTCTACCCCTCGGCTCACCTCGACCAGGCTGCATGGCTTCCCCTCCCCCACCCAGCCCCATGGCTGGGCAGGGGAGGTCTGCACAGCACCCTGACCGGAACCAAAGAGAGCGAGCTCTTGGGAGTTCCTGCTTTTAACTCCCTGTGTTCTCAGAGGCGTATCCATAAGTAAGAACTCCCAGGGGAACTCTGTCTCTTTGGGTACTGGTCATCGGAGAGTGCAGACTCTCCCCTGCCCAGCCACAGGCTGGGTGGGGTAGGGGAAGCCATGCAGCCTGAGGGAGGTAGGCCCAGGGGGCTGAAAGACTGGAACCGAGCCAGCTCCTGTGGATGGAAGGGTGGAGAGAAATTGAGATGTCTTTGTCTCCCCCCCCAAGGGGGAAGAGACAGAGAGCCTGAGGCACCTGTAAATTTGCTTACAGAAGAGAAGGAGAAGGGGCGGGAGGTGCCCAGCCGTGGGAGTTAAGTTCTGGGCAGAGATTTCAGCCGTCCGGGGAGTCTGAACTTTTAACCCTTTCCTGGGAAATGAAGGCTTTGTAAAATATTACTCCTCCTTCATTTGAAGTAGAAGACAGACAGTCTGGGATCTGAGATGTTGGAAGAGGAAATTTTGGGTGGAAGGAGATGATGGAGTGGCTTGTGGCTGGACTTTTCTTGTTTGCCATAGACTGAACCAATTTCTCCTGCAACAGAGGCTGCATTTTAGGGGGATGCAGTGGTGGGCCAAGAGACCTGTTTCAGTGACTACCAACAGAGGAATGGAGAGAACAGAAAAAAGCTGCGGAGGTTGTGGTGATGCCCTCTGTCTTCAGGAAGAAGATGATCTCTGTTCTTGAGACCTTCGGCCCCAGGGGACAAAGGAAATGGGGGAGACTGTAGTCCCGAGATGAGAAGCTGAACTGTTGTCTCTTTTAGTCCGTGTCAAAGCATCCTTTAAAGGAGCCCTATGAGCAGTCTGTCCATGCACAGTGGTGAGAGCACTGTGACATGGAAAGGAAAGTGTCACACTGGCAGATTTTCTCCAGGTGGTTGCCATGTGTGACATGGAAACACACAGGTGGCAATTGTGTTTCCTGGGGGAGTCTGTGGCAGAGGAGAGACTCCCATCTCCCTCGAAGGACTGAGTATTTGATTATCTGAAGGGTGGCAACTTGATCAGGAATCCTGGGTGGTGTCTCACTGTGGTTTTTTTTTTTGTAAATTGGGTGGGGGGAGGAGGGATGTTTTGGGAGGTCTTCATCCTGGATTTAGTGTCTGTGTCTTTTATAGTAGTAGTAGTTTAACAAAGTTTTTTTCCTTTGTTATTAACCTTGGGCCTGCTCTGCTCTGTTCCTAATCGCATCTCACTGCACTTTTTTGGGAAGGTGTATTTTCATGGGGGGCGCTGGCATTGCACCAGCATCAAACCTTGACAAGGGGAATGCTCAGGCCAGCAAGAAATGGAGAAAGAAGGTACAGCAGGTCACAACTCCCTTGGTTGTGACTGGTGTGGTTGGTGTGGAAGGCCAAACCATTCTGCATATGTCTGCAAGGCGACTGTTCATGCTAATGGCCCAATGTTGTCGGGCTCAGGAAATGGGAAGCGGAGCGCAAAGGGGAGATGCACCCAGACACAAGCTTCTCTCCAAGCCCCGGAGCCGATGGAGGTCTGCTTAGCTGGCTTGCAGCCAGCACCCGCCGCTCAGCAGGTGTTGATGTCTGAACAGCAGCAACAGTTGTCATAGATTCTGGCAAAATACACAAGGTTCCCCTGGATGCCTTTGGTCCCTTGGGTGAGGGCATGAGTGCTCTCCTTATGGGGAGGTCTAGTGCCACCCTTCAGGGCATCATTGTGCACATGAGACTAATTGATGCAGATTTCACAGGACAGATTTGTGCCATGGTCTCCACACCCACCCCCCCTGTCACTATCCCTAAAGGCACATGAATTGCTCAGCTTGTGCCTTTTAAGTTTTCTGTTTGCAGGACAGTTGATTGGTCGCGAGGTGACAGCGGCTTTGGGTCCACTGGGCTGCCTCAAGTTCACTGGACCGCTGTCCTGACAAAAGACCATCCTGAGATGTCGTGTACTCTGTCCATCCCCGGTGTGACGCCGTCGGAGATTCGCCTCCATGGGCTTCTCGACAGCGGTGCTGACGTCACGGTTCTCTCCCTTGCCACCTTGCCTCCAGACTGGCCACTGAATCCAGTGGAGACGTCTGTCACAAGACTGGGGGGAACAGCGCGATGTTATGTGAGCCAGTGGTCCGTGCTGGTCACAAACCCAGAGGGACAGATGGCCTGGGTTAGGCCGCATGTTACTTCTACTCCTGCTAACATCTGGGAAAGGGATGTTCTGTCTGCGTGGGGGCTGTGCATCGGGACGGGTTTTTGATGGGGGCCACTGTGAGGAAGGGCGCAGAGTGTCCCACGCCTCCTATACGGTGGCTGGTGGACACACCTGTTTGGGAGAACCAGTGGCCCCTCCCTCGAGACAAATTAGTCACCCTTCGAAATCTGGTGCAGGAGCAGTTGGACCAGGGTCATCTGGAGCCTTCTACCAGTCCCTGGAACACTCCTGTCTTCTGCATCAAGAAAAAATCTGGGAAATGGAGGTTGTTACAAGACCTCCAAAAGGTCAATGCTGTGATGGAAAGCATGGGAACATTGCAGGCGGGCATGCCGTCGCCTACCATGCTTCCTGCAGATTGGCCAATCCTCATCGTGGATTTCAAGGATTGTTTTTTTTACAATTCCTTTGCATCCCGATGACAGACCAAAATTTGCCTTCTCAGTACCAGCAATCAACAATGCTGAGCCCGCACAGCGATATCAATGGAAGTTTTTGCCCCAGGACATGTAAAATTCTCCTGCCATATGACAATGATATGTGGCCTGTGCCTTGTCTGGAGTTTGCAAGCAGTTTCCTGATGCCCATCTTTATCACTATATGGATGACATTTTGGTGGCTGCTTCTACCCAGGATGAGCTGCTGAGGATACAGCCTCAGTTGCTCAATGGTTTGCATTCTCATGGGCTGTAGGTGGCTCCAGAAAAGGTTCAACAACAACCTCCTTGAAGTATTTGGGGGTCAAAATTCTGGAATGGACAATCCGACACCAGGAGGTGCAATTTGTGCATTCAGTGAAGACACTGAATCATGCCCAGAAATTGGTAGGTGTCATCACTTGGGACTGACCAACGCACAACTGTCTCCCATGTTTGATTTGTTAAAGGGAGACTCTGATTTAAAGTTGCCTCGCAAATTGACCCCTGAGGCACGTCAGGTGCTGGAGGAGGTTCAGCAAGCTGTTTCTGCTTGCCAGGTTTATGGCATTGATCCTTCCGTTGATGTCACTGTGTTCATTACCACTCCAGATTCGCATCCCACAGGCATCATCGGCCAATGGAGTGACAAATTGTGAAAAATGCACATTTTATGATTGGCTTTTTGCAAATATTAAATTGAATACTATATGTATAATGTTATATTGATTAGAAGTGCTGTATTAACATTTTAATAGTATGGTATATGTAGTTTTGTAGTTAAAATAGAACCTATGTATGTGGGTTTTTTTTTTTTACTAGCTCAAGCAAGAGATGAGATAATGAAGAAACTCTTCATACAGAGATGACAATGATGGGGGCCCATAAAGAATTACTGCCTCCTTATCAGAAAAGACAAACATTCTTCCACCTTCTCTCCGTCTTTATGGAACCACCAGGATTAAGGTGAAGAAGTTGACAAAAACCAGAAAAGTTCTTAATTTGCAAGGAATTTATGCATCATGTATGAGATGTATGAATATGCAACAGGCTACTGCTTTTAAAGATTATTCCTTTGTTCACAAGGCATGCTTATTGGGCTTAAGTGCCCGAGAGCATCCGGACGTCCGTAAGTCTTTGCTTTTTATTGTCTTGTAATTGTCCTTACTCTAAATTTTCATTACTCTAATTGTATTACTATTTTAATAACTATTTTATTATTATTAAACTTTTAAAATTTTAAAAACCAAGTGATTGGCGTTTATAACAAATGGTAGCAGAGGATGGTTCCTAACACCTCTCTGCCGGTGCCTTAGGAGAGTCAGAGTGAGAAGACGCATCCTGCCCTGATTAGGCAGCCTCGCTCTGCTCCCCTGGTGCTGCCGACAGATGCAGGTTACGATCCGATGGACAAAAGGAGACAATAAAACAAAGAAAAGGGAAAGGATTCCCTAAAACTGCGGTAATTAGCCCCTAAGACCAAAGTGTACACGAAGAACAAAGACCCAAGGACAAGGGATAGGTAAGTATTTGTTGGGATGGGGTGGATAAGGGGGGATGAATGTGTGTGAATGGGGTGGATAAGGGGGGATGAATGTGTGTGAATGAGAGGCGGGATGGTTACCCCAGACCTGCTAAGTGAGTGCAGTAGTCTCCCATGCTGCGTTTCCGTCTTTTTCGTGAGAAAAGCGGCCAGTACAGAGACGAAGCGAATGATAAAAGGGTGAGAGAATCCCCCCCGGGGAGATTGAATTGAATGGGCTGGGTTGAGGGATTAATATTCAAGAGCACCCAGGGTTGCTGCTGGGTTGAGATATTAATCCTCAAGAGCACCCAGGGTTGAATAAGTGAAACAAAAGGTACCTTTACTTGTTGTGTACGCGATGGTGGGACCCGCACCAACAAGTACCCTGAGGGTGGGAGCTTAGGCAAAACCCTGCAAAAACTTGAATGAAAAAGTCTGCTGGGTTGAGATATTAACCTTCAAGAGCACCCAGGTTTGAGTAACTCAGGGCCCTTCCCAGAGGCCCAGCGGTACTGAAACCCAGAGAGGCTGCCCCCAAAGCAAGGGGGGCACAGTATCGTAGGACCTTTTAGCACTGCGGCTGCGTAAAGTAGTCGTCTAACCCATTCCCCCGGGGGGAGGGGGTGTGGGGAGTCCAGATCGGGCAAGGTACGGAGGTCCGAACCCCTGACTCTGAGGCTATCTCTAGGGAAGAGGGATAGCCAAACCTCGGGGAGGTGGAAGGGGTCAGGGTGGGGGCTTACACGATTCACGATTCTCTGGCAACAGAAATCCCTTTGTGTAAGTCTAAGAGGTTTGCTAACGTTTCCTTCCTCTGTGCAATAAAATAAAGGGAAATGTAGAAGTATGAATGAACAGGCCTGAGGGTGTAGATATGTGAGCGAAAGTAGAAAATAAAGGTGAGTAAATAGAAATTAGTGAAAGATATGCAATGTAGATTGTTTGTTTTGAGTTAAATAAAAGTAAGTGTGCACGAATGAATGTATATGTAACAATATTGTGAAGTTCAGAAGTATGAATGAACAGGCTTGAGGGTGTGAATGTGAGTGAGAGTGAGCGAGAAATAAAGGTGAGTAAATGGAAATGAGTGGAAGATATGTAATGTAGATTGTATATTTTGAGCTTTATTTTTTAGAGGGAGGTGTATTATGTTGAATGGTTTGTGAGAGAAAGGATTTTTTGCATGGGTAGTTGAAAGAAGGTAGTATTTAGGTTGTTAGAAAATGTGAGGAAGATTTTGGAAAAAAAAAAAATGGGACAGAAAACCAGTAAAAAGGAAAAGGGAGTGGAACAAGAGAGAACCACACCACTCGCAGCCGAGCCGCTTGTCCCGGGCCCTGGCTCGCCGCTTGTTTCAGCTCCATCTGTCCCAGTCCCGGCAATTGTCCCAGGTCCCAGCGAGCCGCTCGCTTCGGCTCCGCCTGCCCCGGTGCCGGCGCCTGTCCCGGTGCCTGTTTCGCCGCCCGCAGCCTCTGTACCAGTCCCCGTCTCGCTGCTCGCGGCTGCCCAACTGGTCCCTGCCCCCATCCCGCCCGGCTGGTCCATGGCCGCTCCGCCGGCCGTGCCTAGCGGGCTCTCGTCCATCCCGTCTGTCCCATCCTTGGCAGCTCCTCCTGCGGCTGTTTCCTCTGCCCCATCCCCAGCGACTCTGACCGTGCCAGCTGCTCTGGGCACCGCCACTGCTGCTTTGCCTCTGCTGGAAACAGCTGACCCAGCTGCCATTAACTACGCTCCCGGCTGGTATCCCCTGGAAATGCCCCCTCGTTTGGCGGTTCCGGCAGCGAGCCCTGCCCATGCTCCCCTGAGCTCCGTTCCCCTGGTAACCGCAGCTGCAGCCAAAAAAAAACTCGCACCTGGAAGATGCCCCTTATAGGAACACGAGAAGTTCAGTTAGAAAACAACATTCTCCAGACTCTTCCTCACAACACGGGAGAAAGGCTATAGAAAAAGACTGGGATCTGTTTCCACTAAGAGAGGTCCCGATGGGAGGGGGTGGAACTGAGTTTGTAAATGCTCCTTTAACTTCTTCTGAGGTCAGGAATTTTAAAGAGGAAATCAAAGGGATTTTGAAGGATCTCATAAGCACTGCTGAACAATTAGACCAATTTTTAAGTTCAAGCATTTATACCTGAGAAGAAATGTGGTCAATAATAAAGATACTATTTTCTCCAGAAGAAAGGGAAATGATCAAAATTGCAAGCAAAGACAAGTAGTTTAAATTATTTCTTCCAATTTGCATTGTGATTTTTCATCTTGAAATTTGTAACTTGCTATACTCTAAAGTTGAGAAACTAGTTTACAGCTGTGACATAACCAGACCTACTTTTAATTTATTTTGAATCGATGTGAAGCTGTTCAATCACATGGTTCTCAGTGTGTAAAGTTAAACTAAAGGTAACGCCAGCTACTTGGCAGGTCAATGAGAAACATTTTTTTCTTTCAGCCAGTCCTTTTACATGTACCCAAATGTGTTTTGCTTTTTTAGTTTTTTGTTTTGTTTGTGTTTTTGGAAGTGCTGACTACTTGCAGTGCACCTAGAACAGCAGCTAGAGTTGTGCATGCATAGCACTTTTGAAAAATAAGGCTCTTTTTTTTTTTTTAACCTCGAATTGGAGATGGCTACATATATAAATGGGAACACACAAAGCTGGATGAAGAAAAAGTTTCAGTATCTTCTAATGTAAGCTGTTAATTTGTTACTTTCAGCATCACTGTGGTTGTGTGACACACACACACACATTAAAAAAAAAAAGATTTGGTGGGGGGGAATCTCTGCTTGCTGTAGTTTTATTTCTGGAATAAGTTAGACAGCTATGAAGAAGTTGTGGGTTCCTTGTGTGGTTTACCCAAGCCTGCAAGGAGGGCTTAGTCGTGATTCCTTCTGTGCTGCAGGTAGCCCTGCAGCGTGGCAGCAGTAGCTTGCCTCTAGTGAGTTTGCAGGCAGGGTGCTTCACCACCGCAGTGCTCAGGTGCTGTTTCCTATTGTGACATTAAAGCTTAAATTCAAGAGTGCCTCTTTCCATCCAATTATTGTTTGTACCACAGGAGCCTCTTTGAACAGCATTTCCTAACGGTCAAAAAGAAAGTATTGCAGAGACAAATTCCTTACTTTCTGTCTCTCCCCACTGTATTCATGTTTTGTCCATTCTGTCTTCAAAATATGGATTTGTAAAACTCATGCTCTGTGTCCTCAGATGCCCTTCCCAAATCAAACCTTGGCTTTGTTGCAAATTGCATTGCACTAACTAGCATTGTCTTACATTTTTTGGTGCAGGTAGGGTTACTTTGGAAGTAAGTTGTTGTTTACCTTGTTCCTACAACCTTTTTGAGCTTGTGAATAAAAAAATTTGTGATAGAAAAACAAGTCTTTAGTTTTGGCACTGTGTCAGCTGTGAGTGGCTAGTAGCCTTGGTGGAGAGTGCCATGAATTGCATGCTTGCCAAACGCACATAACAAAAGTAATTTAATTTGTAAAGAAGTTGAAAAAGGGGGAGGGGTGGTTGGCAGACTTACCTCTCTGAGACATTGGAATGTGGACTGATGTTAGAAGGTAGACTGATGCTGGAATGTGGATGTTAAAATGTGAAGAGAGAGAAAGAGAGGGAGAAAAAAAAGAGAGAGGGAGGTGAAGGACAGAGTTAAACGCAAGACTGTTAATAAATAAATAAATAAATAAATAAAAGGGACCACCACTAGAGATAAGATCAAGGCAGAAATAGCTGACTTTCACAAAGTGATTTATTTGTTTAAGCAAGAACTCTTTTCTCCTTCTGGTTTTTTGTTGTTAAGAAGAGGAGGCTTTTTGTTCTGAAGAATGAGTTAAATGTTGCCCAAAAAGTAAAAAAACAAGAGATGTGATTCATGTCGTGTTAAAATTGGCCTGGTCTTTCTATTTAACTACTAATAGCTCACAAGAAGAATTGGCCTCTGCTGCTATTAAAACAGCTGGATACAAGAAGAAGAAGCAGCTGTAGAAAAAAAACTTTTAGTTAAACCCAGAAAGTTTTGAAGAAAACTAATGGCAAAAGTTAATGCAGTATTGTTTTTCTTTTAACACTGTGTTATTAAGAAGTCCTTTCCAGGTACCACTAAAGCAGCAATCTGAACCACAGAAAGAGGGTGAATTCACGACAGCAAAATCAAAGAACTTGTGAAGAACCTTGAAAAATGGACTATCGCATTTAAACCGGGTGATATCAAATTGACTTTCGACTGGGACTGGGTGGTAATAGTCTGGGAAAACCCAAATGAACCAAGGAAAGTACAAAAAATAACACCTAACTGAGAAATAAGGCAAAGCTTACATCACTGGTTTTAAGCACTGCCTAAATAAGTCCTCAGACGCCTCCGACACCTCCTTAGGAGAGGAACATTACCACTTCAAACAGGAAGAACAAGATTATTTTAATCAGAGTTCTCACATTCTGGCCTTAGCCTGTGACTTATACAAGGAAGAAGGGAAATTACCATCAGTATTATACTGTATACTTTATTTGATTCATCCCAGTGCTGGACACGCTAACTGGGTTATAAGTAAATGTTCAAATTATGAGAATAATTGGTATTGGAGCTCACAAAATCTGTTCTCATTGCAATAGGTATTGAGTACTGAATCTATCCCCTACAGAGATAGAACTCAAAGCAACTGAAGTAATAACTTTGTTTTGTAGATGGGAATTATCAGTGCCTGTTGACTGAGAGATACTTGAGGAATGGTAAGAAACCTCAGTTAAAGAGTGTGGAAAAGGACTTGCCTAAAAATATTTAGTAAAAAGAGTAACAAAGGAAACAGAGGGCAAGCCTTGATTGACCACTGTACTCGCCACCGAGAAGATCACACATACCTGCTATGGAAAGCAACTCCATAGGCAGGGGAGGTGCGGGTATAAGCCATACCAGACCTCTGTTATTCCTGTTTTTGTCTTTCATTTGTTGTCTTTTACCTTTTGAGATACTGGCAAGATTGTGTCACAAATGCTACAAAAAAAATATTACATGGAAAGAAACCAAAGTTCCTTTTTGTTACACACCCCCATGTCAACAGCCACTGTCATAACCCATCCAAACCGAGTACCTGCAGGAAAAATGGGGAAAAATATTGAATTACAAGGAACTTAGGAAAAAGTGGTAATAGATGGGGCATTGAATGTCCAAAATGAGAGAGATGGATTTGTTTTACATTTGATTTCAGGAATACAGTCCAAAATTAGGCAAAAAGGCCATTAGTAAAAAAAAAAAAAGAGTGAAATCAGCACAGCAATCTACCTCTGGATTAAACCCAAATTATATACTGAATCGTATTATAAGACTCCAAGCAGTCATAGAAAAGATAACAAACAAAGCCGCTCAGGCATTAGAATTAAAGAAATAACCCAGATACCGGTCCAAAAGTGGGAAAACAATGTTAAAAACTAACTGAAGGGATAATGTATTGAAGAATGGATAGTGGAAGAAATTAAGATTACAACTGTTCTGATGTTTCTTCCTTGTTTTATCCCATCTTTAATTTGATTACTAACATAGTCTAAAGAATGCAATTAGATAAGAAATATTGCTCAAGCCAAATGATTTATAAAGAATAAGAGGAGGGATTGTGAAAAATGCACATTTTATGATTGGCTTGTCGCAAATATTAAATTGAATACTATATGTATTATGTTATATTGATTAGAAGTGCTGTATTAACATTTAATTAGTATGGTATATGTAGTTTTGTAGTTAAAATAGAACCTATGTATGTGGGTTTTTTTTTTTTACTAGCTCAAGCAAGAGATGAGATAATGAAGAAACTCTTCACACAGAGATGACAATGATGGGGGCCCATAAAGAATTACTGCCTCCTTATCAGAAAAGACAAACATTCTTCCACCTTCTCTCCGTCTTTATGGAACCACCAGGATTAAGGTGAAGAAGTTGACAAAAACCAGAAAAGTTCTTAATTTGCAAGGAATTTATGCATCATGTATGAGATGTATGAATATGCAACAGGCTACTGCTTTTAAAGATTATTCCTTTGTTAACAAGGCATGCTTATTGGGCTTAAGTGCCCGAGAGCATCCGGACGTCCGTAATTCTTTGCTTTTTATTGTCTTGTAATTGTCCTAACTCTAAATTTTCATTACTCTAATTGTATTACTTTTTTTATAACCATTTTATTATTATTAAACTTTTAAAATTTTAAAAACCAAGTGATTGGAGTTTATAACAAAATGGTCTGATTTCTTGCACATCTTGGAATGGGTTTTCCTGCCCCATCAGCTGCAGAAGATGGCAACCACATTGTTTGAGCTAATTCCTCCCTTGATAATCAAATGCCGGCAACGGTGTTTGCAATTGATGTGTGCGGATCCTGCAAAGATCGTACTCCCGGTACAGCAGGAGGATTTTGACTGGAGCTTTGCACACAGTGTGTCCCTGCAAAGTGCTCTGGAAAGCTTTTCAAGGCAGATCACTTATCATCTGCCCAGCCACAAGCTACTGCAGGTGGCGAAATTCACACACATCTCTTTGCAGCCCAAAAATAGTCAGGAGCCAGTGCAAGGACCCACTGTCTTCACTGACAGTTCAGGGAAAACTGGGAAGGCCATTGTTACTTGGAGGGATGGATCTGAGTGGCAGGTCCTGGAAGGTCATGAGGATGGGTCAGTCCAATTGGTTGAATTGAGGGCTGCTGTCATGGCATTTGAGAAATTTTCCCAGGAACCTTTCAATTTGGTCACGGATTCTGCCTATGTGGCCGACATTGCACAGTGGTTGGGTTATTCAATTTTGAAGGAGGTCAGTAATCCTGCCTTGTTTCATTTACTGAAGACCTTGTGGTGTGCCATTCAGGTCCGGGTTCATCCGTACTACGTTCTGCATGTGAGGAGTCACACCAATCTGCCAGGGTTTGTGGCAGAAGGTAACGTGAGGGCTGACAAGTTGGCTAACCCAGCATGGGCAGCACCTCAGTCTGACACAGTCCCACAGGCTAAGGCATCGCATGGGTTTTTCCATCAGAACGCGCATGCCTTGAAGAAGCAGTTTCAGTTGACGCCAACGGAGGCTCATGACATTGTCGAGTCATGTGACAACTGTCGTGTGCTTGCTGCACCTTTGCCGGCAGGGGTAAACCCCAGAAGCCTTAGTGCCTTGGAGCTTTGGCAGACCGATGTCACCCAGATTGCCGAGTTTGGCCGGCAATAGTAAAGAAACAATCTTTCAAATCAATGACAACTATTTGCCATTCCTGTGGAATCATTGTGGGTGTAGGAAGGCCTGGTTGTAAAGCTCCCATTGTTGCCATTACAGCATTTATCTGCCGTAAATCATGTAAAAGTCTCCATTTTCCTGATTTCTTTTTTATTACAAAAACAGGGGTATTCCAGGGGCTGAATGATTCTTCAGTATGACCCGCTTGCAATTGTTCTGTGACTAATTCTTGCAGGGCAGTAAGCTTTTCGGTACTAAGGGGCCACTGATCAACCCAGACAGGTTTATCTGTTAACCATGTGAAGGCTACAACTGGACGTTCACCACCCTGCACCACAGTGGCCCCTATTAAAAATCCGTGGTAATTTTGACACCCCACTGAGACAAACAATCTCGTCCCCACAAACTTTGAGGAGCCTCGGCAACATAGGGTCTGATGTTAGCTCGTTGGCCATCAGGATGTTTCACATTAATTACAATGGCTGACAAGCCACCTGTTGTAGCACCACCCAACCCTATGAGTCCAAAACTTGCATGAGTGAGAGGCCACGCCTGAGGCCAACAAAGTTGCAAGAGTATTGTAACATCTGCTCCAGTGTCAATCAAACCTGTTACCGATATGGTTCCTGGACAATATCCACTGGCTGTGAGGATGCATGTCTTTTCTGGACGGTTCTCCGTTACTTTCTCAGTCCAGAACACTTGAGGTACTCCTGTTGATCCAAAACTTCCTGTGCGGCGACTTCGGTCCACTGTATTGGGAACAGAACTCACAAAGGGTACAAGTTGAGCTATGCAAGTTCCTTTCTGCATAGTGACAGGGGGGTCATCAATTGATACCTTAGCATGAATCTGTCCTAAATAATCAGCATCAATAAGTCCTAAATGCACATGAATACCTTTAAGTGTAGTACTTGATCTCCCTATCAAAAATACACTCAATCCGTGTCCTATTGGGCCAAAGGCGTCAAGGGGCACTTTGCATGTTTCTTTTGTCAAAATAGTTACTGTTTTGGCAGTGGGTATATCAGTCCCTGCGGACCCACTTGTTGCCCCTGTGTATTGTTCACAAATGGGTAGCTTTGCAGTACCAGGAAGGCCCATAATTGCTGCTGTATTTGTGTCCCCACACGCCCCTTCGTGTTCTTGTTCCTGTTTCCCTGCAACAGCTGACTCTTTGCATGATATTTACTCCTGCATTGTTTAGCATAGTGTCCAAATTTAGCACTATGATTGCACATTACATTGCTGCTTGCATTTGACTTAGATGTTATTTTCTGGGTATTAACTGTGCCCTTATGTGCCCTTGCTGTCCACAATTATAGCATTTCGATGGAGGTCTTAGAACTGCAGCAAGAGCTGCAATTTTATGCTCTTCTGAACCAACTTTTGAGCAAGCAGTAACCATTTCAGGCGATGTAGGTTCCCCAGGTAAGGTGTCAATAATCTTTCTGCAGGCTGGGTTTGCATTTTCTTTCGCCAGTTGTATACACAATCTATGTTGCAAAGGTTCATAATCTACCTATTTTTCAATAGCTGCATCAAGCTTTTCCACAAACTGCAAAAATGGTTCTCTCATTCCTTGTTGTATAGTAATGTATCTCTGTTTTGGAGCTGCCATTTCCATTGTTTTAATTAAAGCACTCATGCCTATTTGCTGAGCTTGTGTCAAAATTGAAGGATCCCACCTTGCCTGTAAATCTGGGTTGGCAAAAGGCCCAGTGCCCAATAAGGCATCAACACCCACAGCATGACGAGGGTCATGTTGAGGCAGCTGCATATTTGTTAAAGCTGTACGTTCAGCCCCTCATCTCCAAGTTTCTTGAAACACACCATACTGTACTGGTTGGAATAAAATTGCAGCAAGATGCATGATGTCATAAGGTGTAAGCATATCTGCATTAGTTACATGTATTAATTGCATTACCTCAGAGGAATTAACACCAAACTGAGCCTCTTTCGATTGGAGATCTTGCACAACCTTCCAGGCAAAGACGTGATGACTATCATTCTGCCCTGTTCCAGGAACTGCTTTAAAAACTGGAAAAGCCATAGGGTTATCACAAGCAACATTTGCATTAGCACTCTGTTCCTGAGGTACTTTTGGGGCACCTACTCTTTCTATTATGCCCCAATTCCTTTCTTCAGCTGCTTTCTTCCTAACAAATTCCCAAAACTTCTGAGGCTGTGGAGGAAGCACAGTTACTTGACATGGAGGCAAAGTCCACGGGCAGTAGGGCTAGATCTATTAAAAGGTGACCTGTCAAGAGTTCCTTCCCCCAACTCAGGTGTTACTGCAGGTGACTCTTCACTTGATTCGCTGTCACTGTCAGGCAACGGAGGATACGACCTTGAACACTGTTCATGCAGCTCAGAGAGGAGCAGCGGGCCAAATGTCTGGGCTAGAGCGAAGGGAAGGTTGGGCAGACAGCTGGGTTTCTCTCTCTGCTAACGACATTTCAGCTAACTGGCGCAGCAGTGTAGTATACACAGGCACCATCGCAAGCTGCTGTGCAGGTGTGAGATAAAGAGGTTTAGGGTTCTGATAAGGAGATACTTTGGCATCCAACCCAGAAGCTCTGCCAGCTTTCACGGAAGCTTTGGTAGCCTGCTTGGTAACTTCCATGGCACCTGCACCTTCTTCAAGGATGGATTCAACAAGTTCCCCATCAGAGGCCCCATCTGACTCATCCCTCCTGTCAGTCTCTGTTATCAAGCCCGATTCTTCGTCCATGTTGCGCTCTGCCTGTTCTCACTGTTTTCCATTCCTTTAATTCCTCAAAAAGCAATCCCCAAGTAACAGATAGATCGACAACAGTCTGTCCCCGACTTTTTTCCATGCTTTAACACTAAATGACGAGTCAGGATCAGTGCCAAAATCCTGTGATTTAGCCCACAGCAATATACTATGAAGGGCATAGTCAGAAGTATTAATTCCCTTATTTCTTAACAAAACTTTCCATGTAGCAAAAACAGTCACTTCCTCTTTAGATAAGTTATTTCCCATTATTACTAGTTGGTGGCTCACCTGCTTCCAGGTGTCTTGATAGGAGAAAATCAGGTCCGGACCTCCCTGTGGCTTCCACACACTACTCTCAGCTTCACCAATGCCACCTCCCCCACTACTCCCCAGTGGGTCACGGTTGCCAGTCAGTCACTAGGACCCCGAATGGGTCCAGACCGAGTATGTTGTTCAGGCTGTTGTTCCACTTGGTGATCATCAGATGTCGCTGTCGAGGCGGTCGCGACACAAAGCAGAGACCACAAGCAGTCCCAGATGGCAATTCTTTATTATCAAAATTGGCTGACCTTTTATACACTTTTTAATTGTTTATACTTTTTCTACCCCAACTATTGGCCACAATAAATCAACATAACACCATTGGTGAAAAGTAACAGTGACTTCAGCTAACTTTCTAAAAATACTTTGTCCAGCTGCAAAGTTCTCTCCTTATCTTTCTTCAATTCCTCTCTTCTCTTGATCTCCTTGGTAACAGCCCTGGAGAGAGCTCCTTATCAGCTTCTTCTTGCTTCTCAGGGCCCACTGTTAGCCCCTTCCACAACCCAAGAGCATCCGGGGTTGGCCAAAAACATTTTGAGATTCTGTAATACCTGTGGGTGGATATTAACAAGTGACTTGAGAACAAAGATACCTTATTTCTGTATTGTCCTGTTGTGAGTGGGAGTGAGACATATTAAAGAAATAAAAGTGAGTGTGAATGAGTGAATGAAAGTATATTGTGATATGGATTGTGGATTTAAAGTGTAATTTTTCTGGAAGAAGGTGGATTGTATTTTTCCAAGCTGTGAAGAGTAGGAGGTGTTCAAGTTGTCAGGGGGATGGATTGGATGTCAGGGGAATGGATTTCTCATGAGGAAATGAGACGGGGAGCCAGAGAAAGGGTCTGGGACCCCCTGGAAATGTTGCCTCTCCCTGTCTCCAGTTTCTCTGCTCATGCCAAGAGCTCCAGTGTCCCTACCCGTATCAGCTTCCTTGCCTATGTCAGGAGTTTCAGCCCTCCCTGCCCATACTGACCGTGATCACTCCCGTCCCCGCTGTGACTCTGGAGCTGCCGGCTCCTACCTCTGTTTCTTTGTTGATTCTGGCGTTCCTGATGGCTTCTGCTCCTAATTCCTTCCATTTTTATTGGTTCCAACCTCACTGCTGACCCCCCCTCTTGTCTCTGCTCCCTCGGTGATTCCAGCTCCGGCTGTATCTGTGGGAGGGGTTCAGGAGGGGGGCAGAACCCTGGTGTGGTCAGGGTCCTGAGGAGGGACTAGGGATGCCTGTTTCAGCTGCAGCAGGGGAGGGCACCCTCACTTAGAGGGAGATTTGGAGGTGCTTTGGGGGAAGTGCCCTGTGAAGGAGTGGGAAGATCATGGGGTCTGTTTTCTGGGGAATGAATGCCATCTGGAGCCTTTGATAACTTGGGAAGCAGGCCCCCGAGAGGAATTATTGGAATTTGTGGTTGATTCTGGGGCAGAGAGAACGTGTGTGGTGGAGATTCCAGGGAGATATGATATGGGTGGTGATGTGGTGAAAGTGGCAGGGGCCGAAGGAGAAAGGTTTAAAATCCCTGTCATTGAAGATGGAGTAATTAGGAGACAGTGGCATGGGGATAGGAGATGTCCTGTTGGTTCCTGGGGCAGGCATCAGCTTGTTGGGGAGAGACTTGCAGATGCAACTGGAAGTGGGGGTTGTACCAGAATAGGAGAGAGCTGTGGAATTGCTTTTAGAGCTAAACTAGTTGTGTGTACACCTCGTGCCGTCCAAAGTTTGTTGAATCAGAGAAAAAAAAAAAAAAAGAGGAAAAATAGGGGGGAAAATGAAAAAGGATGAAAAAAACTGATTGAAAAAGAAAAAGGGTGATTAACAGACTCTAGGATGTTGGAATGTGGAATAATGATATCTCGATACTGGAGGAGGACAGGAGTTTGAATACAATTTCTGTATGAAGGGCAGGGAAGCGTCTTAACAGATGGCTGTTTTGGAAGTTGTTCAGTGCCGAACTGGGGTTCGGGAAGGTTTAGCAGAACAAGCCCTCCTTGAAGGGAAAAGAAAATATGTTGATGGTTTGTCCAGATGCTTACTAAAGAAAAAGAATGTCAGGAGCATCTGGGGATGCAAGGTTGGGGGTTGTCAAGATTAGGAGGTGTTTGGCCACTCTCGTGCGAGCGGCAAGGTCTCAGGGGCTGCGGCAGGGGCCAATTTATGGGGGCGACCTGGCTCAGAAACTCCCAGTGTTCGCCCACCCGGTGGAGGCGGCGCAGGGCGCAGTTTGCATGGGGCGCCGCTGGGGGTTGAAGGCTGGCTTGGTTGTGCCGCGGTCCTGGAGGGTGTGGGGTTGCCAGATGCGCTCGCCACCCCAGCAGCGGTGCTGGGCGCAGATCGCGCGGGTTTGCTGCTGAGGAGCCAGCTGGCTCAGTGGCGAAGCTGCCTGGGGTGGCTCCCAGCCTGCTGGGGTCCTGAGTCCAGGATGGCAGCCTCAGGCCCGGCTAGTGGGTCGCGGGAGAGACAGAGAAGGAGGGGGCGAAAGGGAGGTGAGGCACGCCCCCAGGGTCTCCGCACAGTTGACTGTCTGCAAGTTCTCCCCCGCTCCCAGAGCAAGCCGCTAGGGCAGGGTCTGCCCTGGCCGGGGTCGCTGCAGTGCAGTAGCGGCAGGGGGGAAGGGCGAGGGACAGCTTTGAAAGCACTGCTGTGAAAAGAGGGAGAGAGGGGCCAACGCTAGAGATAAGACAAAGGCAGAGATAGCCTTAATCTCTTGCTAATTCTCCAAACATCGCAAAGATGGCTAATTTTTAAAGCAAGATTTATTTTTTCTTTCTGTTTGTTTCTTTTCTTTTTTTTCTTGCTGTTAGGAGGGGGGGCTTTTGTTCTGAGGAATGGGTCTGTGATGCTAAAACAGTAAATATTGCCCAGAGGGTAAAAAGCAATAGATGTGATTCATCATGTGTTAAAATTGTCCTGGCCTTTTGTGGTAGTCTGTTGTTTTGCAGTTTGTTCTTCTGTAGTAGGTTTTAAATATTCCTTGTTATAAGTTTGTAATGGTTCATTCCATGTACCCCATTTGGCTTCCCTAATGGTTCAGTCCTGAGTTGTTTATCCCAAGATTCTCCTGCCATACACCTGTCAATCTCATTGTATGTCCTTTGTTCCCTTCTGGGATGCTCCCTGACCTTCATCCCTTCCTCGAAGCAAGATTGGGGTGCAGGGCTTGCTCCTTCCCCTTGATGGCTTTTAATGGATCACCCTTACCCTGCAGTCTTCCCCTAATGCCTTCCTATTGGTAAGAGGTTGTGTCCTTCCCTTCTTCCCCCTCTGCTTAAAAGCAGCTTTTTGCCCCCAATTATCATAATTTGTCCCTGAATCCTCTGGGGAAAAATTAAACTTCCTGGAACTCAAACAAGTGACCCCTCTCCATTCCTTTGCCTTGGTTTCTCGTACTGGGTTGCTGCTGTGTTACCCATGCCACAGCTCTCTGCTGCAGGGAGCTGCGAGACCCCTGTAAGCACTGCCACCTGGGAGGACTCAGTGAGGATCCGGGGGTGGCCATTCTTGTAACTGCACACCGGGCTCAGGGACTGAGCTGGCTGGGGAACATCTTCCCTGTGACCGCAGCGTACAGATACAGCCTTTCTTGTTTAACTAATGGTGGCTCACAAAAAGAAGAATTTGCCTCTGCAGCTGTTGGCACAGCTGGATACAAGAAGAAGAGTGTCGTGGTTTGACATGGAAGTGATTTTTTTTCAGGAAGTTGGGTCAAACCAATCAGTGGTCAAGTTTGGATATTGGCTCCTGAAGTGACCACTGAAGATAGGGATACACCTCTGAGAACACAGGGGGTTAAAAGCAGGAACTCCCAAGAGCTCGTTCTCTTTTGGTTCCGGTCCAGGTGCTGTGCAGACCTCCCCTGCCCAGCCATGGGGCTGGGTGGGGGAGGGGGAGCCATGAGGCCTGGTCGAGGTGAGCCGAGGGGTAGAAGGACTGGAACCGAGCCAGCTCCTGTGGACAGAAGGGTGGAGAGAAGCAGAGATGTCTTTGTCATTCCCCCCCCCAGAGGGAAGAGATAGAGAGTCCGGACGGCACCTGTAACTTTGCCGGCGCAGAGGAGAAAGGGGGGGGGGGGGGGGGGGGAAGGCGCCCAGCCTTGGCCTTGGGAATCGGCTGCTGGGCAGAGATATCAGCCGTCCAGGGAGTCTGAGCTTTTAACCCTTTCCTGAGAAACGAAGACTTTGTAAAATATTACTCCTCCTTGATTTGAAGTAGAAGAGAGACAGTCTGGGATCCGAGATGATGGAAGAAGAAATTCTTGAGTTGGAAGGAGATGATGGAGTGGCTTGTGGCTGGACTTCTCTTGTTAGCCATAGACTGAACCAAATTCTCCTAACAGAAGCTGCACTTAGGGTGGTGCATTGGTGTGCCAGGAGACCTGTTTCAGTGATTACCAGCAGAGGAGTAGAGAGAAAGTGTGGAGAAGCCCTCTATCTTCAAGGAAGAAGAAGAGGAGAAGAAGACCTCTGTTCTTGAACCCTCAGCCCCAAGGGAAAATGGGGGGACTGTAGTCCCAAAATGTGAAACTGAACTGTTGTCTCTTTTGGTCCATGGCAAAGCATCCTTAAAAGAGCCCTGTGAGCAGTCTGTCCATGCATGGTGGTGAGAGCACTGTGACATGGAGAGGAGAGTGTCACCATGGCAGATTTTCTCCGGGCGGTCGCCATGTGTGACATGGAAACACAAGGGTGGCAATTGTGTTTCCTGGGGGGGGTCTGTGGCACAGGAGAGACTCCTGTCTCCCTTGAAAGATTGAGTATTTGAATATCTGAAGGGTGGCAACTTGATCAGGATCCTGGGTGGTGTCTCACTGTTAAGTTTGTTTAGAAATTAGGTGGGAGGAGGAGGGGTGTTTTAGAAAGTCTTCATCCAGGATTTAGTGTTTGTAGTTTTTCTAGTAGTAGTAGTTTAATAAAGTTCTTTCTTTTGTTACTAAGATGGGCCTGCTCTGCTCTGTTCCTGATCACATCTCACAGCAGTTATTTAGAAAAGTATATTTTCATGGGGGCGCTGGCATCGCGCCAGTGTCAAACCATGACAAAGAGGCAGCTGTGGAAAAATGCCTTCTGCTAAACCCAGAAAGTTTTGGGGAACGCTGATGGCAAAAGCTGATGTAGTATTGTCTTAATTTTGTCACTGTCCCTGTTCTATTAAGAAGTCCTTTCCAGGCACTACTGAAGCAGCAATCATCACCAGGGAAAGAGGGTAGATTCATGCCAGCATAATGAAAGGACTTGTGAAGGAACCTGAGGAATGGACTATCACATCTAAACTGGGTGATACCAAATTGACTTTCAAATGGGGACCGGGTGGTAATAATTTGGGAAGACCCAAATGATCCAAGGAATGCACAAAGAATCACACCTAATTGGGAAATAAGGCCAAGCTTACATCAAGTACCATCTGGACAAGTCTTGAGACACCTCCCATACCCTCCTTGAGGAGGAATACTTCCACTTCAAACAGAAGGATCATGTTACGAACAAAGTTTCCAGGTGTTCCCCAGAGAGGTGGGCAGGGCCTTCCTAGTTCCCATGGCAACACTGGAATGACTGCTGGCTACCGATATTGAAATGTTAATTAGTTAATTGCTCTGTTTGTTTTCTCTAAATTAACCAAAGATAACCTGCCTTTCCTCCCACCACATTGACATTCTGGGACTAACATGCAAATAAGAACACCCCCTGGGATCATGGGAGTATTTTTTGGGGTAAAGACACCCCTAAATAAAAAACTAAACACAGTAGAGGGGGATAGACAAATGCCCTAGCCGCGGAAGAGGGAAACACAACCCGTGATCAACTTTTGTCTGCTACCATAACCTGAAAGCGACTAGACTGGGGTGGGGTGGGGCAAGTGGAGACTGAAGAGACTGAGAAGAGACAGGAGATTCCTGGTGCTGCCACCAGGGAAGGAGTGGGGACAGCTGCTCTTCTGGACTTAAGCAACAGACCCTGCACGCCTCCTTCCTTTCCACCTGGAAGACCTACAACAACGGGGGCGAGCTCCACTCGGGGCCCCTACCCAGCTGATCTTTTTAATAAAAGAGCTGAACATTAATAAAGGCATAAGCCCTGTTCATTTCAGGTGGGGCTCAATAGGGTCACCGTGAGACAAAAACCAGACAAAAAACCGGGACGAGCAAGTGCGTGAGTGATTGAGGCAGGCAGGACTGGATAACAGGGCAGGTGGGATGTCCCTGGCAGGGAGGGCTGGATTCCAGGGCAATTGGGATGTCCTGGGCAGGCAGGTAGGGAGGGATGTCCTAGCAGGCAGGAGCAGCAAGTCCCGTAGGGCGGGATGTCCTAGCAGGCAGGAGCAGCAAGTCCTGCCAGGCAGAGGGCATGTCCCCGGCAAGACTGTATAACAAGGCAGGTGGGGTATCCCTGGCATGTAGGGCAAGATGTCCTAGCAGGCAAGAGTGGCAAGTCCCACCCAGCAGAAGGCATGTCCCCGGCAAGCAGGACTGGATAACAGGGCAGGTGGGATGTGCCTGGCAGGCAGGGCTGGAGGTCCCCGGCAGAGCAGGTAGAGGAATGTTCCTGGGAGGAAGGGCAGGATGTCCCCGGCAGAGCAGGCATGAACCCGAGTAAGCAGAAAGGCAGGAAGGTAAGCAAGCTAAGCCGAGTAGGAGAGTCAGGTAAGGGGGCTTGGCCGGAGTTCGAGTGTAAGTTTCAGCAGGACGTTCGACCTTACCTCGGCAGGGAGACCAAGCTTCCCAAGCCTAGCAGGGATAGGCAAGTGTTGCTTGGCCGGAGTTCGAGTGTAAGGCTCGGCAGGACGTTTGACCTTACCTCAGCAGGGAGACCAAGCTTCCCAAGCCTAGTAAGAAGGTTGGGCAGAAGGCCAAGTAAGAGTTTAGGCAAGACTTAGCAGGGGTCCAAGCCTAAAAAGTCCAGGAGGAAGTCCAAAAGTTAGACCGAAGAGCAAGAGAACAAAAGACAATATATGTGAGTGTGACTAGTGATTGTCCTAGCCAAGAGACAATGCAAAGTGTCAAGAGGGTAGTACCAAGAGTGGGAGTTTACTTATAAAATTTGGTCAAGAGATTCAAAATACTAAGTTGTGGGAAGGGACCAGATGAGCTTTAATTGCCTGTCTGTATGTTCCATTTTAAATAAAGGCACCATTTAAAGTAAGAATTTGAGTTCCTAGTCGACACTGGGGCAGATAAGTCAAGTATAAACAAGCTACCAGTAGGAGTCACCATTGGGAAGAAGGTCTATGAGGTTCTAGGGACAGAGGGAAGAACATTTAAAACATCTATAGTTGAGAATATAGAAATCATGGGGAATTCAAGACAATGTTTGGCAGACATTATCTATCTGCTAAATTTAGGATGTAACCTCTTGGGAAGAGACTTGCAAGTTCAACTGGGGGTAGGGATCATCCCAAGACATGGGAAGATGGTAGTCCGGGTCATGAGGCTGACCCAGAGAGACACAGAGGAAATAGACACCAGATTATGGGCAGAAGAAAGTAAGTGTGGATACTTGAACATCACAACAATAAAAATAGAAATGCAAAGAGATACGCCCCCTATCTGAGTCAAGCAATACCCAATATCCCCTGAATGCAGAAGAGGATTAGCCCCAGTGATCAAATGACCATTAGAACAAAGTATTCTACAATCATGCATGTCCCCCCATAACACCCCTATACTAGCCGTAAGAAAAGCAGAAGGAAAATACAGGCTAGTTCAAGACTTAAGATAAGTAAACTAGAAGACTGTTACCAGACACCCTGTGGTATCCAACCCCTATACCCTTTTAAGCCAAATTCCAAGGGAGCATGCCTGGTTCACAGTTATAGATTTGAAAGATGCCTTCTGGGCATGCCCGCTGGCAGAAGAATGTCGTGACTGGTTTACATGTGAGTGGGAAGATCCTGACAGAAGGAGAAAGCAACAGCTAAGGTGGACACGCCTCCCACAGGGGTTTACAGAATCCCCAAACCCCTTTGGGCAAGCACTAGAGGAACTATTAGGGCAGTTCACTCCTGAGGAAAACGTTCAGATCTTACAGTATGTAGATGACCTATTAGTATCTGGGGAAGAGTGAGACTGGGTCAAAACCACCAGTGTTTGACTCCTAAATTTCCTGGGAGAAAACGGCCTAAAAGTATCCCAAGAAAAACTACAATTTGTAGAATCTGAAGTGACCTACCTAGGTCACACAATTGGAGAAAGGTATAAGAAACTAAGTCCTGAGAGAATCTCAGGTATCCTGTCTATCCCAGCTCCCAAGACCAAGAGAGATGTAAGGAAGCTACTAGGCCTGTTTGGTTATTGTAAGGTATGGTTAGATCAATACACCAAAAGTGTGAAGTTCCATTATGATAAATCAGTAGACTCTGAGCCTGTAGAGTGGACAGAAGAGGATGAGGAAAAGCTACGAGGCTTGAAAGATGAACTATCCTCGGCACCTGTTCTGAGCCTGCCTGACCTTAAAGAGTTTAACCTGTTTGTGAGCACAGGAGGGGGAATTGCTTATGGGGTATTAACTCAGGAATGGGGAAGACATAAAAGCCAATAGCCTACCTATAAAAACTACTAGACCCAGTAGCCAGAGGATGGCCAACTTGCCTGCAAGTAATCGCAGCAGCAGCCATCCTAATAGAAGAAGCCCAAAAGTTGACACTGCAAGGGAAAATTAAAGTCCACACCCCCTACGATCTCAAAACAGTGCTAAGCCAAAAGGCTCAGCAGTGGTTGACTGTTGCATCCTGGGTTTGGGTTCAAATTATGGGTTTTTTCTTTGTTAGTTTTCCAGTTCTCTGTACCCTCATGCATCCCATGGGTTTTCCCCTAGTGTGGTTTCCATGCCCGTCTCCCCATTCTCGTGGTCCCACTCACCCCAAAGCCCCGTGTCAGCCCCTGCCGTGTTCCCATTGGTCGCTGTAGTGCACATCATCACCACGATATCTGTACCCATTAGGCAGGAGGACTCCCCGTCCGCCCTGTCCCTCCCCTATTTCATCCCACTCCTTGGCATGCTCGAGGCCATTTGCGTCCATGCGAAGCTGGGAGCGGTCTGCAGCTTTTCCACCGCAGCTCTCGCAGCCAATAAAGCATCCAGCCGCCACGCAGACGGATTTGGACGAATTCCCTGCCTCTTTGTTTCTTCCCTCGTGCCAACGGCGAAGCGCGGCCAACTGCCCACCCCAGAGCGCAGCAGCAAAAGCGCCCGAGAACTGCGGCGAGCCCCGGCCCCGACGAAAAGTTGAGATGCCCAAGCCAGGCGCTCGAGAGCTGACCGGGGCCGAGAAAAGTAACCTGAAGCCGCGAGTGGCGCCCAACGTCAGGGCCACGGCCAGCGCAAGGCTGCAGAGCAGGCAGAGAGTCACCACAGAGCACCCGGGAGCCATGCAGAGAGGGCGCCGCCGCCGAGACGAGCGAGCGCGATCCGTGGGGAAAACTGCAGCCGCCACCGCAGGGTCACGGTCCACGATGGAAAAGTGCTCCATGCCAGACTGAAAATGGGAGCAAGATTCCCCCCAAAGTATGTCAGTGAAGTCTCCGCCACCCACAGGAAAACACGCTGTGTTTTCCTGCATGGGAATGGAAGCGCAAACATTCACGGCTACGGAAAGCCAAAGAACAGACGCTTCCTGGGAAAGAAGACCCTGGTAGCAGCTTTTATTTGCGAAGATTCCAGTTTGGTGAGTGATTAGCTGCGGGGGGTACCTGGCTAATACTTCACGAGGGTGGGCTCTGCCGTGTTTCCGGGGGTACGGAGCACACAGCGCGCGGGCCGTCGGGGTCTTTCGTGTATTTTGCTTTTTTTTCTTTCGCTTTTTCTGCACCAGGGGTGAGGCTGTGGGTAGAAATAGCATGGGGACCACGCTATCTACCCAACAAAGGGAATTCTATACCCAAATTAAGGGGATTTTATCGGTAAAACGTCCCTACCCCAAAAATTCAGTCAAGCAGTTTGTACGATGGCTCTGCTTTTCCTTTCAACGTGTAACCGCAGAGGATGCTCACAGAACAGAGTTCTGGGAGCAAGTAGGAGTCAGGTTAGCAAAGGGAATCGACAGGGATCCCTCTGTGAAAAATTGCTTCCCAAAGCTCCATTTGCTGATCTTGGAGGTTGTAAAAGCGGGGTTCGCGTGAGAAGCGGGCAGGGAAAGGAAAGAGCCATCGGGCAAAACTGTTGTTTCCCCTGAACCCATTTCCCCATCCTCTCCTACCCCTTTTGCCCCTAACCCGGGTAGGCAGAGGGGAGTACTCCGCCACTCTGAGGCGCAGGGCAGCTCCACAGACGTGGACCATGCTCCTGGCTCCCCCGAGCCGTCCCAGCACCCCTGCCTTAGCGGAATTAGCTACTCCGCTGAGGAACTGACCCCAAACCCCTTTTCCAATCCCTTTTTCCCAGTTAGAAATCCAAGTTCTGGTGCTACCCCGCGCTGCTCTGCTCCCCTGAATCCCTTTCTTTGTCCCTCTGAGGAAGCCGCAGCCACGTGGCTAGGGCCTCTGTATCCCCAAGATGGAGGGCGGCCACGTGGAGGGGTTTCTTCTTCCCATAATCCCTTTGTCCCCTTTGTTCCCTGTATCCCCACCTTTGACCCCACCCCCTCCTGCTTCCCTGTGGGTGTGGGCACCGCCCACTCCAGGCATCAGGTTGCCACCCCTCCCCCTGTTCCCCCTCAGGTGGGTGTTCCCTTCTTCCATGTCCTGCCTGCTGCAACATCAGCCCCACCCTCCCCCAACAGGGAGGGCTCTGTCACCTCTGCCCCACTGTCCCAGGGAGAAGATTCTCCCTACCCTGTCCGTCCTATCCCTCGTACCCCGCCCCCACGTCCTCCCGCTCCTCGGATACCGGGGGGGGGGGGGGTAGGGGGGAGGGGAGGGGACGGGGCCCAATCTACGAAGTCGAGCAGTCGCTCCGCACTCCAGCCTCCTACGCCAGGGGAGGGGAAAACCCTACATGGACACCCCTTCACTATGAATCCATAAAAGAGGTCTGCAAAACATCACGTGATTTTGGACAAAAAAGCCCCTTTTTTAAAGGCATTTTAAAAGCAACTTTAACGTCTAGAACCGTAGTGCCAGCAGACCTTAAGCGTCTGTTTAGCTGCCTGCTTCTCCCATCAGAATACAGCCTCTGGGAGAGGAGGTGGAAGAAACTGGCAGCAGACCTGCTTCCCGAAATCCGAGAAGGGCCTTACAGCCTGGATTTCGCGGAAGAGCCAATCGCTTTGGACCATCTCGTGGGTGAAGGAGAATGGAGTGAAGGGCAACTTCAAGCTCGGGGAATTCCAATGGCCATGCTGGACATGTCCAGGGGTGCAGCAGAGCGTGCGTTCCTGGGCATGCCCACCAAGGACCCGATGGTTCCCTATACAGCGATTAAACAAGGTGTTGCAGAGCCTTTTGTAGATTTCGTAGACCGGGTCCGGGCAGCAGTCGAGAGACGGGTGGAGAGACCTGAACACCGAGACAGGCTAGTTCTAGAAGTGGTGCACATGAACGCCAACACCATGTGCAAAAGAATCATCCTGTCGCTGCTGGCCTCACCAGTGCTGACCCTCGACCAGATCATCGAGGAGTGCACCCTGAAATTGCACCTGATGGAAGAGGAGGCCCCAAAGTGACCTAAAGACAAGCTGGTCGCACCTGCTGCTGCTCCTCCAAGGAACTCAGCTCCGAAGCGACTTCCATCCACACGCCGGTGCTTCCACTGCCATCAGGAGGGACATTTTCAGGATCGCTGCGCACTTCTAAGGACTATACCACCCGGGGCTGCGGGAGGAGGGAGGGGGGATGGGAACCCAACAATCCCAAAAAACTAGGAAAGGAACGCGCACTTGCCTCGCGTGCTGATAAAAATGAGGCAAGTCGTGGTGCCGCGAGAGGAGCCGCGATACACCATCTAGTCCCATCTGTAAGTGGCTGCTTCTCAACTACTGACATCAGGGAGCCTTATCGGCTCCGACTCACCAATTCTGTCTACTTTCGTTCCCAGGACTGGCATTTCTTCATAGCAGATGCAGAGCTTCTATTGCACATCTGCCGCTGTGAAACCAGGAGGAAGGAGGACCTTCTGAACTGCAGGTACCTCGTGGTCGGAGACACAAAAAGCACCCCACTAGAGACAGAGGTTCCTCCGGTAATTTCCACCCTTAATCCAAGGCTCTTCTATCTCGTGGCATGCTGTGTCCATCTCCCCCTCTTCCTGCCTAAGGGCCAGGTTATTGCACAGGCAATTCCTATTCCTCGTGCTCTGTGTAATGACCTGGAACTCTCAGTCTTTTATGCTGGGAAGTTGGGAGAGGAAAAACCCCTCGTATGGTGTAAACTCAAGTGCGAGGGGCATTCTGCATACCTTCAGGGGATGCTGGACACAGGGGCAGACGTGACGGTCATCCCACCACATAAGTGGCCGTCACACTGGGAGCTGCAAAGCGTGGCCACGCCAGTCTTAGGACTAGGCGGGCCCCAGCCAGCAAAGCAATCAAAAAATATTATCCAAATTAAGGGTCTGAACGGACTGCTAGCCTCAGTACGTCCGTTCGTGATCGATTGTATATTTACACTATGGGAGAGAGACGCCATGTCCCAGTGGGGAGCCAAATTGGAATTTCCAGCCCCCCAACATTTTTAGGTGCGGCCACTGAGGAGCGCCCCACACAGAAATTAACATGGCTCACAGATAAGCCTGTCTGGGTGGAGCAGTGGCCGCTAAGTAAACAAAAACTACAGGCGCTCACAAAACTAGTGGAGGAGGAATTGGCAAAGGGACATATAGTCAAAACTAACAGCCCCTGGAACTCTCCGGTGTTTGTAATTAAAAAACCAGGGAAGGACAGGTGGCGACTCCTCCATGATCTAAGGAAAATTAATGAAGCCTTAGAAAATCTGGGCTCTCTCCAACCGGGTATGCCATCTCCATCTATGCTACCCCAAAATTATAATTTGGCTGTAATTGACATTAAGGATTGCTTCTTTCAAATCCCGCTCCATCCGGATGATGCTCCCCATTTTGCCTTCTCTGTACCCTCCATCAACAGGGAGGCCCCTATGAAGCGCTACCACTGGACAGTACTACCTCAGGGGCTAAAATGTTCCCCCACTATATGCCAGTGGTATGTCACCAGGGTTCTGTCCCCAATGCGTGCCAAGTGGACATCCTGTATTTTCTATCATTACATGGATGACGTGCTGATTTGTGCCCCTGACAGCGAGGTCCTACAAGCAGCTCTGAAGGACACTGTTAGGGCCTTGTTGGTGGCCGGATTCGAACTACAAAAAGAGAAGGTACAGTTACTGCCACCCTGGAAGTACCTGGGCCTAGAAATTAATAACCTAACAATTAGGCCTCAACAAATTCAGATAAGTAACAACCCCAAGACGCTGAATGACATCCAGCACTTGTGCGGATCACTAAATTGGACCAGGCCATGGCTGGGACTCACCACGAGGGAACTATCCCCTCTTTTTGACTTGTTAGCAGAAAGGGAAGGGGATGAGGGTTTAAGTTCCCCAAGAGTCCTGACCCAGGAGGCCAGAGCCGCACTCGAGAAGGTCCAAACCACCATCGCGAGCAGGCAAGCCCATCGCTGTCAACCAGGGCTGCCTTTCCGCTTCATCATCTTAGGTGAGTTACCCCATTTATACGGTATAATATTCCAGTGGGACAAGGGCCAACAGGACCCCCTCTTGATAATTGAGTGGGTGTTCCTTGGCCACAGACAGTCCAAAAGTATCACCAGGCCACAAGAGCTGATGGCGCAGCTCATAATACGGGCCAGGGCTCATCTGCAAGTACTAGCGGGTTGTGACTTCACATGTATCCACCTCCCCATCAAAACATCCACGGGGAAAATGACCAAGGAGACCTTTGAACACCTTCTCAGACAAAATGAAAATTTGCAGTTTGCTCTAGACAGCTTCTCAGGCCAAATTCAAATTGGGCATCCTGGCCATCATCTGTTCAATACAGAATTCAAATTGTTGCCAAAAGAATTGCAAAGTAAAAAGCTACTCAAAGCACTGACAGTATTCACAGATGGGTCAGGGAAGTCCCACAAGTCAGTAGTGACTTGGAAAGACCCAGAGACTCAGTTGTGGGAATCAGACGTTAAGGTGGTGGAAGGTTCCCCACAAGTGGCTGAGTTGGATGCTGTCGTGAGGGCTTTTAAAAAATTTGATCAACCTTTTAATCTAGTCACAGATTCAGCATATGTGGCAGGAGCAGTGTCTAGAGCTGAACATGCAATTGTAAAAGAGGTCCCAAATCAAGTCATCTTCAGGTTGCTCACAGAATTAGTACACCTGGTTTCTAACCGTGAGCATCCCTTTTATGTGGTATATGTGAGATCACACACAGATCTCCCAGGCTTTATTGCTGAAGGGAATTGCAGAGCAGACGCCTTGGCAGCCCCAGTACAGCTGGGAGGCCAGCCAAACATAGTCGAGCAGGCCAGGCTCAGCCATCAGCAGTTCCATCAAAATGCCCCAGGTCTGGTACGCCAGTTCCATCTGCGGCGTGACCAAGCCAGCGAAATTGTGGCCTCATGCCCCAACTGTCAGGAGGCAGCTTTACCAACACTGGGAGCAGGTGTGAATCCCAGAGGACTCCGCAGTTGTGAGGTATGGCAGATGGACGTCACCAAAGTCCCCAAATTTGGGAAACTCAAGAATGTCCATGTAACCGTGGACACCTTCTCGGGAGCAGTTTTTACCTCAGCCCACATAGGGGAAAGGGCCACAGATGTGAGAAAACACCTCATACACGCCTTTGCTACTTTGGGGGTCCCAGCCACAATAAAAACTGATAATGGTCCAGCATATACTTCCAGGGTGCTCAGTAACTTCCTGCAGGAATGGGGGGGTCCAACATAAAACCGGGATTCCTCACTCCCCCACCAGCCAGGCCATAAAAGAGAGGACTCACCAGACGCTGAAACAGGTCCTCCGGAAGCAGCGGGGAGATGTGCGAGTGCTGTCACCGCACGAGAGGCTCTGCAAAGCCTTGTTTACTATCAATTTCCTAAACTGCTCTTTTGACAGGCAAGAACCGCCAGACCTGAGACATTTAAAACAACATCAGGAGCCCCAGTATTAGTGAGGGATCCGGACTCTAAAGAAATTCAGGGTCCATTCCCACTTTTGACTTGGGGACGGGGATATGCCTGTGTATCCGCGCCCTCAGGAGTCAAGTGGATCCCCAGGAGGCATGTTAAACCTTACATTCCAGGACAGTCAGTGAGTCAGAGCCATACAGTGCTAGTGGATGCAACTGATGATCCCACCAACCAAGGGGTTGCATCCAATCGCAGGCGCCGCAGAAAAGGAAGAGACTCAGCATCTCCCTAAAAAGCACTTTTCCCACATCTACCTCAGCCCGTATATGTCTCTAGCCTGTGTTTATAATAAAGTTGTTGTCCCAGTTCCCCTATCCCCAAACACCCAGGAAAAAAGCAGCTCCAGTACCATCCCCAGGCCCTCTCCATCTACAAAGCAGTCACAGCAGCAGAAGAAGCTAGGAGAAGATGCCACTGTGCAAGAATCCAAACAGAAACAACTGTCTTTTTTATATTTTTTAAAGCGGGGAATTGTTGCATCCTGGCCTCTTTGTTTCTTCCCTCGCGCCGACGGCGAAGCGCGGCCAACAGCCCACCCCAGAGCGCAGCAGCAAAAGCGCCCAGGAACTGCGGCGAGCCCCGGCCCTGACGAAAAGCTGAGACGCCCAAGCCAGGCACTCGAGAGCTGACCGGGGCCGAGAAAAGTAACGCGAAGCCGCGGTTGACTGACTCTAGAATATTGAGGTATGAGATCATCTTAATGAACACAGGTGACTTAGAGTTAGTCACCTCCAAATGTCTAAACCCTGCACAATTTCTTGCCGGAGAACCCCTGGCAGATCTAGAACATGATTGTGTTGAACTCATAAATCTACAGACCAAAGTGAGAGAGGATTTAGAAGATGTACCTTTGCCACACGGGAGATCCCTTTTTATAGATCGGTCCTCAAGAGTAGTAGGAGGGAAAAGAGCCTCAGGATATACTGTCATAGACGGGGAAGACATGAAAGTCGCAGAAAAAGGGAAACTGCTCTCGAACTGGTCAGCCCAGTGTTGTGAAGTCTATGCTTTGAAAAGAGGATTAGACCTTTTAGCGGGAGACCAAGGAACTATTTACACAGACTCGCAATATGCGTTTGGGATCATCCATACCTTCGGAAAAATTTGGGAGGAGCGTGGCTACCTAAACCCAAAAGGGAAGAACCTGGTATATGAGAAACTGATAAAACTAGTATTAGAATCCTTACAAAAGCCCGCACAGATAGCTGTGGTGGATATAAAGGGACATCAGAAAGGACACACCCATGAAGGAAAGGGAAACTGATTAGCAGATCAGATAGCTAAAGAAGCAGCCTTAGACTCAAGAAATCCAGTAAAAGCTTTTAAAATAGAAGTAGGACCAAGTAGAGAAAGAAAAGAAGAAGAGTCAAGGTTCAGTGAAAGAGAATTAAAAATAATAAAGGAACTAGGAGAATGGTTAACTCCTGATGGGCGTAAGTTCCTAAATAAAGCCCTAGCTTGACGAGTGCTAGTAGAGCTACATGAATTGACACACTGGGGAATCCAAGGTTTGTGCGACCACTTTTTACGGGAAAATTTATGTCTTGGAGTATATGATCTGGCAAAGACGGTCACAAGAGGGTGTGCGATTTGCCTGAAAACTGACCAAAAGGTAATGAGAAAAACAGCACATGGGGAGGAAAACTTGCTTTGAGACCTTTCCAAAACATACAAGTAGATTTCACTGAAATGCCCTCTGTGCAGAGGTACAGACATTTACTAGTGATCGTAGATCATCGCACTCACTGGGTGGAGGCTTTCTCAACCAGAAAAGAGATCGCACAGGAAGTTGCAAAAATAATCTTAGAAAACATCATACCACGATACGGGCTAGTCAATAACATTGACTCAGACCGAGGTCCACATTTTGTCGCTCAAACTTTACATCAAGTTACAAAAGCCCTGGGGATAAGGTGGAGATTACACACCCCATGGCATCCTCAAAGCTCTGGAAGAGTGGAGAGGATGAATAGAACTCTTAAAAATGTGTTAACTAAATTAATTGAAGAGACAAAGATGAATTGGCTCAGTTGTTTACCTCTTGCTCTCTTGTGCATCAGAACCAGACCTCACCAGAGTCAAAGGACCAGTGCTACCCCCGGACGCCGGACCAGACCTAACAGTGCCACCCACCTCCTCTTGTGCATGGACAGTAATCAAGAGACCAGAGGACTTAAAATTAACTTTAAAAATACTTGCTAGAGACTGATATACAGTAAGGTGTAAAAAACTGTTTCTGAGTTAAAGTGCCATAGAAAAGTTTGAAGTACTTTGTAATTGTTTAATGTGTCCTTTAGCCAAAGGAGTTAACTGAATAATTTGTTATTAGAATATTATCAAGTATTACTTAGTTTCTAAAGAATAGGATAATTATCATCAGACATAAGTAAAAGCATATAAATGCCAAAAGAAGTTAGCCCTCAAAAGCCAAAGACTGTAAGTTGATGCGGGCTTAAGCCCGAACAAAGAAATAGAGGAGGGATTTGTTATGAACAAAGTTTCCAGGTGTTCCCCAGAGAGGCGGGCAGGGCCTTCCTAGTTCCCATGGCAACACTGGAATGACTGCTGGCTACCGATATTGAAATGTTAATTAGTAATTGCTCTGTTGGTTTTCTCTAAACAACCCAAAGATAACCTGCCTTTCCCCCCACCACACTGACATTCTGGGACTAACATGCAAATAAGAAAACCCCCTGGGATCATGGGAGTATTTTTTTTGGGGTAAAGACACCCCTAAATGAAAACTAAACACAGTAGAGGGGGATAGACAAATGCCCTAGCCGAGGAAGAGGGAAACACAACCCGTGATCAACTTTTGTCTTTCACCATAACCTTAAAGCGACTAGACTGGGGTGGGCTGGGGCAAGTGGAGACGGAAGAGACAGAGACCCCTGGTGCTGCCACCAGAGAAGGAGTGGGGACAGCTGTTGTTCTGGACTTCAGCAACAAACTCTGCACTCCTCACCCTTTGGCCACCGGTTGTGCCACAGGGATGAAGAAGGGGCAGCTGCTGCTCTAGACTTCAGTGACAGACCCTGCATGCCTCCTTCCTTTTGGCCACCTAGAAGAGCTACAACAGCCACCTAGAAGAGCTACAACAACGGGGGCGAGCTCCACTCGGGCCCCCTGCCCAGCTGATCTTTTTAATAAAAGAGCTGAACATTAATAAAGGCATAAACCCTCTTCATTTCAGATCAGGACTGTTTCAGACAGAGAGTTCTCATATTCTGACCTTAGCCTGTGACTTGTACAGGGAAGAAGGGGAATTACAACTTCCATCAGTGCCATATCGTATACCCTGTTTGATTCATCCAAATACCAGATATGCTAGCTGGGTTAAATGTAAATGTTTAAATTGTGGGAAAAATTGGTATTGTAGTTCACACAATCAACGCTTTCATTGCAGGAACTGCCTAATGCCAAATCTATCCTCTATCCATGTAGAACTCAAAACAACTGAAATAATAACTTTGCTTTGTGGATGGGAGTTATTAGTGCCTGTTGAATGGGAAATACCTGAGGAATGGTGGGAAACCACAGTTAAGGAGTGTCAAAAACTATTTGCCTGGAAATTAGCAAAAAGGAAGTGAGAAGGAAAAAGAGGGCAAGACTGGATTGGCCGCTGTACTCGCCACCGAGAAGATCAAATACACCTGCTATAGGTAGCAACCCCATAGGCATGGGAGGTGGGGGTATAAGCCATACCAGACCTTTGTTATTCCTTTTTCTGTCACTCATTTGTTGTCTTTTGTCTTTCGAGATACCAGCAAGGTCGTGTCACAGATGTTACCAAAAGCTGTATATGGAAAGACACCGAGGTTCCTTTTTTGTTACACACACCCATATCAACAGTCACTGTTATAACCCATCCAAATTAGGCAATTGTATACAAAATGGGAAAAAGTACTGGATTGTGGAGAATTTAGGAACAAACGGTAACAGGTTGGGAAGTAAATGTCCTAAAGGAGGGAGATGGATTTGTTTCACTTTTGCCACTGGGAGTAAAGTCCAAGATTTGGTAAGCATAAAGGCAAAACCAGTACAGCAATCAAAATCTGTGCCAATTTTACTTCAAGACTTATATACAAAACTTGAACAGCAATTAGAAAAGGAAATAGATACCTCAAGATTGGGGAAAAATGTGATTGTGGAATTAGGAGAAAAATAAGTAAGGAACTTAACATAACCAACTGTTGGATTTGTGGAGGAGCTTTGATGTCCAAAGAATGGCCTTGGAAAGGCAGTAGCTTAGGCCCGGTTGAACTCCTTAAGTGGAACCAGGCAAATACAAGGGGGTAAAGCCGACCAGAAGGGTGGATTTTAAGCTCAGCAGTGATAGGAGAGGAATGTCTCTGGCGCACTGGGAAAAATTTTCATAATGAAGTAGGAAATACTCCCTGTAAGAGATAGAAAGTTTGCGATGGAACTTTTACATGGTGGATCCCTGAGGAACCAACTCAGTATTGGACTCGAGGAGAAATGAAAAAGAAGAATTGTAAATATAATAATGAAATTGGACTCTTTCAATGTAATGCTACAGGCAAAAATCCTTATTCTGGGATCCCAGAAATATCAAAATTTTGGGAAAATATAAATCAACAGAAAAAATATTATTGGAAGGCACCAGATGGCTTATTTTGGATATGTGGAAAAAAAAGCATACCCAAGACTCCCCTCTAGTTGGGGAAGGAGTTGCAGTTTGGGTATTATACAACCAAGATTCTTTCTTCTACCAGGACCAAATGGAGATCAATTAGGAGTACCAGTTTATGAGGACCTAAAATGAAATAAAAGGGACTTAATTGGAGGATCCCAAAAATGGGGAGATGAGGAGTGGCCTCCAGAATGCATAGTGGAAACATGGGCCAGCCACCTGGGCACAAGATGGCAGTTAGAAATATTGGACCCCAATTTATATGCTAAATCATATTATAAGACTCCAAGCAGTTGTGGAAATAATAACTAACAGAACTGGTCAGGCAATGGAATTAATAACAAGGCAACAAACCCAAACAAGAGCTGCAGTGTATCAAAATAGGTTGGCCTTAGATTATTTGTTCGCTGAAGAAGGGGGTGTTTGTGGAAAATTTAATACATCAGATTGATGTTTGAAAATAGATGACAACGGATATGCCATCCTAGATATAGTCAATGATATCAGAAAAATAGCCCATGTACCAGTCCAAAAGTGGGAAGCAATGCTAAAAACTAGCTGGTGGTGTAGAGGAATTTCTGAGAGAAATGGGTCGTGATCTAGATGTGTGTGATTTATATGTTTAAAGTGAAGGTTGAGCTACCCCAGCCTAGGCCTCAGATGTGGGCCTCAGTGAGGCCTTGAAGCCTGTGGCGCAGTTAAGAATAAGTTTGTGGTGCAGTCAGAAATTATGTTAAGGTGTACAGAAAGTACTGAGCTATCTAGGTGTGAATAGTATAGGTCTGCAGTGTGAAACTTTAGCCACCTTAAGACAGGAACAAACAATGTTTGCTTGCCAATGAGAGTGTGCTCACGATTGTAAACTATCTAGAAGTGTATAAAAACTACTGTCTGTAAACAATAAAGGGAGAACGTCGGATTAACCATATTGGTTTGGATCTGCGTTTGTTCCTGTCCAGCTCACCTTTTTATTTTTGGTCCCTGCATCATGGTGGGATAACGTATTGGGAATAGAATGGTGGAAGAAACTAGGCTTCTTCCTTTTATGTGCTACAGCTGGTTTGATATTTCTTCTCTGCTTGATCCCCTGCTTTATTTGTCTAATCACCAGCATAGTCCAGGGCATGCAAGTGGTAACAATGCCTATAGACCACAAATTAACTACATCTGGGACTGCACAAAAGATTATGGTGTTAAAGAAACAAAATAATATGAAAGACCTCTTGAAGGAAGCAAAAATTATTTATGAAAAAAAAAAGCAAATAATGGAGGATGGAAAACAAGAAATACTGCTCAAGCCAAATGATTTGTAGAAAGGGAAGAGGAGGGATTGTTATAAATACATATTATATTGTTGGCTTTTCACAAATATTAAGATGAATGTTATATGTATAATGTTAAAATAACTTTGCTTTTATTTCTGCTATTAACAAAATCTTAGACATAGTAGTAGTGGTAGCTGATAGTTATGAGTGAACTTTCTGTTTTGTTAGGATAACATCCAGTGAACATGTAATGAGGCCTCTGCTCTTGATATGCTGACTATCAGCATCTGCCATCTGAAGAAAGTATGGACCAAAGCCCAAAGTGGAAGTGATAAGGAGAAGGAGCCAAAACTACAGCCAAGAAGCACGCATGCTCTAAAAAGGCAGACCCGAGGAGGAGCCATGTCAAATAGTTCCTGGAAAATGTAAACTAGTTTATGGATATGCATAAGGGTTTATGAATATGCAACAGGCTGATGTAATGGAAAAGGTATTTAAGGGTCACCTGAAGGTAAAGGTGTGCTCTTGGCTGAGTGCCAAGATGCACCCGGCCGTAATCTTTGCTTTACTGTCTTTTCTCTCCTGTTGTCCTTTATTAGACTTTTTAAATTTTCACAGGAGAGTGACCGTGTTTTTCACATGCATGTAACCCCAGCAGTGTAACTGTATATAGAAAACATGGTTTTAAGCTACCTGGGTGTTCTTTGGGCATGCACCAAAAGCACCCCAGTGATGGGTTTTTCTTCAAGCCAGGTCTTATGAGCTCTCAGAGAACCTATCACACCTGACATGGCTCTGCTACCCCGAATGGCATAAAATTAGCAGGATGGCTTCTGAGGTAGTGTTGGAAACAGAAAAAGGTTTAATAAAAGGCAAAATAACAAAGCTCTTACTGAGAAAAACCGAGCCAGGGGCAAGAGGTCCTTGCTCCTGCTAAAACACCCCACAAAAGTAATTATTTCCTTTGTTCTCTTCCTTTTCTAGTGAATTACCTAGGCAGGACCTCTTGGCCTCTGTCCAATGGGACAGCCCCAGGTCTGAGGTGGAGTCCCAAAGGTCCTATGAGGTGTCTTTGTACCAAACTGGGAGAGAAACTTCTGGGCTTTTAACCTTTTTGAGCAGACAAAGAATAATTTTGTCACTCTGTCAAGAGGGGGCACATTCCTACACCACAGCAGTGGATATTTGTCCTTTTTTTATTCTTTATCAACTTTTAAAAATTCTAAAGAGTCAACTCTGTTTTATGCAGGATTATACATATTCAAACATGCCTGTGAGTTCTTTTACATGTTCCAGGAATTCTTTAGCTTTGTTTGACCCTTGACCCATCACGCAATAGTGTAGATTTGATTTTTGGGAGTTTGTATGTCATTTCCTCACAATGTATATGCCATTTCCTTTCCTTACAACAACAGACAGGGAATTATTGATAGCCGCAGGGTCAGTGGCAGAGGTTTTTTTCAACATGGGAAAAAAACCCTTGTACAAGAAAAAAGGACAAGGTAAAGATGATACAATTTTTTATGCTCGAATGGCCAACAAAGGAAATAAGATCTGGCCATGTTTATTGGCCTAGATATGGCTCTTTTGAAAGCTGGATTTGTCAGGCTCTAAATGTATTTGTAAATTCAAAGGAACCGTTTAATTCAGAAGGAAGAGAATATGCCACATGTTGGACAGGAGATTTTGGGAGAATAAAAATCTTTCAAGTATCAGGAACCACCGAGACAACGCAAGAAATAAAAAAAAAAAAAAACAAAAACGGGAGGGGCCAAGAAAAGGTCTGGGAACAGGAGGAAGGGAGGAAAGAAAAAGATTGGGATCCTTTGCAAGTGTTGGCTGCCCCGCTGGTCCCGGCCCCGCCGCTCCGGGCTACACCATCGGTCCCCAGCCCCATCCCGGCTCCGGCCCCACCGGTGAATTTGTCTGCTCTGTCCTGGCTGCCTGGTCCAGTGAATTTGTCTGCCCCGGTCCTGGCTGCCTGGCCCACGACCGCTCCGCCGGCCATGCCGGAGACGGTCCTGCCGCGTGGTCTGGGGTTGAAATGAAGAGGGTTTATGCCTTTATTAATGTTCAGCTCTTTTATTAAAAAGATCAGCTGGGCAGGGGGCCCGAGTGGAGCTCGCCCCCGAGTGGAGCTCGCCCCCGTTGTTGTAGCTCTTCCAGGTGGCCAAAAGGAAGGAGGCATGCAGGTTTATGTTAGGAGGGAAGATGAAAGTTACAAGAAGCAGTCTAGGATTATGTTAGCAGCTGTGAGAGAAGGACAGAGGCAACCTCCCCAAAGAAGGGGTGGTGGTCACCCAGGAGGCTTGAGGGGAGCTCGTCGACAGGTGCATGAAGGGAGACAGGATGGAGGAGATAGGATGGCTTGCTTTTACTGTGGGAAAAAAGGGCACATGAAGCAGGAATGTAGACAAAGGATAGCTGATGAGAAGCAGTTCAAAGAAGATTAGGGGGGTCGGGGGCTCTATCTGCTGGGGACAAGAGAAAGAACAGAGCCCCTGGTAAAATTAAAAATAGGTCCCCAGCAGCAAAAATACAAGTTCCTTGTGGACTCAGGGGCGGAGAGATCGACCATCCAGACCCTTCCCCAAGGGTGCAAAATTTCATCTGAGATAATAAAGGTGATTGGGGCCAAAGGGGAACCCTTTGGACTACCTGTAATTAAAGATGTGCTCTTAGAAAGTAACTCCAAATTAGGAATTGGATCCTTTTTATTAGTTCCAGAAGCAGATTATAACTTACTGGGAAGAGATTTGATGATTGAACTACGGATAGGAATAGAGATTAGTAAGGGAGAGCTAACGGTGAAACTATGCCCCCTCCGGACTGAAGATGAGAAAAAGATTAACCTGGAGGTTTGGTACACCCCTGATAGTGTGGGAAAACTAAACATTGAACCCTTTGAAGTTACTATCTGGAACCCAGAGATACCTGTTAGGATTAAGCAGTATCCCATACCCAAGGAAGGGAGACAGGGACTAAAACCTGAAATAGAAAGGCTTGTGGAAAAGGGGCTTCTAGAACCATGCATGTCTCCTTTTAATACTCCCATTTTGCCAGTAAAGAAACCTAATGGTAGCTACAGGTTAGTACATGACTTACGGAAAATTAATAAAAGAACAGTTGAAAGGTTCCCGGTGGTAGCCAACCCACATACTCTTTTGAGTCAACTTGGCCCTGAGAATCAGTGGTACAGTGTGATAGACCTTAAAGATGCTTTTTGGGCTTGCCCCCTTAAGGAGACTTCTAGAGATTACTTTGCCTTTGAATGGGAAGACCCAGATATCCACCGAAAACAACAGTTAAGATGGACAGTCCTCCCCCAGGGATTTACAGAATCCCTGAATTTGTTTGGACAAGCTTTAGAACAAATATTGGCAGACTACTCTTTGGGGGATGGAAGGGTGTTGTTGCAATATGTAGATGATTTGCTGATTGCAGGGAAAGAGGAAGAGAAGGTAAGGGAAGAAAGTATAAAGCTTCTAAATTACTTAAGCCTTAAGGGACTTAAGGTTTCAAAATCAAAATTGCAGTTTGTGGAAAAGGAGGTGAAATATCTTGGGCATTGGCTGACTAAAGGAACCAAGAAGTTAGACACAGATAGAATTCAGGGAATACTCTCCCTACAGGCTCCGAGGAACAAGAGACAAATCCAGCAATTATTGGGACTTTTTGGGTATTGCAGACAATGGATTGAAAATTTTAGCGGGAAAGTTAAATTTTTATATGAAAAATTAACAAAAGAAGGGTTAGTAAAATGGAACCCTGATGATGAAGCCTGACTGGAGGCACTGAATTGGTTAACGCCCCAGTCCTTAGCCTTCCCGATTTAAAGAGGCCCTTCTTCTTATTTATTAACATAGATGAAGGGGTAACTTATGGGGTATTAGCCCAAGATTGGGCAGGGAAAAAGAAACCAGTAGCATACCTCTCAAAACTCCTCGACCCTGTAAGCCGGGGATGGCCCACATGCTTACAAGCAATAGTGGCCGCTGCTCTTCTGGTAGAAGAGGCTGGGAAAATAACCTTTGGAAGTGAGCTAAAAGTCCTATCTCCTCATAATATCCGCGGAGTTTTACAACAGAAGGCAGAAAAATGGATAACCGATGCCAGACTTCTAAGGAACTGCAATACGGACAGCTGAGGGAGGATGGACGCATGCCAGTCGAGTTAAAGGTCCGGTCACCACGGATGAGCAGTGGAAAGTGACCAGCCAGCCTGGGGATTTGAGGGTTACCATTAAGAAAAGCCGATGAACTCTGTGTGCATCATTCAAGTTGATCACAAAGGGGAACAAAAGGGATATGATCACCTGCTTGCTAGTGATTATTTGATAATTTGTGATAAGGTGGATTGTGATTGTTATCCTTTCGTGTGCTTTGTATGTAAAGTTTGCCAAGAACAGTGGTGGGTCCATTGCCAAAGGGGGAGGCCGCCAACTGGGGTCTGTACAGAATGCTATAAGGCTGAACGAAAATTAACCGAAATTGTGTTAAAATTAGGGGAATTAGAAAATCAGTGGTTTCGTTTTGAGTCTGAGGATTGGTGGAAAATATACACCAAAGGAGTACACCCAGGAAACTTTTGTTTCCATACTAATGAACCCACTCCATTTGTTGCCCAAATTGTAAAAGGGTGTTGTCGAAGGGAACTAAAGGGGGTCCCGTGCGACCCACCCCCGGTCAAGGATAAAAAATTGGGAACAGTACAATGTTAGGCGGGAGCGGGGAAAGGGACACCCAGGCAAGTACTGCTGCTGCCGAGAAGATGGTTTGCCTCGCGGCTCAAAGCACCCGAGTCGGCGAGCGAGGCAGAGGGGAAAAAGCCAGGTTCCCCCCCAATGGAATAATGCCGAAATGCTCCGAATATTGCCAACTGAGTACTAGGTTCCCTCAGACGACCGATCTAAATACCCCCGAAACACAAAAAGGGCAACCAACAAACCCAAAAGGGGAAAACAGAATACTATGCAGTGAAAACGAGGTCAGGACCCCACCCTTATTGGCAAACCATTAGTGTTTTGCTGCTCTGTACCATATATCAAGGAGAAGGCTCTCCAGCTTTGCACCAACCCTTTAAGTGGACGCTCACCGGGATAGATGGTAGGGTAATTCGGAATCAGATAACATCCGGACTCTCCAGCTTTAACCCACGGTTATGCGAACTAGCTCCTATAAAGCCCTGATTGGATCAATTGGGATTTTATATGTGTCCAGCATCAAATCCTGGGAAAGGGTATTGTAATTACCCTGGAGAGTACTTCTGTGGGTATTGGGGTTGTGAAACAATAGCCTCAGATTGGCAAGCAGTAGGACATGGGTTTCTTAAGGTATCATGGGGACCCTATGGGTGTAAACCTCCACTAAGGGATGCTAGTGGCTATCGAATTTGGGATAGGCTAGGGGATTGTCAATTTGTGTATTTGAATATAACTGAGCCCATGGACCCAGGATGGACTGTGGGAAGATCATGGGGCTTTCGGTATTGGGAATCTGGAAAAGATAAAGGGAGTATATTTGTCATAAGGAAAGAACCTGTATCGCCAGACACACAGGCAGTGGGCCCTAATCCTGTAATAGCTGAAGAAGAAGAAAAGAACTACTCTGGAATAACCAGTATTTCAAGTAATCTAACAGTTAGGAACCAGACAGTGGATAACCAAACAACAACGCCATCAAGTGAGGACTCCCAGTTTAACACACTTTGGAAGCTAGTGAAAGGAGTATATGATGTCTTAAATGCTACTCAGCCACAATTAACCGAACACTGCTGGCTCTGCTTTGATATTAGGCCTCCATTTTATGAAGCTGTGGGAATATCTGAAAGGGCACAACATTTAAATGGTAGCAATCCCCCGCAATGTAATTGGAAAGACACTCGGGGTCAAGGGATGACTTTGGCTTCAGTAACAGGAAAGGGACGGTGTATTGGCAAAATACCCACACACATGGAATTTTTATGTGAGACTATTACTAAAGCTAAATGAGAGGATGCTCCAGCTAAATGGCTAGCTCCTGCTAAGAACACCAAGTGGATTTGCTCAAAAGGAGGACTCACCCCTTGTATTTCCTTAGAAATATTTGATGAAACCTCTGACTATTGTATACAGGTGGCTGTGATTCCAAAGATTATCTACCACCCCAATGAATACATGTATAATATACAAAACACCCCAGTACATCACATACAAAAGCAGGAACCCTTTACTGCTCTAACGGTAGCAACCTTAATGCTAATGGAAGGGGCTGCTATAGGGACAGGAGTAGCCTCTTTAGTCAAGCAGAACCAGGAGTTTACCACTCTCAGAGCCACGGTAGATGAAGACTTAGAACGAATAGCGCAATCAATATCAGCATTAGAAACATCAATAAGGTCCCTATCGGAAGTAGTACTACAGAATCGAAGGGGACTTGACTTACTATTTTTACAGCAAGGAGGGTTGTGTGCGGCTCTCCGAGAGGAATGTTGCGTGTATGCGGATCACACTGGGGTGGTACGGGACACCATGGCCAAACTAAGGGAGGGACTTGAGAGAAGGAAAAGGGAGAGAGAGGCTCAACAGAACTGGTATGAGACTTGGTTCATCCACTCCCCTTGGCTAACTACCTTACTATCCACAATTGCGGGTCCTTTAATATTATTAGTGTTAGGATTAACATTTGGTCCATGTATATTTAACAAAATAATTGAAATAGTAAAAGGAAGATTGGAAGCAGCACACCTAATGATGATCCAAGCCAAATATGAGACTCTCCCCGAAGATTCTGAAATAGGAGAGACTTTAATGTTGGCTCACCAAGAAGTAAAAAGATTTGATGAACAAAATGGTGAAAGAGAAAAGGGGGGAATGTGAAAAACTGCATTGACTTGTTTGTTCATCGAGAATGTAGAATTAAAATAAAGAAAAATGTAAGGGTCAAAGCATAAAACTTACAGGCTTAAGCAGAACTGGTAACCAAAAGCAAATATTGTGACACAATGTAATGACTATATATGGAAGAAAGATCTTGCAGGCATAGCCGGAACTGATAAGTGCAACGGAGGAGGCCCATCACCCCGCTTGTAAGATCAACCTATGCCCACTTAACACAGCGCGGAGAAGGACATGAACACGGAAGTTGTAGGAAGAGTATAAAAAAGGGACTGATAAGAAGGAAGTGTGCAAGCCGTTGGCGGAGCGCAGACTCCCCGGCTGCACCCAGCGCTGTTTGCTTGCTATCGCTTGCTATAATTAATAAAATTGTTAATTGATCTTTACAGGCTGAATCAAATTATTCGCCAAAAATTTATAACAATAATCAAGGGAATAAAAGGGGCAGAAACTCGAGGGCAAAATGCTAAAAAGGCTTTTGAGGCACAGCAGGGGAAAGAAGAAACTCCAACTGAATGGTTAGGCAGACTTAGGAGAAATATGAACCAATATTCTGGAATAGATCCTGAAACTGATGTGGGAAAAGCTTTGTTAAGGATTTACTTTGTTACTAATGCTTGGCCACATATTAGGAAAAAATATGAAAAAAAATTAAGATTGGCATGATAAATCATTAGATGATTTGTTAAAGGAAGCTCAGAAGGTTTATGTCCAGTGTGAAAAATGCATACTTTACAATTGGCTTTTCGCAAATATTACAATGAATATTATATGTGTTATGTTAGAAAGTTATGCTGTATTAATTCTCTTAAGTGTTAAATATAGTTTGAGGTTACAACATAATGTTAAAATATAAACTCTGCGATGTAGGATTTTTTTTTTTTACTAGCTCAAGCAAGAGATGAGATAATCAAGAAACTTCGCACAGAGATGGCAGTGATGGGGCTCATAAAGAGCTACTGCCTCCTTATCGGAAAAGACAAACATACTTTCACCTTCTCTCCGTCTTTATGGAACCACCAGGATTAAGGGGAAGAAGTTGACAAAAACCAGAAAAGTTTTTAATTTGCAAGGAATTTATGCATCATGTATGAGATATATGAATATGCAACAGGCTATTGCTTTTAAAGGTTATTCCTTTGTTCACAAGGCATGCTTATCGGGCTTAAGTGCCCGAGAGCATCTGGACATCCGTAATTCTTGCTTTTTATTGTCTTGTAATTGTCCTAACTCTAAATTTTTATTACTATAATTGTATTACTATTTTTATAACTATTTTTATAACTATTTTATTATTATTAAACTTTTAAAATTTTAAAAAACAAGTGTTTGGTGTTTTTTACATCCAGAGAGATGAAGAAAAAGCTAAACTAAAAGCAAAAATTATGGTAGTCACCATGCAAGAAAACAATTACAAGAAAAATCAAAACCACACAGGCACTACTCATAGAGATGATGCTTGTAGAGACAGGGGAACAGGAAAGAATAAAACCCCAATACAAACCAAGTCTCAGGAGCATTCCAGGAATGTCTGCTTTTACTGTAGGGGTGAAGGACATTATAGGAGAGATTGTTCTAAGCAGGTAAAAGATCTGAAAATTTTCAAAGAGATGAGCACAGAGGAAGAATAGGGATGTCAGAGGCTCTATTTTTTTTTAGGGGATAAATACCATCCTGTGATAACTTTAAAAGTGGATCCCCAAGAAGAATAATTTGAATTTGTGGTAGGCACAGGGGCAGAAAGAACCTGTCTGTTAAATATTCCAAAAGATTATAGTGTGAGCAAAGATACTGTAAAAGTAACAGGAGCAAAAGGAGAGAGTTTCATAGTTCCTATCATTAAAAATATGGTAATAGAGGGAGAAACTAGATTTTGGATGGGGGATGTCTTATTGGTCCCAGGGGCAGGTAGCAACTTATTTGGACCAGATTTACAAGTGAAATTAGGAATAGGGGTTATCCCAGAAGATGGGAAGATGACAGACAGAGTTTTAAAATTAGGCCAAGAGGATGAAGAAAAAAATTAACAAAGAAGTTTGGGCTGGGGAAGGAAATAGGGGAGGATTAAATATTGACCCCATAAGGGTTACAATTGAGAGAGAAAATTGTCCTTTACACATACGTCAGTACCCTATATCATTGGAAGGACGGGAAAGCTTAAAGCCAGTAATAGAAGGGCTAATAAAAGATGGGACATTGGAACCTTGTATGTCTCTTCATAATACCCCTTTTCTACCAGTAAAGAAGCCTGATGGGAGTTATAGACTTGTACAAGATTTTGTTTCTTTTCCCTTTTCCTAATAAATTGTATTTCTGACTTGGAGACTCTCACTGGTTTTGCTTTCAAACCGGAACAACGCCGAGCTGGTGTGTTACTTGTGCTTGAGGGCCATGCAGGGCCACGGTGTGGCTTCCTCCATTCCTGACAGGCTGTTTGTGAGAACGCTGTAAGGGTGTGTTGCTTGTGGTCGCAGGCCATTCAGGTCCAGAGATCGCCTTCCACCGTTGCTGAGAGGCTGTTTGTGAGAATGCTGAGCAGGTTTGTTGCTTGTGCATGAGGGTCAGGAGGTTTGAGGACAGGTTTCTACCATTGCTTAGAGGCTGTTTTTGAGAATGTTGAGCAGGTGTCTGTTGCTTGTTCTTGAGGACCACGCATGTCAGGAATGGGGCTTACTCTGTTGCTGAGAGTCTGTTTGCGAGATTGCTGAGCTGGTGTGTTGCTTGTGCTTGAGGGCTTTGAGGTTTGGGTTGGGGCTACCTCCGTCACTGCGTGGGAATTTGAATGCTGAGCTGGGGTGTTGCTTGTGCTCGAGGGTCAAGAGGTTTGGGGCGGGGCTTCCTCCATTGCTGAGTGGTTGTTCGTGGGAACGCTGAGAGGTGGTTTGTGAGAACACTGAGCAAGTGTGTTGCTTGTGCTTGAGGACCACGCATGTCCAGAACGGGGCTTCCTCTGTTCCTGAGTGGCAGTTTGTGAGAACGCTGAGCAGGTGTGTTGCTTGTGCCTGAGGGTCATGAGGTTTAGGGCAGGGCTTCCTCCGTTGCTAAGAGGGTGTTTGTGAGAACACTGAGCAGGTGTGTTTCTTGTGCTTGAGGGCCATGCAGCTGTGGAGTGGGGCTTCCTCCATCACTGAGAGGCTTTCTTTGAGGATGCTGAGCAATTGAGCTGCTTGTGCTTGTGGGCCACGAGGGTCCACTTCGTGGACTGCCTTGCGGAGATTCCCATTTTAAGTACACTCAGACGTTGTGTTGCTTGTGCTTGAGAGTCACAAGGTCTGGTGTGGGGCTTCCTCCATTGCTGAAAGGCTGTTTGCGAGAATGCTGAGCAGGTGTATTGCTTTTGCTTGAGGGCTACGCAGCTCCAGGGTGGGTCTTCCCCCGTCACTGCGTGGTTATTTGTGGGAATGCTGAGCAGATTTGTTGCTTGCGCTGGTGAGTCATGCAGGTCCAGAGTAGGGCTTGCTGCATTTCTGAGTCACTGTTTGTGAGAACGCTGAGCATGTTTGTTGCTTGTGCTTGAGGCTCATGATGTTTGGGTATGGGCTTCCTCCGTTGCTGAGAGGCTGTTTGTGAGAACACTGAGCAGATGTGCTGCTTGTGCTGGAGGGTCATGTTGTCTGGGACAGGGCTTCCTCCATTGCTGAGAGGGCGTTTGTGAGCATGCTGAGCTGGTGGGTTGCTTGTGCTTGCACGCCATCCAGGTCCAGTGCGGGGCTTCCTCCACTGCTGAGAGGCAGTTTGTGAGAACGCTGAGCATGTTTGTTGCTTTTGCTTGAGGGTCATGAGGTTTGGGGACAGGCTTCCTCTGTTGCTTAGAGACTGTTTCTGAGTACGCTGAGCAGGTGCGTTGCTTGTGCTTGAGGGCCACGTGGCTCCGGAGTGGGGCTTCCTCTGTTGCTGACAGGCTGTTTGCGAGAATGCTGAGCAAGTGTGCTGCTTGTGTTTGAGGGCTGTAAGAGACGGTCCGAAGTTTCCTTCATCTGCCTCATGACCGTCGCAAGGACCCTGAAGATCTCTGACAGGAGTTCTGGCCTGGCCAAGGTAGATGCTTACCAAGTGACTGTTTGCAGGTGCACTCGCTGTGCTTCTACAGAACGTTGCATTCCAGCAGGTTGTGACAAGTGGTGGCTTGTACCTGCATGCCTGCACCTGCTTCACAGACCAAGGGTGTCTTCACAATGGCCCATCAATCTTCCCTACCTTCTGGCCAGATGCCACTCGCTTTGGCTAAAGACTATATAAACTGTAACTTTTTGAGAAGACTTTGGTGAACCCCCACGGACGACAACGAATCCATGTGGCTGGACCACTGAGGACCTCATCTCGACGGTGGTAGCTATAATCCCCCATCCTCTCTTTTCTCTCTATTGTTTATTTTCTTTTCTGTCCCCTCTATCACATTTGCTGTTGGTACTAAAATAAAGGTGCCTTTGTTGTGATTAAACTGATGGTCCCCTGCTGTTTGCCTTTTTTCACTTTTAGGATTGGTTAACGAACCATCACGGCACCCCACTCCTCTAAGCGGATCATGGCATAAAATTGGCGTCAAGGGCAGGATTTCTGTCTAGACAGAAGGGTGCAGGTTCTTTGTAGTCTGTAACAGGGGAAGGACATTTATCTCCAGCCGCACCTAGACTGCCAGCCCAAAAGGCTGAGTTGTTCTACATAGCAAGGGGGGGATTCAAATTTCCTGCAGACTGCACATTGCCTAGGTAAAAAAAGCACCCACACTGTCTTCAGAAATTTATAAAAGATCTCTTAGTGCAAGATGCGGCACAGTGTTGTTTTGTTGTTGTTGTTAGTATCTAGACTGTCTGGGAAGGAAGGGACAATCTGAAGAAACTAAGCAGGGCCTCCCAGGCAGATTTTGTCTCTTCACCCACACAGGGAAGCAAAGGGAGACACAGCGAAGGCTGTGTGGTTTGTGTAACTTCAGCCTGTACCTCCCTGTCGTGGTTTTGGTCCCTTCACAAAATGAGTGATAACCTTAACGCAAAAGTTAAAGCTGAATTTTATGCTCTACTAGCTAAACACAATGCCAAACATTCTCCGGGAGGAGAGGAATGGCCACAAAGTAACTGGTTTAATTTGGAAAATGCTATTGATAGAGTATGTTTTTTACAACATGAAACAAAATTGAAATTTGGCAGAAATAAAACCATTCTCTGCTCAGTTTTGGGAGCTTGCCTCACAGTAGCTGTAGAAACTGGCTTTAAGCGAAGAAGTGAGGAAGATACAATAATAAACTCCTTTCAAAACCTAGTTGAAATTCTGCAAAAACAATTAGATGAAGAAAAAGGTTCATGTGTTACAAAATGCCCTTAGAGAGGAACATGTTAAAAATGCAAAGCACACTGACACACCAAAAGGAATAGAGGAGAATGAAATTCCCCATATCAATCAAATTTATCCTCACAAAAATTAACTTGGGTAAAAAATTGTGGGGAACATTGCTGTTCTAACTTGAGACCTCTAATTAAAACAGAATACAACTGTATCAATGATGAAGATTTTGACCCACACATAACCACTAAAGAAATCCTGTATACTGCTACTGAATTAGCTAAATAAAAAATGGAGTACGGGCATCTCCCTCATGAAACTGAGGAAGAATACGTATTTTGAGTGTCTCTTACTGGAGGAGATCAAATTAATTTGTCAGAACAAGAAGCCAGTGGGTACTGGGGACATGGGGTGTTCTTAACCACGGGGGACAGATGAAGCCCATGGTCCCTAACTCAGCACGCAGCTTATTGGGCAGGGGGGCTTAACCCCTTAGAAAGGGGAGACCCTTTGGCCCTATTTGGTACCCCCGACAAACTCCTGGAAAACATTCACAAAGCTGCCTGCTTGCAAATGAAACATGAGAAAAAATTAACTACAGGCTATGAGTCACCAATCCAATTACCTGTAAAGCCTGAGATTATGACTCCTTTAATTCGGGGCCTTCCAGAATCACTCAAACCTACAGAGATTCTCATTCAAAAAACCATAGCAGCAATTTCTCCTATAGAAGGAATGGATAGACATTTTAACAACCACAACAACCACAACGACCCCTCTGTTTCCACTGATCTGGGGTTTACTCCCTGCGCTACCCCTTCTCAACCACCAAGTTCACAATCACATTTTTCTGCCAATAACCATAAAATTTGGACATGGAGTGAAGTGGCAGAGGAGCTGATTAATTGCAGTAGAAAATATGGACCTGTAAAGCTCCCGGAAGATAAATCAGAAAAACCAAAAGGTGTTAGATACATTGCTTCTCCTAAAGTAAAACCTGAGAAGGATAAGCAAGTCACTAGTCGCCAGTTTTGGTGGTCACTGAGGATAAAAAAGGGGGTTCCTAAAGATTTTATGGATGTCTTACCACTGGAAAAGTTAAGTAAAATAGTTTCTAACTGGCACTGTCCCAAATCCATTGTATCCAAATCCCCTACTGTATAATCCAGTGCACCCCTTCCTCCACAGATTCTGGGCAGTGAGCCAAAGCAACCACCTGCATAGGTGCTTGGCAGTGAACCAAAGCCATCCTCTGCACAGGTTCTGGACAATGAGCCTAAACAATCACTTTCACAAATTTCAGGAATTGAGCCAAAACGACTTCAGCATCAGGGAAACTGAAAACTCCGTCTCTCAAAGGTGAGCGGAGAGGCGGAGACTAGTTATTTTTAAGAATGCTAACTAGAAATCACAAAACTGGAGACATATTAATTACAGGAATAGTTGGTCCAAAAAGGGCACTTATCACTTTTGTAGTTGACACTGGAGCCAAAATTTCTGCATTAACAAATAATGCTGCCCAGAAATGTGGAATTTTTCCAATTAAAAAACAATATTATGCTTTGAATGCTTTAGGAACTACAGAAACTATGAATGTGGCTTTAGTAAAACTCATGCTCCCTGGAGAGGAAAATCAGTTAGTTGTCAAAATGGTAATTGGGGACATTCCAAACAATTTACTAGGGATGGATGTTCTTGCTGGGAGGCAGTGGGAAGATTCCAAAGGATTTTTGTGGTCCTTTGGTACACCACACCTTAACATTAGACTGATCCAAGCTGCACCCTCCCTACCATTCAGCATAACTACTAATGTAAAACAATACCCTCTTCCTTCTGGTGCCAGAGAGGGTATCAAACCGGTTATACAAGATTTGCGGGAACAAGGAGTAATAGTCAATACCCATTCCCCTTTCAATTCACCTGTATGGCCAGTTCGGAAACCCAACGGGAAGTGGAGGCTGACAGTTGATTTTCGCAGGCTTAACGCCAACACAGACCTTCTCACGACAGCGGTACCAAATCTAGCTGAATTAATAACATCAATTCAAGAAAAGGCTCACACAATCATAGCAACTATAGATGTCAAAGACATGTTTTTCATGATACCTATACAGCCAGAAGACATGGACCGTTTTGCTTTCACATGGGAAGGTCAGCAATATACCTTCACCAGACTTTCCCAAGGGTACAAGCACTCCCCCACTTTAGCCCACCATGCTTTAGCCAAAGAATTAGAAAAAATACCCACACTTGACAATGTAGCTGTTTATCAATACATTAATGATATTTGGGGGGGGGGGGGGGGGGAATGAAATACAAGTAGTGGGGGATACCCAGCAAAAGATAATCTCCCATTTAGAAAGCCATGATTTAAAAACTCCCTCAGAGAAAATTCAAAAACCCTCCCAGGAAGTTAAGTTTTTGGGAATTTGGTGGAAAGGAATCATGACATGTATTCCACCTGATACCGTAACCTCTTTAGATCAGATTAAAATGCCTCACTCCAGGAAAGATCTCCAACAGGCTCTAGGATTATTAGTGTTTTGGAGAAAACACATTCCAGATTTTTCAATAATTGCCAGGCCCCTTTATGACTTTCTGAGGAAAGGGGTGAAAAGGGATTGGACTCCTTCTCAGGAGGAAGCATTGCAATTGCTGATTTTTGAAGCAACAGCTCACCAAGCACTGGGTCCCATTCATCCCACAGATCCCTTTCAGGTGGAATGGGGATTTGCCTCCTCAGGGCTATCCGTACACATATGGCAGTGGGGTCTTGAGGGTCCGTTGAGGCCTGTGGGTTTTTATTCCCGTGGTTTTAAAGATGTTGAGAAAAGATACACTGCCTGGGAAAATGGATTGTTTGTGGTTATCTTAGCTCTCATAGAAGTGGAAAAAATTGCATGACAACCACCAATTGTATTGAGAGGCCCTTTCAATGTTATTAAGACAGTCACTACTGGACCCCCCCCCCACCTGACGGGGTGGCCCAGAGGGCCTCAGTTAGAAAGTGGTATGCTCAGATTGAACATTACTGTAACATTTTCCCAATAACAGAAGGAGCTGTAAAAATTTTAGCAATCCAAGAAACTGAGAGCTTGGATAGCAGCCATGACAAACCTGCCTCGGTAATTAAAGTAGCACCTCCTTTCTCCCCAGAACAATCAGCAAGTTCTTGGTTCACTGATGCCTCTGCTAAATGAGGGGGGAAGGTGTGGAGATACAGGGCAGCAGCCCCCCACATTTCCTCTGGCGAACTAATTATTACTGAGGGAGAAAGCAGTGCTCAGGCTGGGGAGCTGGCAGTTGTTTGGAGTGCTTTCCAACGCGAGGCACAGAATACCTCTCTTGTTTGCATTTATACTGACTCCTATGCTGTGTACAAAGGTTGCACTGCGTGGCTTCCTTTTTGGCGGCAACATGATTGGGAAGTGAAACAGGGACTAATAAAAAGAAGGTGAGCTGGACAGGAACAAACGCAGATCCGAACCAATGTGGCTAATCATACGTTCTCTGTTTATTGTTTATACGACAGCAGTTTATATACACTTCAAGATAGTTTGCAATTGTGAGCACACTCTCATTGGCAAGCAAACATTGTTTGTCTTTGTCTTAAGGTGGCTAAAGTTTCACACTGCAGACCTATACTAATTCACACCTAGATAGCTCAGTATACTGTGGTACACCTTTACATAATTTCTAACTGCGCCACACACTTATTTCTTACTGCGCCATAGGCTTCAAGGCCTCTCCGAGGCCCATATCTGAGGTCTAGGCTGGGGTAGCTCAACCTTCACTCTAAATATATAGATCGTGACCTATTTCTCTCAGAAATTCTTCAATGGGGAAGTTAACAGAATTCCAGTGTGGCAAAAGGAAAAGTGGCAAGAAATTTTAAATATAGCAAGTCAAGGGAACTTTGCAATGAGGTGGGTAGCCTCTCACCAGGCTGATGGAAATCCAGCAGGGGAGTGGAACAATAAACTGATGAGTTAGCAAGACTGGGTCCCCTAAAAATGGAAAAATTCACAGAGGACTGGGATCACTTATTAGAATGGCTGCCCGTAAAAAGACAGCACACAGGTGCAAAGGATTTGTACAAAGAAGCTCTTGCTCAGGGTTGGCCTGTCACCAGGGAAATGTGTAAAACATGCATATCAGCCTGTGAGCAGTGTCGCAGGTGACTGAAAAGACACCCACTAGAAGATGACCCTCTGCACTTAAGAAAAGGGAAAGGCTTATGGGACACATGGCAGGTAGATTACATCGGTCCCTTCAAGAAATCAGGTGGTAAACATTTTGTGTTAGTAGGAGTGGATATTATATCTGGATTAGTCCAAGCTGGAGCTTTTAACAGAGCTACAGGAGATAATACTGTTAAAGCATTGCAGGGGTGGTTTGGAACTTGCCCAAAACCACAGGAAATTCAATCTGATAATGGCTCCCACTTTACTGCTAAAGTTGTACAAGAATGGGCAAAGGATGAAGGAAAAAAATGGACTTTTCACACCCCTTACTACCCCCTAGCTAACCAGATCTGGAAAGAACTAATGGTCTCCTTAAATGACTCCTCAAACCACAGGAGGGTAATTGGGATCTTTGGTTAAGGGAAGCTGTGAAAGGTGTGAATGATAGATGGAGGGTAAACGGCTGTCCTAAAGTCACTGCTTTTGGCCCTAAAACCCCTAGCATTATCCCCGCGTTAAGGGGACCTGATGATCCTAAAAATCCAGCACATTACCCTGGACAACCTGTTTTAGTGGACCTCCCTACTGTAGGGGAAGTACCACTAGTGCTGAAAACCCCTCTGAATAAATATGCATGGGTAGCTTCCGATGCTCTAGGGAAAGAACATCGGATAAATACCCACTGCATAATTCCATCATTTTAATTTCCTGCCTCTTGGTGGCAGACTTTGTTGTGTTTACTTTTTACAGAAGAACTCAGAGGGACATGAAGTCCTGATAAACCATGATAATTCTAGTGATACTCCTCTGCATCCTACCACAACACCATGGCCAAAACTTGGCTGAGTGGCCATGGTCTGAAGCTACCATCAGGTACACCAGTGCTCTGGGACTCTACCCCAGGGACCGCAGCCCAAACCTTGTGACCGTAGTACTGCACGACTCCAAAGCTTACCACCCAAGTGACTGGGGTTGGGACCATAAAGACTGGGCAAGGGTGTTAACTGGAACAATAGGTGAAGTAATTAAGGTAGGATGTAGAAAAGTAGAAAAATCTCTTTACGAGAAAGCTTCTACTATTGCAATTGCTGGAAATTTGCTAGAACCAAATGTAACAAGCAATTTACACCCCAACATCACAGCAAAGCTTTGCCCTACAACAGTGTGGACTTGTGACAAACATGCTCCCCTCATACTTTGTTGTCGTCAGAAGAATGTAGGTAACTATCCTTTAGATCCCAACAACAACAACGTTGAAATTACAAAGCTTTGCCGAAACGAATCCACTGACTGCTGGTACAACTTTACTTTAACTAAACCAACCTATGTAACATGTAATTGGCAAAATGACCAGGCAGATCAGTCAGGTTTGAGAGGTTTGACTTATCGGTTTAAAATAAATGCTGTTGCAAAACCCATACTAACTGCAGTAATTACATACCATGGTGTAAGCACCCCTTTAGTGTTGGATGACAGAAATAATGTTTTCCCTCCTTTTATGGTAGCATGGGGTGATGATGTTATAATAATATGTAAATTAATCACTGAATCCCTTGCTGAACCTGTACACAGTTACAGCACTGGACCCCATGGTCGTGTTTTGCTTTGTGAGACTTATAATCAGAATTGTTGGTTAAACCTGATGTACAATTTTCCCATAGGATCATGTGTGGCAAAAACAGTACTAAATACTGGGGACAACTGGATGTTAATGTTGTGACACTTACCACACAACCACCGGTTATGCTTAGCCCAAAAATTTTTGAAATTCGACCATATATAATCAGGAAAACAGGTCAACAACAAATATTGTTTAATCCGGCATGGTGTCTTAAACAAGTCAAATTGCTGATGCAAAATAATGTCTCTGAAATTAAACCATCTTGTTCACCTTTTTTGCAAACTTCTTTTCAGGGCTTGACGACCTGGTGGCGACAGCAGAACCCTTCTAAAAGACGGATGCTAAGAGACATAACCGGTGCTGTGGGAACAGGATTGGGAATTCTAAATAGTATTGATTTAGAGGTATTAATGAACAAATTGGCTACCACCACTAGAGATTTGACTAAATTGCAACAACCACTACAGTCATCCTTATCAGCTTTGGGAACTCAATAGTGGTTGCTATCAAACATATTACCAAATTGGGAAAAGGTAAATGTGAATGACCACAAATTGATAATTGATGCACTTGGTGCTACACAAAACAACATTTCCTTGGCCCTCAGCTGTATCCAGGCACAACTGTGGATGCAGTCAGTTGCTGCCTCAATTATAAGAGAAGGTGAAGAAGGCACTTTCCCTACTGAAATTCGGAAAACAGTTTGGAACAGTGCCACTGACTTTGAAAGAGATTTCCAATCCTGGTGGAATTTAGTGAATTTTACCTATGACCCAAGAACAAACACAGCCACAGCCTTTGTATTAACCATATGTAATGCTTCAGTGCATACAATTTTCCCTATCATTACATTAGGACTGAATCATGATGGCGCTATTCTCTATCCTTTCGAGCATAGAATATGGGCCCATCAAATCAGGGAGAATTGGTAAACTGTTAATTTAGAATCTTGTATTGTCCGGGAACAACAGGGATTTATTTGTGAAAGTAATGCAATTATAGCCCAAGACATTTGTTTAGACAAAGACCAGAATATTTGTCACTTTGAAATTCATCCTAACAAGACTTCTGAAACAGTCCTTGTATATACTGGCAATGGTTGTGCATGCTTTAGAACTATTTGTGATTTAGTACTTGCAGAAAACGTAGTAGTGAATACTAAAAATCATTCAAATTTTTGTGTTTGCAACTTTACCAAAATCACAGGATGTGATTTTTCTTTTGAAGCCCCAGTTACTTCTCATTACCTTTTACAATTCAATTACACACAGATTCATAAACTATTGCCTACTCACATTGGGATGAAACTCACTCTGGTAAAGCAATTATTGCTTCACCAGGATTTAATTGAAATTTTAGGAAAAACCAAGAAAAACAGACAGAAAACCCTGGTAACTGTTCATCACAATGTGAAGGAAATACATTGGGTTTTGGAAAGAGTAAAGAGAGATGATGAATATAGGTGGTGAAATACTCTTTTTGGGTGGTCACCTGAAACATTTACCCCTGCAGCCCCCTGGAGTTACAAGGCTAGCCCAGATCTGAGAGAGCTTTGGGGGAAACATTTCAGGGTTAAGGCAAAAGATTCCAAAAGAGGCTCTAACCCTCAATGAGGTCCAAGACATTTATTCCATGGGAGGAAGAGGGAAAGAGAGTGAACAATGGAAGAGTATGGACTCTTCTACTCTCCTGCTCAGGAAATGACAATTGGCTCCCAGCCAACTGGGTTCAGAAAGGATGGAAGTGTTAAACTATCATGGTTCCAGCTACAGGGGTCTCTGGGGGGGGGGGGGGGGGGAACCATTCCCCAGAGCAATGCAACACCTCCCTCTTTTTTGTTTAACAAGGTTACAAGAAAAACATCAGGTTCATTTTGACACTGAGTGTGGGTTTTTCCCACCACCTACAACTGGTAGGGAAATCAGATTGCTTTAGGTTTGCCAACTCTATGTGGCTGACTTCTGAGGTAGCAGGTATGAGACCTTTGATAGCTTTGAAAATCAAACAACGTAGGATCCCGAACATTATAGTTACAAGGAAAAGAATAACAAGAAATGACACAATTGTTTTAACTACAGAAGTCCACCACCCTGTGAATCCCCAGCCCTTGAACAGTTCTTTGACCCAATCCTCTGATTCTTGCTTCATTTGTCCGATCATGTTGTTCATTCTTCGAAGGGCAGCATGGATGTTTGGAGCTTTTGCAGTAAGGTTCATGCAACAGAGTCCTTCAAATTCCTGGCATTCATGTCCATGCAGTAACAAAAGGAAATCTATAGCAGCGCGGTAAAGCAGGGACTAATAAAGAAAAAAGGTGAGCTGGACAGCAACAAATGCAGATCCGAACCAATGTGGCTAATCATATGCTCTCCATTTATTGTTTATAGACAGTAGTTTATATACACTTCCAGATAGTTTACAATTGTGAGCACACTCTCATTGGCAAGCAAACATTGTTTGTCCATGTCTTAAGGTGGCTAAAGTTTCACACTGCAGACCTATACTAATTCACCCCTGGATAGCTCAGTTCACGGTGGTACACCTTAACATAATTTCTGACTGTGCCACAAACTTATTCTTAACTGCGCCATAGGCTTCAAGGCCTCACCGAGGCCCATATCTGAGGCCTAGGCTGGGGTAGCTCAACCTTCACTCTAAACATATAAATCATGAACATACAGATCGTGACCTCTTTCTCTCAGAAATTCTTCTACAATTCCCCCTTTTACTTTTTGAGCTACCCAAACTGATTCAAAGGCGTCGCTAGTTACTTTCCATACACATTGTAATAAACACGGTATAAAGACTAAAAGAAGTATAATAGTAATAAAAATTATAATACCAAAACGAACTAATTTTATGAACCATCCAGTGAAACATAAATAATTTAGCCAGTTGGCAAACGGAGAGGTTACAACAAGTTTCTTCATATTGTCCTTCAGTTGTGTTAATTGTTTATAGATTGATCGAGAGTGGTCAGACAAATTCATGCAGCACATGCCTTCAAATTCTTCACACCCATGTCCTTGTGCTAAAAGAAGAAAATCAATGGCAGCTCTGTTTTGCAGAACTGCATGACGAATGTCATCCACATCAGCAGCAAGCTCACTTAACATGTTAGATGTGATATTAATTTGCTCTGAGGTCCAGCAGGCTAGGGCTCTCAAATGTGTGAGAGCTGGTGCTGACGCAACCCCGGGGGCAAAAATTGAGGATAGTACTACAGAGGCGTGCCCCCAAAGTGATACATGGTCATTACAATGGGGTTCTAGTTGGAGAGCACTTTGTTTGGTCCGTCGAGGCTTCTGGGGCAATCTTATAACTTGATGGATGGTGGGAGCAAACAGAGTTAATTTACCAAGGTAACATGGGCTTCCCATAGCTTTGTGAGGCACTGCAGACCAGGCTCGAATCCCACAAATGAGGAAAGTTCCTGGTGGTAGTTTTCTTGCCACACCTTTTGATGGTATCACGGATTGTGTCTGATTATTACAATGTTCTGAATAGTTATAATATAATTGGGATCTGGGAGACAACCAAGTGTTGCCATCATGTGGCTGATGTCCTTTTTGTGTTAATTTCATAGCATGAGGTCCAAATATCAAACAGTTATTTCCTGGGACAGAGCCAAAAAGATCGAATTCTTGGGGTGGGATACTAATAAATTTAAGATTTTGCACAACTGCAACAGCTTGCACTCCCAGAACACCTTTTGGGTCTATTTTGGTTTGGGTCCAATTTTTGAATTCTGCCATGGAACCCAGTGGAATTCCAATTAAACAAGTATGAAAAGGACTAGATGGTGTGTTTAAAGACAGGCAGACCAAATCCTGCCCCATTTGATTGGACCACGTGACTCACATGTTTTGTCTCTTGTCGACATCAAGGATTCCAGATACTTTAGTTACAAAGACACTACTTAACAAAAACACTGTGACCCACCACATATTTTTCCCGTTTGTGATTGCTCTGTTTAACATGAAAGAAACAAACTTACTTCTAAACTTAATTCTAAATACAAACTATAAATTATACTAAACTTAATATTATACTGATAATTATCTAACTTAATTTCTAATACTCAAAAAAATTAATTTTCATCAGAACTGGACTTGCCATGGGATGTTCCAGGTAAATCGTTGTCATCAGTGTTGTTATCATGGTTTGTCGGAATCTCTGCCTATGGACACGCATGGGTGAATTTGCTCGGTACCCAAACTGGACCAGTACCTGTTGAGACACACATATAACCTCTACCATTAAACAACACAGGACTTGGCCCTTGCCATTCACCTGTTTGCATGTCCTTGTGATACACATAAAGTCCTGGAATTGCTTGTGGTCTTCTCTCTTTCACTGCTCGATGGTGTATCACCACCGCAGGTTCTTCTCGACCTTCTGCTAAACACAAGTAATTTAGGGTAAACAATACTTTCAACAATCAATTAGATACATCAATCTCATCATTCTGCTTTTTTTTTTTTTCTAGATATTCTTTCAGAGTACGATTTGCACTCTCCACAATAGCTTGACCTGTTGAGGAGTGAGGGATCCCTGTGGTATGTTTCACCCCCCACTTCTGCATAAATGTGGCAATTTGTTGACTGACATAAGATGGAGCATTGTCAGTCTTAATTTCTACAGGTACACCCATAACTGCAAAGCAGGCAAATAAATGTCTTTTTACATGCAGAGCCATTCCCCTGTATGTGCTGTTGCCCAAATGAACTTTGAGTAGGTATCTACAGTGACATGGACATATTTCAGCCTACCAAACTCTGGAACATGAGTGACATCCATCTGCCACAATTCTAAAGCTTTCAGTTCCCTTGGATTCATGCCCAGTCCGAGGCCAGGCCCATAATGACTACATTGAGGGCAGGCACGGACAATTCGTTGAGCATCATTCAGGGGGATCTGAAATTGTCGGTGCATGGCTCTTGCACTGAGCAGGTAAAAACACCCATTCATGCAGAATCGTTGCTGAACCAGGTTGGGACTCCCCCTTTTTGTTTTGCCATTGAAAAACAATTGCAAGTGGACAGGCGTCCCTGTTGAAGAGGAACAGTGGCAACTTCAACCAGGTTAAAAATATTTTTTTTTTTTTTTTTGCAACTCAAATCAGGGCTCTTTGTTGATCAGAGGTACAAACTCGAGTGCTGTTGGCATCAATGCCATGGAGCCAAGGCAGAAATGGTTGTAGATCATCATCAGTAATTCCTTGATAAAGCAGCTGCAATTATGTGTCCTTGCTGTTGCATCGGGTCCTGAATGGCTGTGGTGAATGCTGCAGTTTGATTGCTTTGTTCTGCCCTTGTGGCTCTGACAAGCATCTCGTCGACTGGACAGCCTTGAGGAAGGGTGGCTAAAAGAGTTCTCGCGTGTGAGTTAGCATTTTCAAAAGCAAGTGAGCGAAACAAGTGATCTCTAACATCTGCTGGTAAATCAGGGGTATCTTTCAAAGCAGCTGACAACCTGTCAATGAACTGTCCATATAGTTCTGTGGTTCCTTGCTTTATGGTTGTATAAGGTGCTGGCTTTTTCTTATCTGGTACTGAAAGCAAAGCCTGTTGTGCCAGCTGTTGTGACAATCGATGCATTTAAATTGGGTGAGTTGTACTCTGTTTGTCACATATGGTCCATGCCCAGTCAGCATATCTGGCTGGATTCCATACAAAGGATCTCCCACAACTGCATGTTTGTTGGCTTCCTCAATGACCAGCCTTCTCCATTCCCTTTCAAACATAAGAAACTGTGAAGGTGTCAGCAACAAGGATGTAATGCTAGATGAATTGGCAGGACAAAGAACATCTGCTGTAAGTATATACTGAATTATATTCCTTGCAGCCTCTGATCTGATACCATAATTTGTGACTGTCTGTTTGGCTGACTGGAGAATTTTCCATTCGCGCGGCTCCCAGGTAGCATTCTGGTCTCTTACAATGACAGGACAGGCTAACGATTTGGCAGCGTCTCAGTCCCCATCTAAAATAGCATTTTTCACCACTGAAGCCCACCGGGACCGTATTGGATTTTGCAAAACAGCTGGTAATGTCAATTGTTGCTGAGAAGAAGAGTTCTCTAATCGAGTCGACTGAGCTGAGAGGTTGGCAAGCTGGGCTATATTTTGCTGTAAAGTATTTGTTTTTGGTGTCTTATGGTGTGATCACCTCCTGTTATGATTATTAAAATTGGGAGGGTCTGAATCTGATTCATCTGTGTCAGAGTTTGATGGAAGTGGGCAGTGTTGGGCAACCTCTGTGTGATGTGAACGGGCTGCTGCGGGCTGTACCGCTATTGTCTGTGTTGCTGCTTCTGCTGTCCCGCCGCCGGGCCAGGTCCGAAACCGCCCCCTGTGTGTGGGTCTCTGCCGGCAGCGCTGGCTGCGGGGTGGGCCCCCCCCGCGCGTGTGCGGCTGCGGCGGTGGCTGCGCCTCCTGGGGGGTGCAGGGGCGGCGCCGCCTCGCTCCAGTCGCCGCCCTGGTCTCCTCCCTGGTCTCCGCCCCAGTGTTCCGTCACCTGAGCCAGGAGTGGGGCGGCTGACTCACTTCCTGTTGCCCCTCATTCTGCCTGGCAGCCGGCTGAGTCACTTCCGCCTGGGCCACTACTTCCTGCATGGACGCGCTGACTGGAGCCCTTTGTCCGCGCATCAGCCCCATATTATGAACACCAAAAAATTTCTCGACCTGAGATTGATGGGTCTCACTCCCTGATTGGGGTGGCCCGGAAAGGTGGTAAAGTCTCTCCTCCAACCTGTGCCTTCAAAGAAAGACTCAGTAGTCTTCAGTCGCCCGGTCTCAAGATAGTTTATTGTATGTTCTCTAAAAGATTTTTCTCCCTGAACTGCTGCGGTCCACTCAGCAGTCAGGCAAAGGCACACTCCGACACCCAGGGGGCTGGTGCCTTCTTTTATATCATATATTACATATTAAATATTTATAGTTTTTCCCCAATGCCTATCACCTATATTGAATAGTGACTTTCTACTCTAAACCAATCTGTGAATGTCAACATCACCAAGAACATGGAGGTTAGGAAGAAGAAAGAAAGAAGACAGGGCATGCCCAAATCCCTCCATCTTAGAACTTCTGACCCCCATGTACAAAACTCAGACCCCTCTGTACAAGCCCTAAAACCCCCCTGTACAGCACTCAAAAACTCTTCCTCTCACTTTGTGACTACTTCTACTATAATATCTAAACTTTTGTGATTTCTTGTTCTTCCTGCAAGGTTGGTAAATTGTTCCATGGATCAAGTTCAAAGCCGCAGGGGTCTGTGGCTGCATTCCAGGGTCTCAAATGCTTCTGATCTGGACCCGGAACATCCAAGAGTGTCCAAGGGACATTCTGGGTTCCGACATGAGATGGCTTCGGAATCTCTGTTTTTTCAACCACGGGTCCCTCAAACGCTTGAATTGCCACCTCGGCTGCTCTCCTTCCGGCGGACATACTTTGCAAGGTTTGTAAAACTTCTTTGCAACTGCCCCGAACTCTAACACAGTTTTTTTGTCCCTTCCGCCCTCCATGGCCGAATTCCAAAGCAGCTGCCCTAGTTCTTGCCACTCTGTCTCGCTAAAGAGGAGTGAGGGCTTCTGCAATTTGCGCTTATTTCTCGCCCATAGGGCTAATTGCTCTAAATCAGTGTCCTTTATCTTTTCCCCTCTCTTTGAAAGGATATAAACCAGAAGTCGCAGAGCCACGTCCCAATCTGTATCCATTCTGAGTGCCTTTCACTATCTCGGCTCGCGGCTTACCTTCCAACCACTGTGGGGCGCTCCGTATCTTCCAAATGACACAGCCGTGTCACCGCTCCAGCCACCCTGCCCCGTCTCATCCACCTCCGCCGCACAGCTGTCCACCTCGGTGCGCGGGCAATGCGTGAACCCCAGAGGCTACCAGCAATTTCCTGTTGTGAATAAGCAAAAAAACCGATCTGGAAACCTTTCTCAGGAGGCTTCAGTGCTCTGGCATCCCAATCCCAGGTGCTTTTAAAAGCAATTTGGGATCTGAGCCCCCCGTCGCACCCTCCTACAATCGATTTGGGAGCCGTTTCTTGTCACTATCATAGAAGTGACAGTCATTATTAATTCAACGACTTTTTGAAACTCATCGGAGACTTTCTGTCCCTGTTCACAGGCGCCACGTAAAGCAGGGACTAATAAAGAAAAAAGGTGAGCTGGACAGGAACAAACGCAGATCCGAACCAATGTGGCTAATCATACGCTCTCCATTTATTGTTTATAGACAGTAGTTTATATACACTTCCAGATAGTTTACAATTGTGAGCACACTCTCATTGGCAAGCAAACATTGTTTGTCCATGTCTTAAGGTGGCTAAAGTTTCACACTGCAGACCTATACTAATTCACCCCTGGATAGCTCAGTTCACGGTGGTACACCTTAACATAATTTCTAACTGCGCCACAAACTTATTCTTAACTGCGCCATAGGCTTCAAGGCCTCACCGAGGCCCATATCTGAGGCCTAGGCTGGGGTAGCTCAACCTTCACTCTAAACATATAAATCATGAACATACAGATCGTGACCTCTTTCTCTCAGAAATTCTTCTACAGCGCGGTTTTGAAGTGTGGCCTGTCTGATAATTTCCTCGTCTTCTAGGAGAGAGCTGATGGCGGTAGATGTCAAGTTTGCCTGTTTGACCACCCAGCACTCTAGATGGCCCAATTCACCTAGAGCTTTGACTGCTGCAACCCATGGTAGGAACAGGGACATAGCAACTCATTTTGACTTAGCCCAATGAAAAATTTCTGAATTACAATTTGGGTCCAAATTGTCCGCCCTCCTCTTTTGAATTTTGTTTGCCGATTTTTTTTTTTGTGAGTCCATTCACCAATTAAAGTTTGGTTGGGTGTCAATACGGACAACCGCCCTATGGTACATGGCCCTCCTAAAAGCCGAGACGGAATTACTGCCAATGCCCGATCCCCACAAATCAAGAGCAATCCCTTAGGGAGGCTTTTGGGACTTGAGTGAGATGGGTTGTCTGCCCCAATATGGCTTCTATTATGACACCACCGCTTTGCAGTAAACTCCCCACGATATTGTCTTATGATGTCATACTTGTTAGTGCTAGAAGGTTTTGGGAGGACGGAAAAATGTATGCAGTAAGATGCAGGGGAAGAACCCAATAGCTCTAACTCTTTCTGAACAGTTCAGAAAATTGATAGTAAACATGGCTTTGCAGAGCTTCTGCTGCGGAGACATCCACACAGTTTAGCTGCTCTTTCTATCCAAGACCTGCTTGAGCGTCTGGTGTGCACACTCAACCACAGCTTGATCTGTGAGGGAGTGAGGGATGCCAGCTTTATGTTCCACTCCCCACTGCTGTACAAATTCCAGGAACTCCATGGACGCATACGCTGGGCCGTTATCAGTTTTGATTGTTTTTGGGATCGCCAACACTGAAAAAGCTTGCACTAGGTGCTATTTGGCATGTACAGCCCTTTATCCTGCATGGGCAGAGGCATACACTGCACCTGAGTATGTGTCAATGCTTACATGAACATATTTGAGGCAACCAAAACTAGGAATGTGTGTGATGTCTGTCTGCCACACTTCACAGCTGCCAAGGCCCCGGGGGTTAACCCCCATGCCCATCGATGGCATGGCCTGGAGCTGGCATTTGGGACAGGTGGCCACAATGGCTCGAGCCTGACTCCGTGTTAGCTCGAACTGCTGGATCAGACCAGGCACATTTTGATGGTAATGTTGGTGACTCAGCTATGCCTGTTGGAAGACGTCAGGGAGACGTGCTTTTTCAACTGGTGCAGTAAGGGAGTCTGCTTGGCGATTCCCCTCTGCAATCTCACCTGGCAAATCAGTGTGTGACCTCACATGCATCACAAAAATCGGATGCTCTTGGTGGGAAATCAAATAAATTAGCTTTGAAAGCAATCTGAAGAGATGTTCATTCTCTATTTCTCTGAGCACGGCCTGCTCCACTCTGGACACTACCCCCGCCACATAGGCAGAGCCTATTACCAAATTAATTGGTTCTGAGAACCTCTCAAAAGCTCTTATCACTGCAGCCAATTCAGCCACTTGGGGGATCCCACCACAAACTCAACATCAGCTTCCCAATGCTGAGTCTGTGGATTTTTCCAAGTCATCACCGACTTGTGGGAAGCCCCTGATGCATCCGTGAACACTGTGAGAGCCTTGAGTGGTCTCCAACTTCTCCTGAGGAATGAAGTGGAATTCCTCATTGAACAACTTGTGAGATGGGGTATTGACTGATATTTGTCCCCTGTAGCTGTCCAGAGATAACTGGACACTGGCATTGCTCTGGAGCAAATGCTCAAACATCCCTTTGGTCAATGTCTCAGGAGAGTTCTTTCCCTCCTCAGAAAGTCTGACCGGAAGGTGAATACATGCAAAGTCACAACCCGCCAATTCACACAATCTCACCCTGGCCTTCTGAATCAGCTGAGCTATTAACTCTTGTGGCTCAGTGATGGTCTTGTATCTTTGATGGGAGAGGAAGACCCACTCTATAATCAAGAGTGAATCCTTCTGCCCCTCGATCCATTGGAAAATCAAACCATGTAAATGTGGCAACTTTCCTAGAACAATGAAATGGAATGACACGTTTGGTCACACCAATGAGCCTGCCTCTCTGACAAGGCCTTCTGTACCTTTTCTATTGCCGCCTTTGCCTCTGGGGTCAGTTCCCTGGGAGAGGCCAGCCCCCTCTCCCCCCTCAATAACTTAAAGAGAGGGTCTAGATCCTCATTTCTGAGGCCTAGCCAGGGTCTTACCCAATTCAAAGACCCACACAAGGAGTGGAGATCTGCTAGTGTTTTGGGATTGCAATCAATTTCCAATTTCTGCAGAACAATGGTCCTGGCAGTGATTTCCAAAACCAGGTATTTCCAAGGTGGCATCCTTTGAACTTTATCTTCCTGCAACTGAAATCCAGCAGAGGTTAAAACCTTGACCACTAGGTCAAGCATGTGTTGGAGTATAGAGTCATTGGGGGCACACACAAGCACATCATCCATGTAGTGAAGGATGATGGCATCCTTTCTCTCCCTGCGTACCAGAGACAGTAATGAGGCTACACATTGTTGGCATATGAAAGGACTCGATTTAAGACCCTGAGGCAAGACCTTCCAGTGATAGTGCTTCATTGGGGCTTCCCGATTGATGGTGGGAACCGAGAATGCAAACCGTGGGGCATCTTCAGGGTGCAATGGAATTTGGAAGAAACAGTCCTTGATATCTAGGACAGCCAATTGCCAATCTCGAGGGAGCATTGTTGGACTAGGCATCCCTGGTTGGAGTGGTCCCATGTCCTCTATAATTCTGTTTATTTCTCGGAGATCATGGACCAACCTCCACTTGTCCTTTCCTGGTTTCTTTATTACAAAGACTGGGAAATTCCAAGGGCTATCTGTCTCTTCTACATGTCCTTGAGCCAATTGCTCCTCCATGAGCTCCTCAAGCGCCTTGAGCTTCTCTTTACTCAAAGGCCACTGTGCTGCCCACCTTGGGGTGCTATCCAACCACTTTAACTTGTGGGTAGGGCGCTCCACAGTGGCTATTTCCAAAAATCCTGGGGTGTCTTAGGAATGACCAATTTGACTCCCCACTGGGACATAATGTCTCTCCCCCACAGGGGGGCCTTATAGTCTGCAACGAATGGATGAACACTTGCCAATTTTCCATCGGGTCCCTCAATTTGCACAATGCTTTTTGAAATCTTTGCCAATGTGGTTCCTCTTATGCCCTGAAGTTTGCCAGCCTCAGGTTGCAATTCCCACTGTGGTGGCCACATGGTCTTAGGTATTGCCATGATATCTGCGCCCATGTCTAGAACCCCCTCCACATGGAGGCGCTCTGACCCACAGGCTAGACTGCATGCCATTGAGGGTTTATTCTCTCCCACCACCTCTGCCCAGTAGACTTCTGGTGATTTTCCTTCTGCTGTGATTTCTGCTGGAACAGGAATGGCCTGGGCAAAAATTTGCCCCTTTTCTAGGTAAAATGGTGGGTGCATGCAGCGTGCCAACAACATAAGGCCTGTTATCTTTCCCTTAGTGGTCATGGGAGCTACCTCAGCCTCCAAGGGTGTGTGTGCTGTGTCCCCAATAACAAAATACTCACTGTCCAGTCCCTTGTGGTAAACCGTCAGGTCCTGTGAGGTGTTTGACAGGTCCGCTATAATCACTTCCCAATCAGTAGATCTGAAATGAAAACCTTTGGTAGTCACCAGCCGAAATCGGCCTAGTGGCTGCCAAACCTTGTTAGTTGAACATTTGACTTTTTTTTTTCCCACCCCCCCACCCCCCCCCCGTGGGTCCTGTCCTCCCCCTTTTTTGTTGAGAAAGAGGCGTTTGCCCATGTGGGTCCCGCTATATTTATATCTTTGCACGTGATTGTATTAACAGCGGGCACATGCTGTAAATTCAGGTTTTTTTGTTTGTTGAACTTTTCCTGTTTCTGGTTTAGGGGGCAGGTTCTGGCGAAATGTCCTGGTTTCTTGCAACGGAGGCAGATGATGTGCTGCAGCTGGTCTGATGACATTGGTTGCCTCCTTGGACCTGGTACCGCAGCTGCTGCAGGCTGTGGGTATGGCGATCCTGTATGTCTGTCAGGAGTACCAAACAGTTCTGCTTTCCTGGTACTAGCTTCTATCATCTGTGAGAGACTAGGTGATCGGTCAAGGGGGAGGCTGAGAATAATTCTACGACAGGTCTCATTAGCATTCCTCTGAGCCATTTCTTCAATCTCTCCTGCTCAGGAAATGACAATTGGCTCCCAGCCAACTGGGTCCAGAAAGGAAGGAAGGGTTAAACTACCATGGTTCCAGCTACAGGGGTCTCTGGGGGGGGGGGGGGGGGGGGGAACCATTCCCCACAGCAATGCAACAGTCACCTACTGCTACAGGTGTCCTGAACAAATTGTGTCATCCCATCATTGTTCTTTTGATTTTGGTTTCTATTGGATTTATTTTATTGGCAAACCTACACATCATGAATTGGAAAATGATGAAATGGTTGGCAAAATTGAACAATTTAGTCAATACCCCATCTACTGTAGACACTCCCAGGGTTATTGACACAAGGTGAATACATTAAAATAAACAATCGGCCCTTGTGAAAAGATTTTGATTGTGTTATAACTTTTAATTAAAATTGATTATTTATGTTCTAATTTTTTCATTTAAAATTGATTATTTGTAATTGTTAGGAAATTGTAAGTATATTTTTAATTGGAAAATTGATTCTTTGTTTTTGTTTTCCTTTTTCCTTATTTCTTTCCCTTATCTTTTTTCCTTATTTTCTTTTTTTTTCTAATTTTCTGTCTCTTTTTTTCAGGATATGTTATTACCACAGTGACGAGTCCTGAAGATTTCAGAACAGTGCTACAGATGGAGCTCTCTCGACGATGATAGTGAGTGACAGGGTGGTGTAAAAGACGGTCCAAAGTTTCCTTCATCTGCCTCACAACAATCGCAAGGACCCTGAAGACCTCTAACAGGAGTTCTGGCCTAGCCGAGGTAGATGCTTACCAAGTGACTGTTTGCAGGTGCACTCACTGTGCTTCTACAGAACGTTGCATTCCAGCAGGTTGTGACAAGTGGTGGCTTGTACCTGCATGCCTGCACCTGCTTCACAGACCAAGGGTGTCTTCACAATGGCCCATCAATCTTCCCTGCCTTCTGGCCAGATGCCACTCGCTTTGGCTAAAGACTATATAAACTGTAACTTTTTGAGAAGACTTTGGTAAACCCCCACGGACGACGACAAATCCATGTGGCTGGACCATTGAGGACCTCATCTCAACGGTGGTAGCTGTAATCCCCCATCCTCTCTTTTCTCTCTATTCTTTATTTTCTTTTCTGTCCCCTCTATCGCATTTGCTGTTGGTACCAAAAATAAAGGTGCCTTTGTTGTGATTAAAATGATGGTCCCCTGCTGTTTGCGTTTTTTCACTTTTGGGATTGGTTAACGAACCATCACGACACCCCGCTCCTCTAAGTGACAAGGGCCACGCAGGTCTGGAGTGGGGCTTCCTCTGTTGCTGAGAGGTGGTTTCTGAGAACGTTGAGCAAGTGTGTTGCTTGTGCTTGAGGTCCACGCATGTCCGGAATGGGGCTTCCTCTGTTCCTGAGTGGCTGTTTGTGAGAATTCTGAGCAGGTTTGTTGCTTGTGCCTGAGGGTCACGAGGTTTGGGGCAGGGCTTCCTCCATTGCTGAGAGATTGTTTGGGAGAACGCTGAGCCAGTGTGTTGCTTGTGCTTGATGGTCATGTGTTTTGGGACGAGGCTTCCTCTGTTGCTGAGAGGTTGTTTGTGGGAATGCTGAGCAGGTATGTGTCTTTTACTTGAGGGTCATAAGGTTTGGGGCGGGGCTTCCTCAGTCACTGTGTGCTTATTTTTGGGAACACTGAGCAGGTGTGTGGCTTGTGCTTGAGGGCCACAGAGTTCCAGAGTGGGGCTTCCCCCATTTCTGGCAGGTTGTCTGTGTGAACTCTGAGCAGGTGGTTTGCATGTGCTTGAGGGCCATACAGGTCCAGAGTGGGGCTTCCTCCATTGCTGTGTGGCTTTCGTGGGAACACTGACAAGGGGTGTTGCTTCTGCTTGACAGTCACAATATTTCGCCTGGGGCTTCCTCCATCACTGAGTTGTTATTTTTCAGAACGCTGAGCAGGTGTGTTGCTTGTGCTTGTGGGCCACGCAGATCCAGAGTGGGGCTTCCTCTGTTGCTGAGTGGCTGTTTGTGAGAATGCTGAGCAGGTGTGTTGCATTTGGTTGAGGGCCAAGCAGGTCCAGTGTGGGGCTTCCTGCATTAATTTGTTCAAAGAACCAACAGTCTCAGCCTGTCAACAGTCCTTTTCCAGAATCAATGGAAGGATGGAATACTCACTCCCCACTCGGTGAGAGGCCATCTGATTGATGGTCATCATCTTGATCATCATTCTGAGGTTGCCTGTTGGCCACATTCTGGTTTTGGTGTCGCATGTCAGGGTGGATACACCTCTCAGGTACCCATCGTACTCCAATATCTGTGGAAACGCATGTATAGCCGTGGCCCCAAGCGATAAGGTCACATGGGCCCTCCCATTTATTAGTGGCTAGGTCCCGTATACAGACTTCTGCTCGAGGCAGGTGCGTCTCACCTGAAGAATGCAATGCGAGAGAATTATTTAAAATGACAAGATTCTTTGAATTCTGTGGCACTGTGAGGTGGTTGATTTGATTTGTCCAGGCATCCCCCTTTTTGTTTTGTTTTGTTTTGCACGTGGAAGGCACCATAAAGGCAAACCTTGGTTTGTCATCAGGTGGGTGAGGGCATACCAGGCTGCAATGCCCCCATGCTTTCTGTCACCACATCAGTATTCTGGAGGCCCTATAAGAGCTTCCATTTCCCAGCCTTTATCACAAAGACGGGAGTATTCCAGGGACTAGCAGAGGGCTCAATGTGTCCCTGTTGACAAAGGGTGACCAATTTCTTCTGTCAGGGGCCACTGATGAACCCAAATGGGTTTGTCCACCAGCCACCATAAAGGCAGCGTAGGATATCTTTTGCCCTTCAATGCAGTGGCCTCAATTAAAAATCTATCCCAATTTGCACTCCCCAGGCAGCCAATACATCCCGCCCCCAGAGATTGATCCAAGATGGAATGACATAAGGTCAAACTGCAGCCGTTTGCCCATTTGCATTGCTGCTCAGCATAAACCGTTGGCTCATCCAGGTACATGCTGCACCCCCCACCCTTACGATTGCCGACCCCATGGGATCCGAAGGCCACATAAGAGGCCACGCAGAGAGGGAGATGACTGTCACATACACCCCTGTATCAGTCAAACATTGACTCTCAATCATCGGCAGGCAGGCACCCAGTAGGGTCAGGGTACACACCATCTGGGATCGCTGAGCAGAAATGTCTACAGACCAGAGGGCTTGTGGCAGTTCCGTGGATCCGAAGCCACCACCCCCATGAGTCTGCTGGTCAGTTCTGGGGACACATGACTGAAAAGGCACAAGTTGAGCAATCTGAGTCCCTGCCGGAATAGTGACGGGGGGGAGGGCGTGAAACTGTAGCACAAATCTGACCTGAAAAGTCAGTCAATGACTTCTGGGTGAATAAAGATTCCTTGGTGGGTAGCACTAGATTTCCCCACAAGCAGCGTGCCCAGTCCCTGTCCCAAAGGTCCGAACACATCCAAAGGAACTTTAAGTTCACGAGAGGATTCTAAGATGACCACGTCGGCAGTACATACATCCACGCCGGCCGACCCATGGGTGATGCCTCCAAGCTGACTGGGCAGACTTGAGCCAGCGCCATGCTCTGAGGAATCACTTGTGTCAGGGCGCAATTCCCCTGTGCACTCATTGTCCCATTTCCAGGCCCTACCAAAGGCGGGCCATTGGCATGAAATTTAGCCTTTCATTGGTTTGAGTAATGACCTGCCCTCAGGCATCTAGAGTACAAGAAGGTGGCTCCTGGCCCTGTTGGTTTGCTTGTGCCTTGCTTTCTCTTGCCCTTATTTTTGCTCTTCTTCTGTTGTCTGTCCCCTAAGGGTACCTGGCCTGGCTGTGAAGCAACCGCCAGGGCAGACACCTTGTGGTCTACAGAACCCATCTTGGCACATTCATTGACCATGTCCACCAGCATCGGGTCGCCTGGAAGAGCATCTCTGATCTTCCAGCACTCACTGTTCGAGTTGACCCAAGCCAGCTGCTGGTATAAAATCCACCTCAAGGCATCATCCTCAACCTGTTTCTCCAGGACAGCTGTAAGCCTCTCAGCAAATAGCAAAAAAGGCTCACCCGCACCTTGAACTATCGTTGTAAACTGTGGCCTGGGGGACATCGTCTCAATAGTTTTCAACAATGCATTAAATCCTACCCTTTGCCACTCCTCAAGAACAGCAGAGTCCCAGGTAGCCTGAAAATCAGGATTGGAAAAGGCCTGCTCTCCGAAGAAAGCATCCACCCCCACACCATAGGCAAAAGCCTGTTGCTTGCTGACAGCTTTGCAGCAGCCTGCACCCAGTTGTCCAAAAAAAACTCATATTGCACAGGCTGAAACAGTGCCTGAGCAATATGCTTGATATCAAATGGAGCAAGCAGGTCTGAGTTTATCACCCTGAGAGCCTGCATAACTTGCACAGAGGCAAGGCCATATTTCACAACCTTGTCCTGCAAATCCTGGATCACCCGCCAGGCAATGACATCATGCTTGTTGGTGTATCCTGAATTTGGGACAGGTTTATACACGGGAAGAGCTTGCACCTGGCCTTGTGGCAGAACATGGTTCTCCTGAACCACCTGTGTTCCCCCCACAGATGCTGTATAAGCTGTCTGACTGACATCCGTGGCCCCTCCCCCCAGAGCAAGTGTGGTGTCAGCTGCACACTGTGGCCTTCCCACCCCATTGGACTGATCCCCATACCAATCTTCTGAAGCTCACATCCTAACAGCATCCCAAAAGCTGGGATTGTTCTTGGAGCGCACGGTCACCCGAAAGGGAGGCAAAGTCCAAAGATTTCCCACGGACAGTGATTCTGCCCATTGGTGCCAGCATTACGCCACCAGGGCATGCCCCCACTGGGGGGCTGGCCACTGTCATTCATCACTGTCGCTGTCCCCATCCAGGGGTGGGGAGGACAGCCTGCGGGCAGCAGGGGGTGGTGGGTTGGCCAAAGGCTCTGAAGTCGAATGTCCGACTGCTGTCCACGAAACTGAAGAGAGGGTTGCAAGCCCAGATGCATGGGGGCTGGCCGCCAGCTGTGCTGCAGCTGGAGGCTCAGCCACCGACAGCACGGTCGGAGGCGTAGTGGTGAGCGGTGCAGCCGCGGCCGGCGGCACTACTGCCACTGCCGCAGGCTGCAATGGAGAAGGTGTAAAAGACATTAAGTCAGCCAAGCCAGCCGCCGCACTGGGAAGGAGAGGACGCAGATGCTCTGCAACCAAAGACGGGGGAACAAAAGGAGACACTGCCCCTGCTGTGTGATTCACCGTTTGGAGAGATGGTACTGATGCTGAGGTCACGGTCGCTGTCATCTGCATAGGTGCCATGGAAAAGGAGGGGGAAACTGGCCGGGTGCGTGACATCGGCTGGAACAAACACTCACTGGCAGGCATCGATGATGGGCGCGGCCGGTACAGCTGCACAAGCTCTGTCGCTGACAGCAAGGGAGCTGATGGAGCGGCCAGTGTTGTGGTGACCACCAATGGTGAAGCAGACCCTGCCCCCAACCATGATGTGGGGGAAAAATCTTGAAATGGCCGCCACAGCAATCTGCTGGCCGCCTGTCGCAGAAAGGAGGAGAACGGACCCGCCGGTGACAAAGGGGCCAAAAGCGGCACAGGTCGAGAAGTGCCGCCACCCAGGCGCTGCCAAGACATGGCTATCGTTCTCGGCAGCATCAATGTTGCGAAAGGAGGAGACGGCGACCTCCCAGAGACATAGGGATCGGGACTTGTGGGCGGAACATAATGTCCAGACTAGAGAAAGGTTCCGCGGAGAGATCCCATGCCTCCTGCCAGCCTGCACGGAGCCGGGGAAAAACTGGCAGTCGCCCAATCTGGCCAACGTCCCGCCCGGGGCGCTGCCGCCACCTTCGTCTTCTGAACTCCTCACCTCCAACCCACCATCTGGGGTTGGGATGGCATGGAACAGACATCTTCACACAGCCATGAGCCGAGGCACCGCAAAATCCCCTCCAAAAACCTCCTCAGCGAGCCGGTAGCCCAATGCCTCCCACAGGATCGGACTAAAACCAATGTCCATACCCACTGGGAAATCATGAGCCCTGGCCCATGTTAATAAATTGCAGAGGAAATCATCCGACATAGAGAGTCCCGTAAAGGAAATCAGGTCCCTCCACACAGAAACAACCGTGTCCTCTTCTTTAGAAGCAGGATTCCCCATCTCAGAAACACTGGCACCCAACCTCAGCAAAGTACAAACTGTCCGCTGTGCTGGGAAACTCCGTCCCCGCACATTGTTTTAAGTTGTCAGGGCAAAACTGCAGTCCCAGTCCCTTCCAGGCAGGCGCGGGGAGAAGTCGTTACCTCTCCAGGAAAACAGAGGGTGTCTGGACGTGGGCGTACCACACGGGAACTGGGGGGCCGCAGAGGGTTTTCAGCAGGGGTCCCGAGCGATCCACGAGGAGCCGATCGGTGCAATTCACGTCGGGGTCACCAGACGTCGCTATTGAGTAAGAAAGTGGCATGGACTCCAAGAAAGCCGGTTTGCACAACAGCAAATTTAATGCAAAAAATCTCCTCTTTATAGACTGACTCGACACATTCTACCTGATTGGCTAATTAACAAAAACACTTTTCTCACAAAAAAATCCTTGAGAAGAACAGAAAAACAAAGAGTAGAAAAACAGCACCTGCAGGTTGTTTACAATAACAAGCTATCATGATTTTTGTACAACTCCCTAAAAGTCTCACGAGTCTGCTGTGAGAAAACTTACCTCGTTTTCTCGCTCCCTGACCAGGCTGTCGCATCCACTGTTGTGCTTGAAGGAAACAAGTTTTGGGGCGGGACTTCCTCTGTTCTGAGAGGCTGTTTGTGAGAATGCTGAGCAGTTATGTTTTGCTTGTGCTCTAGGGGCACGCAGTTCCAGATTGGGGCCTCCTCCATTGCTGAGAGGCTGTTTGTGAGAATGCTGAGCAGATGTGTTACTTGTGCTTGAGGGCCACGCAGGTCCAAAGTGGGGCTTCCTGCGTTACTGAGTGCCTGTTTGGGAGAACATTGAGCAGGTTGGTTACTTGTGCTTGAAGGTCACGAGGTTTGGGGCGGGCCTTTCTTCGTTGCTGCTAGGCTGCCTGTGAGAATGCTGAGCAGGTGTGTTGCTTGTTCTTAATGATCATGAGGTTTGGGTCAAGGTTTCCTCTGTCACTGAGTTGTTATTCTTGGGAACACTCAGCATGTGTGTTGCTTGTGCTTGAGGGCCATGCGGGTCTGATGTTGGGCTTCCTCTGTTTCTGAGAGGCTAGTTGTGAGAACGTTCAGCAGGTTTTGGGTGAGGCTTCCTCTGTCACTGAGTGGTTATTTGTGGGAACCTTGGGTTGGTGTGTTGCTTGAACCTGAAAGTCACAGTGGTCTGGAGTGAGGCTTCCTCTGTTGCTGAGAAGACTGAGCATGTGTGTTGTGTGTGATTGAGGGTCATGAGGTTTGGGCTGGGGCTTCCTCCGTTGCTGAGTGGCTGTTTGTGAGAAAGCTGAGTAGGTGCATTGCTTTTGCTTGCAGGCCACGCAGGTTCGTAGTGGGGCTTCCTCCGTTACTGAGAAAATGTTTATTAGAATGCTGAGCTGGTGTGTTTCTTGTGCTCGAGAGCCACGCAGGTCCAGAGCTGGGCTTCCTTGGTTGCTGAGTGGCTGTTTGTGAGAATGCTGAGTGGGTGTGTTGCTTGTTCTTGAGGGCCATGCACGTCCGGAGTGGGGCTTCCTCCCTTGCTGAGTGGCTGTTTGTGAGAAAGCTGAGGACGTGTGTTTCTTGTGTTTAGGTTCACACAGGTCCAGAGCTGGGCTTCCTCCATTGCTGAGTGCCTTTTTGTGGGAACCCTGAGGAGGTGTGTTGTTTGTGCTTGAGTGTCACACGGTTTGGGGCGGGGCTTCCTCTGTTGCTGAGAGACTGTTTGTGAGAATGCTGCGCAGGTGTGCTGCTTGTGCTTCAGGGCCATGCAGGTCCAGAGTGGGGCTTGCTCGCTTGCTATGAAGCTGTTTGTGAGAACACTGAGCAGTTGTGTTGCTTGTGCTTGATGGTAGAAATGTTTGGGGTGGGGCTTCCTCCATCACTGAGTGGTTACTTGTGAGAATGCTGAGCAGGTGTGTTCCTTGTGCTTGAGGATCACGAGTTTTGGGGCGGAGCTTCCTTCTTCTCTGAGTAGCTTTCTGATTAAAAGAGCCCTCTTGGGTGAGCGGCGACTCAGAGCGCGGTGAACAGGAGCGGGCTCTGCAGGCATTGCACAGCAGTTTGCGGGGCAGTTTGCGCAGGCAGAGCAAGCTGGCAGGGTTGCAGGGTTTCTTGCTAGTAAAGTTTCCTTTGTGTTGTACACAGTGTTTCTCTTGGTTGGTAGGTTTTAGCATTTCTGGTCGTAACGGTTTGGACACGATCAAAAACTGTAGTTAGTACTAGTGTATGTAATCAGATGGAACCCTCCAAAAAGGATGCATCTGTCCTGACCCATTTCTGTGCAAAGTGTTTGAGCTTATCAGTGGTTTCAGGGGATGTTGCGGTGGAAACCTTCCTGCGGTTTGAACAGGTGAACGATCTCCTTTCACTGGTGGCGGAGCTTAGAGAGGAAGTTGAAAGACTAAGGAGTATCAGGGAAAGTGAAAGGGGAATACATTGGTGGAGTTCAGCCCTTCCATCCTTGAGGGAAGCCCACCAAGATTTAGAGGACTCCCTTGCCTCTCACTGTCAGACAATAGAAGGACACCTGGCAGATGAAGGGTAGTGGAAGTGGGTACCTACTTCAGGAGGTAATAATAAAAATACCTCCTGACTCCCACTCCCCAGCCAGGCGCTACTTCAGAATTGGTATGAATCCCTGGATTTGGAGAGATAACCAGATAATTTAGAAGAAAATTATCTACACAGTGAGCCTCCCAATCATGATTCATCTATGAAAGGATTACCACCTCTAACATCAAAAAGGAAAGAAGGGTAATTGTGGTGGGTGACGCCCTTATGAGGGGAACAGAGGGCCCCATATGAAACAGGGACCAAAAATAAAAAGGTGAGCTGGACAGGAACAAACGCAGATCCAAACCAATATGGTTAATCCGACGTTCTCCCTTTATTGTTTACAGACAGTAGTTTTTATACACTTCTAGACATTTTACAATTGTGAGCACACTCTCATTGGCAAGCAAACATTTTTTGTCCTTGTCTTAAGGTGGCTAAAGTTTCACACTGCAGACCTATACTAATTCATACCTGGATAGCTCAGTACACTGTGTTATACCTTAACATAATTTCTGACTGCGCCACAAACTTATTCTTAACTGTGCCACAGGCTTCAAGGCCTCTCCGAGGCCCACGTCTGAGGCCTAGGCTGGGGTAGCTCAACCTTCACTTTAAACATATAAATCACGCACATCCAGATCGTGACCCATTTCTCTCAGAAATTCCTCTACACCCATATGTTGATGAGACCCACCCCACAGAGAAGTCCGCTGCCTCCCTGGGACCCGGGTATGGGATATTACTGAGACACTTCCTGGGCTGATTCAGCTTTCTGATTAATACCCACTGCTGATACTCCAGGCTGGCAGTGATGAAATTGAAAAGAGGAGTGTCAGGGCAATTAAAAGGGACTTTAGGGCACTGGGGCAAGTAGTTGATAGGACAGGGGTACAGGTAGTCTTTTCCTCAGTCCCTTTGGTGGCTGAGAAAAACGGTGAAAGGAATAGGAGAGCTCACATTATTAATAAGTGGCTCAAGGGTTGGTGGCGTCGGCAGAATTTTGGATTCTTTGATCATGGGACAACTTTTACGGCACATGGGCTACTAGAACCAGATGGGCTCCATCTCTCTGTTAAGGGTAGAAAGTTTTTAGCTTGTGAACTGGCGGAACTTGTTGAGAGGGCTTTAAACTAGGTTTGAAGGGGGAAGGGGATGTAGCTGGGCTCTTTGGAAGCAAGCCCAAAGGTGGCAAGCCTGAGTTAGGAGTGATATCAGCAGCCCAGCTGAGGTGCATGTATACCAATGCATGCAACATGGGCAACAAATAAGAAGAGCTGGAGCCATGGTGCAGCAGCAGAGCTATGATGCAATTGCCATCACAGAAATGTGGTGGGATGACTCACATGCCTGGAGTGCTGCACTGGATGGCTACAAGCTCTTCAGGAGAGATAGGAAAGGGAGAAGAGGTGGAGGGGTGGCCCTTTATATTAGGGAGGCTTTGGATGCCATAAATATTGAAACTAATGATGATGAAGTTGAATGCCTATGGGTAAGGATTAGAGGGAAGGCCAATAAGGCTGGCATCCTACTGGGAGTCTGTTATCATCCACCCAACCAGGATGAAGTGGTGGACAATTCATTCCATAAACAGCTAGAGAATGTTTCTGGATCATCAGCCCTTGTTCTTGCTGGCAATTTCAACTTGCCAGACACTTGTTGGGAACTCAATACAGCTGAGAAAAAGGCAGTCCAGGAAATTTTTAGAGTTTGTGGAGGACAACTTTTTGTCACAGCTGGTGGGTGAGCCCACCAGGGGAGGGACTATGCTATATCTTATTTGCAAATAGAGATGGATTGGTGGGAGATGTGGTGGTTGGAGGACGCTTGGGGCATAGTGATCATGAAATTATGAAATTCTCAATATTTGGTGAAGGCAAGAGGAACATTAATAAGACTTTTACATTGGACTTTCAGAGGGCAGACTTTGGCTTATTCAGGAGACTTATTCAGAGAGTTCCTTGGGAAGTAATCCTTAAAAATAAAGGAGTTCAGGAAGGGTGGGCATGCCTCAAAATGGAGATCTTGAGGGCACAGGAACAGACTGTCCCTGTGTGTCGAAAGACAAGTCGACAAGGCAAACGTCCAGCCTGGATGGGCAAGGAGATTTTGGAGGAATTCAAGAATAAAAAAAGGATGTATTATCTTTGGAAGGTGTGTCAGGTTTCTCAGATAGTATTTAAGAGGGCTGCTAGAGTATGTAGAAAAAAAAAATTAGGGAGGCTAAAGCTCAGTTTGAACTTAATATGGTGACTTCTGTAAAGGATAATAAAAAAAGTTTTTATAAATATATTAATGGTAAAAGGAAGGGTTAGACTGACCTTTGTTCTTTACTAGATGCAGAAGCAAACTTCGTTACTGCAGATGAGGAGAAGGCAGAGGTTCTTAATGCCTTCTTTGTCTCAATTTTTAGTGAGAAGACTTGCCCCCAGGATAACTGTCCTCTTGGGTTGCTTGATGATATCAGAGAGCAGAATGGTCCCCCCATTATCCAAGAGGAGGCAGTCAGAGAACTGCTGATCCGCTTGGATATTCAAAAATCCATGAGACCAGATGGGATTCATCCCAGAGTGATGAGGGAGCTGGCAGATGAGTTTGCGAAGCCGGTCTCCATCATTTACCATCAGTCCTGGCTCACTGGTGAGGTTCCAGATGACTGGAAGCTGGCCAATGTGATTCCCATTCATAAAAAGGCTGGGAAGGATGATCCTGGAAATTATAGGCTGGTTAGCCTGACCTCAGTACCAGGTAAGGTTATGGAACAGTTTATACTGAGTGTCATCACAGAGAACTTACAGGATGGCTAGGGCATTAGACCCAGCCAGCATGGGTTTAGGAGGGGTAGGTCATGTTTGACCAACCTGATCTCCTTTTATGATCAAGTGACCCACCTAGTGGATGCAGGAAAGGCTGTTGATGTTGTGTACCTGGACTTCAGCAAGGCCTTTGACACTGTCTCCCACAGCATACTCCTGGAAAAGCTGGTAGCCCACGGCTTGGACAGAAGCAGTCTTTGCTGGGTTAAGAACTGGCTGGATGGCTGAGCCCAGAGGGTGGTGGTGAACGGTGCTGCATCCAGCTGGCGGCCAGTCACCAGTGGTGTCCCTCAGGGGTCTGTGCTGGGACCAGTTCTGTTTAATATCTTTATTGATGAAATGGATGAGGGGAATGAGTCTTTGATTAGTAAGTTTGTGGACGACACTAATCTAGGATCATGCGTCGATCTGTTGGAGGATAGGATGGCTCTGCAGAGAGACTTGGAATGGTTGAATGGATGGGCAGAGTCTAACAGGTTGAAGCTTAATAAATCCAAGTGGCGAGTCCTGCATTTTGGCCACAATAACCCCCTGCAACCTTATAGGCTAGGGACAGTGTGGCTGGACAGTGCCCAGGCAGAAAGGAACCTGGGGGTGCTGGTTGACAGCCAGCTGAACATGAGCCAGCAGTATGCTCTGGCAGCCAAGAAGGACAATGGCATCCTGGCCTGTATCAGGAATAGTGTGGCCAGCAGGAGCAGGTAGGTCATCCTTCCCCTATACTTGGCACTGGTGAGGCCGCAACTTGAGTACTGTGTCCAGTTCTGGGCCCCTCAGTTTAGGAAGGATGTTGAGATGCTTGAGTGCATCCAGAGGAGGGCAACAAGGCTGGTGAGGAGCTTGGAACACAAGCCCTATGAGGAACAACTGAAGGAGCTGGGGTTGTTTAGCCTGGAGAAAAGGAGACTCAGGGGTGACCTTATCACTCTCTGCAACTTCCTGAAAGGTATTTGTAGTCAGGTGGGGGTTGGTCTCTTTCACCAGGCAGCAACTGACAGAACCAGAGGACACAGTCTCAAGGTGTGTCAAGGGAAATATAGGTTGGATATTAGGAAGTTTTTTACAGAAAGGGTGATAAATTTCTGGAATGGTCTGCCTGGGGAGGTGGTGGAGTCACCATCCCTGGATGTGTTTAAGAAAAGAATGGATGTGGTACTCAGTGCCATGGTTTAGTTGAGGTGTTAGGGCATGGGTTGGACTTGATGATCTTGAAGGTCTCTTCCAACCTAGTCATTCTGTGAATTCTGTGAATTCTGTAAAGCTTTAGTGCCTGTTGAGAATGAATATGTTGTAGTGCAAGGGGGCAACTAGTAAATCTAAAAAAGCATATTTTTACAAACCTCTAAAATATAGACTGGGGAAAGAGTAGGGCATCCACAAGTCTAGATACATACCCTGTTGGGAAGGATGAAAGTTTGACAAGAAAGTCTCACAGATATGTATGCTTGGCAGAAAGATTTTTGAATGTAGAATCTGAAGAAGGAATAGAATTGAAAGCAAGTTTTGATACAGAATAAAAGAATTGCTGAGCCAGTCTTACTGGATAACTAAGAAGGCAAAGGGTATGTTAGTTCAAGGGGTTTTTATAGCTTAGAGCAAAGGATAAACCTACCTCAAACAAGATGTTTTTACCAAGCAGAAAGATAGCAGAGGCAAACAAGACTGCCGATGTTGCAAGAAGAAAAAAGATTTCCAAATTTTCCACTGCAAGAAAACTGAAAAACAACTTCTAGCTTAAACTGTAACATACTAACTTTTAGTGATTGGAGAATAGTAACATGAATATGGTAATTATAGTAGTTATGATAGGCTATAGGTAAAAGTAAAGGTATAGATTGCTTCTTCTGTATTAAGATGCTCAACAAAGAAAAGTATATAATGCGTCGTAACCAAAATTAAGGGGTCTTCAGGCTTGTCTGCAGCTGGAGCTGACAGCTGTAGCCACAGGCTCTGTCACCCATGACCCTGGACTGCTGTAACATCTTTGATACAATAACCTGCATTTAGAAGAGCGGCCTGAAGTCCCACATCCCTCATTATGGCTCTTACAATACCCAATTCGCCAAAGGCGCTTTTAGGGACAAACTTATTAGAACGATTACAAGCAACCATCACATTCAAAGATGGGGAGGTTACTCTAGAAGTAAATTATCAAAAGTACATAGAAGTGCTAAGTTTAATACTGACAGCTATTGAACCCGAAGAAGAAATTAGTGAGAAAATATTGAACCAAGTATCTCATAGATTATGGGCCTCCAATGTACCAAGGAGGGCAAAAAATGCCCCTCCTATAGGAATCAAACTTAAAGAAAGGAAACCACCAGTTAAGATCAAGCAGTGCCCCCTGAAAAAAGAAGACAGGGAAGGGATCAGCCCAATAATTGAGAACTTTTTGCAATTAAGATTGCTAAAGGAATGCCAATCTGATTTTAATACTCCCATTTTACATGTTTGGAAGCCTAATAAGTCATATAGAATAGTACAAGATTTAAGTGCTGTCAACAAGATAACAGGATTTATATCCTGTGGTAGCAAATCCATATACTTTGCTAACCCGCTTAACACCTTAGCTAACTTAGTTTACCATTTTAGATCTGAAAGATGCCTTCTTTTGCCTCCCCATCCATGAAACCAGCCAGAAAAATCTTTGCATTCAAATAAGAAAGCCCTAAAAGTGGGCGCAAAACTCAGCTCACATAGACCGCATTACCTCAAAGTTTTAAAAACTCTCCCACTCTATTTATAGAACAACTTGCAAAAGACCTAGAGTCCTAGCAAGTTCCACCAGAAGAAAGAAGGCTATTGCAGTACGTAGATGATCTTTTAATAGCCACTCAGAAAAAGGAGGCATGTGTGGCCTAGACAGTAAGCCTTTTAAATTTCCTAAGACTCCAAGGATACAGAGTATCAAAGAAAAAGACACAGATAGTAAAACAGAAGGTAATCTACTTGGGATGCGAGGTTAGTGCTAGAAAACAGACTTTAAAGCAAGATCACAAGGAAGTGAAATGCCAAACCCCAAAACCTCAGACAATAAAAGAACTGAGTCTTTCTAAGACTAACAAGATGGTGCCAGCTATGGATTTAAAACTATGAGCTACTCATAAAACCCCTATATGCTCTTATTGTTAATAGAGATCTCCAGTGGACAAAGGAGGCCACACAAGCCTTTCATTGGCTAAAGAGTACCCTCATGTCAGCTCCAGCTTTAGGACTTCCAAACATGAGTAAACCATTCTTTCTTTTTTTCCCATGAGAAACAGGGGATTGCCTTAAGAATGTTAGCCCGGGATTTGAGTCCATATGGAAGAGCAGTTGCCTACTTTTCCAAGCAACTATATATAATGGCCAAAGGATAGCCAAGTTACCTCAGAGTTGTGGCAGTAGTTGTGCTAAATATCCAAGAAGCACACAAATTCACCCTGGGACAGAAAATTACTGTGCTAGTGTCTCATACAGTGTCCACAGTACTAAAAGTAAAGAGCGAGCACTAGCTGTCACCACAGAGGTTTTTAAAATGCCAGGCCATCATAGTAGAACAAGATGATGTCAAGATATGTAAAATCCGAACCCCTGAAATGCGAGGGCGATCTTACATAGAACAAAAGCAAAAGACGAGAGACGCTCTTCTCCTCGTGATTAAAATCTTATTTATTCTAAGAGCCACCTTGGATCTAGGCGACACCTCAGGGGGTAACAGAGGCCAAGGCATCTGGTGGTGTCCAGGAGAGGAAAGAAACCGAAGGTGTCACCCAGGGAGGTTTTGAGCCCAGGGAAAAGGGGGGCAGGGCTGAGGGGGCCACATCCATTGGGATACAGGTGAGGAGAGGGGAGAAGCTAGGGAGAGACCACCACACCTGAGGCTTGGGGGGAAGGGGGGGGGGGGGGAGACCATGTGATACCAAACACCCTGTGCAAAACAACAACAACTAAATAAACTATTTAGTGCAATACAACAAAGACAGTAGTAACTAATCAATCCAACTTCTTTTCTCAGCAGAAACCAGGGAGAAGCAGTACACCACGACTGCCTAGAGAATATTGAAGCAATTACTCCAGCCACCCAGACTTAAAGGACACTCCTTTAGATGATGCAGAGACCTAGTTTACTAATAGAAGCAGCTACATCATCAGTAGAAAATGATATGCTGGGTATGTGGTCATTACCTACAGAGAAGTAATAGAATCTAGACTGTGGAAACCCAAGGCACTGGGACCTATTTCTCTGTCTGCTCTGGGGTGTCCTGACCCCCAGGGGGAGCACTGACTTTGACCCTCATTCATGGAGAAAACTTCCAAAGCCTCAAGGTAAACTAGAAACCACAAAAGTGTGAAATAGATTGTAGAGACTGTAAAGAGTAGTTTAGTATGTCACATGGGTGAGAAATTTAGGTTTTAGGATTTTTTGTATGTTATAGATGGGTTCAAGATGGAGGATATAGGGTGTTGTCTCGAGTTCATTTTGCTTCCTTCTTCTTCCTTCTTCTTCTTGGGTTTAGGTGGTATCTTGTAATTGGGTAGAAAAATCTGCATTGTGGATCTTAAGGGGTCAGTTATTGGGTTAGAAAGGAAAATAATTTAGGTGCCACTTCTTAATTGGGTAGTTTAGTTTTTGATTAGACTTAAAAGGCCTTGTAACACAAGATTGTTAGCCATTTTTGTGCTGTTTTTCCTGCACGCAGAATCTGGTGCAGACAGTGTGCTGAAGTTTTCATAAGATAGCAATAAACAGAAGCTGAAGACCGAAGAAGTCCAATGCATCTCTCGTTCCTGACACAGAACGGCTCCAGGAGGGTCTCCCCTGCCAGGGGAGCCTCCAGGGAGTTGCCCAACTTGGGGCCCGCAAACCCATACTAGACCCTTGCCAATAGGGACCTCTGTACAAAAAGCCAAGATAATTGCCCTGGCTCGTGCCTTAGAAATGACAGAAAGGAAGAAAATAAATGCTTTTACAACCTCCGATATCTTCAAATGGAGGGTGGCAAAGCAACCTTTAACGGAGGGATCCCTACATTCAATTCCCTCCACCAATTTTGCTCACACCCGCTCCCAGAACTCCTTTTTGCGAGCCTCCTCCGCGGTTACAAGTGGAAAGGAAAAGCACAGCCATCGTACAAACTGCTTAACAGAACCTTTAGAGTGGGGGCCCTTCACTGAGAGGATAGCCTTAACTAGGGAATGTAGTTCCTTCTGTTGGGTAGTTAGCACGGCCCCCATGCTACTTCTACCCACCCAACCTCACCCTTGGTGAAGAAAAAGAGGAAAAAACCCCAAAAAACCGCGAAAGACCCCAGCGGCCGCAGCTCATGCTGCACGCTGCATGTTCCGTACCCTCGGAAACGTGGCAGAGCCCCCCCCCCCCCCCCCCCCCCCGTGGAGTATTAGCCGGATACCCCCCCCCTCTAAATACTCACCAAACTGGAATCTTCGCAAATAAAAGCTGCCACCAAGGTCCTCGGTCTCGGGAAGTTTCTCTTCTTTGGCTCTTCGTGGCCGTGAAGAGTTTCACTTCCCCTTCCACGCGGGGAAAGCACCGCGTGCTTCCCTGTGGGTGGCGGAGAGTTCACTGACTTACTTTGGGGAGGCATTTGAGGTTGTACATACACATAGAGCCATTTAGAGAGAGAAAGGACTGCTAACCTCACAAGGGGAAAAACATTAAACATGCACAAGAGATAATCTGACTATTAGAAGCAGTTCAGCTGCCTGAAAAAGTAACAATTATGCACATTAGGGCAAACCAGAAAGTGAACTCAGAATTAGAAGAAAGAAATGAGCTGGCAGACAGGGAGACAAAAGAAGCAGCAAAAAGTAAGATTATCATTGAAGGAGCTCTAATTCCAGATAGACAAATTTCCCTTGAAGGTAAGCTGGAATATAATAATAAAGACAGAAAGTCAATCCAAGATCAAGAAGGGACATATGATAAAGAACGGTGAGCTACTATTAACAAGAAGCTAGTTATTCCTTCTCATTTATTTGTTGTGGTCATTAGAGAGGGAGGAACACCAGAAAACCCACTAAAGAACTGATGCCCTAAACACCTATTTAACTAAAAGAATTTTTACCAAGAATTTATATGCCACCATGACCCAAGTGATCCAGCAGTGTGACCTTTATCTCAAGACTAACCATAAGAATTATCCCCAAACCAAAACTTAGCCAAATTGGGAGGGGGCATAGACCCAGGCAACAATAGCAAATAGACTTTACAAAATTCCCAAGAAAAGGGGGTAATTGCTATTTATTAATATTGACAGATACATTTTCAGAGCGGCCAGAAGCCTTTCTCACCAAGACTGCCAAAGCTTGAGAGGTAACCAAGGTACTATTACAAGAAATAATACCACACTTCAAAGTTCCAGCTGCAATATCTTCAGACAGAAGATCACATTTTTGTTCAAAAATAGTGCAGCAGATTAGCAACCACCTAGGCATAGATTGGGAACTTCATACTCCATACCACCCCCAGTCGAGTAGCCAGGTAGAGAAAATAAATAATTTGATTAAGCAGCAAATTGTAAAGCTGAGGCAAGAAGCAAATTTACCCTAACCCCAAGCTCTTCCACTGGCATTGTTACAGATTCGGACTAAACCTACAGCCAAAAAAAAGTTGAGTTCCTTTGAAATTATTTATGACAGACCATATAGAGTGCAAAAGGGAATGTCTAACCACATTAGAGAGGTGACATTAGCCATATACATGGTAGCTTTAAGTAAACAACTCAAGAAAATTGAAAAACATGTAGCTAGAACTCGGAGCAAATAGCTAGATGGGCCAACACATAGCATTCAACCTAGAGATTATGTATATGTTAAGTCTTTAGAACCACAGTAAGAAAGACCATTCCAAGTACTTCTCACTACTTTCACAGCGATTAAGATCAAAGAGCAGAGTGCTTAGATCCACCACTCTCGAGTGAAGAAAGCCCCAGAAGCAGAAGCCTCCTAGAAAGTAACACCAAGTGACAATAAACTAAAATTTAAACTTACTCAAGCAAAATGAGGATATTGCAGCCAAAAAATTTGAGTAATTTAGCTTGTAGAAGTTTAGCAAAGACAATAATTTTGTTTATAGTTGCAATCATAATCCAAGAAAGTACCTCTAAGATAGCAGAAAATTATGAATGACCTTAGACCAAAGCCTTTAATCAAGTCACTTGCTATATAAAAGACTATTCTGTTATAAAAAAATCTGAATCTATCAACTGTAGTCATGCACGAAGACCAAGTATATGAAAAGCATGAATGGCATGAAAGGTCAAAGTAGTAAGATAGACACTTCGAGAAGTTATAAGAGAAGTCATCAAAATAAGATACCAAATAATCAATAAGAGTATCCATGAAAAAACAAAGGAAATTTATGTTTCACCTGATACAGCAGACAGAATATGTAATAATTATCCAAACGAATTAGAGTGTTAGATTAATTTCACACTAACATGAAATGTTACAGTAGTGTGCATTTAGGGCAAGAGAACTATAAGACTCTCATTCAAATTTAAAATAGACGCCATACCTACCACAACAACAACCACAACCAAATTAGCCACAAGCACCTGAGCCCCAACGATATCACCTAAACTTGAAACAAAAATTTATTAAATAAGCTGATATGTAGTAAAAAATACTAGCCAACAACGACTGTTGTTTAATCCAGAGTAGTCTCTCAAATGTGTCGAATTGCTAATGCAAATCAACATTTCAGAAATTCAACCAGCTTGCTCCTCTTTCTTGAAGACATCCTCCGAAGGCTAGGCAACATAGTTACAAAGACAAACCCACCTTAGAGACCAAAAGAGAAGAGATTTAGCTAGAATGTTGTCAGGGTCCGCAAATGTATGCAGGGTCCCTGATAGGTTCTTTTGGAGATCTCAAAGCACAAAAGACACAGCAGGGGACACACCACTTTGCTTAAACAAAATGCACTTTTATTTAGTGCCAACAACTGCGATAGTGGGAGAGAAATAAAGGGATAGAGTGAAAACTAGAGAAAGAGGGGAAGGGGATTATAGCTACCAGTCTGAAGAGACAAGGCCCTCGGAGCTTGACGAGATGCTCATAGGCTGTCTTCTCCAGGTGGGGTCCGGACAAAGTCCTCAAAACTCCTTGAGTCTTTTATAGGGTTCCTCAAAGCGGGTGGCATCTGGCCAAAGCGGCAGCTCTCCTGGCTGCATGGTGGGTGTGGACTCGTTGTTTTGGGAACCAGTTGTAACCGTCGCGTCAGTGCAGGACCAAGAGTACAGGACCGAAGGTACAGGACGAACTGATTAGGGCTCAGTCCAACATGACCAGTCCATTGTTCTCGCACTGAGTTCCCATGGCATTGCATACCAGTCCTTAAGGCTTGGCAGACTTTCCACCTCAGCCAGGCTAGAGTTACTTTCAGGGTCCAGGGTCTCAGTCCTTGGAGACAGTCGTGAGGCAAACATGAGGGATTTTCGGACAGACCCTGACAAATGTTAAAGACAAAATTAGGAGTTTTAAATAGCATTGATTCAGAAGTATTAATGAACAAACTAGCCGCTACAACAAGTGATTTAACAAAACTAAAACAGCCCTTACAGTCATCTCTATTGGCATTAAGAACTAACCAGTAACAAGTTTCAAAAGTGTTACCAAAATAAGAAAAGGTCGAAGAACAAGACCACAAATTAATAATAGATGTACTTAGTATAGTTCAAGATCTTTAGTGTCTTTAGCTTTTAGCTGTATACAAGCACAGTTATAGATGCAAGCAACAGCAGCTTTGATCATACAAGAGAGAGATTAAGGCGATTTAAAAGCTGTTTGAGACAGTGCAATTAATTTTGAAAGAAAATTTCAATCTTAGTGAACTATAGTAAATTTTACCTATGATCCTGCTTCTAATGTAGCCACTGCCTTTTGTGCTTACTATACGTAATGCCACTGTTTATGTTATCCACCCCATCATCACACTAGGACTAACATGTAAGAACAGTGCTCTATCCCTCAGAACATAGAGCATGAACACGAGTAGTGAATAAGATGTAGCAAACAGTAAATTTAAAATCTTGTGTTCTCCGAGAACAACTAGAGTTAATTTGTAAAAGTAATGCTATTGATGCTCAACATGTGTGCCTTAACACTGAACAAAGTATTTGCTACTTTGAGATTCATCCAGTCACTAATCAAAGAACTGTGCTTATATATCTTAGTAGAAGCTGTATATACTTAAGAACTACTTATGCTTTTATAGAAATCGACAACGAAAATGTAACTTTACTTAATAGAAATCATTCTCATTTTTGTATTTGTAATTTTGTTAAGATCATCAAGTGTGATTTTTCATATTTGACACCAGTGACATCCCACCAGCTGATCAAATCCAATTTCACAATGTACCACAAGTTATCACCTACTCCTAGGTTAGAATAAACCTTATGTTAGTAAGACAATTAATTAAACACCAAGGCCTAATTGAAATTTTAAAGAAAATCTCAAAAAAATAGAGAGAAAACTCTAATTACTGTCCATCATTGTAGCAGCCACAGGCCCTGCAAGGCCTCTCTGGTGGTCACTTGCTTAAGATAAGAAATGCCTAGTCATGATGACTGGACCAAAGTAGCCCCTCTTCTGCCTTCGGACCCTTGTTATCTCTCTGTAAGACCATAGGTCATATTCGCCTCGACCCTTCCTATTGGACTGTTTCCCAAAACCCCTACACCCTATATAAACCCCCATTTCTGCCCAGCTCGGTAGAAGAGCTGTCACTGAAACCCTTCGCAGAAGCTGCCAATAAAGAAACATCTGTAGAACCTCATATAGCCTTCTCCCCCCTCTCTCTGTGTCTGCTGAGGCCCTTAGCCGTCAGAACCCAGAATGTCCCTTGGACATTCTTGGATGTTCCGGACCCAGGTCAAAAGCATTTGAGACCCTGGAATGCAGCCACAGTCCCTTGTGGCTTTGAACCTGATCCATGGAACAATTTACCAACTTTGCAAGAAGAACAAGAAATCACAAAAGTTTAGATATTATAGTAGAAGTAGTCACAAAGTGAGAGGAAGAGTTTTTGAGTGCTGTACAGGGGGGTTTTAGGCCTTGTACAGAGGGGTCTCAGTTTTGTACATGGGGGTCAGAAGTTCTAAGATGGAGGGACTTGGGTGTGCCCTGTCCTTTTTCCTTCTTCTTCCTAACCTCCATGTTCTTGGTGATGTTGGCATTCACAGACTGGTTTAGAGTAGAAAGTCACTATTCAATATAGGTGATAGGCATTGGGGAAAAACTATAAATATTTAATATGTAATATATGATATAAAAGAAGGCACCAGCCCCCTGGGCGTCGGAGTGTGCCCTTGCCTGACTGCTGAACGGACCACAGTAGCTCAGGGAGAAATCTTTTAGATAACATACAATAAACTACCTTGAGACCAGAAAACTGAAGGCTACTGAGTCTTTCTTTGGAGGCACGGGTGGGAGGAGAGACTTTACCACCTTTCTGGCTCACCCCAACCTGGGGGTCAATTCCTATACTTAGCAAGAAAAGAGATGAAATCACTGAAGAGCTGAATTCACCAAAGAGCTGATTTCATTGAAGAGCTGAGCTGCTTGCTAAGATTGCCTGCGGCTGGGAACTTGCCTGAGGGACCTGGACAGGTTGTGCTTAGCGGGACTTCGCTATCCAGCAGCCAGGGTCGGATAGACCCCGAGAACCCCAGGTCGTAATACATCATGATACAAAAGAAATAAACAGGGTTCTGCAAAGAATAAAACAAGATGCAGATCATCACTAGTGAGATGTAATCTTTAGATAGTCACCAACTACAACTAAGATTTTTTATACACTGTGTCGCCCATTAATTGATCTGAGGGAGCTGGAGAGAAAGAATTGTAAACAATCCGCAGGAGTTGTTTGTAATAAGCTGTTTTGACCATAAGATTGTTTACAAAAGGGTGGTTTCTTAATTAGCCAATGGTGATGGTGTTTTGATTAAAGGACCAATCAGGTCCACCTGTAGCAAACTAGAGTATAAAAAGGAATGGGTTCTTAATAAAGTGGTGATTAGCCTTCTGATTGCTTTTGGAGTCCGTGTCATCTCTGACTCAATGGTGACATCACCCCATTATAGTTTTATTGATATTAGTCAGTGTAAGTTTAGAGTTATCTTTTGTACTACTTATTTAGATTTAGAGAATACTACAATGAGTAGCAGTATTAACCTCCTTGTTAAATACACATAGTAAAGCATTAAGGAATACATGTTATCATAGAGATTTGTGCTAAGCAAAAGAATTTACTAATTTTCTGGAAAAGAAGGGAATGAGACACTGGGGGTTCAGAAAATTAACTTAGAGTAGAAATTAATTTTCAGATTTAGATGAACTGTGCAGTTTTTGTTTAGTCTGTAACTTGCTGTGCTTGCAGAGGTCTGCAGAGATCGACAAAATAATGCAAGACTGATAATGTTGCTGTAGAGCAGGACAGTAACGAGAATGACTCCAAATCAAAGGCTAGAGAATGAACTCTGATTTATTTCAAATGCACTGCTCTATTTATGGAGAACATCGTGCAGACTAGTTTCATTGGTCTTAGAGTAAAAACATCTCACACCACTGGTGTGCAGTGAATGATGCACAGTGGCAGAACATATCTATAAACAATGTGAACAACAAGATAGATTAGAGAATTATTTACATTCTTTCCCAACTGTCTCCCAGGCGCTTGCCTGGTTAGAAAACCTTCTCTTTTTCTCTCTGACTGAACTGAGAATATCCACATGATAAGAACAGTTTTCCGAAACAAGGTGGAAGAAATGTGAGCTTCCAAACTGGAGAGAGATAAGAGGGGCCCCTTGGACCTTAAAATTAGAAGCAGACCAAAACTGAGGCTGCCAAGATACCAGGGAGACGGATGAATGGATGACCAGAGAGCTTTCTGTGCATGACCAGAAGGACTGATTAGGACTAATTTTAATGTGAAGTGGGGCTATTAAATTAATATGCATGGACCTATTGCGAAACTTAATGCATATGCAACAGGTTAGGGGACAAAGGGGAGGGGGGGGTCTGAACTCTCTAGGAGCGAACATGTTCTTTGAGGAGCTATCCCACATGCGCCCAGGACTGAATTAAATGCATACCTACTTTACAACTTTTACGAGTTGTGGAGTTTTTTTCCACAAATCAAATGGACGGCAGAGAAGGAGTTGACTCTTGCAGTCTGTGATGCTGGAATGACCCCAAGATTGTAAAGGTCCTTGTTTCCTAGCCCGTGTAGTGCAGCCAAAGAAGGAGTCTGAAATGTGTAGGATCGAGTTTTCAAGGTTGTTTATTTTTCCTTATCTATAACATTCTTTCTCTGACCTGCCAAGGTCCGTCTAGCAAGGAAGCCATGGCAATCTGCTCTGCGCTCTGAGGTGGTGTTTAGCTTTTATACCAAAAACTACGTGTACTATGTTTACAATAGCGTGCCAATAGCTATCATTTATGTTGGACTGTGTCTCTGCCTTAAACCAATAGAAAAGTGTCACCATCACAGCAAGATATGGAGGACAAGAAGAAGGAGAAGAAGGCTAGGACATGCCCAAATTCCTCCATCTTGTACCCCTGAATCACATTCTAAAAACCCCAAAATTCTACTTTTTCACCCTGTGTCAATTCACCTATCACACTACTCAAACCCTTGTGGCTTGTAATTCCTCATACAGAGTTGGCAGCTTTTTCCACAGGCTAGAATCGAAGCCACAGGTGTTTTTGACTTTGTGCCAAGGTCTCCGAGCCCCCTGCCAGGGTCTCGAGACAGCCAGGGCAGCCAGAGGGATGTCCTGGACTCCAACAGTTGACTGACAAAACTTTGGGAGGGGCTAAGGGTATAAAAGGCAGAGCATCCATTTTGTAGAGGAGCACGTGGCTGATAGTCACGGGGGCTCCCAGCACCGTAATTTTTCCTTATTTAGTCCTTTTGTTGTATTTTTTTATTAAGGTTTAATAAACCTTTAAAAAGTTAAAAGTAAGCAGTCGTTTCTCACAGGAGACAATACTTCTGCCACTTCCTTGTGGCCAATCCCATCCCCTCTGTCCCAGGGGACCCCTTGGACCCTGGAGTTTATTCCTCCAGGGTTGTAAAACTCTGCCATCATCTTTGCCTTTTCCTCATCCCTTTTTACATACACTTGCTCTATCTTTCTGACCAGTTCATCCAAGGGACTTAATCTGTCCTTCCTCTAGTCCCCCCTGCTACTGCCTGTGGGTACTCATTTTCCCACATGTCAAAACAATTTGTTTTTCCAGTTAACCAAAAAAAATCTTTAAAAGAAAATCTTAATCCTTCCACATATAATTTGCATTTTCCAAATATTCCTTCTTCCTCCTTCCTCCTCCCTGTGCTTACTCTCCTCACTACACACTGTATGCTAGAGCTGGTCCCTGTCCTTCTCCAGTGTCCTAACACACCCGCCCCCCCCCCCCCCCCCCGGCACTTCCAGCTGGCACGGCCGGCAGCATCACAGGTGGCCAGGGTGTTCCACAGCCTCGTGGGGACCAGCGATCACTGCTGCCCCTGCCCTGGGGGTCGTGGGGTCAGACACTGCCCAGTGCTGAGCCCTGGCTGCCCCATAGTCCCCACAGGCCCCCAGCACATGCTCCCGGTCCCACACCTCTGAGTCCAGTCCTGCCACTCCTTGTCTCAGTCATATCTCTCCATACTCCCCTTCAACCAATCCTTTTCCAACACACCAACACTATCTGTTCATCTCCTGTTGTCGAGACCCCTTCTCGACTCCCTTTTTTGCCCCCCTGGGCATAGATTGTTGAGACGCTTTCTTGACTTTCCCTTATTGCCCCCTTTGAGCATCCATGTCTTTAATTACTTCTGGGAGAATGTGTAAATCAGCTCCACATTCCTCCAAGAGATTCTTCGGAGATACTTTTGGATCATCATCCTTTTTGCCAGGGCCCCTTCCTGGCCTTAACTTTGCTACCCCCCCCCCCCCCCCCATTTGTGCCTTGTTTTACCTGTGCTACCCTCCGTGGGTGCCCTCTCAGGTTTACTCCATGAAGGTCCCCTTTTACTCACTGGTGAGATTTTCAGTGGTCATTCCCTGTGGACTCTTCACGGACTCTCCTAGTCTGCCACTCATCTGTCTCTTGGACAGTCTTGGGAACCCAATCAATCACCTGGTGTTGGCTGCCACCAAAGGGAGCTGATCACCAAAACTGGGTGAAGAGCACCTTCAGCTCTGCTCGTTGCCCCCCACCCCCAGACAGTGGAAATATTAAATCCACAAAATTAAAATTAATCCACAAACACCAGATGTTTATATCCAAAAAGGAGACAGAAGAGTCCTGTAACTTTATTTGAATAAAGGAAGAGATCATGAACATTTCCCCTGGGGTCTCTCAAATTGTTAAAGGATTCAGCCTCCTTTTTATTCTAATTTTCCAGCCACATTTTATTCTCTTTCTCCATTGGCTGAGGTACTCGAGAGGTGCAGATTTCCTGAATCGCCTAATACCTAAGACCCCCCTTCTAATGTATACCCCCCCTTTTCTTTTCCTTGTGTCAATCAGTGGAATTCCTATGGAATTTATGACTCCTCCCACTGTTTCTTTCATCTCTCAGTATCTAATTTTATTTATCAGGAAACCAACAGTTTGTTTGTAAAGACAAATCTCTCATTCCTTTCATCAATTAGTGGGATTAGTGGAATCCTTCTCATTGTTTCTTTTATCTCTCAGCATCTAGCTGTACCTACCAGTGGACATACAGTTTGTCTGTAAAGACAATTTTCAAAACAATGAACTTTCAGCATCTACTTGGGAGCTGGGCTACTGTGGCCCCACCCCCGCAGTTCTTTTGCCACTGTTCCGAGTTTTCACTACATTGAAACTCTGCACCCCCTGCCCTTCCAGGGCAGCCCACTGTTCCAGCCCTGCCCTGATGCTCTGTGGTTCCAACTACAGTTACCAAGTTTCTGATGCATCTCATGTACCACTCTGGAGCTGTTGGCATATGAATGCGAGACTCACAAGCTGAGAGCAAAATTATTCTGTTTATTGCAGAGTTAAGATAGTACTTATACACTTAGTGTGAGAATCTTTGTTCACTCCTTCACACATGCAACCCGGTTGCAGGCCTGTAATAAATCTGTTGGCCCAACAGTTTGTTAGTTTCCTCAAAGTTTGCAGGCTTTAGAAGAAACAGGATGCCTTTTCTGTTCTCAGATAGTGTGTAATCTTTCATTCGTGCTTCCCAGGAATTTTCTGCAGTGTCAGGTGTCACCGCCAGCCCCCAGCCAGGTAATAATTAGCATTGACTCCATGATTGCAGAAGGCTGATCAATTGCTTTATTATTATCATCCTATACTATATTATACTATACTATTGTCATGGGTCGGTGCTGGCGCAGTGCCAGTGCACCCATGAAAATATATTTTCCTCAAATGGCTACTGTGAGATGTGACCACAGACAGAGCAGAGCAGGGTCAAGCTTAGAAATAAGAAAAAAAAACTTTATTAACCTACACTACAATAAAAGGAACACACAGGAAACAGAATGAGAACCTTCCAAAACATTCCTCCTCCTCCCATCCAATTTCCACCAAAGAACATTGAGACAAAACCTTGGATTCTCAATCAAGTTACCACCTTTCAGATAATCCATTCTCAGTCCATCAGGGAAGAGAGGAGTTTCTCTTGTACCATAATCTTCCACAGGAAACACAGTTGAAATCTCTTATGTTTCCATGTCACACATGGCACCTCCCTGAGAAAATCTGTCATCGTGACATCCTCCTTCCATGTACAGTGCTCTCACCACCGTCCATGGACCAAAACTGCTTATAGGGTTCCTTTTAAGGATGCTTTGCCAAGTACCAAAAAACAACAATCTCTCATTTTGGGACAAGAGTCCCCCCCATTTTTTCATCACCTGGGGCCGAGGGTCTTGAGAACAGAGATCTTCTTCTTCCCTGAAGACAGAGGGCACCACCACACCCTCCTCATCTTTCTCTGTTCACATCACTCCTGCACATGACGTCACTGCAGCAGGTCACTCTCACTCCTGCACAGGCAGTCACTGAAGCAGGTCACTCTCACTCCCATCATTCTCTTGGCTCAAGTCATTGCATCCCCCTAAATGCAGTCTCTGGGTTACAGGAAAATTGGTTCAGTCTATGGCTGCGCAAGAAAAAGTCCAGCCAAAAGCCAATCCAACATCTCAGAATTTCACAGAATTTTTCTAGGTTGGAAGAGACCTTTAAGATCATCGAGTCCAACCCATGTTCTAACACCTCAACTAGATCATGGCACCAAGCACCACGTCCAGTCTTTTTTTAAACACATCCAGGGATGGTGACTCCACCACCTCCCTGGGCAGATGATTCCAGTATTTTACCACTCCTTCTGTGAAAAACTTCTTCCTTAAGTCTAGCCTGTATCTCCCTTGGTGCAGCTTGAGACTGTGTCCTCTTGTTCTATCTGTTGTTGCCTGGAGAAAGAGACCGACCCCCAGCTCACCACAACCACCCTTCAGGAAGTTGAAGAGAGCGATAACGTCACCTCTGAGTCTCCTTTTCTCCAGGCTAAACAATCCCAGCTCCCTCAGTCGTTCCTCATCATACGGCTTGTGTTCCAAGCCCCTCACCAGCCTCGTTGCTCTCCTTTGGACACGCTCAAGCATCTCAACGTCCCTCCTAAACTGAGGGGCCCAGAACTGGACACAGTACTCAAGGTGTGGCCTCACCAGTACCGAGTACAGGGGAAGAATGTCCTCCCTGCCCCTGCTGGCCACACTATTCCTGATACTGGCCAGGATGCCATTGGCCTTCTTGGCTACCTGGGCACACTGGTGGCTCATATTCAGCCGACTGTCAACCAGCACCCCCAGGTCCCTTTCCACCTGAGCACTGTCCAGCCACACCGTCCCCAGCCTAGAACGTTGCAGGGGGTTATTGTGGCCAAAGTGCAGGACTCGGCACTTGGACTTATTGAACTTCATCCCGTTAGATTCTGCCCATCCATCCAACCGTTCCAAGTCCCTCTGCAAAGCCCTCCGTCCCTCTAACAGATCGACACACGCCCCCAGCTTAGTGTCATCTCCTCCCACTTAGGATTCTTTCGCATCTTCTTCTGACATCTCAGACCCCAGGCCGTCTCTCTTCCCTTTCAGATCAAGGAGGATTAATGTTTCACCGTTTTTTTTATACAAGAAGGGGTCAAAAACTCACTTCCTTGTCAACCTATGACAACTATTAAGAAATTCAGTAACCCATCCAGCCAGTCCAATATAGATTTGACCTAATTGGTCAATCAATCCAAACACCATCCAGTGTCCATTTAAGAAATCACCCTTTGGTAAACAAATCTCCATGACACATTCCACATGTGCAAAACAGCAGATGCAACAAGTGGAGATAAGAATTGTTTCTCATTCTTTTCTCCGATTTTCTCACAGCCTTCCCTGGGAAAATGCCTGAGAAAGTCTGTTCCTGCTCTCTGTGGCCAGAGAGCTGCTGCCACAGTCAGACATTGCTGTTTCCTTTCATCTCCCCTTTTTTTATTTTATTTGGGTTATAGATAAGGCTAAGGTAACCATGACTTTTTTTTGCCTGCTTTTAACAGCTCTGATTATATTAAAAAGGACAAGACAGACGATAAAAAACTATATCATTGCCAGACAACTCAGTCCAATGAAAATCCAAACTTGTAAATTTATCCCAGAAAACAAATTTTTTTGGATTTAGCCAAGAAAGATCATTTTTCAGATCTGTCAACACCTTTTGTTCCTGCAGAGTTTGTAAAATTCTGAGTTGATCTTTTAATTGAGTGTCGTTATAGATAGGTAATGAGATGATTGGCTCTTGCAATTAAGGGATGAATACTGTGTATATATTAAGAGAGGCTTTATTGATGTATAGTTATGTTATTGTGATTTGTTGTTTAGATGTCCTCTGTTCTCCCCATAGTCCCCTTTTTCCTCCCCTCTGTATTGTTGCCACTAGACAGCCTAGGTTGTCTAGGACAGGTAGAAAGAAGGCGTGTACATATACCCCTTGACTGGGGCAATTAGGAATGGAAAAGCTTGTAGCTAGGGAGGTGCGGCATGACAACACCTGACCCTCCAATCAAGTTGCAAGAAAGCAGTCTCCACCAATAAATGGCAAAGAAGAGTTGACTCAACGGTTGTGAGGCAAATGAAGGAAACTTCGGACTGTCTCTTACACCACCCCATGACTCATGATCGTCGACGAGAGAGATCCATCTGTAGCACTGTTCTAAAGTCTTCAGGACTTGACATTGTGGTAGTAGTAAATCCCAAAAAACAGAGACAGAAAATTAGACAGAAAAAGAAAAGTAGGAAAAAAGATAAGGGAAAGTAATAAGGAAAAAGGAAAACAAAAACAAATAATCAATTTTCCAATTAAAAATATACGTTCTATTTCCTAACAATTACAAATAATCAATTTTGATTTAAAAAAATTATAACACAATAAAATCTTATCACGAGAGCCGATTGCTTATTTTAATGTATTCACCTTGTGTCAATAACCCTGGGAGTGTCTACAGTAGATGGGGTATTGACTAAATTGTGCAATTGTGCCAACCCTTCCATCATTTTCCAATTCATGATGTATAGGATTGCCAATAAAATAAAACCAATAGAAACCAAAATCAAAAGAACAATGATGGGATGACACAATTTGTTCAGGACACCTGTAGCAGTAGGTGACCACCCAAAAATAGTATCCCACTGTAGCAGAATTTCTGAGAGAGAGAGGACACAATTTATATTTAGAGTGAAGGTTGAGCTACCCCAGCCTAGGCCTCAGATACGGGCCTCAGTGAGGCCTTGAAGCCCATGACGCAGTTAAAAATTAGTCTGTGGCGCAGTTAGAAAGTATGTTAAGGTGTAAGCACAGTGTAATGGGCTTTCTGGGTGTGAATTAGTATAGGTCTGCCGTGTGAAACTTTAACCACCTTAAGACAGAGGCAAACAATGTTGGCATGCCAATGAGAGTGTGCTCACAATTGTAAACTATCTTGAAGTGTATATAAACTGCCATCTTATAAACAATAAAGTGAGAACGTATGATTAACCACATTGGTTTGGATCTGCGTTTGTCCTGTCCAGCTTTCCTGATTTTATATGAAGTCCCTTGTTTCATCTGGCACCTGAACAGGGACCTGAAGACTCAGATGAGTTCCCAAATCGCCTCTATGGTGACGGGGGACTGTCTCCGAATCACGTGAAAGGAAGACACAATGGGAGACACAGATCCCAAATCGTTTTTATAGCGACGGGGATCAGAATGCTGGAGCACTGAAGACTCCAAACTCCAAATTGTGCTGGTCGCGATGGGAGAAAGGTTTCCAAATCGCTTGTTTTGTGACGGGAAACACCGGAGCACAAAACAGAAGAGCCCGCAGTTCACACATTGCCTGCACGGTGGAGGTGAATGAGACAGAGCAGGGGGCTGGAGCGGTGTCACCACTGTGTCTAGTGGAAGCTAAGAGGTGCCCCGCACTGGTTGAAGGTAAGCCGCATGCAAAGAGAGTGAAAGTGAACATGGATAGCGATTGGCTAGCAGCACTGTGGCTCCTTTTGCATATTCTCTCTAAGAGAGGGGAAAAGATAAAAGAGACTGGTTTAGAACAGTTGGCCCTGTGGACCAGAAATAAGGGCAAATTACAGAAGCCCTCACTCATCTTTAGCGAGACCGAGTGGCAAGAACTAGGGCAGCTGCTTTGGGATTCTGCCGTTGAAGGCAGAAAAGATAAGAAAATAGTACTTGAATTTGGGGCAGTTTGGAAGAAAGCTTTACGTACCTTGCAAAGTATGTCCGCTGAGACAAAAGCGGCGGAGGCCGCGATTCAGGTGTTTGAAGGGTCCGTGGCAGAAAAGACAGACGTGCAGAAGCCATCTCAGGTGGAAAAGTTTTTTTGTTTTTATAATATGCACCCGATGTGAGGACAAAGGGCTCCAGTCAGCTCTTCAGTGCAGGAGGTGGTGGCTTGCATGGAAGCGGCAGCAGCAGGACTCAGCTGTGCGCAAGCGGTGGAAGTTCGCGCGCAGGCAGCGGAAGTGACTCAGCCACCTGCCAGGCAGAATGAAGGGCAACAGCAAGTGGGCCAGCCACCCCACTCTTTGGGCGGGGTGAAACCCAAGGAGAAAGGCGGAGTTGATGACGAAACAGAGCTGGGTCAGGGGACGGAACACAGGGGCGGAGACCAAGGCAGAGACGGGAGCGAGGCGGCGCCACCCCTTCACCCCCCTGGGAGCACGGCAGCGGTGGCAGTGCGCACGCGGGTGGGGGAGGCCCTGCATTGCCCAGAGGCGACGGCAGAGACCCACACACGGGGGTGCGGTTTCGAACATGGCCGTAGCGGCGGGTCGGCAGAAGTGACCACACAGACAATAGCGATACAGCCCGCAGCAGTCAGTTCACGTCACACCGCTGCAGCGTTGCAGTGTCCCCTCCCAGCAAACTCAGATTCAGATCTTCCCAATTTTAATTGTCGCAAAAAGAAGCGACCACAGAAAAAGATACCGAGAACAAATACCTTACAGCAAAAAATAACCCAGCTTGCCAACCTTTCAAATCAACAGGTTCAATTATAGGAACCTTCATCTGAGCAGCAATTGACATTACCAGCTGTTTAAAAAAATCCAATTCAGTCCCCGTGGGCTTCGGTGGTGAAAAATGCTATTTTAGATAGAGACTGGAACGCTGTCAATTCTTTAGCCTGCCCTGTCATTGTAAGAAATAATAGTGCAGTCTGGGAACCTCATGAATGGAAAATTCTCCAGTCAGCCAAACAGTCACAAATTGTAGAAGAATTTCTGAGAGAAAGAGGTCACGATTTGTATGTTTAGAGTGAAGGTTGAGCTACCCCAGCCTAGGCCTCAGATACGGGGCTCGGAGAGGCCTTGAAGTATATGGCGCAGTTAGAAATAAGTTTGTGGCGCAGTTAGAAATTATGTTAAGGTGTAACACCATGAACTGAGCTATCCAGGGGTGAATTAGTATAGGTCTGCAGTGTGAAACTTTAGCCACCTTAAGATAAGGACAAACAATGTTTGCTTGCCAATGAGAGTGTGCTCACGATTGTAAACTATCTTGAAGTGTATATAAACTGCCATTGTATAAACAATAAACGGAGAACGTATGATTAGCCACATTGGTTCTGATCTGTGTTCGTTCCTGTCAAGCACCCTCTTTTTATCAAGACCCTGCTTCAACAAATTATGGGATCAGATCAGAGGCAGCTAGGAACACAATTCAATATATATTTACAGCAGATGTGCTTCGTCCTTCTGACTCATCTAGCATTGCATCATTGTTGCTGACACCTTCACAGTTCCTCATGTTTGAAAGGGAGTGGAGATGTTTAGCAATTGAAGAAGCCAACAAACATACAGTAGTGGGAGATCCTTTGTATGGAATCCAGCCAGATATGCTGACTGGGCATGGACCTTATGCAACTAACAAGGTACAGCTCACCTACCCCATATAAATGCATAAATTGTCTCAACAGCTGGCCCATCAAGCTCTGCTTTCAGTACAAGATAAGAAGAAACCAGCACCTTATGCAACCATAAAACAAGGAACCACAGGCCCATATGGACAGTTCATTGACAGGTTGTCAGCCGCATTGAAGGATGCTCCTGATTTACCAGCAGATGTTCAAGAACATTTGTTTCGCTCACTTGCCTTTGAAAATGCTAACTCACATACAAGAACTATTCTGGCCACCCTTTCTCAAGGCAGTCCAGTCGACATGATGCTTGTCAGAGCCACACAGGCAGAACAAAGCAATCAAGCTGCAGTAGTCACAGCAGCCATCCAGGACACAATGCAACAACAAGGACACATCATTGCAGCTGCTTTTTAATTTGCAACAATGTCAAAAACCCTCTCCGTCGCAGCAAAAGTCAATCCAACATCAGATCAACTAACTTCATCTGCTTTCGATGTGGTGGAACAGGCTATCTCCGACGAAACTGCCAAAAGGCTGTGTGGTTCCACAAGTGCAACAATGACAACCATGCCACAGAAGCTTGTCACAAGTCGGGAAACTCCCAGCGCTGAGCGCTGAGGCACCGCGCAAAGAAATAAATCTATGCCTTGACCCCACAGACTCCGAGAACAGCTTCCTGCTGAAAAATTGACCTGCCACATGGGGGAGCCTCGGAGTGGATGTGGCCACAGCAACAGAAGTCACTCTAAATGATAAAAAGGTAACCTCAATGTGGCAAGCACATTTCTCTCTGTCTCAGGATTTTTATCAAGGTGCACAGAGAAAAGTGAAAGAGAAAACAATTTCTATTTCTGCTCCTTGTTTTTCTCTTGTGGAATGTGTTTGGAGATTGTTTACCTAGAGCGAATGCCTGGTTGGATCACAGTGGATTGTTTGGGCCTGATGGCCAATCAGATCCACCTGTGTCTGGACTCTGGAGAACAGGGTCACGAGTTGTGAAGGAGTTAGATATGATAGTTAGAGAGAGTAGGATGTAGTTTTTAGTATCCTCTTTTATATAGTATATTAATGTATCATAGCATAATTATAATAAAGAAATCATTCAGCCTTCTGAAATATGTCAGACATCATCATTCTTCCCATTGGGTTCGCCGACATCTACAACTCCTCAATTCCTACCAGTGTATACAGTCCAATGTACAGCACAACTTCTTTAATTGGAGGTTTGTTGCTTGGGAGATCCTCCACAAGTAAACAAGGTGTGATCATGATTCCAGGTGTCATTGATGCAGATTACACCGGACAAGTGAAAATAATGGTTTATGCCTTGCAACCACCTGTGACGATTCCAAAAGGAAGCAAGATTGCACAAATTATAGCAATTGAAAATATCCTGCTACATCGGCAACGTCCAAAAGAACCAACCGAATTTGAAAGACAAGACAATGTCTTTGGATCAACTGGCCACGATGTCTTTTTCACAATTAACAAGAAAGATCGCCCACACAAGAAATTACAATTACAACGTGGTTCCCACAGCATCCGATTAGAACCAATCCTCGATACAGATGTGGATGCCTCAGTTATTAATCAGATGTACTGGCCATCTAACTGGCCTTTGCAAGCTCCAAGTTCCCACATTGTAGGAGTGGGTGGAATGAAAATTCCTTCAGTAAGCAGAGACCCCATCAGCATCATCTTTGAAGACAATCAAATTATTGTAACTCAATATACATCATGCCTTTGCCCAAACTGCTTCCAGGATTGATAGGAAGAGATGTGCTTTCCCAGCTTGGAATGGTTTTGACCACAGACCAACATTTTCCTTAATGGCCACTGCAGAGCAGCCGCCCATCCTCAAGATCACCTGGTTGACTGAGAGACCTGTGTGGATTGAGCAGTGGCCAATGTCAGGAGAAGGGATGCAAATTGCTGAACAATTAGTACAAGAGCAACTTGAAGCCGGACACATTCAACCCTCTGTAAGTCCATGGAACACCCCAGTTTTCACTATCCCCAAGAAATCAGGAAAATGGAGATTGGTACATGATCTACGAGAAGTAAATGAACAAATGCAGGCAATGGGTGCCTTGCAACCTGGTTTGCCCGCACCAACCATGATCCCACAAGGGTGGAACATTGTCGTCATTGATTTAAAGGACTGTTTCTTTACCATTCCGCTTCATCCACATGATACCCAGCGATTTGCCTTCACTGTACCATCTATCAACAGAAGGGCACCAACAGAAAGGTATGAATTGATTTCTCTCCCCCAAGGCATGTGCAACTCTCCCACCATGTGTCAGCTGTTTGTTGATTGGGCCCTGCGACCAATTCGTCGACATTTTTCCAACGCAATGATTTATCATTATATGGATGGCATTCTTTTTTCCACCAAACAGCTGTTGGCAGATGCAGATTTAAATTGGCTCTTTTCACAATTGAAGCATCATGGACTGACAGTATCTCCAGAAAAAGTACAGCGATCAGCTCCTTGGAAATATTTAGGCTGTCTGATCACAGATGCACAAATTTGACCTCAGAAAATTGCCTTACACGCTGACATTTCTACCTTACACGATGCTCAGGGACTCTTTGGAGACCTACAGTGGGTTCGTACCATTGTAGGAATTACCAATGATGATCTACAACCATTTTTAACATGGCTGCATGGCAGTGATGCCAACAGCCCTCAAGTTTGTACCCCTGAACAACAAAGAGCTCTGATTCGAGTTTCAGAAAAATTACAACATGGGTGGAGTGCTCGTCGCATTGAACATTTGCCATTGTCACTGTTCCTCTCCAACGCTGATGCCTGTCCACTTGCCATTGTTTTTCAATGGCAAAAGAAAAAGGGGGAGTCCCAACCTGGTTCAGCAGTGATTCTGCTTGAATGGGTGTTTTTACCTGTTCAACCAAAAAGTCATGTGATGAGCAGGACAGATGCTCTTGCTGCATTGATACGAAAAGGCAGAGACAGAATTCTAGAAATAGATTGAAAAGAACCAGCAGACATCAGTGTTCCTATGAAGAATGAAGATCTAGAATGGCTGCTCAGACATTCCGTTGCGCTGCCAGAAGCATTGTTAGGTTTCACAGGAGTGGTGCACAACAGACAACCGAAAGGCCCAATGTGGTATTTCATCAAACGTTATCAGTGGTTGGAAAGACCCTGGTGTTCAGTGAAACCAGTCGAGGGAAAAACAGTTTTTACCGATGCCGGCCGAAGAACAAAAAGAGCTGTGTGTGTTTGGCAAGAACGAGGGAAATGGTTGAAACATTAATCCGAGGTGATGTAAAAGGTAGTCTACAAACCCTTGAGTTGAAGGCCGTGTGTTGGGCTTTCTAAACCTGGAACAAAGAACCACTCAATGTCGTTTCTGACTCATATGTGGTTGGAGTTGTGCAAAGAATTGAAGATGCACTCCTCAGAAGAACTCAAAATCAACGTCTTGGAGAACTGTTCCTACAGTTGCGGAGTGTGCTGAAACAGCGCCAGCATGTCTTTTGTATCATGCACATTCGAAGCCATCAATGTAACAGTGGTTTAGGAGAAGGCAATGCATTGGCGGATGCTGCGGTCAGTTATGCTGTCCATGTTCCCCAACAGAATAAATTTGAGAGAGCTCGCAACAGCCATGAGACATTTCATTAAAATGTGAGAGCCATGCACCGACAATTTCAGATCCCCCTGAATGATGCTCAAGGAATTGTCCGTGCTTGTCCTCAATGTAGTCATTATGGGCCTGGCCTCGGACTTGGCACAAATCCAAGGGGACTGAAAGCTTTAGAGTTGTGGCAGATGGATGTCACCTCATGTTCCAGAGTTTGGTAGGCTGAAATATGTCCATGTCACTGTAGATACCTACACAAAATTCATTTGGGCAACAGCACATACAGGGAATGGCTCCGCATGTAAAAAGACATTTATTTGCCTGCTTTGCAGTTATGGGTGTACCTGTAGAAATTAAGACCAACAATGCTCCATCTTATGTTAGTCAACAAATCGCTACATTTATGCAGAAGTGGTGGGTTAAACATACCACAGGGATCCCTCACTCATCTACAGGTAAAGCTATTGTAGAAAGAGCCAATCATACCCTGAAAGAATATCTAGCACAACAAAAGCAAAATGATGATACTGATGTATTTAATTGATTGTCAAAAGTATTGTTTACCCTAAATTATTTGTGTTTGGCAGAAGGTAGAGAAGAACCTGTGGTTGTAATACACCACCAAGCAGTGAAAGAGGGAAGACCACAAGCAATTCCAGGACTTTATGTGTATCACAAGGACATGCAAACAGGTGAATGGCAAGGACCAAGTCCAGTGTTGTTTAATGGTAGAGATTACATATGTGTCTCAACAGGTACTCGTCCCGTTTGGGTGCCGAACAGATTTACACGTGCCTGTCCACAGGCAGAGATACCAGCCAACAGTGATAACAACGTTGATGACAACAATTTACCTGGAACATCCCATGACAAATCTAATTCTGATTAAAATTAACTTTTTAGAGCACCAGAAATGTTAAATGGGGCAATCAAGGATGTGAGAAATATGTGGTGGGTCAGAGTGTTTCTAGTAATTTGTGTTTTCGTAGCTAAAGTATTTGGAATGCTTGAAATTGACAAGAGAAAAAAACATGTGGATCACTTGGGCCAAGCAATCTAGGCAAGATTCATTCTGCCTGTCTTTAAACACACCATCCAACCCTTTTCATACTTGTTTAATTGGAGTTCCACTGGGTTCCATGGCAGAGTTCAGAGCTTGGACCTGTCGCCCTGATTTCTTAGGATTTTCTAAAGCCTTCTGAATTTACATTCTTGTAGAGAACTTTCTCACGCAACTTTCTGTAAACAACCTATTGTTTTGCATTCTTTCATAGAGGCGGAGAAATTTGATAGACTGGTAGTTTGTCCAGTGTCGTTGGAGAGGTGGCACGTTCACCTTCCTATCCACTGGCACCTTTTGAGAACTATAAATGATTGGAGTCAGAAAAAATAAATTAGTCTCTTCATGGTGACCAAAGCTGTGGTGCGTCGTTTTTCCTTGTGTCCTCTGGTGACATCTGGTGACCGCCGGCGTGTACTACAGCGTAGGTCGGGTGAGAGTGAGCTTACCCCCCCTTCCTCTTTGGCGTTTTGCCTGCTGTGTTAGTGATGGAAACCTCTATCGGTTTCGGGATGGAATCTCTGATGTTGGATCTCTGGAGGAATGTCCTGGAGAGGAATCGTGTTTCCGTCTCCTGGAGTGATTTTGAAAGGCTGTTTTTGTGGGCAAGGCAGCAGGGGTTCTTTTCTGACTTTAGGGAGGTGATGTCCCGGAAGTGTGGTCTCAGTTGGAGGGCAGTCTCATGGACGCCCTGTTTGATGACTGCTCTGTGGACGTTGGACCACTGCTGGTGCAATGGAAAATAGTGGACGCGGCTTGGCCGGGATCTGAATTTGGTAGCTCTCGGAACTCTTTGGGGGAACCGTTTGCTCTTTGGGGGAACCGTTTGTCTCGGACGTGGACGACGGGGACTTTGAGTTTATGCAGGATGCGGGTGCTTCCCCTTCTCCCCGAGACGATGGGCTGGCAGGTGGTTCCTCCTCTGAGGTGGATCGGGCTCCCAGCCCGCTGGCCTTAAGCGAGCGGTCGGTGGAGCCGGCTCGGCCGCCTCGCCCCGCCCCGCGCCGCAGATGTAGTGAGTCGGGGGAGAAATCGCCCTCTCTTTGTGCCTTCCCGGCGCTCGGGGGCGAAGAGGGGCCTGTGGATCAGTCCTCGCCCCTGATTGCGTCTGATTCGGTGACAACACTTTGTCCAAATTGCGGTGTTTCTACGACATATCCCCTGGGGGCAGCGAGAGCGGGTTCGCCCGTTTCGATCTCGGGCTCGTCTTCTGGGGGAAGGTCGTCTCCCATGCCTGAGCCTGCGCAGCCTGCTGGGCATGCGGCGGCAGTGGGAGCCGCCGGAGGCGGGGCGCTGGTCGCTGTTCGTTCGGGCCCCGGCCCAGCGGGCGGGCAGCCCGCCCCGCTCCGCCCGGCGGGGGCGGTGCCCGCTGCGCGGCTGCGCGGCACGGGTGCGACGCTCCTTGGCGCCGTGCCGGACTCCCTTGCGTCAGCCCGCGATAACGTGACTCCGAGCTCCCGTCTCTCTCTGTGCCCCATCCCTCCCCCGCGCCGGGGGAGGGGGGCGCCGCGCCGGGTCTGCGTTCCGCCCCGGCGCCTGTGTCCGCCGCGGTGCCCTCTGCCAGCGCTGCGGCGGGCGGCACCGCCGAGCTGTCGGCTGGTTCGGCTCCGCCTTCCCCGCCTGCCGCGGGGGCTGAGGTTGTGGTACAGCGGGGCGTTGAGGTGTTTACCTTTAGCGCGACTGCTGATGCGGCCGGCGGGAGACCGGTGGGTTCCCGTGGCCGTGGATCCTCTCCATCGGCCCTGTGGACCCTTCCCCCCTGCCAGGTGACCGTGCGTCCCAGGGACCACGGGCGGTTTTGGCAGGAAGTCCTAGATAAGGCTGAGGAGATGTGCGACTCTGCCTCCTCGCAGCGCCTGCAGGATCGTGGGGGAGGCTCCTCTGGCTCTGCTGATGCTGCGGGGAGCGTGGTGTCAAGTGATGTTGCACTGCCCCGCAGTCAGGCGGCTGCCGTTGTCCCTGTGGAGCCCACGGGACGGGACACGACGGGTGATGCGACCTTGACAAGGGGTCCCCAGGTTTTCCCTGTGCTTAGGGGTGTTACTCACAACACACATCAACCTTTACCGTTTAAGACACTGAAGGAAGTCTGTGATACCGTTGCCCAGCATGGTGTTGGTTCTGCTGAAGTTATGCAGACACTTCGCATGCTTGTTGCTGAGATGCTGACACCTTCCGACATCCGTTCTGTGGCCCATGCTCTTTTTGACCCTGTGCAGTTTGACGTTTTTGAGGACAAGTGGGCTCGTTTGGTAGCCAGCGCAGTGCAAAAGAATGCTACGCGGGGGCCACAGGATCCCAGGAGTGCGGTTGGCACTGATATGTTGCTGGGCACAGGCAATTATGTTGATCCTCAGGGGCAAGCTGGATATGATCCCCTTGTGCTTGACCAGTGCCAGACGCTAGGCTTGGCAGCACTGGTTCAGACCCTGGAAATGGCTGCTCCTCTGTAGCCGTTTGCAACCATTGTCCAAGGGGTAGATGAGCCTTTCATGAAATTTGCAGGGAGACTGACTGCCTCTGTGGAGAGGCAGTTAGCAGATCCTGAGGCAAGGAGAATTGTGCTTGCGAACCTGGCCAGGAGCAACTGTAACGCAGACTGTAGGAGAGTCATAAGGGCTCTTCCTGGTACGGCTACTGTCTCGCAGATGGTAGAGGCCTGTGCAGACCTCAGCCCCTCGGTTCAAAGGACGGCTGCCTGGACTACTGTTGCGCAGCCGGTCTGGGCGGTGCCGCAGGGCTGGCAACAACAGCGGGGGACTGCTCGGGCCAGCACCAAACAGGGAAAGTGCAGAAGGGAAAATTTCCCATGTTCTTGTGTGGCCGGTGTGGAAGGCCCGACCATATGTCATACGCCTGTAAGGCAACTGTTCATGTTAATGGCCAGGCGCTGCTGGGCCCGGGAAACGGGAAGCGGAGCGCGAAGGGGAAGCGCGCCCAGACACAAGTTCCTCTCCAGACCCCGGAGCCCATGGAGGTTTGCTCAGCCAGCTTGCAGCCAGCACCCGTGGATCAGCAGGTGTGGATGTCTGCACAGCAGCAACAGTTGTGTTAGAATCTAGTCAAATACACAAGGTTCCTCTGGATGCTTTTGGTCCTTTGGGTGAAGGCATGAGTGCTTTCCTTATGGGAAGGTCTAGTGCCACCCTTCAGGGCATCATTGTGCACCTGGGTCTTATTGATGCAGACTTCACAGGGCAGATTTATGCAATGGTTTCCACACCTACCCCCCCAGTCACGATCCCGAAAGGGACACGGCTTGTTCAACTTGTACCTTTTAAGTCTTCTGTTCGCAGGACAGCTGGCCGGTCGCGTGGAGTCGGCGGTTTTGGGTCTACTGGGCCGCCTCAAATTCACTGGACCACTGTCCTGACCAAAGACCGTCCCGAGATGTCATGTACTCTGTCCATCCCCGGTGCGACGCCATCGGAGATTCACCTCCGCGGGCTTCTCGATAACGGCACTGACGTCACAGTTCTCTCCCTTGCCACCTGGCCTCCGGACTGGCCTCTGAGTCCCGTGGAGACATCCGTCGCAGGACTGGGGGGGACGGCACGATGTTACGTGAGCCAGCAGTCTGTGCTGATCACAAACCCAGAGGGACAGACGGCCTGGGTTAGGCCACATGTTACTTCTACTCCTGCTAACCTCTGGGGAAGGGATGTTCTGTCAGCATGGGGGGTGCGCATCGGGACGGGTTTTTGATGGGGGCCACTGCAACGAAGGGCGCAGAGTGTCCCACGCCTCCTATATGGTGGCTGGTGGACACACCTGTTTGGGAGAACCAGTGGCCCCTCCCTCACGATAAATTGAGCGCCCTTCGGGATTTGGTGCAGGAGCAGTTGGACCAGGGTCATCTGGAGCCTTCTACCAGTCCCTGGAACACTCCTGTTTTCTGCATCAAGAAGAAATCTGGGAAATGGAGGTTGTTACAAGACCTCCGAAAGGTCAACGCCGTGATGGAAAGTATGGGAACTTTGCAGGCAGGCATGCCATCGCCTACCATGCTTCCTGCAGATTGGCCAATCTTCATCGTGGATTTGAAGGATTGTTTCTTTACAATTCTTTTGCATCCCGATGACAGACCAAAATTTGCCTTTTCGGTGCCAGCAATCGACAATGCTGAGCCCGCACAGCGATATCAATGGAGAGTCTTGCCCCAGGGGATGCGTAATTCCCCTGCCATATGTCAATGGTATGTGGCTCGTGCCTTGTCTGGAGTTCGCAAGCAGTTTCCTGGTGCACATCTGTATCATTATATGGACGACATTTTGGTGGCTGCTTCTACCCAGGATGAGCTGCTAAGGATTCAGCCTCGGTTGCTCGATGCTTTGCATGAGCATGGACTGCAGGTGGCTCCAGAAAAGGTTCAGCGACAACCTCCTTGGAAGTATTTGGGGGTCAAAATTCTGGAACGGACAATCCAACACCAGGAGGTGCAATTTGTGCATTCAGTGAAGACACTGAATGATGCCCAGAAGTTGATGGGTGTCATCACTTGGTTACGTCCGTACCTGGGACTAACCGACGCACAGCTGTCTCCTCTGTATGATTTGTTGAAAGGAGACTCTGATCTAAAGTCGCCTCGCACATTGACCCCTGAGGCACGTCAGGTGCTGGAGGAGGTTCAGCGGGCTGTTTCTGCCCACCAAGTTTATCGCATTGATTTCTCCGTTGACGTCACTGTATTCGTTACCACTCCAGAGTCGCATCCCACAGGTATCATTGGCCAGTGGAGTGACAAATGGTCTGATCCTTTGCACATCTTGGAATGGGTTTTCCTGCCCCATCGGCCGCAGAAGACGGCAACTGAATTGACTGAGTTGCTTGCTCGCTTAATAATCAAATGCCGGCAACGGTGTTTGCAATTGATGGGCGCGGATCCCGCAAAGATCATACTCCCGGTATCCCGGGAGGATTTTGACTGGAGCCTTGCACATAGCGTATCCCTGCAATGTGCTCTGGAAAACTTTTCAGGGCAGATCAATTATCATCTGCCCAGCCACAAGCTACTGCAGGTGGCGAAATCCACGCAAATTTCTTTGCGGCCCAAAAATAGTCAGGAACCCGTGCAAGGGCCCACCGTCTTTAATGATGGCTCGGGGAAGACTGGAAAGGCCATTGCTACCTGGCAGGATGGATCTGAATGGCAGGTTCTGGAAGGTCATCAGGATGGATCAGCCCAATTGGTTGAATTAAGGGCTGCTGTTATGGCATTTGAGAGATTTTCCCAGGAACCTTTCAATTTGGTCACGGATTCCGCCTATGTGGCTGACATTGCACAGCGATTGGGTCATTTGTTCTTGAAGGAGGTCAGTAATCCTGCCTTGTTTCATTTACTGAAGACATTGTGGTGTGCCATTCAGGCCCGGGTTCATCCATTTTATGTTTTGCATGTGAGGAGTCACACCAACTTGCCAGGATTTGTGGCAGAAGGTAACGCGAGGGCTGACAAGTTGGCTAACCCGGCATGGGTAGCACCTCAGCCTGATACACTCGTGCAGGCCAAGGCATCGCATGTGTTTTTCCATCAGAATGCACATACCTTGCAGAAGCAGTTTCAGCTGACGCCAACGGAGGCTCGGGACATTGTCAAGTCCTGTGACGACTGCCATGCACTTGCTCCACCTTTACCAGCAGGGGTAAACCCCAGAGGCCTTAGGGCTTTGGAGCTTTGGCAGACTGATGTCACCCAGATTGCCGAGTTTGGCCGGCTTAAGTATGTGCATGTCACGGTGGACACGTTCTCTTCTGCAATGTGGGCTTCTGCTCACACTGGAGAGAAGGCCCGCGATGTCATTGCCCACTGGCGGCAGGCTTTTGCTGTCCTGGGGGTACCTTCTGCTGTGAAAACCGACACTGGTCCTGCTTACGCATCGCAAAAGGTGCGGCAGTTCCTGCAGTTGTGGGGTGTGTCACACAAGTTTGGTATCCCTCATTCTCCGACTGGTCAAGCTATTGTAGAACGCGCTCATGGTACCCTGAAGCGGGTTCTTCAAAAACAGAAAAGGGGAATGCAGGGTGAAACCCCGCACAGTCGGTTGGAAAAAGCATTGTACACCATCAATCATCTTACAGTGCAACAGAACTCAAATATCCCTGTCATATTGAACCATCATTTCTCGTTGCAGGCTGCGGACGAGGCACATCAGCCTCGAGCAAAGGTTCGAATGCGGAATTTAGTCACCAAACAGTGGGAAGGTCCTTATGACCTTATCGCTTCAGGGCGCGGGTATGCTTGTGTGTCCACAGATACTGGGGCACGCTGGGTACCTTCGAAGTGTGTTCGCCCTGACCTGTGACCACAGAGGCAGAATCCGGCCGATGGGCAACATGGAAACCGTGACCAACCTGAAAGGCATCAAGTGGGTGAATCGCTGAGTGATGACTCGGATGCAGACAACATGAGTGATCACTCTGATGATTTCTCCATAAATGGACACTGAACACTGTTCATTTTTCTTTTTCCATTTTCTTTTTTTTAAACTGAGAAGGGTGAGATGTCACCCTGATTTCTTAGGATTTTCTAAAGCCTTCTGAATTTACATTCTTGTAGAGAACTTTCTCACGCAACTTTCTGTAAACAACCTATTGTTTTGCATTCTTTCATAGAGGCGGAGAAATTTGATAGACTGGTAGTTTGTCCAGTGTCGTTGGAGAGGTGGCACGTTCACCTTCCTATCCACTGGCACCTTTTGAGAACTATAAATGATTGGAGTCAGAAAAAATAAATTAGTCTCTTCATGGTGACCAAAGCTGTGGTGCGTCGTTTTTCCTTGTGTCCTCTGGTGACATGGACCCAGGCCAAAATAAATTCAAAAAGTGTTCTGGGAGTGCAAGCTGTTACAGTTGTGCAAAATCTTAAAGTTTTTAGTGTCCAACCTCAAGAATTCGATCTTTTGGGTTCTGTCCCAGGAAATAACTGTTTGATATTTGGACCTCATGGTGCAAAACCAACACAAAAAGAAAGACGACCAACAGATGACAACACTTGGTTGTCTCCCAGATCTCCATTGTATTATAACTACTCAGAATATTGTAATAATTGGACACAATCTGTGATACCATCAAAAATGCTGCAAGAAAACTGCCACCAGGAATTTTCCTCATTTGTGGGGATCGAGCCTGGTCTGCAGTGCCTCAAAAAGCTATGGGAGGCCCATGTTACAATTGTAAATTAACACTGTTTGCTCCCACCATTCTTTAAGTTCTAGGATTGGCTCAGAAGCCTCAATGAGCCAAAGGGAGTGCCCTCCATCTAGACCCCAATTGTAAAGATCAAGTATCGCTATGGGGGCGCACACCTGTAATACTAGCCTCAATTTTCTCCCCAGGAGTTGCTTCAGGGCAATTTCTCACACAATTGAAAACCCTGGCCTGTTGGACAGGAAAACAAATTAATATTATATCTAAAATGTTAAGTGAGCTTGCCACAGATGTAGATAGCATTCGTCATGCAGTTCTGCAAGACAGAGCCGCCATTGACTTCCTTCTTTTAGCACAAGGACATGGGTGTGAAGAATTTGAAGGCATGTGTTGCATGAATTTATCTGTCCACTCTCAATTTACAAACAGTCAACGCAACTGAAGAACAACATGAAGAAACTTCTCGTTGTAGACACTCCGTTTGCTAACTGGCTCAACTCTTTAGGTTTTGCTGGTTGGGTCAAAGATTTAGTTCGTTTTAGTAGTGTACTTTTTCTTATTATTATAATTACTCTAGGTTTTATGCCTTATTTACTACAGTGCATGAAGAAAATGACTAACCGAGCCTTTAAGTCAGTCAGGGTTGCTCAAAGAGAAAAAGAGGGAATTGTAGCAGAATTTCTGAGAGAGAGAGGACACAATTTATATTTAGAGTGAAGGTTGATCTACTCCAGCCTAGGTCTCAGATATGGGCCTCAGTGAGGCCTTGAAGCCTATGACGCAGTTAAAAATTAGTCTGTGGCGCAGTTAGAAAGTATGTTAAGGTGTAAGCACAGTGTAATGGGCTTTCTGGGTGTGAATTAGTATAGGTTTGCCGTGTGAAACTTTAACCACCTTAAGACAGAGGCAAACAATGTTTGCATGCCAATGAGAGTGTGCTCACAATTGTAAACTATCTTGAAGTGTATATAAACTGCCATCTTATAAACAATAAAGTGAGATTAACCACATTGGTTTGGATCTGCGTTTGTCCTGTCCAGCTTTCCTGATTTTATATTAAGTCCCTTGTTTCATCCCACCACCTGTGTTCAGCATCTTGCTTTACTCTTTTCAGAACCCGATGTATTTCCTTCACATTTTGATGAACAATTTCCAGGGCTTTCTCTCAGTTTTTCTTGATTTTTTTCTAAAATTTCAATTAAATCCTGGTGAAGCAATAATTGCTTCACCAGGGTGAGGTTCATCCCAATGGGAGTAGGCAATAGTTTATGAATCAGTGTGTAATTGGATTGTAAAAGTTGATGTGAAATAACTGGGTCTTCAAAAGAAAAATCACATCCTGTGATTTTGCTAAAGTTACAAACACAAAAACTTGAATGATTTTTAGTATTCACTACTACATTTTCTACAAGTACTAAATCACAAACAGTTCTAAAGCATGCACAACCATTGCCAGTATATACAAGGACTGTTTCAGAAGTCTTGTTAGGATGAATTTCAAAGTGACAAATATTCTGGTCTGTGTCTAAACAAATGTCTTGTTTTGGGCTATAATTGCATTACTTTCATAAATAAATCCCTGTTGTTCCCGGACAATACAAGATTCTAAATTAACAGTTTACCAGTTTTCCCCGATTTGATGAGCCCATTCTCTGTACTCGAAACGACAAAGGATAGTTCCATCATGATTCAGCCCTAATGCAATAATAGGGAAAATTGTATGCACTGAAGCATTAGGAATGGTTAGTACAACGGCTGTGGCTGTGTTTGTGCTAAGGTCATAGGTAAAATTCACTAAATTCGACCAGGACTGGAATTCTCTTTCAAAGTCAGTGGCACTGTCCCAAACTGTTTTCCGAATTTCAGTAGGGAAAGTGCCTTCTTCACCTTCTCTTATAATTGAGGCAGCAACTGACTGCATCCACAGTTGTGCCTCGATGCAGCTGAGAGCAAAGGAAACATTTTGTGTAGCACCGAGTGCATCAATTATCAATTTGTGGTCATTCGCATTTACTTTTTCCCAATTCGGCAATATGTTTGATAACAACCACTGTTGGGTTCCCAAAGCTGATAAGGATGACTCCAGTGGTTGTTGTAATTTGGTCAAATATCTAGTTGTGGTAGCCAATTTATTCATTAATACTTCTGAATCAATATTTAGACTTGAAAAAAAAAGCCCTTCAGTATTTTTGGACCAAAGACAAACTACTTCTACAGTTTGTGTTAATGTGAAATTGTGCCAACAATCCTGTACGCTTGTGTGCGTACAAACCTTTTAGTGCTTAAAGAGATCCTTTCACTTTTCTGCATGCTACCACAATTATTTCAGACCATGACCACTCAGCTGGTTTCTGGCCATGGGGTTGTGGTAGGATGCAGAAAAGTATCACGTTTTCTCACGGTTTAGGTGGTCTTCATGTCCCTCGGAGCTCTTCTGAAAAAGTAAACACAACAGAATCCTGCCACTATAAGGCAGAAAAGGTTAGAATGATGGAATTATCCAGTGTGTATTTATCCGATGCTCTTTCCCTAGAGTATCAGAGTCTTCCCACTCCTATTTATTCAGAGGGGGTTTTAGCACAAGAGGTACTGGCCGTATAGTAAGGGAGGTCAACCAGAACAGGTTGTCCAGGGTAATGTGTGAGATTATTAGGATCATTTGGTACACAGCATAGGAATCAATGTAGATACAGACAAGAGAGGTATTCTGTACCTCACGTTGGAAAACACTCCAAACAGCTATCAGCTCCCCAACCTGAGCACTGCTTTCTCCCTCAGTAATAATTAGTTCGCCAGAGGAAATGTGGAGGGCTGCTGCCCTGTATCTCCACACCTTCCCCCCTCATTTAGCAGAGGCATCAGTGAACCAAGAACTTGCTGATGGTTCGGGGGAGAAAGGAGGGGCTACTTTGATTACAGAGGCAGGTTTGTCATGGCTGCTATCCAAGCTCTCAGTTTCTTGGATTGCTAAAATTTTTACAGCTCCTTCTGTTATTGAGAAAATGTTACAGTAATGTTCAATCTGAGCATACCACTTTCTGACTGAGGCCCTCTGGGCCACCCCGTCAGGTGGGGGGGGTCCTAGTAGTGACTGTTGTAATAACATTGAAAGGGCCTCTCAATACAATTGGTTGTTGTCGTGCAATTTTTTCCACTTCTATGAGAGCTAAGATAACCGCAAACAATCCTTTTTCCCAGGCAGTGTATCTTTTCTCAGCATCTTTGAAACCACGGGAATAAAAACCAACAGGCCTTGTTGGACCCTCAGAACCCCACTGCCATATGTGTACTGATAGCCCTGAGGAGGCAAATCATCATTCCACCTGGAAAGGATCTGTAGGATGGATAGGGCCCAGTGCTTGGTGAGCTGTTGCTTCAAAAATCAGCAATTGCAATGCTTCCTCCTGAGAAGGAGTCCAATCCCATTTCACCCCTTCCCTCAGAAAGTCATAAAGGGGAACAAATGGGTCATTCTGGTTACTAGGAAATCTATCTGGTCTTTCTACAGGAGATATAGCTGCTGTGTTTTTTTTGAAGAATCACTGTAGGTTTGAGTAATTCTGGAAGGCCTTGAATTAAAGGAGACATAATTTCAGGCTTTACAGGTAATTGCATTGGTGATTCATAGCCTGTAGTTAATTTTCTCTCATGTATCATTTGCAAGCAGGCAGCTTTGTGAATGTTTTCCAGGGGTTCGTCGGGGGTACCAACTATGGCTAAAGGGTATCCCCTTTCCAAGGGGTTAAGCACCCCTGCCCAATAAGCTGCGCGCTGAGTTAGGGACCATGGGCGACGTCTGTCCCCTGTGGTTAAAAACACCCCATGTCCCCAGTACCCACTGGCTTCTTGTTCTGACAAATTAATTTGATCTCCCCTGGTAAGAGACACGCAAAATACATGTTCTGTCTCAGTTTCATGAGGGAGATGCCCATACTCCTTTAATTTAGCTAATTCAGTAGCAGTGTATGGGATTTCTTTAGTGGTTATATGTGGGTCAGAATCTTCATCATTGATATAGTTGTTTTCTGTTTTAATTTGAGGTCTCAAGCTAGGACAGCAGTGTTCCCCACAATTTTTCATCAGAGCTAATTCTTTTTGAGGGTAATTTTGATTAATGTGAGGCGTTTCCTTCTCCTCTGTTTCTTTTGAGAAACCAGCATTCTGTGAATTTTTAACATGTTCCTCTCTCATGGCAGCTCATAATAAATGATTGTTACTCCTTTCTTCATCTAATTGTTTTTGCAAAATTTCTACTAGGTTTTGAAGGGAGTCTATTATAGCATTTTCCCCACTTCTTCGCTTAAAGTGAATTTGTATAGCTGCCATAACACAAGTTCCCAAAACTGAGCATGATAGTTTTATTTTTGCCCAGTTTGAATTTTGTTTCATGTTGTAAAGAATATACTCTAACAATAACATTTTCCAAAATAAACCAGTTACTTTGTGCCCATTCTTCTCCCCCCGGAGAAGGTTTGGCATTGTGTTTAGCTAGTAGAGCATAAAATTCAACTTTATCTTTTGTGCTAGAGTTTGCAGTCATTTTGTGAAGGGCCCAGAACCACGACAGGGAGCTACAGACTTACGTTACACAACTATACTGCCTCTGCTGTGTTTCCCTTCGCTTCCCTGAGTGGGTGAAGAGACATAATCTTCCTGGGAGGCCCTGCTTAGTTTCTTCAAGTTGTCCCTTCCTTCCCAGACAGTCCAGATACTCACAAAAACAACAAAAGAACAAAGTGTCCTGCCTTTTGCACTAAGAGATCCCTTGTGAATTTCCAAAAACAGTGTGGGTGCCTTTTAACCTGCACCACTTCTGTCTCGACAGAAATCCTGTCCATGACGCCAATTTTATGTCACAAGCCGCTAGGACAAGCGGGGTATCGTGATGGTTCGTTAACCAATCACAAATGTGCAAAAAGGCGAACGGCAGGGGACTATCAGTTTAATCACAACAAAGGCACCTTTATTTTTGGTACCAACAGCAAATGCGATAGAGCGGACAGAAAGGAAATAAAGGATAGAAAGAAAAAGAGGGGAAAGGGGATTATAACTACCACCTTCGAGACGAGATCCTCAATGGTCCAGCCACATGGATTCGCAGTCATCCGTGGGGGTTAACCAAAGTCTTCTCAGAAAGCTACAATTTATATAGTCTTTAGCCAAAGTGAGTGGCATCTGGCCAGAAGGTGGGGAAGATTGATGGGCCATTGTGAAGAGACCCCTTGGTCTGTGAAGCAGGTGCAGGCATGCAAGGACAAGCCACTGATTGTCAAAACCTGTTCGAATGCAGTGTTTTGTAGAAGCACAGCGAGCGCACCTGCTAACAGTCATTTGGCAAGCATCCACCTCGGCCAGGCCAGAACTCCTGTCAGCGGTCTTCAGGGTCCTTGTGACAGTCGTGAGGCAAATGAAGGAAATTTCGGACCGTCTCTTTTACAACGCCTCAACAGAATGTTACCAAAAATTCGGGAAAAATAAAAAAAACCCCTTTAACACCAATGTAGCATTAAGAAGCAGGCATTCTTTATTCAGACAGCTGCATGAGGGTATAGCTCCTCCTAAATACCATGTAAACTAAGTACAGGAAAGTTTCTGCTTATATACTGTATTTTACATGCAAATTCATTGTGGGATAGATGAGTAATGTGATGGTTGACATTCACAATTAAAAGGCAAATATCATGTATACATGTTAGGAGAAGTTTTATAGACTTAGTTATGTTTTACCCCCCCCTTTTGTTGTTATCAGGAAGTGGCCTGGGTTTGGGATATTTGGGAGGATGGGCTTGTTATAAATGAATGCTCCAATTTATTAATTAAAGAAAATTTATTAAATGGTCTAAATATAAATTTAGAGAATAACAATGAAAAGCCACTACCAAAAAAGGTCAGTGCAGAGCCCGGGATCGGCACTGGGTGAGACACAGGTTTGACCACTACAGCATAGGGTCCCCTATGTTCACACTGACTGGTCTGTCTGAGCGATTTTTATATATGGTTTTTCTTGCCTGAGGCAAAGTCCTTTTCTTCTTTTCTGGGCTGCACCTATTCATGTGGAGTTCTTTCACAGTGGCAAGTTGAACAGAACCCGTCCAGAGATTGATGATCACCTGTGATTATGTTCCTGGAGTTCGGTATTCAGATGTAGCTCCCTGATGGTTCTGGTTATCTCACTCTCGGCTACTTATTGCGTGTGTAGTCCCGGGCTTCCTCGGCCTTCCTCGGACCACCTTGGAGAAGCACCCATCTCCGAGCTAGCCACGTCCATTCATTTGCAAATTAGGTCCTTTTCTCCCTGCTGCCAGCTGTGGTTTGGAAATACTGTGAAGCAACTTTCCCGTCCCAGGCTGGGGTGCTTAAAAAAACTTACAGGAATATTTCTTACCAATATAACATATTTCATACATCTATTTCTCACAAGCACGAAAGCCTGCTATGTGTATTTTAGGTAATTCGGACATCTCAATGTCCACATCTCAATGTCGCATCTCAATGTCGAGTTCCAGTAACCCTCTGATTGGCATACATTGCTTCCCAGACACAGTTTTGTTCAACTCAGCGCAGAGAAAAGAGACTCTATGAATATGTGGGACTTTGAATGGAAAGAAAAGCCCGATCACCAAAATCCCTGCCTCAACCAAAATAAACTGTATAAAAGACCACTTGAGCAGGACAGTCGGTCGGTGTGAACATAGGGGACCCTATGCTGTAGTGGTCAAGCCTGTGTCTCACCCAGCGCCGATCCCAGGCTCAGCACTGACCTTTTTTTTTTTTTAGATAGTGGCTTTTCATTGTTATTCTCTAAATTTATATTTGGATCATTTAAGAAATTTTCTTTAATTAATAAATTGGAGCATACATTTATAACATTACTATGGCAACATCTGTCCTCCAATCAAGATTTAAGGAAATAAATTTCATCACTGGACAGCAAAGAAGGAGTCGATGGACAGAATTTGGGAGGGACTAAAGGGTTAAAAGGTGAAACCTCCATTGTGTGGACAAGCACATGGCGGGAAAAATCCTTTGCTCCCGGCGCCGTAATATTTTCTTAATTCAGTCTTCTGTTGTATTTTTCGTTAAAAACGGGACCACACTCCCAGTACTAAAAGTGATTTCAGCATTTATTATAATAAAAAGGCCTCGTTCCTGTCGAGGATGCTGTAGCACCGGTGCTGGGTCTTCCTGTGCAGTGATGTCCCCGATGTGCCAGGTGGAGCGGCACAAATTCACTAGGTCAGATACACTTTCTGTCCTGTTTTTTGTCCCTCTGGATTGGTTTCTGTTTGGATCCTTTCATTTGCATGAAGGTTTAAGGTGCTTGATTGGCCTATTACAGTTCTGTCCAGGCTGGCTTGTTTTGCTGGGGGGGGGTGGTGCACTTTACATAGGTGTAATATGGTATGTTGAGTACCATATTCCTTATAACTACCCTTTTAACCCCTTTTACAATAACCAAACTAACAGTACATGCTCAACAATTATCAACTATTTTACAACAGTTTCTAACGTATTTTTAACAATTCCTCCTTCTAACTATTTGATCAGGCTTCTAGCCTGCATCAACCTTTTAAAGTTCAACTTCTACTTTTCTCAGTTTCTCATACTGCTCAAGCATATCTCTGGCATTTTGATCACTCTGTTCTTTTATTTTAACATTACTTTTTTGCCATTTTCCCTTTCTACGTTACCTTGCAGCATGATGCTGCTTTGGACAATGCTGGTTATGATCTGGACTAGACATGGAATTGCACATGGTAGAAATATTACACTTGCTAGTGCACACACCACAAAGAAGACCAATTTCTTCCACCATTTACCGTTCCAGGTGAACAAGTTGTCCCACCAATCAGATTCTCCAAATGAGGGGATCCATTTTTGTGTTCTAACATAGGTTAGTTTTCTAATATTTTGAGTAATGTTTTTAATTACATTACTGTGGTCATCAATCTCTAGGCAGCATTCTGAAGTATTAAATTTCCCGCAGATCCCTTCTTCCTCTGAGAGGAGGTAGTCCACTACTAATTGGATCTGGTAAATTACTGATCGTGTTTGTTGTTACTGCTGGTTTAAGAGATCAATAGTCAGAGTTGTTTGATTTGACATTATTTCAAGTACTGCTTGTAAACTGATGATTCGATTGAGCATATATACTGGGGTTCTGTACGCCCAGGATCCATCTTGGGCCCAGGTAGCCAGCCCATAAGTATCGATAATCTTTTGTGGGGTCCAAATTTCATTGTTCCAGTTTTGGGTTCTGTTAAATAAACTCCTTTTCTTTCTGGCCAGATCATCATATACTGGGACTCCCAAGTTTGATTTTGCATCCTTGGGCAGTAAGAAAAAGGATGGTTTTATTGCTCCAATTGTGCAACTCCAGGTCCACCTTCCCGGTACTTTCACATATGCTGTGTTACCACAGATGCAAAATAAAATTTTAGGTGCATCCCAGAAATCAGAATCTTGATTTGTTATATGTTTCCAATATTTAGATAGGGTTTCTATTGCCCAGAATGGGTTAATATAATCTCCTAAGCATTCAAACATTTTTTCTTTTGCACTGTATGCATATCTACTTTCAGTTTTTTCTACTGACCAATATGAATGGGGGGTTTCAGGGATCTACCTGGTGTGTGTGTGTCATTTGCTGCTAGATATCTTTTACATGGCGTTTCTCCTACTTCTATAGTATACATTTTCCCTTTTCTTGATAAATACTCTTCCCCTATTATTGTTGATTTTAGCTTCCACTCCCCTTCTTTTGGGTATTACCATGCTTTTTCTTGATGTAATCCATTTTAAAATGTCTAGGGGATGTAAACTGATACAGTCCCATGGCCAAATCTCACTTAAGTGTGTTCCCCCACACACCCAGCAATCAGTCAAATGAAATTCTCTTGTAATCTTTTCTACCATATCGATAAAAAGATTCTTACCATATATTTGTCCCCCTCTCTCTCTCTTTGTCTTTTCAATTGCACTTCTTTCTCTTTGAATGTATCCTCTAAGTTGTTTTCACTTTCTTGTTCAAAACATACCCATCTTTCTTTCCTAGGGCACTCTCCTGACATCCTCTGACTTGGGTTTGCAATATTTTTAGCTAGCCACTATATTTTATTATCCTCTTTACAGGTTGTTAACTGGGAGTGATTGATACGTTTGGGATTCATGTTTGTGTGCACTCTGATTAATACACTTACTGTATCTCCTCTATACAAGGGATAATAACACTTCTCACAAGTGTTTCCTCCACTTATTCCGAAGTGGATGAGTAGTAGCATTGCTACCAGTGGGAGTCTGGTATGGCCTGGCCTCCTCACCTCTCGAACCACAGGGGTTTTCTCGGTGCCCTGAGAGTATTTCCCAGAGGTAGTTCCCAATCCAGTCTTGCCTCCCACCTCTGGTTTTCCCTTCTTCTGGAGACATTTGCCATGACCCTTATCGTACCGACTTCCTTCCCTCAGTTTGGTCCCAATTAGGGTTGCAAGGAGAGTGCTCTATGGAACAGTACCAGAAACTGAGATGTTATTTTGATTGTCAATTCTTAGCTAAACAAAACTTTAAATTATACTATAACTATAACAAACATTAACAAGCTTTAAGGATATAAGGATAACAATGTAGAGGTTTCCTGTGGGGGGGTTGTGTTCAGGGTTGTGCTTCTTTCAGTGTTTTCCTCGGGACCAATTTCAAGTCTTTATCGTCTCTGCTGGCTATAGTCCATTGGCTTGACTCAGCTGGGGGTTGTACTGGATCCTTCACTCAACTTGCATGAGTCCACCCCCGCTCCTTTGTTCTTACTGCTGTGTTTGTTGTAAGGAACGCCTGGAAGGGGCCTTCAAAGTGAGCAGTTAATGGAGGGTTTTTCCATGATTTAATCAATACCTTGTCTCCGGAGTTAATACCATGTATTTTACAGTTCAGTGGGGAAGTTTTGGGGAAGGTAGCCCTTTTTCCTTAGTTCCTCTAGGGTTGTCGTTACTGTTTCTATATATTTTTGCATTGTTGTCCTACCCTCTAGATGTTCCCCAATACTGTACGGGGTAAGCAAGAAAGGCAGCCCAAACAACATTTCGTAAGGAGAGACCCCTAGATCTGTTCTGGGTCTCGTTCTTATTTGTAATAGGGCTAGTGGTAAACATTTGACCCAATTCCATTTGGTTTCTAAGACCAGTTTTGTTAAAATATTCTTTAAGGTTTGATTCACCCTCTCGACCCTCCCAAAACTCCGAGGATGCCAAGGGATGTGTAACTCCCACTTTATTCCCAGGGCCCCGATGACTTGTTGCAGAACACTGGATATAAAGTGGGGGCCACGGTCCAAATCAATAATATTTACTAGCCCGTATCTTGGAATAATTTCTTCCAAGAGAATTTTTGTCACAGTTTGGGCTGTCTCCCTTCTCGTGGGGAATGCTTCGACCCAGTGGGTTAGATGGTCAACTATGTCCAATAGGTGTTTATACCCTTGGGCTGGAGTTAATTCAGTAAAATCAACCTGAATACTCTGGAAAGGTCTTATGGCTAATTTCCTCCCTCCTGGAGTGGTTTTTTGCATCACCTTTTTGTTGACTTTTTTACAGGTTATACATTCTCCTGTGATGGATCTGGCTATTTCATATAGTCCCATCCTCATGTAATATTTCAGGAAATGATCACATATTCCTTGTGTTCCCCAGTGAGTTAACCAGTGTATGTCTTCCATCGCTTTCCTGATTATTATTCAGTTGAATACTTGTCGCCCGTCTGTGGTCCACCCCTTTCCATCCTATTTTTTTACCCCTCCCATTTTCTCTATTTCTTTTAGCTCCTTGTCATTGAAAATTGGTACCCCTTCTTCCCTTATTTTTCCCTGGTCTTCTTTTACCTTTAGGACTATGACTGGGTCCCCCATTTCTAAGGCTGCTTCTTTGGCTGCCAGGTCGGCTAACTTCTTTCCTTGGATTTCAGGGGTATCCCCTTTTTCGTGGCCTTTAATACGGACTATGGCAATTTCTTTTGGTCTTCTGAGGGATTCGAGTACTTCTCTGATCAGACTTTCATGTGCCAGATTTTTCCCTTTTGAGTTAAGGTATCCCCTCTCTTGCCAGATTTTTCCAAAGGTATGAGCTATCCCAAAAGCGTATCAAGAATCCCTGTAGATTGCCCCTATATTGTCTACTAATAAATCTAAACCACTCTTTAGGGCATATATCTCGCAACTCTGTGCAGACCAATTTGAGGGTAATTTCCCTTTTTCTTTGATTTCCCCAGCTTCAGTAATGGCATATCCTGATGCCCTTTTTCCCATTACAACTCGAGAGGATCCATCTATATTCAGGACCCTTCCATATGGTAAAGGGTCTTCTAGGTCTTCTCTTACTTTTGTTTGTATCTCAATTAGCGCTATACAATTATGCTCTAAATTTTCCATTGGTTCCCCGGTTAAGAATTGAGCAGGATTTAAATATTTTGAGGTGACAATCTCTAGATTCTCGATATTCTTCAGGGTTATTTCATACCTCAGGATTCCGGTGTCTGTTAGCCACTGAGGAGCTTTTTGGCTTAACACTGACCTCAAGTCGTGGGGTGTGTGTACTCAAATCCTCCCATTGAATGTAAGCTTTAGAGTGTCTTCTAATAAGGGAGCTGTGGCTGCCACAGCCTGAATACAGGCTGGCCACCCTCTTGCAGACGGATCCAATAATTTTGACAGATAAGCCACCGGCTTCCTGCTTCCCCCCAGTCGTGGTTTATTACTCCATATGCTATCCCTTCATTAACATTAACAAACAGATCAAATGGTTTTCTTAAAATAGGCAGACTCAAAACTGGGGCTTTCGTTAATCGAGCCTTTAAGTCTTGGAACCATTCGCTATCCTCTGGACTCCAGGCTACAGGTTCTGTACTTATTAATTTTTCATACAAAAATTTTACAGTTTGAGTATACTGATTAATCCATAATTAACAGCAGCCCATTAGACCTAATAGCTTTCTTACATCTCTTTTAGTCTTGGGTGGTGGAATTGACAGGATCCCCACAACTCTTTCAGGACTGAGCTTTTTGTACCCTTTTCCAATTAGATGCTGTCACGATCCGCTCGTGCGGGGCGTCGTGATGGTTCTTTTGACCGATCCCAAAAGTGCAAAAAGGCAAACAACAAGGGACTATCAGTTAATCACAACAAATGCACCTTTATTAGGGGCCGAAACAGTAAATGCGATAATGGGGATCAGAAAGGAGATAAAAGGATAGAGACAAAGAGAGAGAGAAGAGGGGGATGGGAATAGCTACCAACACAGGCGAGATCCTCAGTGGTCTGGACGATGGGGATACGTCTATCGTGTCGGGGGAGTCTCCGAAGTTCTGGTCAACTCAGGGGTCCAGTTATAGTCCACAGAGGAAAGAGGGAGGAACAGGCAGGGCAATGAGAGTCTATTGTGATTGCTGTGGGGGAACAGGTGAGTCCACTGAAACCACCAAAGCAAGGCAAACATAATGAAGAATAAGTCCATTGAAATTACAGAAGGGAAACAGGTCATGTCATTAGTGGTCAGACCACCATTTTCCCCCCCTCCCTGTAGTAGGGGTCTCAGTCTCAGTCCATGGGAGGAGGGTTCTCAATCTTTGTCATGGTGGTAACGAGGCAGATGAGGGGTCTTCAATGAAGGACCATGGGAGTCACCCCAAAAGTCCATTCAGCTTCAGGAGGAGAGTGGGCAAATATGCAGTAGGCCGTTCCTTGCTGGGTCCATGCCAGGTTTTTGCCGGTTCCTTGCCAAGTTCTTGCCAACTCCTTGCCAAGTCCTTGCCAGGCCTTGTTCGGAACAGCTAACATAATGGTACAGCAGCTGCACCTGCACTGCCGCTCTCTCCAAGCTGGAACTGTAGTGGGGGAAGGGGTTTCTCCTCGTGGCAATCGGTAGGCAAATGTGGGGGCTTCTGACGGCCTCTTACAGATGCCCCAGGTACTTTACCTCTTCATCTACAAAGTGGAGTTTTTTCTTTGATACTTTTAATCCTTTTTCTCCCAGGAAATTTAGTAAGCTTATACTGGCCTGTTGGACCTGTTCTTGATCTTTGCCTGATATCCGTAGGTCATCCACATAGTGTAGAATTTGTATTCCTTCCCCGAATACAAAGGTCTTTAAAAGATCCTCTAAGGCTTGTCCAAATAGGTTAGGGGACTCTGTGAATCCCTGTGGGAGGCGGGTCCACCTAAGTTGTTGTTTATGTTTGCAGTCTGGGTCTTCCCATTTGAAGGCAAACCAATTCCTGCTCCGCACCTCTAACGGACAGGCCCAGAAAGCATCTTTCAAATCTATTACTGAGAACCATGCATGCTCTCGTGGAATTTGACTGAGAAGAGTGTATGGATTTGATGCTATTGGATATCTGGAAATAGTTCATTTGTTAATTTGCCTCAAATCCTGCACCAATCGATAGGTTCCATCAGCCTTTTTGACAGCTAGAATTGGTGTATTATGCGGTGACATGCATGGTTCTAGAATGCCTTCTTCTTCGAGTCCCTGTATTACAGGTGTTAATCCTCTCTGGCCCTCAGGGGAGGTGGGATTTTTTTTACCTGAACAGGGGGAATTTCTCACTGCTTTTCTATCTTAATTGGTGGGATATTTACAACCCTTGCCCTCCTCCTTCCACCCAGACTATTGGGTTAATTTCTCCCATATCCTGTTCAGTTAATAACATTATTTGGGGCACCACCCTCCCCTCCTTTGGCATCACTCCAATTCCCATCTTTACTTGCAGGTCTCATCCCAGTAAGTTACAACCTAGTTTCAGGATATAAAGGAAATCAGCCCTGCATTCCTTTGAGTTGCCTTTTATAATTATGCTCTCTATAACCTGGGCTTTGAACGGTTCCCCTTTTGCTCCCCGCACTTGGCAGATCTTTTTGCTTAGCTGAGCCCCGTTGGGGAGCTTTGTCACGCAGGATCAATCAGCACCTGTGTCCACTAAAAACTCATATTCTTTGCTCTGGGGGACAATTTCGAAGTTTACCAGGGGCTCTATCTGGTGTCTGATCTCATCCCCCAGAGTGTAGAGCCCCTGACACCCCTAATCATCATCTCCTCTCAGAATCTTCTCCAGGGTGTCCTGTTCTTTCTCACTTGATTCATCCATTTTTAATTTTTTACAGAATTGCCTAATGTGGCCTTTTCCGCCACAGTAATAGCAATACACATCATCTAATGGTGTTTTTTTCCATTTACCCAGCTTCCCTTTATTTTCTGCCCCCCCCCCCCCCCCCCCCCCTTGGCTCCCCTCTTCCCATTCCTACAATTTCTCTTGCTACTGCCACCATAATTTTTGCTTTGGTTCTGTTCTTCTCCTCATGTCTCCTTAAATAAACTTTTAGAGCTTCCCGTAACAGATAGGTAATTCTCCTTTCTTGCCAATCTTCTAATTTTTCTAATTTCTGTCTAATGTCAGACCAAGCTTTGGTAACAAACTGTACTTTTAGTAATACTTGGCCCTCTGGTCCAGCAGGATCAATATTGGAATGTAACTGAAAATTTCGTTTTAATCAATTTAGCCATGCCCCCAGGGATTCATCCTTTTCCTGACTCCCATCAAATGCCAGTTTGGTATTGCTGCTTTTGGGTACAGATTATTTTATGTCTCTTATAATTAGTGTCCTGCTGTCTTGCATATTTCTCGAGCCCTCTTCCTGGTTGGGATTCCAATTTGGGTCCACTACAGGGAGTTTTTGTTCACCTGGGGTCCTGTACGATTTTCCTTCTCCTAAATCTTTATCCCTGCTGACGTTATGAGGCGTGTTCTTATTAGAATGCAGCTCCCCCCAGGTATATATATTGGGACTTAGGAACTGTAATATATGTTATAGAATAATTCGTGCTTATGTAAAATATACATTAAATAAGTTGTGCTTGTACAAAAAGATTCTTAAATTTTAAGACCACAAGCCACAGCCGGGGAAAGATTGTGAAACCACAGGTGGCAGCAGAAAGAAAGACCTAATTTATAAATGAAAAAGCGTGGCTCCATGTGGAGAAGGGCCCTTTTCCTGGCACAATCCTGGAGACACATCAGCGATGAATACTCGAGAAGTATCTATGATCAAGATAGTCAGAGTCATCAGGAGCGTGCATCCCAATATGATGATCAGCATTCATCGCTTCCCAGAAACAGCTTTGTCCAGCCCAGCACAGAGAAAAGGAGGCCCCATGAATATGTGAAACAATGAAAAGACTAGGAGAACCTCTGCCCCAGGCAGAAAAAACTGTATAAAACTAACCAGACAGAGACAACATTCGTGAACAGAGGGGATCCAAAGCGGTAGAGTTCGGATCAATGTTCACCCAGTGCCGAGCCCTGCCGATCCCGGGCTCGGCGCTGCTTCTTTGATTGTGGCTTTTGGAGACTGAATCTCGGTCGTGAAATAAAAACCTATTTTTAATTATTAATTTGGCTTTATAATTTTATTACCTATAACAGAACTGATCTATTTGCTGTACGGTGCCAATTGGATCTTCTATTAAACCAACTAGCTCTTTCCTAAATAGTCTTACTTCAGAAGCTGTTAGGGGTACATTTACAAAACCTATTCCTCCTACCCCCCCTCCTAGTGGAACTTCCCGCAGGGGAAACAGACTGTCAGGATTTACCTCTGGCTTTACACCACTTGTTGATCTGGTATTGCAGTAAGGGCCAGCATCCAAAGGGTTATTTGACTGGCTCACCAATTCTTTGTTATCGTTTTGGGAGGGTTCAGTTGTTAGGTTGGAGGATATATCCAGAGGTTTTTTCTCAAGGCAAGGTGTTGTATTCTGACTTACAGGTGGAGTCAGCTGCAGGTCAGTGGGTGTAGGAGGCAGTGGGGGAAAAGCATCAAGGGGTGGATATATACGAGGGAGTGGGGTTGTTGAAGGGGGGGTAAATGACATGGAGATTCCCTGAGGAGATAGAGGAGAGGCGGGGATCACAGGAGGGGATAAAGGTAGGTTTTGAGAAGTTGGAGGCTGGGTGTTAAGTGGGGGGGGGTGTCCTGATAGTTTGGACGGACAGTTGGTGGAGCTACATAGTCTAGTGGATCCCACCTTTTTTGAATAACACCTTCGTTTTCTTTATTCTTTTCCTCTGATTTCTGCTCTTTATACTTTTTTAGTTTGTATACCTTAGGATCTCATTCTAAGAATTTGACCCAACAAGTAACATACTCTACTTCTGAATTAGGGTTCTCTTGGTTGCACACTTACTAATATAATAAATTACATAACCACTTATCTCTACTTCCATACCAGAGCCACTTTAAGAACTTCTGTTGTAATTTCGTCTTTGGCCAATGTTCCACACAATAATAAACTATCCTCACTTGATCAAACTTTTTAGTTGTTTCCCACTTATTCCAGTTATCCAGTATATTACCAAGGGGGGTTCCAGGAGGAATATTCTTATTCTTTTTCCTTGGTTGATCTCCTTGTCTATTGTGGGTATGACCCATAGTGACTTTTAGTTACTATAAGCTTTCGGGCTAGTAAAAACTGCTTACTGTTACCGGCCCCTTTAAAAAGTTCTGTTTCCCTCTTTTTTTAACTTAAGAGAGAGAAGATCTCCTCCTAATCTATTTCTGTTTATGCAGAAAGGTCTCCTTGCAACTTTGGTGCCCCTGGGCACTCTTATTTGGCCTTCTTATCTAAGGAGAACTTAGTCTTTGTCACTCTCACTCTGCAGGAAAGACACTCTTATCTCACATTCTTTCACACATAGGCCTGTTCATTCATACTTCTCAATTGCTTAGCCGAGTTTTTTGGTTCTTGTGCCTCACCCACCTAGACTGTGTAAGGTACTTTTTTCGACACCTCAGAACCTTAAGTACTGATACCCTTAGGTTTCCCCACTGACCTAGGTTCAGCACTGCATAAATTTCCCTTTTCTTTTATTGAACAGAGGAAGGAAAAGTTAGCAAACCTCTTACACAAAGCGGATCTCTGTTGCCAGAAAATCACTGGTCCGTGTAGGCCCCCACCCTGACCCCTTCTGCCTCCCCCGAGGTTTTGCCATCCCTCTTCCCTCAAGATAGTCTCAGAGTCAGGGGTTCGGACCTCCACACCTTGCCCAAGCTGGACTTCCCACCCCCCGTACCCAGAGGAATGGGCCACAGGACTACCCCTTGCAGCCGTGGTGCTAAAAGATCCTACGATACTGTCAGCCTCCCTTGCTTTGTGGTCAGCCTCTCTGGGCTTCAGTACCACCAGGACGTCGGGAAGGACCCAGTATCTGGTTGCCCCTGGTGTCAGTTCACCTGTGAGGCTGTCTGCGTGTCACTCAAACCTTTGCCACAGCTCCCACACGCCTGGGGAGCTGAAGCTGATTTGCAGGTCACTTATACCTTTCTGCCACAACCCCCATCCACCCGGGGGACAATGGCTTGTCAGGCTTTAATGGGGCCTGCCTGAGTGCCAGAACAAAGAGGATTGGGGGGGGGCGCCTCACTCAGTCTTCCTTACGTGCACACACACACTCACCCCCCCCCGTCCCCTCAGGCCCTCCCCCTGCCCGTGGATGCATGATACTTACCAACTCCGCTGTGTCTCACGTGTGCCTCAGGACTTTTTCACGGATACTGACGCAGGTCCCCCCGTGGAGGACAGGCGGCCGTCTCGTCCTCCGGTCTTGGGCAAGGTTGTATCCCGGATGAGTCCCCAAGCTGGTAAAAACAGGACTACACTCCCAGTACTAAAAGTGATTTCAACATTTATTACAATAAAAAGAAAGGCCTAAAGCAAGGGGGCCCGGGGCCTGAGCAGGAGCGTTCCCATTTAAAATTCTGCAGTGCCGGCGCTGGGTCTTCTGGGCAGCGATGTCCCCGACGTTCCAGGTGGAGCAGCACGGATTCACTGGGTCGGATGCTCCCTTTTTATCCTGTTTTTTGTCCCTCTGGATAAGTTTCTTTTTGGATCCTTCATTTGCATGAAGGTTTAAGGCGCTTGATTGGCCCATTACAGTTCTGTCCAGGCTGGCTCGTTTCACTTGGGGGTGGTGCACTTTACTTAGGTGTAATATGGTACGTAGAGTACCGTATTTCTTATAACTACCCTTTTAATCCCTTTTACCATAACCAAACTAACAGTGCATGCTTAACAATTATCGACTGTTTTACAACTGTTTCTAACCTATTTTTAACAATATGGTGTAGAATATACCTTTGGCCAGTACAGGTCACTTGTCCCGGTTATGCTTCCTCACAGCTCCTTGTGACGTTTATTATCCACATGTTTTGTGGGGTTGGAGGTCAGAGATAGGGACAGCACACATACACCAAAGCTCCATGGGACAAACAGCCTTGAGTTTATTCCTCCAGCTCCTTTTATAGGAGCTCCAATTACACATGTGATTCGCTGAGGTCTTAGCCCCATCCAGCTCTCTGGCCAATGATACATCTGCATTTAGAACTGAATGATATTGGCTGAGAGTCCCTGTGTAGATTGAACCCAACCTATCCTTGCTACCCCAGGGACTCCAATGCCACAGCTCCTTGTATGCTCCCATCCTCCTCACTGGCAGGGCAGTATGAGAAGCAGAATAGTTATTGACTTAGTGTAAAGCACTGCTCAGCAACAACCAAAACACCAGTGTGCTTTTAACATTATTCTCATCCTAAATCCAAACCACAGCACTGTACCAGCTGCTAGGAAGAAAATTAACTCTGTCCCAGCCAAAACCAAGACACGTGATTTAAAAAAAAACAAAACAATAAAAAGTATAAGATTTAATTTAATCAAGAAGTACTCTTGAGGAAAAAAAAATAGTATTAAAAACTATCATCTTGTCCGGGTTCACTCCCTCATTGGGGTGACCCAGAAAAGTGGAAAAGTCTCTCCTCCAACCCGTGCCTCCAAAGAAAGACTCAGTAGTCTTCAGTCGTCCAGTCTCAAGATAGTTTATTGCATGTTATCGAAAAGATTTTCTTCCTGAACTGCTGCGGTCCGTTCAGCAGGTCAGACAAAGGCACACACTGACTCCCAGGGGGCTAGTGCCTTCTTTTATATCATACATTACATGTTAAATGTTTATGGTTTTTCCCCCAATGCCTATCACCTATATTGAACAGTGACTTTCTACTCTAAACCAATCTGTGAGTGCCAACATCACCATGAACATGGAGGTTAGGAAGAAGAAAGAAAGAGTACAGGGCATGCCCAAATCCCTCCATCTTAGAACTTCTGACCCCCATGTACAAAACTCAGACCCCTCTGTACAAGGCCTAAAACCCCCCTGTACAGCACTCAAAAACTCTTCCTCTCACTTTGTGACTACTTCTACTACAATATCTAAACTTTTGTGATTTCTTGTTCTTCCTGCAAGGTTGGTAAATTGTTCCATGGATCAGGTTCAAAGCCACAAGGGTCTGTGGCTGCATTCCAGGGTCTCAAATGCTTCTGATCTGGGCCCAGAACATCCAAGAGTGTCCAAGGGACATTCTGGGTTCTGACGTCATCTGACACTTCTTTATACAAGGACAATTTATTGCTTGTAGGATCATGGCTATAAATTTCTTTTGTAACCCTATATGCTAAATTTATTCCTTTTACCTTCATCCAGGTAAGTTCTTATTGTGATTAAGTAAACCTTCAAGAATTAATTTTTCCCCTACTCCAGAATATAGTCTGAAGCAGTCTACTATAGTTATAGGTTTGCCTTTAACTTAAAATATCAAGCATTACTGCCTAAGGAAAAAACCACCAAACTTCACTCTCACTACACCCTAGCTAAACATTGAGAAGGTTATACTAACAGGAACACCATATTTATATATCAGGCAAGAGATTTTAGAGAGAATTAATGCTTCCAGCAAGCCAAGAACAATTTAAAGGCAGACTTTAAAATTCAGTAGAAAGAGAAGTGTGAGCATTTCTCATCTATCTTTATGCATTTTAATTTTGAAGTCTCATGATAAAAATTTAAATGCCCATGTTTTGTTTATTTAAGCTGTTCAGGAAAACCTTCAGTCAATGCACTAATTCAGTGTCAGTGTTTGGATGTTGCAATCATGTACAGATACTCTGTCCAGACAAGTCAGTGATTTGTAAAAAGGATTGTGTTTATTGTAGTACATATCAGGTTTAAGGGTACTCTTGAAATATAATTGCCCAATTATCAGGTTATCATTCAATTCACTTAAATTAATGTAGTGAAGTAAAGAAAAATGTTTGCACACACTTGTACGAGTTGAAGATATTATTTCATTTGAACTTGTAAATAATCACATTAAACTGAGGTATATACATGGACATACAAGGGTGTTGTAGATTAACCCCAGTAGGCAGTTGAGCACCACACAACTGCTTGCTCAACCTCAGCCCACCCATAGTGAAATGGTAGAGAGGATTAGAAGAGTAAAATTAAGAAAACTTGTGGATTGAGATAAAGGCAGTTTTATAGGTAAAGCAAAAGCCGCATGCACAAGAAAAGCAAAATAAGGAATTCGTTCACTACTGCCTGATGCAGGGACCAAAAATAAAAAGGTGAGCTGGACAGGAACAAACGCAGATCCAAACCAATATGGTTAATCCGACGTTCTCCCTTTATTGTTTACAGACAGTAGTTTTTATACACTTCTAGATAGTTTAAAATCGTGAGCACACTCTCATTGGCAAGCAAATATTGTTTGTTCCTGTCTTAAGGTGGCTAAAGTTTCACACTGCAGACCTATACTAATTCACACCTAGATAGCTCAGTACTTTCTGTTATACCTTAACATAATTTCTGACTGCGCTACAAACTTATTCTTAACTGTGCCACAGGCTTCAAGGCCTCACCGAGGCCCACATCTGAGGCCTAGGCTGGGGTAGCTCAACCTTCACTTTAAACATATAAATCACGCACATCCAGATCGTGACCCATTTCTCTCAGAAATTCCTCTACAACTGCCCATCAGCAGGCAAGTGTTTTGCCATCTCCAGGAAAGCAGAGGTTCACATATACAGCAGTTACTTGGAAAGACAAATGTCATCACACCAAATATTCCCCCCTGCCCCCTTACTTCTCTCAAATTTATATAGGGAGCATGACAGCAAATGGTCTAGAATATCCCTTTTGTCAGTTGGGGTCACCTGTCCTGGCTGTGTCCCCTCCCAACTGCTTGTGCACCCCCATCTTGATTGCTGTGGGAGCAGTGTGGAAGCAGAAAAGGCCTTCGCCCTGTGCAAACCCTGCTGAGATATAACAGAAAACATCCCTGTGTTATCAACATTTTTTTGATCACAAATCCAAAACAGAGCCCCTTGCAAGCTACCATGAAGAAATTTAACTCTGTCCCAGCTATAACCAGTACACTGGAAAAGTGAATTGAGACAGTTTGCACAAGTGAAAGCTATCTAGTTTGCCCTAGAGATTGCCAGTGGCCAATACTCTATTTTAATTCTAACTCATGGATGATGGCAAATGCCCTGTGGGGGTGGCTAAAGCAATGGAAATGGACCAACTGGCAGCACAGAGGCAAACCCATCTGGGCAAGATATTATTGCCTAGATAAAAAACATTGCTTTAAAGTTCCATAGTATATATACTCACATACCCAAAAGCTGTGCTACTGAAGAACACTGAAACTACAAGCAGGAAGACCAGGCTGCCAGAACTGAAGTGATTCAGATGAGGGAAACTGAAGAAACTAGGAAGATTAAGAGAATATAACATAAAATGTAGATGTCTCCCAAATTTTGCAATTAGGAGTTTAAGTTCTGAAACAGAACCTTATTCTGCTTGAACCTCAAGCTTGTCTAGTATTGACAGTGATTGCAAGTGGGGTTGGCAAATGTAAATAAAGCACCTTCATTTCTTCGAGCATAAACACAAGGGCATATGCAGGTACTTCTGGGGGAATTGCATTTTGACACGTTTAGAAGTCTTAGGGACTAGAGAGTATCTCTAGGTTGACAAAGGGTGGCTAGTATTTTTAAGTGCTGTGTTCAGGAAGCAATTTATTTTTAGTGGACACAAGTTCTTCATATGCGTTATGTTAGAAAGTTATTTTGTAGTACTGTATTAATCCTTTTTAAGTAGTGTGTTAAATATAGTTTTACGCTATAGCATAATATTAAAATAGAAACTATGCAATGTAAGATATTTTTTAACTAGCTCAATAAAGGGATGAGATAATCAAGAAATTCTTCAAATAGCAATAACAGCAACAGGACACCCAAAAATTCCAAAACGGGATTTTATGGCCTCTTTATCGGACCATGCTGACTTCTTCTAGACACCCCAAAGCCAAAAGGATTGATTTACAAGATGGGGGGGCAAGTTGTCAGAAAACAGAAAAATTCCTAGTTTGAAAGGAATATTTGCATCATTTATGAGATATGAATATGCAATGGGCTATGGCTTTTAAGGGTTATTCCTTTGTTAGCGAACATGCTTTCTTGAGCAAGGCATCTGGGCATCCGCAATTCTTTGCTTTTTATTGTCCTTTATTGTCCTAACTCTGATTGTCCAAATTCTCATTGCTCTAATTTTTATTACTGTTTTTTTAATAACTTTTATTACCATTAAACATTTATGCTGTGGTGTGGTTTTTGCTTTAAGTTTCTGTTTGCCCATTATTCTCTTCCCTAACTTCCTCCCTCCCAAGTTATCAATCCTCCCTATCCCTTCCCCTTTTTCCTTGTCTATCTTGTAGTATTCGATACCCCATTTGTTTCTTTGTATTATCCCCCTCCCCTGCTCTCCCTGATAGGTTTAGAGAATGTTAGTCCTGCCCTAGATTCCTCCCCTGCTATGCCCTCATTGGTTGGTTGCCCTATACCACTCCCCCTATAAAAAGCTCTGCAGACCCCCTAGGCTTTGTCTTGGGGTCCCAGGTCATGGACCTAATAAACCCATCCAGTTTTACCCCAAGTCCCGTGTCGTCGTTATCTGTTCCTGTGTCAGACCAAGCAATAACTGGGAATAGCAGAGCTCACGGGGGGGAAGGTCGCGCCCCTACTGTTGCTGCCCTGCACGATACAGCGCACTGCGACAGATGGTAGCAGAGGATGGTTCCCTCCTTCGTCTTTTAAAACAAATGGGCAAATCTGTGGGGGCGCCCGCCTCACTGAAGAAGAAGAAGGGAAAGGAACACCAACGACAAAGATCAGTGACCTCTGCCTTGGACTCTAAGAGGAGCTGAGCGGCAAATTTGAGGCTCCAGGACTCTCTCGTCCTTGCCAACATGCTCTCCGCCCCTGACTTTATTCTTGCCATCGGGCACCTCGAGGGGGCGGACTTACCCCAAGGACAGAGAGAGAAGGCTTGTCGGACGGCTCACACTAAGCTGAGTCAGGGCCCTGAGCAGTGAGGGGAGATCTCAGAATCTCTGTGGGGCAAGGTCTTCGCACTGGGACGAGCACACCAGTGACTGACAGTGGCCGCGCTCAAGGCCCCGGGACGGGCCTTGAAGCACCGGGAACACCCAGGTCCCTGGAGGCGACAAGCTGAGAAAGAAAAAGTCCCCAGGTAATTGCAATCCCACCACGGAAGCCGGATCCCGAACTGGCTAAGGAGGACGACTCCAGGCCGGCACTGCCTGATAAGAAGCTGATCTGAGGGGATTTCCACTGTCACTCCCTTGGATCCTCAAGGCGAATGGCCAGAAACACGCCTCCACCCACGCTCTGAGGGTAAGTGAGCTGAAGCAGGGCATATCCCCGGCGGGTGGGTTTAGTCTCCAACAAGAGCTGGTGGCCAAGCTTGCGGAGATCACAGGTACCCTCCGTTTTCTCCAACATTGGGGCTCATCCCCAAAAGGTTGGAACATTCTCTGAGGGTATCCTCCACTTATCAGGAGAGTGTTTGTTCTATTCTCTCTTACCCAAAGCTGGGCTCTCCCCCAAAAAGCTGGGGCATCCCATGAGGGCTGAGAGAGTAGAAAAAACAAGAATGGAACAGAAATTTTCCACCAAACAACGGCACGTTCATAAGTATAGGGGAGAATTTAATATTAAAGAGGCCCCCGACATCCACACACACCGTCGAGATCTTGTTGCGGTGGGCCCTTCCCCTGTAAATTCCCCTGTGGTTTCTGTGAAGCCCCCCGTACCCTCGGTCCCTCAGACTTCCCAAAACCCTTCCCTATCCTCCCTTGGAGATGACGTTGGCCGTGCCATCCCAAGTGCCCTGCCGGAAACTGTTCAGGCCGTACGAGGGAACTGCAGTATACCCAGCCCCCCCTTTCCAAGATGGCGGTGGCCACGCCACTTAGAGCCCACTTTCCCACCATAGTCCTTCTTTTCCGGCCCCAAACTTACCGCCAGCCCCGCCCCTTCTGCAGAGCCCACTACTCGAATTGCGTGTAGGAGGCCAGTCCCCTTTGTCGGAAGACGGAGCTGGACCACGCCCTATTTCTTCCTCTGACTCCTCCTCTGGGGGGAGGATCACCGATAGGACGTCCTGTCAGAGGACCTCCCTCTTTGGGAGATCATTCCCCGGTCTGGGGGGACTCCTATGGAGGAAGGTGGAGCCGGAAACCCAGACCAGGAAGTCGCTGTTTTGTTTCCCCCCTAGGTCAATCACCTCACCGATACTCCATACTACTTGCAGCAGTCACCAATGCAATCATGGTTTTTCCTGTGAATTAAATCAAATTCAGATTCAATTGCATTCAGTTTTTGGAAGGTTCTTCCAAAAGGCTTTGATCCTTCGAGGCCTCTCCAAAAACCCTTCCGGATCATAGACTTGTAAGCTGCAGCAGTTGCAATAAATAATCAAGTAAACAAAAAGCAAAATGAAAATAAAAAGAAACAGTCAAAATTAAATTACTTCTTGAAATTGCAAAGGTGACTGCTCAAGTTCCCTATCCATTTCCCTGAGTATACCCTACCTGTTATTCCTTTTGATTTCTATTTTACTACCATTTAGTATTATGAGTAGAAATTAAATATTTATTTATTAATCAACTTCCCACATCTCAAACCAGGTTTTCTGTATTATGCAATTGTCCTTTATGTTTTAGACAATCTTGAAATAATTTATTTGTTGAGTTGTATATTATAGAAGGAAGAGCCACCCAATCAAGTTAATGCTCACCATTTCCACACAGCCGTCAGGTGAAAAATAAAATTAATAAAATTATATCACCCTTCAGTGACCTGTCTTGCAAGATGATTGGCCCCCTGAAGTACTTTGTGTTATCTTAAGTACCTTGTCAAGCCCCAGAAATCCCAATACCCCAAATTCCGCTGAGCTTCATACCTCAGATCCACCTGCACTTCATGAGGACTTAGTGCATTTTATATTTTGTGAAGAAGATTTTTATCCTATACGTTATAGCAATGATAAGTTGATCCTTTTCCTGATAATTTCTGAATCTGTTCTGTTGTTTTAGTAAATTGTAACATGTTGTGAAAGTATAGTATTCGTTATGTGAAATTTACTGTATCTGATATATGAATGTGGTATTGTCATACACCCATACCCTTCATCAATTTGTTTAAACACCAGGGCTCTCCCCTCTCTTTATTTTAAAAGAAAAGGAGGAGCTGCTGAGGTGTGGTTTTTGCTTTAAGTTTCTGTTTGCCCATTATTCTCTTCCCTAACTTCTTCCCTCCCAAGTTATCAATCCTCCCTATCCCTACCCCTTTTTCCAGAGTGTTCCTTGTCTATCTTGTAGTATTCGATACCCCATTTGTTTCTTTGTATTATCCCCCTCCCCTGCTCTCCCTGATAGGTTTAGAGAATGTTAGTCCTGCCCTAGATTCCTCCCCTGCTATGCCCTCATTGGTTGGTTGCCCTATACCACTCCCCCTATAAAAAGCTCTGCAGACCCCCTGGGCTTTGTCTTGGGGTCCCAGGTCATGGACCTAATAAACCCATCCAGTTTTACCCCAAGTCCCGTGTCGTCGTTATCTGTTCCTGCGTCGGACCAAGCGATAACTGGGAATAGCAGAGATCACAGGGGGAAGGTCGCGCCCTTGCTGTCGCTGCCCAGCACAATACAGCGCACTGCGACACTTTTACAATTTTATAAGAAGTGATTGGCGTTTTTCACAATTTTGGTGCTGAAACCCTGAAATAACACCTCGCTGACGAGGCCCAGCGGATTCCGAGTGAGGGAGGTGCACCCTGCCCATTTGGCAGCCCCGCTCTGCTTCTTCTAGGTGGCTGAAAGATGCAGGTTGCAACCAGTGGACAAAAAGAGACAATAAAACAAAGGGAAAAGATTCCCTAAAACTGCGGGACTTGGCCCCTAAGACTAAAGTATACAAGAAGACAGAAACCCAAGGACAAAGAATAGGTAAGTATTTGTTTGGACGGGGCAGATAAGGGGGGGGGGGGGGGTGAATGTGTGTGAATGAGAGGCAGGCTGGTTAGCCCAGACCTGCAAAGTGAGTGATGAGTCTCCCATGCTGCGGTTTCGCCTTTTCGCGAGAAAAGCGGCCAGTAAAGAGATGAAGCGAGTGACAAAAAGAGTGAGAGAACCTCCCCGGGGAAACTGGGACTGGGTCTCAGAGAAGGGATGGGACCCCTTGGAGAGAGGGAGCCGAGGGTTTTCCTGGCATAATCCACTGGGAAAGCAGAATAGAATAAAGCAACAAGAGTGTAGAAGGGGCCCCTAAAAATTCTTCTGGGTTGAGGGATGAGAATGCACGAGAGCATCCAGGATTAAACCTGATGAGTTGAGGGATTGATATTCCCAAGATCATCCAGGGTTGAGCAAAACTCTGCTGGATTGAGGATAATGCCCAAAAGAATCTGGGGTTGGACAACACAGCTGGATTGAGGTATATCCAAGAGTACCAGGGCTGGCCAGTATCATCTGAAATTGTAACAGGTGATTTGAAAGTAAAAGGTACCTTATTGTTGTCTTGTTGTGTGTGAGAGTGAGTCACACACAGAATCAGCCTCAGCTTCCCAGGCGGGTGAGGGCTGTGGCAGAAGGTGTATGTGACCAGCAAACAAGCTATTGTTCCCCCAGCATGTGGAGGGGCCATGGTTAAAGAGTGTGAGTGAGACAAAGACAGCCTCACAGGTGAACTGACACCAGAGGCAACCAAATTCAGGGCACTTCCCAGAGGCCGGGCAGTACTGAAGGCCAGAGAGGCTGACCCCAAAGCAAGGGGGGGGCTACAGTATCGTAGGACCTTTTAGCACCACGGCTGCGAGGGGTAATCATGATACCCATTCCTCAAGGTAGGGGGGATGGGGAGTCCAGATGGGGCAAGGTGCGTAGGTCCAAACCCCTGACTCTGAGGCTATCTTGAGGGAAGAGGGATAGCCAAACCTCGGGGAGGTGGAAGGGGTCAGGGTGGCGGCCTACACGGATCCGTGATTACCTGTCAACAGGAATCCACTTCGTGTAAGTCTAAGAGGTTTGCTAACATTTCCTTCCTCTGTCCAATAAAAGGGAAATTTATGGAGTGCTGAACCTAAGCCAGTGGGGTGTCCGTACTTAAGGTTCTGGGGTGTCAAATAAAATCTTACGCACTCCAGGTGGGCGAGACACAAGAACCAAAAACTCGGTTAAGCAGAAGTCAAGAAGTATGAATGAACAGGCCTGAGGGTGTGAATGTGTGTGAGAGTGATTGAGAAATCAAGGTGAGTAAAGGTAGATGAATGAAAATATATGTAATGTAGATTGTTTATTTTGAGCTTCACTTTATCTCCTTGAAGGGAGGTGTATTGTGTTCAATAGTATTGTGAGAGAAAGGATTTTTTGTGTGGGTAGTTGAAAGAAGGTGGTATTCAGGTTGCTAGAGAAAATGAGAAACAGAGGCAGGGGACGAATAGATAAGATCTTGAAAAATGGGACAGAAAACCAGTAAGTTGGGTACAAAAAAAAAAAAAAAAAAAAGGAGTAAAAGGGTACCAGCAGAGATACCCCAAGATAGCCCTTTGAGGAGTTATGTTAGCTAACAGAGATACATATCCCTATACAAAGAGAAAATACAGGGTATGCAGTTGTTGATGGGAAAAACATGCAAACTACTGAACTATTGAAAAAAGGAAATTAAACTGGTAAGATCAAACTTGTGAATTATATGCTCTAAAAAGAGCACAGGAATATGTAACACACAAGAAAGGAGCTATGGATGCATTGGGATTTTTTTGGAGTAGCAAGGCAAGTGACTGCAAGATGTATAACTTGCCAAAGGATAAATAAAAAGGTGATGAGAAAAACAACATTAGGAGGTTGTGAGTGTTATATGTGTATATGATAATTTGTGCAAAGAAAATTGTCGTATATTTTATAGTTATGTACTGTTAAGATATACTCTTAAAAGAAGTTTTTAAAACGCACAAGCCAGTGATGATGATTGCAACACAATGCCAAAACCACCTGGACAAGGGAGGGAGAACCTCATTTACGATCAAATGAACGTGGCCAGCCCAGAGATGGATCGTCCATCAAGGTGATCCAAAGAATGCCCGGACGATGAATACGCGATAAATATCTGAGATTGAGATAGCCGGAGCCATCAGGGAGATACATCTCAACACTAAATTCCAGGAACACGATCATGGGTGTTCATCACTCTCTGGACATGTTTTGTTCAACTTGCCACAGAGAAAGAACTCCACATGAATATGTGCAGCCCGAAAAGGAAGAGAAGGGACTTTGCCTCGGGCAAGAAAAACTGTATAAAAATTGCTCGGACAGGACAGCTGGTGTGAAACATAGGGGACCCTCTGCTGTAGTGGTCAGGCCTGTGTCTCACCCAGCACCGATACCCGGGCTTGGCACTGACCCTTTTATTAGATAGTGGCTTTTTTGTTGTTATTCTCTAAATTTATATTTGGACCATTTAATAAATATTCTTTAATTAATAAATTGGAGCATTCATTTATAAGAATCTTGGTGACCCTGACGTGATCTGATTTGGGGTCCAGGGACCCCCCTTTTTGTCTGGGCGGCGCCCTGCTGATTTTGGCAGCCGGACAGGATTGGGGAATCCCGTAGAACCAATCAGATTTCGAATTAGGAGCCAGAGCCACTATCAAAAAGGGGATAAAACGGGCCCAGAGGTCTTGGGAACTCGGAGCAGAATCTCCAAGGCCGCGGTTTATTTTTCACTCATAAAAATCTACGTGCAGGAAGAATCCACGCTGGAAAAGGACTGTAAGTATCACGTGGTTGAGTGAGGGGTGATTGAGCATGTGTGCAAGACGTGACATTGTCACGAGGCAAGTGCAGACCACAAGATCACAGTTCCACTCTTCCACGAGGAAAGTGGTCGGTCACGGGGGAAGCGGACGGAACCGGAAAACTCATTTCACGCATAAAGCCTGCAACTTGGGGAGCTCAGGGGTTCGATCATGGGCAGATCGAGGAGGGAGGGTACGTTCTCGGGTGTGTGAAAACTGGTAAACCTCTTCGGTCCAGGACTTTGGAAGTCCGGGAAAAAAAGGTAAGAGAGCTCACCACCAGACGTAGGTCCACAGAGTGGTTCGCTGTGTGACTGATAGGCTAGTAACATTCAATCAGAACAGGCTAAAACCACAGTATCGACCGGGACTGATTTAAGGACTTCGTTCAAGGAATTAAGGTAAGTAGGCTTGTTGAGGTATGAGGGAGAAAAAGAGAAAATTCAGAGAAAATCCCAGGGAAAACCTGGTAAAGGGCAGCAGGACTGTTTGCCAGAAATCCCAAGGGGGAGCCCGTTGGGATGGATGTTGGAGCATTGGGAAGACTGCCCCGAGAGACAGAGGAAATATAAGGAAAAGATGATTCATTATTGTGTGGAGGTATGGAGGAACATGGAAATTGGGAAATATCAGTTTTGGCCCACGTTTAGCACATTTGATGCAAGAATGTGTCAGGCATTTTATGACAGTATATATGAAGAAAGCGGGCCAGAAGGTGAAGAGCTGGACTATGCCAGATTGTGGGAATATGCTAGTGCCAAGCTATTCCCAGTCCGAACTCAGGGCAGTAAAATAAACCAGGGTGAGACCTGGGAGCCCTTGGACAACCTTCCACCCCCGTACTTAAACCAAGTCCAGGCCCCAGTGCCCGCACCAGCGGGTCACCCACCTCAACCCGCACAGGCACAGGCATCGCCGCGTAACATACAGCCCTCAGCTCCGGCGGTGCCACACCCGCCGGGTCCCTCTCAGCCTCTGCCTGCGCCACAACAGGCAGACGATCCCGGGCCCACACTCCCCGACGGGGAAACTGCCTCTCCTCCAGCTAGCAGGACATGGCACAAGATGTGGAGTGAGAACCATGACAATAGTGAGGGGGAAGGGGACAGACCCAGTCTTTACCCTCTAAGGGAAGTACCAACCACTCCCGGAGTCATTAGGTATGTAAATGTGCCAATCAATACGGGGGATGTAAGAGCTTTCAAAAAGGAAATGGGGAAATTAATGGATGATCCTCTGGGGGTGGCAGAGAGGCTGGATGAGTTTTTGGGGAACAGTATCTATTCATATGATGATATCTGCGCCATTCTAAGGTCCTTGTTCAATGCTGAGGAATGGGACATGATACGGCAGGCTGCAATAAAGGATTAAGAACACAGGAGTCCCCAGGGAGGGAGCGGGGCCGAGAGGTGGCCTGAAAAGAGGCCATAATGGAATGCCCAGGCGGAGGAGAATCAGCTCAAAATGATAAGGGCTAAGGAACATGGTAATGCAGGGAATTTGGGGGGCGGTACCAAAGGGGCAGAACATCAGTAAAGCATTGGGGGAATGCCAGGGGAAAGATGAAACACTCACCAAATGGCTGGAGCGGCTAAGAAAAAGTCTCCAGATGTATTCAGACACGGACCCTAATTCTCCTGTTGGGGGTATTTTGTTAATAACACAATTTGTTGCTAAATCGTGGGAGGACATACAGAAAAAGCTAGAAAAAATAGAGAATTGGCAGGAGAAAAGCCTCCAAGAATTGCTGAGAGAGGCACAGAAGGTTTGCATGAGGAGGGATGATGAAAAACAAAAGGCACAACAAGGGTGTTAGTGGCGGCAGTACAGGAAGCGCAAAAACAGTAGTGGCTGCATGTAGAAGAATTTCTGAGAGAAAGGGGTCACGGTTTGTATATTTAGAGTGAAGGTTGAGCTACCCAAGCCTAGGCCTCAGATATGGGCCTTAGTGAGGCCTTGAAGCCTATGGCACAGTCAGAAATAAGTGTGTGGCTGTAAGAGGCCATCTGAAGCCCCCACATTTGCCTACTGATTGCCACAAGGAGAAACCCCTTCCCCCACTACAGTTCCAGCTTGGAGACAGCAGCAGTGCCGGTGCAGCTGCTGTACCATTGCTTTAGCTGTTCTGAACAAGGCCTGGCAAGGACTTTGCAAGGAGTTGGCAAGAACTTGGCAAGGAACCGGCAAAAACCTGGCATGGACCCAGCAAGGAACGGCCTACTGCATATTTGCCCACTCTCCTCCTGAAGCCGAATGAACTTTTGGGGTGACTCCCGTGGTCCTTCGTTGAATACCCCTCATCTGCCTCATTACCACCGTGACAGACAAAGATTGAGAACCCTCGTCCCAAGGACTGAGACTGAGACCCCTACTACAGGGAGGGGGGAAAACGGTGGTCTGACCACTAATGACATGACCTGTTTCCCTTCTGTAATTTCAATGGACTTATTCTTCATTATGCTCGCCTTGTTTTGGTGGTTTCAGTGGACTCACCTGTTCCCCCACAGAAATCACAATAGACTCTCATTGTCCTGCATGTTCCTCCCTCTTTCCTCTGTGGACTATAACTGGACCCCTGAGTTGACCAGAACTTCGGAGACTCCCCCGACACGATAGACGGATCCCCATCGCCTGGACCACTGAGGATCTCGCCTGTGTTGGTAGCTATTCCCATCCCCCTCTTCTCTCTCTCTCTCTCTCTATTCTTTTATCTCCTTTCTGATCCCCTCTATCACATTTACTGTTTCGGCCCCTAATAAAGGTGCATTTGTTGTGATTAACTGATAGTCCCTTGTTGTTTGCCTTTTTGCACTTTTGGGATCGGTCAAAAGAACCATCATGACACCCCGCAACAAGCGGATCGTGACATTAAATTGGCCTCACGGACAGGATTTCTGTCTAGACAGAAGGGTTGCAGGTGAAAAAGCACCCACAATGTCTTCAGAAATTCACAAAAGATCCCTTAGTGCAAAAGGCGGGACACTGTTGTTTTGTTGTTGTTGTTGTGTATATCTGGTCTGGGAAGGAAGGGACAACTTGAAGAAACTAAGCAGAGCCTCCCAGGCAGATTACTGTCCCTTCACCCACCCAAGGAAGTGAAGGGTGACACAGTGAGGGCTGTGTGTTTTGTGTAACTTAAGTTTGTACCTCCCTGTCGTGGTTTTGGTCCCTTCACAAAATGAGTGATAACCTTAACGACAAAACTAAAGTTGGATTTTATGCTTTGCTAGCTAGGCACAATGCCAAACCTTCTCTGGGAGGAGAGGAATGGGCACACAATAACTGGTTTAATTTGGGCAATGTGGTTGATAGAGAATGTGCTTTACAACATGATACAAGATTCAAACTGGGCAAAAATAAAACCATCTTGTGCTCAGTTTTGGGTGCTTGTCTTACGGCAGCCGTAGAAACTCGCTCTCAGCAAAGAAGTGAGGAACATGCTGTAATAGACTCCCTCCAAAATCTAGTAGAAATTTTGCAAAAACAATTATATGAAGCAAGAAATGTGATCTATGCATTGCGAGCTGCCTTAACAGAGGAACATGTTAACAAATCACACAATGCTGATTCCTCTACAGAAACAGAGGAGAAGGAAACTCCTCACATTAAACAAATCTACCCTCATAAAAAACTTGAAACAGCAAATAATTGTGGGGAACATTGCTGCCCTCATTTGAGACCCTTAATTAAAACAGAATATAACTATCTCAGTGGTGATGCTCTTGAACCCCACATCACAACTAAACACATAACATACACTGCCACTGAGTTAGCTAAACTTAAAAAGGAATACGGATGCCTCCCACACGAATCAGAAACAGAATATATTTTCCGGGTGTCCCTCACTGGTGGTGATCAAATTAAATTAACTGAATAGGAAGCCAGTGGGTATTGGGGACATGGTGTCTTCTTAACAACTGGAAATAAATGTGCCACATGGTCCCTGACACAGTGTGCAGCTTTTTGGGCTGGGGGAACGAGCCCCTTGGAAAGGGGAGATCCCATAGGTATAATTAGCACCCCCGACCAACTCCTAGAAAGTGTGCACAAAGCCGCTTGCCTGCAAATGATTCATGAAAAGAAATTAATTCCTGGCTTTGAATCCCTGATGCAATTACCTGTGAAGCTCAAAATAATGACTCCTTTAATTCAAGGGCTTCCAGAATCACTCAAACCTACAGTGATTTTCATTCAAAAAACCACAGCAGCTATATCTCCTGTAGAAAGACCAGATAGATTTCCTAGTAACCTGAACAACCCATTTGTTCCCCTTTATGACTTTCTGAGGGAAGGGGTGAAATGGGATTTGACTCCTTCTCAGGAGAAAGCACTGCAATTGCTGATTTTTGAAGCAACAGCTTATTAAGCACTGGGCACTATCAGTCCTACAGATCCCTTTCAGGTGGAATGGGGATTTGCCTCCTCAGGGCTGTCAGTACACATATGGCAGTGGGGTCCTGAGGGTCCAACAAGGCCTGTTGGTTTTTATTCCCGTGGTTTCAAAGATGCTGAGAAAAGATACATTGCCTGGGAAAAAGGATTGTTTGCGGTTATCTTAGCTCTCATAGAAGTGGAAAAAATTGCACGACAACAACCAATTGTATTGAGAGGCCCTTTCAATGTTATTACGACAGTCACTACGAGGACCCCCCCCACCTGACGGGGTGGTCCAGAGGGCCTCAGTCAGAAAGTGGTATGCTCAGATTGAACATTACTGTAGCTTTTTCACAATGACAGAAGGAGCTGTAAAATTTTTTGCAATCCAAGAAACTGAGAGCTTGGATAGCAGCTATGACAAACCTGCCTCTGTAATCAAAGTAGCCCCTCCTTTCTCCCCTGAACAGTCAACAAATTCTCGGTTCACTGATGCCTCTGCTAAATGAGGGGGGAAGGTGTGGAGATACAGGGCAGCAGCCTTCCACATTTCCTCTGGCGAACTAATTATTACTGAGGGAGAAAGCAGTGCTCAGGTTGGGGAGCTGATAGCTGTTTGGAGTGTTTTCCAGCGTGAGGTACAGAATACCTCTCTTGTCTGTAACTACACTGACTCCTATGCTGTGTACCAGATGATCCAAATAATCCAGCACATTACCCTGGACAACCGGTTCTGGTTGGCCTCCCTTACTATACGGCCAGTACCTCTTGTGCTAAAACCCCCTCTGAATAAATAGGAGTGGGAAGACTCTGATACTCTAGGGAAAGAGCCCTGGATAAATACACGCTGGATAATTCCATCATTCTAACCTTTTCTGCCTTATAGTGGCAGGATTCTGTTGTGTTTACCTTTTCAGAAGAGCTCCGAGGGACATGAAGACCACCTAATCCATGATAAAACTGGTAATACTTTTCTGCATCCTACCACAACCCCATGGCCAGAAACCAGCTGAGTGGCCGTGGTCTGAAATAATTGTGGTAGCATGCAGAAAAAGTGAAAGGATCTCTTTAAGCACAAAAAGGTTTGCACGCACCCAAGCGTACAGGATTGTTGGCACAATTTCACATTAACACAAACTGTAGAAGTAGTTTGTCTTTGGTCCAAAAATACTGAAGTGCTTTCTTTAAAGTATTGATTTAAATACTGGGGAGGACTTGATGTTAATTTTGTGACACCTACCACCCAACCACCGGTTATGCTTAGCCTGAAAATTTTTAAATTGGACCATATATAATCAGGAAAACTGGCCAACAACAATATTGTTCAATCCGGCATGGTCTCTTAAACAAGTCAAATTGCTGATGCAAAACTATGTCTCAGAAATTCAACCAGCTTGTTCACCTTTTTTGCAAACCTCTTTTCAGGGTTAGACCACCTGGCTGAGACAGAGGAACCCTCCTAAAAAAAATGGGTGTCAAGAGACATAACTGGTGTTGTGGGAACAGGATTGGGAATTCTAAATAACATTGATTCAGAAGTATTAATGGATAAATTGGCTTCTACGACTAAAGATTTGACCAAATTACAACAACCACTGTAATCGTCCTTATTGGCCTTGGGAACACATCAGTGGTTGCTATCAAACATATTACCAAATTGGGAAAAGGCAAATGTGAATGATAGTAAATTGATAATTGATGCACTTAATGCTACACAAAGCAACGTTTCCTTAGCCCTTAGCTGCATCCAGACTCAATTATGGATGCAGTCAGTTGCTGCCCCAATTATAAGAGAAGGTGAAGAAGGCACTTTCCCTACTGAAATTCGCAAAATAGTTTGGGACAGTGCTACTGATTTTGAATGAGATTTACAATCCTGGTGGAATTTAGTGAATTTTACCTATGACCCCATCACAAACATAGCCACAGCTTTTGTGTTGACTATACGTAATGCCTCAGTGCATTCGATATTCCCCATCATTGCGTTAGGATTGAATCACGATGGAGCCACTCTCTATCCTTCCAAACATAGAGAATGGGCCCGTCAAATTGATGACAAATGGCAAACTGTTAATTTAGAGTCTTGTACCATCCGAGAACAACTAGGGTTCATCTGTGAAGGTAATGCAATTGTAGCTCAGGATATTTTGTCTAGACACAGAACAAAATATCTGCCACTTTGATATTCATCCCAACGAGACTTCTGAAACAGTTCTTATATATACAGGCAATGGGTGTGCATGCTTTACAACTGCTTGTGATACTGAGTTTGTAGGAAGTACAGTAGTAGATACTAAAAATCATTCAAATTTTTGTGCTTGCAACTTTACTGAAATTGCAAGATGTGATTTTTCTTTTGCAGCTCCAGTTACTTCACATGAACTTTTAGAATCCAATTTACTGTTGATTCACAAGCTATTGCCTACTCCCATTGGGATGAACCTTACTCTGGTAAAGCAATTGTTGCTTCACCAGGATTTGATTAAAATCTTAGGAAAAATCAAGGAGAACAGACAGAAAACTCTGGTAACTGTTCATCATAATGTGCAAGAAATACATCGTGTTGTAGAAAGAGTGAAAAGTGATGCTGAACACACGTGGTGGGATACCCTTTTTGGGTGGTCACCTACTGCTACCGGTGTCCTGAATAAATTGTGTCATCCCATTGTTGTCCTTTTGATTCTAGTTATGATTGGCTTTGTTTTATCAGCAAACTTGCTTATTATGAATTGGAGAATGATGAAACGGTTAACAAAATTGACATCTATATTTAATGCACACCACCTGGCCGATGTCCTTTAGACTATAGACATCCCCCGGACTGTGGACACAAGGCAGTTATAAGATTAGAAGATATGTTTTCACATAAATTTTTTTTTCCCTCTTATGATTTGTTCTAACCACTTGAAAAACTGTTTTGAACTATTGTTGTTTATTAATTAGAAAATTTGTTTTAAACAAATTTGAAGGTTTCAAAATCCAAATTACAGTTCACAGAGCCCGAGGTCAAGTACATAGGACATTGGTTAACAAAAGGTAAAAAGAAGCTGGATCCGGACAGGATAACTGGTATTATCACCTTACCCCCTCCCCAGACAAAGAGGGAGGCCAGGCAGCTGCTGGAGCTCCTAGGATACTGCTGGCAATGGATCAAGTGATACAGCGAGAAGGTAAGGTTTCTCTATGAAAAGCTTACCACGGATAGGCTCAAGTGGACAAAGCAGGATGAGGAAGGTTTTAAGGAAATAAAGGAAACTCTTGTGGCTACCCCAGTGTTAAGCCTTCCTGATGTAAGGAAACCTTTTCAACTGTTCGTAGATGTCAGCAATCACACTGCCCATAGGGTTCTAACCCAGGACTGGGCAGGGGCCAGGAAGCCAGTAGGGTATGTATCAAAACTTCTAGATCCTGTAAGCAGGGGGTGGCCCATCTGCTTACAAGCAATTGTAGCAGTCACAATATTAGTAGAAGAAGCTAAGAAAGTAACCTTCGGGGCACCACTGGTGGTTTACACCCCACACAGTGTAAGGAGCATCCTGCAGCAAAAGGCTGATAAATGGCTGACTGACACCAGGCTCCTAAAATGCAAGGCTATATTAATCCACTCCCGGGATTTGGAGTTGCAGACTACCTTGGCACAAAACCCCGCACAATTCCTATTTGGGGAAGCAGCAGGAGTGCCTTTCCATGACTGTGCTGAAGTGGTGGAACTAAAACCAAAATAAGACCAGACTTAGAAGAGGAAGAATTAGAAGAAGGTGAGAAATAGTTTGTGGATAGTTCTGCAAAGGTCACAGACGAGAAAAGGAAATCAGGTTATACGGTGGTAGATAGAAAGACCAAGGAGGCAGTAGAATCTGGGCCCCTGAACGCTGGATGGTCAGCACAGGTTCGTGAGTTATACGCGGTATTGAAGGCTTTGTAGAAATTAGAAGGGGAAAAAAGAACAGTTTTTACAGATTCAAAATATACATTTGGGGTAGTACACACATTCAGAAAAATTTAGGAGGAAAGGGGGTTGCTCAATACCCGGGAAAAAGGCACGCACTTCACTTCAAAAATTATTAGAAAACTAGCTGACTCTCTAGGGATTCGGTGAGAATACCACACCCCATGGCATCCCCAGAGCTCTAGACAAGTTGAAAGGATGAACCAAACATTAAAGGCTCAATTGGCAAATTTAATTTTGGAAACAAAAATGTCCTAGTATATTGGAGGCTCCAATATAGAGAACGGGACATGCCCTGGCTTGTCTGGCTGCTGCTACTGGACCAAATGGTGGCAACCGTGGTGTTTTACCTCAGAGACACCTTTGGCTAGCTGGATGTTGCAGCTGGGCACATAGAGACAAGTCCAGGCAAGCCGGAACTCAGGTGGCGGCGGGATGGAGCTTCCCTTGCACAGGGTCCGCTCCCCAGGTTTCCCGCTGTCAGAGAATCCTTTAAGGCTATGATGAAGGAAAGGAGTAGGTTCTGATGGAGGGTTTAATCCAGAGCTTTTATTCTGGCCCATGGGCCTCTGAATGTAGCAACAGCTCCAAGCAGAACTCCCCTGCAGGCCTCTGAATCCAGACACTGCTCCATCAGAACTCTCTGACCACGTGGTTTCCCTCTCCTTTTACCCGGGGGAGGGGAGGGGGGAAGGGATAGGGAGCCCACCAACCAAGTACGGGAGAGGAGGTCTCAGGGGACAAAGGACACCTGGATGGTCCAATGCCCCCCTGAGGGTGGAGGGCATCTTTTGAACCTGCCCAATCACTTGATGCACTTCTGGAATGCCAGGAGTGACCGACAGTGCTCAGCAGGGGTCAGGGTGGGGAAAGGAAGAGTGATTGACACACCTGGGAGGACACCTTCAGGGGAGAAAACTGGGCTTCTGGGGAAACCAGGAAATCACACTGCAACATCTCCCCCTTGTTTTTTTTTAAATGAAGAGGACTGGGTTTGGGGGCAGAATGCTCGCCAAACCACGGTTGGTGAGTTTGTTCCTCTCCTTCAGGAGGGTCCGTATCTTTAGCTGAGGCTTCCAGGTCCTCTGGTGGAGCACTAGGGGCTTCCAAATGGTAGACTTCAGGGGGGGAAGATGAGCTTGAAATTAGCTTGTAAACCATGTGCTTGATTAACCCAAAAACAATGCTAATAACTACAATAACAACAACTACAATGAACAGTACTAAAAACTGCGTTTTCAGAATAGATCCCAACCAGCACGAGAGTCCCCAGCCCTTGAACAGTCCACTCAGCCAGTCATCTGTTTCTCTCTTGATGTCGTTCACCATGGTTTTCATTTTGTCGATCGTGGCATGGACGTTCTCTGCTTTTGATGACAAGTTGAGGCAGCAGAGACCTTCAAATTCTTCACAGTGATGGTTGTGCAGGAGGAGCAGATAGTCTATGGCCGCCCTGTTTTGAATGGTGGCTTGCCTGGTAATTTCCTCATCTGATTAAGAGGTCACTCAGGGCAGTAGAAGTGAGGTTTGCCTGTTTTGACAGCCAACATTCCAATCGGCCTAATTCTCCCATGCTTTTTGCTGCCGAGATCCACGGCAGAAGGACTGTAATTGCAGTGGCCTTAAATCTGGACCAGTGAACAATTTCCGAATTACAGTCTGGGTCTAATTGCCTTAGGTCCCTTTTTTTTGATAGCCAATTTATGTGTATTGTTTTTTATTTGCCAATGCATTAGATTTGTTTGATTTGGGGTAAAGAGGCTCAGCTTGCCAAAGGAGCATGGACCTCTGAGCAGACGAGAGACCTGGGAGACCTGCCCATGCTCTATCTCCATACATTCGCTTTGGCTGAGGGACTATCCAGGAGATTGCTGGTGGAATGATCGCAAGTGGGACGAGGAGCAGACTCGGTCTCATGGTGTCTCGAGACTGCACATGAACAGTGGGATCTAGACCGGCAAAAGGAAACTTAAGACAGAGATATATTACAAACTATTCCAGATAGGAGGTGTAAATGGAATTTCTTCCAGGGAACGCGCACAGCGTCTCTTCCTCCAGGCAGTATTAGCAACCTGGGGCACTTCTGTAGATCTCCCTGAGACCTTGGGGACGTAGGGCCTTACCCATTTGGATGGAACCCACTTTAAACCAGAGGGGGTGGACACGCAGGCATATCCACGTCCCCATGTAACCAATTTGTAAGGTCCCACTGTCTTCCAAGTCTCAGGGTCCTTTACTAAGACTAGAGGCTTTTCTTTCACTAACATCTGACTGTTCCCCCAAAGTGGTGTATGATGGGTGGATTCAGGTTGTCAAAAGAACAGTTCAGAAAATTAATTGTGAACAGTGCTCTGGACAACCGGATGTGGGGAGGTTCCACTTTCAGGACCTGATTTTGCTGCTCCAGGACTCTTTTGATATCATGGTGAGTCCTTTCCACCACAGCTTGACCTGTAGGGGAGTAGGGGATGCCTTTTTTGTGCTTTACTCCCCATCGCTGCAGGAAACTCCTGAATTCCTTGGATTTGTAAGTGGGCCCGTTATCAGTTTTCAACTCCTTGGGGATGCCCATGAAAGAGGAAGCCTGTAGGAGGCGCTTTATGGCATAAGAGGATGATTCTCCCATGTGGGCAGAGGCATAGACCGCTCCAGAAAAGGTATCTACACTGACATGAACATATTTCTACGGTCCGAATGATTGTATGTGTGTTACATCTGTTTGCCACAGTTCACAACTGTTCAACCCCCTCAGGTTTGCTCCCTCACTCATCATAGAGAGTGCATGTTGGGGCACGTGGCCACAATCGCTCTGGCTGGTTCTCGAGTGATGTGAGACTGACAAACTAGGCCAGGTGCATTTTGGTGGAAAAGCTGGTGGCTGATCTTTGCCTGTTCAAAAACATTTGGGAGAGGGGCCATCTCTGCAGGCGCAGCAAGAGCATCTGTTGCCTTCAGCGATAAAACCTGGCAAGTTGGTGTGTGACCTGACGTGCATCACATAGAATGGCTGCTCTCGGTGGGAGACTAACTTTACAAGTTTTGAGAGCAATTCAAAAGGTGCGATGTTAGACACTTCTTGCAGTATTGCTTGATCTGCCCTGGATACTACTCCTGCCACGTAGGCAGAGTCTGTAATCAAACTGAATGGTTCTGAGAACTTTTAGAAGGCCCTAACAACTGCAGCTAACTCAGCAACCTGAGGTGAACCTTCCACCTCAGCAACGTCCGTCTCCCACTGCTGAGTTTGAGGATCCTTCCAAGTCATAACGAACTTGTGGGATCTCCCGGATGCATCTGTAAAGACCGTCAGGGCCTTTTTTAAAGACCTACTTTGAACGCTTCCCAATTTCAGGGTGAATTGAACTTCTTGTTCGAAAATTTTGTGGGCAGGCCAATGGATAGAAATTTGTCCTGAGTAGGAATCCAGAGCAAACTGCAACGCTTCATTTTCCTGAAGCAAATGTTCCAACATTGCCTTAGTAATTTGGCCCGATTTTAATCCGATTGGAATGTGAATGCACTCAAAGTCACATCCTGCCAGCTCCCTGATCCGGGTCCTAGCTTTTCGGATCAGTTCCGCTACCAACTCTTGGGGCTTTGTCATTCTCTTGGGCCTTTGGTGACTGAGGAAAAGCCACTCTATGATCAAGAGAGGGTCCCTCTGGTTCTGGCCCTTTTTGGGTGTTTCTTTTGCCTTAGGTGTTTGTTTCTGCTCCCACTGGAAAATTATTCCATGGAGGTGTGGCAACTTACCTGAGATGATAAATTTGAATGGCAGGTCAGGCCGACATCGATTGGCCTGTCTTGTGGACGTTGCTGTCTGAACTTTTTCTAGAGCTTTCTCTGCCTCTGGGGTAATAGCCCTAGGAGAACTCGGGTCCTCTCCCCCCTTCAATAAATTGAAAAGAGGGGCAAGGTCTTCATTGGTCAGACGCAGCCAGGGCCTTACCCAATTTAAAGACCCACACAACTTGTGGACATCTGCAAGGGTCTCGATCCTCATTTTGATTTCTAATTTTTGAGGAACAATGGTCCTCTTTCCAATTTCTAAGCCCAAATACTTCCAAGGTGGCACCTTTTGAATTTTCTTTTCCTGGAGCTCGAACCCTGCAACAATCAATGCATCGATCGTTAGGTCAAGCACATGGGTGAGTAAATCATCATTGGGGGCACACACAAGGATATCATCCATATAATGATAGATGATGGCCTTTTCTGTGGCTGCACGCACTGGGGATAGTAAGGCAGAGACATACCACTGGCAGATCGATGGCGAGGCTTCAGTCCTTGAGGAAGAACTTTCCAATGGTGCCTCTTCCTCGGGGCTTCCCTGTTGATAGTGGGGACCAAGAACGCGAAACCCAGTGCATCGTCAGGGTGTAGAGGAATTTGGAAAAAACAATCTTTTATATCAATGACAGCCAAATTCCAATTTTGGGGGACCATCGCTGGGGATGGCATACCAGGTTGGAGAGAGCCCATATCTTCAGTGACATTATTAATTTGTTAGAGGTCGTGGAGGAGCCGCCATCTCTTTTTGTCAGCCTTCTGGATGACAAACATTGGAGAGTTTCACGGAGACGTGGTCTCCACGATGCCACGATGTGACCCTTTTTCAGCTGCTCTTCCACTAGTTCCTCGAGCGCCTTCAGTTTTTGTTTGCTGAGCGGCCACTGCTGTACCCAGACTGGTGTATCTGTCCTCCAATTCAGTTTTTGAGTAGGGTGCTTCTCAGTGACCGCTGCCCAAAAATCCTGTGGAGAGTCTGGAATGTCAATTGTGACTCTCCACTGGGCCATTAGGTCTCTCCCCAACAAGGGCTCTGGATAATCAAACACAAACGGACTGGTATGGTTTGACGCTGGCGCAATGCCAGCGCCCCTATGAAAATGTACTTTCTTAAATAATTGTTGTGAGATGTGATCAGGAACAGAGTAGAGTAGGCTTAAGCTTAATAGCAAAAGAAAAAACTTTATTAAACTATTACTACTATAAAAAATACAGACACTAAATCCAGGATGAAGACCCTCTAAAATACTCCTCCTCCTCCTACTCAATTTCTAAACTCACAGTGAGACACTACCCAGGATTCCTGATTAAGTTGCCACCCTTCAGATAATCAATACTCAGTCTCTTAAAGGAGAGAGAAGTCTCTCTTTTACTACAGACTCCCCCAGGAAACACAACTGTCACCCTTGTATTTCCATGTCACACATGGCAACCGCCCGGAGAAAATCTGTCAGTGTGACACTTTCCTTTCTATGTTACAGTGCTCTCACTACTGTGCATGGACAGACTGCTCATAGGGCTCCTTTAAGGATGCTTTGCCACAGACTAAAAGAGACAACAGTTTAGCATCTCATCTTGGGACTACAGTCCCTCCCCATTTTCCCCCTGGGGCTGAGGGTCTAAGAACAGAGATCATCTTCTTCCTGAAGACAGAGGGTGTCACCATTCCCTCTTCAGCTTTCTTCTGTTCTCTTCATTTCTGCGCTGGTGGTTGCTGAAGCAGGTCTCTTTGGTTTACCACTGCATCCCTCTAAAATGCAGTTTCTATTGCAGGAGAATTTGGTTCAGTCTATGGCTAACAAGAAAAGTCTAGTCACAAGCCACTCTATCATCTCCTTCTACCTAAAAATTTCCTCTTCTAACATCTCAGATCTCAGACTGTCTCTCTTCTACTTCAAATCGAGGAAGAGTAATATTTTACAAAGCCTTCATTTCTCAGGAAAGGGTTAAAAGTTCAGACTCCCTGGACGGCTGAAATCTCTGCTCAGAAGCCAATTCCTAAGGCTAAGGCTGGGCACCTTCCCCCCTTTTCTCCTTCTCTTCCACCGACAAATTTACAAGTGCTGTCTGGACTCTCTGTCTCTTCCTTCTAGTGGGAGGGGACAAAGGTATCTTTGCTTCTCTCCACCCTCCTGTCCACAGGAGCTGGCTTGATTCCAGTCCTTCAGCCCTCTTGTTTCACCTCGACCAGGCCCTATGGCTTCCCCTCCCCTACCCAGCCCATGGCTGTGCAGGGGAGGTCTGCACAGTACTCTGACTGGAACCAAAGAGAAAGCTCCCCTGGAAGTTCTTGATTTTAACCCCCTGTGTTCTCAGAGGCGTGTCCATACTTTCAGTGGTCACTCCAGGTGTTAATATCTAAACCTGACTACTGATTGGTTTGACCCACCTTCCCGAAAAAATTCACTTCTATGTCAAACCACGACAGACGTAGATTTGCCAATTGTCTGTTTGGCCCCTCAATTTGGATGACGCTCCTAGATTGTCTCACCAATTGCATGCCCCCTATCCCTCAAACGTGACCAGCCACGTTTTGCAAAGGCCAATGTGCTGGCCAATCCTGTGCTGGGATTACTGTGCAGTCCACACCCATGTCTAAAAGCATCTCAATGCGTTTTGACTCCCCACTCCCTCTGACATTACACCAGATTTTGGGTTTGTCCTTCCCAATGGCTTGGACGCAGGCGACTGTGGGCCCTTGTTTTTCAGTGCCTTCAGGTAGACTTGGCACCGGGATAGCTTGTGCTACAATTTATCCTTTGGGAAGAAACTCGGGTGGGTGGAAACAGTGCAGCCAGAGAACAAATTGCTCAGGATCTGATGTTATCATTCCTGGAGCAATTTCGATCTCTGGTGGTGTGTGTTTGGTGTCCCCAGTGATGATGTACTTACAGTGAATTTGGTGCCAACTACCCTGCTGTTGTGGGTTCATGGAGACAAAATGCCAGTCAGTGTCTTTCAGGTGGAGTGGTTCTGTCAGCTGCAACCGGAAAGGCTCATTGATAGAAGTTGTGGTTAGCATAGGGTCGCCTAAGCCATAGCAAAGGTTATTTGGTGTCACGTCCGGTGGTGGACCAGCAGAAGTGGTCTTTAAAGCATCTGTTTCACTTAGAGAAATTGGGATGTTACTGTGTGCTTGGTCTTTTTCGCTTCACTCATTCCCTTGGCCTGCTGTTTTTGTGTCTGCACGCCTGGAAGGCCGGAGCTCCCCATTAAGTTTTTTTGTTGTTGTTGACCCCCTGGGAGCCCTTGTAGTTCTCCTCCCCTGCTATTTTTAGATTAATCAAATTGCTTTTTCAGGGGACACTGGTTAACCCAGTGCTCAAGGTTCTTACAAAGCAGGCATGGCTTTGTGGGGTCAACCATTGCTGGTCTTTGCTGCTGCCCGGTGTGCCGCTGTGCTGATGGAATGGGCGCTGGGCTGGCAATGGCGACTCTGTGGTGGTCTTGGCAGCAGCTTTGGTCTGGTGTCCTGAGCCACATGCATCAGAGGCACTTTCCTGTTACAAACTAGAAGCATATCTTTTAGTGTAGGGGGAGGTTCTAAAGGTAAGCTTAAAATTGCAGCTCGACACTGCTCATTTGCATTTGCAAATGCCATTTCTTCTAGAACTTCTTCCCTTGTATTCTCTTTCTTAACTTGGATCTCAATAGCTCTAGTTAACCTTTCCACAAATTTCAAAAAAGGTTGTGATGGTAGCTGTTTGATCTTACTATATGGCTTGAGAGGGCCATCAGGTTGAAGGGTGAAGAAGGCTTTTTCAGCTGACTCTTTGACTCTCTCAAGGACTACCACAGGGATTACTGCAGCTTGGACTGGGGCCAGAGACCACTGACCCTCATTGGAGAGATGCTCAATGGTAATTGGCACGCCATTGGCATCCTTTGCTGTGTTTGGATCAGCATACAAGTGTGGGACAGCCTCTTTCAGCAGTTGGTTCCATACCACTTCCCATAGTTTGAATTCTGTAGAGGCCATGAGGCAAGAAAAAGCTGTTTTAAATCATGTGGGACTAGTACAGTCCTACCCAGTTTGGCCTTTAAAAGGCCATGGAAGTATGGGCTCCATGGTCCATACAGTTTGTGTGTTTTGCACACGTCTTTTATTATTTGCTGTGCAAAAACTTTCCAATTGGCAGTTGTGGCTCCTCCCCCTTGCCCTGCATGCTGATATGTGATAGGGGCAAGTGAGAAATTGGGACCCTGTATTGGGTCTGCAGTTCCCCGCTCCTTATCTCTTGAATGGGAAGCATTGGGATCACTGGTGTAGCTACAGGGACAAGCAGTGGGCGAGCCCCCACCTTGGGAACCTGGGGAGGGGGCAGGGACACTGTGGGAACAGGGGGTAGGAACGCCGTGGGAATGGGGGGTGGGGACAGGGGCTTGGCAGGGGGCGGGGATGCCTGGTGACATCACATCGGCAGACGCCCTCTGCGGGGGGGGGGGGTGGGGGGGGCGGAGCTTAGGGAGTGGCAGGTAAGGTGAGTGGAGGGAAGGTATCACGAGGATCAGAGGGGGTAGAAAGGATTTTTGGGATACTAAGGGGAATCATGGGAAGAAGGAGACCAGGTAGGGCACAGTGCCATCCTCCATTTTCTTGGCTCTCTGGGGACTGGGAGCCATTTTGGTGGTCACTGCTCTCCAAAAGACTAACACGTGCTTGAGGTTTCTGAGCTGGGGAGACAGGGTGGGGAGAATTCCACGCGGTCTGGCCAGGACTTTGTGGACAGTGGAACTCGGGCACTTTAAGATGCTCAGGGAGCTGGCTTCCCTGGGCGTGAGCAGAGTCTGCTCTCCTTAAAATACTGAGTTTTGGGGTAGAGGGTTCAGGACTGGGGTGGGGAGAAATAGGAAGAGCACAGGTACATTCCTTGTTATTTGGCTTTTCCTTCACTTCCCTTTGCTTGAGTTAAGCTGACTGAGCTTACAAACTCCAAAACACAAATTTAGCTAAAGACGTGTCCCCAGACCTTCCCTAGGTTATCAATTTGTGACCCACCGTGTCCCAAAAGTGGGTATTGTAGACCTGTTCAGGAGAAACTTGCGGGAAGTGGAGAAAAAGCCACCTTATAAACTGCTTCAATTTTCCCTTAGAAAACTATACATTTCCACTAACTAAAATTCCTATAATCTGATAATACACTCCTTTATGTGCCGTGCTTAGCTTAGCCCCCATTTTAGATGTAAAATGCACAGCACAACCTCACACCGACCAAAACCAAAACCGAAATCGCTACCGATTTCCAAAAACCTCGGTTAAAAGGGGGAAAACACCCAGATTTCAGCCCTGCACCGTGCAGCAGCCTGTGCAGCTTTTAAAACTGCCGCCCGCAGCAGCATGGACACGCCAACGCCAGTGGCTGAGCCGCGGATAAACACCACCCGTGCACAGCAAGAAAGCCCGAGCTGTGGTTCTCCCCCCCGCGCCTTCCTGCCGCTCCGCGGGAGAATCCGCCACCGCCCGCCGCACTGAGGGGGCAGGCAGAGCCCGCCCGCGCCGCGGAAAACCTGAAAGCCGCGCCGCACCACTGCAAAGGGGAGGGGCAGGCAGAGCCCCCCCCGCTCCCTCTGGGCCGTTGCCCTTGGCGCGTGGGTTCTAAAAACAGCAGAGTCGCGCCGTCCCGGGCTGTAACTAATGTGCGCTCGCTCGCTCCCGACCCCGCGGGGCTGCGCAGCCTTTCCGTGCTCTAAGTAAGAGCGAAAGAGAACAAGTCCCTCGTCAGGGACTTTTTTGGGCTCCCCACCCCCCCATGGAGCGGGGATACTCACCCAAATCGGTGCGGTCAGTGTCCTGATCTGGTGGGGTCTTCTCTTCACCTGAATAGGACTCCTCGGGGCAGGAGGAGCTGCCCTATTCCCCTTCTGGGAAGATCTGCTCACCAAAAAGGCGCTGCACTTCTCGGAGATGCAGAACGTCTACGAGACTTCTATGGGATAGATGCCAAAGTCTCTCCATGAGAGCTATGTCTTCACAGCTCTGCCAGTGGAAGCCAAGCTGCCTTAAAGTCTCTCCGTGGTCTTGTGAGGTTCCGAGGGCTTCACTGTTGGGCACCAATATATATTGGAGCTACCAATATCGAGAACGGGACGTGCCCTGGCTTGTCTGGCCCCTGCTGCTGAAGCAAATGGCGGCAACTGTGGTGTTTCACCCCAGAGACACCTTTGGCTAGCTGGATGTTGCAGCTGGGCACATGGAGACAAGTCCAGGCAAGCCGGAACTCAGGTGGCGGCGGGATGGAGCTTCCCTTGCACAGGGTCCGCTCCTCAGGTTTCCCGCTGTCAGAGAATCCTTTAAGGCTATGGTGAAGGAAAGGAGTAGGTTCTGATGGAGAGTTTAATCCAGAGCTTTTATTCTGGCCCACGGGCCTCTGAATGTAGCAACAGCTCCAAGCAGAACTCCCCTGCAGGCCTCTGAATCCAGACACTGCTCCATCAGAACTCTCTGACCACGTGGTTTCCCTCTCCTTTTACCTGGGGGAGGGGAGGGGGGAAGGGATAGGGAGCCCACCAACCAGGTACAGGAGAGGAGGTCTCAGGGGACAAAGGATACCTGGATGGTCCAATGCCCCCCTGAGGGTGGAGGGCATCTTTTGAACCTGCCCAATCACTTGATGCACTTCTGGAATGCCAGGAGTGACCGACAGTGCTCAGCAGGGGTCAGGGTGGGGAAAGGAAGGGTGATTGACACACCTGGGAGGACACCTTCAGGGGAGAAAACTGGGCTTCTGGGGAAACCATGAAATCACACCGCAACATCCTAGTTAAAGTGTCTCCCCTTAGCCTTGTTAAATATTCAGGCCATGCCTCACTCAGAGACTGGGCTGTCACCTTTCGAAATGCTGTATGGGATGCCGCATGAACATGGTATGCCAGTAGGGCATCCAAGGATAGAAGATGGACAGATACAATTGTACCTCATATCTATAAGTAAAAATCTGCAGGAATTGCGGAAACAGGTAATCCTGACACAAAATACCCCTTTAGGCTTCGCCATACACAGAATGCGACCTGGGGACAAGGTGCTCATAAAAACATGGAAAGAAGTCCCATTAACACCTCATTGGGAAGGCCCTTTTCTTGTCCTCTTAACCTCAGATACAGCAATACGAACAGCAGAAAAAGGTTGGACCCACGCATCCAGAGTAAAGAAGGTCAAGCCCCGGGAAGAGACGGCAGAGTGGAAAGTCACCTCTCCACCTGGAGACCTGAAGATAACTTTGTGTGGCCAAGTAAATGACTGATAAGGATCCAATAAGGTACACTGAGCCCAATTGTGAATGTTACCCATTTGCACATTTCAAATGTGAGTACTATAACAAGGTTAAGTCATACACTATAGAAGGGGGTATTGGCCAAGGGGTTTGTGTGATAAGTGCCTAGAAGAAGAACTGGGCCTGACTAGCCGTATCTTAGAGCTTGCCACAAGATTGGGGTTAATCGAAGTAGATTCTGAAATTTAGTTTCATTTGTTCCAAAACGGGATAAGGGAAAAATTTAGATCAAAGGCTCAAATTATTGCTATTAAGTGCTGAAGGTTAAATAAAGTACCCTGCAGTGCAGACAAAGTTAAACTATCAAGGTGCGGCATCTTTAAACAGAAGTACGCAGCTCGGTCCAGGTATGACACCACAGAAGACTATTCCTGCTGCCGAGAAGATGGTTTACCTCACCATTGGTGGCACCCCAGTGGGCGCAGTCAGAGGCAGAGGAATAATAATAATCGTAAGGATCCTGATTGACCTGAGTCTAGTAATGTGCCTGAAGACCGGTACGCATTTGAATAAATCGCCCAGCACAGAGGTGCAAGGCCCCGGCAACGGGTGCGGGCACTGTGTACAGACTGCCCAGAAAGAACACGGGGAATCAGAGGCTCTGACATCCCCAGTCCCAAAGAACTGCAGCAAGGGTAAGATAAAAGGGCACTGTCCCATGAACGGCACTCAGCAGGAAAAGTGCAAGCTAAAAGAAAGAATAAGGTGTTATATGGGTATTCTCAGTTCAGTCAGAGAGAAAAAGAGAGGTTTCTAACCAGGCTGGGCCTGGGAAAGAGTTTCAAAGAAATGTAAATAATTATTTATTTATCTTGTTGTTCACAGTGTTTATAGATATGTTCTGCCACCATGTGTCATTCAGAGCGCACCAATGGTGTGAGATGTTTTTACTTTAAGACCAGTGTAATTGGTCTGCATGATGTTCTCTATAAATAGAGTGGTGCATTTGAAATAAATCAGTTTTTCTTCTCGCCTTCTAAACTGGAGTTCTTCGTTCCCATCCTGCCTCAACAGCGACATCTGGTGACACCCGTCGTGGAACTGCAGCCTCGGCTGAAGACCCAGGACCCTGACGGATTGGGGGGGGGAGGACTTTCAGCCACAGCTCAATGCCAGCAGCCTGGAGGCTTTGGTCGGTGACCTTTACCATCTTGAGAGAGGTAACGCTGAGACCGCATGCCTTCTGGAGAAGACTTGGTCCTGTCTGGACCGCGGGTCAGCTCTTAGAAGCCGAGACCTGAGCGGGACGGGTTTTCCCTGAAGTAGCGGACTGTCTGTCTCTTGAAGTGGACGTCTGCTAAGAGACGGTCTCCAGAAATGGGAACCAGCTTTCTGCAGCTGAACGGTTGGCCTTGACCACTTGGCAAAGCTATGTCCCTCAGCTGGGGGTTCCGGTCTCTGAGGCCGAGGTCGTTCTACTCCTGAGATGGGCTAGGGACCATGGTTTTTTTGTGGATGTTAGACGCTTCTTTGATCGTAGAGTCTGGCGCGATTTGGGATGCTGCCTCATGAAGCAGTTGGAAAAGGGGGACGCAATAGCACCCGCACTGTTCACAGTCTGGGGGCACATTTGTATAGCCCTGCAGGGCGAGACCCAAAGAGGCAGCGGTTCCGACTGGGACATTTCGGGATTCCGGACACAGACCGCGCCACAACCCGTGCCGCGACCAGCTGTGCAGGTGCACCCTGCCCTAAGTGCCGTGCCGGTGACATCATTCGCCTTTCAGGCGGCAGCCGAGGTGCCTTTGTCACAACTATCGGCACACCCGACATTGCAGGAACTGCACGGGGCGGCCCCGGACAGGCGGTCGTCGCCACCGCCCGCAGCTCCGCAGAGCCCCCCCTTTCTGGACTGCATTCGCGGGGGGGCCAGCGCTGCCCGTGGCACGTGACGCAGTGGGGGCTGGCGCCCCCCCAACTCCTTTGCTAATGAAGCCTGTGCAGATGTACGGATCCCGCCCTCTTGTACTGCTGGGACTGGCAATGGAGCCTTTGACTCATCCCCTGGTACGCCCCCCGCCACCCGCGGGGGCTTCGGCTTTGCCAGCGGGGCAGGCTTTGCCTCCCAGTCCACCCCTCTGCGCGCCGTGTGCACCGGCTGATTTGATATCCTTTGCGGTGCAGTGCCGCTCCGCCCGCCGTTTCAGCGGCAGCAGCAGCCTTGCCTCTCGTTCCACCCATCGTATCGCTTGGAGCGAGCCCGCCGCCGCCGCCGTGGCCCCCCACACCAGGACAGACGGCGAGCTGACTGCCGCGGCCGACCCCGGGACTGCCAGCGCCGAGAGATGCCGCCGCGGCTGCGCCACCCCCTCCGCTTGGGCTGGCGGCGTGCCATGCCGTGGGGGAGACTGCACCCCCCGTGGTGGGGGGCCAGCGTCCACAGGGCGCAGCGACTCCAGCCGCTGTGCCGCCTGAAGCCGACTCATCAGCAACGACTCCACCCTGCGATCCAGCGGCCGAGAGCCCAGGGCTGGACAGCCTATTTGTTTCAGAGCCTGCATCCAGCCCACCACTCCCTCCGCTTCCCCCAGACTGTCCCGAGCTCTGTCCCTCTGAGGCAGAGGCAGAGGCACCGGGAGGGAGCACCGGCTTGGTCCCCAGCAGCGTCCCTGATGTTGCTACCGTGGCTGGGGATGGGGCCGCGATTCAGGGATCTGGTCAACAGTCCATTGTATTCCGGGCAGGACAAACACACTGGGAGCAAGTCGCAGCCCCTTGTACTGGGCAAGCATGAGTGGTGCCAAGAGCCCCAAAGCCCGGGTGGAATTTTATATTCCTGGGAAGACCTTCCCTGCCTGCGCCCCGCCCGTCCTGCTCCTGTTCGCAGAGCGGGATGCTGAGAAGCTGTGGCATGACCCATGGCTGGGTGGGGTGGGGAGAGGGCGAAAAGCCGCAGGAATTGCTGGGATTCTCGCAGCCTGGTGGGGGCGTGCACCGAAATATAAAGTTGCAATGGGTCGCCCATTTGCGGGTGGCCATGGGATGTCCCAGGGACCCCAGATTCAGGGGCCCCAAGTGATACCTATGAGAAGCTGGGGGGAGGGACTGAGCTGTGTGGATCTTGGCTCGGCAGAGAGCCTGGGCTCCCCGCCCCCCTGGCCGGGTCTGGGACGCTTGGCCCGGCCCCCTGGGCTGGGTCCTCCGCCTCGCCGGGCACCGCAGGGTCCTAAAACCCGCAGGTGCTGATGGCTCTATTGGGGAAAAAAAGAAAAAAAAAGACGGAAAGAGCTGTGTTTTACTGACAGCCCAAAGTACTGGAAAGCCACGAATCAGACTCAGCCCAAGTGATTGAATTAAGGGCTGTGGCCACGGCATTTCAGTGATTTCATGGCATTTCAGAGATTTCTCAAGTGTATTGAATTTGGTCAATTTCTGAATTGGGTCAATTTCACTCAATTGTTTTGACAGGTTTGAGGATGCAATTTGGACCTGATTTCAAATTTGTCACTGAAGTTGTTCATTGAGGACATGACTGCATGGGTCAAAAGCCTTGCATGATTTTTCTGTCAAGTGCACGCACCTTGCAAAAGCAATATGTGCACGTGTTTGTTAATACCTTCTTTTCTGTCATGTGGGCATCTGCTCACACTGGGAAATGGGTTTTGACAAGTTGGACTGCTAGTCCTTTGGCAGACTGACAATGAGTTGTTACTATCCTAGAGTTGGTAATTGATTTCTTGAAATTTATAATATGAGTTTGGAATCTCTTCGACCGTTCTGAGTCAATATCCAAATTGAGGTTTTGATTGATTGGAGTTGATAAAACTCTCGAGCTGTGTTTGTTATTTTTCCTGCAAAGGGTCCTGCAGGAGGGCACAAATACTGCCTTTTCTTTTTTCCTTTTTTTTTGTAAACAAAATGGAGGAAATATGGGTATTCTCAGTTCAGTCAGAGAGAAAAAGCGTCACTTCTACCAGGCTGGGCCGGGGAGAGAATTGGAAAGGAATGTAAATAATTCTCTATTTCTGTTGTTCTGTCTTTCTATCTTTCTGTCACTAGCACTTATTAAGAGCTCTTCAGTGAGCAGGTTCATAGTTTATGCATACGGCTACATAAATTGCTGGAAGAGGATTACAGAATACAATTAAGTCAGATGACAGAATCAAAAAAGATTTCAAACATTTATTTTTAATATTTATAAATGTCATTGGATAGGCTCATTATCGTAGAATCATAGAATGGTTTGAATTGGAAGGCAAATTAAAGGTCATGTAGTTCCAATCCCCCTGCCATGGGCAGGGATGCCACCCACTAGATCAGGTTGGCCTGGTCCCCATCCAAACTGGTTTTGAATGCTTCCAGGGATGGGACAAGCACAACATCTCCTGGCAGCCAGCCGCTTTGCCGCCTGAAGCTGACTCATCAGCAACGACTCCACCCTGCGATCCAGAGGCCAAGAGCCCAGTGCTGGACAGCCTATTTGTTTCAGAGCCTGCATCCAGCCCACCACTCCCTCTGCTTCCCCCAGACTGTCCCGAGCTCTGTCCCTCTGAGGCAGAGGCACTGGGAGGGAGCACCGGCTTGGTCCGCAGCAGCGTCCCTGATGTTGCTACCGTGGCTGGGATGGGGCCGCGATTCAGGGATCTGGTCAACAGTCCATTGTATTCCGGGCAGGACAAACACACTGGGAGCAAGTCGCAGCCCCTTGTACTGGGCAAGCATGAGTGGTGCCAAGAGCCCCAAAGCCCGGGTGGAATTTTATATTCCTGGGAAGACCTTCCCTGCCTGCGCCCCGCGCGTCCTGCTCCTGTTCGCAGAGCGGGATGCTGAGAAGCTGTGGCATGACCCATGGCTGGGTGGGGTGGGGAGAGGGTGTTGAATTTTCCCCTCTTTTCCCTTGTCACTCGTTTTTGTCTAATTTTTTTAGGCAAGTCATTTTCAACACTCCTTAACTGTGGTTTCCCACTGTTCTTCAGGTATCTCTCAGTCAACAGGCACTGATAATTCCCATCCACAAAACAAAGGTATTACTTCAGTTGTTTTGAGTTCTATCTGTACAGGGGATAGATTCAGTACTCGATACTTCTTGCATTGAGAACATAGATTTTGTGAACTACAATACCAATTATTCCCATAATTTAAACATTTACTTATAACCCAGCTAGCGTGTCCAGTACTGGGATGAATCAAATAAAGTATACAGTATAGTACTAATGGTAATTTCCCTTCTTCCCTGTACAAGTCACAGGCTAAGGCCAGAATATAAGAACTCTTTGACTAAAACAGTCCCGATCCTCCTGTTTGAAGTGGCAGTATTCCTCTCCCAAGGAGGTGTCGGAGGCGTCTCAGGGCTTATTCAGGCAGTGCTTAAAACCAGTGGTGTAAGCTTTGCCTTATTTCTCAGTTAGGTGTTATTCTTTGTACCTTCCTTGGATCATTTTGGTCTTCCCAAACCATTGCCACCACCAAGTCCCAGTTGAAGGTCAATTTGGTATCACCTGGTTTAGATGTGTTAGTCTGTATGAATGTGCCCCCTGTTGACATGTCGCTGTTGAGGCAGGATGGGAACAGACAGGCTCCAATTCAGAAGGCAAGACATGAATTGATTTATTTCAAATGCATCGCTCTATTTATAGAGAGTATCGTGCAGACCAATTTCATCGGTCTTAGAGTAAAAACATCTCACACAATTGGTGCGCTCTGAATGATGCACAGTGGCAGAACATATCTGTAAACAATGTGAACAACAAGAGATATAGAGAATTATTTACATTCTTTTGTAAGGAGAAAAGCCCAGAAGTTTCTTCCTCAACTTGGTTAAAAGACACCTCATAGGACCTTGGAGACTTCACCTCAAACTTAAGGATACCTAACTGGACAGAAGCCAAAAAGTCACGCCTAAGCAATTCACTAGAAAAAGAAGAGAACAAAAGAAATAAATAGCTTCTGTGAAGTGTTTTAGCAGAAGCAAGAACCTCTTGCCCTGGCTCGGTTTTTCTCTCTAAAGAGCTTTTTTTTTTTGCCTTTTATTAAAACTTTTTTGTTTCCACCACTGTCACAGGAGCCATCCTGCTACTTTTATGCCACCTGAGGTAGCTGAGCTATCAAGGGTATGATGTTTGCCTATGAGAGCCTGTAATACCTGGCTCAAATAGATAAACATTAATAGTGCATTCCTCAAGTTTCTTCACAAGTCCTTTGATTTTGCTGGCATTAATTCACCCTCTTTCTGTGGTTCAGATTGCTGCTTTAGTAGTACCTGGAAAGGACTTCTTAATAACACAGTGATAAAAGAAAGACAATACTGCATTAACTTTTACCATTAGTTTTCTTCAAAACTTTCTGGGTTTAACTAAAAGCTTTTTTTACAGCCGCCTCTTCTTCTTGTATCCAGCTGTGTTAATAGCTGCAGAGGCAAATTCTTCTTCCTGTAAACTATAATTAGTTAAATTAGAAAGACCAGGCCAATTTTAACACGAGATGTGTCACATCTTTTGCTTTTTACTTTTTGGGCAACATTTAACTGTTTTAGCCTTACAGACCCATTCTTCAGAACAAAAGCCTCCTCTTCTTAACAATAAAAAAAACCAGAAAGAAAAAAAGAAATCTTGCTTAAAAAAATAAACCACTTAGTGAGGTTCCCCTCTTTTTCACAGCCTTGAGTTCAACCCTGTCCCTCGCCCTTCCCCTGCGGGAACATTCCTCGCGGACATTCCTCATTCACTAGGTTGGTAGGTATGTATAGTAGAGAAGTTGCTAGTCTTGTGGGAAACGCTTGTGACGGGGGGGGGGGGGGGGGGGGGGGGGAGGTAGAATCACTTGGGCTGTATGGTACCTGAAACAAGAATGTGCCTGGAGGGTAAACTGTCTGAAAATCATCAGTTTTGGAGATAATGTTTGGGCTTTTGGTGGAGTGCCATAGCATATGTTATGGGGTGTCCTACATTTCAGTATATGCCTGATGGGGCAAAGAGTGTGATGCATTTTGTACATACCCTAAGAAGCATGAGAAAAACATGCGGGGGGGGGGGGGGGGAAGGGGGGGTAGGGGGAGGCGAATCTAGGTGTTTCTGTAGTTAATAGTTTATAACAGCAGTTTTTCAGGCTGCGGTTCTCGGATAGAGGCCGAGTAGGAACATATGATAGAATTTGTTTTATTTTTAGGACTGTGTTTCGTTTTAGAGGGGTTAGCAGTGGCCTCCAACCCTTCTCCCTACTATGGGGTGATAGGGTTGGTTGTGGCTGCTGTTGCTGGGTGTGGTTGGTTGGTAAGTTTGGGGGTGTCCTTTGTGTCTTTGGTGTTGGTGATGGTTTATTTGGGGGGGATGTTGGTAGTGTTTGTTTATTCGGTGTCGTTGGCAGCGGATCCATATCCTGAGGCTTGAGCAGATTGGGGGGTTGTTGGTTATGGGTTTGGGATGGGTCTGGTTGTTATGGTGGGGCTTGTTGCTAGCGGTGTGTTTGGGCTATTAGTGAATGGGGGTACGGTGAGTGGTGTGGGGCTGTTGTCAGTTCGATTGGATCTTAGCGGGGTGGCTGTTCTTTATTCAGAGGGGGCTGGATTGCTTATGGTTGGGGGTGGGGGTTATTATTGACTTTGTTTGTGGTGTTGGAACTTGTGCAGGGGTTATCTCGGGGGGCGATTCGGGCTGTTTAGGGGGGTCAGAAGGTAGTTTAATTGAAAGCGCCAGCTTTGGGAGCTGGTGATGGAGGTTTGAATCCTTCCTTTCTGATTTGATGGGGAACTCTAAGAAGAGGTGTAGTCTTCAATCTTTGGTTTACAAGACCAATGTTTTTATAAACTATTAGAGTTGGTTATAGTTTTAACATTTTGTTTTCTAGTGCGGCTGTGAGGGGGAATAGGACTAGAATGATGGTGAAGTAGGAGGCTGAGGCTAGTTGGCCGATGATGATGAATGGGTGTTCTACTGGTTGGCTGCCGACTCAGGTTAGGACTAGAACGTTGGCGACTAAGGTTCAAAATAGGACTTGTGAAATAGGGCGTAAGGTTATTGATCGTAGTTTGGATGTGTGCACTAGTGGTAGGAGAAATAGGACTAGAATTGAGGCGGCCAGGGCTAAAACTCCTCCCAGTTTGTTCGGAATAGAGAGTAAGATAGCATAGGCAAATAGGAAGTATCATTCGGGTTTAATGTGGGGGGGTGTGGTTAGTGGATTGGCGGGCGTGAAGTTTTCTGGGTCTCCTAGTGTGTTGGGGGAAAATAGGGCTAGGGAGACTAGTAGGAGCAGTATTAGTGCGAATCCTAGGATGTCTTTTGTAGTATAATATGGGTGGAATGGGATTTTGTCGCAGTCTGGTGGGATACCTAGAGGGTTGTTTGAGCCTGTTTCATGTAGGAATGTTAGGTGGACTAGGGTGAGGCCTGCGATGACAACAGGTAGGAGGAAGTGAAGGGCAAAGAATCGGGTGAGGGTTGGGTTGTCTACTGAGAATCCCCCTCAGACCCATTCTACTAGTGTTTGGCCGATGTAGGGAATTGCTGAGAAGAGGTTAGTGATGACTGTAGCCCCTCAGAATGATGTTTGGCCTCATGGTAGGACGTATCCTACGAAGGCGGTTGCTATGAGGGTGAGTAGGAGGATGACTCCGATGTTTCAGGTTTCTTTGTTGAGGTATGAGCCGTAGTAGATTCCTCGGCCGATGTGGAGGTAGATGCAGATGAAGAAAAGTGAGGCTCCATTTGCGTGGAGGTTGCGGATGAGTCAGCCAAATTGTAGGTCTTGGCATATGTGGGTGACTGAAGCGAAAGCTAGAGAGGTGTCTGCCGTGTAGTGCATGGCTAGTAGGAGGCCTGTGATGATTTGAGTGATTAAGCAGACGCCTAGTAGTGACCCGAAGTTTCACCATGTTGAAATGTTTGATGGTGTGGGGAGGTCGATTAGGGGGGGAGAGTGTGGCTGGCACATTCTTCTCTCTCTCAGGAATTTTTCTATGTCTGCTCTTTGTTTTTACCATGTGCAATGTGTTTGGAGAATTGTTTACCTGGGGTGATTGCTTGATTGGATTCTGGTGAGGATTGTTTGAGCCTGATGGCCAATCAGATCCACCTGTGTCTGGACTCTCACGAGAGGGTCACAAGTGGTGAGTTAGTTAGATATGGTAGTTAGAAAAAGTAGGTATGTAGTTTTAGTATCTCCTTTAAATAGTATATTAATGTATTATGGTATAGTTATAATAAAGAGATCATTCAGCCTTCTGAACTGGAGTCAGACATCATCATTTCTTCCCACCGGGTTCACCTGCATTTACAATAGGGGAGAACTTTTAGACAGCTATGACCATGGGGACCCTGGGGGCATACCTTGCCTCCCTTTCACCCTCTTTCTCACTTTCTCTCTCTCCCTCTCTCTTGACTCACTTGCTGGGGCCGAGGCTACCATCCTGGACTCGGGACCCCGGCAGGTTGGGAGCTGCCCCCGGCAGCTCCGCCACTGAGCCAGCCCGCTCCTGGGTGGCAAACCCGCACAATCTGCACCCAGCCCCGCTACTGGGCCGGCGAGCGCATCCGTCAACCCCTCGCTCTCTGGGACCCTGACACAACCAAGTCAGCCCCCACCCCCCAGCATCATCTCACGCAAGCCGCGCCTTGCTCCGCTTCCACCGGGTGGGAGAACACTGGTAGTGGCCTCTCTGGGTCGCCCCCATGAATCAGCTCCTGCTGCAGCCCGTGAGACCTTGCCATTCACACGAGAGCAGCCAAACACCTCTTAACCTTGACAATCTTTAGTTTGGTGCTTTTGACATTCTATTTCCTTAGTCTACATATCTTCTTTTCCCTTCAAGGAAGGCCCGTTCTGCTAAATTTTTTCCGGACCCCAGTTCGGCATTGAACAACTTTCTAACAACCATGTGTTAAGACACTTCTCTGCCTTCTATGCAGAGACTGCATTCAAACCCTTGTCCTCTTCTAGCACCAAGACATTGAAATAGAGATTTTTGGAGTTCACTTGAATTAACAAAATAAATTAATTTTAACCTTTTACTTGAGAAACCTCTGCCATGGTACAAAGGGCATAGGAAAATGCAAATCTCTGAAGCTTCTTGCATAAAGGACAATGCCAGAGAAGACCAGGAGATGCAAAGAATCCAGATAAAGGGGCTCCTCTGCCTCCAAGCTTATCAAGACCAACAGACGTACTCAGATAAGCACCAAAGGACCAAAAACGCATGCGCAGAAGAGAAAAGTTCAAAAGTTCAATCCTGAGGAAGACCACAATCTTCAGCCTCAGGAGACCACCAGAGACCACCGCGCGACCACCACAGCAAACCACGCATGCCCAGAAGGGCGTGGACCTATTTAGCATGAGAGGCGAGGACAGGAGGGGCCAGGGGTTGAATATGCATGGAAAAGTTGTGTAATGTATTGCATATGGAACACCTTTGTGAATAAAGATGTGGGTCAGACCGAGGCTCGGGGCACAGGTTTTTGGAGAACTATCTCGCTTGTGCCGGGCGCTGACATACATACCCACTTCATAACTACATCGAGTTGTGGAGTCTATTTATTTATTCCGCGTATCGCTTCAACATCATCACTCCACATACCAACATCCCTGAGAGGTGAGTCTGCCAATCTCCCCTCCCCCCTTTTTCAACTTCTTTCTTCCTTCCCTTCTCTGATTCAACACACCTCCATCCGCATGAGGTGTACACGCAACTAGTTTACTTCTAAAAGTAAGCTTGCGACCTTCTATTACTAGGATCAAAGTAGCTTGCATTAGCTTGAATATATACTAGCCAACCATGGCTTATTGGGTCTAGCACCTTTGAAAAACAAGTTACTGGTCTCTTTACTCCTCTCCAATCCTGAATTAAAATTCTATGAGCTACTCCATTTTCTACATTTATGTGCAAATGAAAAGGGATTTTCTAATGAGGGTAAGCTTGTTTTTCGTCATCCCTCCTCATGTAAACCTTCTGTGCCTCTCTCAGCAATTCTTGGAGGCTTTTCTCCTGCCAATTCTCTATTTTTTCTAGCTTTTTCTGTATGTCCTCCCACGATTTAGCAACAAATTGTGTTATTAACAAAATACCCCCAACAGGAGAATTAGGGTCCGTGTCTGAATACATCTGGAGACTTTTTCTTAGCCGCTCCAGCCATTTGGTGAGTGTTTCATCTTTCCCCTGGCATTCCCCCAATGCTTTACTGATGTTCTGCCCCTTTGGTACCGCCCCCCAAATTCCCTGCATTACCATGTTCCTTAGCCCTTATCATTTTGAGCTGATTCTCCTCCGCCTGGGCATTCCATTATGGCCTCTTTTCAGGCCACCTCTCGGCCCCACTCCCTCCCTGGGGACTCCTGTGTTCTTAATCCTTTATTGCAGCCTGCCGTATCATGTCCCATTCCTCAGCATTGAACAAGGACCTTAGAATGGCGCAGATATCATCATATGAATAGATACTGTTCCCCAAAAACTCATCCAGCCTCTCTGCCACCCCCAGAGGATCATCCATTAATTTCCCCATTTCCTTTTTGAAAGCTCTTACATCCCCCGTATTGATTGGCACATTTACATACCTAATGACTCCGGGAGTGGTTGGTACTTCCCTTAGAGGGTAAAGACTGGGTCTGTCCCCTTCCCCCTCACTATTGTCATGGTTCTCACTCCACATCTTGTGCCATGTCCTGCTAGCTGGAGGAGAGGCAGTTTCCCCGTCGGGGAGTGTGGGCCCAGGATCGTCTGCCTGTTGTGGCGCAGGCAGAGGCTGAGAGGGACCCGGCGGGTGTGGCACCGCCGGAGCTGAGGGCTGTATGTTACGCGGCGATGCCTGTGCCTGTGCGGGTTGAGGTGGGTGACCCGCTGGTGCGGGCACTGGGGCCTGGACTTGGTTTAGGTACGGGGGTGGAAGGTTGTCCAAGGGCTCCCAGGTCTCACCCTGGTTTATTTTACTGCCCTGAGTTCGGACTGGGAATAGCTTGGCACTAGCATATTCCCACAATCTGGCATAGTCCAGCTCTTCACCTTCTGGCCCGCTTTCTTCATATATACTGTCATAAAATGCCTGACACATTCTTGCATCAAATGTGCTAAACGTGGGCCAAAACTGATATTTCCCAATTTCCATGTTCCTCCATACCTCCACACAATAATGAATCATCTTTTCCTTATATTTCCTCTGTCTCTCGGGGCAGTCTTCCCAATGCTCCAACATCCATCCCAACGGGCTCCCCCTTGGGATTTCTGGCAAACAGTCCTGCTGCCCTTTACCAGGTTTTCCCTGGGATTTTCTCTGAATTTTCTCTTTTTCTCCCTCATACCTCAACAAGCCTACTTACCTTAATTCCTTGAACGAAGTCCTTAAATCAGTCCCGGTCGATACTGTGGTTTTAGCCTGTTCTGATTGAATGTTACTAGCCTATCAGTCACACAGCGAACCGCTCTGTGGACCTACGTCTGGTGGTGAGCTCTCTTACCTTTTTTTCCCAGACTTCCAAAGTCCTGGACCGAAGAGGTTTACCAGTTTTCACACACCCGAGAACGTACCCTCCCTCCTCGATCTGCCCATGATCGAACCCCTGAGCTCCCCAAGTTGCAGGCTTTATGCGTGAAATGAGTTTTCCGGTTCCGTCCGCTTCCCCCGTGACCGACCACTTTCCTCGTGGAAGAGTGGAACTGTGATCTTGTGGTCTGCACTTGCCTCGTGACAATGTCACGTCTTGCACACATGCTCAATCACCCCTCACTCAACCACGTGATACTTACAGTCCTTTTCCAGCGTGGATTCTTCCTGCACGTAGATTTTTATGAGTGAAAAATAAACCGCGGCCTTGGAGATTCTGCTCCGAGTTCCCAAGACCTCTGGGCCCGTTTTATCCCCTTTTTGATAGTGGCTCTGGCTCCTAATTCGAAATCTGATTGGTTCTACAGGATTCCCCAATCCTGTCCGGCTGCCAAAATCAGCAGGGCGCCGCCCAGACAAAAAGGGGGGTCCCTGGACCCCAAATCAGATCACGTCAGGGTCACCAAGATTCTTATAAATGAATGCTCCAATTTATTAATTAAAGAATATTTATTAAATGGTCCAAATATAAATTTAGAGAATAACAACAAAAAAGCCACTATCTAATAAAAGGGTCAGTGCCAAGCCCGGGTATCGGTGCTGGGTGAGACACAGGCCTGACCACTACAGCAGAGGGTCCCCTATGTTTCACACCAGCTGTCCTGTCCGAGCAATTTTTATACAGTTTTTCTTGCCCGAGGCAAAGTCCCTTCTCTTCCTTTTCGGGCTGCACATATTCATGTGGAGTTCTTTCTCTGTGGCAAGTTGAACAAAACATGTCCAGAGAGTGATGAACACCCATGATCGTGTTCCTGGAATTTAGTGTTGAGATGTATCTCCCTGATGGCTCCGGCTATCTCAATCTCAGATATTTATCGCGTATTCATCGTCCGGGCATTCTTTGGATCACCTTGATGGACGATCCATCTCTGGGCTGGCCACGTTCATTTGATCGTAAATGAGGTTCTCCCTCCCTTGTCCAGGTGGTTTTGGCATTGTGTTGCAATCATCATCACTGGCTTGTGCGTTTTAAAAACTTCTTTTAAGAGTATATCTTAACAGTACATAACTATAAAATATACGACAATTTTCTTTGCACAAATTATCATATACACATATAACACTCACAACCTCCTAATGTTGTTTTTCTCATCACCTTTTTATTTATCCTTTGGCAAGTTATACATCTTGCAGTCACTTGCCTTGCTACTCCAAAAAAATCCCAATGCATCCATAGCTCCTTTCTTGTGTGTTACATATTCCTGTGCTCTTTTTAGAGCATATAATTCACAAGTTTGATCTTACCAGTTTAATTTCCTTTTTTCAATAGTTCAGTAGTTTGCATGTTTTTCCCATCAACAACTGCATACCCTGTATTTTCTCTTTGTATAGGGATATGTATCTCTGTTAGCTAACATAACTCCTCAAAGGGCTATCTTGGGGTATCTCTGCTGGTACCCTTTTACTCCTTTTTTTTTTTTTTTTTTTTGTACCCAACTTACTGGTTTTCTGTCCCATTTTTCAAGATCTTATCTATTCGTCCCCTGCCTCTGTTTCTCATTTTCTCTAGCAACCTGAATACCACCTTCTTTCAACTACCCACACAAAAAATCCTTTCTCTCACAATACTATTGAACACAATACACCTCCCTTCAAGGAGATAAAGTGAAGCTCAAAATAAACAATCTACATTACATATACTTTCATTCATCTACCTTTACTCACCTTGATTTCTCAATCACTCTCACACACATTCACACCCTCAGGCCTGTTCATTCATACTTCTTGACTTCTGCTTAACCGAGTTTTTGGTTCTTGTGTCTCGCCCACCTGGAGTGCGTAAGATTTTATTTGACACCCCAGAACCTTAAGTACGGACACCCCACTGGCTTAGGTTCAGCACTCCATAAATTTCCCTTTTATTGGACAGAGGAAGGAAATGTTAGCAAACCTCTTAGACTTACACGAAGTGGATTCCTGTTGACAGGTAATCACGGATCCGTGTAGGCCGCCACCCTGACCCCTTCCACCTCCCCGAGGTTTGGCTATCCCTCTTCCCTAGAGATAGCCTCAGAGTCAGGGGTTTGGACCTACGCACCTTGCCCCATCTGGACTCCCCATCCCCCCTACCTTGAGGAATGGGTATCATGATTACCCCTCGCAGCCGCGGTGCTAAAAGGTCCTATGATACTGTAGCCCCCCCCTTGCTTTGGGGTCAGCCTCTCTGGCCTTCAGTACTGCCCGGCCTCTGGGAAGTGCCCTGAATTTGGTTGCCTCTGGTGTCAGTTCACCTGTGAGGCTGTCTTTGTCTCACTCACACTCTTTAACCATGGCCCCTCCACATGCTGGGGGAACAATAGCTTGTTTGCTGGTCACATACACCTTCTGCCACAGCCCTCACCCGCCTGGGAAGCTGAGGCTGATTCTGTGTGTGACTCACTCTCACACACAACAAGACAACAATAAGGTACCTTTTACTTTCAAATCACCTGTTACAATTTCAGATGATACTGGCCAGCCCTGGTACTCTTGGATATACCTCAATCCAGCTGTGTTGTCCAACCCCAGATTCTTTTGGGCATTATCCTCAATCCAGCAGAGTTTTGCTCAACCCTGGATGATCTTGGGAATATCAATCCCTCAACTCATCAGGTTTAATCCTGGATGCTCTCGTGCATTCTCATCCCTCAACCCAGAAGAATTTTTAGGGGCCCCTTCTACACTCTTGTTGCTTTATTCTATTCTGCTTTCCCAGTGGATTATGCCAGGAAAACCCTCGGCTCCCTCTCTCCAAGGGGTCCCATCCCTTCTCTGAGACCCAGTCCCAGTTTCCCCGGGGAGGTTCTCTCACTCTTTTTGTCACTCACTTCATCTCTTTACTGGCCGCTTTTCTCGCGAAAAGGTACTTTTTTTTAAACACCCCAGAACCTTAAGTTCTGACACCCTTAAGTTTCCCCACTGACTTAGGTTCAGCACTCCATAAATTTCCCTTTTATCTTATTGGACAGAGGAAGGAAATGTTAGCAAACCTCTTAGACTTACACGAAGTGGATTCCTGTTGACAGGTAATCACGGATCCGTGTAGGCCCCCACCCTGACCCCTTCCACCTCCCTGAGGTTTGGCTATCCCTCTTCCCTAGAGATAGCCTCAGAGTCAGGGGCTTGGACCTACGCACCTTGCCCCATCTGGACTCCCCATCCCCCCTACCTTGTAGAATGGGTCACATGACTACCCCTCACAGCCGCGGTGCTAGAAAGTCTTACCCCTTGCTTTGGGGTCAGCCTCTCTGGGCAGTGCCCTGAATTTCGTTGCCTCTGGTGTCAGTTCACCTGTGAAGCTGTCTTTGTCTCACACTCTTTAACCACGGCCTCCTTTACACGCCCAGAGGGACAATGGTTTGTTTGCAGGTCACTGACACGCGGAGCCAGACTCTAAAATTCAAAGACAGAGTGAGTTTTAAAGTAGGTATGTTTATTCGGCCGGATGCATGTGGGACATTTCCCCGAATACATGCATGCCCCTTGCTTAAACACGTGTTCTTTTATCCCCTGGAGTGTTACATATGCATTAAGTTTCCCCATGGGTCATTTCCTGGCTCCCCTCCCTCTCCGTTCTCTATGCTAATCAGCTTGTCGGTCCTCTGCGCCTGCGCAGCTGTCTCTGGTGGTCGTCCCAGGCTTCGGGGGTCGTAAAAGGGATGAAGTAAGAATGGTCTTCTTCAGGCTGACTTTTCGACCCCACTGCTTTGCACATGCCCATTGATTCCTTGGCCACGGTCCAAGCCAGGGGCCAGGATCCATCTGTTTCCAGAACATAAGGGGCCCCATTTTCAGTTGTCTTTACACCCTGTATCCTGTTTTCCATATACATTCTTTCTCCTTATCAGGTCTCTCTTTGCTGCTCTGCACGTAGTCTCTTCCTTTCCCATAGGCCAGGATATGGTATATTCTCACGTAACATAAGGATGTGGCCCTAAGCAATATCCATTATTTTATATGCCTATTACTATTCAATACCTTCTAATTTCTATGATTAATATCTTCTAGTTCTAACCCCATGTTTCAGTCCCCCCTTTTCAGCAAAATAGTAAATTCTTTTACCTAATACAAGCTCCAATCTCTACGATATGTGTCTCCCAATGCTTTACCATGTATTTGGGATAAAGAGGTTAGTATTGTTATTCGTTGTAACAATTTGCAATTCCAAATGAGTATCACAAAGTATAGTGTTAAACTTATATCTACTAATTTTAGTAAAACAATAATGGGGTGACATAATGTATTTAGGATTCCAGTTGCAGTGGGCGACCATCCAAAAAGTGAATCCCACCAACTGTGACTTGCATCCTGTTTCACTCTTTGCAGAACCTTTCTTATTTCTTTTATGTCATGATGGACAGTAATTAAGGTTTTCTTTTGACAAGGTCCTGATGTTTGATTAATTGTCTAATTAAAGTGAGGTTCATTCCAATAGGCGTGGGTGACAACCTGTGGTACATCTTATTGTTGGCATTAATTAGCTGATGAGACACAACTGGTGCCAAATACAGAAAGTCACACCCTGAAATCCTAACAAAGTTACAAATACAAAAGTTAAGATAATTCTTACCGAGCAAAGTTACATTACCCTTATCTATTTCTATAAAAGTACACGCAGTTCTCAAACATACACAACCTTGACCAATATATACAAGTACAGTCCTTTGACTCGTATCCGGATGAATCTCAAAGTGACAAACACCTTGTTCAGTATCAAGACATATATCTTGAGCATCGATTGTGTTACTCTCACAAATGAACCCCTGTTGTTCCCGTGTAACGCAAGATTCTAGATTCACAGTTTGCCATTTTTCACCCACTCTCCGTGCCCATGCCCTGTGCTCTGAAGGGTGGAGCACTGACTGCTCATGATTCAGTCCCAGTGCTATAATAGGATGAATAACATAAACTGTGGCATTGCGTATGGTGAGCACAAAGGCAGTAACTACGTTGTCAGTCGAGTCATAGGTAAAGTTTGCCAAAGTCCACCAAGACTGAAATTTCTTCTCAAAATCCGTAGCACTGTCCCATACGGCCTTTCAAATCTCAATTGGAAAGGCTCCTTTGCTTCCTTCCCTTATAATTGAGGCAGCTGTCGATTGCAACCATAATTGTGCCTGTATACAGTTAAAGGCCAGAGACACATTATCCTGAACCACAGCAAGTGCATCTATGATTGACCCATGGTCTTGGTCCTCTGCCTTTTTCAAACTCGGCAGTATTCTCGAGACCTGCCACTGACTGGTTCCCACTGCTAACAAAGATGACTGTAAAGGTTGTTTTAATTTAGTTAAATCACTTGTTGCAGTGGCTAATTTGTTCATTAATATTTCAGAATCAATTCCGTTTAGGACTCCCAGCCCTGTCCCTAATATTCCAGTCAGATCTCTTCGCATTCTGCTTCCAGTATATGCTTGTTTCTGCAGCCAGGTCATCCAACCCTCAAAGGACATTTTTAAAAGGGAGAGCAGGCTGGTTGAATTTCAGAGATGTTAGTTTGCATTAGTAATTCAACATGCTTAAGAGACCATTCTGGGTTAAACAATAACTGCTGTTGGCCTGTATTTCTTATTACATATGGGCCGATTTTGTAAATTTCAGGTCCAGGCCCAAGAGGCGTGATTTGGGTTTGGGCTGGGGTCATGGGCTCAGTTGTGGCATTTATTTTAAACTTGAAGGAGAGCCCAATGGTATCCCGGGCCCAGAGACAAACTACCCCAACAGTCTGTATTAATGTAAAGTTACACCAACAGTCTATTTCACTTGAACGACTACAAACCTCCCAGTTTTCGTCCGTGGGAGATGTTAAAACACTAATTTGGGTTGCTCTCCTATGATTGGTTCCATTGATCATCCGACACCCTATCCTAATTTCTTCTCCTATGGTTCCTTGAAGTGACCATATTCTTTGTCTCTGCCACTCTTGTCTTTCGTATGCTTGGTTTCTGTGCATGACTACAGTTGATAGATTCAGACTTTTTATGTCAGAGTATTTTCCCAGGGATCCAGTGTAACAAGTAAAGGCTTGGGACCAAGGCCATTCAGCATTATTCTGGCTAGAGGTGGGTTTTAGTTCTAGGATCGTGATTAGGGTAGCTAACAAAACAATTCTCCTGATTAGACTTTTGCAACCTAAATGGCTAAACACCCCCGACCACAATATACTCATTTTGTTCGAGTGAATTTTAGTTTCAGTTCATTATCACCCAATGTTACTTTCCAAGGGGCCTCAGGAGCTTTCTTTACTCGAGAGTGGTGAATCCAGGCATTCTGCTCTTGGATCTTGATCGCAGTGAAAGTGGTGAGAAGCACTTGGAACGGTCCTTCCCACTGCGGCTCCAAGGTCTTTTCTGTAAGAGACTTGACATACACATAATCCCCAGGCTGTATGTCATGCACTGGTCCATCTAGCCCTCTGCTCTGAGTTCCAGCCACGTGTTTTTCAGTTTCTCTAAGCTGCTTACCTAAGGCCACCATGTAAACAGCCAGCCTTTCTTCCCCAATTTGGGTGGATATTCCCTTCTGTACACCATATGATCTCCCATAGAGCATTTCAAAGGGGCTCAGCTTTGTTTTGGTTCTGGGCTTAGTTCGGAGTCGCAACAATGCTAGTGGGAGAGACTGGGGCCAAGGCAAATTAACTTCTTGCCCTAGTCTCACAATTTGTTGCTTAATCAAATGATTCATTTTTTCAACTTGGCCACTTGACTGGGGGCGATATGGTGTGTGAAGTTCGGCCCAATCTATGCCCAGAAGCTGACTGACCTGTTGTACTATTTTAGAAATAAAATGAGGTCCCCTGTCTGAGGATATTGTGGCTGGAACTCCAAAGCGTGGTATTATTTCTTGTAACAGCACCTTTGTTACCTCCCGAGCTTTTGCAGTCCTGGTGGGGAAAGCCTCTGGCCATCCTGAAAAGGTATCTGTTAGTACCAACAAATATTGATACCCCCCCTTTTCTTGGCAATTCTGAAAAATCAATTTGCCACTGCTGACCAGGTCCATGGCCCTTTCCAATTTGGCCAAGTTTTGGTTTAGGGGTATTCTTAGGGTTAGTCTGGAGGCAAAGTTCACACTGCCTGGCTACCTGAGTGACAGTGGCATATAAGTTCCTAGCAATGATTTTTCCAGTCAAGTAGTTATGCAGGGCATCAATTCCCCAGTGTGTTTTCTGATGTTCCTCTTTTACTAATGACCATAATAAATGGGAGGGGATAACTAGTTTCTTTTCTGCTGTAACAGCCCATCCCTCCTGGTTATACATTCCCTTTTCATCTTCAATTAGCTTTCTGTCCTTCTTATCATACACTGGCTTACCTTCTAAGGAGATTTGGCCATCAGGAATTTAGGGTCCCTCCACTGTTACCTCACCTTTTGCTGCTTCTTTTGCCTCTCTGTCCGCCAGCTCGTTTCCCTCCTCCAATTCTGAGTTTCCTTTTTGATGTGCTTTAATGTGCATGATTGCCACCTTTTCAGGCAGTTGGACTGCTTCCAATAGTTGTAGTATCTCTTGCGCATGTTTGATGTTCTTTCCCTGTGAGTTTAATAGTCCTCTTTCTTTCCAGATAGCCCCATGGGCATGCACCACTCCAAATGCATATCTTGAATCTGTATAAATGTTTATTCCTTTTCCCTTTGATAACTCTAATGCCCGAGTCAGGGCAATTATTTCTGCCTTCTGTGCAGAGGTACCTGCTGGTAATGGTCCTGATTCGATTAGATCCCTTGATGTGGTAACTGCATACCCAGCATGTCGCTTTCCATTGATGACGTAGCTGCTTCCATCAGTGAACCAGGTTTCCGCGTTGTATTGGTTTGAAAAGACAGGAGTCTGTGAAGGAAGGCAAAAGCCTCCTGTGAAATGGAAAAGGTAAACCCCCTCCTTCCGAATTATCACAATTTCAGAATTAAAAGGGCTCTCAGGCAAAGATATGAGAATGGGAATAACAGTTTTTTACTAGGAAGGAAAAAAACTAAATAACAATGCAATTTAGCACAAGCAAAAAAAAAAAAACCACTGGCAGAGTGAGAAAAACCTGTCACCCTGAGAAGTCAGGGTGTTGACAGTAGTCCAGCCAGATGGTGGCTGCTCCTCCTGGAGCGGCAATCTGCAGAAGGGTGTAGGTCCTTTCTGAAGATGCGGCGAAGGAGCAGCTGGGCCTGGTTCCTGATTCCTCTGGGAAATCCGGCGAAGAAGGCTGTCTGTTGTCTCAGAAATGCTTGTTTTATGGTGGCAGGGATGCTTGGCTCCTCCCTCTGGGTGGAGCATCTCACAATGGGATGATGTAACTAGTCTTACCAGCCACAGTGAGTAATTCAATAGCCCATTAACAGGAGATTATCTTCCTGGCAGTGTCATTGTTCTTGAAAGAGATAAGAAAAACTGCCTAACTCCCAACAGATGGCAAAAATAGAATACATGCTTATTTTACAAGCCAGGACATTATCCACCCCTTATTCTATTTCCATCTGTGTCACAATGAAATCTTATACTCAGTTCTCACTTAAGACCAGGTTTCCCTGTGGTACACAACGGGTTTCCCCATCTTTCTGCATTACCCACCAAGTGTAACCAGGTCCTTGAGCAAAAACAATCCCACGGATGGGTTTGTCTCTGCCTGAGTTGGGATTAATCCAAACAGTTTTCCCTAAAATACCCTTCATATGTACCACAGGGACTTTATCTCCATCTACTGTGTGCAAGGGTTCAGACTGGGCAGGGCCCGCTCGATTGATGGATCCTCGGGTGTTGACCATCCAGGTTGCTTTTGCCAGGTTATTTTCCCAGTTTCTAAATGTTCCCCCACCAAGTGCCTTCAGGGTAGTCTTAAGGAGTCCGTTGCACCGTTCAACTTTGCCGGCAGCTGGAGCATGATAGGGGATATGATATATCCATTCGATACCATGTTCTCTGGCCCAGGTGTTGATAAGGCCGTTCTTGAAATGGGTGCCGTTGTCAGATTCAATTCTCTCAGGTGTGCCATGTCTCCACAGGACTTGCTTTTCCAGGCCTAAGATGGTGTTCCGGGCAGTGGCATGAGGTACAGGTTAGGTCTCTAGCCATCCAGTGGTGGCTTCCACCATGGTCAGCACGTAGCACTTGCCTTGGCGTGTCTGGGGCAGTGTGATGTAGTCAATCTGCCAGGCCTCCCCATACTTGTACTTGGACCACCGCCCCCCATACCACAGGGGCTTTACCCGCTTGGCCTGTTTGATGGCAGCACATGTCTCACAGTCGTGGATAACCTGAGAAATACTGTCCATGGTTAGATCCACCCCTCGGTCTCGTGCCCACTTGTAGGTGGCATCTCTGCCCTGATGACCCGAGGCATCATGAGCCCATCGAGCCAGGAACAACTCCCCCTTATGGTGCCAATCTAAGTCTATCTTTGACACTTCTATTCTCGCTGCCTGATCTACCTGCTCGTTGTTTCGGTGTTCCTCATTAGCCCGACTTTTGGGGACATGGGCATCTACATGACGGACTTTCACTGTTAGTTTCTCCACCCGAGAGGCAATGTCTTTCCATATATCAGCAGCCCAGATTGGTTTTCCTTTACGTTGCCAGTTAGCTTTCCTCCACCTTCCCAGCCAGCCCCATAGAGCATTGGCTACCATCCATGAATCAGTATAAAGGTAGAGCTTTGGCCACCTCTCCCTTTCAGCAATGTCCAGGGCCAGCTGAACGGCCTTGAGTTCAGCAAGTTGGCTCGATCCACCTTCTCCTTCGGTAGCTTGTGCAACTTGTCGTGTGGGGCTCCATACGGCTGCTTTCCACTTCCGGTTCATCCCTACGATGCGACAAGAACCGTCAGTTAAAAGAGCGTAACGTGTTTCCTCTGCTGGTAGTTGGTTATAGGGTGGAGCTTCTTCAGCTCTTGTCGCTTGTACCTGCTCCTCATCGTCAGTGAGACTAAAGTTTTCACCTTCTGGCCAGTTCGTAATTATCTCTAAAATCCCAGGGCAATTCGGGTTTCCAATACGGGCGCGCTGTGTGATGAAAGCAATCCATTTGCTCCATGTGGCGTCGGTAGCGTGGTGGGTAGTAGGGACCTTTCCTTTGAACATCCACCCTAGCACCAGCAGTCAGGGTGCCAGGAGGAGTTGTGCTTCCGTGCCAATCACCTCCGAGGCGGCTTGAACTCCTTCATAGGCAGCCAAGATTTCCTTCTCTGTTGGGGTGTAGTTGGCTTCGGACCCTTTGAAACTTCGGCTCCAGAATCCCAATGGTCGACCTCGAGTCTCACCAGGCACCTTCTGCCAAAGGCTCCAGGACAGGCCATTGTTCCCGGCTGCAGAGTAGAGCACATTCTTGACCTCTGGTCCCGTTCTGACTGGGCCAAGGGCTACAGCATGAGCGATCTCCTGCTTGATCTGGGTGAAGGCTTGTTGCTGCTCAGGGCCCCAGTGGAAATCGTTCTTTTTGCGGGTAACCAGGTAAAGAGGGCTCACAATCTGGCTATACTCGGGAATGTGCATCCTCCAAAAACCTATGGCACCTAGGAAAGCTTGTGGTTCCTTCTTGCTGGTTGGTGGGGACATAGCGGTGATCTTGTTGATGACCTCAGTGGGAATCTGGCGCCGTCCGTCTTGCCATTTCACTCCCAGGAACTGGATTTCTCGGGCAGGTCCCTTGACTTTGCTTTTCTTGATGGCGAAGCCAGCTTCTAGCAGTATCTGGATGATCCTCTTACCTCTCTCAAACACTTCTGCCGCTGTGCTCCCCCACACAATGATATCATCGATGTACTGCAGGTGTTCTGGAGCCTCACCCTTTTCTAGTGCAGTCTGGATCAGTCCATGGCAGATAGTGGGACTGTGTTTCCACCCCTGGGGTAGTCGGTTCCAGGAGTACTGCACACCCCTCCAGGTGAAAGCAAACTGAGGCCTGCATTCTGCTGCCAGAGGAATGGAAAAAAACGCATTAGCAATATCAATAGTGGCATACCACTTCGCTGCCTTGGACTCCAGCTTGTACTGGAGTTCCAGCATATCTGGTACAGCAGCGCTCAGCGGTGGAGTCACTTCATTTAAGCCACGATAGTCCACAGTCAATCTCCATTCTCCGTCAGATTTGCGCACAGGCCAGATGGGGCTGTTGAAGGGTGAGTGGGTTTTGCTAACCACCCCCTGGCTCTCCAGCTCACGAATCATCCTGTGGATGGGGATCACGGCATCTCAATCCGTCCGATACTGCCGGCGGTGCACTGTTGAGGTCGCAATTGGCACGAGTTGCTCTTCTACCCTCAGGAGTCCTACTGCAGACGGGTTTTCTGACAGTCCAGGCAAGGTGTTCAATTGCTTGATGTCCTCTGCCTTTACAGCAGCTATGCCAAAAGCCCACCTGAGTCCCTTCGGGTCTTTGTAATAGCCGTTCCGGAGGAAGTCTATGCCCAGAATACACGGGGCCTCTGGGCCAGTCACAATAGGATGTTTCTGCCACTCCTTCCCAGTCAGGCTCACCTCGGCTTCCACCAGGGTCAATTGCTGTGATCCCCCTGTCACACCAGCAATGGAAACAGGCTCTGCCCCCACATGTCCCGATGGTATCAGGGTACACTGTGCACCAGTATCAACTAAGGCATCGTATTTTTGTGGCTCTGATGTGCCAGGCCATCGGATCCACACCGTCCAGAAGATCCGGTTTTCCCGTGCCTCTCCCTGGCTAGAGGCAGGGCCCCTCTAACACTGGTTATTATTCCTCTCCTGGGTATACATACTAGAGGTCCCTTCAAGGGGATCTGACAGATCGTACCCAAAAGCTTGGTCATGGGAGGTTGAGGCTACCTTCACCTTGGTGGAACTCCCCCGGTTAGAGTTTCCTTCCTTGAGTTGACGGACCCGTGCTGCCAGGACAGAAGTGGGTTTCCCATCCCACCTCCCCATGTCTTCCCTGTGGTCACGCAGGAAGAACCACAGATTAGCCCTTGGGGTGTACCCTCTCTCTCTAGCTGGGGAATGTTGGGGTCTGACTTTGGGGCCTGTGACTCGCCTGGGTGCTGCATTAACCTTCCTCATTTCCTCCCTCATCTCTTCTTTGAACTCCTTAATCACAGCTGAGATATGAGCCTGCATTGGGCCATTAATCATACTCTCATAATTCCTAAGTTTGTTGGCAACAGAGCCTACTGTCTCTCGGTTAGTGTCAGCATCAATTGTTGCAATGAAAGTGGTGTACTGAGATGGCCCAAGATTTGCCAGACTCCACAGCATTTGCCCTGTGCACCTGACCTTGTCGGGGTCATTATTATGTTGTCCATCCCTCCCAAAGAGTACCTCTAATACTGCCACTTCCCTCAGCTGTTGGATCCCTTCCTCCAGGGTCTTCCAGCGCATTCTATGGTGGTGCTCCTGCATTCTCTCCCTGTGGACAAACCTCTCTCTGACACTCATTAAAAGCCGCTCCCAGAGAGAAAGGGATCCTGGCTCCCTTACAAAAATCTGATTCATACCTGAGTCCTGGGTTAAGGGTCCCAAGTTCCTTGCCTCACCACCGTCCAGCTGCACGCCTGTACCCATAAGGTCCCAGACCCGGAGTAACCAGGTAGTATAAGCCTCACGCCCTCGTCGCACAATGTCTTTGTGCAGATTACGGAGACTTTCATACGTCAGGGACTCGGTGATGATTGCAACCTCTGGCTCCCCTGTGGGTTGTGAGGGCCCTCCCCTATCTGGGTGCTCTGCTTTCATCTTAGACCTCCTTGTTTCTACCGGGGCAACTGCTGCTGGCTGTGACTGCCTTTGTGGTTCAGCTGGAACCTGGACAGTTGTAACATTTGTGGGTTCCACAGCTGTACTATTAGACTGTCCCTCTTCAAGACAAAGGGCGGGTTTCTCACCAGCTGGTGAAATGCACTCCTTCAGCATCTCTTGCATCTCCTGCATCTCCTTAACCAGCACCCTCACCCAATCTGGGTGGTTCGTTTCTGAGGCAGGCTCTGGGGCAGGGTCAGGCTCTGGAGCAGCAGCATCTCCAGTCTCTGGGGTAGTGTCAGTCTCTGCAGCAGCATCTTTAGTTTCTGGTGTAGGTGTCAGGGTAGTTATCCAGGTTAATCTTCTCTTATCTCTGAGTGCTAAACATAACAGGCATATCAGCAACACCACCCATTGTATGATATCATTAGCACTTAGAGTGGATCTTAACCCTTCGAAAACTGGTGGAGCAGACCCAAAAAGATGGTTAAAAGGTTGGGAGAAAGTTTCCCCCCGTGTCATTTCCTCACAGTAGGTACCATAATTAAAGTAACTCCAAAAACATGCAGTTAGTGTGTGATAGCTCTGAATCCATGTACCTGCCATCCAGAGGAAATTAAAGATCCATGAATCCTTCACCCAGAGGACAAACTTGATAACAGACACAGTAGCCTTAGTTATAGGACCCATATTTAGATAAGGGCCTGTAAATGGGAAGTATACACTTGCGACCACATGCCACCCAAACCGGGGAAAACTAGACCACATGCTGGTACTTAAAAATTAAATTACCTAAGAACTGTTAATCCCTTTTTTTCTCAATGCCCTCGAGCCCCACGTTGGGCGCCAAAATCTGTCTTGGTTTGAAAAGACAGGAGTCTGTGAAGGAAGGCAAAAGCCTCCTGTGAAATGGAAAAGGTAAACCCCCTCCTTCCGAATTATCACAATTTCAGAATTAAAAGGGCTCTCAGGCAAAGATATGAGAATGGGAATAACAGTTTTTTACTAGGAAGGAAAAAAACAAAATAACAATGCAATTTAGCACAAGCAAAAAAAAAAAACCACTGGCAGAGTGAGAAAAACCTGTCACCCTGAGAAGTCAGGGTGTTGACAGTAGTCCAGCCAGATGGTGGCTGCTCCTCCTGGAGCGGCAATCTGCAGAAGGGTGTAGGTCCTTTCTGAAGATGCGGCGAAGGAGCAGCTGGGCCTGGTTCCTGATTCCTCTGGGAAATCCGGCGAAGAAGGCTGTCTGTTGTCTCAGAAATGCTTGTTTTATGGTGGCAGGGATGCTTGGCTCCTCCCTCTGGGTGGAGCATCTCACAATGGGATGATGTAACTAGTCTTACCAGCCACAGTGAGTAATTCAATAGTCCATTAACAGGAGATTATCTTCCTGGCAGTGTCATTGTTCTTGAAAGAGATAAGAAAAACTGCCTAACTCCCAACAGATGGCAAAAATAGAATACATGCTTATTTTACAATCCAGGACACGCATCATCTGAGCGGCTGGAATGAGTGGATTCGATGGTTCTCCTTGGTTCCCACTGAGAAAGGAAGCTGGGTTGACAATGTTAGTTACCACTATCTCAACATCATCTTGTTCTACCATGATAGCTTGGTATTTCAGAAATCGTTGTGGGGAGAGCCAGTGGCCACCCTTGGTTTCTAGGACTGAGGATACTGTATGAGACACTAGCACAGTCATCTTCTGGCCCAGGGTGAACTTACGGGCTTCCTGAATGTTCAGTACAACTGCGGCCACTGCTCTGAGGCAACCTGGCCATCCTTTCGCTGCTGCATCTAGCTGTTTAGAAAGGTAAGCAACTGCCCTTCTGTATGGGCCCAGGTCCTGTGCCAGTATTCCCAGGGCAATTCCCTGTTTCTCATGAGAGAAGAGAAAGAATGGTTTACTCACGTCTGGAAGTCCTAGAGCTGGAGCTGACATGAGGGCCTTTTTCAGCTGACCAAAGGCCTGTGTGGTTTCTTTTGTCCACTGAAGGTCTCTGCTTCCATTTGCAATGAGTGAATACAGAGGTTTCACGAGCAATCCGTAGTTGTATATCCATAGTCTGCACCATCCTGTCATACCCAGGAATGTTCTCAGTTCCTTTATCGTCTGAGGTTTTGGGGTTTGGCATATTGATTCTATGCGTTCTTTCCCCAAAGTCCGTTGTCCAGCACTGATTTCATACCCCAGGTAGATCACCTTCTGTTTTACCACCTGAGCCTTTTTCTTTGACACCCTATATCCCAGGAGCCCCAAAAAGTTTAAAAGGCTTACCGTCCAAGCTACGCACCCTTCTTCTGTGGGGGTGGCTATGAGGATGCCATCTACATACTGCAACATTTTGCCTTCTCCTGGTGGGGCTTCCCAGGATTCCAAATCCTTTGCGAGTTGTTCTCCAAACAGGGTGGGCGAGTTTTTGAAGCCTTGTGGTAAAACTGTCCATGTGAGCTGAGTTTTGCGTCCACTTTTGGGATTTTGCCATTCAAATGCAAAAATTTTCTGGCTGGTTTCATGGAGAGGGAGGCAAAAGAAAGCATCCTTCAAATCTAAAACAGTGAACCAAGTTAGTTCTGGTGTTAAACATGTCAACAAGGTGTAGGGGTTGGCTACCACAGGGTAGAGATCCTCAGTGATCTTGTTAACAGCCTGTAAATCCTGCACGATCCGGTATGTCCCATCAGGTTTGCGGACAGGCAGGATAGGAGTGTTAAAATTGGACGGGCATTCTTTCAATAACCCCAGCTGTAAGAAATTTTCCATTATCGGGCTAATTCCTTCTCTATCTTCTCTCCTCAAGGGATACTGCTTCATTCTAACTGGTTGTTTTCCTTCCTTGAGCCTAATTTGTATTGGTGGTGCATTTTTTTGTCCTCCCTGGTACATTGGAGGCCCATACTCCCGGGAAGACTTGATTCAGAATCTCCACTAATTTCTTCTTTAGCCTTAATGGTTGTCAGTATTAAGCTCAGCACTTCTACATATTTTTGTTCATTCACCTCCAGAATAACTTCCCCATTTGTAAATGAAATAGTTGCCTCCAGTTTCTCCAATAAGTCTCTCCCTAGGAGAGATTCTGGGGAATTGGGCATGTATAAGAATTTATGGATGCCCCACTGTTTTCCATATTTGTATTTGAGTGGCTTGCAAAAATATGCTATCTCAGGTTGGCCAGTTGCTCCCCTGACCCTGACATAATCATTCCCTACTGGCACCAGAGCTTTGTTTAAAACTGAAAATGTTGCTCCTGTATCCATGAATTCCACCTCTTTCCCTTCCTCCCCCAGTTTCATTTTTATAACCAGCGGATCTCCTGGGGTAAGGTCCCCCGGTCCCCTTCAATTACTTTCTGTGTGAGCAACCACCACCTCCCTTCCCCGGTTCCCTTTCCCATTTCCTTTTCGTTCAGGGCACTCGTTTTTCCAGTGTCCAAGTCTTTTGCAATTTGCACACTGGTTTTTACCCAACCGGGGTGGTCCTTGGTGGTCTTTGTCTCTGCCCTCCTTTATTTTCTTCTTTTACTACAGCCATCAATTTTCTCATTAAATCTAGCTGTCTTTCTGTGTCTGTCCATGCATAACTGAATATCTGACCAGTCTGGGTTATGCTGCTTAATCATATATCTTAACCTTTTAGCTGTTCCTATTGGGTCACTTCTATAGTTTTTGGCAACTCTTTCCCAACCTTCTAAATCAATTGTAGAGAAGGGGACTTTTATCAACACCCTTTCCTTCTCAGGTCCTATTGCTTCCCTTAAAGGGGCTTGTATGATTTCCTTTGTTTGTTTTCTAGTCCGAGATGCTATGGGACTGCCTGCACTCTCATCACTATCACTCTCAGGCAATGGTGGATACGATATAGTCTGTAACTCAGAGGTGGGTGGGGGAGCAGACGGTCCAGCCTGACTCTCCTCCAAGGGGGCTGAACCTGTTCCTCCCCTTAGTCCCCTTTGCTCCTCAGGGGGTGACACAAATAAATCCAACAACTCCTGCTTTTGTGTTTCTGCTTGATAAACCTTATCACGATGTGTGCAACGCTGGTTTATTGAGCAGGTGCTACAACATCGTTTAGGCTGCTTCCTATTAGCTTTGCCTTCCCTTTCTAGGGCTAATAAATAGGGCTAATAATAAAACGTCTAAGAAATAGCATTAGTTTCAATAAGGTATCATAATCTAGGCTCCCAGTCGGGGGCCATCTGGCTCCGTTTTCCAGACGATACAAAGGCCACCACTGGCTACAGTATTTTACCAGGGTGCGTTTGGACTCGACACCCCCCGAGCCTGCAATCTTCTTCCAATTAGCTAAAATGCAGCCCAGAGGGCTTGCCTTGGGAATTTCTCTGCTCTCTCCCAATCCCATTATTTTCTTATCTTATGGCTTTTATCCAGATCTTTCTCACACTCTTACACAGTCTTTTCCTAATCCCTTTCTCCTAGCTCCAGATCTCTGGAATTAAATAGATCCTAAAAAAAAAAAACAAAACACCCTTTAAAATTTCTAGCTCTGGATTCTCCTGACTCTGCAGCTTATACTGAGCACAGTAACTGTGTCTCATGCATGACGGGCAATACCACCACTCCCTGCAGGTCCTGCACTCAACCAGCTCCCACTCTAGATATTGCCCTTGTCAAAACAGAGGGTCCTAAGGTTCAAATACAAAACCACTGGGGGAAAAGGATCCCCTCCAGCTGTCCTGCCACGGCTAGTAAAGTACAATAAACAAACCCTAAAAACAATACTCACAGCAAAAACATCAAACAAATAGCAGTAGCTGAGAACAACATTTATCAGAGCAGGCCTCACAACGAAATACTTTACACAAAATACTCACAACAAAACCTTAAACAGCATTAAGCAAACCTAATACTCACAGCAAAAGCATCAAAACAAACAGCACCAATAGTGCTTCAAACAAAATGCAATATCCAAAAACGACGCAAGGAGTTCAAAGAGTCCACACAAAGTTGCCACAATTATAACTTTTGACACAAGCATCAGAAATATGCCACAGTTTCCCAAACACGAGTTACTTCACACAAAACCTTTAAAACTCACACATACGCCCAGACAGCAACAAAGCTCACACACACATCAGTGCAAAATTCACACACATAGGCAGAACTCACACACACCTGGACAGTGCAAAACCCATACACACATAGCAGACAAAACTCACATACACCTAGACGGACAAAACTCACACAAACACATCACACACCCAGACAGCAACCATACACAAAGGATTCAGTGAATCCTCCCCCGCTGCCTTTCCGTCGGTCAGCGGCCTGTACCGATAGCTGCCCTTTCAGCTACCGGTTACTTGCAAGTCCAAACCAAACCAAACCTCCCCCGCTGCCTTTCCGTCAGTCAGCGGCCCTTACCGATAGCTGCCCTTACAGCTACCGGTTACTTGCAAGTCCAAACCAAACCTCCCCCGCTGCCTTTCCGTCGGTCAGTGGCCCTTACCGATAGCTGCCCTTTCAGCTACCGGTTACTTGCAAGTCCAAACCAAACCAAACCTCCCCCGCTGCCTTTCCGTCGGTCAGCGGCCCTTACCGATAGCTGCCCTTTCAGCTACCAGTTACTTGCAAGTCCAAACCAAACCAAACCTCCCCCGCTGCCTTTCCGTCGGTCAGCGGCCCTTACCGATAGCTGCCCTTACAGCTACCGGTTACTTGCAAGTCCAAACCAAACCTCCCCCGCTGCCTTTCCGTCGGTCAGTGGCCCTTACCGATAGCTGCCCTTTCAGCTACCGGTTACTTGCAAGTCCAAACCAAACCAAACCTCCCCCGCTGCCTTTCCGTCGGTCAGCGGCCCTTACCGATAGCTGCCCTTTCAGCTACCAGTTACTTGCAAGTCCAAACCAAACCAAACCTCCCCCGCTGCCTTTCCGTCGGTCAGCGGCCCTTACTGATAGCTGCCCTTTCAGCTACTGGTTACTTGGAAGTCCAAACCAAACCAAGACCATGCTCTGTGCGGTCAGACGTCTCTGATCGGCTCACCAGCGTTCACTACGGGGCCCCCCCCTTTTTTAAAAGATACATACCGTTTCTCCGCTGGTTAGGAGGTCGTTCTCTGCCCCCGCAGTAAGCGACACGAGAAGTGTAGTTCCTCCAGAGAAATCCTGGGGCGCGCCTTAGGAAGTCCGCCCCCGAGCCAGTCCCACGGCTGGCAGAGAAGTCCCTTCGTGGTCGCCAATTGACACGCGGAGCCAGACTCTAAAACTCAAAGACAGAGTGAGTTTTAAAGTAGGTATGTTTATTCGGCCGGACACATGTGGGACATTTCCCCGAATACATGCGTGCCCCTTGCTTACACACGTGTTCTTTTATCTCCTGGAGTGTTACATATGCATTAAGTTTCCCCATGGGTCATTTCCTGGCTCCCCTCCCTCTCCGCTCTCTATGCTAATCAGCTTGTCGGTCCTCTGCGTCTGCGCAGCTGTCTCTGGTGGTCGTCCCAGGCTTCGGGGGTCGTAAAAGGGATGAAGTAAGAATGGTCTTCTTCAGGCTGACTTTTCGACCCCACTGCTTTGCACATGCCCATTGATTCCTTGGCCACGGTCCAAGCCAGGGGCCAGGATCCATCTGTTTCCAGAACATAAGGGGCCCCATTTTTCAGTTGTCTTTACACCCTGTATCCCCTTTTCCATATACATTCCTTCTCCTTATCAGGTCTCTCTTTGCTGCTCTGCACATAGTCTCTTCCTTTCCCATAGGCCAGGATAGGGTATATTCTCATGTAACCTTAGGATGTGGCCCTAAGCAATATCCATTATTTTATATGCCTATTACTATTCAATACCTTCTAATTTCTATGATTAATATCTTCTAGTTCTAACCCCATGTTTCATCACCTACACCTTTTCCACAGCCTCCCCCCACCTGGGAAGCTGAGGCTGATTCTGTGTGTGACTCACACTCAAGACAACAATAAGGTACCTTTTACTTTCAAATCGCCTGTTACAATTCCAGATGATACTGGCCAGCCCCGGTACTCTCGGATATCCCTCAATCCAGCTGTGTTGTCCATCCCCAGATTCTCTTGGGCATTATCCCTCAATCTGGCAGAATTTTGCTCAACCTTGGATGCTCTTGGGGATATCAGTCCCTTAACCCTGCAGGTTTAATCCTGGATGCTCTCGTGCATTCTCATCCCTCAACCCAGAAGAATTTTTAGGAGCCCCTTCTACACTTTTTTCTTTATTTTATTCCACTTTCCCAGTGGATTATGCCAGGAAAACCCTCAGGTCCCTGTCTCCAAGGGATCCCACCCCTTCCCTGAGACCCAGTTCCAGTTTCCCCGGCAGAGGGGGGATACTCTCACTCTTTTTGTCACTCGCTTTGTCTCTTTACTAGCTGCTTTTCTCGCAAAAAGACAGAACCACAGCATGAGAGACTCATCACTCACTTTGCAGGCCTGGGATAACCAGCCCGCCTCTCATTCACACACATTCATTCCCCCCCCCCCCCCCCCTTATCCACCCCATCCAAACAAATACTTACCCATTCTTTGTCCTTGGGTCTTGGCTTTGTGTACGCTTCTGTCTTACGGGGCCAATTACCGCGGTTTTAGGGAATCTTTTCTCTTTTCTTTGTTTTATTGTCTCTTTTTGTCCACTGGTTGCAACCTGTGTCTGTCAGCCACCCAGAAGAAACAGAGCGGGGCTGCCAAATGGGCAGGGAACACCTTCCCTACTCGGAATCCCCTAGAGCCCCGGCAGCGAGGTGTTACTTCCTGGGTCTCGGCACCAAATTGTGAAAAACGGCAATCACTTGTTTAAAACTTTAAAAAAGTTTAATAGTAATAAAATAGTTATAAAAACAGTAATAAAAATTAGAGTAATAAGAATTTGGACAATCAGAGTTAGGACAATAAAGGACAATAAAAAGCAAAGAATTACAGACACCCGTATGCTTTCCTCAAGAAAGCATGTCCACTAACAAAGGAATAACCCTGAAAAGCCATAGCCCATTGCATATTTATATATCTCATACATGATGCAAATATTCCTTTCAAACTAGGAATTTTTCTGTTTTCTGTCAGCTCTCCTCCTCATTTTGGAAATCAATCCTTTTGGCTCTGGGGTGTCTGGAAGAAGTCGGCACAGTCCAATAAAGAGGCCATAAATCCTTGTCTTGAGATTTTTTTTTGTGTCCTGTTGCTGTTATCTCTATGTGAAGAATTTCTTGGTTATCTTATCCATTCCTTGTGCTGGTCACAAAAAGGTATCTTACATCACATACCTTCTATCTTAATATTATACTATAGCCTAAAACTATATTTAACACACTACTTAAAAAGTATTATTACAGTACTACAAAATAACTTTTCAACATAACACATATAGTATTCAATTTGATATTTGCGAAGAGCCAATCATTTAATATGCATTTTTCAGATAGAGGGGGTTTTAATTTCCCAGGATTAGACAGCCAATTGGTTGGGATCTCTGCACCGCTCAGCTACTTGACCAGTGGTATGTCTGCCTACTAGATTGAACATGATTGGCTTAGGTCCCTGTTTGAGTTCAGACTTATCCTATGATTGCTCACTCAGGGACTTGTGTACTTCTGAACTAGGCAAGCCAAAATGGATTTATGTTATGGCCAGATTTATCTTGTCCAACTACAGACTGGAAATACTGTGACAGGAAAAGAGGCAAGTTTAACCATATTTGGATGTGGAAACTACTGGTGTTGAAGTCCTGACCAAAAAAATAAAGGTAATTTTTAATGAACTACCCGGTAGTCAAACAGAGTAAAATTTAACAGGGTAGAAAATCCATTTGGATTTAGGTGAAATGTGCTGTGTAATAACTTGCTAACATAGGTAAAATATGCTGTTTAGTCTGTTAGCTATGCTGTGCTTGTAAAACCATCCCAGCCAAGAAGAAAGAATGCAATCTCCAAGGTGAAGAGATAAGACGGGCCCCTTGAACTCTGAAAACTAACAAGAAAAAACCAAAGTGAAGTCTGCAAGAAATGAACAAAGGGATTGAAGAGTTCTCTGTACAAACAGCCCACTGCAAATTGTGACGAGAAATCAGCAGAATTAATATGCATGAACCTATTGTGAGATCTTACGTGTATGTAAATTGGTACGGGGCAATAAAAAGGATCGAGAATCCTCAAGGGGCGCTCATGCCCATTGAAGGGAAAAGCCTGGCATGCGCCCAGCACTGAAATACATACCAAATCTTACAAATATATCAGAATTGTAAGGTTTTTATTTTTCACCGCAACTCATTTGGCGAGCGCAGGCAGGAGTCTCTCTGTCCTCGCAGGGGTGGAGGGGGGAAGTGGACCTCCTTGGTGCACCCCAGGGGAATTTTCCTGGAGGGGGCTCCGCTCAGTCTCGGCTTGCCACCTGCAGAGACAGACAACAACCTGGGGGCATGCGGATAAACGGTATGTATTGAGAGGGCCCTGGGGGGAGAGAGAGACAGGACTGCTGATAAGATATTCAAAGACGTTTGAATGCCCAGCCTCATTCCTGTGCCTGCAGGCACCCAGACAATAGGGCGATAGGGCGGCTGGGCTGGAGACGGGTTCACCGTTCTGATAGAGCGGCCGCTAGCGACTTCTGGGGGTGAAGTCGAGTGAACCTGAAGTTTGTGTGCTTGTGGTGTCCGGACATTGTATAGTTAATGTGTTTGTAATCGTGTGAGTGCGTGGTGTATAAAGGGAGTGAATAAGTAAACGAGTGAGTGTACCCGCGGTGCGGGGGGGAAGTGCTATTCGCATCTGAAACGGCCAGGTGAAGCCCCGAGAAGGGGGGGTTGCTGGCCGGGCCGCGGAGAAGTGGGACAAGTGGAGGACACTTGTTGATTTACTGGGTTTAGGGGTGGTGATTTGTGTATTTTAACAGTGGCTAGACAAATTCGGGGAGTTCCTCTGCCCCAGTGGTTTGGACTTGATCCCTGGGAGTTTGTGAACCCTGTGAATTATTGGATAGATAGAGGAGACCGACAAGTTCAGCTGGGGGGACTTTATCGGACTTCAGCTGGTAATATTGTAGGTCTGGACTGGCAGCAACCCGCCGTAGAGGATTTAGAAGTCCCTGAAGTGACAAACGGTATAGCCTGCCTCAGCGGGCAGTTCCCAGGGGCTTTTGGTGTATCGAGAGGCTGGCACCCTGCATGGGTACTATTGCAGTGCAGAATTTGTGAGAGGCGCTGGTATTGATGCTCTAGTAGGCGCCAGGGCATATGCCCCGAGTGTAAATTGAGGGTACCTGATCAGGCTAATTCAGAACCTGAGATCTTAAAGCTTGTGTGCAGAAAAACACATTTGATACCTGCCACCTGGGGTTGTGTGTGGGAGGAAAATTGGGAAAGGACTGTGAAACTCTGTGAAGAGAGATTTGGGTGGAAACGAGATAGGACAAGGAGAAGGAGGTAATGGGAACTAATCAGAGGAAAGCAGTTCCCCGGGCTAGTCCCTTGGGGTGCATCCTAGACCACTGGAAGGAAGTCCCCAGCAGGGGTGGCTCAGAAAATAAAAAAGATTAAATTCAATATTGCACGCGTTGGTGGCCGTTATACAGGCTGGAGGATGGAGCGAAGTGGCCACCTGCTGGAACTTTAGATTATAATACCTTACTGCAGTTAATGCTGTTCTTAAGACGGGAAGGTAAATGGGATGAGGTTTCGTATGCTGATATGTTTTTCGCTTTAAGAAATCACCCAGAATGGCAGAGGGACTGTGGGCTCAGAGCTCCCTCTGACCCACTGGTATTAGCTCTTGAAAAGGAAAACAATGCAAAGAGAGGGCAAATCAAATGTTGTAGTTCAGCATGAAGCATAGGACAGCGATGTATGAGATCAGATAAGGTTTATCATGCTGAGGAGCAAGAACAAAATACATTTCATCTATTGAAAGCTCCTCCTAGGAGATGGAGATGGAGGGATGAAAGGGATGACGATAAAGATGAGGAGGACTTCCCAAAAAGGGAGGAGGACTCAGACGGGGAAGGCACATCCACTCAGACCCATGCCCCTCCTGACAGCCCAATTTCATCCAGAACTAGGAGGCAAGCAGTGTTACAGGCCCCTCTGCGAGAGGCAGTGGGACCAGAAGGGGAGAAACTAATGATTAAAGTGCCATTTACCACTCTTGACTTGGAAGCATGGGAGACGATTGCTAAAAATTATCATGTTGATCCGATACTTACTGCCAAATGTTTACAGTATGTTATCAAACAACACAATCCTGACTGGGCTGACATGCAATTACTATTGGAGGCTTTTACTGAAACAGAGAAACAGCTAATCTTAAAAACAGCAGGAACTTTGGCAGAAGATTACTGAAAGAACAAGCAGCTAGATGTAAAAGAGTATTTTCCCCTCCAAGACCCGAAGTGGAATCCCAACATAACAGCAGAAGTAAAGAAATTAACTGATTATCAAGGGTGGATAGTAACAGGAGTGGAAAGAGCTATTCCAAAGACTATAAACTGGTCTGCCTTATATTCCCTTAAGCAGGGGCCTTCTGAGACTCCATCCAAGTTTTTAGAACATTTAAGGGATGCAATGCGTCGCCATACATCGTTGGACCCGGGGTCTGAAATAGGGATAAACCAGCTAGTTAATTCATTTTTGGGACAGTCTGCTGGAGATATTAGGCGTAAACTTCAGAAATTCCGGGGCCAGAAGGGAGAAACCTTGAAGCCTTGATAGAAGAGGCATGGAGGGTATTTAGCAACTGGGAAGAAGGATATAAACAGGGAATGAGAAAGCTGGTGGTAGTAGTACAAGAGGAAAGGCAAGGGAGACGCAGGCAGGGACCACCCAGACGAGGCCCACCTCAGCTGGGCAGAAACCAGTGTGCAATCTGTAAAAGAACTGGTCACTGGAAAAACCAATGCCCAGAATGAAGACGAGGTGACCAAAAGGTGGTTGCACATGTACAAAACAACTGAGGAGGACCAGGGGATTCCACTCCAGTGGATCCACTGGTTATAACGATGAGGCTGGGGGAAGAAGGGAAAAGGGTGGAATTTTTAGTGGATACAGGGGCCACATATTCAGTTTTAAATAAAGCATTAATACCTGTGGAAAATTATTATGTTGTGGTGCGGGGAGCAACTGGCCAATCTGAGAAGGCATATTTTTTCAAACCTCAGAAGTATAAATTGGGGAAACAATGGGGTATTCACAAGTTTCTGTATATGCCCAATTCTCCAAAAGCACTTTTAGGGAGAGACTTGTTGGAGCAGTTACAAGCAACTATTACATTCAAAAATGGGGAGGTTATTCTGGACGTAAATGATCAAAAGTATATAGAGGTGTTAAGTTTAACATTAACAGCCATTGAGAATAAGGAAGAAATTAGCAAAGAGGTATTAAGTCAAGTATTTCCTGGGGTATGGGCCTCTGATGTGCCAGGGAGAGCGAAAAACGCCTCCCCCATAGTAACTAAGCTTAAGGAAGGGGCACAACAAGTAAGAATTAAGCAGTATCCCCTGAAAAAAGAGGACAGGGAAGGAATTAGACCAATAATTGAAAATTTTCTGCAGTAAGGGTTATTTAAGGAATGCCAATCTGATTTCAATACTCCCATTCTACCTGTTCGGAAACCTGATGGGTCATATCGGATAGTACAGGATTTGAGGGCTGTCAATAAGATAACAGAAGATTTATATCCTGTAGTGGCAAATCCATACACCCTACTAACTTGTTTGACACCTGAGCTAACCTGGTTTACTGTTTTAGCTCTGAAAGATGCCTTCTTTTGCCTCCCTATCCACGAAGCCAGCCAGAAATTTTTTGCATTTGAATGGGAAAGCCTTAAAAGTGGGCATAAAACCCAGCTCACATGGTCGGTGTTACCCCAAGGCTTCAAAAATTCCCCTACTCTGGGGAACAACTCGCAAAAGATTAGGAGTCCTGGGAAGCTCCACAGGAAGAAGGAAGGCTATTGCAGTATGTGGATGATCTTCTAATAGCCACTCAGACAAGGGAAGCATGTGTGGCCTGGACGGTAAGCCTTTTAAATTTCCTAGGGCTCCAAGGATACAGAGTATCAAAGAAAAAGGCACAGGTGGTGAAACAGACGGTAATCTACCTGGGGTCCGAGGTCAGTGCTGGGCAACGGACTTTAGGGCAGGCTCGCAAGGAAGCAATATGCCAAACCACGAAACCCCAGGCAATAAAGTAACTCCGAACCTTCTTAGGCATGGCAGGGTGGTGCCGGCTGTGGATTTATAATTATGGACTGCTTGTCAGACCTCTCTATGTTCTTGTTGCCAATGGAAATAGAGAGCTCCAGTGGACAAAGGAAGCCACACGGGCCTTTCACCAGCTGAAGAATGCCCTCATGTCAGCTCCAGCTTTGGGACTTCCAGATGTAAGTGAACCATTCTTTCTATTTTCCCATGAGAAACAAGGAATCGCCCTGGGGATATTGGCTCAGGACTTGGGTCCCTACTGGAGGGCAGTTGTTGCATCCCGGGTGTGGGTTCAGATTAGGGGTTCTGATATATGTTAGTTACCCGGTTCTGTGTGCCCCTTTGTACACCCCTGTTGCCCCCGCGGTGGTCCGGTCCTGGTCAATTACCATTGGAGCTTCCCCTCATCACTCCAGTAACCAGCCCCTGTTCCTTCCTGAAACCTCCCTGTCCGTTACCCCATCCCCACAACCCCATTCGCCCCGGAGCCCCGTGTCCTCCCCTGTCGCATCCCCGTTGGCTACCCCCATTCACGTCACTCCCTCGTAGCCTTCCCCCATTGGGTGAGGGGGACTTCTGCCTCCCTCAGCCCGCCCCCTATAAAACCCCATTCCTTCCTTTGTTCGGGGCCATTTTGTCCATGCAGCGCTGGGGAGCGAGTCACGCTTCTCCGTCGCAGCTCCACACAACAATAAAGCCCTCCAGCCAACCACGCGGAGTGAGTGGACAATTCCTTCCCTCTTTGCCTCACCCCTCGCACATGGCAGCAGAACGCGGCCAGCCCACCCCAGTGCGTGGAAGCAGAAGTGCTCGGAAGCAAGCGGCGGACGCAGGTCCCAAGAGAAGCAGCGCCATTCCAGGCTTTCCACCACAGAGGTTCCTGAAGTACCAGGCCATCATGGTAGAACAAGATGATATAGAGATAGTGGCAACTAACATTGTCAATCCAGCTTCTTTTCTCAGTGGAAATCAAGGAGAAGCAGTGCACCATGATTGCCTGGAGACTATTGAAGCCACTTACTCCAGTCGCTCAGATTTAAAGGACACTCCTTTGGATGATGCAGACACCTGGTTCACTGATGGGAGCAGCTACGTCACCAGTGGAAAGCGACATGCTGGATATGCAGTCACTACATGCAAAGAGGTAATAGAATCTGGACCCTTACCAACAGGCACCTCTGCGCAGAAGGCTGAGATAATCGCACTGACCCATGCCTTGGAAATGGCCAAAGGAAAGAAAATAAATATTTACACAGACTCAAGGTATGCATTTGGAGTTGTGCATGCACATGGAGCCATTTGGAGAGAAAGGGGACTGTTGACTTTGCAAGGGAAAAACATTAAACATGCACAAGAGATAATCCGTCTGCTGGAAGCAGTTCAGCTGCCTGAAAAGGTAGCAATAATGCATATTAAGGCCCACCAGAAAGTGAGCTCAGAATTGGAAGAAGGAAATGAGCTGGCAGATAGAGAGGCAAAAGAAGCGGCAAAAGGTGAGACAACTATTGAAGGAGCTCTGATCCCAGATGGACAAATTTCCCTTGAAGGTAAGCCAGAATATAGTAAGAAAGACAGAAAACTAATAGAGGATCTAAAAGGGAAATATAACCAAGAGGGGTGGGCCACCATTAAAGGGAAGCTGGTAATCCCTTCCCACCTGTTGTGGTCACTAGTAAGGGAGGAGCATCAGAAAACACACTGGGGAGTAGATGCCCTGAACACTTATTTGGTTGAAAGAATTGTTGCCAGAAATCTATATGCCACTATTATTCAGGTGACCCGACAATGTGATCTTTGCCTCCAGACTAAACCCAAGAATATCCGCAGACCAAAACTCGGTCAGATTGGGAAGGGCCATGGACCTGGACAGCAGTGGCAAATTGACTTTTCAGAACTCCCAAGGAAAGGGGGGTGTAAGTATTTATTGGTGTTGACTGATACATTTTCAGGGTGGCCAGAGGCATTCCCTACCAGAACTGTCAAAGCTCGAGAAGTGACCAGGGTATTATTACAAGAAATAATACCACACTTCAGAGTTCCAGCCACAATATCCTGAGACAGGGGATCACACTTCATTTCCAGAATAGTACAACAGATTAGTAGCCACCTGGGCATAGATTGGGAACGTCATACTCCATACCTCCCCCAATCGAGTGGCCAGGTGGAGAAAATCAATCATCTGATTAAGCAACAAATTGTAAGGCTGGGGCAGGAAGTTAATCTACCCTGGCCCCAAGCTCTTCCACTGGCACTATTGCGAATTCGAACTAAACCTAGAGCTAAAGAAAAGCTGAGTCCCTTTGAAATGCTTTATGGAAGGCCATATGGAACACAAAAGGGGACATCCACCCAAATTGGGGAGGTAACATTGGCCACCTATATGGTGGCCTTAAGTAAACAGCTCATAGAAATTGAAAAACATGTGGCTGGAACTCAGAGCAGGGAATTAGATGGACCAGTACATAACATACAACCTGGAGACTATGTATATATCAAGTCTCTTGCAGAAAAGACTTTGGAACCCCAATGGGAAGGACCATTCCAGGTGCTTCTCACCACCTTCACTGCGATCAAGGTCAAGGAGCAGAATGCCTGGATTCACCACGCTTGAGTGAAGAAGGCCCCAGAAGCCTCTTGGAAAGTGACACCAGGAGACAAGACTGAAACTAAAACTTACCCGGGCAAAATGAGTATACTGCGGCTGGGAGTAGCTTATAATTTCATTTACAGAACTATTTTGTATATAGTTATAATTGGAGTCTCAGAATTAGAAAGCACCTCTATCCAAATGGATACTGAAAGGCCTTGGTGTCAGGCTTTTAATCAGTATACTGGATCCATGGGGAAACCTTTTGAGATAAAAGATTTAAACCTATCTACTGTAGTAATCCATGGGAATCAGGTATATGAGAAACAAGAGTGTCAGGAACAAGAGCTATGGACACTTCAGGGGATCCGAGGAGAAGAAATTAGGGTAGGATGCCGGGTGATTAATGGAACCACTCCTGAGAGACCGGATGAAATTGGTGTCTCTGCCTCTCCTGCATACAGGCACTGGGAGGTTTGTGATAGCCCAAGTAAATCAGGCTGCTGGTGTAATTTCACATTAATTCAGCCTGTAGAAGTGATTTGCCTGTGGGCTCGTAATGAAGCCGGACTCTCATTTAAATTTAAAATAGATATTATACCTTTTACAACAGCAAAACCACATGCAACTCACACAGTATTCAAGCAACTAAGACCCAAACCACACTTGAACCTAAGGTATATGAAATAGGCCCATACATAGTGAGAAATATGGGTCAACAAGAACTGTTGTTCAATCCAGAGTGGTCTCTCAAACGTGTTGAATTGCTAATGCAAATTAACATCTCAGAAATCCAGCCAGCCTGCTCCTCTTTCCTAAGAACATCCTTTGAGGGCTGGACAATATGGTTACAAATACACCTCAGGAGCAAAATAAAAAGGGATTTAACTGGGATATTAGGAACAGGATTAGGGGTTCTAAATGGAATTGATTCATAAATACTAATGAACAAGTTGGCTACCACAATAAGTAGTTTAATAAAATTAAAACAGCCTTTACAGTCATCTCTACTGGCATTAGGAACTAGTCAGTGGCAGATTTCAAAAGTACTGCCAAAGTGGGAAAAGGCCGGGGACCAAGACCACAAGTTAATAATAGAAGCGCTTAGTACAGTTCAGGATAATGTGTCTTTAGCTTTCAGCTGTATACAAGCACAGTTATGGATCCAGGCAAGGTATTTGCCACTTTGAAATTCATCCAGTCACTGATCAGAAAACTGTGCTTGTATATGCTGATAAAGGTTGTGTATGCTTGAGAACTGCTTGTGATATTCTAAGAATTGATAATAGGGATTTTATTTTGTCTACTAGAAATCATTCTAATTTTTGTATTTGCAATTTTGTTAAGATTATTGGGTGCAATTTTTTGTATTTGACTCCAGTGACAACCTACCAGATGATTAAAACCAATTACACAATGTATCATAAACTATCACCCACTCCTATTGGAATGGACCTCTCATTAGTAAAACAATTAACTGAACACCAAGACCTATTAGAGATTTTGAAGAAAATTGAAAAAAGTGGAGAAAAAACTCTAATAACTGTCCATCATGATACCAAAGAAATAACCAGAATTCTGCAAAGAATAAAACAGAATGCAGATCATCACTGGTGGGATATAATCTTTGGATGGTCACCAACTGCAAATGGGATTTTTAATAAGTTGTGTCATCCCATTGTAGTTTTATTGACATTAGTTGGAGAAAGTTTAGTATTATCCTTCATATTGCTAATCTGGAATTGGAGAATACTGCAGCGAGTAGCTGTGTTAACCTCCTTATCAAATGTACATGGTAAAGCATTAAGAGATGCTTATTATTGAAGTGACTTGCATTAAGTAAAAGAATTTACTTATATGAAGGAAAGGGGGGGGATGAAACAGAGTAAAATTCAACAGGGTAGAAAATCCATTTGGATTTAGGTGAAATGTGCTGTGTAGTAACTTGCTAACATAGGTAAAATATGCTGTTTAGTCTGATAGCTATGCTGTGCTTGTAAAACCATCCCAGCCAAGAAGAAAGAATGTAATCTCCAAGGTGAAGAGATAAGACGGGCCCCTTGAACTCTGAAAACTAACAAGAAAAAACCAAAGTGAAGTCTGCAAGAAATGAACAAAGGGATTGAAGAGTTCTCTGTACAAACAGCCCACTGCAAATTGTGACGAGAAATCAGCAGAATTAATATGCATGAACCTATTGTGAGATCTTACGTGTATGTAAATTGGTACGGGGCAATAAAAAGGATCGAGAATCCTCAAGGGGCGCTCATGCCCATTGAAGGGAAAAGCCTGGCATGCGCCCGGCGCTGAAATACATACCAAATTTACAAATCTATCGGAATTGTAAGGTTTTTATTTTTCACCGCAACTCAGTAGTAAGAGATTACAGTAAAAATTATGCCTGTGTGTGTGGGAGAGGGCAGGTCAGGCCTTGCTCTGGGGAGACAGTGTCCTGCCCCACACCCCCCAGCCCTAGAGCATCCCAGACCCACAGTGTCTGTCAATCATTTGCCACACCGGAGGCAGTGCTCCACTCTGCCTAACCCAGCTCCTGAGTGGCCGGATGACCCCAGAAGTCCAACCTGGGAAGCGGGGGGGGGGGGGGGGGGGGGCACAAAGGCTCAGAGGTATTTAAGGCTGTACATGAGACAAGCACATGTCTTGACCCTACCCTGCTCTTGGAGTTTCTATCTGGACAATACCTTAACCCAGGAGTTGGTTGTTATATGTGTGTTTTTCTATCTCTTTTCTTTCTCTTCTTCTAATTCCCTCTTCTTGGAACATTTTGGGTAACTTAACATTGAATGGGTTTAAGTTTAGAGTTTGCTTAGTTGAATGAGCCAAAATATAGCTGTGAGAAGTGTTTTATGTTGATTGGATGTTGTACTAAAACTTTTGACAAAGTTCCTTGATTTTCTATATTTTGCCAGTAAAGTAATTTTGACCTCTTGAGAATATCTAGTCGATATTTCTCCCATGCATCTAACTCAGAGTATAGGAACCTCTGTAAGCCCCTTTCAGCAAGTTGTTTGGGGCCTTACACCATGCTGTTTTGGAGCTCAGCTTACAAGTCCAGCAAGTACCAAAAATAGCTTTATTAAATTGTCTAATGCTTGATATGTTATTAATGAGCAAGGAATATGTAAAATACTAGACCTCACCGAAGAAGAATACAATATCAAGAAACATGAAGGAAATTGCCAACCAGTCTTCTGGACTCTTTGGTCATTGCAGCCAAAACATTGGTTTAATGAACTCTCCCCCTGGATCCTGGTTGGCACCACACAAAATTGCCTGCAATTTTAGAGACTCACTGGGATGGGGAGCGATGACTTGCATAGAAGGAAATTTTTATATTGACTAGACTTATGCTTTTGATTACTGAAAAAGCAATTGTCCATTATATGATTTCCTGTATACTTTCCTCTCCTTTCTCCTCTGTCTGCTAGATTAGGACCCCACTGCTGCCACGAGAGGAAAGGTACCATTACTGTGGTCCCGGTCAATGTCTTGAGCCATGGCGTGGTACTGCTGGCTTGAAACATTTTGGGTGCATGTGTGGGGGGAAGGGGCAGGTCTGGCCTTGCTCTGGTGAGGCGATGCCCTGCTCTGCACACACACACACCCACACCCGCCTCCCGGACCTGTATACCAGTCCTGGAGTGGCTGCCAATCACTGGCACACTGGAGGCAATGCTCTGCATCCCACCTCTGGAGCCCCTAACCCAGGTCCTAAGTGGCCAGATAACTGGAATTCCCACCTGGGGGAAGGGCCCAGGAAAGCCAAAGGGTACTTAAACCAAAGCATGAGGCAAGCACATGTCTTGACCCTACCTTTCCTTGGATTTTATATCACTGCTGGAACCAGGAGTGGTAGCTGTATTCGTTCTTTTCTATATCTTTTCTTTCTTTCTTCTCCTTCCTCTAATTTCCTCTTCTTGGAGTTTTGAGTAACTTAAAATTGGATGGGCTTGGCGTTTGCTAAGTTGAATGGGCAAAGTTAATGCTTTGTGAAATGTTTTATGTTGATTGAATGCTGCTCTAAACTTCTGCCAAAGTTCTCTGATTTTCTGAAGTTGCCAGTATTTTTGTTGTTTTGACCTCTTGAGAATATATTGTCAGTATTTCTCCCATGCATTTAACTCAGGGTACATAAAAAAGAAACATAAGCCCTTTTAAGAGGCTCATTGAGCAAGTTTTTGAGGCCTTACACTTGGTTAGTGATAGCCTTGGCTGCAGTGATTACAATATTGTGGTGTTTGGGACCTGGCTGTGCACACTGAAGATTAGTACTAAGAAAAAGGTTTTAGATTTTAGAAGAACAAATTTCAGCTTGCTTAGAACTCAGTTGTGAGGGATTCCATGGGAAGCTTCCATGGAGGATAAAGGACCTAGCGAGTGCTGGGAGCTTTTCAAGAAAACTTTCATGGAAGCACAAAAACAGTTTGTCTCCTTTAAAGGTAAGGGAAGTAGGTGAAGCAAAAGACCTCCTTGGCTTAATTGAAAGCTTGTGAGTCTGCTCAAAACCAAAAGAGAAACATACCAGAGATGGAAAAGCCAATGAATACACCTTGAGAGCTACAAGGGCATTGCCAGGGTGTGCAAAGATTAAGTTAGAAAAGCAAAAGCTCAGCTTGAGTTGAAATTGACCAGACACATCAAAAGCTACAAGGAAGGGCTCTTCAGGTCTGTAAACAACAAGCAGAAACAGAAGGAAAATATTGGTCCATTGCTAAACAGGAGAGATGAATTAATCACCAACAACACTGAAAAGGCAAAGGTTCTCAACACTTTCTTCACCTCTGTCTTTACCAGCACTGATGGGCCCCAGGACTTGGAAACAAGAATCCAGGTGGATGCAAATACAGACTCACCGGCAGTGAAGGAAGAGTTGGTATGTGAACTATTACAGGAGCTTGACCCTGACAATTTATGGGCCTTGAAAATATCCACCTGAGGGTGTTACGAGCTGGCTGACATTGTTGTGAGGCCACTCTCCATGATCTTTGAGAAGTTGTGAAGACTGGGGAATCTGAAGAAGGCTAATGTCACCCCCATCTACAAGAAGTGCTTAAAGGAGGATCCAGGAAGTTATAGGCCCATCAGTCTTACTTCAGTTCCTGGGAAAGTTATGGAACAAATCCTCCTGGGGCCTATCACAAGTCAGATGAAACATGTGATTGGGAAAAGCCAGCACAAGGGCAAGTTGTCCTTGACAAACCTGATAGCCTTCTATGACAAAGTAACCTGCTCAGTTGATGTGAGGCAAGCAATGAACACTGTCTACCAGGATTTCCCCAAGGTTTTCGATATGTTTTCCTAGTCTCCTCCTAGAGAAACTGATGTGTTATGGTCTAGACAAGTGGTCTGTGCAGTGGGTGGGGAACTGGCTGACAGGCCACACCCAGCGGGTGGTGGTAAATAGTTCCTTTTCAAACTGGCAACCTGTCACAAGTGGGGGCCCCCAGGGATCGATATTGGGCCCATTGCTGTTTAATATCTTCATAAGTGATCTGGAAGATGGGATGAAGCGTACCCTGATGAAGTGTGCCAATGATACCAAACTGAGTGGGGAAGTAGACACTTGGGAAGGGAAAACCACCCTGCAGGAAGACCTGGATAGGCCAGAAGAGTGGACTAACAAGAACCTTATGAAGTTCAACAAAGACAAATGTAAGGTCTTGCACCTGTGAAAACATAATCCAGGAGTGCAGCACAGGCTGGGAAAGGGGCCTGGGGGTCCTGGTGGGCAATGAGCCCTATATGAGGGAACAGTGAGCTGCTGTGGCAGAGAGTCAACAGGATGCTGGGTTGCATAAACAAGGGCATCACCAGCAGAGCTAAAGAAGTCATTATCCCACTCTACTCAGTGCCTTGTCAGGCCTCACCTGGAATACTGTGTTCAATTTTGGTCCTTGCTATATGAAAAAGATGTGGACAGGCTCAAGAGGGTCTACAGAGGGGCCACAATGATCATCAAAGAACTGTGAAACCTGCCAGATGAGGAAAGACTGAGAGAACTGGCTTCTGAGGAAAGGCTTAGGGGGAGACCTTATCACCATGTTCTAGTATTTAAAGGGTGGTGACAAAGAAAACAGAGTCCCTTTTTACATGGAAAAGAGGAGGGGGGGGTAATGGGTACAAGTTACTCCTGGGGACATGCTGACAAGAGGAAATTTTTTCACAATGAGAACAATCAGCGACACCATGTCAATTCACCACCAGAGCATCCCTTTTTAGCAGTTTGCTTATGCAGCTATAACTTCACTGGGATATAGATTTACTTGACTTTTTATTTTTGCTTCACTTGTCTAGTGCTGACCTAGTAAAAATTTAACAGTCATTACCTCTTAGTAACACCTAAGCAGGGCCCAGATTCCCCTGTCTCAGGACATGATTGTAGCCTTTTTTTTTTTTTTTTTTTTTTGGCTACAGTATTTTAGCTAATGAATTCATGAACGAAAAACAGAATTGTCCTCCCCCAGCCTCCCCACATTTTACTACAAACACAAAATTACTGGCACACTAAGGGGTAAAAAACAGTAATGAAGAGCAGCCTTCTTTTCTCCCTAACACAGATACATTAAGCAACCCTTAGTTTTTAAAAATTAATATATATCTCTAATCCCTGTCAGGGGATTACTTAAGAACCTCTACCACATGAGCAGTAATTCCGGTGCTAACCCTAGGAGGAAGGAGGGAATTATTTAAGAAAAGGTACACAGTTATACACATGCATGTGTTTATAAAAAGCCCTTACATCTATCACCTCTTTACAAATAGAGAAGGAACTAAAGAAGCAGAAATTTCAAAACTTCACTTTAAATGCTACTACATTAATTTTGAAATTCTTTGATTGTCACACAATTCAAAAAATGGTACAAAGCAGCAGTATGAGCTATCACAGCTGAAGCCAAGCACTTTGAAAACAGTGTCTTGGTCCTCAAACAATATATTTGCCTGCTGGTGAGTGATGCTCCACAAGAACAGCTTATTTTGACATTGCTACTAATGCCCTCTCCAACCTTCCCCCAACACAGTACCCCCTTAGTGCTGTCAGTGCAGTCTGTAGAAGAAACAGATTCAGCTTTTAAAAAAACATCCTACCAACTTACAGACACCAAACAACAGTGCAACAAGTGAGCACAATTGAACAGGACAATACTTCTTAAGACTGCTGTCCTGAAACAAAGTATAAACCAGTTCAAAACAATACAGAATTCAGGAAAAATAAATAAATACATTTCAAGCACAAAGTGGTTTTGTTGGTGGATTTTGGTTTTTTCAATTTTAGTACATGCATAAACATTCTACATTGCATCATGACAGACTTCAGTTGCTTTTCCAAGTGCTTAAAATGCTACACAGTCTAATACCTTTTCCTCTTTCTTCAAGGAAGATTATTGACATAACAACAACCAAAAAACCCAAACCCAAACCACCACCAAACCAAAAAAACCAAAACTACTCTAGAACCCATTACACTGCAATATCTATCAGCATCACTCTAAGTTCAGAGAACTTATTTACCATAGCTTTAAAAATCGGTTTGAGTTTTTAAAGCTTGTAGGAAAAAAACATACAAAATCCTCAAGTCCAACTGTTAAAACAGCACTGCCATTTAAAAGGTAAATTCATGAAAACAATAGCTGTGAGGCAGTCATATTTTAACATCCTTGTCACATTTTCTTTTCCTCCTTTGCCTATGGGCTTCTTTGATTTTCCTGACATTATCTGTGGTGTAGCATACAAGCAATTCCTCCTCTAACTGAAGAGCTTTAAATATTATCTGATGCTATCCAGCTAGGGACCTGTGTTGGTTTTGGCTGGGGAAGAGTTAATTTTCTTCATAGTAGCTAGTATGAAGCTATGTTTTGGATTTGTGATCAAAACAGTGTTGATAATTCAGGGATATCATTGTTATTGATGAGTAGTGCTTATACAGAGTCAAGGCCTTTTCTGCTTCTAGTACCACCCTGCCTGTGGGAGTGCACAAGAAGTTGGGAGGGGACACAGCCAGGACAGCTGACCCCAGCTGACCAAAGGGATATTCCATACCGTATGACATCATGCTCAGCAGATAAAGCTGGGGGAAGAAGGAGGAAGGGGGGACGTTCAGAAGGATGGTGTTCTGTATTCCCAAGTCACCATTGCACATGATGGAGTCCTGCTTTCCCGGGGATAGCTGAACACCTGCCTGCCCATGGGAAATGGTGAATGAATTCCTTGTTTTGCTTTGCTTGTGTACATGGCTTTTCTTTCCCTATTAATCTGTCTTTATCTCAACTGACGTGTTTTCTCACTTTTACCCTTCTGATTGAAGCCCCCATTCCAGGGAAAAGTGAGCCAACAACTGTGTGGTGCTTGGTTGTCAACTGGGGTTAAACCACAACAGTCCTTTCTGATACCACACATGGGGCTTGAAGGGTTTGTGATAATGACAGATTGACTAGGATATGTTAGATCGAATTTATAGCTGCTATTGCTGTTTAGCTATTGATAGACAGGCTCCTGTGCTTGCCATGGTACTTGTTTGCCTCACTGTATATTAGTCTACTGCTCATTAGTGGATGTTTTTTCATAGAATTATATAAACATTTAAGTTGGAAAAGACTTCAAAGATCATAGAGTCCAACCATTAACCTAACACTGATCAGTCCACCACTAAATCATGTCCTTAAGTGCCACATCCACACGGCTTTTAAATACCTCCAGGGATGGGGACTCAACCACTTCCCTGGGCAGCCTCTTCCAATGCTTGACCACCCTTTCAGTGAAGAAATTTTTTCTAATATCCAATCTAAACCTCCCCTGGCACAACTTGAGGCCATTTCCTCTTGTCCTATCCCTTGTTACTTGAGAGAAGAGATCAACTCCCACCTCGCTACAGCCTCCTTTCAGGTAGTTGTAGAGAGCAATAGAAGGTCTCCCCTGAGCCTCCTTTTCTCCAGGCCAAACACCCCCAGCCCCCTCAGCCACTCCTCATAAGACTTGTGCTCCAGCCCCTTCACCAGCTACATTACCCTTCTGTGGACACACTCCAGCACCTCAATGTCTTTCTTGTAGTGAGGGGCCCAAAACTGAACACAGGATTTGAGGTATGGCCTCACCAGTGCCAAGTACAGAGGGATGATTGATTCCCTGGTCCTGCTTCCCGCACTATTTCTGATACAAGCCAGGATGCCATTGGCCTTCTTGGACACCTGGGCACACACTGGCTCACGTTCAGCTGGCTGCTGACCAGCAGCCCCAGGGCCTTTTCTGCCAAACAGCTTTCCAGCCACTCTTCCCCAAGCCTGTAGCGCTGCGGGGGGTTGCTGTGACCCAAGTGCAGGACCCAGCACTTGGCCTTGTTGAACTGAATACCATTGGTCTTGGGCCATCAATCCAGCCTGTTCAAATCCCTCTGCAGAGCCTTCCCACCCAACTTGGCGTCATCTGCAAACTTACTGAGGGTGCACTCAATCCCCCCATCCAGATCATCCATAAAGATATCAAACAGGACTGGACCCAATACTGAGCCCTGGAGAACACAACTAATGACTGGCCACCAGCTGGATGTAACTCCATTCACCACCACTCTCTGGGCTTAACCATCCAGCCAGTTTTTTACCCAGCAAAGAGTGCACCCGTCCGAGCCATTGAGCAGCCAGTTTCTCCAGGAGAATGCTGTGGGAAACAGTGTTAGAGGCTTTACTAAAGTTTAGATAGACAACATCCACAGCCTTTCCCTCATCAACTAAGTGGGTCACCCTGTCAAAGAAGGAGATCAGGTTACTCAAGCCTTTCATAAACCAATGCTGTGACTGGACCTGATCACCTGGTTGCATCTGACATGATGGCACTCAAGATGATCTGCTCTATAACCTTCCCCAGCAGCAAGGTAAGACTGACAGGCCTGTAGTTCCCTGGATCCTCCTTCTGGCCCTTCTTGCAGATGGGCATCACATTTGCTAACCTCCAGTCAATTGGGACCTCTCCAGATAGCCAGGACTGCTGGTAAATGGTTAAAAGTGTCTTGGCAAGCTCTTCTGCCAGCTCCCTCAGTACCCTTGGGTGGATCCCATCTGGCCCCATAGACAAGTAGTGTAGCAGGTCACTGACCATTTCCCCTTGGACTATGGTGGCTTCATTCTGCTACTCATCCCAGCTGAGTACCTGGAGAACAACTGGTCTTACTATTAATGACTGAGGCAAAGAAGGCATTAAGTACCTCAGCCTTTTCCTCATCCTTTGTCACTATGTTTCCCCCTGCATCCAATAAAAGATGGAGATTCTCCTTAGCCCTCCTTTTGTTGCTGATGTATTTGTAAAAACGTTTTTATTGCTTTTTACGGCAGTATCCCGATTAAGTTCTAGTCGGGCTTTGGCCATTCTAATTTTCTCTGTGCATTACCTCACAACATCCTTGTAGTCCTCTTGAGTTGCCTGCCCCTTCTTCCAAAGTTCCTAAACTCTATTTTTGTTCTGAGTTCCAGTCAAAGCTCTCTGTTCAGCCAGTCTGGCCTTCTTCCCCACTGGCTCATATTTCAGAACATAGGAATGGCCTGCTCCTGAGCCTTTAAGATTTCCTTCTTAAAGCACATGGGTGTGTCCTTCCTGAACTCCTTTGTCCTTCAGGACTGCCTCTCAACAGACTCTGTCAATCAGGCCCCTAAACAGGCCAAAGCCTGCCCTCCACAACTCCAAGGTGGTAGTTCTGCTGACCCCCATCCTTACTTCTCCAAGAATCAAAAACTCTTATCGTTTTGTGACTGCCGTGCCCAAGACGGCCTCCAACCATAACATTGCCCACCAGTTCTTCTCTGTTCACATACAAGAGGTCCAGCCTTCCCTAATTGGCTCACTCACCAACTGTGTCAGGAGGTTCTCTTCCACACACTCCAGGAACCTCCCCTAGACTGTTTCCTCTTTGCTGTATTGTATTTCCAGCAGACATCTGGTAAGTTGAAATCCCACATGAGAACAAGGGCTAGTGATTCTCAGACTTCTTCCAGCTGTTTATAGCATATTTCATCTGCCTCTTCATTCCATAACAAACTCCCATCAGATCTGCCTTGTTGGCCTTTCCCCTTAATACTGACACTTAAATGCTCAACCCTATCAGTGCCATCATTAAGCTCTAGACAATCAAAACACTCCCTAATATACAGGGCTACCCCACCTTCCTTGCCTGTTCCTTCTGAAGTATTTATAGCCATTCATTGCAGCACTCCAGCTGTGCAAGTCATCCCATCATGTGTCCGTGATGGCAGCTATGTCATAGTTTTCCTGCTGCACAACGGCTTCCAGTTTCTCCTGTTTGTTGCTCATGCTGTGTGCATTGGTGTAGATGCACCTCAGTTGGCTATTCTCAGGCGCACCTGTAGTTTATAACACATCAATAACCCTCGTGTCTTTGCTGCCACATGGATCTCCATCCCCTACCTCCACTAAGACTGCAGAACAAAGGACTTCACTAGTTTCTTAAACACTGGCATGCTGCCTCCAGACTTATCTCTAGTGAGCCTGGGTTTCTCTTTTTCTCCCCTGCAATCTAGTTTAAAGCTCTTTCAATGAGCCTTGCTAACTCCTAGGCAAAGATCTTTTTTCCCCTTTGACACAGGTATACCCCATCTGTTGCCCACAGGCCTAGTGTCACATAGACCGACCCGTGATCAAAGAACCCAAAGTTCTGCCAGTGACACCAGGCTTGGAGCCAGGTACTGATCTGCTGGCTCTTCCTGTTTCTTCCCTCATCATTCCCTGTGACTGGAAGGATAGAGAAAAATATTACTTCTGCTCCTGATCCCTTAACCAGTTGTCCCAAGGCCCTGAAGTCTCTCTTGATTGCCCTCAGACTTCCTGTTGCAACTTCATCGCTGCCTACCTGAAAACTTAATAATGGGTGATAATTTGAGGGCCATACCAGGGTAGGAAGCTTTCTCTTCACATCTTTAACCTGAGTCCCAGGGAGGCAGCAGACTTCCCTAAGAAGTGGGTCTGGTCTGCATATGGAGCCTTCTGTTCCCTTCATAAGGGAGTCTCCTACGACAACAACCTGTTTACTTTTCTTTATGGAAGCAGTTTTGATGCAGGGCATAGGCTGACTTAACCTCAGCAACACCTCCATGCTAGATGAACTATTGTCCTCATTATCACGCGGCTCCACTTGCAGAGCCTCGTATCTATTATGCAATGGCACTTGGGAAGGTGGGGCAGTCACAGAGGAGATGCACTTGCTGCGCCGGGCAGGCACTTGCCTCCATTGGCCCCTATTCCTTATGTCACCATGTTCAGCTGGAAGGAGAGAGGATAGGGAATCCTCCATATCATGCACCCTGTCTACCTGTCAGGCCTGTCCCAGGGAAGGTAGGGTGCAATTCCAGTAATCTCTCTCTCTCTCTCTCTCTCACACTCCCTGATACTCCTCAACCTATTCACTTCCTGCCAGAGCTCTGCCACTAAGTAGAGGAGTTCCTTTACCTGGGCTCACCTCCCACAGGTGTGCTCACTACTGATTCCCAGTACTAGCATAAGAGCAGGGCACACCCTGCAGCCTGATACATGTTCCCACCGGAGCTCTGGGCAGCTGTGTCAGTCACAGTGGGTGCAGAGTTTAGAGAGGCCATAGCTTTCTGCCAGGTAGTATGATTGCTCTCTGGAGCACCTCAAAGCATGTAGCCATGGATGAGCTCACAAAAGAGCAGGTACACCCCTGGAGGACCTGCAGCCATGGGTAAGGCTTTGTTGGAACAAGTACACCCTTAAGGGACTGCAGTTCGTGGATAAGTCCAAGCCAGAACAGGGGCAAGGGGAGGAGTTCATTGCAATATTAAACCCTAGAAACTGGTCCAAAGGGACCAGTGGTGGAGATTGTAGCGGAAATACCTTTAAAATGTTGCAACCAATGATTTGAGTTGCCTGTTATAGGAATTACTATAGCAGGAATCACCTGAACCAGTGGAAGAGAAGTCCTACAAGAAGCAGTTGCAGTGCAGCAGTGACCCAAACTGAACTGACCTTGGTGCCCAGTAGCTGCACCCAACACAGCATTTCTGTCCTGAGTGACCACTATAGCAGATGGAGCCCAAAGTCATGGACTAAATTAACTCAGTGGACATTTGTGGACATTTTGCAGGGGTGGTCCATAGACTAAGGGAATGATAGGTGTATTGTATCAAAGGATGGAAAGGGGGGTGGTGGTTAATGAGGATATATTGGCTAGCGTGGGACCTGACCATGATATAAATGGTATGGAATAAGGGGTGGAGAATGTGCTGGTTTTGGCTGGGATAGAGTTAATTTTCTTCATAGTAGCTAGTATGGGGCTATGATTTAGATTTGTGCTGTAAACAGCATTGATAACAAAGGGATGTTGTTATCGCTGAGCAGTGCTTACACACAGCCAAGGCCTTTTCTGCTTCTCACACCATCCCACCAGGGAGGATGCTAGGAGTGCACAAGAAGTTGGGAGGGGACACAGTCGGGACAGCTGACCCCAACTACACCAACTACCTGGAGATGGATGAACATCTGCCTGCTGATGGGAAGTGGTAAATGAATTCCTTGTTTTGATTTGCTTGTGCACATGGCTTTTGCTTTCCCTATTAAACTGCATTTATCACAACCCATGAGTTTTTTTCACTTTTACTCTTCGGATTCTCTCCCCCATCCCACCAGGGGAGAGTGAGTGAGCGGCTGTGTGGTGCTTAGTTGCCGGCTGGAGTTAAACCACAACAGGTCCATAATTTGTCTAACTTTTCTCACAATGAGTAATGCCTATTATCACAAAATAATACCACTGACCTCTTACAAGATTAATCCCTTGAACTGGCACTACTAATTACTGATATTCTGGCATTGTATCTCTACCTTTAGGATGCAAGGAACATTAGAACTAAAATATTTCTTCAACCAAAGACTCAGAATGCTGTCATAATTACCTGCTACCCAGTGCTGTTACATAAATATAATCTCATATAGTCAGCAATTATGATCCTCTACTCTTCAGAGTTCCTCTTACATAAAAAGACAAGCAGAGTTCTTCATCTACTGCCCCCTTCTCTTCCTGTACAGTCCAGGGTCAGTGCCTTTTCTTTAGATGCTTTTATTTGAAACAGTTCAGCAAAAGGTGAAAGAGGACACCACACTGATCCTGTTGTAGACACCTGAAGTAGCCTAAAAGAGAGAGTTTGAGTACAATACAACCAGCCTTTTTTTCCCCCTCTTTCAAAAAAACCTACTTGAAACTGGAAGGTAGGAGGCAATCTTCAGACACTTAAGCTTAAACTAGAACCTTCCTGGTTTTCCCTCACCCTTTCTGAATATACTTAAGGGACTGGTAGAAAAAACATGCATACCTTACATATAATGAGAGAAAGAGACAATGTACAAGACTTAATTTTCATTTACTATTCACCTGTGTTTGTCAATTTACCCTATCCCAATTTTCATATTATGTCTTCCCTTTACTCTGCTCTTGCATTGCTGCCCTCTTCCAACCAACTCTATCCTGTGGTATAATTTGCTTCCCCTCCTTCTTCATTGGTCAATGTGCTTCCAAGAGACCAAACATCAACAGAAATTATAAACTCTAGATCTAAAACAATAGGGCAAGGCAAATTAAGCTACAGAATAAAGATGCTGTTAATATCATGTATACAGAAAGGGAATATTCAGTATTTGCTGTTGAAGAGCGTTTCTGCTCTTTTAAATACTTAATTCTGTTAGCCAAAACAGAATTCCTGCATTTGTAAGTCCCTCTTTCAAACATGTCATATAAGCCTTCCTTCTCCGTGCTTCAAACAATTTTTTTTACATTATAGATATAAAGCCCATTAAAATTGAAACAGCATTATTTGATAAAATATATTCTTGAAATAAGAAACCATACATTACATACGCTGTACTTTGTTCAATTAGAAAAAAGCCACAAACAAAACAACAACCAAACCCAAAACCAACAACACTAAACAAAGACAGGAATGCATGAGACTGTACAAAACAGTTACAGGACCATCAGGGGACCATGAAAAAAAAAAAAAAACAAACAAGCAAAAGTGATGGATAAAGCAAGAATGACCTCTTCAATCCTATTGAAGTGAGACTACTTCTCTACTATGCAAACAAATTACTGCAATGATGCTGAAGTTAAGTGACAGTGCTAACCTACTGTAGTAGGCCTGCAGGAATATATACTAAAGAGTGAATAGCATGCTCTCAGGATGGGACTTCTACATGAAAAATTATCATTTTATGTATGTGGGCAAACCAATGTAAAGTCTACAGAGAGCATCTTCCAGGGTATGTGGTAAATAAACTTCTCACATCCCTAGCCCTTGAGTCAAATAGTTGCATTTGTGCAGCAGCATATGGGAAATCTGACTTGGTATCAAAGTTTGATACTGTCTCTGGATATTCTCATTATATTTAAGAGCAATTTAAGAGAGATGCACAAAAGCAATATTTATTTTCAAACTATTTTACAAGAAAATCAAGATAGCTTACTGAGAGTACCAAGAAATAATTGCTTGCACCTGCTAATTTTTCAAATCCCAATTGTGGTGGTGCTTCCCCCCAGACCGCACTATGATCTGAGAAATGCTTGTTAGGCCTTGATGAGCAGCACCTGGACTAAGCTCCTCTTGCGCTTATCAGAAACACTGTCTGCTCCCAGGAACCTGTGCTGTCTAATAAGGTCCTGTTTTTTAACAGCCTTGGAAACTTATTTTTCTTGCCTGAATTGCAACCCAAATGGAATAACACTTTTGTTATCAAACTTTCAAAGAAAGTTACTGACCCAAATTGCAGCCAGGATGGAAAATTACTATGACTAAAGCCCACTCTCTTGCAGCCCTCTAAACACCAGTCCAAAATGAGACCCTTTGAGCTCTCTTGGACCGCAGCGGGCTGTGACCAGCAACCTCCCTCTGAGTGGGGCATCTCAGAGTCAGTGAACTCTCAAGTTTGCCATACTCGGAGAATTGCCAAATGATGATGGATCCTGGGCTGATACCCCCCACTCCTCAAGGCTCAACCCTTTGCCCATTGAGAAGATGCAAGTGCATCCAAAGTGAGTACTTCACTGAATTCAAGGGGAATTTTTCACAGGTAGCTTGTACAGACTCTTTATGTCTGTGCGCATGCGAGTGTGAATATGCTACGGCAAGTGTACCAGGAATGCTGCTCTCCTAGATTCTTAAGCACGTTAGATTTGTAAGTTAGGCTTATAAGTGAGTTACTGTTGTGCTTATAGTAAGTTCTATAGTCTCTTGTTAATTTGTTTAAATTAGGCTATCAATTAGGTGCTGTTAAGTTTAAGTGCTGTTAAACCTTTAGGCCTAAACTGTTGGTCAAGTCCAGGGCTAAGTTTAGCAAGGGGGTCCACTCTGAACCTTGTGACTCAGTGGGAGACTTTCCATCATTCTTTTTTTGTGGGAATCCAGGGCATCCCTGTGGCTGCCCTGGAAGGTCAGGGACCCTGGCAGGGGGTCAGGAACCCCCCTGTACAGAGCCCCGAGAGACACTGTCTCTGATCTCTGTCCATGGAAAAGAGTTTTCAATCTTACAGGATGAATTAAAAGCTCTGAGTGTTTGATATAAGTAGTAATTAGTGTGGCACGGGTGCAAAAGTAGAATTTTAGGATTCTAGATAAGGGGTTCAAAGGGGGCAAGATGGAGGAAAATTGGGCATGCTTTGTCCTTTTTCTTCTTCTTCATGCCCTCCATGTTTCACTGTGGTGTTGGCATTTTTCTATTGGTTTAGGCTGGGGACAAACTGTTCAACATGGGTGATAGATATTGGCACATTATTGTAAATATAGCACACGTAGTTTCTAGTATATAATGATTGTAACAGCCCACTGAGGGGCAGAGCCCCGCACACTGTCCTGAGAGACAGACCTGCTGCAGGTCAGAGAGAAAATATTTTAGATAAGAAAGAATAAACAACCTTGAAAACCAGCACAGACGAATTACGACTCCTTCTTTGGCAGCGGGGCTGAAAGACAGAGACTTTCTAATATCTCGGGATCATTTAAATATAACAGATTCCGACACTTTTTATCCTTACCCAACTTCCACATACATAATTTTTGTTGATTTTAGTTTTAGATTGATTTATTTTAGATTTTAGTCCTATTTTTCTCAGTGTACTTTAACCATCTCGTAAGTAGTAGAGTCAACCTTGACAATGAACTTTGTTGTGCTTTTGCTTTTATATTAAACCAGATATCGTTGCCAGTGATTCTTTGAGTGACCTAACACACTCATTTGTGACAAATGTCTATGGAATAAAATCGGAGTATGCTTTGGGGAGATGACAGGAGAGACAGACTTAAAGAAAAACATCACTGGCAAACATTAAAAACAAATGTTCTGTCACAGAGTCACTAGCTCTTTTCAGTAGTCTTAGGTTTAGCTTTACTAGCTTACCTCTTAAAAAAAGGCCCCCCGATCAGAACACACAACTAGGAAAAGTCAGCTAATTTATACAAGGCACTAGGAAGAGAAACTTCATGACAGACAGTTATACAAGCCATGCTGCAAAAGCACTGTTAGAGCATTTAGACCCCTGTATAAGGTCTATGTTGATAAAGGACCAAAGAGAGGATAATTTATCACTGCTGATTTAGAAGGCATTCATTACATTAAACTGCCTTAACAATCTCCCAATTAAAAACCAACAGGAAACAGTATTATTTTGAGCAAAATAAAAGTTTAACCCATTAAAACCAGAAAAGATTAATTCCTGCAAGGTCTTTGAAAAGCATCTGAGATGACAGTCCACCCTATCCTAATAAACAAGAAGTCCAAGGAAGGTCATGTATTTGAAGAGCCCCTTCCAGAATGAATAGAAGGAACAGACAATAAATGCCAAGCTCTTAAAACTGAAAGTTTGTAAGTAAGTTTATTTAGCCAAATACAATTCAAGTGAGCTTTTGTTATATTAAAAAAAAAAACAGAACTACTCAATCTGATTTATATGTGTGAAAGACATTAATCTTATTCATCACCACTAATATAAAGCAAAGGGAACAAAGAGTATTACGTTTAGGCTACCAAGAAGTGTTATTTCCTGTCCTCATCTATTCTGAAACACGAACTCTTTTCCTTTTCCCTGACTTAGACTGACAACTCAAATTCATTTCTTGCCAATTAAAAATAAAGTAGGATGCTGAGACACAAAGACAAAACTAAAACACCTTCCTCCCTCAACCCCCTTCTTTCCAGGCTCACTTTCACTCCTTCATTTCCACCTTTCTACCTCTTCCCCCCCACTTCAGCGGTGGGGAGAGAATCATAGAATGATTTTGGTTGGGAGGGACCTTAGAGATCTTCTAGTTCCAACCCCCTTGTGGAATGGGAGGTTGCAGTCAGTTCTTAAGAGCTTATCTGCCACTCCTTCCTCTTCACACTTTTTCCCCTGCTCCAACATAAGATATCTCCCACAGGATAGTCCTTCACTAACTGCTCCAGCATGTGTCCTCTCCATGGGGTACAGTCCTTCGGGAATGGACTGCTCCAGTGTGGGTCCCCCCAGGGGCTGCAGTTCACTACAGAAAACTTCCTCCTCTCCAAAGGTGTGCTCTCTAGAGGCTGCAGCTTCCTCCAGGGCACATCCACCTGCTCTGTCATGAGGCCCTCCATGAGCTACAGGATGGTTATCTGCTCTGGAGTGGTCTTCTCCACAGCCTGTAAGGAAATCTCTGCTCTGACACATGGAATACCTCCCACCCCTCCTTCACTGACCTAAGTGTCTGCAGAGCTGTTTCTCTTGCATTTTTCTTACTCATAACTCCCTCCCTGCTCACATACACACACTGTGGAATATGTAAAAATTTCCTAAGATAATATGTTTGATCTCTGTAAACTTTCAAGCCGAATCAACAAGATGGGAGATTTAATCTGTGAAACAGGGCACCTTATAAGCTCTAAGTTATGTCCAGGTGTTAGAGAAACAAATTAAAGTTTAGTGCTCGACATGCTTCAGTGATCTCAGATCTAGGGGGGAGGCTAACAAAGATTGGGAAGAAATGCAGAATTTATGGGCTACAAGGACATTTGGCAGAACTCCCAAGATATAGAAGAAACTAATAAAGCCAACTCATCAGCTGTGCCCAAATCAGCTCAAACTGGGTAAAAGGTAATTCTAGCAGGGGGAGATCACAATCAGCAACCCAGAGACCACCAACCCAAAAGAAGACAGAAACTGAGCATATGGATGAATTAGCATGCGAAGCTAGAGAATCATTAACCAGTACAAGATAGAATGTTAATTAATAAGAGAACTATGCAATTTACAGCAAATGAACACTAATTCCTTTGTTTGCTAAATTTTAAAAATAATTAAAATTTTTGATAGTTGGTGTGTGTGTGTTAGGAGGAATGATTACCCCACACACCTGGCACCAAAATAAAGTAATGCCTGCTCTCTGATACTGAAATTACAGTTTTAGAGAGTTTTATTTTCCTGATATTTTCAGTGATAGGGTGGGGGAGAGAATTGGAAAAGTGAGAAAACTCATAGGTTGAGCTAAAGACAGTTTAATATGTAAAACAAAATCTGTGCACACAAGCAAAGCAAAACAAGGATTTTCACTCAGTGGCAGGCAGGTGTTCATCCATCTCCAGGAAAGCAGGGCCCCATTACATGTAACGGTTACTTGGGGAAGATAGATGCCATGACTTTGAACATCCTCCCCTTCCTTCTTCCCTCAGCTTTATATGCTGAACATGATGTCATATGGTCTGGAATATCCCTTTGGTCAGTTGGGGTCAGCTGTCCCAGCTATGTCTCCTCCCAACTTCTTGTGTATCCCCAGCCTATTCCCTGGTTGGGTGGCGTGAGAAGCAGAAAAGGCCTTGGCTGTGTGTAAGCACTGCTCAGCAATTAAAAAAAAAATCCATGAATTCTGAACAGTGTTTTCAGAACAAATGCAAAACATAGCTTCATACTAGCTACTGCAAAAAATGCATACTTTACGATTGGCTTTTCGCAATGAATATTATATGTGTAATGTTAGAAAGTTATGCTGTATTAATTCTCTTAAGTAGTGTGTTAAATATAGTTTCACGTTACAACATAATGTTAAAATAGAAACTCAGCGATGGAGGATTTTTTTACTAGCTCAAGCAAGAGATGAGATAATCAAGAAACTTCGCACAGAGATGGCAGTGATGGGGCCCATAAAGAGTTACTGCCTCCTTATCGGAAAAGACAAACATTCTTCCACCTTCTCTCCGTCTTTATGGAACCACCAGGATTAAAGGGAAGAAGTTGCTTTTAAAGGTTATTCCTTTGTTCACAAGGCATGCCTATCGGGGCTTAAGTGCCCAAGAGCATCCGGACGTCCGTAATTCTTTGCTTTTTATTGTCTTATAATTGTCCTAACTCTAAATTTTTATTACTCTAATTGTATTGTTATTTTTATAACTATTTTATTATTATTAAACTTTTAAAATTTTAAAAACCAAGTGATTGGCGTTTTTCACAATTATGGTAGCAGAGGATGGTTTCTAACACCTCTCTGCCGGTGCCTAAGGAGAGTCAGAGTGAGGGAGACGCGTCCTGCCCTGATTAGGCAGCCTCACTGTGCTCCCCTGGTGCTACCGACAGATGCAGGTCACGATCTGATGGAGAAAAGGAGACAATAAAACAAAGAAAAGGGAAAGGATTCCCTAAAACCGCGGTAATTAGCCCCTAAGACTAAAGTGTACACGAAGAACAAAGACCCAAGGACAAAGGATAGGTAAGTATTTGTTGGGACGGGGTGGATAAGGGGGGGATGAATGTGTGTGACTGAGAGGCGGGCTGGTTACCCCAGACCTGCTAAGCAAGAGCGGGGTCTCCCATGCTGCGTTTCCATCTTTTTCATGAGAAAAGCGGCCAGTAAAGAGATGAAGCGATTGATAAAAATAGTGAGAGAATCCCCCCCGGGGGAAACTGGGACTGGGTCTCAGGGAAAGAGTGGGAAAGAGTGGGACCCCTTGGGGTGGGAAAATAAAAGGTAAAAAGAGGGTTTTCTTGGCATAATTAATTGGAGAAAAATAAAAGGTAAAAAGAGGGTTTTCTTGGCATAATCAACTGGCAAAAAAGGAAAAAAATTTAAAGGTAAATGTGTGGGAGGGGCCCCTAAAAATTCTGCTTTGGACAACACAGCTAGATTGAGGGATATCCAAGAATACCAGCACTGGCCAGTAACACCTAAAAGTGTATTTAGGTGAATTAAAAGGTACCTTCTTGTTGTGTATGTGAGGGTGGGTCCTGCACCAACAAGTCCCTGTGGGTGGGAGCTGAGGCAAAACCCGCAAACCTAGCCTTGCTCCCCTGGGCGTGAGGGGGAAGCTGTGACTCGCACCAGGTGTCAGTCGTGTGAGTGGCATGCAGCCAGCCTCAAAGGTGAATTGGCACCAGAGGCAATCAAATTCAGGGCACTTCCCAGAGGCCTAGCGGTACTGAAGCCCAGAGAGGCTGTCCCCAAAGCAAGGATGGCTCAGTATCCTAAGACCTTTTAGCACCGCGGCTGCGCAAAGTAGTCGTCTAACCCATTCTCCCGGGGGAGTGGGGAGTCCAGATCAGGCAATGTACAGAGGTCCAAACTGTTAGAAAAAAGATAAAGAGAATTATGATAAATAACAATTTAAAAATGAAGCAGTAATTACACAGTTTTACAGCATAAAATAAGTACAATTGCAGTGAGGATAAATTGAATACACTATAAACAGTCCATTTGACTTGCTGTTTGCCTTTGGTGGGAGGTATTGTTCAGTTCTGAAAGGGTGTTAACACAGTACGAAGACAAAATTAGTATTTAATTGTAATAAATGGCTTATGTGGGTCCATATTGCAGATTTTTAAACTAATTTAAAGCATGGGCGAGTGCTTAAAGGGCTTCAGCCTTTGGCACTGAGCTCATATGAGTTTTGGGATTGGCCTTTTCAGCGTGACTGGCCCAATGGTGTCTTACCTTTTCCAACTGGCTTTTCGGACCACCACAGCCCCCAGTTTTAGGCTATGGCGTCGACTTCTGTTCCCCCTCTCAGGGACAGGAAAACACCTGGAGCCCCCTGGACTCCACACAGGTTTGTGGTCTCAGATTCTCGCCCTTGGATCTGAGCTTTACCACTGCTTCCACCTTCCAACCAGTTTAACCCAGAAGACCCCCGGTTTTAGGTTGTCCCCCCCTCCCTCCTTTTCCCTCCCGCCCGGTTTCCTTCCTCTGTGCAATAAAGTATGAATGAACAGGCCTGAGGGTGTGAATGTGTGTGAGAGTGAGTGAGAGATAAAGGTGAGTAAATGGAAATGAGTGGAAGATATGTAGTGTAGATTGTTTACTTTAAGCTTTACTTTATCTCCTTGGAGGGAGATGGATTGTGTTGAACGGTATTGTGAGAGAAAGGACTTTTTGTGTAGTTGAAAGAAGGTGGTATTCAGGTTGTTAGAGAAAGTGGGAAATAGAGGCATGAGATGAATAGATAAGATCTTGAAAAATGGGACAGAAAAAAAAAAGAAAAAAAAAAAAAAGGGGAGTACAAGGATACCAGCTGAGATACCCCAAGGTAGCCCTTGGGGGGGTTATGTTAGCTAACAGAGATACAAATCCCTTTACCAAGAGAAATATAGGGTATGCAGTAGTTGATGGGGAAAAACATGCAAACTATTGAAAAAGGGAAATTAACCTTAAACTGGTAAACTTAAACTTGTGAATTATATGCTCTAAAAAGAACACTGGAATATGTAACACACAAGAAAGGAGCTATGGATGCATCGGGATTTTTTTTGGAGTAGCAAGGCAAGTGACTGAAAGATATAACTTGCCAAAGGATAAATAAAAAGGTGATGAGAAAAACCACATCAGGAGGTCGTGAGTTAGCTCTCCAATCATTTCAAAGTATCCAAGTGGAAGTTTAGATTTGTTAGGCTCTAAAATTTGTTTATAAATTCAAAAGAACCGTTCAATCCAGAAGAAAGAATATGCCATATGCTGGACGGGAGATTTTGGGAGAATAAAAATCTTTTAAGTATCAGAAACCACCGAGACAACACAAGAGAGGAAAAGGGGGGGGGGGGGGGGGAAATAAAAAAGGGCTGGGAACAGGAAGAAGGGAGGAAAGAAAAAGATTGGGATCCTTTGCAAGTGTTGTCTCCTCCGTTCCCCCTCGGCCACCCCACCACCCGCGGCTGCCCCGCCGGTCCCAGTTCCCGTCCCGGCCCCGGTCTCGCCGCTCGGGGCTGCACCGCCAGTCCCCGTCCCCATCCCGGCTCCAGCCCCGCCGGTGAATTTGTCTGCCCCGGTCCTGGCCGCCAGGCCCGCGGCCGCCCTTCCGGCCGTGCCGGGGTCTGTCTGGCCGCGTGGTCTGGGGTCGCCGTCCTTCTAAAGTCGTCCTCCGCCGACCGCGCCAGGGGGGTCCCGTCTGTCCCATCCCCGGCTGCCCTGCCCATGCGGGCTGTGCTGGGCGCCGCCGCTGCCGCCGGGGCCGCCCCGCCTGCTTTGTCTCTGCCGGGAGCTGCCGAGTCGGCCGCCATCAGCCATGAGCGGCTCGGTCACCACCAGAAGATCCCCCTTTGGCGGTTCCGGCAGCGGACCCCGCCTGCGCCTTGGAGGACGAAGCCTCGGCGCGGATCCCTCCCCTAAACCCCCCTCCTGCCCTGCGTTCCGTTCCCTCGGTAACCACAACTCCGGCTGTTCGGGAAAGCGCTCTCTAGAGGAAGCGCATCCTAAGCGGGGTCAGGAATTTAATGATCAAGAGAATTGGGGGGGGGGGGGGGGGCAGCATCTCGAGGGCAAAATGCTGAAGGGGCTTTTGAGGCACAGCAGGGGAGAGAGGAGGCTCCAACTAAATGGTTGGACAGACTTGGGAGACATATAAGGCAACGTTCCAGAATGGATCCTGAGACTGATGTGAGAAAAGCTTTGTTAAGGATTAACTTTGTTACTGGTGCTTGGCAAGATAGTAGGAAAAAATGGAAAAAAATTGAAGAGTGGCATGATAAATCATTAGATGGTTTATCAAAGGAGGCTCAGTGAAACATGGGGTTAGAACTAGAAGATATTAATCATAGAAGTTAGAAGGTATTGAATAGTAATGAAACATGGGGTTAGAACTAGAAGATATTAATCATAGAAATTAGAAGGTATTGAATAGTAATAGGCATATAAAATAATGGATATTGCTTAGGGCCACATCCTTAGGTTATGTGAGAATATACCGTATCCTGGCCTATGGGAAAGGAAGAGACTACGTGCAGAGCAACAAGGAGAGACCTGATAAGGAGAAGGAATGTATACGGAAAACAGGATACAGGGTGTAAAGACAACTGAAAAATGGGGCCCCTTATGTTCTGGAAACAGATGGATCCTGGCCCCTGGCTTGGACCGTGACCAAGGAATCAATGGGCATGTGCAAAACAGAGGGGTCGAAAAGTCAGCCTGAAGAAGACCATTCTTACTTCATCCCTTTTACGACCCCCGAAGCCTGGGACGACCACCAGAGACAGCTGCGCAGGCGCAGAGGACCGACAAGCTGATTAGCATACAGAGCGGAGAGGGAGGGGAGCCAGGAAATGACCCATGGGGAAACTTAATGCGTATGTAACACTCCAGGGGATAAAAGAACACGTGTGTAAGCAAGGGACAGTCATGTATTTGGGGAAATGTCCCACATGCATCCGGCCGAATAAACATACCTACTTTAAAACTCACTCTGTCTCTGAGTTTTAGAGTCTGGCTCCGCGTGTCAATTGGCGACCACGAAGGGACTTCTCTGCCAGCCGTGGGACCGGCTCGGGGGCGGACTTCCTAAGGCGCGCCCCAGGATTTCTCTGGAGGACCTCCGCTTCTCGTGTCGCTTACTGCGGGGGCAGAGAACGACCTCCTAACCAGCGGAGAAACTGTATGTATCTTTTAAAAAAGGGGGACCCCGTAGTGACCGCTGGTAAGCCGATCAGAGACGTCTGACCGCACAGAACATGGTCTTGGTTTGGTTTGGACTTGCAAGTAACCGGTAGCTGAAAGGGCAGCTATCGGTAAGGGCCGCTGACCGACGGAAAGGCAGCGGGGGAGGTTTGGTTTGGTTTGGACTTGCAAGTAACCGGTAGCTGAAAGGGCAGCTATCGGTAAGGACCACTGACCGATGGAAAGGCAGCGGGGGAGGTTTGGTTTGGTTTGGACTTGCAAGTAACCGGTAGCTGAAAGGGCAGCTATCGGTAAGGACCACTGACCGATGGAAAGGCAGCGGGGGAGGTTTGGTTTGGTTTGGACTTGCAAGTAACCGGTAGCTGAAAGGGCAGCTATCGGTAAGGGCCGCTGACCGACGGAAAGGCAGCGGGGGAGGATTCACTGAATCCTTCGTGTATGGTTGCTGTCTGGGTGTGTGATATGTGTGTGTGAGTTTTGTCCGTCTAGGTGTATGTGAGTTTTATCTGTTATGTGTGTGAATTTTGCACTGATGTGTGTGTGAGCTTTGTTGCTGTCTGGGCGTATGTGTGAGTTTTAAAGGTTTTGTGTGAAGTAACTCGTGTTTGGGGAACTGTGGCATATTTCTGATGCTTGTGTCAAAAGTTATAATTGTGGCAACTTTGTGTGGACTCTTTGAACTCCTTGCGTCGTTTTTGGATATTGCATTTTGTTTGAAGCACTATTGGTGCTGTTTTGATGCTTTTGCTGTGAGTATTGTTTTGCTTAATGCTGTTTAAGGTTTTGTTGCGAGTATTTTGTGTAAAGTATTTCGTTGTGAGGCCTGCTCTGGTAAATGTTGTCCTCAGCTACTGCTATTTGTTTGATGTTTTTGCTGTATTGTTTTTAGGGTTTGTTTAGTGTACTTTACTAGCCGTGGCAGGACAGCTGGAGGTAATCCTTTTCCCCCAGTGGTTTTGTATTTGAACCTTAGGACCCTCTGTTTTGACAAGGGCAATATCTAGAGTGGGAGCTGGTTGAGTGCAGGACCTGCAGGGAGTGGTGGTATTGCCCGTCATGCATGAGACACAGTTACTGTGCTCAGTATAAGCTGCAGAGTCAGGAGAATCCAGAGCTAGAAATTTTAAAGGGTGTTTTGTTTTTTTTTTAGGATCTATTTAATTCCAGAGATCTGGAGCTAGGAGAAAGGGATTAAGAAAAGACTGTGTAAGAGTGTGAGAAAGATCTGGATAAAAGCCATAAGATAAGAAAATAATGGGATTGGGAGAGAGCAGAGAAATTCCCAAGGCAAGCCCTCTGGGCTGCATTTTAGCTAATTGGAAGAAGATTGCAGGCTCGGGGGGTGTCGAGTCCAAACGCACCCTGGTAAAATACTGTAGCCAGTGGTGGCCTTTGTATCGTCTGGAAAACGGAGCCAGATGGCCCCCGACTGGGAGCCTAGATTATGATACCTTATTGGAACTAATGCTATTTCTTAGACGTGAGGGTAAGCGGACTGAAGTTTCATATGCAGATATGTTTTTCTCCCTCCGAAATCACCCTGAATGGCAGAGGGATTGTGGGATCAGGGCCCCTTCTGACCCCCTGGTATTAGCCCTAGAAAGGGAAGGCAAAGCTAATAGGAAGCAGCCTAAACGATGTTGTAGCACCTGCTCAATAAACCAGCGTTGCACACATCGTGATAAGGTTTATCAAGCAGAAACACAAAAGCAGGAGTTGTTGGATTTATTTGTGTCACCCCCTGAGGAGCAAAGGGGACTAAGGGGAGGAACAGGTTCAGCCCCCTTGGAGGAGAGTCAGGCTGGACCGTCTGCTCCCCCACCCACCTCTGAGTTACAGACTATATCGTATCCACCATTGCCTGAGAGTGATAGTGATGAGAGTGCAGGCAGTCCCATAGCATCTCGGACTAGAAAACAAACAAAGGAAATCATACAAGCCCCTTTAAGGGAAGCAATAGGACCTGAGAAGGAAAGGGTGTTGATAAAAGTCCCCTTCTCTACAATTGATTTAGAAGGTTGGGAAAGAGTTGCCAAAAACTATAGAAGTGACCCAATAGGAACAGCTAAAAGGTTAAGATATATGATTAAGCAGCATAACCCAGACTGGTCAGATATTCAGTTATGCATGGACAGACACAGAAAGACAGCTAGATTTAATGAGAAAATTAATGGCTGTAGTAAAAGAAGAAAATAAAGGAGGGCAGAGACAAAGACCACCTAGGCAAGGACCACCCCGGTTGGGTAAAAACCAGTGTGCAAATTGCAAAAGACTTGGACACTGGAAAAACGAGTGCCCTGAACGAAAGGGAAATGGGAAAGGGAACCGGGGAAGGGAGGTGGTGGTTGCTCACACAGAAAGTAATTGAAGGGGACCGGGGGACCTTACCCCAGGAGATCCGCTGGTTATAAAAATGAAACTGGGGGAGGAAGGGAAAGAGGTGGAATTCATGGTGGATACAGGAGCAACATTTTCAGTTTTAAACAAAGCTCTGGTGCCAGTAGGGAATGATTATGTCAGGGTCAGGGGAGCAACTGGCCAACCTGAGATAGCATATTTTTGCAAGCCACTCAAATACAAATATGAAAAACAGTGGGGCATCCATAAATTCTTATACATGCCCAATTCCCCAGAATCTCTCCTAGGGAGAGACTTATTGGAGAAACTGGAGGCAACTATTTCATTTACAAATGGGGAAGTTATTCTGGAGGTGAATGAACAAAAATATGTAGAAGTGCTGAGCTTAATACTGACAACCATTAAGGCTAAAGAAGAAATTAGTGGAGATTCTGAATCAAGTCTTCCCGGGAGTATGGGCCTCCAATGTACCAGGGAGGACAAAAAAATGCACCACCAATACAAATTAGGCTCAAGGAAGGAAAACAACCAGTTAGAATGAAGCAGTATCCCTTGAGGAGAGAAGATAGAGAAGGAATTAGCCCGATAATTGAAAATTTCTTACAGCTGGGGTTACTGAAAGAATGCCCATCCAATTTTAACACTCCTATCCTGCCTGTCCGCAAACCTGATGGGACATACCGGATCGTGCAGGATTTATGGGCTGTTAACAAGATCACTGAGGATCTCTACCCTGTGGTAGCCAACCCCTACACCTTGTTGACATGTTTAACACCAGAACTAACTTGGTTCACTGTTTTAGATTTGAAGGATGCTTTCTTTTGCCTCCCTCTCCATGAAACCAGCCAGAAAATTTTTGCATTTGAATGGCAAAATCCCAAAAGTGGACGCGAAACTCAGCTCACATGGACAGTTTTACCACAAGGCTTCAAAAACTCGCCCACCCTGTTTGGAGAACAACTCGCAAAGGATTTGGAATCCTGGGAAGCCCCACCAGGAGAAGGCAAAATGTTGCAGTATGTAGATGACATCCTCATAGCCACCCCCACAGAAGAAGGGTGCGTGGCTTGGACGGTAAGCCTTTTAAACTTTTTGGGGCTCCAGGGATATAGGGTGTCAAAGAAAAAGGCTCAGGTGGTAAAACAGAAGGTGATCTACCTGGGGTATGAAATCAGTGCTGGACAATGGACTTTGGGGAAAGAACGCATAGAATCAATATGCCAAACCCCAAAACTCAGACGATAAAGGAACTGAGAACATTCCTGGGTATGACAGGATGGTGCAGACTATGGATATACAACTACGGATTGCTCGTGAAACCTCTGTATTCACTCATTGCAAATGGAAGCAGAGACCTTCAGTGGACAAAAGAAACCACACAGGCCTTTGGTCAGCTGAAAAAGGCCCTCATGTCAGCTCCAGCTCTAGGACTTCCAGACGTGAGTAAACCATTCTTTCTCTTCTCTCATGAGAAACAGGGAATTGCCCTGGGAATACTGGCACAGGACCTGGGCCCATACAGAAGGGCAGTTGTTTACCTTTCTAAACAGCTAGATGCAGCAGCGAAAGGATGGACAGGTTGCCTCAGAGCAGTGGCTGCAGTTGTACTGAACATTCAGGAAGCCCGTAAGTTCACCCTGGGCATGAGGTGACTGTGCTAGTGTCTCATACAGTATCCTCAGTCCTAGAAACCAAGGGTGGCCACTGGCTCTCCCCACAACGATTTCTGAAATACGATTGCCTGGAGACCATCGAAGCCACTTAACATCTCTGAAATTCAACCAGCCTGCTCTCCCTTTTTAAAAACGTCCTTTGAGGGTTAGATGACCTGGCTGCAGAAACAAGCGTATACTGGAGGCAGAATGCGAAGATATCTGACTGGAATATTAGGGACAGGGCTGGGAGTCCTAAACGGAATTGATTCTGAAATATTAATGAACAAATTGGCCACTGCAACAAGTGATTTAACTAAATTAAAACAACCTTTACAGTCATCTTTGTTAGCATTGGGAACCAGTCAGTGGCAGGTCTTGAGAATACTGCCTAGGTCGAAAAAGGCAGAGGACCAAGACCATGGGTCAATCATAGATGCACTTGCTGTGGTTCAGGATAATGTGTCTCTGGCCTTTAACTGTATACAGGCACAATTATGGTTGCAATCGACAGCTGCCTCAATTATAAGGGAAGGAAGCGAAGGAGCCTTTCCAATTGAGATTCGAAAGGCCGTATGAGACAGTGCTACGAATTTTGAGAAGAAATTTCAGTCTTGGTGGACTTTGGCAAACTTTACCTATGACTCGACTGACAACGTAGTTACTGCCTTTGTGCTCACCATACGCAATGCCACAGTTTATGTTATTCATCCTATTATAGCACTGGGACTGAATCATGAGCAGTCAGTGCTCTACCCTTCAGAGCACAGGGCATGGGCACGGAGAGTGGGTGAAAAATGGCAAACTGTGAATCTAGAATCTTGCGTTACCCGGGAACAACAGGGGTTCATTTGTGAGAGTAACACAATCGATGCTCAAGATATATGTCTTGATACTGAACAAGGTGTTTGTCACTTTGAGATTCATCCAGATACGAATCAAAGGACTGTACTTGTATATATTGGTCAAGGTTGTGTATGTTTGAGAACTGCATGTACTTTTATAGAAATAGATAAGGGTAATGTAACTTTGCTCGGTAAGAATTATCTTAACTTTTGTATTTGTAACTTTGTTAGGATTTCAGGGTGTGACTTTCTGTATTTGGCACCAGTTGTGTCTCATCAGCTAATTAATGCCAACAATAAGATGTACCACAGGTTGTCACCCACGCCTATTGGAATGAACCTCACTTTAATTAGACAATTAATCAAACATCAGGACCTGGTCAAAATTCTAGAGAATATTCAAAAAACTGGGGAGAAAACCTTAATTACTGTCCATCATGACATAAAAGAAATAAGCAAGGTTCTGCAAAGAGTGAAACAGGATGCAAGTCACAGTTGGTGGGATTCACTTTTTGGATGGTCGCCCACTGCAACTGGAATCCTAAATACATTATGTCACCCCATTATTGTTTTACTAATATTAGTAGGTATAAGTTTAACACTATCCTTTGAGAATTGCAAATTGTTACAACGAATAACAATACTAACCTCTTTATCCCAGATACATGGTAAAGCATTGGGAGACACATATCGTAGAGATTGGAGCTTGTATTAAGTAAAAGAATTTACTATTTTGCTGAAAAGGGGGGACTGAAACATGGGGTTCGAACTAGAAGATATTAATCATAGAAATTAGAAGGTATTGAATAGTAATAGGCATATAAAATAATGGATATTGCTTAGGGCCACATCCTTAGGTTACGTGAGAATATACCGTATCCTGGCCTATGGGAAAGGAAGAGACTACGTGCAGAGCAGCAAAGAGAGACCTGATAAGGAGAAGGAATGTATATGGAAAACAGGATACAGGGTGTAAAGACAACTGAAAATGGGGCTCCTTATGTTCTGGAAACAGATGGATCCTGACCCCTGGCTTGGACCGTGGCCAAGGAATCAATGGGCATGTGCAAAGCAGTGGGGTCGAAAAGTCAGCCTGAAGAAAACCATTCTTACTTCATCCCTTTTACGACCCCCGAAGCCTGGGACGACCACCAGAGACAGCTGCGCAGGCGCAGAGGACAGACAAGCTGATTAGCATAGAGAGCGGAGAGGGAGGGGAACCAGGAAATGACCCATGAGGAAACTTAATGCATATGTAACACTCCAGGGGATAAAAGAACACGTGTGTAAGCAAGAACATGCGTGCCGCATGTATTTGGGGAAATGTCCCACATGCGTCCGGCCGAATAAACATACCTACTTTAAAACTCACTCTGTCTTTGAGTTTTGGAGTCTGGCTCCTTGTGTCACTGAGAAAGTCTGTGGCCAACGCCAAACTATAAGCAAGGATTGTGGCAGTCACCATGCGAGAAAACAATTACAATTAAAAAATCAAAAACACACAGGCACTACTCCTAGATATGACAGTTGTAGAGATGGGAACAGGAAAGAATAAAACCCCAATACAAACCAAGTCTCGGGAGCATTCCAGGAATGTCTGCTTTTACTGTAAGAGCGAAGGACATTATAGGAAAGATTGTTCTAAGAGAGTAACAGATCTGAAAATCTTCCGAGATATAGGCGCAAAAGAGGAATAGAGAAGTCATAAGCTCTATATTTTAGGGGACAAATACCATCTGGAGCTGGTAATAACTTTAAAACTGAGTCCCCAAGAAGAAGAATTAGAAGTTGTGGTAGACATAGGGGCAGAAAGAACCTGTCGGTTAAATATTCCAAAAGGTTATAGTGTGGTCAAAGATACTGTAAAAGTAAGAGGAGCAAAAGGAGTTCACAGTTCCTATCTCTAAAAATGTGGTAATTGAGGGAGAAACAAAATTTTGGATAGGGGATTTCTTATTGGTCCCAGGGGCAGGTAGCAACTGATTCGGATGAGATTTACAAGTGAAATTAGGAATAGGGGTTATCCCAGAAGATGAGAAAATGAGAGTTTTAAAATTAGGCCAAGAGGATTAAAAAAAAAAAAAAGGTAACCAGGAAGTTTGGGCTGGAGAAGGAAATAGGGGAGGATGCTTCATACTGAGCAAATGTCTTCACTGAGCTGTTGATTCAGCTAATTCTTTCCCCTTTGCTGTGTACAAGTAGTTTCAATTATTTCTTCCAATTTGCATTGTGATTTTTCATCTTAAAATACATAACTTGCTGTACTCTCGTATTGAAAAACTAGTTTACAGCTGTGACATAGCAAAACCTGCTTTTAATTTAATTTGAGTCAGTGCGAGGCTGTTCAATCAGGTGGTTCTCAGTGTGTAAAGTTAAACTAAAAGTAACACCAGCTGCTTAGTAAGGCAATGAGAAACATTTTTCCTTCCAGCCATGTACCCAAAGGTGTTTTTGCTTTCTTAGTTTTTGTTCTGTTTGTTTGTTAGTTTTTCTGGAAGTGCTGACTACTTGCAGTGCATCTGGAACAGCAGCTAGAGTTGTGCATGCATAGCACTTCTGAAAATGAGGGCTCATTTTTTTACCCAGAATTGAAGGTGGCTACATATATAAAAGGGAACCTACAAAGCTAGATGAAGAAAAGGTTTCAGTATCTTCTAATGTAAGCTGCTAATTTGTTACTTTCAGCATCACTGTGAGTGTGTGACACACATGAAAAAGATGGTGGGGGGGATCTCTGCTTGCTGTAGTTTTATTTCTTGAGTGCGTTGGAGAGCTGTGAGGAGGTTGTGGGTTCTTTGTGTGGTTTATTCAGGCCTGCAGGGAGGGTTTAGCCATGATTTCCTCTGTGCTGTAGGTAGCCCTGCAGCGTGGCAGCAGTAGCTTGCCTCTAGTGAGTTTGCAGGCAGGGTGCTTCACCACTGCAGTGCTCAGGTGCTGTTTCCTATTGTGACATTAAAGCTTGAATTCAAGAGTGCCTCTTCCGATCCAGTTATTGTTTGTACCACAGAAGCCTCTTTGGACAGTGTTTCCTAGCAGTCAAAGAGAAAGTATTGCAGAGACAAATTCCTTACTTGCTGCCCCCCCCCACTGTATTCATATTTTGTCCATTCCCTCTTCAAATTATAGAATTGTAAAACTCATGCTCTGTGTCCTCAGATGCCCTTCCCAAATCAAACCTTGGCTTAATTGCAAATTGCATTGCACTAACTAGCATTGCCTTAAATTTTTTTGGTGCAGGCAGGGTCACTTTGGAAGTAAGTTGTTGTTGACCTTGTTCCTACAACCTTTTTGAGCTTGTGAATGTAAAATTTGTGATAGAAAAACAAGTCTTTAGTTTTGGCACTGTGTCAGCTGTGAGTGGCTAGTAGTCTTGGTGGAGGGTGCCGTGAATTGCACGCTCGCAGAACGCACATAACAAAAGTAATTTAATTTGTAAAGAATTTGAAAAAGGGGGGAGGGGTGATTGGCAGACATACCTCTCCAAGACATTGGAATGTGGACTGATGTTAGAAGGTGGACTGATGTTGGAATGTGGATGTTAAAATGTGAAGAGAGAGAAAGAGAGGGAGAGAGAGAGAGAAAGAGAGAGAGAGGTGAAGGACAGAGTTAAATGCAAGGCTGTGAAAAAGAGGGAGAGAGGGACCACCGCTAGAGATAAGATCAAGGCAGAGATAGCTGACTTTCACAAAGTGGTTTATTTTTTTAAGCAAGATTTCTTTTTTCTTTCTGCTTTTTTTGTTGTTAAGAAGAGGAGGCTTTTGTTCTGAAGAATGGTTCTGTAAGACTAAAACAGTTAAATGTTGCCCAAAAAGTAAAAAATCAAGAGATGTGATACATCTTGTGTTAAAATTAGCCTGGTCTTCTTTATTTAACTAATTATAGATCACAGGAAGAAGAATTGGCCTCTGCAGCTATTAACACAGCTGGATACAAGAAGAAGAAGCGGCTGCAGAAAAAGCTTTTAGTTAAACCCAGAATTTTTTGAAGAAAACTAATGGTAAAAGTTAATGCAGTATGGTCTTTCTTTTAACACTGTGTTAGTAAGAAGTCCTTTCCAGGTACCACTAAAGCAGCAATCCGAACCACGAAAAGAGGGTGAATTCATGACAGCAAAATCAAAGGACTTGTGAAGAACCTTGAAGAATGGACTATCATATTAAAACTGGGTGATACCAAATGGACTTTCAACTGGGACTGGGTGACAACAGTTTGGGAAGATCCAAATGATCCAAGGAAAGTACAAAGAATAACACCTAACTGAGAAATAAGGCAAAACTTACATCACTGGTTTTAAGCACAGCCTGAATAAGCCCTGAGACACCTCCTACACCTCCTTGGGAGAGGAATACTGCCACTTCAAACATGAGGATCAGGACAATTTTAATAAAAGAGTTCTCATATTCTGGCCTTAGCCTGTGACTTGTACAGGGAAGAAGGGAAATTACCATTAGTATTATACTGTATACTTTATTTGATTCATCCCAGTGCTGGACACGCTAACTGTGTTATAGGTAAATGTTCAAATTATGGGAATAATTGGTATTGGAGCTCACAAAATCTATGTTCTCGTTGCAAGAGGTATTGAGTACTGAATCTATCCCCTATACAGATAGAACTCAAAGCAACTGAGGTAATAACTTTGTTTTGTGGATGGGAATTATTAGTGTCTGTTGACTGAGAGATACCTGAGGAACGGTGGGAAACCACAGTTAAGCAGTGTCAAAAATGACTTGCATAAAAAAAAAAAGAAAAAGTAAAAACGAGTGACAAGGGAAACAGAGGGCAAGCCTGGATTGACCACTGTACTCGCCACCGAGAAGATCACACATACCTGCTATGGGAAGCAACTCCATAGGCAGGGGAGGTGGGGGTATAAGCCATACCAGACCTCTGTTATTCCTGTTTCTGTCTCTCATTTGTTGTCTTTTACTTTTTGAGATACCGGCAAGATCGTATGACAAATGCTACAGAAAGTATTACATGGAAAGAAACCAAAGTTCCTTTTTTGTTACACCCATCCATGTCAACAGCCACTGTTATAACCCATCCAAATTAAGTACCGGCAGGCAAAATGGAGAAAAATACTGGATTACAAAGAACTTAGGAAAAAGTGGTAATAGATGGGGCATTGAATGTCCGAAAGGAGAGAGATGGATTTTTTTACATTTGATCTCAGAGATATAGTCCAAGATTCGGCAAAAAGGCAATTAGTAAACAAAAAGGTGAAACCAGCACAGCGATCTACCTCTGTATTAAACCCAAATTATATACTGAATCATATTATAAGATTCCAAGCAGTCATAGAGAAGATAAAAAACAAAGCCGCTCAGGCATTGGAATTAATATAGAATCAGCAAAGCCAAACTAAAACTCTAGTGTATCAGAATAGGTTGGCTTTAGACTATGTATTGGCTAAAGAAGGGGGTTTTTGTTGAAAATTTAATATATCAGATTGTTGAAAATAGAAGACAATGGGAAAGTCATCCTGGGGAAAAAAAAATAAATAATATGAGAAAGAAATAACCCAGATACCGGTCCAAATGTGGGAAAACAATGTTAAAAACTAACTGATGGGGTAATTGTTATAAACGCCAATCACTTGGTTTTTAAAATTTTAAAAGTTTAATAATAATAAAATGGTTATAAAAATAGTAATACAATTAGAGTAATGAAAATTTAGAGTTAGGACAATTACAAGACAATAAAAAGCAAAGAATTACGGACGTCCGGATGCTCTCGGGCACTTAAGCCCAATAAGCATGCCTTGTGAACAAAGGAATAATCTTTAAAAGCAGTAGCCTGTTGCATATTCATACATCTCATACATGATGCATAAATTCCTTGCAAATTAAGAACTTTTCTGGTTTTTGTCAACTTCTTCCCCTTAATCCTGGTGGTTCCATAAAGACGGAGAGAAGGCGGAAGAATGTTTGTCTTTTCCGATAAGGAGGCAGTAATTCTTTATGGGCCCCCATCATTGTCATCTCTGTGTGAAGAGTTTCTTCATTATCTCATCTCTTGCTTGAGCCAGTAAAAAAAAAACCCACATACATAGGTTCTATTTTAACTACAAAACTACATTTACCATACTATTAAAATGTTAATACAGCACTTCTAATCAATATGACATAATACATATAGTATTCAATTTAATATTTGCGAAAAGCCAATCATGAAATATGCATTTTTCACAGTAATGTATTGAAGAATGGATAGTGGAAGAAATTAAGATTCTTCCTTTGATGTTTTACAACTGTTCTGATGTTTCTTCCTCGTTTAATCCCATCTTTTATTTGATTACTAACATAGTCTAAAGAATGCAATTGGATAAGAAATATTGCTCAAGCCAAATGATTTATAAAGAATAAGAGGAGGTGTTATAAGTTTGGAGTGATAATAATCGACCAAAATGCCAATTGAATCAGGCTGATTTATTAAAGCAAGCGACAGCAAGCGAAACAGCACTGGGCGGCCGGGGAGTCCCTGCTCCGCCAACAGCTCGCAACTCCCCCCCTCAGTCCCTGGGTCTTTATGGCTTCTCTGCTTCCTGCGGACGTGTCGGTTCCAGGGCACTCTGTGTCTGCGCCGCCTGTTGCTAGGGGGTTGTAGTTCTGCCCTCCAGTGGTCGTCGGGAGGAAGGCTTCTCCTCATCCACACGATTTTGCAGTGCCCTGAGAGTCAACTTTACATATATGGTTACACCAGTCTGCTTAAGTAAGCAATATCTGCGCAATTCTGCAACTTGCCTTGTTAGGCCGGATGCCTCCGGTCTCCTGTTTGCCTGAGGACCTCCTGTACCCTTTGTGTTTCTCTTCCTTAGTTTGAACAAAGACTTACCCATTACAGAGGGATTGTGAAAAATGCATACTTTATGATTGGCTTTTTGCAAATATTACAATTAATATTGTATGTGTTATGTAAGAAAGTTATGCTGTATTAATTCTCTTAAGTAGTGTGTTAAATATAGTTTCAGGTTACAACATAATGTTAAAATAGAATCTCCGCGATGTAGGATTTTTTTACTAGCTCAAGCAAGAGATGAGATAATCAAGAAACTCTTCGCACAGAGATGGCAGTGATGGGGGCCCATAAAGAATTACTGCCTCCTTATCGGAAAAGACAAACATTCTTCCACCTTCTCTCCATCTTTATGGAACCACCAGGATTAAGGGGAAGAAGTTGACAAAACTCAGAAAAGTTCTTAATTTGCAAGGAATTTATGCATCATGTATGAGATGTATGAATATGCAAACGGCTATTGCTTTTAAAGATTATTCCTTTGTTCACAAGGCATGCTTATCGGGGCTTAAGTGCCCTAGAGCATCCGGACGTCCGTAATTCTTTGCTTTTTATTGTCTTATAGTTGTCCTAACTCTAATTTTTATTACTCTAATTGTATTGCTATTTTTATAACTATTTTATTATTATTAAACTTTTAAAATTTTAAAAACCAAGTGATTGGCGTTTTTCACAGCTACTGTGAAGAAAGCTACCCCAGCCAAAACCAGCATGTTATAAACGCCAATCACTTGGTTTTTAAAATTTATAAAGGTTTAATAAAAATAAATTGGAAAAAAATTAATACAAGTAAAGTAATAAAGATTAAACAATTAGAGTTAGGACAATTAAAGAGACAATAACAGCAAAAAGTTACAGCCCGGGCTGGGTACCTCTCTCTGGACAAAAGTGAGCCAGGAGAAGGACCCCGATAAAAAAGAATTCCCTCTTTAAGAGGGGTAACCTGTTGCATACACAAATAACTTCATGAATATGCATATATTTATTTAAAACAAGAAGTTCGTCCGGTACTTGTTGAGGAATTCCTGTTAATCCCAGGCGCCTTGAAGTCTAAGTCGAGTTTGGAGAAGTTCGGTTTTTTGTTGATAAAGAAAGCCATAAATTCCTCTCCTCTGGAAGATTTAGGGGTTTTTGTAATTGTTATCTCTGTGTGAAGAATTTCTTGATTATCTTCTCCTTCTCTTGAGCAAAAAGAATACCACACACACATATTTTCCATTTTAACTACTAAAGCTTAATTTCAATTACAAAACTACATTTACTATATTATTAAAATGTTAACTTTCCAACCTAGCATAATACATATAGTAAATATCTGTGTAGAGCTATATAATATGCATTTTTCACAATCCTTCCTCTTTCTTTTTATAATTACTTTGGCTCGAGCAATATTTACTGCTTTCTAGTCTTCATTTTTCATTCATTTTCTTCATAAATCAATCTAGCTTCTTGAAAGGGGTCTTCTATATAATTTTGTTTCTTTAATACCATAATCTTTTGCACCGTTTTTGTTGTATCCAATTTTTGATCCATGGTCACAAATTGCATGCCTTGAACTACACTGGTGATGAGTCGAATGAAACAGGGGATCAAACAAGGAAGGAATATTAGACCAGCTGTAGCGCATAACAGGAAGAAGCCTAGCTTTTTCCACCATTCTATTCCCAACACATTATCCCACCAGCTAGTATTCAGCATTGGTATACAAATTGTCAAGTGAGATTGGTACAGGTTTAGGTGGTGGTGCCGGCTTAGCCTTTTTGTTTATCAATTGCTCTTTTACCAAATCCTGTGCTTTATTCCCAATAGCGTATGTGAAACAAATCCATTTGTCCCCTTTTGGGCATTCACTTCCCATCCTGTTACCACTTATTCCTAAATTCTCAGTAATCCAGTACTTTTGTCCACTGTGCATGCAGTTTCCTAATTTGGATGGGTTATAACAGTGACTGTTGACATGAGTGTGCGAGATAAAAAAGGAGCCTCGGTGTCTTTCCATATACAGCTTCTGGTAACACCTGTAGCATGGCTTTGTCAATATCCCAAAAGGGAAAAGACAGAAAATGAGTGACAGAAAAAGGAGAGGTCCAGTATGGCTTATACTCCCACCTCCCATGCCTATGGGGTTGCAACCCACAGCAGGTGTATGTGATCTTCTTGGTGGCGATTATAGAGGCCAATCTGGTCTTGCCCTCTCTTCTCTTGTCACTTTCTCTTAGCTAATTTCCAGGCAAATCATTTTTGACACTCCTTAACGGTGGTCTCCCACTGTTCCTCAGCTATTTCCCATTCAACAGGCACTAATAATTCCCATCCACAAAACAAAGTTATTATTTCAGTTGTTTCGAGCTCTGCTTGGATAGGGGATCTAGTTGACACTCGATACTTCTTGCAATGGGGGCGTCGCTTGTGTGAACTACAATACCAATTATTCCCACAATTCAAACATTTACATTTAACCCAACTAACATGCCCAGTATTTGGGTGAAACTGACAGGGTATATTATGTGGCACTGAATGAGATTGTAATTCACCCTCCTCTTTGTATAAATCACAGGCTAAGGCCAAAATACAGGTGTTTTCTGTCCGAAACAGTCCTGATCCTCCTGTCTGTGGTGGCAGTATTCCTTCCCAAGGAGGATAACGGAGGCGCCTCAAAGTTTGTCCAGGCGGTATTTGAAACCACTGATGTAAACTCGGTCTTACTCCCCAGTCAGGTGTGATCCTGTGTATATTTCTTGGATCATTCGGGTCGTCCCAGTTCATTACCACCCATTCCCCGTTTAAGAGTCAATTTTATATCACCCGGTTCAGATGTTATCGTCCACTCCTTAGGTTCTTCCACAGGTCCTTTGATTCTGCTGGCATGGATCCACCCTCGTTCCCTGGTCCGCATCGCAGCCTTGGTCGTCAGCAATACCTGAAAAGGACCTTCCCATTGTGGAGTTAAAGATTGTTCTTTCCATGTTTTTACCAACACCCATTCTCCTGGGTGAATATTATGGATTTTAAAGTCTAAAGGTGTGGTTTGGGGGATTATTCCTTTTAACCTCAAATTTTCAAGAGTTTTTGCAATAGTGTTAATATATCCTTTAACACTCTTTTCCCCTACCTCATAGGTAGCATTTTCATGTTGGGTGGTCAGAAAAGGTAATCCAAACATCATTTCATAAGGTGACACTCCCAAGTCTGACCTGGGTTGTGTTCGGATCCTCAGTAAGGCTAAAGGTAGGCACTGTACCCACGACATTCGGGTTTCAACTATTAATTTAGTTAAAGTTCTTTTTAGAGTCTGGTTCATCCTCTCTACTCGGCCGGAACTTTGTGGATGCCATGGGGTGTGTAGCTCCCATTTTATCCCCAAGGTCTGAATTAATTGTTGTAACACTTTTGACATAAAATGTGTTCCTCTGTCCGAGTCTATCCTATTAACCATTCCATATCTTGGAATAATCTGTTCCAAAAGGGTTTTACTTACCCTGTTGGCTGTGGCCTTGGCAGTGGGAATCGCTTCCACCCAATGAGTTAGATGGTCTGTTATTACTAATAAATACTTCCATCTTTGAACTAGAAGAAGTTCAGTAAAATCTACTTGGATACTTTGAAATGGTCTAAGAGCTAATTTCTGACCTCCCAATGTGGTTTTCCTCATTACCTTTTTATTTATCCTTTGGCAAGTTATACATTTTTCAATTACTTTCTTTGCTATCCCAAAAATCCCAATACACCCATAGTTCCTTAGAAAATTATCACACAAAGCCTGAGTACCCCAGTGAGTTTTCTGATGCATGTCTTCTAATATTCTTCTAGTAAGCATTTTATTAAGTAATTGTCTTCCAGCAGGAAGTTTCCATTTCCCTGATTCATCTTGTTCAGCTCCTATCTCCTTTAATTCTTTTTCCTCTGCTTCACTAAATTTTGGAATTTTCAATTTCTCCTCATTTGGAGTTAATATTAGCATAACTCTTTCAGTTCCATTTTCTGCTGCATCCTTAGCTTCCTGGCCTGCCAAATTATTTCCTCTTACTTAGGGAGCCACTCCTTTTTGGTGACCTTTAATATGTACTACAGCTATCTCTTCTGGTAATCTTAATGCTTCTAAAACCTCTAAAATGAGCCCCTCATGTACTAATCCTTTTCCCCTTGAATTAAGCAATCCTCTTTCTTCCCAAATTTTCCCAAAGGTATGTATTACTCCAAAGGCATACCTTGAATCAGTATACAGTTCCCTTTTTGTGTACTAAATATTCCAGTGCCCTTTTTAGAGCATATAATTCACAGGTTTGAACTGACCAGTTTGAAGGTAATTTCCCCTTTTCAATGGTTTGCATGTTTTTCCCATCCACTACTGCATACCCTGACATTCTTTTTCCTTGTAGACACCTGGAGGAACCATCCACAAAAATTATCTCCCCTTCTGAAAGGACTTGTTCTTCAAGGTCTTCTCGAACTTTTGTTTGGTACTGGATAATTTCTAGACAATCATGTATTAGATTATCTGTTGGTACACTATAACCTTTTGGAATATTTAACAAACAGGTTCTTTCTGCTCCAGTATCTACCACAAATTCAAGTTCTTCTTCTTGGGGACCTACTTTTAAAGTTATCACAGGCTCTAGATGGTATCTGTCCCCTAGAAAATAGAGCCTTTGACACCCCTATTCTTCTTCTGTGCTCATCTCTTTGAAGATTTTCAAATCTTTTGCCCGCTTAGGACAGTCCCTTCTATAATGTCCTTCGCCCTGACAGTAAAAACAGACATTCTTAGAATGCTCCTGAGGTTTGGTTTGTATTGGGGTTTTATTCTTTTCTGTACCCCTGTCTCTACTACTGTCATATCTAGGAGTAGTGTTTGTATGTTTTTGATTTTTTTCTTGTAATTGTTTTCTCACATGGTGACTGCCACAATCCTTGCTTTTAGTTTGGCTTTGGCCATAGACTTTCTGAGCCTCCTTTAATAAATCATCTAATGATTTGTCATGCTGATCTTCAATTTTTTCCATTATCTGGCCAAGCACAAAGTTAATCTTTAACAAAGCTTTTCTCACATCAATCTCAGGATCCATTCTGGAATGTTGCCTTATATTTCTCCCAAGTCTGTCCAACCATTCAGTTGGAGTCTCTTCTTTCCCATGCTGTGCCTCAAAAGCCTTTTTAGCATTTTGCCCTCGAGGTGTCGCCCGTTTTATTCCCTTGATTATTGTATTGGGATAGTCATTCATAAGTTTTCTCCCCTGCTCACTATTCTGACCCCACCCCGGAGGTTCAGTTGGCATTATTTCTTCTCCAGAGGGCCCCTGTGGATGTTCCTTATTCCAGGCTTTTATGCCTGCAACTCTGATCATCTCCCTTTCTTCCTGAGAAAATAGTATCTTCATTATAGACTGCATCTCTTCCCAAGTGTAAATGTTCGGACCTAAAAATTGGTCCAGTTGTTCAGCTGTGCCAATGGGATCTTCTAAAATCCCTTGGATTTCCTTTTTAAAATTTCTGACTTCGGAAGAAGTCAGGGGAGCATTCACAAATCCAGTCCAACCCCCTCCCATCGGGACCTCTCTTAGTGGAAATAGACCAATTTCTTTATTCCAATGTTTTTCTGCAGCTTTATTTTCGTGTGGTGAGGAAAAATCAGGAGAAAGCTGCCTCTTAACTGCACCTCTAGTATTTTTATAAGGAGCATCTTCCAGGGACAGGGAGTTCCTTGGAGCCGGAGCTGCGGTTTCCAAGGGAACGGAGCTCCGGGCAGGAAGGGCGGTGTGAGGAGGACATACCATAGAGGCCAGGTCCTCCAGAGGCGGAGCACGGGCGGGGTTTGCTGCCGGAGCTGCTGAAGGGGGCAGCATCTCCGGGGGATACCGGATGGGAGTGCGGTCAGCCTCCACGTGGCTCACGGCGGCTGGGCCGGCCGCTCCCAGCAGAGGCAGGGCAGCGGCGGCAGCGCCCAGTGTAGCCGGAACGGGCAAAACCGCGGGGGATGGGGCCGAGAAAACCGCTGCGGGAGAAGCGGCCAGAGACGGGACAGCCGGGACTAACGGGAGCCCGCCGGGCGCGGCCGGCGGACCAGCCGCGGGCGAACCGGGCAGGATGGGGGAGGGGGTCGGTCGGGCAGCCGCGAGCAGCGAGGCGGGGGCCGGTACCGAAGCGGCAGGCGGCGAAACCGGGACCGGGAGGGCCACCGCAGGCAGCGGGACGGGAACCCGCAGAGCCGCCGCCGCGGGCACGGGAACCGGGGCAGGAACACGCGGCGAGACAGAACCCGGTGTGGGCGCAGGGACCGGGACAGGCACCGGCACCGGGGCAGGCGGAGCCGAAGCGAGCGGCTCGCTGAGACCTGGGACAAATGCCGGGACTGGGACAGACGGAGCTGAAACAAGCGGCGAGCCAGGGCCCGGGACAAGCGGCTCGACTGCGAGTGGTGTGGTTCCCTCTTGTTCCACTCCCTTTTCCCCTTTTTCTTCCTTTTTACTGGTTTTCTGTCCCTTTTTTTTTTTTTTTTTCCCCAAAATCTTATCTATTCATTCCATGCTCTTTTTTTTTTTCCTCACATTTTCTAACAACCTAAATACTACCTTCTTTCAACTACCCATGCAAAAAATCCTTTCTCTCACAAACCATTCAACATAATATACCTCCCTCTAAAAAAATAAAGCTCAAAATAAACAATCTACATTACATATCTTCCACTCATTTCTATTTACTCACCTTTATTTTCCACTTACTTTTGCACACACATCTACACCCTCAGGCCTGTCCATTCATACTTCTACATTTCCCTTTATTTTATTGCACAGAGGAAGGAAACCTTAGCAAACCTCTTAGACTTACACAAAGGGATTTCTGTTGCCAGAGAATCGTGAATCGTGTAAGCCCCCACCCTGACCCCTTCCACCTCCCCGAGGTTTGGCTATCCCTCTTCCCTAGAGATAGCCTCAGAGTCAGGGGTTCGGACCTCCGTACCTTGCCCGATCTGGACTCCCCACACCCCCTCCCCCCGGGGGAATGGGTTAGACGACTACTTTACGCAGCCGCGGTGCTAAAAGTTCCTACGATACTGAGCCATCCTTGCTTTGGGGGCAGCCTCTCTGGGTTTCAGTACCGCTGGGCCTCTGGGAAGGGCCCTGAGTTACTCAATCCTGGGTGCTCTCGAAGGTTAATATCTCAACCCAGCTGACTTTTTCACTCAAGTTTTTGCAGGGTTTTGCCTAAGCTCCCACCCTCAGGGTACTTGTTGGTGCGGGTCCCACCATCGCGTACACAACAAGTAAAGGTACCTTTTGTTTGCCTCCAATTCACCTTTGAGGCTGGCTGCAGTCACAACTTCCCCCTCACGCCCAGGGGAACAAGGCTAGTTTTGTGGGTTTTGCCTAAGCTCCCACCCACAGGGTAATAGGTGTTACTGGCCAGTGTTGGTATTCTTGGATATCCCTCAATCTAGCTGTGTTGTCCAAAGCAGAATTTTTAGGGGCCCCTCCCACACATTTTACCTTTTGAATTTTTTTTTTTTCTTCCAATTAATTATGCCAAGAAAACCCTCTTTTTACCTTTTATTTTACCCAATGGATTATACCGGGAACACCCTCGGCTCCTTCTCTCCAAGGGGTCCCACTCTTTCCCCGAGCAATCCCAATTTTCCCCGGGGGGATTCTCTCACTCTTTTATCATTCGCTTCGTCTCTGTACTGGCCGCTTTTCTCGCGAAATAGACGGAAACGTAGCATGGGAGACTACAGCACTCACTTAGCAGGTCTGGGGTAACCAGCCCGCCTCTCATTCACACACATTCATCCCCCCCTTATCCACCCCATCCCAAGAAATACTTACCTATCCGTTGTCCTTGGGTCTTTGTTCTTCGTGTACACTTTGGTCTTAGGGGCTAATTACCGCGGTTTAGGAATTCTTTCCCCTTTCTTTGCTTTATTGTCTCTTTTTGTCCATCGGATCGTAACCTGCGGTCTGTGGTCACACCAGGGGAACAGAGCGAGGCTGCCTAATCAGGGCAGGACGCGTCTTCTCACTCTAATTCTCCTACAGCACCCACAGCGAGGTATTAATAACCATCCTCTGCTACCATTTGTAATAAACGCCAATCACTTGGTTTTTAAGATTTATAAAGGTTTAATAAAAATAAAATGGAAAAAAATTAATACAAGTATAGAAATAAAGATTAAACAATTAGAGTTAGGACAATTAAAGAGACAATAACAGCAAAAAAGTTACAGCCCGGGCTGGGTACCTCTCTCTGGACAAAAGTGAGCCAGGAGAAGGACCCCGATAAAACAGAATTCCCTCCTTAAGAGGGGTAACCTGTTGCATACACAAAGCACTTCATGAATATGCATATATTTATTTAAAACAAGAAGTTTGTCCGGTACTTGTTGAGGAATTCCTGTTAATCCCAGGCGCCTTGAAGTCTAAGTCGAGTTTGGAGAAGTTCGGTTTTTTGTTGAAAAAGAAAGCCATAAATTACTTTCCTCTGGAAGATTTAGGGGTTTTGTAATTGTTATCTCTGTGTGAAGAATTTCTTGATTATCTTCTCCTTCTCTTGAGCAAAAAGAATACCACACACACCTATTTTCTATTTTAACTACTAAAGCTTAATTTCAATTACAAAACTACATTTACTATATTATTAAAATGTTACTACAGCATAACTTTCCAACCTAGCATAATACTGACACATGGAGCCAGACTCTAAAACTCAGAGACAGAGTGAGTTTTAAAGTAGGTATGTTTATTCGGCCGGACGCATGTGGGACATTTCCCCAAATACATGCGTGCCCCTTGCTTACACACGTGTTCTTTTATCCCCTGGAGTGTTACATATGCATTAAGTTTTCCCCATGGGTCATTTCCTGGCTCCCCTCCCTCTCCGCTCTCTATGCTAATCAGCTTGTCAGTCCTCTGCGCCTGCGCAGCTGTCTCTGGTGGTTGTCCCAGGCTTCGGGGGTCGTAAAAGGGATGAAGTAAGAATGGTCTTCTTCAGGCTGACTTTTCGACCCCACTGCTTTGCACATGCCCATTGATTCCTTGGCCACGGTCCAAGCCAGGGGTCAGGATCCATCTGTTTCCAGAACATAAGGGGCCCCATTTTTCAGTTGTCTTTACACCCTGTATCCTGTTTTCCATATACATTCCTTCTCCTTATCAGGTCTCTCCTTGTTGCTCTGCACGTAGTCTCTTCCTTTCCCATAGGCCAGGATACGGTATATTCTCACGTAACCTAAGGATGTGGCCCTAAGCAATATCCATTATTTTATATGCCTATTACTATTCAATACCTTCTAATTTCTATGATTAATATCTTCTAGTTCTAACCCCATGTTTCAGTCCCCCCTTTTCAGCAAAATAGTAAATTCTTTTACTTAGTACAAGCTCCAATCTCTACGATATGTGTCTCCCAATGCTTTACCATGAATCTGGGATAAAGAGGTTAGTATTGTTATTCGTTGTAACAATTTGCAATTCCAAATGAGTATCACAAAGGATAGTGTTAAACTTATACCCACTAATATTAGTAAAATAATAATGGGGTGGCATAATTTATTTAGGATTCCAGTTGCAGTGGGCGACCATCCAAAAAGTGAATCCCACCAACTGTGACTTGCATCGTTTCACTCTTTGCAGAACCTTGCTTATTTCTTTTATGTCATGATGGACAGTAATTAAGGTTTTCTCCCCAGTTTTTTGAATATTCTTCAGGATTTTGACAAGGTCCTGATGTTTGATTAATTGTCTAATTAAAGTGAGGTTCATTCCAATAGGCGTGGGTGACAACCTGTGGTACATCTTATTGTTGGCATTAATTAGCTGATGAGACACAACTGGTGCCAAATACAGAAAGTCACACCCTGAAATCCTAACAAAGTTACAAATACAAAAGATAATTCTTACCGAGCAAAGTTACATTACCCTTATCTATTTCTATAAAGTACACGCAGTTCTCAAACATACACAACCTTGACCAATATATACAAGTACAGTCCTTTGACTCATATCCGGATGAATCTCAAAGTGACAAACACCTTGTTCAGTATCAAGACATATATCTTGAGCATCGATTGTGTTACTCTCACAAATGAACCCCTGTTGTTCCCGGGTAACGCAAGATTCTAGATTCACAGTTTGCCATTTTTCACCCACTCTCCGTGCCCATGCCCTGTGCTCTGAAGGGTAGAGCACTGACTGCTCATGATTCAGTCCCAGTGCTATAATAGGATGAATACCATAAACTGTGGCATTGTGTATGGTGAGCACAAAGGCAGTAACTACAATGTAAAGTTTACCAAAGTCCACCAAGACTGAAATTTCTTCTCAAAATCCGTAGCACTGTCCCACACGGCCTTTCGAATCTCAATTGGAAAGGCTCCTTTGCTTCCTTCCCTTATAATTGAGGCAGCTGTTGATTGCAACCATAATAGTGCCTGTATACAGCTCATTAATATTTCAGAATCAATTCCGTTTAGGACTCCCAGCCCTGTTCCTAATATTCCAGTCAGATCTCTTCGCATACATATGGGCCGATTTTGTAAATTTCAGGTCCAGGCCCAAGAGGCGTGATTTGGGTTTGGGCTGGGGTCATGGGCTCAGTTGTGGCATTTATTTTAAACTTGAAGGAGAGCCCAGTGGTATCCCGGGCCCAGAGACAAACTACCTCAAGAGTCTGTATTAATATAAAGTTACACCAACAGTCTATTTCAATTATTCTTTGTCTCTGCCACTCTTGTCTTTCGTATACTTGGTTTCTGTGCATGACTACAGTTGATAGATTCAGACTTTTTATGTCAGAGTATTTTCCCATGGATCCAGTGTAACAAGTAAAGGCTTGGGACCAAGGCCATTCAGCATTATTCTGGCTAGAGGTGGGTTTTAGTTCTAGGATCGTGATTAGGGTTGCTAACAAAACAATTCTCTTGATTAGACTTTTGCAACCTAAATTGCTAAACACCCTCGACCACAATATACTCATTTTGTTCGAGTGAATTTTAGTTTTAGTTCATTATCACCCAATGTTACTTTCCAAGGGGCCTCAGGAGCTTTCTTTACTCGAGAGTGGTGAATCCAGGTATTCTGCTCTTGGATCTTAATCGCAGTGAAAGTGGTGAGAAGCACTTGGAACGGTCCTTCCCACTGCGGCTCCAAGGTCTTTTCTGTAAGAGACTTGACATACACATAATCCCCAGGCTGTATGTCATGCACTGGTCCATCTAGCCCTCTGCTCTGAGTTCCAGCCACGTGTTTTTCAATTTCTCTGAGCTGCTTACCTAAGGCCACCATGTAAACAGCCAGCCTTTCTTCCCCAATTTGGGTGGATATTCCCTTCTGTACACCATATGGTCTCCCATAGAGCATTTCAAAGGGGCTCAGCTTTGTTTTGGTTCTGGGCTTAGTTCGGAGTCGCAACAATGCTAGTGGGAGAGACTGGGGCCAAGGCAAATTAATTTCTTGCCCTAGTCTCACAATTTGTTGCTTAATCAAATGATTCATTTTTTCAACTTGGCCACTTGACTGGGAGCGATATGGTGTGTGAAGTTCCCAATCTATGCCCAGAAGCTGACTGACCTGTTGTACTATTTTAGAAATAAAATGAGGTCCCCTGTCTGAGGATATTGTGGCTGGAACTCCAAAGCGTGGTATTATTTCTTGTAACAGCACCTTTGTTACCTCCCGAGCTTTTGCAGTCCTGGTGGGGAAAGCCTCTGGCCATCCTGAAAAGGTATCTGTTAGTACCAACAAATATCGATACCCCCCTTTTCTTGGCAGTTCTGAAAAATCAATTTGCCACTGCTGACCAGGTCCATGGCCCTTTCCAATTTGGCCAAGTTTTGGTTTAGGGGTATTCTTAGGGTTAGTCTGGAGGCAAAGTTCACACTGCCTGGCTACCTGAGTGACAGTGGCATATAAGTTCCTAGCAATGATTTTTCCAGTCAAGTAGTTATGCAGGGCATCAATTCCCCAGTGTGTTTTCTGATGTCCCTCTTTTACTAATGACCATAATAAATGGGAGGGGATAACTAGTTTCTTTTCTGCTGTAACAGCCCATCCCTCTTGGTTATACGTTCCCTTTTCATCTTCAATTAGCTTTCTGTCCTTCTTATCATACACTGGCTTACCTTCTAGGGAGATTTGGCCATCAGGAATTAAGGGTCCCTCCACTGTTACCTCACCTTTTGCTGCTTCTTTTGCCTCTCTGTCCGCCAGCTCGTTTCCCTCCCCCAATTCTGAGTTTCCTTTTTGATGTGCTTTAATGTGCATGATTGCCACCTTTTCAGGCAGTTGGACTGCTTCCAATAGTTGTAGTATCTCTTGCGCATGTTTAATGTTCTTTCCCTGTGAGTTTAATAGTCCTCTTTCTCTCCAGATAGCCCCATGGGCATGCACCACTCCAAATGCATATCTTGAATCTGTATAAATGTTTATTCTTTTTCCCTTTGATAACTCTAATGCCTGAGTCAGGGAAATTATTTCTGCCTTCTGTGCGGAGGTACCTGCTGGTAATGGTCCTGATTCGATTAGATCCCTTGATGTGGTAACTGCATACCCAGCATGTCGCTTTCCATTAATGACGTAGCTGCTTCCATCAGTGAACCAGGTTTCCGCGTCATCCAGAGGGGTGTCCTTCAGGTCTGAGCGGCTGGAATAAGGGGCTTCGATGGTCTCCAGGCAATCGTGATGAATTGGTTCTCCTTGGTTCCTACTGAGAAAGGAAGCTGGGTTGACAATGTTAGTTACCACTATCTCAACATCATCTCGTTCTACCATGATAGCTTGGTATTTCAGAAATCGTTGTGGGGAGAGCCAGTGGCCACCCTTGGTTTCTAGGACTGAGGATACTGTATGAGACACTAGCACAGTCATCTTCTGGCCCAGGGTGAACTTACGGGCTTCCTGAATGTTCAGTACAACTGCGGCCACAGCTCTGAGGAAACCTGGCCATCCTTTCGCTGCTGCATCTAGCTGTTTAGAAAGGTAAGCAACTGCCCTTCTGTATGGGCCCAGGTCCTGTGCCACTATTCCCAGGGCAATTCCCTGTTTCTCATGAGAGAAGAGAAAGAATGGTTTACTCACGTCTGGAAGTCCTAGAGCTGGAGCTGACATGAGGGCCTTTTTCAGCTGACCAAAGGCCTGTGTGGTTTCTTTTGTCCACTGAAGGTCTCTGCTTCCATTTGCAATGAGTGAATACAGAGGTTTCACGAGCAATCAGTAGTTGTATATCCATAGTCTGCACCATCCTGTCATACCCAGGAATGTTCTCAGTTCCTTTATCGTCTGAGGTTTTGGGGTTTGGCATATTGATTCTATGCGTTCTTTCCCCAAAGTCCATTGTCCAGCACTGATTTCATACCCCAGGTAGATCACCTTCTGTTTCACCACCTGAGCCTTTTTCTTTGACACCCTATATCCCAGGAGCCCCAAAAAGTTTAAAAGGCTTACCGTCCAAGCTACGCACCCTTCTTCTGTGGGGGTGGCTATGAGGATGTCATCTACATACTGCAACATTTTGCCTTCTCCTGGTGGGGCTTCCCAGGATTCCAAATCCTTTGCGAGTTGTTCTCCAAACAGGGTGGGCGAGTTTTTGAAGCCTTGTGGTAAAACTGTCCATGTGAGCTGAGTTTCGCGTCCACTTTTGGGATTTTGCCATTCAAATGCAAAAATTTTCTGGCTGGTTTCATGGAGAGGGAGGCAAAAGAAAGCATCCTTCAAATCTAAAACAGTGAACCAAGTTAGTTCTGGTGTTAAACATGTCAACAAGGTGTAGGGGTTGGCTACCACAGGGTAGAGATCCTCAGTGATCTTGTTAACAGCCCGTAAATCCTGCACGATCCGGTATGTCCCATCAGGTTTGCGGACAGGCAGGATAGGAGTGTTAAAATTGGACGGGCATTCTTTCAATAACCCCAGCTGTAAGAAATTTTCAATTATCGGGCTAATTCCTTCTCTATCTTCTCTCCTCAAGGGATACTGCTTCATTCTAACTGGTTGTTTTCCTTCCTTGAGCCTGATTTGTATTGGTGGTGCATTTTTTGCCCTCCCTGGTACGTTGGAGGCCCATACTCCCGGGAAGACTTGATTCAGAATCTCTTCACTAATTTCTTCTTTAGCCTTAATGGTTGTCAGTATTAAGCTCAGCACTTCTACATATTTTTGTTCATTCACCTCCAGAATAACTTCCCCATTTGTAAATGAAATAGTTGCCTCCAGTTTCTCCAATAAGTCTCTCCCTAGGAGAGATTCTGGGGAATTGGGCATGTATAAGAATTTATGGATGCCCCACTGTTTTCCATATTTGTATTTGAGTGGCTTGCAAAAATATGCTATCTCAGGTTGGCCAGTTGCTCCCCTGACCCTGACATAATCATTCCCTACTGGCACCAGAGCTTTGTTTAAAACTGAAAATGTTGCTCCTGTATCCACCATGAATTCCACCTCTTTCCCTTCCTCCCCCAGTTTCATTTTTATAACCAGCGGATCTCCTGGGGTAAGGTCCCCCGGTCCCCTTCAATTACTTTCTGTGTGAGCAACCACCACCTCCCTTCCCCGGTTCCCTTTCCCATTTCCCTTTCGTTCAGGGCACTCGTTTTTCCAGTGTCCAAGTCTTTTGCAATTTGCACACTGATTTTTACCCAACCAGGGTGGTCCTTGCCTAGGTGGTCTTTGTCTCTGCCCTCCTTTATTTTCTTCTTTTACTACAGCCATTAATTTTCTCATTCCTTGCCTATATCCTTCTTCTCGATTGCTGAAAACCCTCCATGCCTCTCCTAGCAAGACCTCCAACTTCCTTTCCTCTCCCCTCCTGGAGTATCTGAAGTTTCCTCCTGATATCTTGACTAGATTGCCCTAAAAATAAACTTGCTAGCTGCTGTATCCCTATCTCTGATTCAGGATCTAATGATGTATAACTACGCATTGTGTCTCTCAAGCGATCCAAAAACTCAGAAGGACTTTCAGAGGGATTCTGTTTAATTGCATATAAAGCTGACCAATTTATAGTCTTGGGGATGGCCTGCTCCACCCCCTTTGCTATCCATTCTTGGTAGTGACGTAACTTTTTTATTTGCTCCTCATCATTTAGGTCACATTTTGGGTCTTGGAGGGGAAAGAAGTTCTTAACATCCACTTCTTTTGCTTTGCAAAAGCCTTCTGCCAAGTCTCCTGCTGCTTTTAAAACTAGCTGTCTTTCTGTGTCTGTCAATGCATCCAACAATAACTGAATATCTGACCAGTCTGGGTTATGCTGCTTAATCATGTATCTTAACCTTTTAGCTGTTCCTATTGGGTCACTTCTATAGTTTTTGGCAACTCTTTCCCAACCTTCTAAATCAATTGTAGAGAAGGGGACTTTTATCAACACCCTTTCCTTCTCAGGTCCTATTGCTTCCCTTAAAGGGGCTTGTATGATTTCCTTTGTTTGTTTTCTAGTCCGAGATGCTATGGGACTGCCTGCACTCTCATCACTATCACTCTCAGGCAATGGTGGATACGATATAGTCTGTAACTCAGAGGTGGGTGGGGGAGCAGACGGTCCAGCCTGTCTCTCCTCCAAGGGGGCTGAACCTGTTCCTCCCCTTAGTCCCCTTTGCTCCTCAGGGGGTGACACAAATAAATCCAACAACTCCTGCTTTTGTGTTTCTGCTTGATAGACCTTATCACGATGTGTGCAACGCTGGTTTATTGAGCAGGTGCTACAACATCGTTTAGGCTGCTTCCTATTAGCTTTGCCTTCCCTTTCTAGGGCTAATACCAGGGGGTCAGAAGGGGCCCTGATCCCACAATCCCTCTGCCATTCAGGGTGATTTCGGAGGGAGAAAAACATATCTGCATATGAAACTTCAGTCCACTTACCCTCACGTCTAAGAAATAGCATTAGTTCCAATAAGGTATCATAATCTAGGCTCCCAGTCGGGGGCCATCTGGCTCCGTTTTCCAGACGATACAAAGGCCACCACTGGCTACAGTATTTTACCAGGGTGCGTTTGGACTCGACACCCCCCGAGCCTGCAATCTTCTTCCAATTAGCTAAAATGCAGCCCAGAGGGCTTGCCTTGGGAATTTCTCTGCTCTCTCCCAATCCCATTATTTTCTTATCTTATGGCTTTTATCCAGATCTTTCTCACACTCTTACACAGTCTTTTCCTAATCCCTTTCTCCTAGCTCCAGATCTCTGGAATTAAATAGATCCTAAAAAAAAAACAAAACACCCTTTAAAATTTCTAGCTCTGGATTCTCCTGACTCTGCAGCTTATACTGAGCAGAGTAACTGTGTCTCATACATGACGGGCAATACCACCACTCCCTGCAGGTCCTGCACTCAACCAGCTCCCACTCTAGATATTGCCCTTGTCAAAACAGAGGGTCCTAAGGTTCAAATCCAAAACCACTGGGGGAAAAGGATCCCCTCCAGCTGTCCTGCCACGGCTAGTAAAGTACACTAAACAAACCCTAAAAACAATACTCACAGCAAAAACATCAAACAAATAGCAGTAGCTGAGAACAACATTTATCAGAGCAGGCCTCACAACGAAATACTTTACACAAAATACTCACAACAAAACCTTAGACCGCATTAAGCAAACCTAATACAGCAAAAGCAGCAAAACAAACAGCATCAATAGTGCTTCAAACAAAATGCAATATCCAAAAACGACGCAAGGAGTTCAAAGAGTCCACACTAAGTTGCCACAATTATAACTTTTGACACAAGCATCAGAAATATGCCACAGTTCCCCAAACACGAGTTACTTCACACAAAACCTTTAAAACTCACACATACGCCCAGACAGCAACAAAACTCACACACACATCAGTGCAAAATTCACACACATAAACAGACAGAACTCACACACACCTGGACAGTGCAAAACCCATACACACATAGCAGACAAAACTCACACCTAGATGGACAAAACTCACACACACACACCACACACCCAGACAGCAACCATACACCAAGGATTCAGTGAATCCTCCCCCGCTGCCTTTCCGTCGGTCAGCGGCCCTTACCGATAGCTGCCCTTTCAGCTACCGGTTACTTGCAAGTCCAAACCAAACCAAGACCATGCTCTGTGCGGTCAGACGTCTCTGATCGGCTTACCAGCGGTCACTACGGGCCCCCCCCCTTTTTAAAAGATACATACCGTTTCTCCGCTGGTTAGGAGGTCGTTCTCTGCCCCCGCTGTAAGCGACAAGAGAAGCGGAGTTCCTCCAGAGAAATCCTGGCGTGCGCCCTGGGAAGTCCGCCCCCGAGCCGGTCCCACGGCTGGCAGAGAAGTCCCTTCGTGGTCGCCAATTGACACACGGAGCCAGACTCTAAAACTCAAAGACAGAGTGAGTTTTAAAGTAGGTATGTTTATTTGGCCGGACGCATGTGGGACATTTCCCCAAATATATGCGTGCCCCTTGCTTACACACGTGTTCTTTTATCCCCTGGAGTATTACATATGCATTAAGTTTCCTCATGGGTCATTTCCTGGCTCCCCTCCCTCTCCGCTCTCTATGCTAATCAGCTTGTCTGTCCTCTGTGCCTGCGCAGCTGTCTCTGGTGGTCGTCCCAGGCTTCGGGGGTCGTAAAAGGGATGAAGTAAGAATGGTCTTCTTCAGGCTGACTTTTCGACCCCACTGCTTTGCACATGCCCATTGATTCCTTGGCCACGGTCCAAGCCAGGGGTCAGGATCCATCTGTTTCCAGAACATAAGGGGCCCCATTTTTCAGTTGTCTTTACACCCTGTATCCTGTTTTTCATATACACTCTTCCTCCTTATCAGGTCTCTCTTTGCTGCTCTGCACGTAGTCTCTTCCTTTCCCATAGGCCAGGATACGGTATATTCTCACGTAACCTAAGGATGTGGCCCTAAGCAATATCCATTATTTTATATGCCTATTACTATTCATTACCTTCTAATTTCTATGATTAATATCTTCTAGTTCTAACCCCATGTTTCACCACCCCCCATGGGACCAGAGATCTTGCTTTTTCTCTGTCCCATCTTCCGGAGTGTCTTCACACACACATCTCAATGCTTCCCCCAATTCGTAGCCCAGCCCGTCGCCGGGTATGGGAATCGCACTACTATGAGGTCCACACTCGCCTCGTCTCAAAAAGACGTCTCACTCGTCACACTCCAGGATCCCAACCCCGACCGAGCGGTCCCCTGCTTCTTTTAAGCAGGGGCCTCGGAAGTCCCGAGGGACTGCCGAGATATACTTACACAATCCTGTGTCTTCGTCCGGAATTTCGTGCACAAAGATTAAGGGGTTGCCGGCTATTCTTTGCTTGCCATTGAATTTGGGTTCGCCGGTAAGGGTTTCAGAGGAAAAATTCCTACGCGGGGCTCGTTGCTAAAGCAGCAGCGAGGGCGCCTCCCCTTAAGGAGTTTCCAGCAGATGGCCCTTATCCGAGTCACGGCACCAAAATTGTTATAAGTTAAAGTAAATAATTTGTCTGATCCTTTAGGGATTGATAAAAATAATTTTATTGATTACAGCAAGCAATAACAAGCAAACAGCGCTGGGTGCAGCCGGGGAGTCAGTACTCCGCCAAGGCTCACACCACTTCTCTTTTCCCACGGTCCTTTATTCTCCCCCTTTTTCCGCATTTGTGGCTTTTCCGGGAGTACTCTGCGCGTGCGCCTCCAGTTGCTAGGGGGTCGCCTTCTGCTCTCTGATGGTCGTCTGGATGAAGGCTCTCCTCCTCTTCCTCGTTGGGGGTTTATGACCCTGTAACAATCTTTCCATGTATGGTTACACACCTCCCGACCCTAGCTGTACAATCAACTTAAGGAGTCAGCATATCCTCGGGTTTCCTGTTATTCACAAAAAAACCTCTTCCTTTGCCTGAGTTCCTGTTTAGTGATGAACAAAGAGACTTCTCTTATCTATTACAGTAGGACTCTTTAAATATTTTTTTCTGAACATGAGCCACCTTAAACAGTTTTCTCAATAATCACTTCAAAACAACTCGAGTTAGATATCAAGAGAAAGGAGTGCTCTGCCTCCAGCTAGGGGATGCTTTCCTCATGGACGCAAGTGTTCTTTGTGCAGCTGCATGCCAAGCCTTCCTAAATATGCCCTAATGCCAACTGTAACTGCATAGGAAGACTAAGAAATGCATAATGTGCTTGTTAGGGGCCTCTCATTTTAGACAGGAAAAACCTGAAACAAACAAACAAAAAAAAAATCCCCGCACTGCTCTAAACAGTAACGTGGGGCTTAGGCCAGGTTCCCTGCTATACTGGGTGGGTCATGGGCGCCCCTCAGGCCGGGCCGCGCCCTACCCCCTCACATAGGAGCTGCAAGCGGGCACCAGGAGCGGCACCGGCCCCAGCGCCCGTTCGCTGCTGCGGCGGGCAGGCGAGCTCCTACTGCCTCCGGCCCCTGCAGTATCCAGCGCAGCTAGGAAACCGCTTGGGTTCCGCCATGCCCTCCAAGTGGCCCTTCCTGCCGCTATGTCCCGGCGGCGCTGTCCCCTCCCGGCTGTTGCTCCTCCTCCCCGCTCTGTCCCAGGGCGCAGGACTGACATCACGCCTAGGGTTTCCATCCAATTAGGGGAGGAGGAGGTTGAGCGGAGTGGTAGCGTGATGGCGGTGGTCGAGAGGACGTAGGAAATAGCGACGGAGCAACAGAGCACTTACCAGGGTTCTCCCTGCCCGGTTTGGGGCCCTAGTGTTCAAGCCGGTGGGGGCTGCAGGCGAGCCCACTGCGTGGGGCTGTAAAGAGCCGGCGGCCCAGACCTTGTGGTGGCCGCAGGAGCAGTCTTCGACCTTAGGTTGCAGCACAGACCTCTTTGTGGAGTGTAGCGCCGTCTCGGACCAGGGCAGACCTAGGAAAGTCGGGCCGAGTGCACACACGCAGGTAGGCAGAGGCCCGCCATGGCTCCTTTCTCTTTCCCTCGTCCGGAGTTGTGCGGTGATTACCGCTTTCAAAGATGGATGGAGAGGCGACTGGCCTGAGAAGGAGTTGGATGCCTAGCGTGCCGCTGGGCTCCTGGAGCCGGTCGCTGTTTTCCTAAGAGGGAGGGAGCGAGCTGTGCGAACTGAGGTGGGCAGTCGGGGTTGAGCCTCTTTTTGCTGAGTCCAGCGGGATCTGTGACGAACTGGCTGGGAGGCCTTCGCTCTTCTCTGGCCATGGGGGGGGGGCGCTGGGAGAAGCGAGCTCAGAGGACAGCGGCCGCCTTGCTAATACTTCCCGGGAGCCTTGACCAGGAGCAGCGCCTGTGTAGGTCGCGCTACCAGCAGAGGGCCATTTTTGGGGGCGGGAGGTGAACTCGCGAGAGGTAGGGAAGAAGCCCTGGCCTGGACTCTCCTCGGGAGCTGTCAGTCACGGGAGGCCGCGACAGCGGGGTGCGGGTGGTCGGGGAGGATCGTCGCAGAGCAGGGAGTGGCCGACAAGGAGAGTTTCATGACCACTAAAGATCTTTCCTGGGGCCCAGGGAGTACCGGTCCCAGAGGAGACAGTGTTTGTACTCTGGGCGTGGGAGGGCAGCCAGCGCGGATCTTGGCCTCGTTGGGCAGCCAACGGCCTATCTGCGAGGAACCACCAAGTTGCCTAGCTCGCCGCCGCGGAGGCCCCAGCCTAGCTTCGCGGCCTCTCTGGGGTTACAAGGCTCATTCCTATCACTTTTTTCCGTCACCGCTTTTGTTTGCTGTCTGGAGTGGCCCTGGTGTCTGAGATAGTCCTTGAGCACAGGGCTTTTACCATCCCGGTACGACGCGGCCTCTACCTCCATCATGAGTTGGAGCTTGGGCTGTATTAGAGAGCACCTCAAGGCAGGCAACCTGCAGGCGGGCCCCTAATCACTTTCACACCACTACATCTGTGAGAGGTGCTGCTCTTTAGCTTATTACCAGTGAGTTTATACTTGCATTCCATTTAATGTGAACCTAAACTTTTTCTAGGTGCATCTGACACGGTAGAGATCTGATCTGAAGATGTTTGAAATAGTGATCACTCCATCTGTGGCATCTTGTTAGCTTGATGTAGCTGAGCCATTTTTTAAAAATGGGACAGTCTATTTTCTTGACTCTACTCCCAACAGAATGTAAACTTTGCATCTAGAACTGCTTATGATGTGTGTTTTGTGCATAAAATGATTTTGCTAATCATATCTTAGAGCATTAATAGTTATAATTTATGTGTTTGGGGAGGCTGTTTTCCTTTAAAAGTAAGATCGGGTTGTTCTTAAGACAGGACTATGGCATACCAAAAGCTATTTTTCAGTTAAAAAGAAGATGCCAGATGTGATAGATACTCCCTTTTGGTGGTGTTATTACAGGATAAGTTATTTTCAGTATCTTTCAGTTGCAACCATCAAATATTTCAAATTATGTCAACATTTTTCTTTACTACTTTAGGCAATTTTGGAAAAATCTTGCAGAGTCATCTGGAAAACAGAGTAGCAAGAAGTAATTTCTTGGCATCTGCCGTCTAACCTGAGTGGACTTCTATTTATCTTTTAAACTTCTTAATATTTACAATGAATGGGCACAGTGATGAAGATGTAAGAAACAGTAGTGGAGAGTCAAGGTAAGCACTTTCAGTCCTTGGTTACATATTCTCCTGTATTTTGTTTTTTAGAACTGGTTTACATTTTAACTTTGTGCTAAAGCTTCCTGGTGAGCAAGTGGACTGACTATGCATTTTTACAGATGCTTAATCTGCTTGTTAAAATCAGATAGTTTAATTTAATGACTGTAACAATTGTGTATATACCTTACATAATACAGTTTTAATTCTATTTAAGCTCTATCAGCATTACTCTTTTTCCTCAAAAGTTGTCTGAAATGTCAAAAGCTGAAACAGATTAGATTGAAATGATAATGTAAAACTCATGTCTATCTATAGAGGGCATGGCATGCATGCATAATACGTGCTGTATAAACCCTAAACTATGCTGTCTCTAAAGTTGGAACAGTGGACTGTTAATTCCAGTGAAGCTTCCTTTTTTTTTTTTAATTGAGTTGTCAAAGCATTGTAATGGAAAGTGTTAACTTCATGTTTGTTTTCCAAAGTGAAAGTACAGTTTTCCCAGCTCTTATCTTAATTAAAAAAAAAAAAATCCACTCCTCTAATGTCGATGCTGATGTTCTAGGATGTGTAAAGGGTTCACTTGGTTGGAAAAGCCTGGTTAGAACTTTCCTGCTGCAAGATAAGGATAACAGTGAACTTGTAGGGGTGGAATTGAATTCTTGTTCAACTTAGAAGTGTTCTAGAATAAGTATCTACTGCACTAGGAAGTTAACATTTCTAAAACTGGGAATATGATGAATGCTTCAGATTTAAGAAGGCAAGGTAAACTTACCAATAGAAGCTGTTGTGATCATGCTGTCAGTCTACCCATCTGTCTTGTCTGTCTCCTCTTTCTGATCACAGCCTGTTGAACCTGTTAGTTAATTTCATGAATTAGAGGTCATAAAGAAAACTGAGTTCTGTGGGCTTTATGAAAACAGCCAGTTGGGTAAAGGGGGTAGATCTAAATTATTGCCCCAAGTGAAAAAAATCCAAGAACATAATGGCCAGCTGATCATTCAGCACATGCTGGCCATTAAGCTTGCATGTAGCATAGTGTGAGTAATGGGGTGGGAAGAAGGGGGAAGAGAGAAGTGTTTAGGTGATATTAGGTGTAAATTTGTAGGAAACCTATGAACAGTAAAACTAAAGAAACTTAAAAAAATAGACAAAAGTTGTTCATGTCAAGCTTTGATGTTATACCTAGAAATATTCTAGAAAGTCAGTAAACTTTGAATCTTGTGAATAATTTGTAAACTTTCCTTGTTGTGATTTCTACTTCTAGTAAAGATGGTACTTGTTTAGTTAGTAAACAGATTTTGGGTTTCTTCTAGTAAGTGGCAAAAATATTCCTAATTACTTACATTTAAAAAGAAACCAAAAAACCAGAACCAAACCAAACAACCCCCCCCCCCACCCAAACCCAACAATAACCTTTCTCAGTTGAGTAGAGGAACATGAATAAAATAAAAGTGTGACCAAAGCTAGACTTTTGAAATTTTAGAGAGTTATAACTAATTACATCAAATAAACATTAACTTACTGAGGACCCTGACATCATTAACCCTGATGACTTTATATTTAAGAAGTTTTTCCTACTTTAAATGAGCCACTTAGCTAAAGATAATGTTTGAATAATACTGTATATCAAACTATGACCACTTGTAAATACCAGTATAACAAAGTTACTCAAAAGCTGTAGCAATTATCAGAAGACTAAACCAACTAAATATCAAAAAAGTATTCAGACAACTTTATTATAAGCAAATATCAGGAAGATGCAGATTACTTAAAACATGATAGTTGCCTCTGAAGTAAGACTTTGTTATGCATCTTAAATTTGCTGCTGAACACAATTTAATGCTATAAAAAAGTTTTAAAATGTTAAATGTTTTTTCCCCTTAGGCTTGTATCAGTCAGTAACCCTGTAGCCTAATTCACAGACAGATCTTGGAAAACCTATTTGTGTGCTTGCCATTTGCTATCAAGAAACTCTTGAACAGACCTTACTTCTCTGTAGGTAAAAAAAGAGTGTGCTCAGTAGAGCTTATATGGAAAGTAGCTGGCTGGGGTGCAATTGTACTTCCTTTTTCCAGTAAGCAGGAAGTGGCTTCTTGCACCAAGGTCCCTTACCATTGTTTATGTTCTTGAAAGCTGATGTTAGTGCAAGACACTAATTTCTGTGGATTGAATTTGCTTTGTTGATTCATAGTCTGTGGACCATAAAAGATGGTTAAGTAAAGCCAGCTCTTTGTCAGCAAGCTTGAATTTGCTGTATAAACTCGTACCTTCCACAGAAGATTAAAAAGATAAGTTGGAAGCCACTATTTTAAGTTCCTGCTTTCAAGAAACCTAATTGGGAGTTAAAACCAAATATTCTACAAGCATAATTAGGGAAGTATTTTGACCTACTGGTTTATTTTTGGCAGAAGTATGTAATACAAATTAGAAAAAAAAAAAAGGAAAAGGTGCATATGTATAGATAGAGTTCTATTGGGTTTATGTGGTGAGGTTTTAGTAGTGAGGAGACTGCAGAAGAAGCTTTCCTCAGAAGAGACATGGGGCTTCTGCTGTGCTGGACAAAGCCAGTTCCAACTGGCTCCAAAATAGATTTGCCACTGGCCAAACATGAGCCAAGCAGTGAAGCTGGGGCACCTCTGTGATAACATATAAGAAAGGCTGTGCAGCAGTGTATGTATGTGAGCAGGGAGGGAGTTATGAGTAAGAAAAATGCAAGAGAAACAGCTCTGCAGACACTTAGGTCAGTGAAGGAGGGGTGGGAGGTATTCCATGTGTCAGAGCAGAGATTTCCTTACAGGCTGTGGAGAAGACCACTCCAGAGCAGATAACCATTCTGTAGCTCATGGAGGGCCTCATGACAGAGCAGGTGGATGTGCCCTGGAGGAAGCTGCAGCCTCTAGAGAGCACACCTTTGGAGAGGAGGAAGTTTTCTGTAGTGAACTGCAGCCCCTGGGGGGACCCACACTGGAGCAGTCCATTCCCGAAGGACTGTACCCCATGGAGAGGACACATGCTGGAGCAGTTAGTGAAGGACTATCCTGTGGGAGATATCTTATGTTGGAGCAGGGGAAAAAGTGTGAAGAGGAAGGAGTGGCAGATAAGCTCTTAAGAACTGACTGCAACCTCCCATTCCACAAGGGGGTTGGAACTAGAAGATCTCTAAGGTCCCTCCCAACCAAAATCATTCTATGATTCTCTCCCCACCGCTGAAGTGGGGGGGAAGAGGTAGAAAGGTGGAAATGAAGGAGTGAAAGTGAGCCTGGAAAGAAGGGGGTTGAGGGAGGAAGGTGTTTTAGTTTTGTCTTTGTGTCTCAGCATCCTACTTTATTTTTAATTGGCAAGAAATGAATTTGAGTTGTCAGTCTAAGTCAGGGAAAAGGAAAAGAGTTCGTGTTTCAGAATAGATGAGGACAGGAAATAACACTTCTTGGTAGCCTAAACGTAATACTCTTTGTTCCCTTTGCTTTATATTAGTGGTGATGAATAAGATTAATGTCTTTCACACATATAAATCAGATTGAGTAGTTCTGTTTTTTTTTTTAATATAACAAAAGCTCACTTGAATTGTATTTGGCTAAATAAACTTACTTACAAACTTTCAGTTTTAAGAGCTTGGCATTTATTGTCTGTTCCTTCTATTCATTCTGGAAGGGGCTCTTCAAATACATGACCTTCCTTGGACTTCTTGTTTATTAGGATAGGGTGGACTGTCATCTCAGATGCTTTTCAAAGACCTTGCAGGAATTAATCTTTTCTGGTTTTAATGGGTTAAACTTTTATTTTGCTCAAAATAATACTGTTTCCTGTTGGTTTTTAATTGGGAGATTGTTAAGGCAGTTTAATGTAATGAATGCCTTCTAAATCAGCAGTGATAAATTATCCTCTCTTTGGTCCTTTATCAACATAGACCTTATACAGGGGTCTAAATGCTCTAACAGTGCTTTTGCAGCATGGCTTGTATAACTGTCTGTCATGAAGTTTCTCTTCCTAGTGCCTTGTATAAATTAGCTGACTTTTCCTAGTTGTGTGTTCTGATCGGGGGGCCTTTTTTTAAGAGGTAAGCTAGTAAAGCTAAACCTAAGACTACTGAAAAGAGCTAGTGACTCTGTGACAGAACATTTGTTTTTAATGTTTGCCAGTGATGTTTTTCTTTAAGTCTGTCTCTCCTGTCATCTCCCCAAAGCATACTCCGATTTTATTCCATAGACATTTGTCACAAATGAGTGTGTTAGGTCACTCAAAGAATCACTGGCAACGATATCTGGTTTAATATAAAAGCAAAAGCACAACAAAGTTCATTGTCAAGGTTGACTCTACTACTTACGAGATGGTTAAAGTACACTGAGAAAAATAGGACTAAAATCTAAAATAAATCAATCTAAAACTAAAATCAACAAAAATTATGTATGTGGAAGTTGGGTAAGGATAAAAAGTGTCGGAATCTGTTATATTTAAATGATCCCGAGATATTAGAAAGTCTCTGTCTTTCAGCCCCGCTGCCAAAGAAGGAGTCGTAATTCGTCTGTGCTGGTTTTCAAGGTTGTTTATTCTTTCTTATCTAAAATATTTTCTCTCTGACCTGCAGCAGGTCTGTCTCTCAGGACAGTGTGCGGGGCTCTGCCCCTCAGTGGGCTGTTACAATCATTATATACTAGAAACTACGTGTGCTATATTTACAATAATGTGCCAATATCTATCACCCATGTTGAACAGTTTGTCCCCAGCCTAAACCAATAGAAAAATGCCAACACCACAGTGAAACATGGAGGGCATGAAGAAGAAGAAAAAGGACAAAGCATGCCCAATTTTCCTCCATCTTGCCCCCTTTGAACCCCTTATCTAGAATCCTAAAATTCTACTTTTGCACCCGTGCCACACTAATTACTACTTATATCAAACACTCAGAGCTTTTAATTCATCCTGTAAGATTGAAAACTCTTTTCCATGGACAGAGATCAGAGACAGTGTCTCTCGGGGCTCTGTACAGGGGGGTTCCTGACCCCCTGCCAGGGTCCCTGACCTTCCAGGGCAGCCACAGGGATGCCCTGGATTCCCACAAAAAAAGAATGATGGAAAGTCTCCCACTGAGTCACAAGGTTCAGAGTGGACCCCCTTGCTAAACTTAGCCCTGGACTTGACCAACAGTTTAGGCCTAAAGGTTTAACAGCACTTAAACTTAACAGCACCTAATTGATAGCCTAATTTAAACAAATTAACAAGAGACTATAGAACTTACTATAAGCACAACAGTAACTCACTTATAAGCCTAACTTACAAATCTAACGTGCTTAAGAATCTAGGAGAGCAGCATTCCTGGTACACTTGCCGTAGCATATTCACACTCGCATGCGCACAGACATAAAGAGTCTGTACAAGCTACCTGTGAAAAATTCCCCTTGAATTCAGTGAAGTACTCACTTTGGATGCACTTGCATCTTCTCAATGGGCAAAGGGTTGAGCCTTGAGGAGTGGGGGGTATCAGCCCAGGATCCATCATCATTTGGCAATTCTCCGAGTATGGCAAACTTGAGAGTTCACTGACTCTGAGATGCCCCACTCAGAGGGAGGTTGCTGGTCACAGCCCGCTGCGGTCCAAGAGAGCTCAAAGGGTCTCATTTTGGACTGGTGTTTAGAGGGCTGCAAGAGAGTGGGCTTTAGTCATAGTAATTTTCCATCCTGGCTGCAATTTGGGTCAGTAACTTTCTTTGAAAGTTTGATAACAAAAGTGTTATTCCATTTGGGTTGCAATTCAGGCAAGAAAAATAAGTTTCCAAGGCTGTTAAAAAACAGGACCTTATTAGACAGCACAGGTTCCTGGGAGCAGACAGTGTTTCTGATAAGCGCAAGAGGAGCTTAGTCCAGGTGCTGCTCATCAAGGCCTAACAAGCATTTCTCAGATCATAGTGCGGTCTGGGGGGAAGCACCACCACAATTGGGATTTGAAAAATTAGCAGGTGCAAGCAATTATTTCTTGGTACTCTCAGTAAGCTATCTTGATTTTCTTGTAAAATAGTTTGAAAATAAATATTGCTTTTGTGCATCTCTCTTAAATTGCTCTTAAATATAATGAGAATATCCAGAGACAGTATCAAACTTTGATACCAAGTCAGATTTCCCATATGCTGCTGCACAAATGCAACTATTTGACTCAAGGGCTAGGGATGTGAGAAGTTTATTTACCACATACCCTGGAAGATGCTCTCTGTAGACTTTACATTGGTTTGCCCACATACATAAAATGATAATTTTTCATGTAGAAGTCCCATCCTGAGAGCATGCTATTCACTCTTTAGTATATATTCCTGCAGGCCTACTACAGTAGGTTAGCACTGTCACTTAACTTCAGCATCATTGCAGTAATTTGTTTGCATAGTAGAGAAGTAGTCTCACTTCAATAGGATTGAAGAGGTCATTCTTGCTTTATCCATCACTTTTGCTTGTTTGTTTTTTTTTTTTTTTTCATGGTCCCCTGATGGTCCTGTAACTGTTTTGTACAGTCTCATGCATTCCTGTCTTTGTTTAGTGTTGTTGGTTTTGGGTTTGGTTGTTGTTTTGTTTGTGGCTTTTTTCTAATTGAACAAAGTACAGCGTATGTAATGTATGGTTTCTTATTTCAAGAATATATTTTATCAAATAATGCTGTTTCAATTTTAATGGGCTTTATATCTATAATGTAAAAAAAATTGTTTGAAGCACGGAGAAGGAAGGCTTATATGACATGTTTGAAAGAGGGACTTACAAATGCAGGAATTCTGTTTTGGCTAACAGAATTAAGTATTTAAAAGAGCAGAAACGCTCTTCAACAGCAAATACTGAATATTCCCTTTCTGTATACATGATATTAACAGCATCTTTATTCTGTAGCTTAATTTGCCTTGCCCTATTGTTTTAGATCTAGAGTTTATAATTTCTGTTGATGTTTGGTCTCTTGGAAGCACATTGACCAATGAAGAAGGAGGGGAAGCAAATTATACCACAGGATAGAGTTGGTTGGAAGAGGGCAGCAATGCAAGAGCAGAGTAAAGGGAAGACATAATATGAAAATTGGGATAGGGTAAATTGACAAACACAGGTGAATAGTAAATGAAAATTAAGTCTTGTACATTGTCTCTTTCTCTCATTATATGTAAGGTATGCATGTTTTTTCTACCAGTCCCTTAAGTATATTCAGAAAGGGTGAGGGAAAACCAGGAAGGTTCTAGTTTAAGCTTAAGTGTCTGAAGATTGCCTCCTACCTTCCAGTTTCAAGTAGGTTTTTTTGAAAGAGGGGGAAAAAAAGGCTGGTTGTATTGTACTCAAACTCTCTCTTTTAGGCTACTTCAGGTGTCTACAACAGGATCAGTGTGGTGTCCTCTTTCACCTTTTGCTGAACTGTTTCAAATAAAAGCATCTAAAGAAAAGGCACTGACCCTGGACTGTACAGGAAGAGAAGGGGGCAGTAGATGAAGAACTCTGCTTGTCTTTTTATGTAAGAGGAACTCTGAAGAGTAGAGGATCATAATTGCTGACTATATGAGATTATATTTATGTAACAGCACTGGGTAGCAGGTAATTATGACAGCATTCTGAGTCTTTGGTTGAAGAAATATTTTAGTTCTAATGTTCCTTGCATCCTAAAGGTAGAGATACAATGCCAGAATATCAGTAATTAGTAGTGCCAGTTCAAGGGATTAATCTTGTAAGAGGTCAGTGGTATTATTTTGTGATAATAGGCATTACTCATTGTGAGAAAAGTTAGACAAATTATGGACCTGTTGTGGTTTAACTCCAGCCGGCAACTAAGCACCACACAGCCGCTCACTCACTCTCCCCTGGTGGGATGGGGGAGAGAATCCGAAGAGTAAAAGTGAAAAAAACTCATGGGTTGTGATAAATGCAGTTTAATAGGGAAAGCAAAAGCCATGTGCACAAGCAAATCAAAACAAGGAATTCATTTACCACTTCCCATCAGCAGGCAGATGTTCATCCATCTCCAGGTAGTTGGTGTAGTTGGGGTCAGCTGTCCCGACTGTGTCCCCTCCCAACTTCTTGTGCACTCCTAGCATCCTCCCTGGTGGGATGGTGTGAGAAGCAGAAAAGGCCTTGGCTGTGTGTAAGCACTGCTCAGCGATAACAACATCCCTTTGTTATCAATGCTGTTTACAGCACAAATCTAAATCATAGCCCCATACTAGCTACTATGAAGAAAATTAACTCTATCCCAGCCAAAACCAGCACATTCTCCACCCCTTATTCCATACCATTTATATCATGGTCAGGTCCCACGCTAGCCAATATATCCTCATTAACCACCACCCCCCTTTCCATCCTTTGATACAATACACCTATCATTCCCTTAGTCTATGGACCACCCCTGCAAAATGTCCACAAATGTCCACTGAGTTAATTTAGTCCATGACTTTGGGCTCCATCTGCTATAGTGGTCACTCAGGACAGAAATGCTGTGTTGGGTGCAGCTACTGGGCACCAAGGTCAGTTCAGTTTGGGTCACTGCTGCACTGCAACTGCTTCTTGTAGGACTTCTCTTCCACTGGTTCAGGTGATTCCTGCTATAGTAATTCCTATAACAGGCAACTCAAATCATTGGTTGCAACATTTTAAAGGTATTTCCGCTACAATCTCCACCACTGGTCCCTTTGGACCAGTTTCTAGGGTTTAATATTGCAATGAACTCCTCCCCTTGCCCCTGTTCTGGCTTGGACTTATCCACGAACTGCAGTCCCTTAAGGGTGTACTTGTTCCAACAAAGCCTTACCCATGGCTGCAGGTCCTCCAGGGGTGTACCTGCTCTTTTGTGAGCTCATCCATGGCTACATGCTTTGAGGTGCTCCAGAGAGCAATCATACTACCTGGCAGAAAGCTATGGCCTCTCTAAACTCTGCACCCACTGTGACTGACACAGCTGCCCAGAGCTCCGGTGGGAACATGTATCAGGCTGCAGGGTGTGCCCTGCTCTTATGCTAGTACTGGGAATCAGTAGTGAGCACACCTGTGGGAGGTGAGCCCAGGTAAAGGAACTCCTCTACTTAGTGGCAGAGCTCTGGCAGGAAGTGAATAGGTTGAGGAGTATCAGGGAGTGTGAGAGAGAGAGAGAGAGAGAGATTACTGGAATTGCACCCTACCTTCCCTGGGACAGGCCTGACAGGTAGACAGGGTGCATGATATGGAGGATTCCCTATCCTCTCTCCTTCCAGCTGAACATGGTGACATAAGGAATAGGGGCCAATGGAGGCAAGTGCCTGCCCGGCGCAGCAAGTGCATCTCCTCTGTGACTGCCCCACCTTCCCAAGTGCCATTGCATAATAGATACGAGGCTCTGCAAGTGGAGCCGCGTGATAATGAGGACAATAGTTCATCTAGCATGGAGGTGTTGCTGAGGTTAAGTCAGCCTATGCCCTGCATCAAAACTGCTTCCATAAAGAAAAGTAAACAGGTTGTTGTCGTAGGAGACTCCCTTATGAAGGGAACAGAAGGCTCCATATGCAGACCAGACCCACTTCTTAGGGAAGTCTGCTGCCTCCCTGGGACTCAGGTTAAAGATGTGAAGAGAAAGCTTCCTACCCTGGTATGGCCCTCAAATTATCACCCATTATTAAGTTTTCAGGTAGGCAGCGATGAAGTTGCAACAGGAAGTCTGAGGGCAATCAAGAGAGACTTCAGGGCCTTGGGACAACTGGTTAAGGGATCAGGAGCAGAAGTAATATTTTTCTCTATCCTTCCAGTCACAGGGAATGATGAGGGAAGAAACAGGAAGAGCCAGCAGATCAGTACCTGGCTCCAAGCCTGGTGTCACTGGCAGAACTTTGGGTTCTTTGATCACGGGTCGGTCTATGTGACACTAGGCCTGTGGGCAACAGATGGGGTATACCTGTGTCAAAGGGGAAAAAAGATCTTTGCCTAGGAGTTAGCAAGGCTCATTGAAAGAGCTTTAAACTAGATTGCAGGGGAGAAAAAGAGAAACCCAGGCTCACTAGAGATAAGTCTGGAGGCAGCATGCCAGTGTTTAAGAAACTAGTGAAGTCCTTTGTTCTGCAGTCTTAGTGGAGGTAGGGGATGGAGATCCATGTGGCAGCAAAGACACGAGGGTTATTGATGTGTTATAAACTACAGGTGCGCCTGAGAATAGCCAACTGAGGTGCATCTACACCAATGCACACAGCATGAGCAACAAACAGGAGAAACTGGAAGCCGTTGTGCAGCAGGAAAACTATGACATAGCTGCCATCACGGACACATGATGGGATGACTTGCACAGCTGGAGTGCTGCAATGAATGGCTATAAATACTTCAGAAGGAACAGGCAAGGAAGGTGGGGTAGCCCTGTATATTAGGGAGTGTTTTGATTGTCTAGAGCTTAATGATGGCACTGATAGGGTTGAGCATTTAAGTGTCAGTATTAAGGGGAAAGGCCAACAAGGCAGATCTGATGGGAGTTTGTTATGGAATGAAGAGGCAGATGAAATATGCTATAAACAGCTGGAAGAAGTCTGAGAATCACTAGCCCTTGTTCTCATGTGGGATTTCAACTTACCAGATGTCTGCTGGAAATACAATACAGCAAAGAGGAAACAGTCTAGGGGAGGTTCCTGGAGTGTGTGGAAGAGAACCTCCTGACACAGTTGGTGAGTGAGCCAATTAGGGAAGGCTGGACCTCTTGTATGTGAACAGAGAAGAACTGGTGGGCAATGTTATGGTTGGAGGCCGTCTTGGGCACGGCAGTCACAAAACGATAAGAGTTTTTGATTCTTGGAGAAGTAAGGATGGGGGTCAGCAGAACTACCACCTTGGAGTTGTGGAGGGCAGGCTTTGGCCTGTTTAGGGGCCTGATTGACAGAGTCTGTTGAGAGGCAGTCCTGAAGGACAAAGGAGTTCAGGAAGGACACACCCATGTGCTTTAAGAAGGAAATCTTAAAGGCTCAGGAGCAGGCCATTCCTATGTTCTGAAATATGAGCCAGTGGGGAAGAAGGCCAGACTGGCTGAACAGAGAGCTTTGACTGGAACTCAGAACAAAAATAGAGTTTAGGAACTTTGGAAGAAGGGGCAGGCAACTCAAGAGGACTACAAGGATGTTGTGAGGTAATGCACAGAGAAAATTAGAATGGCCAAAGCCCGACTAGAACTTAATCGGGATACTGCCGTAAAAAGCAATAAAAACGTTTTTACAAATACATCAGCAACAAAAGGAGGGCTAAGGAGAATCTCCATCTTTTATTGGATGCAGGGGGAAACATAGTGACAAAGGATGAGGAAAAGGCTGAGGTACTTAATGCCTTCTTTGCCTCAGTCATTAATAGTAAGACCAGTTGTTCTCCAGGTACTCAGCTGGGATGAGTAGCAGAATGAAGCCACCATAGTCCAAGGGGAAATGGTCAGTGACCTGCTACACTACTTGTCTATGGGGCCAGATGGGATCCACCCAAGGGTACTGAGGGAGCTGGCAGAAGAGCTTGCCAAGACACTTTTAACCATTTACCAGCAGTCCTGGCTATCTGGAGAGGTCCCAATTGACTGGAGGTTAGCAAATGTGATGCCCATCTGCAAGAAGGGCCAGAAGGAGGATCCAGGGAACTACAGGCCTGTCAGTCTTACCTTGCTGCTGGGGAAGGTTATAGAGCAGATCATCTTGAGTGCCATCATGTCAGATGCAACCAGGTGATCAGGTCCAGTCACAGCATTGGTTTATGAAAGGCTTGAGTAACCTGATCTCCTTCTTTGACAGGGTGACCCACTTAGTTGATGAGGGAAAGGCTGTGGATGTTGTCTATCTAAACTTTAGTAAAGCCTCTAACACTGTTTCCCACAGCATTCTCCTGGAGAAACTGGCTGCTCAATGGCTCGGACGGGTGCACTCTTTGCTGGGTAAAAAACTGGCTGGATGGTTAAGCCCAGAGAGTGGTGGTGAATGGAGTTACATCCAGCTGGTGGCCAGTCATTAGTTGTGTTCTCCAGGGCTCAGTATTGGGTCCAGTCCTGTTTGATATCTTTATGGATGATCTGGATGGGGGGATTGAGTGCACCCTCAGTAAGTTTGCAGATGACACCAAGTTGGGTGGGAAGGCTCTGCAGAGGGATTTGAACAGGCTGGATTGATGGCCCAAGACCAATGGTATTCAGTTCAACAAGGCCAAGTGCTGGGTCCTGCACTTGGGTCACAGCAACCCCCCGCAGCGCTACAGGCTTGGGGAAGAGTGGCTGGAAAGCTGTTTGGCAGAAAAGGCCCTGGGGCTGCTGGTCAGCAGCCAGCTGAACGTGAGCCAGTGTGTGCCCAGGTGTCCAAGAAGGCCAATGGCATCCTGGCTTGTATCAGAAATAGTGCGGGAAGCAGGACCAGGGAATCAATCATCCCTCTGTACTTGGCACTGGTGAGGCCATACCTCAAATCCTGTGTTCAGTTTTGGGCCCCTCACTACAAGAAAGACATTGAGGTGCTGGAGTGTGTCCACAGAAGGGTAATGTAGCTGGTGAAGGGGCTGGAGCACAAGTCTTATGAGGAGTGGCTGAGGGGGCTGGGGGTGTTTGGCCTGGAGAAAAGGAGGCTCAGGGGAGACCTTCTATTGCTCTCTACAACTACCTGAAAGGAGGCTGTAGCGAGGTGGGAGTTGATCTCTTCTCTCAAGTAACAAGGGATAGGACAAGAGGAAATGGCCTCAAGTTGTGCCAGGGGAGGTTTAGATTGGATATTAGAAAAAATTTCTTCACTGAAAGGGTGGTCAAGCATTGGAAGAGGCTGCCCAGGGAAGTGGTTGAGTCCCCATCCCTGGAGGTATTTAAAAGCCGTGTGGATGTGGCACTTAAGGACATGATTTAGTGGTGGACTGATCAGTGTTAGGTTAATGGTTGGACTCTATGATCTTTGAAGTCTTTTCCAACTTAAATGTTTATATAATTCTATGAAAAAACATCCACTAATGAGCAGTAGACTAATATACAGTGAGGCAAACAAGTACCATGGCAAGCACAGGAGCCTGTCTATCAATAGCTAAACAGCAATAGCAGCTATAAATTCGATCTAACATATCCTAGTCAATCTGTCATTATCACAAACCCTTCAAGCCCCATGTGTGGTATCAGAAAGGACTGTTGTGGTTTAACCCCAGTTGACAACCAAGCACCACACAGTTGTTGGCTCACTTTTCCCTGGAATGGGGGCTTCAATCAGAAGGGTAAAAGTGAGAAAACACGTCAGTTGAGATAAAGACAGATTAATAGGGAAAGAAAAGCCATGTACACAAGCAAAGCAAAACAAGGAATTCATTCACCATTTCCCATGGGCAGGCAGGTGTTCAGCTATCCCCGGGAAAGCAGGACTCCATCATGTGCAATGGTGACTTGGGAATACAGAACACCATCCTTCTGAACGTCCCCCCTTCCTCCTTCTTCCCCCAGCTTTATCTGCTGAGCATGATGTCATACGGTATGGAATATCCCTTTGGTCAGCTGGGGTCAGCTGTCCTGGCTGTGTCCCCTCCCAACTTCTTGTGCACTCCCACAGGCAGGGTGGTACTAGAAGCAGAAAAGGCCTTGACTCTGTATAAGCACTACTCATCAATAACAATGATATCCCTGAATTATCAACACTGTTTTGATCACAAATCCAAAACATAGCTTCATACTAGCTACTATGAAGAAAATTAACTCTTCCCCAGCCAAAACCAACACAGGTCCCTAGCTGGATAGCATCAGATAATATTTAAAGCTCTTCAGTTAGAGGAGGAATTGCTTGTATGCTACACCACAGATAATGTCAGGAAAATCAAAGAAGCCCATAGGCAAAGGAGGAAAAGAAAATGTGACAAGGATGTTAAAATATGACTGCCTCACAGCTATTGTTTTCATGAATTTACCTTTTAAATGGCAGTGCTGTTTTAACAGTTGGACTTGAGGATTTTGTATGTTTTTTTCCTACAAGCTTTAAAAACTCAAACCGATTTTTAAAGCTATGGTAAATAAGTTCTCTGAACTTAGAGTGATGCTGATAGATATTGCAGTGTAATGGGTTCTAGAGTAGTTTTGGTTTTTTTGGTTTGGTGGTGGTTTGGGTTTGGGTTTTTTGGTTGTTGTTATGTCAATAATCTTCCTTGAAGAAAGAGGAAAAGGTATTAGACTGTGTAGCATTTTAAGCACTTGGAAAAGCAACTGAAGTCTGTCATGATGCAATGTAGAATGTTTATGCATGTACTAAAATTGAAAAAACCAAAATCCACCAACAAAACCACTTTGTGCTTGAAATGTATTTATTTATTTTTCCTGAATTCTGTATTGTTTTGAACTGGTTTATACTTTGTTTCAGGACAGCAGTCTTAAGAAGTATTGTCCTGTTCAATTGTGCTCACTTGTTGCACTGTTGTTTGGTGTCTGTAAGTTGGTAGGATGTTTTTTTAAAAGCTGAATCTGTTTCTTCTACAGACTGCACTGACAGCACTAAGGGGGTACTGTGTTGGGGGAAGGTTGGAGAGGGCATTAGTAGCAATGTCAAAATAAGCTGTTCTTGTGGAGCATCACTCACCAGCAGGCAAATATATTGTTTGAGGACCAAGACACTGTTTTCAAAGTGCTTGGCTTCAGCTGTGATAGCTCATACTGCTGCTTTGTACCATTTTTTGAATTGTGTGACAATCAAAGAATTTCAAAATTAATGTAGTAGCATTTAAAGTGAAGTTTTGAAATTTCTGCTTCTTTAGTTCCTTCTCTATTTGTAAAGAGGTGATAGATGTAAGGGCTTTTTATAAACACATGCATGTGTATAACTGTGTACCTTTTCTTAAATAATTCCCTCCTTCCTCCTAGGGTTAGCACCGGAATTACTGCTCATGTAGTAGAGGTTCTTAAGTAATCCCCTGACAGGGATTAGAGATATATATTAATTTTTAAAAACTAAGGGTTGCTTAATGTATCTGTGTTAGGGAGAAAAGAAGGCTGCTCTTCATTACTGTTTTTTACCCCTTAGTGTGCCAGTAATTTTGTGTTTGTAGTAAAATGTGGGGAGGCTGGGGGAGGACAATTCTGTTTTTCGTTCATGAATTCATTAGCTAAAATACTGTAGCCAAAAAAAAAAAAAAAAAAAAAGGCTACAATCATGTCCTGAGACAGGGGAATCTGGGCCCTGCTTAGGTGTTACTAAGAGGTAATGACTGTTAAATTTTTACTAGGTCAGCACTAGACAAGTGAAGCAAAAATAAAAAGTCAAGTAAATCTATATCCCAGTGAAGTTATAGCTGCATAAGCAAACTGCTAAAAAGGGATGCTCTGGTGGTGAATTGACATGGTGTCGCTGATTGTTCTCATTGTGAAAAAATTTCCTCTTGTCAGCATGTCCCCAGGAGTAACTTGTACCCATTACCCCCCCTCCTCTTTTCCATGTAAAAAGGGACTCTGTTTTCTTTGTCACCACCCTTTAAATACTAGAACATGGTGATAAGGTCTCCCCCTAAGCCTTTCCTCAGAAGCCAGTTCTCTCAGTCTTTCCTCATCTGGCAGGTTTCACAGTTCTTTGATGATCATTGTGGCCCCTCTGTAGACCCTCTTGAGCCTGTCCACATCTTTTTCATATAGCAAGGACCAAAATTGAACACAGTATTCCAGGTGAGGCCTGACAAGGCACTGAGTAGAGTGGGATAATGACTTCTTTAGCTCTGCTGGTGATGCCCTTGTTTATGCAACCCAGCATCCTGTTGACTCTCTGCCACAGCAGCTCACTGTTCCCTCATATAGGGCTCATTGCCCACCAGGACCCCCAGGCCCCTTTCCCAGCCTGTGCTGCACTCCTGGATTATGTTTTCACAGGTGCAAGACCTTACATTTGTCTTTGTTGAACTTCATAAGGTTCTTGTTAGTCCACTCTTCTGGCCTATCCAGGTCTTCCTGCAGGGTGGTTTTCCCTTCCCAAGTGTCTACTTCCCCACTCAGTTTGGTATCATTGGCACACTTCATCAGGGTACGCTTCATCCCATCTTCCAGATCACTTATGAAGATATTAAACAGCAATGGGCCCAATATCGATCCCTGGGGGCCCCCACTTGTGACAGGTTGCCAGTTTGAAAAGGAACTATTTACCACCACCCGCTGGGTGTGGCCTGTCAGCCAGTTCCCCACCCACTGCACAGACCACTTGTCTAGACCATAACACATCAGTTTCTCTAGGAGGAGACTAGGAAAACATATCGAAAACCTTGGGGAAATCCTGGTAGACAGTGTTCATTGCTTGCCTCACATCAACTGAGCAGGTTACTTTGTCATAGAAGGCTATCAGGTTTGTCAAGGACAACTTGCCCTTGTGCTGGCTTTTCCCAATCACATGTTTCATCTGACTTGTGATAGGCCCCAGGAGGATTTGTTCCATAACTTTCCCAGGAACTGAAGTAAGACTGATGGGCCTATAACTTCCTGGATCCTCCTTTAAGCACTTCTTGTAGATGGGGGTGACATTAGCCTTCTTCAGATTCCCCAGTCTTCACAACTTCTCAAAGATCATGGAGAGTGGCCTCACAACAATGTCAGCCAGCTCGTAACACCCTCAGGTGGATATTTTCAAGGCCCATAAATTGTCAGGGTCAAGCTCCTGTAATAGTTCACATACCAACTCTTCCTTCACTGCCGGTGAGTCTGTATTTGCATCCACCTGGATTCTTGTTTCCAAGTCCTGGGGCCCATCAGTGCTGGTAAAGACAGAGGTGAAGAAAGTGTTGAGAACCTTTGCCTTTTCAGTGTTGTTGGTGATTAATTCATCTCTCCTGTTTAGCAATGGACCAATATTTTCCTTCTGTTTCTGCTTGTTGTTTACAGACCTGAAGAGCCCTTCCTTGTAGCTTTTGATGTGTCTGGTCAATTTCAACTCAAGCTGAGCTTTTGCTTTTCTAACTTAATCTTTGCACACCCTGGCAATGCCCTTGTAGCTCTCAAGGTGTATTCATTGGCTTTTCCATCTCTGGTATGTTTCTCTTTTGGTTTTGAGCAGACTCACAAGCTTTCAATTAAGCCAAGGAGGTCTTTTGCTTCACCTACTTCCCTTACCTTTAAAGGAGACAAACTGTTTTTGTGCTTCCATGAAAGTTTTCTTGAAAAGCTCCCAGCACTCGCTAGGTCCTTTATCCTCCATGGAAGCTTCCCATGGAATCCCTCACAACTGAGTTCTAAGCAAGCTGAAATTTGTTCTTCTAAAATCTAAAACCTTTTTCTTAGTACTAATCTTCAGTGTGCACAGCCAGGTCCCAAACACCACAATATTGTAATCACTGCAGCCAAGGCTATCACTAACCAAGTGTAAGGCCTCAAAAACTTGCTCAATGAGCCTCTTAAAAGGGCTTATGTTTCTTTTTTATGTACCCTGAGTTAGATGCATGGGAGAAATACTGACAATATATTCTCAAGAGGTCAAAACAACAAAAATACTGGCAACTTCAGAAAATCAGAGAACTTTGGCAGAAGTTTAGAGCAGCATTCAATCAACATAAAACATTTCACAAAGCATTAACTTTGCCCATTCAACTTAGCAAACACCAAGCCCATCCAATTTTAAGTTACTCAAAACTCCAAGAAGAGGAAATTAGAGGAAGGAGAAGAAAGAAAGAAAAGATATAGAAAAGAATGAATACAGCTACCACTCCTGGTTCCAGCAGTGATATAAAATCCAAGGAAAGGTAGGGTCAAGACATGTGCTTGCCTCATGCTTTGGTTTAAGTACCCTTTGACTTTCCTGGGCCCTTCCCCCAGGTGGGAATTCCGGTTATCTGGCCACTTAGGACCTGGGTTAGGGGCTCCAGAGGTGGGATGCAGAGCATTGCCTCCAGTGTGCCAGTGATTGGCAGCCACTCCAGGACTGGTATACAGGTCCGGGAGGCGGGTGTGGGTGTGTGTGTGTGCAGAGCAGGGCATCGCCTCACCAGAGCAAGGCCAGACCTGCCCCTTCCCCCCACACATGCACCCAAAATGTTTCAAGCCAGCAGTACCACGCCATGGCTCAAGACATTGACCGGGACCACAGTAATGGTACCTTTCCTCTCGTGGCAGCAGTGGGGTCCTAATCTAGCAGACAGAGGAGAAAGGAGAGGAAAGTATACAGGAAATCATATAATGGACAATTGCTTTTTCAGTAATCAAAAGCATAAGTCTAGTCAATATAAAAATTTCCTTCTATGCAAGTCATCGCTCCCCATCCCAGTGAGTCTCTAAAATTGCAGGCAATTTTGTGTGGTGCCAACCAGGATCCAGGGGGAGAGTTCATTAAACCAATGTTTTGGCTGCAATGACCAAAGAGTCCAGAAGACTGGTTGGCAATTTCCTTCATGTTTCTTGATATTGTATTCTTCTTCGGTGAGGTCTAGTATTTTACATATTCCTTGCTCATTAATAACATATCAAGCATTAGACAATTTAATAAAGCTATTTTTGGTACTTGCTGGACTTGTAAGCTGAGCTCCAAAACAGCATGGTGTAAGGCCCCAAACAACTTGCTGAAAGGGGCTTACAGAGGTTCCTATACTCTGAGTTAGATGCATGGGAGAAATATCGACTAGATATTCTCAAGAGGTCAAAATTACTTTACTGGCAAAATATAGAAAATCAAGGAACTTTGTCAAAAGTTTTAGTACAACATCCAATCAACATAAAACACTTCTCACAGCTATATTTTGGCTCATTCAACTAAGCAAACTCTAAACTTAAACCCATTCAATGTTAAGTTACCCAAAATGTTCCAAGAAGAGGGAATTAGAAGAAGAGAAAGAAAAGAGATAGAAAAACACACATATAACAACCAACTCCTGGGTTAAGGTATTGTCCAGATAGAAACTCCAAGAGCAGGGTAGGGTCAAGACATGTGCTTGTCTCATGTACAGCCTTAAATACCTCTGAGCCTTTGTGGCCCCCCCCCCCCCCCCGCTTCCCAGGTTGGACTTCTGGGGTCATCCGGCCACTCAGGAGCTGGGTTAGGCAGAGTGGAGCACTGCCTCCGGTGTGGCAAATGATTGACAGACACTGTGGGTCTGGGATGCTCTAGGGCTGGGGGGTGTGGGGCAGGACACTGTCTCCCCAGAGCAAGGCCTGACCTGCCCTCTCCCACACACACAGGCATAATTTTTACTGTAATCTCTTACTACTGAGTTGCGGTGAAAAATAAAAACCTTACAATTCCGATAGATTTGTAAATTTGGTATGTATTTCAGCGCCGGGCGCATGCCAGGCTTTTCCCTTCAATGGGCATGAGCGCCCCTTGAGGATTCTCGATCCTTTTTATTGCCCCGTACCAATTTACATACACGTAAGATCTCACAATAGGTTCATGCATATTAATTCTGCTGATTTCTCGTCACAATTTGCAGTGGGCTGTTTGTACAGAGAACTCTTCAATCCCTTTGTTCATTTCTTGCAGACTTCACTTTGGTTTTTTCTTGTTAGTTTTCAGAGTTCAAGGGGCCCGTCTTATCTCTTCACCTTGGAGAGTACATTCTTTCTTCTTGGCTGGGATGGTTTTGTAATAAACGCCAATCACTTGGTTTTTAAAATTTATAAAGGTTTAATAAAAATAAAATGGAAAAAAATAATACAAGTATAGTAATAAAGATTAAACAATTAGAGTTAGGACAATTAAAGAGACAATAACAGCAAAAAGTTACAGCCCGGGCTGGGTACCTCTCTCTGGATAAAAGTGAGCCAGGAGAAGGACCCCAATAAAAGAGAATTCCCTCTTTAAGAGGGGTAACCTGTTGCACACACAAAGCACTTCATGAATATGCATATATTTATTTAAAACAAGAAATTCATCCGGTACTTGTTGAGGAATTCCTGTTTATCCCAGGCGCCTTGAAGTCTAAGTCGAGTTTGGAGAAGTTTGGTTTTTTGTTGATAAGGAAAGCCATAAATTCCTCTCCTCTGGAAGATTTAGGGGTTTCTGTAATTGTTATCTCTGTGTGAAGAATTTCTAGATTATCTTCTCCTTCTCTTGAGCAAAAAGAATACCACACACACATATTTTCTATTTTAACTACCAAAGCTTAATTTCAATTACAAAACTACATTTACTATATTATTAAAATGTTACTACAGCATAACTTTCCAACCTAGCATAATACATATAGTAAATATCTGCGTAGAGCCATATAATATGCATTTTTCACAATCCTTCCTCTTTCTTTTTATAATTACTTTGGCTCGAGCAATATTTACTGCTTTCTAGTCTTCATTTTTCGTTCATTTTCTTCATAAATCAATCTAGCTTCTTGAAAGGGGTCTTCTATATTATTTTGTTTCTTTAATACCATAATCTTTTGCACCGTTTTTGTTGTATCCAATTTTTGATCCATGGTCACTAATTGCATGCCTTGAACTACACTGGTGATAAGTCGAATGAAACAGGGGATCAAACAAGGAAGAAATATTAGACCAGCTATAGCGCATAACAGGAAGAAGCCTAGCTTTTTCCACCATTCTATTCCCAACACGTTATCCCACCAGCTAGTATTCAGCATTGGTTCCCACCTTTGAACTGGTACATGGGCTATTTTTCTGATATCATTGACTATATCTAGGACAGCATCCCCGTTGTCATCTATTTTTAAACAGCAATCTGATGTATTGAATTTTCCACAAACACCCCCTTCTTCAGCTGATAGATAATCCAAAGCCAACCTGTTCCGATACACTGCTGCTCTGATTTGGGTCTGTTGTCTTGACATTAATGCCATTGCCCGACCAGTTTTGTTTGTTATTATTTCTACAGCGGCTTGGAGTCTTATAATGCGATTTAACATGTAAATTGGGGTTCGATATCCCCAACTCCCATCTTGTGCCCAGGTGGCTGGCCTATGTTTCCAATATACGTTCAGGGGGCCATTCCTCGTCTCCCCATGTTTGGAACCCTCCAATTAAGTCTCTCTTGTTTCTTTTTAGATCCTCATAAACTGGTATCCCTAAGTCATCCCCTTCAGGCCCTGGCAAAAGAAAAAATCCTGGCTGTATGACTCCCAGAGTACAGCTCCCTTTCCACTGAGAGGGAAGTTTTGGGTATGCCCTTTTTCCACATATCCAGAATAAGCCATCTGGAGCTTTTCAATAGTCAAATTTTCGCTCATCTATATTCTCCCAAAATTTAGAAATCTCTGGGATGCCAACGTAAGGATTTTTTCCTGTATCATTACACTGAAAAGGCCTGATTTTATTATTATAATCACAATTTCCTTTTTTTTTGTTACTTTTTCCTGGGTCCAATACATGGTAGGTTCTTCTGGGACCCACCATACAGAAGTTCCATTACTGACCTTATATCTTTTACAGGGAGTTTTTCCTACTTCATGAAGGAACTTTTTCCCATTGCGCCAAAGACATTCTTCCCCTATGACTACTGAACTCAAAATCCACCCCTCTGGTCGGTTTTCTCCCCTTATACTTGTCTGGTTCCACTTAAGGAGCTCAATTGGGCCTAAGCTGCTGCCTTTCCATGGCCATTCTTCTGACATCAGGGCCCCTCCACAGACCCAACAATTGGTTATGTTAAGTTCCTTACTTATTCTTTCCCCCAATTCTACAAACTGATTTTTACACATCCTTGAAACATCTATCTCTTTTTCTAATTGTTGTTCCAGTTTTGTATACAAATTGTCAAGTGAGATTGGTACAGGTTTAGGTGGTGGTGCCGGCTTAGCCTTTTTGTTTATCAATTGCTCTTTTACCAAATCCTGTGCTTTATTCCCAATAGCGTATGTGAAACAAATCCATTTTTTCCCTTTTGGTCATTCACTTCCCATCCTGTTACCACTTATTCCTAAATTCTCAGTAATCCAGTACTTTTGTCCATTGTGCATGCAGTTTCCTAATCTGGATGGGTTATAACAGTGACTGTTGACATGAGTGTGCGAGATAAAAAAGGAGCCTTGGTGTCTTTCCATATACAGCTTCTGGTAACACCTGTAGCATGGCTTTGTCAATATCCCAAAAGGGAAAAGACAGAAAATGAGTGACAGAAAAAGGAGAGGTCCAGTATGGCTTATACTCCCACCTCCCATGCCTATGGGGTTGCAACCCACAGCAGGTGTATGTGATCTTCTTGGTGGCGATTATAGAGGCCAATCTGGTCTTGCCCTCTCTTCTCTTGTCACTTTCTCTTAGCTAATTTCCAGGCAAATCGTTTTTGACACTCCTTAACGGTGGTCTCCCACTGTTCCTCAGCTATTTCCCATTCAACAGGCACTAATAATTCCCATCCACAAAACAAAGTTATTATTTCAGTTGTTTCGAGCTCTGCTTGGATAGGGGATCTAGTTGACACTCGATACTTCTTGCAATGGGGGCGTCGCTTGTGTGAACTACAATACCAATTATTCCCACAATTCAAACATTTACATTTAACCCAACTAAAATGCCCAGTATTTGGGTGAATCAAACAGGGTATATTACGTGGCACTGATTGAGGTTGTAATTCGCCCTCCTCTTTGTATAAATCACAGGCTAAGGCCAAAATACAGGAGTTTTCTGTCCGAAACAGTCCTGACCCTCCTGTCTGTGGTGGCAGTATTCTTTCCCAAGGAGGGTACTGGAGGGGCCTCAAAGTTTGTCCACGCGGTATTTGAAACCACTGATGTAAGCTCGGTCTTACTTCCCAGTCAGGTGTGATCCTGTGTATATTTCTTGGATCATTCAGGTCTTCCCAGTTCATTACCACCCATTCCCTGTTTAAGAGTCAATTTTATATCACCTGGTTCAGAGGTTATCGTCCACTCCTTAGGTTCTTCCACAGGTCCTTTGATTCTGCTGGCGTGGATCCACCCTCGTTCCCTGGTCTGGATCGCAGCCTCGGTCGTCAGCAGTACCTGAAAAGGACCTTCCCATTGTGGAGTTAAAGATTGTTCTTTCCATGTTTTTACCAACACCCATTCCCCTGGGTGAATATTATGAATTTTAAAGTCTAAAGGTGTGGTTTGGGGGATTATTCCTTTTAACCTCAAATTTTCAAGAGTTTTTGCAATGGTGTTAATATATCCTTTAACACTCTTTTCCCCTACCTCATAGGTAGCATTTTCATGTTGGGTGGTCAGAAAAGGTAATCCAAACATCATTTCATAAGGTGACACTCCCAGGTCTGACCTGGGTTGTGTTCGGATCCTCAGTAAGGCTAAAGGTAGGCATTGTACCCACGACATTCGGGTTTCAACTATTAATTTAGTTAAAGTTCTTTTTAGAGTCTGGTTCATCCTCTCTACTCGGCCGGAACTTTGTGGATGCCATGGGGTGTGTAGCTCCCATTTTATCCCTAAGGTCTGAATTAATTGTTGTAACACTTTTGACGTAAAGTGTGTTCCTCTGTCCGAGTCTATCCTATTAACCATTCCATATCTTGGAATAATCTGTTCCAAAAGGGTTTTACTTACCCTGTTGGCTGTGGCCTTGGCAGTGGGAATCGCTTCCACCCAATGAGTTAGATGGTCTGTTATTACTAATAAATACTTCCATCTTTGAACTTGAGGAAGTTCAGTAAAATCTACTTGGATACTTTGAAATGGTCTAAGAGCTAATTTCTGACCTCCCAATGTGGTTTTCCTCATTACCTTTTTATTTATCCTTTGGCAAGTTATACATTTTTCAGTTACTTTCTTTGCTATCCCAAAAATCCCAATACACCCATAGTTCCTTAGAAAATGATCACACAAAGCCTGAGTACCCCAGTGAGTTTTCTGATGCATGTTTTCTAATATTCTTCTAGTAAGTATTTTATTAAGTAATTGTCTTCCATCAGGAAGTTTCCATTTCCCTGATTCATCTTGTTCAGCTCCTATCTCCTTTAATTCTTTTTCCTCTGCTTCACTAAATTTTGGAATTTCCAGTTTCTCCTCATTTGGAGTTAATATTAGCATAACTCTTTCAGTTCCATTTTCTGCTGCATCCTTAGCTTCCTGGTCCGCCAAGTTATTTCCTCTTACTTCTGGAGTCACTCCCTTTTGGTGACCCTTAATGTGTACTACAGCTATCTCTTCTGGTAATTTTAATGCTTCTAAAACCTCTAAAATGAGCCCCTCATGTACTAATCCTTTTCCCCTTGAATTAAGCAATCCTCTTTCTTCCCAAATTTTTCCAAAGGTATGTACTACTCCAAAGGCATACCTTGAATCAGTATATATAGTTCCCTTTTTGTGTGCTAAATATTCCAGTGCCCTTTTTAGAGCATATAATCCACCGGTTTGAGCTGACCAGTTTGAAGGTAATTTCCCCTTTTCAATAGTTTGCATGTTTTTCCCATCAACTACTGCAAAGCCTGACATTCTTTTTCCTTGTAGACACCTGGAGGAACCATCCACAAAAATTATCTCCCCTTCTGAAAGGACTTGTTCTTCAAGGTCTTCTCGAACTTTTGTTTGGTACTGGATAATTTCTAGACAATCATGTATTAGATTATCTGTTGGTACACTATAACCTTTTGGAATATTTAACAAACAGGTTATTTCTGCTCCAGTATCTACCACAAATTCAAATTCTTCTTCTTGGGGACCTACTTTTAAAGTTATCACAGGCTCTAGATGGTATCTGTCCCCTAGAAAAGAGAGCCTTGGACATCCCTATTCTTCTTCTGTGCTCATCTCTTTGAAGATTTTCAGATCTTTTGCCCGCTTAGGACAGTCCCTCCTATAATGTCCTTCGCCCTGACAGTAAAAACAGACATTCCTAAAATGCTCCTGAGGTTTGGTTTGTATTGGGGTTTTATTCTTTTCTGTACCCCTGTCTCTACGGCCTTCATATTTAGGAGTAATGCCTGTGTGTTTTTGATTTTTCTTGTAATTGTTTTCTCTCATGGTGACTGCCATAATTTTTGCCTTCAGTTTAGCTTTTTCTTCATCCCTCCGGACATAAACTTTCTGAGCTTCCTTCAACAAGTCATGTAATGGTTTATCATGCCAATCCTCAATTTTTTCTAATTTCTTTCTAATATCTGGCCAAGCGTTTGTAACAAAGATAATCCTTAACAAAGCTTTTCCCACATCAGTTTCAGGATCTATTCCGGAATATTGTTTTATATTTCTCCTAAGTCTGTCTAACCATTCAGTTGGAGTCTCTTATTTCCCCTGCTGTGCCTCAAAAGCCTTTTTAGCATTTTGCCCTCGAGGTGCCGCCCGTTTTATTCCCTTGATTGTTGTATTGCGATAGTCATTCATAAGTTTTCTCCCCTGCTCACTATTTTGACCCCACCCCGGAGGTTCAGTTGGCATTATTTCTTCTCCAGAGGGCCCCTGTGGATGTTCCTTATTCCAGGCTTTTATGCCTGCAACTCTGATCATCTCCCTTTCTTCCTGAGAAAATAGTATCTTCATTATAGACTGCATCTCTTCCCAAGTGTAAATGTTTGGACCTAAAAATTGGTCCAGTTGTTCAGCTGTGCCAATGGGATCTTCTAAAATCCCTTGGATTTCCTTTTTAAAATTTCTGACTTCGGAAGAAGTCAGGGGAACATTCACAAATCCAGTCCAACCCCCTCCCATCGGGACCTCTCTCAGTGGAAATAGACCAATTTCTTTCTCCCCGTATTTTTCTGTAGCCTTATTTTCGTGTGGTGAGGAAAAATCAGGAGAAAGCTGCCTCTTAACTGCACCTCTAGTATTTTTATAAGGAGCATCTTCCAGGGACAGGGAGCTCCTTGGAACCGGAGCTGCGGTTTCCAAGGGAACGGGACTCGGGGCAGGAAGGGCGGTGTGAGGAGGACATACCATAGAGGCCAGGTCCTCCAGAGGCGGAGCACGGGCGGGGTTTGCTGCCGTAGCTGCTGAAGGGGGAAGCATTTCCGGGGGATACCGGATGAGAGTGCGGTTAGCCTCCACGTGGCTCATGGCGGCTGAGACGGCCGCTCCCGGCAGAGGCAGGGCAGCGGCGGCAGCGCCCAGTGTAGCCGGAACGGGCAAAACCGCGGGGGATGGGGCCGAGAAAACCGCTGCGGGAGAAGCGGCCAGAGACGGGACAGCCGGGACTAACGGGAGCCCGCCGGGCGCGGCCGGCGGACCAGCCGCGGGCGAACCGGGCAGGATGGGGGAGGGGGTCGGTCGGGCAGCCGCGAGCAGCGAGGCGGGGGCCGGTACCGAAGCGGCAGGCGGCGAAACCGGGACCGGGAGGGCCACCGCAGGCAGCGGGACGGGAACCCGCAGAGCCGCCGCCGCGGGCACGGGAACCGGGGCAGGAACACGCGGCGAGCCAGAGCCCGGGGTGGGCGCAGGCACCGGGACAGGCACCGGCACCGGGGCCGGCGGAGCTGAGGGAAGCAGCTCGCTGGGACCCGAAACCGGTGCTGGGGCCGCAGGCGGTGCAGGCGCGAATGGGAAGGGAGGAGGTAACATTTCTAAAGGATCCCATTCTTTTCTTTTCCTCTTTTTTCCTCTTGCTCCCCTCCCTTCTCTTTCCCTTTTTTCCTTTCTTGTTTTGTTTCGGGGATTTCTGATACCTTAAAGATTTTAGTTTCCTAAAATCCCCTGTCCAACACGTGGCATATTATCTTTTTTCTGAATTAAACGGTTCCTTTGAGTTTACAAATACATTTAAAGCCTGACAAATCCATTTCTCAAAAGAACCATATCTAGGCCAATAAACGTGGTCAGATCTTATTTCCTTTGTTGGCCATTCAAGCATACAAAATTGTATCATCTTTACTTTGTCCTTTTTTCTTGCACAAGGGCTTTTTTTTTTTTTCCCCAGTTGGCTAACATAACTCCCAGCGGACTATCTTGGGGTATTTCTGTTGATAATTTCTTACTCCTTTTTTTCTCACACTACTTTTCCATACAATACACTTTCCTCTGAGGAACTATAATAAAGCTTAAAATAAACAATCTGCGTTACATATACTTTCATTCGTCCCCATTCACTCAAGTTTATTTTTCACTTACTCACACACACAACAAAACGACCACAACAACAAGGTACCTTTTATTTTTCAACACACCTATTACACTTTTAGGTGTCCCTGGCCAGTACCGGTGTTCTTGGATACCCCTCAATCCGGCTGTGTTGTTCCCAACCCCAGATTCTCTCGGGTGTACCCTCACTCCGGCAAAATTTTACTCAGTCCTGGGTGCTCTCGAAGATTAATATCTCAACCCAGCAGCAACCCTGGGTGCTCTTGAAGATTAATATCTCAACCCAGCAGACTTTTATTCAACCCTGGGTGCTCTTGAAAATTAATATCTCAACCCAGCAGCAACCCTGGGTGCTCTTGAATATTAGTCCCGCAACCCAGCCCATTCAATTCAACCTAGCAAAAAAATTTTAAAGGCCCCCCTTTTTACCTTCTTATTTTCCCTAATGGATTATACCAGGAACACCCTCGGCTTCTTCTCTCCAAGGGGTCCCACTCCTTCCCCGAGACCCAATCTAAATTTTCCCCCAGGGGGATTCTCTCACTCTTTTATCATTCGCTTCGTCTCTGTACTGGCCGCTTTTCTCGCGAAAAAGACGGAAACGCAGCATAGGAGACTACCGCTCTCACTTAGCAGGTCTGGGGTAACCAGCCCGCCTCTCATTCACACACATTCATCCCCCCCTTATCCACCCCATTCACACATTCATCCCAACAAATACTTACCTATCCCTTGTCCTTGGGTCTTTGTTCTTCGTGTACACTTTGGTCTTAGGGGCTAATTACCGCGGTTTAGGAATTCTTTCCCCTTTCTTTGCTTTATTGTCTCTTTTTGTCCATCGGATCGTAACCTGCGGTCTGTGGTCACACCAGGGGAACAGAGCGAGGCTGCCTAATCAGGGCAGGACGCGTCTTCTCACTCTAATTCTCCTACAGCACCCACAGCGAGGTATTAATAACCATCCTCTGCTACCATTTGTAATAAATGCCAATCACTTGGTTTTTAAGATTTATAAAGGTTTAATAAAAATAAAATGGAAAAAAATTAATACAAGTATAGAAATAAAGATTAAACAATTAGAGTTAGGACAATTAAAGAGACAATAACAGCAAAAAAGTTACAGCCCGGGCTGGGTACCTCTCTCTGGACAAAAGTGAGCCAGGAGAAGGACCCCGATAAAACAGAATTCCCTCCTTAAGAGGGGTAACCTGTTGCATACACAAAGCACTTCATGAATATGCATATATTTATTTAAAACAAGAAGTTTGTCCGGTACTTGTTGAGGAATTCCTGTTAATCCCAGGCGCCTTGAAGTCTAAGTCGAGTTTGGAGAAGTTCGGTTTTTTGTTGAAAAAGAAAGCCATAAATTACTTTCCTCTGGAAGATTTAGGGGTTTTGTAATTGTTATCTCTGTGTGAAGAATTTCTTGATTATCTTCTCCTTCTCTTGAGCAAAAAGAATACCACACACACCTATTTTCTATTTTAACTACTAAAGCTTAATTTCAATTACAAAACTACATTTACTATATTATTAAAATGTTACTACAGCATAACTTTCCAACCTAGCATAATACTGACACGTGGAGCCAGACTCTAAAACTCAGAGACAGAGTGAGTTTTAAAGTAGGTATGTTTATTCGGCCGGACGCATGTGGGACATTTCCCCAAATACATGCGTGCCCCTTGCTTACACACGTGTTCTTTTATCCCCTGGAGTGTTACATATGCATTAAGTTTTCCCCATGGGTCATTTCCTGGCTCCCCTCCCTCTCCGCTCTCTATGCTAATCAGCTTGTCAGTCCTCTGCGCCTGCGCAGCTGTCTCTGGTGGTTGTCCCAGGCTTCGGGGGTCGTAAAAGGGATGAAGTAAGAATGGTCTTCTTCAGGCTGACTTTTCGACCCCACTGCTTTGCACATGCCCATTGATTCCTTGGCCACGGTCCAAGCCAGGGGTCAGGATCCATCTGTTTCCAGAACATAAGGGGCCCCATTTTTCAGTTGTCTTTACACCCTGTATCCTGTTTTCCATATACATTCCTTCTCCTTATCAGGTCTCTCCTTGTTGCTCTGCACGTAGTCTCTTCCTTTCCCATAGGCCAGGATACGGTATATTCTCATGTAACCTAAGGATGTGGCCCTAAGCAATATTCATTATTTTATATGCCTATTACTATTCAATACCTTCTAATTTCTATGATTAATATCTTCTAGTTCTAACCCCATGTTTCAGTCCCCCCTTTTCAGCAAAATAGTAAATTCTTTTACTTAGTACAAGCTCCAATCTCTACGATATGTGTCTCCCAATGCTTTACCATGAATCTGGGATAAAGAGGTTAGTATTGTTATTCGTTGTAACAATTTGCAATTCCAAATGAGTATCACAAAGGATAGTGTTAAACTTATACCCACTAATATTAGTAAAATAATAATGGGGTGGCATAATTTATTTAGGATTCCAGTTGCAGTGGGCGACCATCCAAAAAGTGAATCCCACCAACTGTGACTTGCATCGTTTCACTCTTTGCAGAACCTTGCTTATTTCTTTTATGTCATGATGGACAGTAATTAAGGTTTTCTCCCCAGTTTTTTGAATATTCTTCAGGATTTTGACAAGGTCCTGATGTTTGATTAATTGTCAAAATAAAGTGAGGTTCATTCCAATAGGCGTGGGTGACAACCTGTGGTACATCTTATTGTTGGCATTAATTAGCTGATAAGACACAACTGGTGCCAAATACAGAAAGTCACACCCTGAAATCCTAACAAAGTTGCAAATACAAAAGTTAATTCTTACTGAGCAAAGTTACATTACCCTTATCTATTTCTATAAAGTACACGCAGTTCTCAAACATACACAACCTTGACCAATATATACAAGTACAGTCCTTTGATTCGTATCCGGATGAATCTCAAAGTGACAAACACCTTGTTCAGTATCAAGACATATATCTTGAGCATCGATTGTGTTACTCTCACAAATGAACCCCTGTTGTTCCCGGGTAACGCAAGATTCTAGATTCACAGTTTGCCATTTTTCACCCACTCTCCGTGCCCATGCCCTGTGCTCTGAAGGGTAGAGCACTGACTGCTCATGATTCAGTCCCAGTGCTATAATAGGATGAATAACATAAACTGTGGCATTGCGTATGGTGAGCACAAAGGCAGTAACTACGTTGTCAGTCGAGTCATAGGTAAAGTTTACCAAAGTCCACCAAGACTGAAATTTCTTCTCAAAATCCATAGCGCTGTCCCACACGGCCTTTCAAATCTCAATTGGAAAGGCTCCTTTGCTTCCTTCCCTTATAATTGAGGCAGCTGTTGATTGCAACCATAATTGTGCCTGTATACAGCTAAGGGCCAGAGACACATTATCCTGAACCATAGCAAGTGCATCTATGATTGACCCATGGTCTTGGTCCTCTGCCTTTTTCAACCTTGGCAGTATTCTCGAGACCTGCCACTGACTGGTTCCCAATGCTAACAAAGATGACTGTAAAGGTTGTTTTAATTTAGTTAAATCACTTGTTGCAGTGGCTAATTTGTTCATTAATATTTCAGAATCAATTCCGTTTAGGACTCCCAGCCCTGTCCCTAATATTCCAGTCAGATCTCTTCGCATTCTGCTTCCAGTATATGCTTGTTTCTGCAGCCAGGTCATCCAAGCTTCAAAGGACGTTTTAAAAAAGGGAGAGCAGGCTGGTTGAATTTCAGAGATGTTAGTTTGCATTAGTAATTCAACACGCTTAAGAGACCATTCTGGGTTAAACAATAATTGCTGTTGGCCTGTATTTCTTATTACATATGGGCCGATTTTGTAAATTTCAGGTCCAGGCCCAAGAGGCGTGATTTGGGTTTGGGCTGGGGTCATGGGCTCAGTTGTGGCATTTATTTTAAACTTGAAGGAGAGGCCAATGGTATCCTGGGCCCAGAGACAAACTACCTCAACAGTCTGTATTAATGTAAAGTTACACCAACAGTCTATTTCACTTGAACGACTACAAACCTCCCAGTTTTCGTCCGTGGGAGATGTTAAAACACTAATTTGGGTTGCTCTCCTATGATCGGTTCCATTGATCATCCGACACCCTATCCTAATTTCTTCTCCTATGGTTCCTTGAAGTGACCATATTCTTTGTCTCTGCCACTCTTGTCTTTCGTATGCTTGGTTTCTGTGCATGACTACAGTTGATAGATTCAGACTTTTTATGTCAGAGTATTTTCCCACGGATCCAGTGTAACAAGTAAAGGCTTGGGACCAAGGCCATTCAGCATTACTCTGGCTAGAGGTGGGTTTTAGTTCTAGGATTGTGATTAGGGTTGCTAACAAAACAATTCTCCTGGTTAGACTTCTGCAACCTAAATTGCTAAACACCCCCGACCACAATATACTCATTTTGTTCGAGTGAACTTTAGTTACAGTTCATTATCACCCAATGTTACTTTCCAAGGGGCCTCAGGAGCTTTCTTTACTCGAGAGTGGTGAATCCAGGTGTTCTGCTCTTGGATCTTAATCGCAGTGAAAGTGGTGAGAAGCACTTGGAACGGTCCTTCCCACTGCGGCTCCAAGGTCTTTTCTGTAAGAGACTTGACATACACATAATCCCCAGGCTGTATGTCATGCACTGGTCCATCTAGCCCTCTGCTCTGAGTTCCAGCCACGTGTTTTTCAATTTCTCTGAGCTGCTTACCTAAGGCCACCATGTAAACAGCCAGCCTTTCTTCCCCAATTTGGGTGGATATTCCCTTCTGTACACCATATGGTCTCCCATAGAGCATTTCAAAGGGGCTCAGCTTTGTTTTGGTTCTGGGCTTAGTTCGGAGTCGCAACAATGCTAGTGGGAGAGACTGGGGCCAAGGCAAATTAATTTCTTGCCCTAGTCTCACAATTTGTTGCTTAATCAAATGATTCATTTTTTCAACTTGGCCACTTGACTGGGAGCGATATGGTGTGTGAAGTTCCCAATCTATGCCCAGAAGCTGACTGACCTGTTGTACTATTTTAGAAATAAAATGAGGTCCCCTGTCTGAGGATATTGTGGCTGGAACTCCAAAGCGTGGTATTATTTCTTGTAACAGCACCTTTGTTACCTCCCGAGCTTTTGCAGTCCTGGTGGGGAAAGCCTCTGGCCATCCTGAAAAGGTATCTGTTAGTACCAACAAATATCGATACCCCCCTTTTCTTGGCAGTTCTGAAAAATCAATTTGCCACTGCTGACCAGGTCCATGGCCCTTTCCAATTTGGCCAAGTTTTGGTTTAGGGGTATTCTTAGGGTTAGTCTGGAGGCAAAGTTCACACTGCCTGGCTACCTGAGTGACAGTGGCATATAAGTTCCTAGCAATGATTTTTCCAGTCAAGTAGTTATGCAGGGCATCAATTCCCCAGTGTGTTTTCTGATGTCCCTCTTTTACTAATGACCATAATAAATGGGAGGGGATAACTAGTTTCTTTTCTGCTGTAACAGCCCATCCCTCTTGGTTATACGTTCCCTTTTCATCTTCAATTAGCTTTCTGTCCTTCTTATCATACACTGGCTTACCTTCTAGGGAGATTTGGCCATCAGGAATTAAGGGTCCCTCCACTGTTACCTCACCTTTTGCTGCTTCTTTTGCCTCTCTGTCCGCCAGCTCGTTTCCCTCCCCCAATTCTGAGTTTCCTTTTTGATGTGCTTTAATGTGCATGATTGCCACCTTTTCAGGCAGTTGGACTGCTTCCAATAGTTGTAGTATCTCTTGCGCATGTTTAATGTTCTTTCCCTGTGAGTTTAATAGTCCTCTTTCTCTCCAGATAGCCCCATGGGCATGCACCACTCCAAATGCATATCTTGAATCTGTATAAATGTTTATTCTTTTTCCCTTTGATAACTCTAATGCCTGAGTCAGGGAAATTATTTCTGCCTTCTGTGCGGAGGTACCTGCTGGTAATGGTCCTGATTCGATTAGATCCCTTGATGTGGTAACTGCATACCCAGCATGTCGCTTTCCATTGATGACGTAGCTGCTTCCATCAGTGAACCAGGTTTCCGCGTCATCCAGAGGGGTGTCCTTCAGGTCTGAGCGGCTGGAATAAGTGGCTTCGATGGTCTCCAGGCAATCGTGATGAATTGGTTCTCCTTGGTTCCTACTGAGAAAGGAAGCTGGGTTGACAATGTTAGTTACCACTATCTCAACATCATCTCGTTCTACCATGATAGCTTGGTATTTCAGAAATCGTTGTGGGGAGAGCCAGTGGCCACCCTTGGTTTCTAGGACTGAGGATACTGTATGAGACACTAGCACAGTCATCTTCTGGCCCAGGGTGAACTTACGGGCTTCCTGAATGTTCAGTACAACTGCGGCCACAGCTCTGAGGAAACCTGGCCATCCTTTCGCTGCTGCATCTAGCTGTTTAGAAAGGTAAGCAACTGCCCTTCTGTATGGGCCCAGGTCCTGTGCCACTATTCCCAGGGCAATTCCCTGTTTCTCATGAGAGAAGAGAAAGAATGGTTTACTCACGTCTGGAAGTCCTAGAGCTGGAGCTGACATGAGGGCCTTTTTCAGCTGACCAAAGGCCTGTGTGGTTTCTTTTGTCCACTGAAGGTCTCTGCTTCCATTTGCAATGAGTGAATACAGAGGTTTCACGAGCAATCCGTAGTTGTATATCCATAGTCTGCACCATCCTGTCATACCCAGGAATGTTCTCAGTTCCTTTATCGTCTGAGGTTTTGGGGTTTGGCATATTGATTCTATGCGTTCTTTCCCCAAAGTCCATTGTCCAGCACTGATTTCATACCCCAGGTAGATCACCTTCTGTTTCACCACCTGAGCCTTTTTCTTTGACACCCTATATCCCAGGAGCCCCAAAAAGTTTAAAAGGCTTACCGTCCAAGCTACGCACCCTTCTTCTGTGGGGGTGGCTATGAGGATGTCATCTACATACTGCAACATTTTGCCTTCTCCTGGTGGGGCTTCCCAGGATTCCAAATCCTTTGCGAGTTGTTCTCCAAACAGGGTGGGCGAGTTTTTGAAGCCTTGTGGTAAAACTGTCCATGTGAGCTGAGTTTTGCGTCCACTTTTGGGATTTTGCCATTCAAATGCAAAAATTTTCTGGCTGGTTTCATGGAGAGGGAGGCAAAAGAAAGCATCCTTCAAATCTAAAACAGTGAACCAAGTTAGTTCTGGTGTTAAACATGTCAACAAGGTGTAGGGGTTGGCTACCACAGGGTAGAGATCCTCAGTGATCTTGTTAACAGCCCGTAAATCCTGCACGATCCGGTATGTCCCATCAGGTTTGCGGACAGGCAGGATAGGAGTGTTAAAATCGGACTGGCATTCTTTCAATAATCCCAGCTGTAAGAAATTTTCCATTATCGGGCTAATTCCTTCTCTATCTTCTCTCCTCAAGGGATACTGCTTCATTCTAACTGGTTGTTTTCCTTCCTTGAGCCTAATTTGTATTGGTGGTGCATTTTTTGCCCTCCCTGGTACATTGGAGGCCCATACTCCTGGGAAGACTTGATTCAGAATCTCTTCACTAATTTCTTCTTTAGCCTTAATGGTTGTCAGTATTAAGCTCAGCACTTCTACATATTTTTGTTCATTCACCTCCAGAATAACTTCCCCATTTTTAAATGAAATAGTTGCCTCCAGTTTCTCCAATAAGTCTCTCCCTAGGAGAGATTCTGGGGAATTGGGCATGTATAAGAATTTATGGATGCCCCACTGTTTTCCATATTTGTATTTGAGTGGCTTGCAAAAATATGCTATCTCAGGTTGGCCAGTTGCTCCCCTGACCCTGACATAATCATTCCCTACTGGCACCAGAGCTTTGTTTAAAACTGAAAATGTTGCTCCTGTATCCACCATGAATTCCACCTCTTTCCCTTCCTCCTCCAGTTTCATTTTTATAACCAGCGGATCTCCTGGGGTAAGGTCCCCCGGTCCCCTTCAATCACTTTCTGTGTGAGCAACCACCACCTCCCTTCCCCGGTTCCCTTTCCCATTTCCTTTTCGTTCAGGGCACTCGTTTTTCCAGTGTCCAAGTTTTTTGCAATTTGCACACTGATTTTTACCCAACCAGGGTGGTCCTTGTCTAGGTGGTCTTTGTCTCTGCCCTCCTTTATTTTCTTCTTTTACTACAGCCATTAATTTTCTCATTCCTTGCCTATATCCTTCTTCTTGATTGCTGAAAACCCTCCATGCTTCTTCTAGCAAGACCTCCAACTTCCTTTCCTCTCCCCTCTCGAGTCTCTGAAGTTTCCTCCTGATATCTTGACTAGATTGCCCTAAAAATAAACTTGCTAGCTGCTGTGTCCCTACCTCTGATTCAGGATCTAATGATGTATAATGACGCATTGTGTCTCTTAAGCGATCCAAAAACTCAGAAGGACTTTCAGAGGGATTCTGTTTAATTGCATATAAAGCTGACCAATTTATAGTCTTGGGGATGGCCCGCTCCACCCCCTTTACTATCCATTCTTGGTAGTGACGTAACTTTTTTATTTGCTCCTCATCATTTGGGTCCCATTTTGGGTCTTGGAGGGGAAAGAAGTTCTTAACATCCACTTCTTTTGCTTTGCAAAAGCTTTCTGCCAACTCCCCTGCTGCTTTTAAAACTAGCTGTCTTTCTGTGTCTGTCAATGCATCCAACAATAACTGAATATCTGACCAGTCTGGGTTATGCTGCTTAATCATGTATCTTAACCTTTTAGCTGTTCCTATTGGGTCACTTCTATAGTTTTTGGCAACTCTTTCCCAACCTTCTAAATCAATTGTAGAGAAGGGGACTTTTATCAACACCCTTTCCTTCTCAGGTCCTATTGCTTCCCTTAAAGGGGCTTGTATGATTTCCTTTGTTTGTTTTCTAGTCCGAGATGCTATGGGACTGCCTGCACTCTCATCACTATCACTCTCAGGCAATGGTGGATACGATATAGTCTGTAACTCAGAGGTGGGTGGGGGAGCAGACGGTCCAGCCTGTCTCTCCTCCAAGGGGGCTGAACCTGTTCCTCCCCTTAGTCCCCTTTGCTCCTCAGGGGGTGACACCAATAAATCCAACAACTCCTGCTTTTGTGTTTCTGCTTGATAAACCTTATCACGATGTGTGCAACGTTGGTTTATTGAGCAGGTGCTACAACATCGTTTAGGCTGCTTCCTATTAGCTTTGCCTTCCCTTTCTAGGGCTAATACCAGGGGGTCAGAAGGGGCCCTGATCCCACAATCCCTCTGCCATTCAGGGTGATTTCGGAGGGAGAAAAACATATCTGCATATGAAACTTCAGTCCACTTACCCTCACGTCTAAGAAATAGCATTAGTTCCAATAAGGTATCATAATCTAGGCTCCCAGTCAGGGGCCATCTGGCTCCGTTTTCCAGACGATACAAAGGCCACCACTGGCTACAGTATTTTACCAGGGTGCGTTTGGACTCGACACCCCCCGAGCCTGCAATCTTCTTCCAATTAGCTAAAATGCAGCCCAGAGGGACACCTAGACGGACAAAGCTCACACACACATATCACACACCCAGACAGCAACCATACACCAAGGATTCAGTGAATCCTCCCCCGCTGCCTTTCCGTCGGTCAGCGGCCCTAACCAATAGCTGCCCTTTCAGCTACCGGTTAATTGCAAGTCCAAACCAAACCAATCCTCCTCCGCTGCCTTTCCATCGGTCAGCAGATAGCTGCCCTTTCAGCTATCGGTTACTTGCAAGTCCAAACCAAACCAATCTTCCCCAGCTGCCTTTCCGTCAGTCAGCGGCCCTTACCGATAGCTGCCCTTTCAGCTACCGGTTACTTGCAAGTCCAAACCAAACCAAGACCATGCTCTGTGCGGTCAGATGTCTCTGATCGGCTTACTAGCGGTCACTACGGGCCCCCCCCCCCTTTTTTAAAAGATACATACCGTTTCTCCGCTGGTTAGGAGGTCGTTCTCTGCCCCCGCAGTAAGCGACACGAGAAGCGGAGGTCCTCCAGAGAAATCCTGGGGCGCGCCTTAGGAAGTCCGCCCCCGAGCCGGTCCCACGGCTGGCAGAGAAGTCCCTTCGTGGTCGCCAATTGACACGCGGAGCCAGACTCTAAAACTCAGAGACAGAGTGAGTTTTAAAGTAGGTATGTTTATTCGGCCGGACGCATGTGGGACATTTCCCCAAATACATGCGTGCCCTTTGCTTACACGCGTGTTCTTTTATCCCCTGGAGTATTACATATGCATTAAGTTTCCCCATGGGTCATTTCCTGGCTCCCCTCCCTCTCCGCTCTCTATGCTAATCAGCTTGTCTGTCCTCTGTGCCTGCGCAGCTGTCTCTGGTGGTCGTCCCAGGCTTCGGGGGTCGTAAAAGGGATGAAGTAAGAATGGTCTTCTTCAGGCTGACTTTTCGACCCCACTGCTTTGCACATGCCCATTGATTCCTTGGCCACGGTCCAAGCCAGGGGCCAGGATCCATCTGTTTCCAGAACATAAGGGGCCCCATTTTTCAGTTGTCTTTACACCCTGTATCCTGTTTTCCATATACATTCCTTCTCCTTATCAGGTCTCTCCTTGCTGCTCTGCACGTAGTCTCTTCCTTTCCCATAGGCCAGGATACGGTATATTCTCATGTAACATAAGGATGTGGCCCTAAGCAATATTCATTATTTTATATGCCTATTACTATTCAATACCTTCTAATTTCTATGATTAATATCTTCTAGTTCTAACCCCATGTTTCAAAAGGACTTGTAGTTTGCTAATTAAAGAGTCCCCAAGGAAAAAAGGAAGATCCTCTCCCCTCTTCTCTTGCCCTCCTCTGGGCTTCTAAACCTCCAGGCTTTTCTTTTTCCTTAGTCTTCAGACTTTTCATCTCGTAATTGCTAAAGAGAAGAGCTTAAGTGTCAAAAGCTTAGACATAGATACCTTTCTCTCCTTCAGTCCGAGATGACAAGCCTGTCTGCTCCCACCTCAAAGGCACAAGACATGCTCTTTAAACTGAACCACAATGTCCCACCCACACTCCCCTCTCCTATCCCCATCCTTGCCATGACACAGGAGACCCACAGAGGTGTCAGAGCAAGGAAAGCTCTGACAGAGTGCTATACACGTGTGTGCCAGTGTGTACATCTCTGTGTGCACTTGTTTTTCTAGTGTGCCCAGATGTGAGTGTACATGTCCTGCTTTGCACAGTGTACATGTGTACTAGTGTGCACAGCACTATTCACATAGATGCACTGAAGTACATATGTGATGTGTACACTGCTGTTTACACGTGTGTTAAATCACACACTCTCAAGTGTGAGTGGGTCTGTGCACAGCTCTCTGCTTGTGAGTATACAGAGGTTCTGCTAGTGTGAGCCATGTATATATATATTAATATGTATAACACTGCACACATTGGTGTGCTCAAAACTCTATGTGCGAACAAGTCATGCTTGTATAGGCACATGTGCATCAGTAGAGACTGTACATAAGTGTCTGTGTAGCACATGTGTGCTGGTGTAGAAAGTTTAGTGTACGCAAGTATGTGCTGCTAGCAAGTATCGTAGTGCAGAAGAACTCTGTGCAAGTGAGCAAGTACCTGTGTGTATGTACACTAGCTCTACACGTCTCTGTGTGCACATGGGCTAGGCATGCCCAGAGACATAGCTCTAGATACATGGCTTCATGCATCCGACTGCTGTTCCACCTAGAAAAACAGACGTATGTGTATTTGTGTGTATATCACTACCTAGCTCTGCTAGCTAGAGTAGGCCCTGGCTCTCTGCAGAAAACAGGACTCCTGTATGACTAACCAATATGATTAAGCAGAAGCAATTTATTGTTTACATTATGCACTTATTTATATATTCTAAAACTACTGCACACGCTAGTCATGCATTTCTTCATTGGTGCCTCTATCTTGTCCACGTGTTCTGCACATACTCTTCAGAGTATGTAATTGGTTACAGTCCAGGTGGTTCACCGCCCTCTGTTATCTAGTTCTTGCGGTCTTGGTATTCTGTTTCTCAGCCTCTTCTTTCTTAATTTAACACAGTTTATGTCTTAGTAACCTTGATGAATTCCAGAGGGCTCTGATAAGAATAACTAGAGATAGTTTGGCTGGGGCACAATGTTGCCTAAGTTATTCAGATACGTTGCTACAGCTCTCTGTGTACACTCTATTCTTGTAAGGAGAAGAATTTGCCTCTACGTATAATTTTGTCCAAAAGGTTTATGTAAAATTGCGTACAGCGATTTTCATCAAATTTAATAGGGTTTAAGTTTCCAATAAATCCCTATAAACAGGGGTGTCTACAATGGCTGTGACCCACTGCTGTTCTAGCACACGTCCCCTAGAAACTACATTCGTTGACACAGGATGCTATGCTAAGTGCTAAATCTCTCTGTGATTGGAATACTTCATAGGCCATGCAGTTCCCTTGTGTCAAACATATAAAGCAGTGCCCTGTACTTTATCTTCAATTTAACCCCTCAGTAGAGAGGTCCCTTTCAGGTACTACTAACTACTGAATCAGCTGTGTAAACCGCAGAGCGGGAGTGGACTCATGTCAACAGAATTCAAAGTCCAGTGAAAGAACCCAAAGAATAGACTGTAATAACATCCAGACTGAGAGACAACTGAAGAAGCATAAAGATGTCCAAAAAGTAGAGTCGAGCCTTCACCAGCTACCTTGAAGATTATTTTAACTAACACTTTGGGCGGGGAGTTTGAACTGTATCATTTATTGATGTAATTATCCTATTTTAATAGGTAAGAATTACAAGCATCTGTTAAGGGGAGGTACACAGGGAACTGTAAGAAGTATTGGGACAGTTTCCTTAAGAACAAAAAAGTAAGGTAAAACAAGGAATAGAGGGCAAGACTGGGTTGGCCTCTGTGTTTGCCACTGAGAAGATTATAGCCCTGCTGCGGGTGGCAACCCCATAGGCATGGTAAGGTGGGAACAAGAAAGCCATATGAGATCTCTATCATTCCTCAGTTGTCTCTTAATCCAACAGAGACTAAAAAAGCAAGATTAATTGGCCTCTATATCCCAATTTGTCCATTTCCAAATAAGATTTTTTTCTTGTTCCCACTGTCCTCACCCACATCAACAGGTGCTAGTAAAAATTATTTTTATTTATTTTTTGAGAAGTAAGGGTAGATTATCAGAATCAAAAATAAGAGTTAATCGTTTGAGCCAAATTACTTATAGAAAAGGAAAAGGAGGAGTTTGTTATAGATGAGTAATGTAATAGTTGGCTCTCACAATTAAGAGATAAATATTATGTAGATGTATAGTAATGTTATTGTAATATGTCCCACCCCCCTCCCCCACAGACCCCTTTCCCCTCCCCCTTGTAATAGCCTTAGTAGTCAGGACATTCAGAGAAGGCCAGCTTGTTACCAGGAGGCTCAGCATAACAACACCTGACCTCCAATCAAGATGTAAGAAAGTAATCTCCACCAATAGATAGCAGAGAAAGAGTAGACTGACAAAACCTTAGGAGGGGCTAAGGATATAAAAGGCAGAGCATCCATTTTGTAGAGGAGCATGTGGCTGGTAGTCATGGGGGCTCCCAGTGCTGAGAACTTTTTCCTTATTCAGTCCTTTGTTGTAATTTTTTGTTAAGGTTTAATAAACCTTTGAAATTTTAAGTGAGCAGTCGTTTCTCACATTAGTATTATAGCATCGTGCCTGAAGTAGGCCCTTGGATGACAGGCATAGGAAGCAACTTTGTTGCTCTCCAGCAAGTATAAGTAAAGCTAGCAGTCATATTTTTTCATATCCCTCCACTTCAAAATAAGGAAGTTTTATCATGGTTTGTTTCTTTCTTTAAAAGTCAACAGATGCAAATGGTTGGTTGAGGTGCTGCCTACAGGAATCAGTTTGAATAGCTTAAATTCCCCCCCCCCCACTAGTACGATTTAATTTGTGTTAGCAGCAAGGAGAGTAGTGGTTCTGTTTTGTGGCTTTAAATGATGTCAATTAAGTGTGTTCTAGTGCAGAAGGTGATCAAGCTACCACACACACACATTCTTACTGGTTGACAGCCAGGTGAACTGTGCTGGCAGTGATAGGCTTGGACTTTGATATTAACTTTTGGGTTTTTGTTGTCTTGGATTTTGCTATAATCTTTAAGGTTGTTTCTTTTTAAATGCTTGCAACCCAAGTATACATAATTTAAAATAATTTTGTTTGTGTGGTGTTGTAATTCCAATGTTTTCCCCCATGATATCTCTAAAGTATGCTAGTGTTTAACCTAATGAGGAATTTGATTAGTGTCAGCTTGGTTCCTTTGAAAAATTATTTTACAAAATCAAATGTTTCTATGCTTTTGAATAGTCATGAAATAAATGTTTAACTTTAAATATTATTTTATTTTAATATGTTAAGTATAGTATGAATTTGATGTACAGGTGGCCTAATCCAGTGGCTCAAGAGTATGCTCAGGTCACTGATTATGTATGACTTTGTACAAGTCCTATAATTAGTGACAAATTCAGAGTTTTTCTGTGGTGTGAAAAACGCCAGGCACTTGTTTTAAGATTTTAAAAGTTTAATAGTAACAAAATAGTTATAAAAATAGTAATAAAAATTAGACCAATAAGAATTTGGACAATCAGAGTTAGGACAATAAAAAGCAAAGAATTACGGATGTCTGGATGCTCTTGGGAACTAAGCCACAAAAGCATACCTTGCTAACAAAGGATTACCCCTTAAAAGCAATAGCCTGTTGCATATTCATATATCTCATATGTGAAAAACGCCAATCACTTGGTTTTTAAAATTTTAAAAGTTTAATAATAATAAAATAGTTATAAAAATAGTAATACAATTAGAGTAATGAAAATTTAGAGTTAGGACAATTACAAGACAATAAAAAGCAAAGAATTACGGACGACCGGATGCTCTTAAGCCCTTAAGCCCGATAAGCATACCTTGTGAACAAAGGAATAACCTTTAAAAGCAATAGCCTGTTGCATATTCATATATCTCATACATGATGCATAAATTCCTTGCAAATTAAGAACTTTTCTGGTTTTTGTCAACTTCTTCCCCTTAATCCTGGTGGTTCCATAAAGACGGAGAGAAGGTGGAAGAATGTTTGTCTTTTCTGATAAGGAGGCAGTAATTCTTTATGGACCCCCCATCACTGCCATCTCTGTGTGAAGAGTATCTTGATTATCTCATCTCTTGCTTGAACTAGAAAAAAAAAAAAACCCACATACATAGGTTCTATTTTAACTACAAAGCTACATTTACTATACTATTAAAATGTTAATACAGCACTTCTAATCAATATAACATAATACATATAGTATTCAATTTAATATTTGCGAAAAGCCAATCTTAAAATATGCATTTTTCACAATCCCTCCTCTTATTCTTTATAAATCATTTGGCTTGAGCAATATTTCTTATCCAATTGCATTCTTTAGACTATGTTAGTAATCAAATAAAATATGGGATTAAACGAGGAAGAAACATCAGAACAGTTGTAAAACATCAAAGGAAGAATCTTAATTTCTTCCACTATCCATTCTTCAATACATTACCCCATCAGTTAGTTTTTAACATTGTTTTCCCACATTTGGACCGGTATCTGGGTTATTTCTTTCTCATATTCTTTATTTTTTTTTCCCCAGGATGACTTTCCCATTGTCATCTATTTTCAACAATCTGATATATTAAATTTTCAACAAAAACCCCCTTCTTTAGCCAATATATAGTCTAAAGCCAACCTATTCTGATACACTAGAGTTTTAGTTTGGCTTTGCTGATTCTGTATTAATTCCAACGCCTGAGCGGCTTTGTTTGTTATCTTCTCTATGACTGCTTGGAATCTTATAATACGATTCAGTATATAATTTAGGTTTAATACAGAGGTAGATCGCTGTGCTGGTTTCACCTTTTTGTTTACTAATGGCCTTTTTGCCGAATCTTGGACTGTATTTCTGAAATCAAATGTAAAACAAATCCATCTCTCTCATTTTGGACATTCAATGCCTCATCTATTACCACTTTTTCCTAAGTTCCTTGTAATTCAATATTTTTCCCCGTTTTTCCTGCAGGTACTTAATTTGGATGGGTTATAACAGTGGCTGTTAACATGGGTGTGTGTAACAAAAAAGGAACTTTGGTTTCTTTCCATGTAATATTTTCTGTAGCATTTGTGACATGATCTTGCCAGTGTCTCAAAAGGTAAAAGACAACAAATGAGAGACAGAAACAGGAATAACAGAGGCCTGGTATGGCTTATACCCCCACCTCCCCTGCCTATGGAGTTGCTTCCCATAGCAGGTATGTGTGATCTTCTCGGTGGTGAGTACAGTGGTCAATCCAGGCTTGCCCTCTGTTTCCTTTGTCACTCGTTTTTACTAAATATTTTTAGGCAAGTCCTTTTTTTTACACTTTTTAACTGAGGTTTCTTACCATTCTTCAAGTATCTCTCAGTCAACAGGCACTGATAATTCCCATCCACAAAACAAAGTTATTACCTCAGTTGCTTTGAGTTCTATCTGTATAGGGGATAGATTCAGTACTCAATACTTATTGCAATGAGAACATAGATTTTGTGAGGTCCAATACCAATTGTTCTCATAATTTGAACATTTACTTATAACCCAGTTAGTGTGTCCAACACTGGGATGAATCAAATAAAGTATACAGTATAATACTGATGGTAATTTCCCTTCTTCCCTGTACAAGTCACAGACTAAGGCCAGAATGTGAGAACTCTGATTAAAATAGTCCTGATCCTCCTGTTTGAAGTGGCAATATTCCTCTCCTAAGGAGGTGTCGGAGGCGTCTGAGGACTTATTTAGGCAGTGCTTAAAACCAGTGATGTAAGCTTTGCCTTATTTCTCAGTTAGGTGTTATTTTTTTGTACCATCCTTGGTTCATTTGGGTTTTCCCAAACTATTACCACCCAGTCCCAGTCGAAAGTCAATTTGGTATCACCCAGTTTAGATGTGATAGTCCATTCTTCAAGGTTCTTCACAAGTTCTTTGATTTTGCTGTCATGAATTCACCCTCTTTCCGTGGTTCAGATTGCTGCTTTAGTGGTACCTGGAAAGGACTTCTTACTAACACAGTGTTAAAAGAAAGACCATACTGCATTAACTTTTACCATTAGTTTTCTTCAAAACTTTCTGGGTTTAACTAAAAGCTTTTTCTGCAGCCGCTTCTTCTTCTTGTATCCAGCTGTTTTAATAGCTGCAGAGGCCAATTCTTCTTCTTGTGAGCTAGAAGTAGTTAAATAAAAATACCAGGCCAATTTTAACATTCTTCAGAACAAAAAGCCTCCTCTTCTTAACAACAAAAAACCAGAAAGAGAAAAGAATTCTTGCTTAAACAAATAAATCACTTTGTGAAAGTCAGCTATCTCTGCCTTGATCTTATCTCTAGTGGTGGTCCCTTTCTTTTTTTTTTTTTTTTTTTTTTTTAACAGTCTTGCGTTTAACTCTGTCCTTCACCTCCCTCTCTCTTTTTCTCTCCCTCTCTTTCTCTCTCTTCACATTTTAACATCCACATTCCAGCATCAGTCCACCTTCTAACATCAGTCCACATTCCAATGTCTCAGAGAGGTAAGTCTGCCAATCACCCCTTCCCTTTTTTTTTTTTCAACTTGTTTACAAATTAAATTACTTTTGTTATGTGCGTTTTGCAAGCATGCAATTCATGGCACTCTCCACCAAGGCTACTAGCCACTCACAGCTGACACAGTACTAAAACTAAAGACTTGTTTTTCTATCACAATTTTCTCCATTCACAAGCTCAAAAAGGTTGTAGGAACAAGGTAAACAACAACTTACTTCCAAAGTGACCCTACCTGCACCAAAAAAATTTAAGACAATGTTAGTTAGTGCAATGCAATTTCCAACGAAGCCAAGGTTTGATTTGGGAAGGGCATCTGAGGACACAGAGCATGAGTTTTACAAATCCATATTTTGAAAAGAGAATAGACAAAACATGAATACAGTGGGGGGAGACAGAAAGTAAGGAATTTGTCTCTGCAATACCTTCTCTTTGACCGTTAGGAAACGCTGTTCAAAGAGGCTCCTGTGCTACAAACAATAATTGGATGGAAAGAGGCACTCTTGAATTTAAGCTTTAATGTCACAATAGGAAACAGCACCTGAGCACTGCAGTGGTGAAGCACCCTGCCTGCAAACTCACTAGAGGCAAGCTACTGCTGCCACGCTGCAGGGCTACCTGCAGCACAGAGGGAATCACGACCAAGCCCTCCCTGCAGGCCTGGGTAAACCACACAAGGAACCTACAACTTCTTCATAGCTGTCTAACTCATTCCAGAAATAAAACTACAGCAAGCAGAGATTCCCCCCCACCATTTTTTTTTTTAATGTGTGTGTGTCACACACCTACAGCGATGCTGAAAGTAACAAATTAACAGCTTACATTAGAAGATACTGAAACCTTTTCTTCATCCAGCTTTGTGTGTTCCCATTTATATATGTAGCCATCTCCAATTCGAGGTCAAAAAAATGAGCCTTATTTTTCAAAAGTGCTATGCATGCACAACTCTAGCTGCTGTTCTAGGTGCACTGCAAGTAGTCAGCACTTCCAAAAACACAAACAAAACAAAAAACTAAAAAAGCAAAACACATTTGGGTACATGTAAAAGGACTGGCTGGAAGAAAAAATGTTTCTCATTGACCTGCCAAGCAGCTGGTGTTACCTTTAGTTTAACTTTACACACTGAGAACCATGTGATTGAACAGCTTCACATCGATTCAAAATAAATTAAAAGTAGGTCTGGCTATGTCACAGCTGTAAACTAGTTTCTCAACTTTAGAGTATAGCAAGTTACAAATTTCAAGATGAAAAATCACTATGCAAATTGAAAGAAATAATTTAAACTACTTGTACACAGTAATGGAAAAAGAATTAGCTGAATCAACAGCTCAATTAAGACATTTGCTCAGTATGAAGCATCCTTCCCTATTTCCTTCTCTAGCCCAAACTTCCTTGTTAATTTTTTTTTTCTTGTTACTTTTACAGTATCTTTGCTCACACTATAATATTTTGGAATATTTAACAGTCAGGTTCTTTTTGCCCCTGTGTCTACTACAAATTCTAATTCTTTTTTCTTAGGGACCCACTTTTAAAGTTATCACAGACTCTAGATGGTATTTTTCCCTTAAAAAATAGAGCCTCTAAAATCCCTATTCTTCTTCTGTGCTCATCTCTCAGAAGATTTTCAGATCTGTCGCTCTCTTAGGACAATCTCTCTTATAATGTCCTTTGCTCTTACAGTAAAAGCAGACATTCCTGGAATGCTCCTGAGACTTGGTTTGTATTGGGGTTTTATTTTTTTCTGTTCCCCTGTCTCTACTACTGTCATATCTAGGAGTAGTGTTTGTGTGTTTTTGATTTTTTTCTTGTAATAGTTTTCTCACATGGTGACTGCCACAATCCTTGCTTTTAGTTTGGCTTTGGCCATAGACTTTCTGAGCCTCCTTTAATAAATCATCTAATGATTTGTCATGCTGATCTTCAATTTTTTCCATTATCTGGCCAAGCACAAAGTTAATCTTTAACAAAGCTTTTCTCACATCAGTCTCAGGATCCATTCTGGAGTGTTGCCTTATATTTCTTCCAAGTCTGTCCAACCATTCAGTTGGAGCCTCCCCTTTCCCTTGTTGTGCCTCAAAAGTCCCTTCAGCATTTTGCCCTCGAGATGATGCCCCTTTTTTTCTCTTGATTATTAAATTACAATACTCATTCATATGTTTTCTCCCCTCCTCATTATTTCGACCCTGCTCAGGAGGTGTAGTTGGCATTTTGTCCTGTCCGGGGGGGGATGTGGTTTTTCTTTACACCAGGCTTCTTTGCTAGCAATTTTGATCATTTCCCTTTCTTCTGGAGAAAATAGTATCTTTATTATGGACCACATTTCTTCCCAGGTATAAATGCTTGAACCTAAAAATTGGTCTAATTGTTCAGCAGTGCTTATGGGATCTTTCAAAATCCCTTTGATTTCCTCTTTAAAATTCCTGACCTCAGAAGAAGTTAAAGGAGCATTTACAAACTCAGTTCCACCCCCTCCCATCGGGACCTCTCTTAGTGGAAACAGATCCCAGTCTTTTTCTAGAGCCTTTCTCCCGTGTTGTGAGGAAGAGTCTGGAGAATGTTGCCTTCTAACTGAACTTCTCGTGTTCCTAAAAGGGGCATCCTCCAGGTGCGAGTTTCTTTGAGCTGGAGCTGCAGTTACCAGGGGAACGGAGCTCAGGGGAGCATGGGCAGGGTTCGCTGCCGGAACCGCCAAACGAGGGGGCATTTCCAGGGGATACCAGCCGGGAGCGTGGTTAATGGCGGCTGGGTCAGCTGTTCCCAGCAGAGGCAAAGCAGCAGCGGCGGTACCCAGCGCAGCTGGAACGGTCAGAGTCGCTGGGGATGGGGCAGAGGAAACAGCCGCGGGAGAAGCGGTCCAGAAAGGGATGGACGGGACGGACGGGAGCCTGCCAGGCGCGGCCGGCGGAGCGGCCACGGACCAGCCGGGAGGGATGGGGGCAGGGGCCGGTTGGGCAGCCGCGAGCAGCGAGACGGGGTCTGGTACAGAGGCTGCGGGCGGCGAAACAGGCACCGGGACAGGCGCCGGCACCAGGGCAGGCGGAGCCGAAGCGAGCGGCTCGCTGGGACCTGGGACAAATGCCGGGACTGGGACAGACGGAGCTGAAACAAGCGGCAAGCCAGGGCCCGGGACAAGCGGCTCGACTGCGAGTGGTGTGGTTCCCTCTTGTTCCACTCCCTTTTTCCCTTTTTCTTATTTTTTACTGGTTTTCTGTCCCATTTTTTTTTCCAAAATCTTATCTATTCATTCTATGCCCTTCTTTTTTTTTTTTTTTCACTTTCTCTAACAACCTGAATACTACCTTCTTTCAACTACCCATGCAAAAAAATCCTTTCTCTCGCAAACCATTTGACATAATACACCTCCCTCCAAAAAAAAATAAAGCTCAAAATAAACAATCTACATTACATATTTTCCACTCATTTCCGTTTACTCACCTTTATCTCTCGCTCACTCTCACTCACATTCACACCCTCAAGCCTGTTCATTTATACTTCTGGACTTCACAATACTGTTACATATACTTTCATTCGTGCACACTTACTTTTATTTTTCACTCACTCTCACATCTGCATTTAGCTCAAAAGAAACAATCTACATTGCATATCTTCCACTAATTTCCATTTACTCACCTTTATTTTCCACTTACTTTCGCACGCACATCCATACCCTCAGGCCTGTTCATTCATACTTCTACATTTCCCTTTATTTTATTGCACAGAGGAAGGAAACGTTAGCAAACCTCTTAGACTTACACAAAGGGATTTCTGTTGCCAGAGAATCGTGAATCGTGTAAGCCCCCACCCTGACCCCTTCCACCTCCCCGAGGTTTGGCTATCCCTCTTCCCTAGAGATAGCCTCAGAGTCAGGGTTTCGGACCTCCGTACCTTGCCCGATCTGGACTCCCCACACGCCCTCCCCCAGGCGGAATGGGTTAGACGACTACTTTGCGCAGCTGCGGTGCTGAAAGGTCCTACGATACTGAGCCATCCTTGCTTTGGGGGCAGCCTCTCTGGGCTTCAGTACCGCTGGGCCTCTGGGAAGTGCCCTGAGTTTGGTTGCCTCTGGTACCAATTCACCTTTGAGGCTGGCTGCATGCGACTCACACTTGGTGTGAGTCACAGCTTCCCCCTCACACCCAGGGGAACAAGGCTAGGTTTGCAGGGTTTTGCCTCAGCTCCCACCCGCGGGGACTTGTTGGTGCGGGACCCACCCTCGCGTACACAACAAGAAGGTACCTTTTCATTCACCTAATAGGTGTTACTGGCCAGTGTTGGTATTCTTGGATATCCCTCAATCTAGCTGTGTTGTCCAAAGCAGAATTTTTAGGGGCCCCTCCCACACATTTTACCTTTTAAATTTTTTTTCCTCCAATTAATTATGCCAAGAAAACCCTCTTTTTACTTTTTATTCTTCTCCAATTAATTATGCCAAGAAAACCCTCTTTTTACCTTTTGTTCTTCTCCAATTAATTATGCCAAGAAAACCCTCTTTTTACCTTTTATTTTACCTTTTTTTTTTTTTTTTACCCCCCCCCCTCCCCAAGGGGTCCCACTCTTTTCCTGAGACCCAGTCCCGGTTTTCCCCAGGGGGATTCTCTCACTCTTTTTATCACTCGCTTCGTCTCTTTACTGGCCGCTTTTCTCGCGAAAAAGACTGAAACGCAGCATGGGAGACTACCGCTCTCACTTAGCAGGTCTGGGGTAACCAGCCCGCCTCTCATTCACACACATTCATCCCCCCTTATCCACCCCATCCCAACAAATACTTACCTATCCCTTGTCCTTGGGTCTTTGTTCTTCGTGTACACTTTGGTCTTAGGGGCTAATTACCGCGGTTTTAGGGAATCCTTTCCCTTTTCTTTGTTTTATTGTCTCCTTTTGTCCATTGGATCGTGACCTGCATCTGTCGGTAGCACCAGGGGAGCACAGTGAGGCTGCCTAATCAGGGCAGGACGCGTCTCCCTCACTCTGACTCTCCTTAGGCACCGGCAGAGAGGTGTTAGGAACCATCCTCTGCTACCATAATTGTGAAAAATGCCAATCACTTGGTTTTTAAAATTTTAAAAGTTTAATAATAATAAAATAGTTATAAAAATAGTAATGCAATTAGAGTAATGAAAATTTAGAGTTAGGACAATTATAAGACAATAAAAAGCAATGAATTACGGACGTCCGGATGCTCTTGGGCACTTAAGCCCGATAAGCATGCCTTGTGAACAAAGGAATAACCTTTAAAAGCAATAGCCTGTTGCATATTCATATATCTCATACATGATGCATAAATTCCTTGCAAATTAAGAACTTTTCTGGTTTTTGTCACCTTCTTCCCCTTAATCCTGGTGGTTCCATAAAGACGGAGAGAAGGTGGAAGAATGTTTGTCTTTTCCGATAAGGAGGCAGTAATTCTTTATGGGCCCCCATCATTGTCATCTCTGTGTGAAGAGTTTCTTCATTATCTCATCTCTTGCTTGAGCTAGTAAAAAAAAAACCCCACATACATAGGTTCTATTTTAACTACAAAACTACATTTACTATACTATTAAAATGTTAATACAGCACTTCTAATCAATATAACATAATACATATAGTATTCAATTTAATATTTGCGAAAAGCCAATCATAAAATATGCATTTTTCACATCATACATGGTTCAAAAATTATTGTTCAAACAAAGGATGTCTTCTGCTTAGTTTCAACTCCCCCCCTCAGCTTGTAAATCAATCATGTTGGTCCCTCGCTGTCTTAGTCTTCCTGATAAGGAGGCAATAATTCTCTTGGGATCTTAGTGTCTTGTTGCTGTTATGTCTATGCGAAGAATTTCTTGGTTATCTTATCCATTCCTTGAGCTAGTTACAAAAAGTATCTTATATCACATAGTTTCTATTTTAATATTATGCTATAGCCTAAAAACTATACTTAAAAGAGATTAATACAGTATAACTTTCCAACATAACACATATAGTATTCATTTTAATATTTGCAAAAAGCCAATCATATAATATGCATCTGTAACATGTGGGAATTTTACTGCTGTTATTTTAACAGTATAAGATGGTCTGCATGGATTCATATTATGTGTGACAACATACCTTTGGTTTTCCAGTTACTTTAAAAAACATTTTATTTAATCAGTTTTTTGGTTGTATTTTGTATATAGATGGTCCAAATCATGGCATTAAATGTAGCTTGCAAGCACTTCCTTACAGATACTTTTCCCACCTATTTTAATGAAAAAAAATAAAAGCAGGGGAACAAAAAAGTTTATATTTGCTTTGAAGAAATGCATACTCAAAAAATTGGGGGGTGACACACTGCTGATCTAAAAAGACTTTAAACAATTGGGTGTATGTGTATATGCAAAAATATGTTGTGTTTGTTAAAGTTAAATAAGGATTTGGGTGGGTGAGAAATAGTCTTGTTTTACTTCTCCAAATTAATGATAAATGTTCTTCTTTCTCCTCTCTCCCTCCTTTGCCACTTCCTCTTTCTGCCCCAGCACCCAATGCTTCTTTTAAGGTTTAGTGAAAGGTTTCTGATTAAATTGAATTTTCATTCCTGATTGATTTCATCCAGTGCATTAATTTGTATGCTATCCATGTGTCTGGGCTAAGCTTACAATTAATTTATAGGTGAAGCTAAAGGTTTTTTATGTGACTTTTAAAAAAATCCTATTTAATTAGCCATTGTTTAATATCTTGTTAACTTCTGATTGCAGCCATTCAGATGATGATTCTGGGTCAGCATCAGCTTCTGAATCTGGTTCAAGCTCTGGAAGCAGTAGTGATGGAAGTTGCAGTCAATCCAGTAGCAGTGACTCTGAGTCTGGTTCAGAGTCTTACACATCTAGAGAGAAGAAACAAGGTCAAGCTAAACTACCACCAAAACTTGATGGATCTAAGGTAAAACAAAACAAATTAACCATTTATGGGAAAAAAAAAACCTCTGTGGAGAATAGTTGCAAAAGTAGTTTTGATTAAACAAACAAAACTTCCATAATTTTTACTTAGAATGTTAAGTTGATTGGGTTAATGAATTTACATACTTAGTTCTCATAACAAACAAGGCTACTAAGTTCTCATTTTTGTAAATACCTACAGTTAGATAATTACTTAAATTTTATAATGCAGAAGACCTATTAACATGTTTTATATTTTTGAGGACAAAGCCACAGATAATGTTCCTATTTTTAATATTTTTAAAACTTGTCTCTCTAATGCTGAGTTTCTTCATATCAATAAATGTGCAAGAATTTCAGGGTTAGGTACATCTTGTTTTCTGTATGGGGAAAAAGTCTGCCAAATTTAGAAAAAAGGAGTGGTGTCTAGAAATCTCTTCAATGCAATGAATGAGCTCTCATCTGTTTCTCTATGTAATATGGCCCTAATTTGGATTATATGATATACATGAAAGGTAGTAAAATATTTCCTACTGTAAGATTCAAAGGCTATTAAGGATACTTTTTTGTGTTTATGTTTTTGGGGTTTTTTTTTTGTTGTTGTTGTTCATATTCATGGTTTTGATACTGTTTCTCACAGTATCCTTCTGAATACAATGTTCAGCATACAGCTAGACAAGTCCATAAAATGATGGGTGAATAATTGGCTGATGGGTCAGACTCACAGTTATAGTAAATGGAGTTACATCAGACTAGTGACTAGTCATTAGTAGGGTTCTTCGGGACTCAATATTAGGGCCCTTTCTCTTCAGTGTTTTTATAAATGATCTGGGCACAGGAATTGAATGTACATTAAGTAAGTTTGCCAACATTACTAAACCAGGAGGAGCTGTTGACTCCCTCAGGGTTAGAGAGGCTTTATAGAGAGATATGGATAGACTAGAAAACTGGGCAATCACCAATTGTGTGAATTTTAATAAGACCAAATGCCAGATTCTGCACCTGGGACAGAGTAATCCTGGGTATACGTGCAAATTGGCAAACAAGCAGCTGGAGACCAATGCTGTAGAAAGAGATCTGGGGATTTAGGTTGATGGCAAGTTGAATATGAGTCAACAGTATGCCCTAGGAGCCAACTGTGCCCTGGGGTGCATTGCTATCCAGTCGAGAGAGGTGACTGTACTGCTGTGCACTGCACTGGTGCGGCCCCACCTCGAGTACCGTGTGCAGTTTTGGGCACCTCAATATATGAAGGACATCAAACTATTAGAATCACAAAATATTCTGAGTTGGAAGGGACCCACAAGGATCATTGAGTCCAACTCTTAAGAGAATGACCTGTACAGGGATTGAACCTTGGGGTTATTAGCACCATGCTCTGACCAACTGAGTGTCCAAAGGATGATGAACAAGATGGTGAAAGGTCTCGAGGGAAAGACTTACAAGGAGTGGCTGAGGTCACTTGGCTTGTTCAGCTTGGAGAAGTGAAGGTTGAGGGGTGACCTCATGGCAGTCTACAACTTCCTCACAAGGGATAGTGGAGGGGGAGGTGCTGATGTCCTCTCTCTGGTGACCAGGTCAAGAAAACAGAATGAAGCTGCATCAGGGGAAGTTCAGATTGGACATTAGGAAAAAGTTCTTCACTCAGAGTGTGATTGGTCATGGGAACAGGCTCTCCAGGGCAGTGCTCATGGCACCAAACCTGTCAGAGTTCAAGGAGTATCTGGATGACACTCTTATTCATATGATTTAGTTTTAGATAGTTTTAGATAGATAGATAGAGCAGGGAGTTGGACTGAATCCTTATGGGTCCCTTCCAATTTGAGATATTCTGATTGTGTGTACTTCAGTATTGCCATATGAAGCAAAAATAGATGAGCAAAGTGGCCTGGAAGGACTTATCTAGATCAGTTTTTAAAATTACTTTAAAAAAAAGGAGTTATCTTAATAATAGAGGCCTGCACAACTTTTGTTATACTTGGTGTACAAATTGTGCCAACAATTCTTGTATAACATTCTTTTCTACAGAAGTCTCACTACTTTAAAATGCTATCCAGCATTATTAATGTATGCAGTATTTTGTAGTGAGTTTTTTATTAATAATGAAATTGAGATTCATCTTACTAGTGATGATGCTCAGCTTAAGAAAAGTAAGTATATGGTAAAGTTTAAAGTTTCAGTAGGTTTAAATGATTCTTGTATCTGAATTCCAATTCAGTTTTGGAAGTCCAGTCCAAGTATACTTGCTATGCAGAGATCAGCAGTGCTCAAGAAGCAACAACAACAGAAGGCAGCCTCATCAGACAGTGGTTCAGAAGAGGTGAATAACATATAAGCTAGTAAATAAAATGTAAAAATGCATTTCTCATTACCCCATATGTTAGAATAAAATTATTTAGAGCCAAGTTCTGTTCTCTCTGTGTTTAACAAGTCTGGTTTTAGTCTATAAAAGTAATGTTCAAATAACTGGCACATTTATGAGGAAACATGGGGGGAATACTTAGTTACATGTTTTCAGGTGAGTTGTGTCAAAATGATAGCAGTTTAGATTGATATCTTTAGCTAGATATTCTGTGATGTATGGATAAATTTTTCAAGTCATGTTATATTAAATTTCATTATATTTCTTCCTTCTGAGTTCCATAAAGACAATTAAAAATACTAAAAATATTTCCACTATTGTTCCTATATAAAGGTAGCCGCTGAAGTTTTCGAAAACACGATGGAGTAGAAAGCTAGATTTTTGCAACTTTTGTAGCAGTTATAAAAGTATTCTTGTCTTTTAAGAACCATACTTCAATTTTAGAGATTTTTAAAACCTAAATCATAGGCTCAAGAAAAGTTGACTTTGTGCAATATGAATATCTTTTAAGGGCACTAATGACTGTGAATTAGGATTTATTTGAAAGCAGACTTTCATATTTCCTTCATTATTAAAAAAAAACATTGTAATCACAAGTCGTCATTACTCTGTGTATCTCTTTTTTAGTCAGATCTAGCTGCTCATCATTAAAAGTGAACACAGGAGTTAATTATATATAGTTAAAAAATTAGTTTATAGCTCTTGCTAAATACTCTTTTCCTGAAGACTCTTTTTCAGGGTAAAAATTATTTAAATTTAATCTTCAGATTGGTTTTAGGAAAATAATTTTAAGAGCGTTCATAGATTTATTTATGATTTTTTCTTTAAGACTTGTCATGGTTTGACACTGGTGCGATGCCAGCGCCCCCATGAAAATGTACTTTTCTAAATAATTGCTGTGAGATGTGATCAGGAACAGAGCAGAGCAGGCCCAAGCTTAGTAACAAAGAAAAGAACTTCATTAAACTACTACTACTATAAAACCTGCAAACACTAAATCCTGTATGAAGACTTTCCAAAACACCCCTCCTCCTCCCACCTAATTTCCAAACAAACTCAACAGTGAGACACCACCCGGGATCCTGATCAAGTTGCCACCCTTCAGATAATCAAATACTTAATCTTTCAAGGGAGACAGGAGTCTCTCCTGTGCCACAGACCCCCCAGGAAACACAATTGCCACCCTTGTGTTTCCATGTCACACATGGCAACCACCTGGAGAAAATCTGCCATGGTGACACTCTCCTTTCCATGTCACAGTGCTCTCACCACTGTGCATGGACAGACTGCTCATAGGGCTCCTTTAAGGATGCTTTGCCATGGACCAAAAGAGACAACAGTTCAGTTTCTCATTTTGGGACTACAGTCCCCCCCCATTTTCCCCTGGGGCTGAGGGTCCAAGAACAGAGGTCTTCTTCTCCTCTTCTTCTTCCTCGAAGACAGAGGGCTTCTCCATACCTTCTTCAACTCTCCTCTGTTCTCTCTACTCCTCTGCTGGTAATCACTGAAACAGGTCTCTTGGCTCACCAACGCATCCCCCTAAGTGCAGCTTCTGTCAGGAGAATTTGGTTCAGTCTATGGCTAACAAGAAAAGTCCAGCCACAAGCCACTCCATCATCTCCTTCCAACTCACGAATTTCTTCTTGTGTCATCTCGGATCCCAGACTGTCTCTCTTCTACTTCAAATCAAGGAGGAGTAATATTTTACAAAGCCTTCATTTCCCAGGAAAGGGTTAAAAGTTCAGACTCCCCGGACGACTGATATCTCTGCCCAGCAGCCGATTCCCAAGGCCAAGGCTGGGCGCCTTCCCCCCCACCCCCCATTCTCCTCCGTGCTGGAGTTACAGGTGCCGTCCAGACTCTCTGTCTCTTCCCTCTGGCGGGGGGGTGACGACAAAGGCATCTCCGCTTCTCTCCACCCTTCCGTCCACAGGAGCTGGCTTGGTTCCAGTCCTTCTACCCCTCAGCTCACCTCGACTAGGCCTCATGGCTTCCCCTCCCCCACCCAGACCCATGGCTGGGCAGGGGAGGTCTGCACAGCACCTTGACCAGAACCAAAGAGAGCGAGCTCTTGGGAGTTCTTGCTTTTAACCCCCTGTGTTCTCAGAGGCGTATCCCTATTTTCAGTGGTCACTTCAGGTGCCAATATCCAAACTTGACCACTGATTGGTTTGACCCAACTTCCTGAAAAAATCACTTCCATGTCAAACCACGACAGGAGTGGCGAGAGAAGAAACATACATGCTATTCTAACGATTTTCTTTGTGGTATTTAAATGTTAGAGTATATGAAAGGTGAGACAGCTCTCAAAGGACAAGAGGTTTTATTAGGCTTTTGATAGAACCTTCATCTTGATTTATTAACTTCCAGCAGTCTGAACTAACTGTATGTAGGCGCGATTATATTTTAAAACAGTTTTTTGTAGTGGTTTCTAGAGTTCTGCTGACATGGTATGTTTTAGATGGAGAAATATGAAATCGATACCAATCCTGATCTTATTCAATATCAGTGGGTACACTGAGGGGGGTGAAGAGGATAAGACATGAAGAATAGGATTTCAGTTTGAAAGTGGGAGCTGAAATATCTTTTTAATACTGAAAATGCTTCATTCTTTTTGTGGTAATGAATTGTGTATATTCTTTTCTTCATCTGCAGGTTTCATCGAACAGTGAAGATTCTGCAGATGACTCTTCCAATGAAGCCAAGAAGAAAAAACATAGAGAGTAAGATGTTGTTAATAAATAATAAATTTTTTTGTTATGGCAACATAATGCTTATAATTAGCCAGTCTTAATTTCACTGCACTTGAAATACAATCTTGTGCTTCTCAATTTTGATTTACATTTTGAAACATTTTGAAATAAATACTCTGAAAGCAATATATATAGATCTTAAAGGTTTTTTCCAACATAAATTATTCTATAATTCTATGATATCGCTATTCATTTCTGAGCAAGAGACTGTATTACATACAGTGTTATTGGAAAACATTCATCACCACTTTTTATTTTTAAAATAGTCTTATTTGTGGCATGTTTTTGAGCTGAAGGGCCTCTCTGAAAATTATTGAAGAAATAGGAAATTACTTAATTAGCTTGTCTCAGATAAAATTTGAATTGTAATCCCATAGTTAATGCCAAATTTTTAAACACTTTAGAGGCAACCTTCCCCCCAGTTATTACAGGTTTGACAGTAATAAGCCATCTTGGCTAGTCAATAAATCTATGTTGAAATTGAGCTGGTTTTAAGCTGTAAATGAAATAATTTGTGAAAAAGATTATACCTTCTCATTGGTAGTGACCTCTTGTGTGTGGGAGGGGTGTTTTTGTTTTTGTTTTTGTATTGTTTGTAATTTTGTGAGTATTGTTTGATTGCTGTTGTGTTGATTTGTATTTTTTAAATGAACAGTGTATAGAAATTGAATTGTTTTTTCATTCCTCTTCTCCAGTTAAATGAATCATCTCAGTATTCAGGGTTGTTAATATAATATCTTCAAGAAAGGGGGGAGGGGGCAAAAAGAGCCTGTTATGCAAAATAGTACTTCTCGAGTGAATTGTCATTCTGTCTTTTGTTACTTAAGAATGTGATTAAACCTAATAACATAATCAGTTACAGGAAAGATAGTTTAGAAACTAGTAACCAAATAACTCCATATATCCAGTGCTTCAGTTTTGATGTATACCTATTTTGAACAAGTACGTTTGCAGCTGTTATCTGACATGCAGAGCTGATTTCTATATATAAACTTAGTACAGGCTGCAAGCCGTACAGAGTGTGGTGTTCTATATGTTGTCTCTATCTCCAAATAAATGCAAGTTGTGTATTTGCATAGGTGTGGGGGAGTTGGATGGTTTGGGTTGGGTTTTTTCCTGTTTTTATTGGAGGGATAGGTTGTTGTTTAGGTGGTTTTTTTAATTTACAGCTTACAGAAAAAAAATCTTTTAAGGAGACAGATGTTTCTGTAGCATTTCCAAGACACATAGATGTATTGACCACAATGAAAATGTAATTTGAGGACCACTGCATATTTAATTGAAAGAAGTGTCAAAGCCCTGATTCTTAGGTTTCCTCATCTGAAATAGAATGAAAAGGTCTTTGAGTAATATTTTACTTTTGAAGGACATTAGTACTATTTGATCATCTTGGTCAAAGACCCCCTAAGACTGGTAATAGATAGTAGTATAAAGATTTAGCAACCTTTCAAAAATGCATGCCAGACTTTTCTTCCACCTGCACCCAAGCAATTAAGATTAAATTTCTCTGTACAAACAGAGTCTGAGTTAAGATACTGTTGATCAGTGGGTACATCTTTCCTCTTGCAAAGTAGAATATCTCAGCTAAGCAGGAGAACAGAGATACGGCCACTGGGAGTTACAAGTGGCTTACTCATAATACTTTGCATTAGTGTTAAGCACTGAATTGGAAGCTCAGATGGGGCTTTTGGGAGCCAGTGCCTCTGATTGCCATGGTTGAAGTCTTTCTGTGTGTTTCTCAGTCTGTATTATTTTTTGTTCCTGTGATGAAGTTGCTAATAATTCATGAAGCACAGGGGATATAGCTATTAGAGAATTTTGGATTCGACAAAATATAATGTTATGGTTTTTATGACGAGCACAGGTAAGTTCCAGTAAATATGTATCTTTCCAACTAAAGTCATTAAGGGTGTCAGGTTTATTAATGTCAAAATAACTCAATTATTAAAGCTGTATTTTATACAGAAATCCATATTTTTGGTTTATTTTGTTCTTTACATCTGTCTCTTGATAACAGAATTCAATTCCTTTTGAAGCTACTGAGTATTTTTACCTGTTATCCATCCAGTATAATTTTCTGTCATTCCAGCTGAAATGACTATTATAACATTTTTATTTCTGTAAAGAATGTTGAAATTAAAGCAGCAAGCCTATGGTGAATGCTTAATTTAAAAACAAAACAAACCCCCCTGAAAACTAATGTGAGTTACTATTTTGTTTCTCAATATGTACAGTGAAGACTGGCAAATGTCTGGGTCAGGGTCAGTATCAGGAACTAGTTCTGATTCTGAATCAGAGGAAGATAGAGAGAAAAGCAGTTGTGAAGATAGTGAATCTGACTATGAGCCAGAAAACAAAGTCAAAAGCCGGAAACCTCCAAGCAGGTAAGAAGGTCTTGCATTTTAGCTACTCTGGTACTATTTCTAATTTGTAATCAAGTACTGTACTACTATACAGGCAAATGAAAACATTAATATTTATTACAGAACTTGAAGACTTTTTTTTAATCTACAAAAGATGTTATCATACCAGTGGTTTGTGTTGAATACCTCTTTTCTATCTGCTCCTACTGAAATTGATGTAACTGAATAGTCATGAAAAACATGTATTCAGAAACAAATATAGAAGGCTTATAGTTGTCCATGTTGAAACTCCACTGTTGTGTTGTATCTTATTGCCTTCAAGAATTGAGCCAAAAAGTGGCAAAAAGATTGCAGGACAGAAGAAGAGGCAGCTTGATTTGTCAGATAATGATGACTATGACAAGAGAGGATCTCGTCGCCAGGCAACAGTCAATGTTAGCTACAAAGAAGCTGAAGAAACCAAGACAGATTCTGATGACTTGTTGGAAGTTTGTGGAGAAGATGTCCCACAGCCTGAAGAAGATGAATTTGAAACTATAGAGAAGTTTATGGATAGTCGAATTGGCCGAAAAGGAGGTAATTTTGTTATCAGTTTTCTTAAGATGCTGCACTGCATTGTGGTGCAATGTCAACAGCAATTATTCTCAGCTGTAGGTAACCTGTGATGTTTGTAAAGAAGTTTTAAAGTACCAGAAAGTAATCTTATTTTGTTTTTCATACTCATAAGGATGTTTCTTTTGTAAGCCTTATAAAATAAAACATAGCAAAACTTAAGTAACTAGAGAAGTGGTCACAGAACTAAGCTGGACAGAGCTCAAGAAGTTGTTGGACAATACTCTCAGGCACATGGTGTGACTCTTGGGGATGGGCCAGGAGTTAGACTCGATGATTCTTGTGGGTCCCTTCCAACTCAGCATATTCTGTGGTTCTGTGAAAGAGAAAAAATGAAGTGGAATATTGCTTAAATGCATAGCATACTGTTATATCACTATTTGTACAGTTTATTGATATTTGATAGGTATAAACTCTATATAGGAGGGTGAAGAGAACATGGAATGAGAGAGCTAACCTGTAGGCTGAATGATGAAGGATGATGTTAGGAAGGCTGAACCACTGAGATCGCGATTTCAGTTATTTATTTTCAAATAGTCCCAATACAGTGCAATGGATGGTGGAATATAAAATTTCAGTGGTATGCTTACATGTGCATTTCTAGAACTAATTTTATGGATGATGGTAGGGGTTTCATATTTCCAGCATCTGATGAGATTCAGTGTCCTGCTTGTGTGTTGCTTCTTTTTTTTCCAGTGCATTCTTGCTCTAGCCCCTTACTCTAATGCACAGTGTCATCGCTTTTGGACTAAGCTTCTTATATTTTACATGCTTTTTACTATTGAAATGCTCTGTTTCTATATCTGTCCCCTGCATCTGGTTAGGTCCACTTCCTTATTTGGCTCTCCTCACAGGAATGAGCCTATTTCTTTCTGCTAGTGTGCTTCAGCTGTAATACTGACTGTATTTAATTAAAAATTACCCCACATAAGATTCTGAAGATGGGGGGGGAGTAGTAAAACGAGTTTAGGGAGAAATAGTTCAAGAGCAGCCCATCCCAAAGAGCAGGAAGTCAGACAAAATTGCCAGTAGGCCTGCAGAGATAAACAAGGAGCTCTTGGCAAAACTCAAAGCCAAAGAGGAGGTATAGGGAAGGTGGAATACAAAGACACTATCGAAGCATGCAGAGACACAGTTAGGAAAGCCAAAGTCCACTTGGAATTGAATCTGGCAAGGGTTGTCAAGGACAGCAACAAAGGCCTCTCTATAGGTGACAAAAGGAAGACTAAGGAAAATATGGGGATACTACTGAATGACAGAATAACACAGGACATGGAAAAGGCTGAGGTACTGAATGCTTTATTCATCTCAGTCTTTACTATCAAGACCAGTCTTCAGGAATCCCTGGTCCCCGATATCCGGGAGGGAAATCTGGAGCAAAGAATATGTACCCTTGGTGGAAGATGATCAGGCCAGGGAATACTTAGGCAAACTGGACATACATAAGTCAATGGGCCTTGATGGAATGTACCCATGAGTACTGAGGGAGCTGGTAGATGTAACTGCAAGGCCACTCTCAATAATTTTTGATCATGGCAACTGGGAAAAGTACCTGAGGACTGGAGGAAAGCAAATGTCGTAGAATCATAGAACAGTTTGGGTTGGAAAAGACATTCAAACTTCATCTACTCCCATCCCCCTGCAATGAGCAGGGATATCTTCAACTAGATCATATTGCTCAGAGCCCTGTTCAACTTGACCTTAAATGTTTCCAGGGATGGGGCATCTACCACTTCTTTGGGCAACCCGTGCCAGTGTTTCACCACCCTTGTCATTAAAAAAATTCTTCCTTATATCTAGTCTAAATCTCCCTTCTTTTAGTTTAAAACCATTACCCCTTGTCCTCTGGCAACAGGCCCTATGCAACTAAGCCCCACACAACTGCTCACTCATTTTCCCCTGTGGAATGGGGGAGAGTATCAGAAAAAATAAAAAGGTGAGAAAATTCATGGGTTGAGATAAAGGCAGTTTAATAAGGAAAGCAAAAATTGCACACATAAGCAAAGCAAAACAAACAATTCATTCACTACTTTCCATTGGCAGGCAGATGTTCAGCCATAGCCAGGAAAGCAGGGACCCATCATGCATAATGGTTACTTGCTAAAACAAACCACCTCTCCCAACTTCTTGTGTACCCACAGCCTACTCCCTGGTGAGGTGGTATGAGAAGCAGCAAAGGCCTTGACTCTGTGTAAGCCCTGCTCAGCAATAACTAAAACCTCCCTGATATATCAACACCGTTTCTATCACAAATTCAAAACATACCCCCATACTGGCTACTATAAAGAAAATTAATTCTATCCCAGCTAAAAGCAGAATGCCCTACTAAAAAGGTTGTCCCTATATTCTTTTTTATAAGTCCCCTTTAAGTATTGAAAGACCACAATAAGGTGAAGTCTTATCCATGCTGAACAACCCCAACTCTCTCAGCCTGTCGTCATAGGAGAGGTGCTCAAGCCCTCTGATCATTTTCATGACTCTCTTCTGGACATGCTCCAACAGGTCCGTGTATTTCTTCTTCTGAGGACTCCAGAACTGGATGCAATACTCCAGGTGGGGTATCACCAGCGGGGAGTAGAGGGGCAGAATCACATCCCTCGACCTGTTGGCCACGCTTCTTTTGATGCAGACCAGGATATGGTTGGCTTTTTGGGTTCTGGTAGCACATTGCTGGCTCTTGTCCAGCCTTTTATCTACCAGTACTCCCAAGTCCTTCTCCACAGGGCTGCTCTCAATCCCTTCATCCCCCAGCCTGTATTGATACCAAGGATTGCCTCAACCCAGGTACCAGACCTTGTACTTGGCCTTGTTGAACCTCATGAGGTTCCCATGGGCCCACTTCTTGAGCTTGTCCAGGTCCCTTTGGATGGCACCCCTCTGGATGGCATCCCATCCTTCAGGTGTGTCAACGGCACCACTCAGCTTGGTGTTTTCTGCAAACTTGCTGAGGGTGCACTCAATCATTTCATCTATGTCATTGATGAAGATATTAAATAACATTGGTCCCAATATGGACCCCTGAGGGACACCACTCATCACTGATCTCCATCTGGATATGGAGCCAATTCCTTATCCATGAAATAGTCCACCAATTTAGAGAGAAGGATGTTGCGGGGGACCTTGTCAAAGGCTGTACAGAAGTCCAGATAAATGACATCTGTAGCCCTTCCCTTGTCCCTTGATGGAGTCACTCCATCATAGAAGGCCACTAGGTTGATCAGGCAGGACTTGCCCTTTCTGAAGCCATACTGGTTGTCCCAAATCACATCCCTGTCCTCCATGTGCCTTAGCACAGCTTCTAGGAGGATCTGTTCCGTGATCTTCCTGGGCACAGAGGTGAGGCTGACAGGTTGGTAGTTTCCAGGCTCCTCCTTTCTACCCTTTTTAAAGATGGGTGCAATGTTTCCCTTTTTCCAGTCACCTGGGACTTCACCTGGCTGCCATGATTTTTTGAATATCATGGAGAGTGGCTTGGCAACTACATCAGCCAATTCCTTCAGGACTCTGGGGTACATCTCATCAGGTCCCAAAATCTTATTTATGTTCAGATTCCTCAGGTGGTCTCAAACCTGATCTTCACTTGCAGTAGGAGAGACTTTGCCTCCTCAGTTCCTGCATTGACTGAGGAAAAAAAGTTGTTGAGTACCTTATCCTTCTACTCATCTGTTATTACCAGTTTGCATGTTGGAGTTGTCCAGAGAGATAGTGTAGTTTCCCTCCTTGGAGATATTCAGAAGCTATCTGGACATGGTCTTGGGCAACTGGTTCTAGGTGACCTTGTTTGAGCATAGAGGTTGGACCAATGACCTCCAGAAGTCCCATCCAACCTCAACCACATAAATTCTATTTATGGCATCCATAGTAATAATTGAATAGTAGGCTATTGAAGTCTCAAGGCTGATTAAGCACAATTCTCAATATCTTATATTCTCAGAGATGAGAAGGACATAGCAAAGATGACAGCAAGCATTGTTAGTGGAACAATCTCTCAGGATCATTAGAAAGACTAGGAATGCTAAGAAAAATCTCATGAGAAGAGATACTATAGGTTAGATGCAGTGTTTTTTGGTTGCTTTTTTTGAATCTTGTTGGTATACTTGTGCATGTGTTAATATAGCTACATCATAATTCTTCAAATAAGAAGACTGACATAAGCATTGTAGATATAATTAATCAAGTTACATCTTCATATAAGAGCATCACAAATTTCTTTCTGCAGTGTGTTTTTTTACTGGTTAATTTATGACAGTGCATCAAGCCTTATGGTGTGGTTTCTTTATTAGCCACGGGTGCTGCAACCACCATCTATGCAGTTGAGGCAGATGGTGACCCAAATACTGGGTTTGAAAAGGCAAAGGAGCCAGGAGAAATACAGTATCTTATTAAATGGAAAGGCTGGTCACACATCCATAATACATGGGAAACTGAGGAAACACTGAAGCAACAAAATGTTAAAGGAATGAAGAAACTGGACAACTACAAGAAAAAGGATCAGGAAACAAAACGCTGGTGAGTATTTTTATTACGATTTCCATGTTGCATATTTTTGTAACAATATAGATGTTTTTAAGTGCCTGTAAAACAGGAAGACAAAAGCTCTAAAGTTGAAGCTTTCCTAACACCTTATGATCCTGTAAGATTCTGAGCACACCAACTTTACTTGAGCACAAGACAATACTCACACAGTCTTGTAAAATCAGGGCTTTAAGGAAGCAGCTTCTGCACCTAGATTTTAATATGTGTGTTATAAACAAAGTTTTAACAAGATGAGTGGTGGGTTTTCTGGTTTTGTTTTAAATCTTAACTTTTACTAATTTTGTCATTGATTGTATTTTGATCAGAGTTCTTTGGGAATTGCTGCAGAGATTAAAAAATACCAGAAATGGATAAAGCACTCAAAACATTACAGCATGTAGTTTTCTTGCTCAAACTTCTGTCAAAGCCTCAGAACCAAGAAATTTTAAAATTCCTTACATTTTAGTGCTATGTTATGTTATTCCAGTTTATTAGTATTTTTCTGTCGTGGTTTGACATGGAAGTGAATTATTTCAGGAAGTTGGGTCAAACCAATCAGTAGTCAAGTTTGGATATTGGCACCTAAAGTGGCCACTAAAGGTGTGGCTACACCTCTGAGAACACAGGGGGTTAAAAGCAAGAACTCCCAAGAGCTCGCTCTCTTTGGTTCCGGTCAGGGTTCTGTGCAGACCTCCCCTGCCCAGCCATGGGTCTGGGTGGGGGAGGGGAAGCCATGAGGCCTGGTCGAGGTGAGCTGAGGGGTAGAAGGACTGGAACCGAGCCAGCTCCTGTGGACGGAAGGGTGGAGAGAAGCGGAGATGTCTTTGTTGTCCCCCCCCAGAGGGATGAGACAGAGAGTCCGGACGGCACCTGTAACTTTGCCGGAGAAGAATGGGGGGGGGGGGGGAAGGAGCCCAGCCTTGGCCTTGGGAATCGGCTGCTGGGCAGAGATTTCAGCCGTCCAGGGAGTCTGAACTTTTAACCCTTTCCTGGGAAATGAAGGCTTTGTAAAATATTACTCCTCCTTGATTTGAAGTAGAAGAGAGACAGTCTGGGATCCGAGATGACACAAGAAGAAATTCGTGAGTTGGAAGGAGATGATGGAGTGGCTTGTGGCTGGACTTTTCTTGTTAGCCATAGACTGAACCAAATTCTCCTGACAGAAGCTGCACTTAGGGGGATGCGTTGGTGAGCCAAGAGACCTATTTCAGTGATTACCAACAGAGGAATGGAGAGAACAGAGGAGAGTTGAAGAAGGTATGGAGAAGCCCTCTGTCTTCGAGGAAGAAGAAGAGGAGAAGAAGACCTCTGTTCTTGGACCCTCAGCCCCAGGGGAAAATGGGGGGGACTGTAGTCCCAAAATGAGAAACTGAACTGTTGTCTCTTTTGGTCCATGGCAAAGCATCCTTAAAGGAGCCCTATGAGCAGTCTGTCCATGCACAGTGGTGAGAGCACTGTGACATGGAGAGTGTCACCATGGCAGATTTTCTCCGGGTGGTTGCCATGTGTGTCATGGAAACACAAGGGTGGCAATTGTGTTTCCTGGGGGGTCTGTGGCACAAGAGAGACTCCTGTCTGTCTTGAAGGACTGAGTATTTGAATATCTGAAGTGTGGCAACTTGATCAGGATCCTGGGTGGTGTCTCACTGTTGGGTTTGTTTGGAAGTTAGGTGAGATGAGGAGGGGTGTTTTGGAAAGTCTTCATCCAGGATTTAGTGTTTGTAGTTTTATAGAAGTAGTAGATTAATAAAGTTCTTTTCTTTGTTATTAAGCTTAGGCCTGCTCTGCTCTGTTCCTGATCACATCTCACAGCAATTATTTAGAAAAATACATTTTCATGGGGGCGCTGGCATCGCACCAGTGTCAAACCGTGACAGTTTAATATAATCTATGAACAGTGGTGGAATTTTTAGTGACTCCTAAGATAGATTCTTATAGTGAGCCATCTGTGCTCTTCTGTGAAAATGCCGTGTGAAGTACATTAACTGTATTGAGAACAGATATTGTAAATTATCAGCATGACTAGTATAAGGTGTAGCTGATAGTAATTTCTCTTTATAAGCTTCCTCAGTCATCAGTGATAACGTACCTAGGCCAGATTCAACACTTTTATAGCAGGAATTCCAGAGTTGTAGCTTCTCCAAAGAAGCTCTCTAAGCAGCATTCCTATGGTGCTTACATTCAGAGCTATAAAATTGCCAGATTTTCTTAATTTTAGAACTGCACGATATAGTAAGTGCTGCAAATGAATTCCCATTTCAGGCTGAAAAATGCTTCTCCAGAAGATGTGGAATATTATAACTGCCAGCAGGAACTTACAGATGATCTACATAAACAGTATCAAATAGTGGAGAGAATAATTGGTAAGTGACAACCTTCCAGATAGAAAACAGTCTTGAGAATATTACATGTTTATTGCTTGCATGTTGAATTTATAGTTAAGAATTTTAGGTTATTAATATCCCTAGCAGCTTAAGGCAAAACCAAATCTTTGATGAGGAGAAAAGTTATCATACTGTCTTTGCTGTGAAACTAGTTCATGTTGTCTTATCACCTAAAATGAGTGCTTTCTTAAAATACAGAAAGAAAATACTGATCTGGTATCTCTGATGCGTTTCTGCAGCTCATTCAAATCAGAAATCAGCAGCTGGTTATCCAGATTACTATTGCAAATGGCAAGGTCTGCCTTACTCAGAATGTAGCTGGGAAGACGGTGCTCTCATTGCCAAAAAATTTCAGACGTGTATTGATGAGTATTTTAACAGAAACCAATCCAAGACTACTCCATTTAAGGACTGCAAGGTGAGTGTGTAATTTCAATGGATTTATACAGTTGCAATAATTTTTTTTAAAGCTGATCTATTTTATGCATTCAAAAATGCATATTATAAAATATTTTTGAATGCTGTCCATAACAGTAATAGTGATAGCTATATTTATATATGTAGGAAGTATTACTACTAAGAATAGACTTTGGTGTCCATGCCCATGGCAGGGGAGTTGGAACTAGATGTTCTTTAAGGTCCCTTCCAACCCAACCCATTCTATGATTCTATATTTGCTCCTACTTATTTTATTGCCATACAAAGATGAAATTGTTTATTACTTTAATTTGTTTTAAAAGTAACCTTTGTGAATGAGTTCTTGTCATTTCTGTTGTGGAATTTAGATCAGCAAACTAATTTTAGCTTGCAAATGGGTGGATATTGTTATATGGCTTAGATGTTTGTCATGAATAAAGACTAGACTTGGTGACCAAATGGAATTGTACAGCTACTTTGTTTCTATAAGAAGATATATTGGTAACTTCACTTAGTAGTAGGACTGATGCTCAATTTGCTTTTGACAGATTCTAAAACAGAGGCCAAGGTTTGTTGCACTAAAGAAGCAACCATCTTATATTGGAGGACATGAAGGTTTAGAGTTACGAGATTATCAGTTAAATGGACTGAACTGGCTTGCCCACTCATGGTGCAAGTAAGTAGTCTTAAATTAGTCTTGCTGTTTTTAACTTGAAAGCATTTATAAATTTTGTTTGTTTGTTTGTTTGTTTTTAGAGGGAATAGTTGTATTCTTGCAGATGAAATGGGTCTGGGTAAAACAATACAAACAATTTCTTTTCTGAACTACCTGTTTCACGAACATCAACTGTATGGGCCTTTCTTGCTAGTCGTGCCACTTTCTACCTTGACATCTTGGCAAAGAGAGATTCAAACTTGGGCTCCTCAGATGAATGCTGTGGTCTACTTAGGAGATATAACTAGCAGAAATATGGTGAGTATTTCTTTGTATCATTGGAAATATTAGAGGTAAATAAGACTCACTTCATGTTCCCATCTTATGCTAATCTCCAATATTTTGATTCTGAATGAGCAAATAGTTATTTGAAACATTGCATGTGGTTAAAATGCAAATTAAAAGCATAAATTTTGATCTGATATGAATGAATGTGAAAAATTTCATTCTTGCTTAATAATAAAAAGGATTAAAAATGCAACCTTGCATTTGAAAATAAATTGTCTTTTGTCATGCGATTATTTAGGTGCATAAAATAAATATTTAAGCCAAACAGACATAATCCTAATTTGTTTCCTGAAAGGAAGACTATAAGGAACCTTATCCATTAAAATTTAAAAACAAACAAAACAACCCAAAACATACAAAGAAATCCACAAAAAACCCCAACCAAACAAAAGCTAACAAACACCCCACCACCAACCACCACTGTTTAATAACTTTAAGAAAAAAAGCTTCACGTTATGTTCTTTGTTCATGATCAGATTCTTGTATGTCACTTAACATCTATATTGCTATAGTACCTGAAGTCATCCTGATCAATAAGACCATTTTTCTCTAGCTTATAGTTTGCTTGATTCTTCTTGTAGATAAGAACTCATGAATGGATGCATCCACAGACCAAGCGATTAAAATTTAATATACTTCTAACAACTTATGAAATTTTGCTGAAGGATAAGGTAATGACCCTTACTTCTTCAGGGATATCCAAATAATTTGTACAATGTAAAATTCCTTTAGAGTTGGCACATATTTAGGTTCTGGGCTGTTAAATGAATGGGGGAGTATGACAACTTTACTCTTGGAAATATGAAGGTTGTTTTCTTTAAGCACTTTTAGATTTTATGTATGTGTGGTTAGACTTTCTGCCCCCTCCCTTAACCCACACATCAAGTGGGTAAAACTTATTTTTCTTCAGTTTGCTTGTGCTTTACATTGTTACTAAAATCTGTAAAAATAAAATTCCATAACACCAATGTAGCATGAAGAAGCAGACATTCTTTATTTGGCTGAATGCATGAGGGGATAGCTCCTCTGAAATACATGCTAAGTACAGTAAACTTTCTGTTTATATGCTATATTTTACATACATATTCATAGGTTTTCCCAGAAGAAACATACATACGATAATCATTTCCCTGAAGTCATTAACATATGTTCCCTCCACTTTATGCATGTGTTCTGTTCTGGGGCTCTTTGTCATACCTGACCACCTGGTGAACTAGTAAAAGTTGGCACAACTGGGCTGGTTGCTTTCCAGCTCTTCTTCCTACAGAATAAGCATTGTGTGGTTCCATAGGCCAATGTTTTTTGAAGGGTAAGCATTGTATTAACCCACCAGCTGCAAGCAATTCTTCATCTGGCAACAACATTGCTGTAGTAATTTCTTTGCATCTCAAAATCTCTACTTTCCTGTTAGTCATCCAGGAACTGAAAAAACAAACCAGTCCATAGCTCCAAACACCTGTGATTCACAACTCTGAAATCTCATGTTTTTTCTTTGTATTTGTGTGTGCAGTATTACATATATTTATATTACTACTCTCTTCCTTATGGTAGCATATAAAGTTATTGTTAATCTTAACAGCATATGATAATTATAATAAAAAAGTTTTGCTTGCTGACTTTCTATTTAATTTCTTTGTACATGCTGAAAAGAAGAGTCAATAGTGGATTTATGTTGGGATTTTTTGTCAATTGAAAATGTAAAGATCAGCTTTTTGTCTTCTTCCTCACCCTAAGTATAAACTTGGTTTATACTTTCTTTTAATCTTGGGATGCCTGCACAGCCTTTTGTTGAATCTAGCAAACATAAAACCCCTAATTAGTATCAAAAACATATAGGTGTCCTTTTTTATTAAAATAAAAGGAGTGATGGTGTATATATAACCTCATGTAAAATGTCAGACATTGCATAATATATTGACTTGCATAATGTCTTTCCCTCTCCCCAATTTCTTGCAGTCATTCCTTGGTGGTCTGAATTGGGTATTTATAGGAGTTGATGAAGCTCATCGTTTAAAAAATGATGATTCACTTCTGTACAAGACTTTAATAGACTTTAAGTCTAATCATCGTCTTCTTATTACGGGAACCCCTCTGCAAAACTCCCTTAAAGAGCTTTGGTCTTTGCTGCACTTCATCATGCCAGAAAAGTAAGGAATGTGATGGGGGGGGTTTGTTGGTGTTGGGGGGGGTGGGGAGTATTGTAGTGATTGGAGAATCAATAAAGAATTGCATTGTGAAATAGATTAATATTTTTTATAAAATAGATGCACATATTTTTCATGCTGCTCTGGATAAATTGTTTTGGTAGCACCTGTCACTTTTTCTGTTTTGGCAGTTCAGAAAAAGGATGGATTGATGTATGGCTCAAAACCTTGAAAACATGTTTCATCTTAATTTAAAAGGAAAATAATATGGATTTGCTGTAGGGAAATAGAATGGAGCTGAGGATATCATCTTTTCTGTGTTAGCACCATGAATGAAAACCTCAATGCCCAATATCCAGTAATTTATTCAGGCATGTGGTGTGATTCATGGGGTAGTCCTGTGCAAGGCCAGGAGTTGGACTTTGATTATCTTTGTGGGTCTCTTCCAACTCAAGACATTCCATGATTCTATGATTCAGGCAGCCAATTTCCCCTTACGATTTGCATAGAATAGGTTGACATTATTCTATACTGACCTCTGTTTATATTTAGAATAAATAAGAGCACATCTTCCTTTCAAATATCTTGTAAATACAAAACATTGTAACTCCAATTAATTTTGTTGCTATGCATTGCATTGACTTCTTCAGAACCTTACAAACAAAGCCACTAAGTTTGTTGTCTGGCACCTATTCTTCATTTGATCACAAAGTGCATTCTCTTAATCTGTTAGCACATACCAGAGGATAATCACATTTCAGCTAGTCCATACAAGCTGCAAAAGGTATGTGGTCTATTCTCTTGCACTTCCTCCAGCTATACAACTAATTTTCATGCTGCTCTTGAGAAATATAATTGAATTTCTATATCCTTCTACCTGTGTTTCCATGCAGAAAAGTAAAATGTTGTGTTTTCACTGAAGAAATTAAAATTCAGGACGTTGTTTTGAATTTTCATTCTGCAAAAGTTTGTTAATTTCCATTCTCCTATTTGCAGACAAAATATTTGGAATTTCTTGTGAGATGCAAATTCAGAAACTTATTTAATAAAACAGAGGGGAGTAGTGAAGAAGTCTATTTGTGTTTGTGCACATGGTATATTTATGGTCTTTGTGTGTCTGTGTTCATGGTACGTCATTATTTTACCTTTATTCTTTCTGTGTTGAAGGTTTTCTTCCTGGGAAGATTTTGAAGAGGAACATGGCAAAGGGAGAGAGTTTGGTTATGCAAGTCTTCACAAAGAACTTGAACCATTTTTACTCAGAAGAGTTAAAAAAGATGTGGAAAAGTCTTTACCTGCTAAGGTTGAACAAATTTTGAGGATGGAAATGAGTGCATTGCAGAAGCAATATTACAAGTAAGTAATGACACTTTTAATTCCTGCTATTTTAATGACATCTCTATATAAAAATTACTGAAGTGTAATAATTTTCATAATGTAGTTTTAACTGATATTTTGAGAGCTTACATCCTTCATATTTCCACAAATTTTTAGAAATTACTTCCATTGTGCACATTCTGTATCATAGGTGGATTTTAACCAGGAATTATAAAGCCCTGAGTAAAGGTTCAAAAGGCAGTACCTCGGGCTTTTTGAACATTATGATGGAACTCAAGAAGTGCTGTAACCATTGCTACCTCATTAAACCACCAGATGATAATGAATTCTATAATAAACAGGAAGCCTTACAGGTAATACCTTTAAAAAAAAAAAGTTAAGTGATTTTATATCTCTAATATGCATGCAATAATTGTATAGTGTTCTGTCAATTTATTTGTTCTTATTAAATTATGTTAAGAAAGACTGAGTTCTCTATCAAATGTGCATCCTGGGTTTTACAGGTAAGTGAATTGATTGTCTTTCTGTTTGTTTCTTAATTGGAACTGAATAATTGAGAGATCAATACTAAATAGAATATCCTTGGCTTGAATTATGATCAAAATAAAAAGGAAATAGTTTGAAATAGTCTGCATTTTCAGACTAAATAAACTGAAGACCTATTTTAAACCCAAAATAAAACAGTTAAATAAACAGATAAATTGAATTTAAATGCAAATGTATGTGACTGGCAGTGGTACACCAACAATCCATGTGATAGCAGAAAGTAATCTGCTGAATCTCTTTAAGCTTAGTCTATTTGTTTTGTTGTTATAAATTAAAGCAATTATAGCATCACTACCAAAGATGGTCTGTGATTGTGTTGTGGGTTTATAGTTTGGGTTTTTTGTAAAGGTTAACTAATCTTTGTACTAAAACTGTTGAGAACCACAGCAATAAATAAAAGGACTGTTATAATTGATGCAGTTTATAACACCATAAATGTTTCGAAAGATCAAGGGTTTTTTTCTGTAAACTTTGAAGTTTATAATGTAGAAACTTTCCCAAAACTACTTGATTGAAATCACAAGTTGTCACTGCACAAGCTATTTTATATTATAAAATGCTTTTCAAAGTTAAAGGATTTTTGCAACTTGGCATACTCTAACTATTCAAATTTATAATTAATCTCATCAGAACCGTTCAGCCATTATTGTTAGTAATTGCATACTTGTAACAGTGATTTCCTTGGCTCATCTGATTAAACTTTGTTAGATCTAATTATGAATGATACATCCTTCTAATTTCTGGCATAAAGAATAAAAGCACCTAACTCCCAATTTTTTACTCCCCAAAATTCTATCCTGAGCCTCTTCAGCTAGAGGCCTAATGATTTCAACATTAAATTCAGCATGCCACCTGAGTTTCTGTTCTAATTGTTTCAACTGGAGCTGAAAAGGTTGAACATTGTAACCCAGATAAAGCATGTTGACTTCTATTAACAGGATCCCTCTCACTTTTTTTCTTGTCAGAAAAACTTGACTGATTAGGCATTTTTAAAAAATACTTAGAAGATCAAGTAGCAATGCTTAGGTCTGTTCAAAAGACAGAAGGTGAGGAGCAAGTAGTGCTAAGGTAGTCAGGTAATCTCATTGTTTATTTGGTGGAAGAGAATTTGAGTCTGCACTGTAACTGCTCTAACTCATAGCACAGTATATTTACTTAATGTTTTAATGAAATGTTAAGATGCTGGTTTATGAGCTAGAGCTGAGAAATGCATTTATTTGAAAAACATGCTAGTCGGTACCCCTGTTGATTTCAGTTAGAGCACTTAAAGATTTTATAATGAGTTTTTACAAGATCAGGACTGACTAAATGCTTATACAACTTTCATGTTCAGTTAATGAATGTCTAACCATCTGCAGTGTATGTTAGTGTTGAGGTGAACTTACTTTGCGATACATGCTTTCTTGTCTTGTAGCATTTAATACGTAGCAGTGGAAAACTAATCCTTCTTGACAAGCTACTGATTTGTCTACGAGAACGTGGCAACAGAGTACTGATTTTCTCTCAGATGGTGAGGATGCTAGACATTCTTGCAGAGTATTTGAAGTATCGTCAGTTTCCCTTTCAGGTAAGAATTTTGCTGGTAGTAGTCAAGAAGCCTTGATCTTTACCATTTTATCTTTTAAAAAGTGTCCTTTTTGTAGAAAGATTTATGAAAGTTTAATTTTTCTGTACAGTAAAAGACTAGCAATTACTATATGCCTAATAGTATTTTGAAATTAAACTGATTAATTGGAAGTGTTACATTATTCTTATTCCCCCCCAATTGGTTTGGCAATTGAGAATTCAAGTTGCTCCGGATAGACTATAATAGGAGTTCCTTTTTAACTGTATCATTCAATCTCTTTAGAGACTTGATGGATCAATAAAAGGGGAATTGAGGAAACAAGCCTTGGATCATTTTAATGCAGAAGGCTCAGAGGTATGGTATAAGTTGGTGGTTGTTGTTTTTTTAATCTACTCAACTTTATTTTTTTTTTCTTCTAGGAAATATAACAAATGTTGCACAAAAACTGAAGATAGAATAAAGTGAGGGATGTATTAGGTTGAAATTCCATTGCTGTTGCAGAGACTATAAGCTTTACAACCCATGCAACAAAAAAAAATCCCCAAATTCAACCAACCAAACAACCAAAAAAAACTTTAAAAAGCTAAGAGGAGGTTCAATAGGAAACACAGAATTTATGAAAATGGTGTTTATAACTAATATAATTACATAGTTGTATTTTTAGATTTTTGTCAGTGCTCTTTAGCAAAGTAATTTTAAGTGCTGTTTAGAAACTGAAGAATTTAATTTGTTGTGTAGGACTTAATCATTCAATTTTTATTGGAGCACTGAACTTTAACACAAGTTTTTGACATCAAATACCTACTTAAGCAATGGGCAGAATTAGGTTGTGTATATCTATAGTAAAAACTGCGGCGAACCCTGGATGCAGGAAGAAATGATGATGTCTGGCTCCAGATCAGAAGGCTGAAGGATAGTTTTATTAAAACTATACTATATTACATTAATATACTATTTAAAAAGATACTATACTATTCTACATACTTCTTACTTACCTAACTTGTGACTCTCTGCTGAGAGTCTGAGACACAGCTGGATCCGATTGGTCATTGGACCCAAACAACCTTCACCAGAATCCAATCAAGCAAACACTTCAGGTAAACAATCTCCATACAAAATTCCACATGGGGAAAACAAAGGAGCAGAGATAAAGATTGTTTCCTCTTCTTCTCTCTGTGCTTCTCCTGAGAGACAGAATTATGTTTCTCTGTCCAGAGAATGTGAATGTCACATATATCCCTGCATAAAGAAAAAATATATTGAATAGCTTTAAATCTGTCTTCTGTTATCTTCATTTATTGCCTCTTATATTTTTGCCGTGGAAGAAACTGAAGAACTTATTTCTAACCATTGTTTGTGTACCACTTAAGATTCCTGGTTTTTTTAGGTTTCCTATTATGGAAGTCATTCCATACCTTTGATAATCTCGGTCTTTTGTCCTATATTGACAGGGTTTTTCAGTAATAGAAGCATAGCATTTGTCAGTTGCTGCTGAACTTATGTTTTTGTTATCGTTGAGGAGGAAGGACTTCATTTCATAACATAAACTTCAGATTTTTTTTAATTCAGAAGTTAGTTCTGTTTTAAATTTCTAGTACAGACATATTTGCCTTTTTCTGGAATCTTTGTAGTTGTACTGTACAGTTTTTAAGATGAAGGTGGATCCAAATTTCACATGGTATTCAAGAATGAAGACAAACTATAGAGTTGTGCAGTGTCATGGTTTGACACTGGTGCGATGCCAGCGCCCCCATGAAAATATACTTTCCTAATTAATTGCTGTGAGATGTGATCAGGAACAGAGCAGAGCAGGCCCAAACTTAGTAACAAAGAAAAGAATTTTATTAAACTACTACTACTACTATAAAAACTACAAACACTAAATTCTGGATGAAGACTTTCCAAAACACCCCTCCTCTTCCCACCTAATTTCTAAACAAACTCAACAGTGAGACACCACCCAGGACCTTGATCAAGTTGCCACACTTCAGATATTCAAATACTCAGTCCTTCAAGACAGACAGGAGTCTCTCTTGTGCCACAGACCCCCCAGGAAACACAATTGCCACCCTTGTGTTTCCATGACACACATGGCAACCGCCCGGAGAAAATCTGCCATGGTGACACTCTCCTTTCCATGTCACAGTGCTCTCACCACTGTGCATGGACAGATTGCTCATAGGGCTCCTTTAAGGATGCTTTGCCATGGACCAAAAGAGACAACAGTTCAGTTTCTCATCTTGGGACTACAGCTACAGTCCCCCCCCTTTTCCACTGGGGCTGAGGGTCCAAGAACAGAGGTCTTCTTCTCTTCTTCTTCTTCCTCGAAGATAGAGGGCTTCTCCACACCTTCTCCAACTCTCCTCTGTTCTCTCCACTCCTCTGCTGGTAATTACTGAAACAAGTCTCTTGACCCACCAACGCACCCTTTAAGTGCATCTTCTGTTAGGAGAATTTGGTTCAGTCTATGGCTAACAAGAAAAGTCCAGCCACAAGCCACTCCATCATTTCCTTCCAACTCAAGAATTTCTTCTTGTGTCATCTCGGATCCCAGACTGTCTCTCTTCTACTTCAAATCAAGGAGGAGTAATATTTTACAAAGCCTTCATTTCTCAGGAAAGGGTTAAAAGCTCAGACTCCCTGGACGACTGATATCTCTGCCCAGCAGCCGATTCCCAAGGCCAAGGCTGGGCGCCTTCCCCCCCCCCTTTCTCCTCCGCGCCGGCAAAGTTACAGGTGCCGTCCGGACTCTCTATCTCTTCCCTCTGGGGGGGGGGGAATGACAAAGACATCTCCGCTTCTCTCCACCCTTCCGTCCACAGGAGCTGGCTTGGTTCCCTCGACCAGGCCTCATGGCTCCCCCTCCCCCACCCAGCCCCATGGCTGGGCAGGGGAGGTCTGCACAGCACCTTGACCGGAACTAAAGAGAGCGAGCTCTTGGGAGTTCTTGCTTTTAACCCCCTGTGTTCTCAGAGGCGTATCCCTATCTTCAGTGGTCACTTCAGGTGCCAATATCCAAACTTGACCACTGATTGGTTTGACTCAACTTCCTGAAAAAATCACTTCCATGTCAAACCACGACATGCAGCAATAAAATTTTTACCTGTTTTATTCTTTATTTCTTTCCTAATAATAAATTTCATGGCTTTTTTTCTTTTTTTCTTTTTTTTTTTTTTTTTTTGCTAATACTGAGTTAAAATATTCATGGAAATATTTACAACTCCAAGGACTCATTCCTTAGCAGTAATGGCTTCTATTAGCTTTGACTGTACTTAAAACTCAAATTTATTTCCTATTTATCTTTAGTTTCATATGGTTTTTATTGCCTTTCTCATAAGATCCTTCTGTAGTTCCTTGTCGTTGACCCTGAATAACTCCATATCATCTGCCAACTTTGTCACCTTATTACACATCTTATTCTTTATGAATATGTTGAAGAGAATTGACCCCAGCAGAATACTTTAGTTTTCTTTACAAAAATACAGATGAACTTGGGCACACATGAGGCTTTAACAATAAGGGGTGGTGGTGTATTTTTTGGCAGTGTTTCGCTTGTTTTTTTTTCTCCCCAAGTGGCTTTTGTTCATCTTCTAGAGTGCTGCTTCCTTTAAACCATGGAGAAGCTGATACCTGTTTGCAAGAGAAGTTGATATCAGTTTGCTTTATACTTATACAAGGTCTGACTGGACTGGAGTTAATTGCCTTCATAGCAGCTCATATGGTGCTGTGTTTTAGATTTGTGATGAAAACAATGCTAATAACACACCAGTGTGTTAGCTGTTGCTGAACATTGTTTACATAGTATCAAGGCCTTCTCTGTTTCTCACTCTGCTCTTCCAGTGAATAGATTGGGTGGTTCACAAGAGGTTGGGAGGGGACATAACCAGGCATATGGCCTGAACTATCTAGAGAAATTCCATGCCTTATAACATCATGCTCAGCAATAAAAAAAGGTAGAGGAAGGGATTTAGGGAGATTTGCCATCTTTTGCTTGGGAATTGGCTGGGCATCAGTCCTGCCTATGGGAAGGTGGCAAGACATTACATTTGCATCACTTGTTCTGTTTTCTTTCTCTCTTTTTCCACTTCTCCTTTGCTTATTAAACAATTTTTATCTTGACCCCCAAGTTTCCCTGCTTTCAGTCTTTCTTTCTTCTTCCCTGTCCCACTGGGGGTGTGGGCAAGAAGTGATTGTGTGGCTGCATGGTGCTTAACTGCCCATAAAAAATACTAGCTGGTCTAAAGAAAAGAGTGGACTGATACTTGTTGAAAATGAAGGCCATTGATACTGTCCCTCACAGCGTCCTTCTGGACAAGTTGTCCAACTGTGGGATGAGCAGGTTCATGATGTGCTGGGTGAAGAACTGATGGAAGGGCAGAGCTCAAAGATTTGTAGTGAATGGAGCTACATCTGCCTGGTGACTATTCACTAGTGGTATCCCTCAGGGTTAAATTCTAAAGCCAGTCAGTCCTGTTCAATATTTTTATCAATGATCTGGATGCAGGAGTTGAATGCACCATTAGCAAGTTTGCTGATGATACTAAACTAAGAGGGGCTGTTGGCTCTCTTGAGGGACAATAGGCCTTGCAGAGGGATCTAGATAGGTTGGAGCGCTGGGCAACCATCAGTGGCATGAAATTTAACACATCCAAGTACCAGATCCTGTACCTGGGATAGAGTCATGCTGGGCACAAGTATAGATTGGGAGAGGAGTGTGTGGAAAGCAGCCCTGCAGAAAGGGATCTGGGGATGCTGGTCAGCCACAGGCTCAGTATAAATCAGCAGTGAGCCCTGGCAGCCAAGAGAGCAAACCTCATCCTGGGGGGCATCAAACACAGTAGAACCAGTTGGTTAAAAGAAGTGATGATCCTGCTGTATTCAGTGCTGATGTGGCCTCACCTTGAGTACTGTGTGCAGTTGTGGGCCCCACAACTTAAGAAGGATGTGAAAGTCCTTGAATGTATCCAGAGAAGGGCAACCAAGCTGGTGAAAGGGCTGAAAGGAATGTCCTGTGAGGAGCAGCTGAGGAGACTGGGTTTGCCTAGTTTGGAGAAAAGGAAGCTGAGGGGTGACCTCATGGCTCTCTACAGCTTCCTGGGGAGGGGAAGTGGAGAGGGAGGTGCTGAGCTCTTCTCCCTAAGATCCAGTGACAGGACGCATGGGAGTGGTTCGAAGCTGGGGCAGGGGAGGTTCAGAGTTGACAGTAGGACACATTTCTTTACTGAGAGGGTGGTCAGACACTGGAATAGGCTTCCTAGAGAGGTGGTCGATGCCCCAGGCCTGTCAGTGTTCAAGAGGCATTTGGACAATGCCCTTAATAACATGCTTTAACTTTTGGTCAGCCCTGAAGTGATCAGGCAGTTGGACTGGATCATCGTTGTCAGTCTCTTCCAACCAAAATAGTCTAGTCTATTCTATTCAAATAGAAATCCACTGGCTCTAGACATGACAAACAACTTCTTGTATTACAAGTCTAACAAATGTTTATGATATACTTAAAGAAATATATGAGTTCATAGTCTGCTCCACAGAGCATATAAAGAAGTGTCATATTGGTTATTTAAAGGAATATTATAGCTAATATATATAAAGCTATTTCTTCTTTTATAATTTCAGGACTTCTGCTTTTTGCTGTCTACCAGAGCTGGAGGATTAGGTATAAACTTAGCATCTGCTGACACTGTAGTTATATTTGATTCTGACTGGAATCCACAGAATGATCTGCAGGCACAGGCTAGAGCTCATAGGATTGGACAGAAGAAACAGGTACATGCGCTTGTCTTTTCAGTACCAAACTTGAAGGAGGAATTCATTATGTTAGCCATAAGCTGTCTGTCTGGCCCATCACAGTCCTCATATATTTTGAGAATAACTAATACTTGCTAAAAATATCTAAAAATGTTAATATTAATGATTTGCCTTTTAAATATTTTTTTAAAATCTCCCTATACAGAGAGATAGCACAGCAGCTGTAGTATATAGATGGGTAGGAGAAGAGTTGCGGACTTGTCCCATGTTCATTGGTATTGTATCATTCTAGAAAGTAACTGCTGTACTTCAGGCACATCCATTTTGCTTTGTTTAATACTTTGTAGTTCTCTTTGGGTTTCTTTCTTGCAGAATACTTCAAGTAGAAATCAGACATAACACATTTCCTTGTGGCCATGCTTGTGCTTAATCATAGAAACTTAAAGGAGAGGTCTAAGAATGTTTTTAAAATATAATTTCTATAGAGACTGTGATAACATGATTGACTGCTTTCATGTATGCAATACTAATTCAATAAGATTTAGATTTGTAATAATGGCTAATATTTCTCCCTGTTGTTGTTCAAGGGTTTTTTGTTAACTTCATCTGTGTATTTTTTCATGGGTAACTTGTGAGCAGGAAAATAAAACCTTTTTTGTAATATACATAGGTTAATATTTATCGCCTAGTCACAAAAGCATCAGTAGAAGAAGACATTCTTGAAAGAGCCAAGAAAAAGATGGTGTTAGATCACTTAGTAATTCAGAGAATGGACACTACAGGGAAAACTGTACTACATACAGGCTCTACTCCCTCCAGGTATATTTGTTTATTCTTTCATATTACCTTATGCTTAAGTATACCTGACTGTTTGAGTAAAAATGCAAGTCATTTCAATTGGTTAATAAAAGGCAAAAAATATGTGGTAAGGAGTTATGTAAGTAAAGACTGCAAAGTATATTGTCCATGTCATTTATTTTTTTGCATATTAAAACTAGTTTTTATTTAGGACAAAAGGAAATTTGAGTAATGGTTATAGTAAATTGGGACCGTTCACTAAGATAAAGTGTTTATGTGAAACTTTCTGTATTTCAGCTCAACACCTTTTAATAAGGAAGAGTTATCAGCAATTTTGAAGTTTGGTGCTGAGGAACTTTTTAAAGAACCTGAAGGGGAAGAAGAGGAGCCTCAGGTAAATGGAACAGTGCATCTACACTTGGTGGACAGAGAAACATATGAATTGTTTTGTTGTAAAGAGAAACTTCTGTTTCAGGAAATGGATATAGATGAAATCCTGAAGAGGGCTGAAACTCGAGAAAATGAACCAGGTCCACTGACTGTAGGAGATGAGTTGCTTTCACAGTTCAAGGTATTGCTCTGTTCCCTCCCTCTTTCCTTAATTATACTTTCCTTTATTAATGCTATTTTTTGTTCTTCTTTACCTATTTATCTTTCCTTCATTCTTACATCATTCACACATCATGTGATGGGTGAGCAACTGGCTCATGTGTTGGTCAAAAAGGGTTATAGTGAATGGGGTGACATCAGACTGGCAACCTGTCACTATTGGGGTTCCACAGGGCTCCATCTTAGGCCCTGTGCTCTTTCAACATCTTCATAAATGACTTGAATACAGGACTTGAAGGGATACTAAGTAAATTTGCAGATGGTACAAAATTGGGAGATGTTGACCCCCTCAAAGGAAGAGAGGCCCTGCAGAGAGACCTCAAGAAATTAAAGAAATGGACAATCACCAACCATATGAAGTTTAACAAGGGCAAGTGCCAGATTCTGCACTTGGGATGGAGCAACCCTGGATGTATGGACAGACTGAGGAATCAGAGGCTGGAAAGCAGCGCCATGGAAAGGGACTGGGTGTCCTGGTTGACAGCAAGTTGAATATGAGTCAGCAGTGCCCTGGCAGCCAGGAGGGCCAACCATGTCCTGGGGGGAATCAGGCCCAGCATTGCCGGCCTGGCAAGGGAGGTGATTTTCCCACTCTGTTCTGCACTGCTGCGGCCTCGCCTTGAGTACTGTGTGCAATTTTGGGTGCCACAATATAACAAAGACATTAAGCTATTAGAGAGCATCCAAAGGAGGGCCAGAAGGATGATGAAGAGCCTTGAGGGGAAGCCTTATGAGGAGCATCTGAGGTCACTTGGCTTGTTCAGCCTGGCGAAGAGGAGACTGAGGGGAGACCCCATTGCAGTCTTCACGAACATTCTCACAAAGGGACATGGAGGGGCAGGCACTGATCTCTTCTCCGTGGTGACCAGTGACAGGACTTGAGGAAACAGCATGGAGCTAAGTCAGAGGAGGTTTAGGTTGGGTATAAGAAAAAGGTTCTTCGCCCAGAGGTTGGTTGGGCACTGGAACAGGCTCCCCAGGGAAGTGGTCACAGCACCAAGCCTGTCTGAGTTCAAGTGTTTGGACAATGCTCTCAGGCACATGGTGTGACTCTTGAGGGTGTCCTGTGCAGAGCCAGGAGTTAGACTTTGGTCCCTGTGGGTCCCTTCTAACTCAGTATATTCTGTGATTCTGTGAAATGTGTGAAACACTAAGTTAGCTCTTTGGCATGCAATGTCTAACCTGTACAGTTGTCGTGGTTTGACACTGGCCCAATGCCAGGCACCCGCGAGAGTTGCTCGCTCACCCTTCCCTGCCACAGCTGGGTAGAGGAGAGAAAAAAAAAATTAATGGAGAGTTCATGAGTTGAGATAAGGATCAGGAGAAAACACTTCAAGGGCAAAACAGGCTCAACTTAAGGTTGCAAAGTGAATTTATTACTAACAGAATCAGAGGAGGATAATGAGAAGTAAAATAAGCCCTTAAAACACCTTTTTCCCCTCAGCCCCTCCCTCCTTCCCATTGACAACGCAGGGAGACAGGGCATGGGGGGTTTGGTCAGTTCATCACCCAAAATTTTCTTCCACTACTCTGGGAGAGGAGTCCTTCCCTGTGAGACCATGGAGCACCTCCTCCCCCTCCTTCTCCACTGACTTTGGTGTCGCCATGTTGTTTTCCCTCACATGTTCTCACCTCCTCCTCTTCTCTGACTAGATGGAAAAACTGTCTGCCCTTTGTTTTGATTTTCTTCTTAAATATGTTATCACAAAAGCGTTACCAACCTCTCTAATTGGCCTAGCTTTGGCCAACAGCATGTCCATCTTCAGAGTCATCAGGGATTGGCTCTGCTGGACATGGTGGAAGCTTCCAGCAGCTTCTCACAGAAGCCACCTCTGTGGCCCCCTCCCCTCCCCCCAAAAAAAACCCAGGCCTTGCAAAACCAATACAACAGGGTAATTACTTCCAGTGCAAGCATGTAAAATACATTATATATTTTGCTAACAAAATAAGAAAGATGTTTACAAATACATTAGTCCTTGATTTAATTGTTATCATACTGGGGAGATCTGTTTTTAATGTAATGCTTTATGCTGTTAAGCACCTGTAGTACTTCTGAAAACAAAGAAGGAAATTTGGATTTCTTAGCTGATGTCTTTTAGAAATTTCTTTCAGCCCTCATATAAACATAAATGCCAGATATGCTTAACTGGATAATACTTAAAATATTGAGTGAGTCCAATTGTGTATGGTGAGGTATTTTTGTTGGTTGGGGCATTTTTTCTTTGTTTTTGTGGGTCTTTTTGTTGTTTAGGTTTGGTGTGGTTTTGTTTGGTTTTGTTTAAATCAGGGCTGGACTTCTTTAGATCAGTAGAGTAGTAAATAAATTTTATGTTCATCATTCATTTGCAATATACTGTGATTTCTACAGTTTATTAATGTTTAGTTAGTTCTACATTATTATACTTTCATATTAACTCTGACATATAGTTAGACTTGCTCTATGTTTTGAAGGAATTTAAACAACAATCACAGCTATCAGGTATGCATTTTATCGTGGTTTTATAGTTCTCAACTTGTAAAAGAAGAAAAATATTCTTATCTTTATATTCAGCCATGTTGTATGCAGTGTGTGTGTTTCATTTCTGAAAATATTTTCATTAGAGACAGTCCTTCATGAAGCATTTTATATGTGTACATTTTGTGTATATACATATAAATAAAATGTGTCATTCTGAACTAAGTTTTCCTAATATATTAATTACTGTCTCTTTGTATAAGTAAAGGATGTATTGATTTGGTGAAAATACTTATCTTCCAATATCTAAGGTGGCTAACTTTTCAAATATGGATGAAGATAACATTGAGTTGGAACCAGAACAAAATTTAAGAAACTGGGAAGAAATCATTCCAGAAGTCCAGCGGCGACGAATAGAAGAGGAAGAAAGACAAAAAGAGCTTGAAGAAATATATATGCTGCCAAGGATGAGAAACTGTGCAAAACAGGTATCTCTGGGTTTTGACTGACTAACTAATTTTGTTGTTATTATTATTTGGGTTTTCTATTGCAGTTGTTTTGGCTTGTGCTTTTGGGTTGGGTGGTTTTCATGTGTGGCGCCCACACACACACCCCTAATTTTTGACAGGCTAGATAACATATTAATAAAATGTTTAGTCATGTAGCTTTGAACTACTTAATTTGAAATTCCAGATCAGCTTTAATGGAAGTGAAGGGAAACACAGTAGGAGGAGAAGATATTCTGGATCTGATAGTGACTCAGTCTCAGAAAGAAAACGACCAAAAAAACGTGGAAGACCGCGAACTATTCCTCGAGAAAATATTAAAGGATTTAGTGATGCAGAGATTAGGCGGTAAGATGTGGGGGGACATGCATGTTTAAAGGGACAAAACTCTTTTTTTTTGTTATTTTAGAGTTTGAAAATATGGAAACTAGTCTATTTTGCATTTATTTAGTTTAAATTTTTTATTCTAGGCATTTAAGGCTTTACTCTTGAGTAGTTTGGGGTGCTGATGAAAGGAACTGTTATGTATAGAATTTGAACCTATTTTGGTGAGGAATAACTTGAGTTCAAAAAATGTTCTGCAAAAAGGTTCAGCAAAAAGAGTTTTGTTTTTTTAAATTTCTTGCCATTGTATTTGTGTTAATGTTATATGATGCCTTTTAAAACTAAACAAAAAAAATTATTTTGATACGTTGTTGTGGTTTACCCTCGGTAGGCAGCTAAGCACCACACAGCTACTTGCTCAGTCTCCTCCAGAGGGACTGGGGAGAGAATCAGAAGGGTAAAAATGAGAAAACTTGTAGGTTGAGATAAAGACAGTTTAATGGGGAACGCAAAAACCACATGCACAAGAAAAGCAAAACGAGGAATTCATTTATCACTTCCCACTAACAAGCATTTACTCATTTCCTGGAAAGCAGGGCTTCACCATGTGTAACAGTTACTTGGGAAGACAGATACCATAACACCAAACATCCCCTCTCCCTCCTTCTACACAGTTTTTATTTCCAAGCATGACACCATATGGTCTGGAATAACCCTTTGGTCAGTTGGGGACAGCTGTCCCAGCTGTGTCCCCTCTCAACTTCTTGTGCACCACCAGCCTACTCACTGCTGGTAGTATGAGAAGCAGCAAAGGCCTTGATGCTGTGAAAACACTGTTAAGCAAGAGCTGAAACATTAGCATTTTATCAACAATGCTTTGGTCACAAATCCAAAACATATTAGCAGATATGGTGCTCTGAACAAAATTAACTTTATCTCAGCAAAACCCAGTACATAAGTGAATCTGTGCAGCTGGTCCCACAATATTTGATGCTAAAAAAGGCATCCATCTCCTTTGGGAGAAGGAGTAGAAATTGTTTTGCTTTGCTTTGGTTTGTGAAATGCTACTTTGCTTCTGTAATTTAAGTATTCATTTTTCTCTAAAATACTGTACAGCTTATAAAATATTTTTGATTACATAAATATCCTTTAAGAGCCTTGTTTCCTTTTCATTTTATCTAATATATAATGATTTCCTGCTTTTGTCAGGGGTATTCTTGTGCTTGCATTCCTTTATCTTTCATGTTATGTTTTCCTAAGTCTTAAAATCACCTTAAAGTTGCAGCTAGCTTCTCTTTATTATAAGAGACCTAACATAATATCTGAATTCTCAATTTACTATAAATCTACATTTGATTTTTATGATTAGACACATCACATTGCTGAATTCTTTGTCATGTGAAACTAATTAGTAAAGTAACTTTTGAAAGAAATTGTATCTTCTGTTGTTTTATTTATATAATTTATTAAAACAAATAGAACTCTGGTTTTAAATGTGGGTTGTCTTCATTTAGTAAGCCGTCCTAGTCTCTCTAGTTCTTATTTTCTTTTCCTTGTCCACATAGCCTTGTACTAAGACTTTATACATACATTTTCAAAACCAATGTAGTTAAGCATACATTTTTTTAACTGCAAAATTATTTTCTTTTATTAGGTTTATAAAGAGTTACAAGAAATTTGGTGGCCCACTTGAAAGGTAAACTAATTTGCTTATATTTGTATAGCAACTTGCTACCTTGTTTCCATTAAAATTAAACAGTACACCAAGAAACTGTAGGTTAAAGAGGAAATAGTGTGCCTAATCTTTTGCCTGTACTATGACATGAATTATTTTTTTTTTCCTTTCATCATATATGGTATGTATGTAGACAGCCAGTTTGACAAATCTTTACATTTTGCAAGACTGCTTGCTTTTTCTTTATACTTAACCTACTATTCTGTTAATTCTGCATTAGTGAGTCATTCCATTTTTTTTGTTTGATAAGTGAATAAAACCATAGACTTAATAATAGTTCCTTTTTTATTTAAAATAATGTGTTGAAATGTAACTCAAAACTGCATCGATAGGATCCTTTATATTTCCTGTTGTATAGTCCTTTATGTGAAATACCCTTTTTTATAGTTTCTGTATTCTTTTCTTTAGATGCTTTTAACTGCATGCATTAAAATTTTGCGCAGCAAGTGTGGATGAATGATAACTTACAGGATCACTTTTCTAGTTTCAAAATCTGAAGGAGTCATTCATAATACTAAAGTTTTAGAACTGTAAAAACATATTTGTTTTCTTCCAGGTTAGATGCTATAGCTAGAGATGCTGAGCTAGTTGATAAATCTGAGATAGACCTTAGACGTCTGGGAGAACTTGTACATAATGGATGCATTAAGGCTTTAAAGGACAATTCCTTTGGCCAAGAAAGAGCAGGTAAAGTGTGTTTGGGGGTGGGGGAGAGGAATAAAAAGTGTCAAAGAGATATGAACAATTCTTGCACTCTGATTATAACAAAACAATTGCATTAGGGGAAAACATTAACAAAATGTTAGCATGCTAGGTGATTTAGAAAAAAGGATTTCAGTAAGAAGACTTTTTGGTTTTGTGGTTTTTTTTTTTCCCCTTTCCCTGAGTGAGTTGTCATAGTAGAATGCAATATGGTTTTGCTTTACCGTGAAATTTAAAATTAATCTGCTACTATTAACTAGAAGACCTTGAGGTTCTGGAGTTTAATTAAAGCATTTGGTTAAGAAAAATTCATTTCCTATAATTGAATGTCTGCTACTATAGCATCAAACTTTGTTTTTTCTCTATGTTTGTCTATAAGATACACATGAAAGCTAAATATTTTAATAATTTGTTCCTTTATTTTAAGGAGGTAGATTTGGGAAAGTTAAAGGCCCAACATTCCGAATATCAGGAGTGCAGGTGAATGCAAAGTTAGTTATTTCTCATGAAGAAGAGTTGGCACCATTGCACAAATCCATTCCTGCAGATCCAGAAGAAAGGAAAAGGTATTTTTTTTCTTCCTAAAGGAACCCATAATGTAGAAAGCTATTCAAGGCTTTTATTAATATATTTAAGCAATCCAGACTGAGTACACTGGGACATCCATGCCACTTCATTGCCTCTAAGAACTGGCAGCAGCAATCTGCTCCACATTCTTTCTTTATTCTTTCTTCCCTCTCCTTAGAAGCCAATATTTGCTTTGGCTTCTGAACTGTATTCATTGGGGACTGGGTTCAGTTAGTCTTAATTATTCCAGGCTAGAAATCAGACTTGTTGAGGAACTGCTTTGTGTCACCTCTGCCTGAGAGAATGCAATATTTGTCAAAATGGAGCAGATGGTAATTGTTAGTAGTTGTTTAGACCCATGAACATTTTAGCTTACTACCTTGTGTATCATAGTCCCTAGACTATCTGCTTATTCAGTTAGCAGTTATGCTTGAGTAATATTCTAAGCTTATCTTCATGGTTAGCCAGTTCTGACTTAGTCCATAGCCACAGATAGATGACTGTTTTTTATATCTTAATCTTGATCTCCTTTAAAACATGTTTTAGTACTGATTTGAATAAATACTTTATAGAAATTGTAAGAAAGCCTGATAGTTATGTGGATTACTTACTAAATATACCAGGATCTCAGTGATATGTGGCATGTTCTTCTATCCCTTACTAAGTTTGAGAAGTTTGCTTATTTATATTTCTAATTTATTTCTACTAGATATGTCATCCCATGCCACACCAAGGCAGCTCATTTTGATATAGATTGGGGTAAGGAAGATGATTCCAATCTGTTAATAGGTATCTACGAATATGGCTATGGCAGCTGGGAAATGATAAAAATGGATCCTGATCTCAGTTTGACACAGAAGGTATGTCATCTGCAAAATTTCATCAAGGAATTTTTTTGTTTAGGTAATAATGTTAATAAGAACAGTTACTGAAAGAGTTTATTTTATGATAACTAAATTTGCCCAGAAGTTAGGTCAGTTGTACTTCTTTGTATCCTTTTGGTAAATTATTAGATTTTAAGATTTTGTGTATTCAGTTGAAGTATACCTTCTTAGAGTCTGCTATGTTTCTGGATTTCTTTGTGTCTCTATCACTTGAATTCTCTCTTCCATCTTTTGCTTCCCTAGTTTAAATGCTCTAGTTGTGTTAATTTGAATTAATTCCAGACTTTTGGAAGAAGAAGCAGGCAAATCAGGAAGAGTACAAGGATGTTGTTAGGTCATGTAGAGAGAAAATTAGAAAGGCAAAAGCTCAGCTAGAATTCAACCTGGCCACTGCTGTGAAAGATAATAAAAAATGGTTTTACAAATACATTAACAACAAAAGGAGGGCCAGGGAGAATCTCCATTCCTTATTGGATGCAGGGGAAAACATTGTCACCAAGGATGAGGAAAAGGCAAAGGTACTTAATGCCTTCTTTGCCTCAGTCTTACTGTAAAACCAGTTATCCTCAGAACAGCTGACCCCCTGAGCTGATAGACAAGGATAAGGAGCAGAATAGCCCCCCTCTAATCCAGGAGGAGGTAGTTAGTGAGCTGCTGAGCCACTTAGACAATCACAAGTCTATGGGGCCAGATGGGATTCATCCAAGGGTACTGAGGGAGCCTGCAGAAGAGCTCAGTAAGATGCTCTTCATCATTTGTCATCAGTTCTGGCTAACTGGGGAGGTTCCAGACGACTGGAGGTTGACCACTGTGATGCCCATCTACAAGAAAGGCTGGAAGGAGCATCCGGGGAAGTACAGGCCTGTCAGCCTGACCTCGGTATACAGCAAGGTTATGGAGCAGATAATCTTGAGTGTGATCACATGGCACATACTGGACAACCAAGGAATCAGGCCCAGCCACCATGGGTTTAGGAAATGTAGGTCCTGCCTAACCTGCCTGATCTACTTTTATGACAAGGCGAACTGCCTAGTGGATGAGGAAAAGGCTGTGGATGTGTCTGCTTGGACTTAGCAAAGTCTTTGATACTGTCTCCCACAGCATTCTCCTGGAAAAGCTGTCAGCCCATAGCTTGGACAGGTGCAGTCCTTGATGGGTTAAGAACTGGCTGGATGGCCGTGCCCAAGGATCAGTATTGGGTCCAGTCCTGTTTAATATCTTTATGGATGATCTGGATGAGGGGATTGAGGGCACCCTCAGTAAGTTTGCAGATGACGCCAAGTTGGGTGGAAGTGTTAATCTGCTGGAGGGCAGGAAGGCTCTGCAGAGGGATTTGAACAAGCTGGATCAATGGGCCAAGATCAATGGAATTCAGTTTAACAAGGCCAAGTGCTGGGTCCTGCACTTTGATCACAACAACCCCCTGCAGCGCTACAGGCTTGGGGAAGAGTGGCTGGAAAGCTGCCCAGCAGAAAAGGCCCTGGGGCTGTTGGTTGACAACTGACTGAATGTCAGCCAGTGTGTGCCCAGGTGTCCAAGAAAGCCAATGACATCCTGGCTTGTATCAGAAATAGTGCGGGAAGCAGAACCAGGGCAGTAATTGTCCCCCTGTACTCTACACTGGTGAGGCCATACCTCGAATCCTGTGTTCAGTTTTGGGCCACTCACTTCAAGACAGGCATGGAAGTGCTGGAGCAAGTCCAGAGAAGGGCAATGTAGCTGCTGAAGGGTCTAAAGAGTAAGTCATATGAGGAGCGGCTGAGGGAACTGGGGTTGTTTAATCTGAAGAAAAAGAGGCTCAAGGCAGACCTTATCACTCTCTGCAACTACCTGAAAGGAGGTTGTAACATGGTGAGGGTTGGCCTCTTTTCCCAGGCAACTCGTGACAGGACAAGAGGACGTGGCCTCAAGCTGTGCCAGGGGACATTATAGTTGGACATCAGGAGAAATTTCTTCATGGAAAGGGTTGTTAAACATTTGAATGGACTGCCCAGGGAGGTGTTGGAGTCACCATCCCCAGATGTATTCAAGAAACAACTGGATGTGGCACTTATTGCCATGGTCTAGTTGACAAGGTGATGATTGGTCAAAGGTTAGACTCAATGAGCTCAGAGGTCTTTTCCAACCTAAATAATTCTAAGAATTCTGTAATTTTATTCTTGATCTTTTGGAGGGAAGTTGGTTTGGGGATTTTGGTTCGGTTTCCCTATCACTGTTTTCTTTGCTTGAAAGTGACTTTCATTTGCAACATGAGAATTGCTGTATTTGTCAGATTAGTAGTGCAATGGCTGCTTAGAAGTAGTGAGAAACACTTAGGGAAATACTGGAGTGAAGCAAACAGAATGGTACTGCCAACCTGTAGCTTTGGGATTTGAGGAGCCAGGGTTGTATATAAATCTGTTTAATGATATCCTGCCCCTGCCTTCCATTAATTGCTTGTTTTATGAAACCACTCTTTTTTTTTTTTTTTTGGCTTCTGCATATCCTGTGGTAATGAGTTAATGTGTTCAGAAGCACACAGCAGAACTAGGAGATCTGTGGATGACAGTGGTACAGGAGCTCTGAATTTTTTAGATGAACTATGGGAGTGGAAACAGAAATCTGAGGCTAGTTTCTTGAGCTGACTGTAAATTTTGTGAGAATATTTTCAAGACTTCATTAGTTGTGTGTTTGAGTAACAATAAAATGTTTAAGTTGTCCGTTCCTTGAGGTTGCCTGCATATTGGTCAGGTATAGTTGGAGTGGATTGTTTTTTTACTTACTTTTTTAATTTAACTTTTTCTGTTCCCAGTGCTCCACACTAGCAGCTTCCTAATCTGATAATGTGTACTTGTAGTTGATGCTACCATTGCTCTCCTCAGATTTTACCTGATGACCCAGATAAGAAACCGCAGGCAAAGCAGTTGCAGACCCGTGCAGATTACCTAATTAAATTACTGAATAAAGACCTTGCAAGAAAAGAAGTGCAAAGACTTACTGGTGCAGTAAGTTAAGCTTAATATTCAGTAGTGAGATAACATAATATATCTATGGGAATGTCAGCAGATACTTGTTTTATTCTTAGTTCCACTCTTCTTTGTGTCATTTTTCTCTGTATTGGTAATTGTATTATATGAGACTAACTCAAGGAATGTATTGCAAGTTTAATTTTTTTTCTCCCTTATTTGTAAATATTCTTTACTGTTGCATTAGGCTTGGTCTCCAATCCTGAGAAAAGTGATGGTCATTAGTGACAATAAATAAATTGAATGCTTTATTTAACATAAAACCCAAAATATTTTTCTGCAACTGTGATGCAGACACTTGTTAGTTGACATAATAAAGGTGCTAATTTACATTCAGGGCAATTCAAAGAGGAAGAAAGAAAGAAGTAAGAAGAATAGAGCAACAATGGCTGCAAAAATTAAAGAAGAAATAAAAAGTGACTCATCACCACCCTCAGAAAAATCTGATGATGATGAATATAATGAGGTAAACATCATTCATATAAAGACTTGAGCATTTTATCTTCTCGAAATGCAATTTTATTTTAAAATCTAAATATAAAACTAATGTTTCTGACTAATCTATTTTTACTACTGATTATGATTCTTCAGGTAGCGACTTTTGTTCTGGCTCAGGAAAAAAAAATCAAGATTGTCTAGAAAGTACAGCATAAATAAACAGTGTTTTGAGACATGCAAGTGAATGCTTCTGTGTATGTCAGGGCTTTCATTATCACAGAATGGGTCAAGTTGGAAAGGACCACTGGAGGTCATCTAGTTCAACCTCCCTGCTCAAGCCAGGTCCCGTAGAGTATGTTACTTGGGATTGTGTCCAGATAGTTCTTGAATATCTCCAGAGAAGGTGACTCCACGCCCTCTCTGGATAATCTGTTCCAGTGCTCAGTCACCTGCACAGTAAAGTTCTTCCTCATGTTCAGGTGGAACTTCCTATGTTCCAGTTTCTGCCCATTGCCTCTTGTCCTATTGCTTGGCACCACTGAGAAGAGCCTGGCTCCATCCTCTGACACCCTCCCTTCAGATAAGGGGATACTGATACAGTCCCCTCTCCGATCTCTCCCCTCCAGGCCGAAGAGACCCAGCTCCCTCAGTTTTTTTTCCTAAGTGCAATGCTCCAGTCCCCTAATAATCTCTGTAGCCTTCTGCTGGATTCCCTTCAGGAGTTCCATGTTTCTCTCATACTGAGGAGCCCAGAACTGGATACAGCACTCCAGATGCGCTTCAATAGGGCTGAATAGAGGGGCAGGATCACCTCCCTTGACCTGCTGGCAATGCTCTTCCTAATGCACCCCAGGATACCATTTGCCTTCTTGGCCACAAGGGCACTGCTGGCTCATGGACAGATTGTTGTCCACCAGGTCCTCCAGGTCCTTCTCCACAGAGCTGCTTTCCAGCAGGTCACCCCTAGCCTGTACTGGTACCTGGGGTTATTCTTACCCAGATGCAGGACCCTGCATTTGCCCTTGTTGAATTTCAAAAGATTCCTCCCTGCCCGTCTCTCCAGCCTGTCGAGGTCCTTCTGAAGGGCTGCACAGCCCTCTGAGGTATCAGCCACTCCTCCGAGCTTTGTATCATCAGTGAACTTGCTGAGGAGGCATCTACCCCTTCATCTAAGTCATTGATGAACAAGTTAAACAATACTGAGCCCAGCATTGAATCTTAGGGGACACCACTAGTGACAGGCCTCCAACTAGACTGCAACTGATCACAACACTCTGAGACCTGCCTTTCAGCCATGTTCTCAATCTGCCTCACTGTCCACTATGATATGAGGATGTCACAGGAAGACTGTTGAAAGCCTTTCTGAAGTCCAGGTGGGCAATATCCACTCCTCTCATCTATCCAGCCAGTTAACCCATTGTAGAAAGCAATTGGGTTGGGCAAACATGATTTCCCTTTGGTGAATCCATGCTGACTACTCCTGATCACCTTCTCATCATCCATGGGGATAGACATGGCCTCCAGAGTGAGGTGCTCCATCACCTTTCCAGGGATTGAGGTGAAGCTGAGTGGCCTGTAGTTCCCTGGGTCCTTCTTCAAAGATGATTGCGAATAACCTAGCAGTGATGTTTGCCAATTCCTTTAGCACATGTGGATGCATCCCATCAGGGCCCACGGACTTCCTGATGTTAAGTTTGACTATTATTCAATAGATATTGTTCTAATAGGCTACTCAACTTTATGTTTTTATTACTTCTAATGTGTTTCTTTAGGACTCTGTTTTTGTTAGCTCATTTATTTATCACACAGCAGAAACCACTAGAGAGAAGGGAAAAAAAAAAACAAAACCAACAGATTGGGTTTAGGGGCCACGTTGCACCTAATTTTGTGATTTTGAAGGTAGCTGAAAAGACACTAGATTCTTCAAAACATCTCTGAAAATTCAAAAGTTGGAAGTCTGTTCCCTTCTCCTGTGGCTGTGACTGTTTAATTCAGGGTCACACAAAAGTTACTGGAACAAAATTACCAGAACAGAAGTCTTTTATCATCACCATGCCCTGAAAAATCAGCTCATTCTTGTGAGGTCTACTTCCTTATTGCTTTTAGCTTTCAGCTTAACTACTTTTTACAGGAGCAGATTTCTTTCGTAATAGAAAAGTTAAATGGATTTAATGTCTCACACACCCCCATTACCCCTGCCCAATCAATACTTGTTTTGTGTCACATTAAGGAAATGAGTGAGTAGTCCTCATCTTGTTTTGAAACTGCATCCAGCTCCATTTGATAGGTGCTAAACCTAAGTCTAAAGAAATCACACACAGAAAAAAAGTACATTTTAATCTGATGGTTGCAAAACTTGTATAGTTAGAAACTCCATTTGATGTGACATATATGCTTGTGTATTTCAGGATAAGATTGTTTCAGTGAAATGTCCACATAAAAAAATAAAAGCAGAAGAAAATGAAGAAAAGCCTGAGCCAGATATTGGTATAAAGATGGAAGCTGTGGAAAAAAGAGAGACAAGAGAAAAAGAAAATAAGAGGCATTCAAAAAGAGAGAAAAAAGAAAAAGAGAATAAGAAAGAGTTAAAAAATATTAAAGAAAAGAGAGAAAACAAACTAAAAGAATCCACACAGAAAGAAAAAGAAGTAAAGGAAGAAAAGGTAACTAGCTTTATTTTTTTTTATATAGCACTAGAAAAGGCCACCAGGTTTTTGTGAATGATTTTGAGTTGAAAAGATATTTTGGATCAGTAATTTCACTGAAATCTTTTGCATCATGTGAAGTTTTATTTTTGCCACTTGTAAGTACAAGGACAAGCAAATGAAATGGGAAATTACTTTTTTAAAGATCTATAGCTTAGTGGGACTGAAAGTGCAAGTGGTGCAAGAAACTTGTCCATTCTCCTTCTCCCATCCCTCCGAGAGAGAAAATAAAAGGTACTATCACTGCATGAAGATTTTTTTCTTTTTGTTATTATTGAAGAGAATGCAGTGATTGCCTAATTACAGTATAATTACAGTATCATTTCAGCCCAAAAATAAGGTTTGCTTATCAGATAAATGTTCATGTTTTGTTCTTAGGCAAATGAACTCAAATCTGAAAATAAAGAAAAAAATAAAAAAGTTTCATTGTTGGATATTCCAGTTCATATTACTGCAACTAGTAAAACACTTCCAAAATCAGAAGAATCTGAGGAACTGGATCAGAGGACATTCGGTGTGGTAAGTCCCTTGTTGATAACTTAGTGTTTACACTTGATTTACTAAATGAGCACAATTTCTGATGTTTTTGATTCTGCTATTAGGTATTATAATACAGATATCTATTGCCAGTAAAATCTTAGATCAGTGAAGTCTTATTGACACTATACCAAATTCAGTTTTGTTTTCAGGTTAGCAGTTTTATTTTATGGCATTTATGCAGTATAGTGAAGAGTATTTGTCTAGTTGCGTGTGCTGTATAGTTTTAAAATACAGACTGTGAAGATCCATCCTCAAGAATAATTCATGGATACTGCTTCTTAAAGAACAGAAATTAATGAATTTTAATGCAGATGCTCAGATGCTGTAGTCTCTGACTTGACCTTATCAAATACCCCTTTGGTCTTTGTAAGCTAACAAGAGAAAGTTGCTCTTGAAGTATTACAGACTTCCTGCATTAGACAGAGGAAGAAACAAATCCTAAAGTCCTTAGAAATATCTTGCTGGAGTAATATCTCTGATACCAAAAGAATTTCAGTTATATCACTACTTTTGTCCACAACAGAAACAATATTGGAAGAACAAAAGGGAGGTATGTAACATTTTATAGGTTTATTGGGGACTTTGGAAGGATGCTAAGAATTTGCTTTGAGCAGCTACTTTTCTGCTGTAGAAGTTCTATCATTCTGCTTTCAACAGTTGTCTGTTACTGCTAGACAGGTTTTCTGGGTCTACTGTGGTGCTGGCTGTAAGAAGCAAATGATCTTGTTTTCTCATCACTATGGTACTGATTAGTTTACCTATGTGGGGGTTGTTGTTTTGCATTTTTTTTAAATCTAAATGATGTTATAAGTGATTCATCTATTATTTCCAGGATATCTTGTGAGTGGCTAGGTGACTGAAAATCACACAATTCCCATGTACAATTGTGCTTCTCTGTTCACCTCTACACTTAAGCAGTGTACTTTGTAAACTGTCTTTTTAAAAGTTGCTTAAGCTGTGTTTAGTGCAATAGGTAATGTAGCTGCTTAATTACTTAATGGCATGATCTGGTAATGAAACAGCTTCACTGATTTTTGTTGTCCCTAGATGTTGACACAGCGATTGTGATGTTCTCCAAAATCCCTCATATTTTTGATTCTGGATATATAGACTTGTCTTCCTTCCTTAGTGGGAGCAATTATAGATTGGGTTTGCATATAGAACATTGTTTTGTCCAGGCCCTCTGTTCTGGAAGGTATATTTATCATTATGCCATGATCAGATACAATATAATTAGCATGTTTATATTTTCAAATGGAAATTACTGCTGTGGGTTGTTGAGGCTAACTCATTTGACTTCTTGTCTATCTTGTGACAGGTAAAAATATGCATTTCATCTACCTTGCCATTGTGATTAAATGGTATTTCCAAGCAAAGGTCTATAATTTAAAACATGCTAACTGGTTTATCTGTATTTACTATTGACATGTTTAAATTAGTGTGAAAATTCAAGCATACACTTATGAAATATATCTATGAGTACATGTTGTCATCACTGTTACTAATTTAGGCACACCTAAACTAGCTTTATCCTAGTATCTGCATAGAACTCAGGCTTAAAAGCTGCGCAGAGAAGGAATGCTGATCCTCTGTTGAATGCCAAGTTTAATTGTTGCAGAAAGCATCTACTTAAAATATATTAAACATTCTCATACCTAATCTTGGCACTGAGTTTGTATAGCTTTCAAGGCTCTAAAAAGTAAAATAACTCTTGTCCTATATACTTGTGCTGAAAGTTAAACCCATGATTGTAAAACCTAGTAATTCCTTTCCCTCGGAAAATTTTTTATATTAACTTAGTGCTTTCTTAAATCTTTAATAGGTGTTACATACAATTTAATAATTTCATATAGGAGTAAATTTTCAACTGGATTTAAAAAGCTACTTTTCCAAATGAAATCTTATAGTAAAACTAAAAGAGCTGCGAGCAGACTTGCTTTTCATTTGGCTTACAACAGTACTGTCTTTGCCTGTGTAAGGGTGTCATGTTTTATGATTTTAATATTTTTATTTTTGAATTAATGTATTCCTTTATTTAAAATTTTACAGTGCAAAGAAAGAATGAGGCCTGTTAAAGCAGCATTGAAACAATTGGATAGACCAGAGAAAGGCCTTTCTGAAAGGGAACAGCTGGAGCATACTAGACAGTGCCTAATCAAAATTGGGGACCACATTACTGAATGTCTAAAGGAGTACGCAAATCCTGAACAAATTAAACAGTGGAGAAAGTAAGTTATTCTGCATGATTTTTCTTGAAAAGGGGAAATTCATAATAGTTTATGTTAAGTAGAATAATTTTTAATTATTTCTCATTTATTATTCTCCATTTATTTTATTTTTCTTCTGTATTAAATAAGGACTTATGAAAAGATTATAAGTGGTTACAGCTTTTATTGGTTTCACTTTTTTTATACTTGCATAGCAATGCATTTTGTCCAGTAGGTGGAGTCCTCTTTTTAAAACCAAATGCAAAGAGAAAACTGTATTTAGAGTATATTTCATGCTTAGTGGAAAAGAGTTCTTATCATTAAAGAATCTGCCTTTTTCAACATTGACGTTTGGTTTTGGTTTTTATTCATGCTAAAAACAGGCCATTATAAATGTGTATGTTGAACTTTGAATGATTTTGAGTTGCAGAATCCTTTATTCTTTTAAAAAATATACTCTAAACTCAAATCATATTAACTGACTTGATAAAAAACATTTATCATAACATACTCAGAAATGTATTTCAAAATGAAATAAGAGTTTTAAGTGTTCTTATGCATCTGTGAGGTGATAACTTTGGAAAAATTGAGAAAAATGTTAGTTTGTAAACTTGCTATATTTTGTTAAGTTATTAATGCAGTTAGATTTAGTTTTATCATAATGTGCACTTTAATCCTTTGTGATTGCAAATATGATTGCACTTCCATATACAAAACTCAGTCAAGTGTTTCATTTTCTTGCAGACTGTTAACAGAATATTTCTGCTGTTTGTACTTGCTTTATTTTAAAATATTGGGGTGAACTGAAATACAAAAACAATATCCATGTCTTAAAGACACTTTGGTAAATGTTATGTTTCTTTAAATGGACATTCATAGTAGGATCATAGACTCATAGAATTATTAAGGTTGGAAAAGATCTCTAAGATCATTGAGTCCAACTGTTAACACAGCACTATCACTGTGTTCACCACTAAACCATGCCTCAAAGTGACACATCCATACATTTTTTGAACAGTTCCAGGGATGGTGATTCCACCACTTTCCTGAGCAGCCTGTTTCAATGCCTGACTACCCTTTCAGTGAAGAATGAGTATAGCAAAGCTACTATAATATTAATTCATAGTAATGCTGCAGTACCATGCATAGATTATTAAAATATGTGTTTTATCTATCTTTAATAAGACATACAATTTGGTATTCATGCTATATTTCTTATACAGATGTCATTGGGCACACCATTTGCAGGTTTTGTCTAGTTTTGCAAACCTCTAGGCCAAAACTATAGTATTTAAATCATCACAGTAAAAGAGCAGATAGATGCTTCTTGAGCCTACACACTTGAGATGTTTTTGAACTAAAAACTAGTTAGAACAGTACTATTCTGTAGTCTTTTAAGCATTCGACCTGTAAACTTTGCTAAAAGAATTCTAGACTTTAGATCTGGTGTCTTGTCGTGGTTTGACATGGAAGTAAATTTTTTCAGGAAGTTGGGTCAAACCAATCAGTGGTCAGGTTTGGATATTGGCACCTGGAGTGACCACTGAAGGTATGGACACGCCTCTGAGAACACAGGGGGTTAAAATCAAGAACTCTCAGGGGAGCTGTGTCTTTGGTTCCGGTCAGAGTGCAGTGCAGACCTCCCCTGCCCAGCCACAGACTGGGTGGGGGAGGGGAAGCCATGTGGCCTGGTCGAGGTGAGCCGAGGGGTCAAAGGACTGGAACTGGGACAGCTCCTGTGGACGGAAGGGTGGAGAGAAGCGGAGATGCCTTTGTCGTCACCCCCCCCCCCCCAGAGGGAAGAGACAGAGAGTCCGGACAGCACCTGTAAATTTGCTGGCAGACAGCACCTGTAAATTTGCCGGCAAGGAGAAGGAGAAGGGGGGGGAAGGTTCCCAGCCTTGGCCTTGGGAATTGGCTTCTGGGCAGAGATTTCAGTCATCTGGGGAGTCTGAACTTTTAACCCTTTCCTGGGAAATGAAGGCTTTGTAAAATATTACTCCTCCTCGATTTGAAGTAGAAGAGAGACAATCTGGGATCTGAGATGTTGGAAGAGGAAATTTTTGGGTAGAAGGAGATGATGGAGTGGCTTGTGGCTGGACTTTTCTTGTTAGCCATGGACTGAACCAAATTCTCCTGCAATAGAAACTGCATTTTAGGGGGATGCAGTGGTGAACCAAAGAGACCTGCTTCAGCAACCACCAGCACAGAAATGGAGAGAACAGAGAAAAGCTGAGGAGGGAATGGTGACACCTTCTGTCTTCAGGAAGAAGATGATCTCTGTTCTTAGACCCTCGGCCCCAGGGGGAAATGGACTGTAGTCCCAAGATGAGATGCTGAACTGTTGTCTCTTTTGGTCCGCGGCAAAGCATCCTTAAAGGAGCCCTATGGGCAGTCTGTCCATGCACGGTGGTGAGAGCACTGTGACATGGAAAAGAGAGTGTCACCATGGCAGATTTTCTCCGGGTGGTTGCCATGTGTGACATGGAAATACAAGGGTGACAATTGTGTTTCCTGGGGGAGTCTGTGGTACAAGAGAGACTTCTCTCTCCTTTGAGGGACTGAGTATTGATTATCTGAAAGGTGGCAACTTGATCAGGAATCCTGGGTGGTGTCTTACTGTAGGTTTGTTTGGAAATTAGGTGGGAGGAGGAGGAGTGTTTTGGAGGGTCTCCATCCTGTATTTAGTGCCTGTGTTTTTTATAATAGTAGTCGTTTAATAAAGTTTTTTTCTTTTGTTATTAAGCTTGGGCCTGCTCTGCTCTGTTCCTGATCACATCTCACAGCAATTATTTGGGAAAGTGCATTTCCATAGGGGCGCTGGCATTGCGCCAGTGTCAAACCATGACATGTCTGCAATCCTAGAAGCAAATCTTGTCTTTAAGGTTTTGGCTTCTTGACACCAAAAGTGTTGTTTTGCTTTGCTTTCTTCTTTCATAGCATAGATTAGGATCAAAGATTTTGGCATGCTGCTTCCATCCTCTTTCAGATTTCTCATTTGGTTTCAAAAGCTTTGACCAGGCTTTGGAATTTCATGGGAAAATCCTATTCCTGATATCTGTAGGAAATTGGGCATGTAGGTCAAATTTCTTATACTACAAGAGATTTAAAGTTCAGAAGAATCTTTACTGAGTAGTAAATACTCCCGTTTTCTGACATATTTCAAGTAATCTTTCAGAAGAATTGCACAACAAATTGAAAACTACATTTTTATGCAATTGCCAAATCATTCTATTAACAAAACTGCCATTAATACTATTTTTCATGCAGTTTGCATTTTTCAGTCATTGTGCTAAATATCACAAAATGGCAAATTATTAAAGTAATTAATTTCTGAAAAGTTTGAAATACAGCTAAGTAATGTTTGCTGTGCAGCTAGACAATATTCTGTGTAACAGACTTTCCAGTTAATTCAGTTTACTGAAGTACTGTTGAAATAATTTCATTTAAGTCCGTGTTCTGTTGTACGACACAATAAAAACTAATACATGGAAGAATTATAACCTCTATTTCTTTTTCCTCAGAAACTTGTGGATTTTTGTCTCTAAGTTTACAGAATTTGATGCCAGAAAGCTGCACAAGCTGTATAAACATGCAATCAAAAAACGCCAAGAATCTCAGGTAATACTTTTAGACTCTCTAAATATACATAAATATATTCTAAGTTTTATAATTGTTATTATAAAGTGTCGATTGTTTTCACTCAATACACTTTAAATGTATTTTACTGTTCATAGTAAACTAGTTTGTTTTCTTAGAATATTTTCTGAAGAATTCAGATGCAACTTTGTAGTTTATCAATGACAATTTTTGTACTTGTCTCTTTTAGCAGCACAGTGACCAGAATATTAGCAACAACATGAATACACATGTAATTAGAAATCCAGGTAAGAAATCTGGAACATATTATTGTGCTGGATATCTTAAATGATGGTATGTAAAATGAAATAAAACTGTCTCCTAGTACTCCCATACTGATGGATATCATAGGGATAGGCTGACAGCATAACTTCACTAGTTTGCTGATGAAATTCAACTGAGCATGGACTGAATTTGGCACTTAGATATTTTAGTAGCAAGTTATTTGGCTATTCTCTTAAAGTAAGTAAATTAATTTTTAAAAACCCACACTTTTTTGTATTTAGTTTTGAGAAGGGAGAGAGGCTAACTCAACAGTTGTAAACTTCTTGGAGGCTCTATACCTGTTTGTAGCAGTTGTAATGTCACCATATCATAATAAAGATATTCCCTGAATTTATGGTTAGCAATCAGTTATATGGGACGTCTTTTGCTATTGAAAATAATACTGTTTTTCTATGCTCCCCGAGTTGCCTTCTTGTAATACTATTTTTTATATCATGTTATATAAAACCTAGAGTATATTATCATGGGTTTAAATTTTATATATAATAACAATAGTATGGTAATAATAGGTATAATGTATTTTAGGAATACCACTAAAAAACCTTCATTAAGAAGTTGTACCTCTAAAACTAGTGTTCTCACTAGGGTTTTCTCCTTAGAGAAGAACTTCCTACCATTCTGTTTCAAATTGCTCTACTAATTGCACCTGGTTTCTACTCCCTGCTCAATTAGACCACATTGATCTTCTCCATTCAGTCTGTAAGGTTGAAAAATTTAGTTTCTCAGTCCTACATATCTATGTTTCTAGCTTGCTTGCCTTCTGTTTCCTTCTGAGGTCTCTCTCAGTTTGCTCACATTACTTCATTTATCTTTCAATAATTTAGATATTGTTTCTGTCAAACTATAATGCCACTTTCACATTGCTTTAAATCTGACAGATAGAAGTGCTGTTTGAATGGGTGAAGAAAATAATTTTTACTGTATGAGGCTTTCTTATAACCTCTGCTTTATTAAACAGGTGTTGAAAGACTGAAGGAGAATACAAACCATGATGACAGTAGCAGGGACAGTTCTTCTGATAGACATTTGTCACAGTACTATGATCATCATAAGGACAAGCATCAGGAAGATGCTTATAATAAAAATGACTCGAGAAAAAGGTCCCATTCAGCCTTCAGCAATGGAAAAGACCACAGAGACTGGGATCACTATAAACAAGACAGCAGGTAAATTGTTCTGCTAAAAATTCCTTTCCTGGTTTTTCACTATGCTTGTAGTAAACACCAGTGAATCTTTTCTAAGTAATGCAAAATTGCAAAGACATTTCTCTTATGCAGTTCTGTTGAATTGACATAATTGTAGTCCTTACTATGTATTCAGTAATAAGCAAATTTTTTCAGATACTATAGTGATGGTAAACATAGAAAGCTGGATGACCACAGGAGCAGAGATCACAGGTCAAACCTGGAAGGAAGTTTAAAAGACAGTCGGCCTCATTCAAATCACCGTTCCCATTCAGACCACAGGATATATTCAGATCACCGTTCCACTTCAGAGTATATCCATCATAAATCTTCCAGAGATTGTAGGTACCACTCAGACTGGCAAATAGACCACAGAGCTTCTGGTAGTGGCCCAAGATCACCATTAGATCAGAGGTCTCCTTATGGGTCAAGATCTCCTATAGGACACAGATCTCCATTTGAACACTCATCAGATCACAAAAGTACACCTGAACATACATGGAGTAGCCGGAAAACATAACAAAGACTGCCATTTTCTGGACCATCTTTTAGCCATATACAGTAAACTAACACAGTAATTGCCTTATGTGACTTGAAAGATATGGACTGGATATTGTTAGTCATAGTATTGTTACTTCTTTCCAGGATGCAAGGTCTATTATCCCAACAACAGAAAAATATTTTTGTATTTAAAATTTCTGCTGCACTGTGCTGCAAATGTTAGTGGCGGGTGTTTTCTGGGGTTTTTTCCCCTCTTTAAGAAATGGAAAATGTTTACTTTTACAGGGACCTCAACACTGCCCCATTCAGACTGAATTGCATAAAACTGGTTTTAGAGTGAACACAGTTTAAATTATGTTTGCAAATGAGATTTTAAACACAGACCTGTGATCATGTTTCAGGAAGAAATGAGGAGGAGGTTTTTTTTTTGTTTGTTTTCTTAGTAAAGAATTCTCAAGGACATTTGTTCACGTTTCAAATCTATTTGTTTACATTGTATACTACAGTCACCTTGCCACTTTGCATCACAAGCTTGAATATTTAAGTTCTGTACCCATAACTGTAAAATAGCCAGGATTTCTTCTGTTTGTGGTCAGTTGTAATAATGCCTTTTTTCAAAATAAAAGAAATTGCTGCAAAATATTGCAAACTAATTAAATGAGATTTTTTTTGTTTGTTCCTTTCCCTACCTACTCAGTCTTTCTTGTCACAGAGTCAATATACTAACACTTTTTGATAAAAATATTTTTTTGAAATCACTGTTCAGAATGCAAAAATGGGGACGGGAACCTTTTTATTCCATTTAGTGTCCCTTTTTTATTGGATGCTTCAGATACATGTTTTGGTTTTGTTTTTCTATAAAACTGACAATATTGTGATTTGTTGTGATGAAATGGGAAATATTCAGCTAAACTGTGGTCTGAAAAGTTTTTCAGTCCATAGGTTTTAAAGAAGGCATGTTCAATATCTGAACACTTTTGAATCCAAATCAGAAAAATTTATTGGAAATTTATCGTTTTCCCTCTTGAAATGGGCAATAATGTCAAATGTGCTATGCAGCCAGTTAATATTTTAGATTTGAATGACTTTCTATTACAAGAATTATTACAATACACACTGTATATAAATAACTTCTGTTTGACAAATTAAATTTAAAATGAAATGTGAGCTCTTGTTTTCTGCTGGTGTTTTTCTACAGCATGCATCTTTCTCATGTAACCATAAAAATATTCAACTCTTAAGTGACGCTGTTGAGCCAGGGACGGGCAAAATGACTCATACGATTTCAGAAGGCAAATGAGCATTTATTCAAAAGCACTTCTCTCTTTTATAGAGAACATCGTGAACATTAATTCCATTGGTCTTAAGGTAAAAGCATTTCACCTGATTGGTACACTGGACTTAGGTCAGTGTGGCAGAACATATCTATAAACAATATGAACAGAAAATAAGATAACAGATGGTTTACATTCCTCTCTGGCTTTTTCCCAGGCTTAGCCTGGCAGAAATCTTTCTTTTTTTCTCTCTGACTGAACTGAGAATATCCACACTTAACTACTAAATACACAACATAATTAGGGAAGATAAATGTCTACCCTGGCATCATGTGGTTGGCACTAATATGTTGTTCCAATTTTTCTTCGTCTTGCACTGTGTTGATGTCTTGGTTTAAGACTATTTAAGGGGTGGACACTCCAAAATTAGTTACCTCTCCTTTTAGTTTTAACCACTCCCCCTTCACCAATAAGGTGAGACACATGCAAGAAGATATAAGTGAAAAAATGGCAGTTTACTAAAAAACAAAACAGCAGCAGGCAAAAATAACAATAATAATCACTAGATACAAAGGTGCTGAGTCTCATGGACTCCCCAGGAAGAAAGAAAACAAAGTGGTGGAGAAACCCCTCCCCCAAGATGGTGCCCTCTGTAGACAACATCGTGGTCTGAGAGTTAAAGGCAGAAATGGTGGACAACAACCCCCCCCCCCCCCCGCCACGTGTGAAGAGAGAGAACAAATAGAGAAAAGCAGCACAGCAACTGAACCTCCGTGATAGCAAAAACTCCCTCTTCCCCCAAACAACAACTAACAGGGAACAAGGGCAAAATTTTAAAAAACCCTAGACTCCAAAAAACAGCCAAATGCCCCTCTTATCTCTCTGATGGTGGCAGCTCTGTTGACTAAGGCGGCCAAAAACTGGCAGCTAGAACTGGATTCACAGCTGGAACTCGTGGAGGGACTATGCCTTCTCCTCAGCAAAAGCAGCAGGCCGCCAGCTAGGATGACTCAGACTCTGTATCCTTCTGATTCAACCAGATACTGCTGGTGGGCTGGGGCAACCATATGGAGCAGGGGCTGTTCTGTTTTTCTTGGCATGGCACCATGACTGGTTGTCCTGGGTGGTGGCAGCAAAAAAGAAAGGAAAAAAAAAACAGTCCAAAGACCTGCCTCAGCTTTCCTGGCAAGAACGAAAGAGAAAGGGCAAGACAGCCTCTGCCTGAGTGTCTCTGACCTGACCTTAAAAGGACCCCAGCATCTGCCAACCTCCATGGTTCTGTTTCTCACCACTAGTTCTTGAAGAGAGAGTAACTATATTGGCATATGACATTGCACAGATAGATATGGAATACAATAATATTTTGGGTTACCCAGGACAGTTGAGCATTTTTTTCCAATTAACCAGGGTTGCACAAAAGCATTAAAATTGAACCAAAACCTGTTCAGAGTACCTGTTTGTTATAATCTCACTATAGGCACAGCTGCTGCACATTCTAATTTAATATCATTTAGCCAAGTACAATTAAGCTAATTTAATGTAGGCTGCAACTCAGATAATGCTTCTTCATTTATTAGCTGTCATTTTCCTAGGGTTCAGAGGGTTTTGAACTCTGCTTTTCAGCTTAATTACTGAAGCAGTGTTAAGATAGTGGTGGCTAGTAAAGTTGTGCATGTGTGCTATGCATCTTCTAGTGGTGAAAATCTAGAAGTTGGTGCATCCACATCCACTGCCTAGTTCTTCCAGTTTGGGTAGTGAGCTGGAATCTTGGATCCACTCTAACACATCAATAGAATAGTCCCACTAAGTCTACTTCACTATCAGTATAGCTAGACAGACCATAGTTGGTATCTTTGGTTAGAATCTTTGCTATTTAGGATATTTAGGTTGTGTTAACTTTGATTATGTTATAGCTGTTTAAGACTTAACTGAATGCAGAGGGGAATGAAGTTTGATGGCAGAGGTGTTCTCCATGGCTTATGAAACTGACTGTTATGGGGTTCTCCTAATTAGTAATATATACACTGTATCCTTTGCAAATAAACCATTTATCATTTATTTTCCATGCATGCAAATGTGGTGGCCGGACCTTGGCTGGATACCAGGTGCCCACCAAAGCCACTCTATCACTCCCCTCCTCAAGTGGATAGGGGAGAGAAAATATAACAAAAGGCTCAAAGGCTGAGATTAAGACAGGGAGAGATCACTCACCAATTACTGTTATGGGCAAAACAGACTTGACTTGGGGAAATTATTGGATTTATTACCAAACCTTAAAAACACTGTCTCCCCACCCCTCCATTCTTCCTGGGCTTACGTGTAGTCCTGATTCTCTACCTTCTTCCCCTAAGGGCTGGGAAATGGGTGTTGTGGTCAGTTCATCACATGTTGCCTCTGCTGCTCCTTCCTCCATAGAGGACAGACTCCTCACACTCTTCCTTTGCTCTGGCATGGTGTCCCTCCCACGGGAGACAGTCCTCCATGGACTTCTCCAATGTGAGTCCTTCCCACAGGCTGCAGTTCTTCATGAACTGCTCCAGCATGGGTCTGTGTCATGATCCGCTTGTGCGGGGGTGTCGTGATGGTTCGTTAACTGATCCTAAAAGTGCAAAAAGGCAAACAGCAGGGGACCATCAGTTTAATCACAACAAATGCACCTTTATTTAGGTACCAACAGCAAATGCAATAAAGGGGACAGAAAAGGGAAATAAAGAATAGAGAGAAAAGAGGGGAAGGGGAATATAGCTACCACCGCTGAGACAAGATCCTCAATGGTCCAGCCACATAGATTCGCTGTCGTCCATGGGAGTGCACCAAAGTCTTCACAAAAAGTTACAGTTTATATAGTCTTTAGCCAAAGTGACTGGCATCTGGCCAGAAGGTGGGCAAGATTGATGGGCCATTGTGAAGAGCCCCTTGGTCTGTGAAGCAGGTGCAGGCATGCAGGTACAAGCCACCGCTTGTCACAACCTGTTTGAATGCAATGTTCTGTAGAAGCACAGTGAGTGCACCTGCTAACAGTCACTTGGCAAGCATCCGCATCCACCTCGGCCAGGCCAGAACTCCTGTCAGGGGTCTTCAGGGTCCTTGCGACGGTTGTGAGGCAAATGAAGGAAACTTCGGACCATCTCTCACAGTCTGCCATGGGGTCACAAGTCCTGCCAGCAAACTTGATCCAGCATGGGCATGGTGGCCTAGGTTGGTAAGCAAAAGGTTCAGGGTAATGTGGACAAAACACACCTTGACACCAATAAAGCAGGACAGAAGTGGGCTGACTTTAAGTATACATGGACAAATAAGGACATGCTGAGAGGACAGCATGATGAGGGAAGCTCACACCCTTTCTGCAAAAATCAGCATGATGGTGGGCCTCTCTCAAGTGTCTGTACACTAATGTACACAGCATAGGAAACAAACAGGAAGAATTTGAGGCCTGTATGCACTTGGGGGTGTATAATCTCATTGGGATTGCAGTGAGATGGTTTGATGGCTCACAGGACTGTAGTGCTGCAATGGCTAGATACTAGCTCTTCAGGAAGGACAGGCTGGAAAGGCAAAGAGAGAGCTGTGAGGGAGGAGCAAGGTTGCCTGGAGCTCTGACTAGGGATAGATGATAAGAGCTTTTGGATCAGGATTAGCGGGCAGATCAACATGTGTAACATTGGGATAAGTATTGGCTACGGACTGCCCAATTATGAAGTAATAGTAGATGAGGTCTTCTTCAGACAAAGGGAAGAAGCCTCATGGTTGCAAGCCTCTGATATCTTGTAGAAGGGCAACTGTCCTGTTTAAAAGACAGGTGTCTGCCAAGGAAAGCAGGAGTAATTTCTTATCCCCTCTTGAAAGACTTTGTCAGCCTTCACTGGGAACAAAAGATTAGTTAGCAATAAGGGCAAAATCTAAATGGTTATTTTCCAACACCTGAAAATGAACACCTTTCTTCCTGGACCTCCTGACAGCTGCCAAACAGTCCAGTTAAATCGCTTTGCTGACTACAATGTACTGCTGAAAGACAGGGCAGGGAGCACAATGAGGCTAAAGAGAACAACTGTTCATTCAGAAGTTATTTTTCCTTTTTTTTGAAAGTGTCTAATAATTTCAGTATTTATCTCCAATCCTGGAATTGGTTAAGCAGGTGAAGAAACATGTTTTGATAATGATTTAGGAGAGGTTTGTTTAAAATTATAGTGAAATAGCTTTCATGGGAAAAATTATTTTGCTTCTCTCAATTTTCATGTACAGCATTTTGCTTCATGTTTGAAAAAACAGCTTAAGAAAGCTATAGCAGTATTGATTTTGATTTAAAAGTGTCAAGCACACACTGTACAGATCTAATAGACATTCAAAAGCAAGGACCCTTATCTAAAATAGAGCCATATCCTAGGCAAATTGTACCATTTATATGGAGAAGTATACAAGCCTAGGTGCCAGAGCCCCATGATTAAACTGGGCAGAATGGTGACCTATCGCGGCGTGGGGTCCCGGGGGTCTGTCTGGCCCCCCGGGCAGCTCCCGCCGTAGGTGTTCCGGATAGCGCTGTGCTGATGAGGCACAACCTTTCTGGGCCCCTCGGGCTAGCTCCCAGCCGCAGGCAACCTTAGCGAGCACTCTTGAGTGATTTCAGCTCTGTGAGTTCAGCTCTTAAGTGATTTCAGCTCTGAGCTTGCAAAGGTGCCTCGGCAGACGCAGGGATTGAGAGAGGAGAAGCCTGTGTGGAATTCCGCAGTGGTGTCTTTATTATCAGGGTCTTGCAAAGTGATTTCAGCTCTGTGAGTTCAGCTCTTAAGTGATTTCAGCTCTGAGCTTGCAAAGGTGCCTCGGCAGACGCAGGGATTGAGAGAGGAGAAGCCTGTGTGGAATTCCGCAGTGGTGTCTTTATTATCAGGGTCTTGCAAAGGGTTCCAGTGACGGCTCTTCTGCTGAACTGGGCAGAGATGGGGGTTTATGTAGGGTACTGATGTGTTGGAAATTGTCCAATGGCCTGGGTTGAGGAGAATACGACCTATAGCCTTACAGAGAGATAACAAGGGTCTGAGGATGGAAGAGGGGCTTCTTTGGTCCACTCATCATGACTCTGCATTTCTTGTCTTAGGCGGGTAACCGCCAGGGAGGCCTTGCAGGGCCCCTGACTGCTACAACTCCAATTTCTGTATTTAGTAAAAAGGTGTGCCCTATAGTTCTTTTGAAACAGTAGACAAGGCATGAGAACATAGTTAATACAATGACAATTGCAATGAAAATCCACAATATTCCCTTAACCAAAGATTCAACACATCCCGTTAATCCCCATTGACCGAAAAGGTCATTGACCCAGTCTGGGTTGCTTTCTACTTTTAAGTCCTTCACAAGTTCCTTCATTTTCTGGATGTTTGCGTGGATGGATTCCGAGCGTGAAGAGAGATTGAAGCAACACATCCCTTCAAAGTCTTGGCAGCCATGTCCATGGGCGAGCAGTAGGAAGTCAATCGCTGCTCGATTTTGAAGTGATGCATGTCTCGTGATTTCTTCTTCCTTTAAAAGATCGCTTAGGGCGGCAGAGGTAGCGTTGGCTTGCTTGCTGAGCCAGCACCCTAAGTGATTTATTTCACCAAGAGCTTTAGCTGCAGCTACCCAGGGTAGGAATAGGGAGACTGAAATCTTTTTTGGTTTGTTCCAATCGTATAATTTTGGATTGCAATTTTCATCAAATTCCGTGTAGGATCTTTTGTGGCATTTTAATTCGCTTTATTTTTTCCAATTATGTAGCGAGGTAATATTTGGAGTGAGGGTGGAAAGTTTTCCAAGGCTACAGGGACCTCCCTGGAGGCGGGAGGGAATCTCAGCCCATACTCTGTCACCATAGATGAGAACCGTTCCCTTAGGTAATACTTTGGGGTGGAGAGAGGATACAGAGATCACCCAAGCAGTGTAATTACACCAGTCTGGAGGGTTATAGGCTTTGTTAATGGGTGATATGTCTTTTCTGTATGTGTTTTTTGTCTGGTCAATTTCTGGCCAATTGTTCTTTGGACGTCTAAAGTAAAATTTGACGCAGTATGTTGCCTTGGAGGACCCCAACCGGTCCAATTCCTGGGGTTCCTCTTGAGCATTGGGCAACATTTTTGTCCACTTGTCCCAAGTATCTACCATATTGGGTCTCTTATCTGTGGTGCGAAGGAGCTCGGAATTATAAACGGGCCAGTCATCTGCTGCGAATGGAATCCCTACCAAACATGTGGAAAGTGGGTTATCAATGCTTCCCATGGATAAGCACATGTTATCCTGTTTTAATGTCTTTGCTAAGGTTACCCAGACATTGTGGCTAGGCTGTGGGCTAATCCAGCCGAAGGCATACGGTACGGTGAAGAGCATCCAGGCAGCAGTGAGGACAGCACCAACGGAGATAATTTTCATCTTTGGACAAGGATGGGGCTTCTGATAGGGAATATAAGCAACATTTGTTATCTTTATAGTGGGAGGATAGGGTTTTCTTCCTTGTTCCTTTCCTCCTTTCCTTCTGCCCCTTTTTTTTTTTTTTTTCTATATTGGCTGAGGATGGGGGAGGGGGTATAAGGTTAGGGGTTTTTGGTAAGGGTTAAGAAGGGAAAGCGATAGGGTTTTTTAGGGTAAACAAGGGTAATAGAGGGTAATAACATATCATTCACAGAACAATTTGTGTTCGGGCTCTGTCTGGCTTATGGCTTAACTGCTACAGCAGAATGTTGTTCCACTTTCTGTTTTGTCTGCTGTCGCATGATGGGATGGTCTTTTCTTCTGTGTGTGGGCATTCGGCAACGTCTTCGTCTCCAGGCAGAACTTGTCTGATTTGGAGGAGGTCTTGTATTTGACTCCGGTGAGTTCTTGTCACTGTATTGGGGAGTAGTGTTTGCATTGCCTAGGTATGGTTTTATGTTTTTTCCTGGGTACCATCTTGGACCAGATGGTGGTAGAACACATGCATACCCTCTACCCCAAGTAATCAACTGGAAAGGCCCAGAAATGTGATGTGTTTCTGGGTCCTTCACTAGCACTGGTGGTTTCTCTGCGAGCTTTGCTTGGGTGGTATTTGCAAACTGCCGAAGTATTGGCGGGTCAGGCTCTGATGTTGTACCATTTAGGAAGTTGATGACGTAGAGAGCCTTGCAAAGTCTTTCAACTGGAGATATGATTTTTGTTTCTCTTCGCTGCTGATTGAGGACTCTTTTGAGGGTTTGATGTGTCCTTTCCACGATTGATTGTCCTGTGGGATTTGCTGGTATGCCTTTGTTGTGTTCTATTCCCCATTCACTGAAGAACTGTTTCAACTTTCGAGAGGTATAGGCAGGTCCATTGTCTGTTTTGATTTGTTTTGGTACTCCCAGGGTAGCGAATGCAAGGAGGAAGTGCTTTATGGTGTGCTGTGTAGTTTCTCCTGGATGAATTGAAGCAAATATTGCTCCCAAAAACGTGTCGACCGATACATGCATGTATTTTGACCTTCCAAAAGGTGGGAAGTGAGTTACATCTGTCTGCCCCAGCTGGCAGCTGTTCAGTCCTCGGGGATTGACTCCTGTCCCCATAGAGGGTATCTGGTAATTTTGACAGTTCGGGCAAGTGGCTACAATAGCTTTTGCTTGATCTTTTGAAAGCTTGAACATTCTAATAAGGGCAGGTACATTTTGATGGTAAAATGCATGTGACAACTTTGCCTGGGTGAAGATGTCAGGGATGTTAGCAGTTTCTATTGCCATGGCCAATGCATCCGCTTTCCTGTTCCCTTCTGTGATGAAACCCGGGAGATCAGTGTGTGACCTCACATGCATTATATGGTAAGGTTTATTTCTGTGAGAGATTAAGCGTGTTAATGCCGAAATTAATTGGTGTAACTTTGGATTGGAAACCTCTTTGAGAAGAGCGTGTTCTGCTCTCATAGCTATACCTGCGACATACGCAGAATCTGTGACCAGATTAAAGGGTTCGTCTTTGAATTTCTCAAAGGCTCTGACAACAGCTGCTAATTCTGCAATCTGTGGAGATCCCTCCAATATCTGGATATCAGATTCCCAATTTCGAGTCCGAGGGTCCTTCCAAGTCATTACAGATTTGTGGGAAGACCCTGAGCTGTCTGTAAAAATTGTTAGAGCTTTGAGTGGTGTTTTACTTTGGACTAATTTTGGGGTCAGATTAAAGACTGCATTAAAAAGTTTATGTTTTGGGATATGAATGGAAATTTGGCCTGTATAGCTGTCTAGGGCAAATAGGAGGTTTTCATTGGTCTGCAGCAAATGTTCCAGATCCCCAGTGGTCAGTGGCAAATATATGCATGTGAACTCACACCCAGCAAGGGAGCGGAGGCGAGTTCTGGCTTTTTTTATTAAATGTCCCATTATTTCCTGGAAGGTGGTAATTGTTTTTGAAGGTTGGTTGTTTGTAAAGATCCATTCCAGTATCAATAAAGGGTCTCGGAGTTGAAGATCCCATTAGAAAATCAGTCCATAGAACCGAGGTGCTTTTCCAAGGATGACGAACTGGAAAGGCAGCTTGTGCTTGAAGCAATGGGCTTGGCGTGAAGACAGGGCTTCTTGGACCTTGGTGATGGTGTCTCGGGCTTCTGTTGAGAGCGTGCATGGAGAGTCTAGATCTTGGTTGCCACGGAGGAGGTTGAACAGGGGAGCAAGGTCCTCTGTTGTAATTCCTAGCAGGGGACGTACCCAGTTGATGGATCCACACAGACTGTGTAAGTCTCTCAGGGTTTTTGGGTCGTCTCGGATGGCAAGTTGCTGGGGTACAATTGTCCTTTCTCGGATCAGGAATCTAAGATAAGTCCATGGGTTGGTATATTGCATTTTGTCCTCACGGATCTCGAACCCTTCTTTTTCTATGGTTTCAATTGTCCCTTTGACTGCTTTTTCTAAGTAAGTTTTTTTCTGATGCACAGACCAGGATATCATCCATATAGTGGTAGATGATTGCCTCTGGAAATAGGTTCCGAACAGGAGACAGGATGTGAGCGACGTACCACTGGCATATAGTAGGCGAGACCTTTAATCCTTGGGGGAGATACAACCAATGGTATCTTTTGAGTGGACCCTCTCTGTTAAGAGAGGGAACGGAGAAAGCAAACCGTGGAGCGTCCTGGGGGTGCAGCGGAATGCTGAAGAAACAGTCCTTGATATCTATGATGGCAAGTGTCCAGTCTCGAGGCAACATAGATGGTGAAGGCAGGCCAGGCTGGAGGGGGCCCATGTCCTCGACGACTGCATTAATTTTGCGAAGGTTGTGGAGGAGCCTCCACCTGTCCGTCCCAGGTTTTTGCAGCACAAAAACTGGAGAATTCCAAGGGCTGGTGGTCTCAACTATGTGACCTTTGGTGAGCTGTTCTTCCACAGGGGCTTGTAGTGCGCGCAGTTTTACTTTAGAAAGGGGCCACTGGTCGATCCAGATTGGGTCTTGGCGTTTCCAGGTGAGCCAAGGGGTATGTGGTAGTGCACACTCCTCAGTGGCCCCAGTCAGAAATCCTGACTGGGAATACATAGGGAAGCTTCCCATTGGGATAGAATGTCTCTGCCCCAAAGGGTGATGGGAGCTCTTACCACAAATGGGAGGATGGTTGCCAGCTTGCCTTCAGGCCCTTCGATGAGGATATTGTGCTTGCTTCACATAGACACTGTGGCTCCACCAATCCTGAAATCATGCCTGCAACCGATTGTAGTTCACAGTGTGCTGGCCATTCCGATCGAGCGATGATGGTCACATCCTCAACGGTGTCCAGCATCCCTGGTAGGTGGATCTTTTGTCCTCTGCAGGATAGTCCGCACTCAATGGTAGGCTTACTTGGTCCCACAACTTGTGCCCACATTGCTGTAGGATTGAGAGGAAGCTGTTCCCTGTGATTCTTTGGGAGCAAAAAGGCTTGTGCAATAGGAGTTTCCTTTGAAAGAAAAAATAGCAAGTCCGTGCAGTACAACTGGACAGAGATTTCTTGTCCTGGGTGCACTGTTTGTACCTCTGGAACAACAAAGATTTCCTCTGGGCCATGGAGAGTGTCCCCTATAATTAAAATGTTAAAAGGACCACCTTTTGGCCCATGCTTGCCTGTGGGAACATGATAAACATCCTTATTATTAAAGTCAATGGATAAAGTGGTTACCAACTGGCACCATGTTCCCATCTGTATCGCTCCGTGGGTTGGTTCCTCTCCATGTGGCCTGGAATCTGCTGGGATGACACGTGACTGGATCTGGATGGCTTTTGATTTGTTGTTTCCGGAATGCTGTTGGTATTGCTGCTGGTTCTGGGGTCTTTGGTAGGTGTTACGGGGATTTCAGGTAGGTGACCTGTCTGGACAGTCCTTTATAAAATGTCCAAATTCCCCACAGTGATAGCCGCGGGCCAGGTCTTTGGAAGTTACTGCTGCAAATGCACCAGAAACTCCTTCTGCAATACCCTTAGCAACTGCTTGGGCCACTGTGTTTTCAGCGGACATATGACGTGTACAACTTTCCACCATTTGCTCTATGGTGGGTTCTGTATCCAGGGGTAAGGCCCTCAGAATTGTTTTACACTGTTCATTTGCATTTGACAAGGCAAGCTTGCACAACAGTTCTTTTCTTGCTTCTGTGCTCTCTATCTGTTTTTCCAGAGCTTCTTTAATTCTGTCTACAAACTTGATAAAGCTTTCATCCACTCCTTGTTTAATACTAGAGAAGTGTTGGGTAGGGATAGAGTCATCTGGGGTAAGAAGCAAGGTTTTTGCTGCTGTGAAAAACGCCAATCACTTGTTTTTTTTTTTTAATTTTAAAATTTTAATAATAATAAAATAGTTATAAAAATAGTAATACAATTAGAGTAATGAAAATTTAGAGTTAAGACAATTACAAGACAATAAAAAGCAAAGAATTACGGAAGTCCGGATGCTCTCGGGCACTTAAGCCCGATAAGCATACCTTGTGAACAAAAGAATAACCTTTAAAAGCAATAGCCTGTTGCATATTCATATATCTCATACATGATGCATAAATTCCTTGCAAATTAAGAACTTTTCTGGTTTTTGTCAACTTCTTCCCCTTAATCCTGGTGGTTCCATAAAGACGGAGAGAAGGTGGAAGAATGTTTGTCTTTTCCGATAAGGAGGCAGTAATTCTTTATGGGCCCCCATCACTGCCATCTCTGTGTGAAGAGTTTCTTCATTATCTCATCTCTTGCTTGAGTTAGTAAAAAAAAAACCCACATACATAGGTTCTATTTTAACTACAAAACTACATTTACCATACTATTAAAATGTTAATACAGCACTTCTAATCAATATAACATAATACATATAGTATTCAATTTAATATTTGCGAAAAGCCAATCATAAAATATGCATTTTTCACACTGCAATAGCCAAGTCTCGTAGTGCTGCCTTAGGTAAGGTTTCAGCTTGGTCAGAGGGTTTCTGTAAATCCCCTTCTCCGGCCAGCTGTTGGACTGTAAAATCTGGCCTATTTGCATCTTGAGCATAGATATCTGATAATGTTTTTAATTGCCTTTTCCACTGTTTTTCCCATAGCATATATTCTGCCAGGGAAAGAAGGCAGTTGGCAATGTTTTTAAGGTCGTGAGGGACAAGGATATGCGAGGAAAAAAGCGCTTCGAGGAAGTTTCTGAAAATATGGGAACTTCTACCTTGTTCTTTAGCTATATTTTGTTGTTGTATCAGTTCTTTATTTGTGTTAGTTTCCCACGTTGTTCTAGCGGTCCTCCCTCTTTTGCCCTTTATATAAATTACTGGGAAGGCAGTAATTCTCTGAGCTAGTTCCCAATCCCATCCCTGAGTTGCTTCCATTTTAATTAGAGCCCATGGGTCAATTTCTTCTATGTCAGATTCAGACTCACTGTCCTCTGATGAGGTGTGGTCAGGAGGTGCTCTATGCTTTTTTGGGCGTGTTGGAGCGACATTTTGCAGGGGTGTGGGGGACTGGACAGAGTGTGGGGGGGCAGCTGGCTGGGCTTGGCTAGAGGGAGGCAGCAGTGGGGGGGTAATGGCAGCGCCACGTGTGGCACAGCCTGCGCAGGGCTGCGGCGCGTGGAGGAGTGGGGTGCCACCATGGGGGGTCTCAGAGGTGCCGTTAGCGGGGCATTTGTGGTGGGTGGGTGGATGCAGCGCTTGGGAATACAGGCAAGGGAGAGGTGGGGGAGCGGAGGCGGTGGGGTTCGGGGGAGCTGCTGCCGCGGGCACCACGGGGGGTGCAGAGAGATTCGCTGGGGCTGCAGCAGGCAGGCAGGCAGGCAGGGGTGGTAACGGGGGTGAGGAGACCCGCGGCGGGGGTGAGGGGCACGGTGGCGGGGGGGAGAGGAACGGCTGCGGGGGTAGGAGGTGACGCGGCGGGGGGCGCGGCGGGCTGCACGGAGGTGTTGGAGCAAGGCGGGGCGGACCCGATCGAGACCGACGCGATTACACCCGTGCATGAGGCGGGCGGGCAGTGCGAGCACCGTGTCGCGCATTGCGTAACCGAGGGCGCTGAACCCGCGCTTGCCGCGTCCGGTGGGGGGGCGGAGGGATGGGCGGGCTCCGCGGACCCCGCGAGTGCAGGAAGGGTGGGTGGGGGCAGCGCGATTCCCCTGTTCCCCATCCCAGGAAGGGGTACCGCGGCTGAGACAGGGCTGTTATCTGGCGAATTCGCATTTCAATGGACAGTGCCTGCTGGTGATAGACATAAGAATGGAATTTCCTCAGATACTGTACAGCTGCTTGTGTTAGTTTTTTCTACTGCTTTAGTGACAGAGTGAAACAGAGGCAAGTATTTAGTTACCGAAAAAATTTCTTTAGTTTGGAAAGCATATATTCTTGTCCCTACTGTTATGTGTAACAGGTATAATTCGCGCCATTTTCTTGCTTCATATATATATATAATGTTAAATAGTTGTTAGGATGTACCTCTTGGCATTAGAAGCCCCCCCCTTCTCAGGCAAAACTAAGTGTGTGTTGAAACCATTTACAAGAGAGGAGATGTGGCTCGCCAGGAGATGGGCCTTATCTGAGGCGATATGGAGACACCCAGGCGCTGATCATCGCGTGAACGACCCGAGATGGACATCAGGATCATCCCCCCGGGCCGATACATGTGAATACTCTGTTCCCGTAAATTTCATCAATAGTTTCCACTACACCAGACTTTGAATTTCTCTACCTTGTCGCCGAGAAGGAAATCGCATCAACTTATGGGACTTTGAATGAAACAAGGGACTGAATGCCGAAATCCTGGCCTCAGGCAAAATTTTCCCTATAAAAAAATCGCTTGTACCAGGATGGTGGTGTGGGGGCATAGAGTGAAACCTCTGCTGAGGCTGATCTCTGTGTCTTGCACCCAGCGCCAATCCCAGGCTCGGCACTGTCCTTTTCCGTGTGGCTGGCTAAGTTGGATCTCTATTTCTAAAATAAATTATTTTTATTTTTTTAATTTGGCTGGATCATTTTTCATTTATAACACTACTAAATCCCAAAAAGAGTCTGAAGCGATCATGTTTGTGTTAGCATCTGGAAACTGGGAAAGCATCCATATTATAAATATTTTCAAGTTAGTTTTTGAAAGACTGCCTTTAGAGAAAGAAAAGATGTTAGCAGTTAGGATTTCTAGAATTTGTAAATATAAATCTCTCTCGTTCTGGGATCGTTTTAATTTGCTGAATTTTGATCCCATTGCTGTAAGTTCCCTTGCCCTCCCCAGCAGTAAAAAGGAGGAAAAAAAAACCAAAACAAAAAGTGTAATAAACGCCAATCAGTTGTTTTAAAAATTTATAAAAGTTTACTAAAAATAAAATGGAAAAAAAATTAATACAAGTATAGTAATAAAGATTAAACAATTAGAGTTAGGACAATTAAAGAGACAATAACAGCAAAAAGTTACAGCCCGGGCTGGGTACCCCTCTGGACAAAAGTGAGCCAGGAGAAGGACCCCGATAAAAGAGAATTCCCTCCTTAAGAGGGGTAACCTGTTGCATACACAAATCACTTCATGAATATGCATTTTTTTATTTAAAACAAGAAATTAGTCCGGTACTTGTTGAGGAATTCCTGTTAATCCCAGGCGCCTTGAAGTCTAAGTCGAGTTTGGAGAAGTTCGGTTTTTTGTTGATAAAGAAAGCCATAAATTCCTCTCCTCTGGAAGATTTAGGGTTTTTTGTAATTGTTATCTCTGTGTGAAGAATTCCTTGATTATCTTCTCCTTCTCTTGAGCAAAAAGAATACCACACACACATATTTTCTATTTTAACTACTGAAGCTTAATTTCAATTACAAAACTACATTTACTATATTATTAAAATGTTACTACAGCATAACTTTCCAACCTAGCATAATACATATAGTAAATATCTGCGTAGAGCCATATATTCTGCATTTTTCACAATCCTTCCTCTTTCTTTTTATAATTACTTTGGCTCGAGCAATATTTACTGCTTTCTAGCCTTCATTTTTCGTTCATTTTCTTCATAAATCAATCTAGCTTCTTGAAAGGGGTCTTCTATATTATTTTGTTTCTTTAATACCATAATCTTTTGCACCGTTTTTGTTGTATCCAATTTTTGATCCATGGTCACTAATTGCATGCCTTGAACTACACTGGTGATGAGTCGAATGAAACAGGGGATCAAACAAGGAAGAAATATTAGACCAGCTGTAGCGCATAACAGGAAGAAGCCTAGCTTTTTCCACCATTCTATTCCCAACACGTTATCCCACCAGCTAGTATTCAGCATTGGTTCCCACCTTTGAACTGGTACATGGGCTATTTTTCTGATATCATTGACTATATCTAAGACAGCATCTCCGTTGTCATCTATTTTTAAACAGCAATCTGATGTATTGAATTTTCCACAAACACCCCCTTCTTCTGCTAATAGATAATCCAAAGCCAACTTATTCTGATACACGGCTGCTCTGATTTGGGTCTGTTGTCTTGACATTAATGCCATTGCTCGACCAGTTTTGTTTGTTATTATTTCTACAGCGGCTTGGAGTCTTATAATGTGATTTAACATGTAAATTGGGGTTCGATATCCCCAACTCCCATCTTGTGCCCAGGTGGCTGGCCTATGTTTCCAATATACGTTCAGGGGGCCATTCCTCATCTCCCCATGTTTGGAACCCTCCAATTAAGTTTCTCTTGTTTCTTTTTAGATCCTCATAAACTGGTATCCCTAAGTGATCCCCTTCAGGCCCTGGCAAAAGAAAAAATCCTGGCTGTATGACTCCCAGAGTACAACTCCCTTTCCACTGAGAGGGAAGTTTTGGGTATGCCTTTTTTCCACATATCCAGAATAAGCCATCTGGAGCTTTCCAATAGTCAAATGTTTGCTCATCTATATTCTCCCAAAATTTAGAGATCTCTGGGATGCCAACATAAGGATTTTTTCCTGTATCATTACACTGAAAAAGCCTGATTTCATTATTATACTCACAATTTCCTTCTTTTACTTTTTCCTGGGTCCAATACATGGTAGGTTCTTCTGGGACCCACCATACAGAAGTTCCATTACTAACCTTATATCTTTTACAGGGAGTTTTTCCTACTTCATGAAGGAACTTTTTCCCATTGCGCCAAAGACATTCTTCCCCTATGACTACTGAACTCAAAACCCACCCCTCTGGTCGGTTTTCTCCCCTTATACTTGTCTGGTTCAACTTAAGGAGCTCAATTGGGCCTAAGCTGCTGCCTTTCCATGGCCATTCTTCTGACATCAGGGCCCCTCCACAGACCCAACGATTGGTTATGTTAAGTTCCTTACTTATTCTTTCTCCCAATTCTACAAATTGATTTTTACCCATCCTCGAAATATCTATCTCTTTTTCTAATTGTTGTTCCAGTTTTGTATACAAATTGTCAAGTGAGATTGGTACAGGTTTAGGTGGTGGTGCCGGCTTAGCCTTTTTGTTTATCAATTGCTCTTTTACCAAATCCTGTGCTTTATTCCCAATAGCGTATGTGAAACAAATCCATTTTTCCCCTTTTGGGCATTCACTTCCCGCCCTGTTACCACTTATTCCTGGATTCTCAGTAATCCAGTACTTTTGTCCATTGTGCATGCAGTTTCCTAATTTGGATGGGTTATAACAGTGACTGTTGACATGAGTGTGCGAGATAAAAAAGGAGCCTCGGTGTCTTTCCATATACAGCTTCTGGTAACACCTGTAGCATGGCTTTGTCAATATCCCAAAAGGGAAAAGACAGAAAATGAGTGACAGAAAAAGGAGAGGTCCAGTATGGCTTATACTCCCACCTCCCATGCCTATGGGGTTGCAACCCACAGCAGGTGTATGTGATCTTCTTGGTGGCGATTATAGAGGCCAATCTGGTCTTGCCCTCTCTTCTCTTGTCACTTTCTCTTAGCTAATTTCCAGGCAAATCGTTTTTGACACTCCTTAACGGTGGTCTCCCACTGTTCCTCAGCTATTTCCCATTCAACAGGCACTAATAATTCCCATCCACAAAACAAAGTTATTATTTCAGTTGTTTCGAGCTCTACTTGGATAGGGGATCTAGTTGACACTCGACACTTCTTGCAATGGGGGCGTCGGTTGTGTGAACTACAATACCAATTATTCCCACAATTCAAACATTTACATTTAACCCAACTAACATGCCCAGTATTTGGGTGAATCAAACAGGGTATATTACGTGGCACTGATTGAGGTTGTAATTTGCCTTCCTCTTTGTATAAATCACAGGCTAAGGCCAAAATACAGGAGTTTTCTGTCCGAAACAGTCCCGACCCTCTTGTCTGTGGTAGCAGTATTCTTTCCCAAGGAGGGTACGGGAGGCACCTCAAAGTTTGTCCAGGCGGTATTTGAAACCACTGATGTAAGCTCGGTCTTACTTCCCAGTCAGGTGTGATCCTGTGTATATTTCTTGGATCATTCAGGTCTTCCCAGTTCATTACCACCCATTCCCCATTTAAGAGTCAGTTTTATATCACCCGGTTCAGAGGTTATCGTCCACTCCTTAAGTTCTTCCACAGGTCCTTTGATTCTGCTGGCGTGGATCCGCCCTCGTTCCCTGGTCCGGATCGCAGCCTCGGTCGTCAGCAGTACCTGAAAAGGACCTTCCCATTGTGGAGTTAAAGATTGTTCTTTCCATGTTTTTACCAACACCCATTCTCCTGGGTGAATATTATGGATTTTAAAGTCTAAAGGTGTGGTTTGGGGGATTATTCCTTTTAACCTCAAATTTTCAAGAGTTTTTGCAATGGGGTTAATATATCTTTTAACACTCTTTTCCCCTACCTCATAGGTAGCATTTTCATGTTGGGTGGTCAGAAAAGGTAATCCAAACATCATTTCATAAGGTGACACTCCCAGGTCTGACCTGGGTTGTGTTCGGATCCTCAGTAAGGCTAAAGGTAGGCATTGTACCCATGACATTCGGGTTTCAACTATTAATTTAGTTAAAGTTCTTTTTAGAGTCTGGTTCATCCTCTCTACTCGGCCGGAACTTTGTGGATGCCATGGGGTGTGTAGCTCCCATTTTATCCCTAAGGTCTGAATTAATTGTTGTAATACTTTTGACGTAAAGTGTGTTCCTCTGTCTGAGTCTATCCTATTAACCATTCCGTATCTTGGAATAATCTGTTCCAAAAGGGTTTTACTTACCACGTTGGCTGTGGCCTTGGCAGTGGGAATCGCTTCCACCCAATGAGTTAGATGGTCTGTTATTACTAATAAATACTTCCATCTTTGAACTTGAGGAAGTTCAGTAAAATCTACTTGGATACTTTGAAATGGTCTAAGAGCTAATTTCCGACCTCCCAATGTGGTTTTCCTCATTACCTTTTTATTTATCTTTTGGCAAGTTATACATTTTTCAGTTACTTTCTTTGCTATTCCAAAAATCCCAATACACCCATAGTTCCTTAGAAAGTGATCACACAGAGCCTGAGTACCCCAGTGAGTTTTCTGATGCATGTTTTCTAATATTCTTCTAGTAAGTATTTTATTAAGTAATTGTCTTCCAGCAGGAAGTTTCCATTTCCCTGATTCATCTTGTTCACCTCCTATCTCCTTTAATTCTTTTTCCTCTGCTTCACTAAATTTTGGAATTTCCAGTTTCTCCTCATTTGGAGTTAATATTAGCATAACTCTTTCAGCTCCGTTTTCTGCTGCATCCTTAGCTTCCTGGTCTGCCAAATTATTTCCTCTTACTTCTGGAGTCACTCCCTTTTGGTGACTTTTAATATGTACTACAGCTATTTCTTCTGGTAATCTTAATGCTTCTAAAACCTCTAAAATGAGCCCCTCATGTACTAATCCTTTTCCCCTTGAATTAAGCAATCCTCTTTCTTCCCAAATTTTTCCAAAGGTATGTACTACTCCAAAGGCATACTTTGAATCAGTATATATAGTTCCCTTTTTGTGTGCTAAATATTCTAGTGCCCTTTTTAGAGCATATAATTCACAGGTTTGAGCTGACCAGTTTGAAGGTAATTTCCCCTTTTCAATAGTTTGCATGTTTTTCCCATCCACTACTGCATACCCTGACATTCTTTTTCCTTGTAGACACCTGGAGGAACCATCCACAAAAATTATCTCCCCTTCTGAAAGGACTTGTCCTTCAAGGTCTTCTCGAACCTTTGTTTGGTATTGGATAATTTCTAGACAATCATGTATTAGATTATCTGTTGGTTCCCCATATAAAAATTGAGCTGGATTTAAACTTCTGTTTACTTCTAGTGTTAAGTCATCACTGTCTATCAAGATTGCTTCATATTTTAACATCCTAGAGTCTGTCAACCATTTTTCAGCCTTTTGATTTAACACATTTCGTACTGCATGAGGTGTGCACACAATTAGTTTACCTCCAAAAGTCAGTTTACGACTTTCTTCCACCAGGATTGCAGTAGCTGCTATAGCTTGAATACATACTGGCCAGCCATGACTCACTGGATCCAACATCTTTGATAAATAAGCCACTGGTCTCTTTACTCCCCCCCATTCCTGAACCAGAACCCCATGAGCCACCCCCTTTTCTGCATTCACATACAGATAAAAGGGTTTCGCTAGTGAAGGTAAGCTTAAAGCAGGTATTGAGGCCAGTTTTAACTTCAGTTCTCCTAATTTATCATCATCTTCCTTGGTCCATTTTATATCATCTCCCCCTATCAATTTTTCATACAAAAATTTTACTGCCTGTGTATATCCCTCAATCCATAGTCTACAATATCCCAATAACCCGAGTAGTTTTCTGATCTCCCCTTTGGAAGAGGGAGGGGGAAGGGATAAAAATCATGCAGTTCTTTCTGGGTTGAGCTTCCGACTACCTTTACTTATTAAGTGTCCAAGATATTTTACCTCTGGTTCCACAAATTGCAGCTTCCCTTTTGATACCCTTAATCCTTTTTCCCCAAGAAAATTCAAGAGTTTTATAGTAGCCTCTCTGACTTCCACTTCAATTTCCCCCGATAGTAAAAGATCATCCACATATTGGAGAATTTGTATCCCAGGGGGAGTGGGGAAAGTTTGTAATATCATTTCTAAAGCTTGCCCAAATAAGTTCGGGGACTCTGTAAATCCCTGTGGTAATTTCGTCCATCTTAATTGCTGCTTTCTCCCAGTTTGTGGATCCTCCCATTCAAAGGCAAAGATATCTCGGCTCTCCGTGGCTAATGGGCAAGCCCAAAAAGCATCTTTAAGATCCACTACACTAAACCACTGATGCTGGGGAGGGACCTTACTTAGGAGAGTATAGGGATTTGGTACCACTGGGTAGCGAGTCCGAGTTCTTTTGTTAACCTCCCTTAAATCTTGTACCAGCCTGTAACTCCCATCAGACTTCTTTACTGGGAGAATAGGGGTATTGTGAGGAGACATACAAGGTTCCAATGTCCCATCCTCTATTAGCCCTTCTATTACTGGCTTCAAACCTTCCCGTCCTTCTAATGAGATAGGATACTGACGCACATGTATGGGACAATCTTCTCTCTCAATTGTGACTTTTATGGGATCGATATTTAATCCTCCCCTATTTCCTTCACCAGCCCAAACTTCCTTTTTGATTTTCTCTTCATCTTCTTGGCCTAATCTTAGCACTTTAGCTGTCATCTTCCCATCTTCTGGTATAACTCCTATTCCTAATTTCACTTGAAAATCTCGTCCCAATAAATTACTACCTGCTCCTGGGACCAACAAAACATCCCCCATCCAAAATCTAGTTTCTCCCTCCATTACCACATCTTTAATGACAGGCACAGTGAAACTCTCTCCTTTTGCTCCTGTTACTTTTACAGTATCTTTACTTACACTATAACCTTTTGGAATATTTAACAAACAGGTTCTTTCTGCACCGGTATCTACCACAAATTCCAATTCTTCTTCTTGGGGGCCTACTTTTAAAGTTATCACAGGCTCCAGATGGTATCTGTCCCCTAGAAAATAGAGCCTTTGACATCCCTATTCTTCTTCTGTGCTCATCTCTTTGAAGATTTTCAGATCTTTTGCCCGCTTAGGACAGTCCCTCCTATAATGTCCTTCGCCCTGACAGTAAAAACAGACATTCTTAAAATGCTCCTGAGGTTTGGTTTGTATTGGGGTTTTATTCTTTTCTGTTCCTCTGTCTCTATGACCTTCATATTTAGGAGCAGTGCCTGTGTGTTTTTGATTTTTCTTGTAATTGTTTTCTCTCATGGTGACTGCCATAATTTTTGCCTTCAGTTTAGCTTTTTCTTCATCTCTCCGGACATAAACTTTCTGAGCTTCCTTTAATAAGTCATCTAATGGTTTATCATGCCAATCCTCAATTTTTTCTAATTTCTTTCTAATATCTGGCCAAGCGTTTGTAACAAAGATAATCCTTAACAAAGCTTTTCTCACACCAGTTTCAGGATCTATTCCGGAATATTGTTTTATATTTCTCCTAAGTCTGTCTAACCATTCAGTTGGAGTCTCTTCTTTCCCCTGCTGTGCCTCAAAAGCCTTTTTAGCATTTTGCCCTCGAGGTGCCGCCCGTTTTATTCCCTTGATTATTGTATTGCGATAGTCATTCATAAGTTTTCTCCCTTGCTCACTATTCTGACCCCACCCCGGAGGTTCAGTTGGCATTATTTCTTCTCCAGAGGGCCCCTGTGGATGTTCCTTATTCCAGGCTTTTATGCCTGCAACTCTGATCATCTCCCTTTCTTCCTGAGAAAATAGTATCTTCATTATAGACTGCATCTCTTCCCAAGTGTAAATGTTTGGACCTAAAAATTGGTCCAGTTGTTCAGCTGTGCCAATGGGATCTTCTAAAATCCCTTTGATTTCCTTTTTAAAATTTCTGACTTCGGAAGAAGTCAGGGGAGCATTCACAAATCCAGTCCAACCCCCTCCCATCGGGACCTCTCTCAGTGGAAATAGACCAATTTCTTTCTCCCCGTATTTTTCTGTAGCCTTATTTTCGTGTGGTGAGGAAAAGTCAGGAGAAAGCTGCCTCTTAACTGCACCTCTAGTATTTTTATAAGGAGCATCTTCCAGGGACAGGGAGCTCCTTGGAACCGGAGCTGCGGTTTCCAAGGGAACGGGACTCGGGGCAGGAAGGGCGGTGTGAGGAGGACATACCATAGAGGCCAGGTCCTCCACAGGCGGATCATGGGCGGGGTTTGCTGCCGGAACTGCTGAAGGGGGCAGCATTTCCGGGGGATCCCGGATGGGAGTGCGGTCAGCCTCCACGTGGCTCATGGCGGCTGAGACGGCCGCTCCCAGCAGAGGCAGGGCAGCGGCGGTAGCGCCCAGTGTAGCCGGAACGGGCAAAACCGCGGGGGATGGGGCCGAGAAAACCGCTGCGCGAGAAGCGGCCAGAGACGGGACAGCCGGGACTAACGGGAGCCCGCCGGGCGCGGCCAGCGGACCAGCCGCGGGCGAACCGGGCAGGGTGGGGAGGGGGCCGGTCGGGCAGCCGCCAGCAGCGAGGCGGGGGCCGGTACCGACGCGGCAGGCGGCGAAACAGGGACCAGGGGGGTTGCTGCGGGCAGCGGGGCGGGAGCCTGCAGAGCCACCGCCGCGGGCACGGGAACCGGGGCAGGAACACGTGGCGAGCTAGAGCCTGGGGTAGGCGCAGGAACCGGGACAGGCACCGGCACCGGGGCTGGCGGAGCTGAGGGGAGCAGCTCGCTGGGACCCGAAACCGGTGCTGGGGCCGCAGGCGGTGCAGGCGCGAATGGGAAGGGAGGAGGTAACATTTCTAAAGGATCCCATTCTTTTTCTTTTCCTCTTTTTTCCTCTTGCTCCCCTCCCTTCTCTTTCCCTTTTTTTCTTTCTTGTTTTGTTTCGGGGATTTCTGATACCTTAAAGATTTTTACTTTCCTAAAATGCCTTGTCCAACACGTGGCATATTCTCTTTTTTCTGAATTAAACGGTTCCTTTGAGTTTACAAATACATTTAAAGCCTGACAAATCCATTTCTCAAAAGAACCATATCTAGGCCAATAAACGTGGTCAGATCTTATTTCCTTTGTTGGCCATTCAAGCATACAAAATTGTATCATCTTTACTTTGTCTTTTTTTTTTGTACAAGGGTTTTTTTCCCAGTTGGCTATCATAACTCCCAGAGGACTATCTTGGGGTATTTTTGTTGATAATTTCTTACTCCTTTTTTTCTTTCCTGTATTCTCTTTACTGGATTTCTGTCCCATTTTTCAAGATCTTATCTATTCACCCCCTGCCTCTGTTTTTCACTTTCCTCTCACTACCTAAATACCACTTTTCTTTCAACTATATTTAAAAAAACCTCCTTTTTCTCACACTCCTTTTCAATACAATACACTTTACTCCAAGGAACTATAATAAAGCCTAAAATAAACAATCTACATTACATATACTTTCATTCGTCCACATTTACTCAACTTTATTTTTCACCTGCTCTCACACACAACAAAACAATCACAACAACAAGGTACCTTTTAATTTTAACACCTATTACACGTTTAGGTGTCCCTGGCCAGTCCCGGTGTTCTTGGATACCCCTCTATCCGTGTGAAAAATGCATATTTTATGATTGGCTTTTCGCAAATATTAAATTGAATACTATATGTATTATGTTATATTATTACAAGTGCTGTATTAACATTTTTAATAGTATGGTAAATGTAGTTTTGTAGTTAAAATAGAACCTATGTATGTGGGGGTTTTTTCTTTACTAACTCAAGCAAGAGATGAGATAATGAAGAAACTCTTCACACAGAGATGACAATGATGGGGGCCCATAAAGAATTACTGCCTCCTTATCGGAAAAGACAAACATTCTTCCACCTTCTCTCCGTCTTTATGGAACCACCAGGATTAAGGGGAAGAAGTTGACAAAAACCAGAAAAGTTCTTAATTTGCAAGGAATTTATGCATCATGTATGAGCTGTATGAATATGCAACAGGCTACTGCTTTTAAAGATTATTCCTTTGTTCACAAGGCATGCTTATTGGGCTTAAGTGCCCGAGAGCATCCGGACGTCCTTAATTCTTTGCTTTTTATTGTCTTGTAATTGTCCCAACTCTAAATTTTCATTACTCTAATTGTATTACTATTTTTATAACCATTTTATTATTATTAAACTTTTAAAATTTTAAAAACCAAGTGATTGGCGTTTATAACAATCCGGCTGTGTTGTTCCCAACCCCAGATTCTCTCGGGTGTACCCTCACTCCGGCAAAATTTTACTCAGTCCTGGGTGCTCTTGAATATTAATATCTCAACCCAGCAGACTTTTATTTAACCCTGGGTGCTCTTGAATATTAATATCTCAACCCAGGAACAACCCTGGGTGCTCTTGAATATTAATATCTCAACCCAGCAACAACCCTGGGTGCTCTTGAAGATTAATATCTCAACCCAGCAGACTTTCATTCAACCCTGGGTGCTCTTGAATATTAATCCCTCAACCCAGCCCATTCAATTCAACCTAGCAAAAAAATTTTAAAGGCCCCCCCTTTTTACCTTCTCATTTTCCCCAATGGATTATACCAGGAACACCCTCGGCTTCTTGTCTTCAAGGGGTCCCACTCCTTCCCCGAGACCCAATCTAAATTTTTCCCGGGGGGATTCTCTCACTCTTTTATCATTCGCTTCGTCTCTGTACTGGCCGCTTTTCTCGCGAAAAAGAGGGAAACGCAGCATGGGAGATTACCGCACCCACTTAGCAGGTCTAGGGTAACCAGCCCGCCTCTCATTCACACACATTCATCCCCCCCTTATCCACTCCATTCACACATTCATCCCAACAAATACTTACCTATCCCTTGTCCTTGGGTCTTTGTTCTTCGTGTACACTTTGGTCTTAGGGGCTAATTACCGCGGTTTAGGAATTCTTTCCCTTTTCTTTGCTTTACTGTCTCTTTTTGTCCATCGGATCTTAGCCTGCGTTCTGTGGTCACACCAGGGGAACAGAGCGAGGCTGCCTAATCAGGGCAGGACGCGTCTTCTCACTCTAATTCTCCTACAGTACCCACAGCGAGGTATTGATAACCATCCTCTGCTACCATTTGTTATAAACGCCAATCACTTGTTTTAAAAATTTATAAAAGTTTACTAAAAATAAAATGGAAAAAAAATTAATACAAGTATAGTAATAAAGATTAAACAATTAGAGTTAGGACAATTAAAGAGACAATAACAGCAGAAAAGTTACAGCCCGGGCTGGGTACCTCTCTCTGGACAAAAGTGAGCCAGGAGAAGGACCCCGATAAAAGAGAATTCCCTCCTTAAGAGGGGTAACCTGTTGCATACACAAATCACTTCATGAATATGCATTTTTTTTATTTAAAACAAGAAGTTTGTCCGGTACTTGTTGAGGAATTCCTGTTAATCCCAGGCGCCTTGAAGTCTAAGTCGAGTTTGGAGAAGTTCGGTTTTTTGTTGATAAGGAAAGCCATAAATTCCTCTCCTCTGGAAGATTTAGGGGTTTCTGTAATTGTTATCTCTGTGTGAAGAATTTCTTGATTATCTTCTCCTTCTCTTGAGCAAAATGAATACCACACACACATATTTTCTATTTTAACTACTAAAGCTTAATTTCAATTACAAAACTACATTTACTATATTATTAAAATGTTACTACAGCATAACTTTCCAACCTAGCATAATACATATCGTAAATATCTGCGTAGAGCCATATAATATGCATTTTTCACATGGAGTCTACTTATTTATTCCGCAAATCGCTTCACAAGGTCATTGAAACCCTTGATGAAATTTACGGGAACACGGTATTCACATGTATTAGCCCAGGGGATTTTCCTGATATCCATCTCGGGTCGTTCACGTGATGATCAGCGCCTGGGTGCTTCAGATAAGGCCCATCTCCTGGCGAGCCACATCCTTTTACTTGTAAATCGGTTTTCAACACACACCTGGTTATGCCTGAGAGGGTGGGGGGGCGTCTAATACAAACGGGTACATTCTAACAAATGTTTAATATTATATATATCATGCTAAAAATGGCGCGAATTATACCCGTTACATATAACAGGTCTGTTATAAACGCCAATCACTTGGTTTTTAAAATTTTAAAAGTTTAATAATAATAAAATAGTTATAAAAATAGTAATACAATTAGAGTAATGAAAATTTAGAGTTAGGACAATTACAAGACAATAAAAAGCAAAGAATTACGGACGTCCGGATGCTCTCGGGCACTTAAGCCCAATAAGCATGCCTTGTGAACAAAGGAATAATCTTTAAAAGCAGTAGCCTGTTGCATATTCATACAGCTCATACATGATGCATAAATTCCTTGCAAATTAAGAACTTTTCTGGTTTTTGTCAACTTCTTCCCCTTAATCCTGGTGGTTCCATAAAGACGGAGAGAAGGTGGAAGAATGTTTGTCTTTTCCGATAAGGAGGCAGTAATTCTTTGTGGGCCCCCATCATTGTCATCTCTGTGTGAAGAGTTTCTTCATTATCTCATCTCTTGCTTGAGCTAGTAAAAAAACCCCCACATACATAGGCTCTATTTTAACTACAAAACTACATTTACCATACTATTAAAATGTTAATACAGCACTTCTAATCAATATAACATAATACATATAGTATTCAATTTAATATTTGCGAAAAGCCAATCATAAAATATGCATTTTTCACAAGGTCCAAGACTGCTGGGTGGTGGTCTGCTTGTCCAGCTCCTGAGGTCCTTGTCCTAGATCGTGATATTCAGGTTCGTTGGACACCTCTTCCAGTTAACTTCTTCTATAACGGAGAATTCACCCTCAGAGAGTCGTGGCGGGCCCAAGGCAGTAACGATCCACAAAGAGATGCTGCTCTCAGGAGTACCGGGATGCCAGTTCACCCGTTCGGGCGGCCACGTATCGCGGCGTGGGGTCCCGGGGGTCCGTCTGGCCCCCCGGGCAGCTTCCGCCGTAGGTGTCCCGGATAGCACTATGCTGATGAGGCACAACCTTTCTGGGCCCCTCGGGCTAGCTCCCAGCCGCAGGCAACCTTAGCGAGCACTCTTGAGTGATTTCAGCTCTGTGAGTTCAGCTCTTAAGTGATTTCAGCTCTGAGCTCGCAAAGGTGCCTCGGCAGACGCAGGGATTGAGAGAGGAGAAGCCTGTGTGGAATTCTGCAGTGGTGTCTTTATTATCGGGGTCTTGCAAAGGGTTCCAGTGACAGCTCTTCTGCTGAACTGGGCAGAGATGGGGGTTTATATAGGGTACTGATGTGTTGGAAATTGTTCAATGGCCAGGGTTGAGGAGAATACAACCTATAGCCTTACAGAGAGATAACAAGGGTCCAAGGAAGGAAGAGGGGCTACTTTGGTCCACTCATCATGACTCTGCATTTCTTGTCTTAGGCGGGTAACCGCCAGGGAGGCCTTGCAGGGCCTCTGACTGCTACAGTGACCAGTGAGTTCTGTACCAAATATAAAATGTTCCGGACAAAATTGTTTTTTTTTTTCTCCTTCTCTCAAATTGTTAGGAAAGTTAATCCACGAACACCAGAAGTTTATGTCCAAAAAGCAGACAGAGGAGTCCTGTAACTTTATCCGAATAAAGAGAGAGGCCATAGGACATTTCCCCTGGGGTCTCTCAAATTTTTAGGGGACGTAGCCTCCTTTTTATCCTAATTTGCCAGCTGAATTTCCCTCTCTCTTTCCCCATTGGCTGAGGTACTTGAGAGGTACAGACTTCCTGAAATACCTAATACCTAAGATCCCTTCTAATATATTCCCCGCCCCATTTTTCTTTTTCTTTGTGTCTCTGGTCATTTTCTCTAAATCCAGAGATTTAGCACATCCTTGGGTGAGCAACAATCTGTGTCAATTAGTGGAATTCCTGTGGAATTTATGGTTCCCCCCATTGCTTCTTTCACCTCTCCATATCTGGCCTTATCTACCATCAGGCCCACAGTTTGTTTGTAAAGACACCTCCTTCTCATGCCTTTCAAGCCCTCCTGATCTTATTTTCTCAGTAATTGTCTTTACAAACCTTAGTTATCATTGACTTCACTTTCTGTTCTTGGGTTCTTTTTGGTTTTGCAATTATTTGCAGTGACATAATTTTCTGTCTTTTTGTAGTAATTTCTGGATTAGTAGGCCTGGCTACTACCTGCATCTCCTTGATCACATGTTGAATAAGTTGCACCAAGCAAGGGATCATATATGGTAAAAAGATGAGAGTTGCTACAGTACATAAGAGGATAAAAAAGCATTCGTTTAACCCATAGTCCACCAGGTAACCACAAAAACATGTCCCATTCCCATCCCTTCTACATTTGGACCAGTACATTAACTAAATTTCTTATTTCCTTTGTTATTTGTTTCACCACTTTTCCATTGTCATCTATTTGCAAACAGCAGTTACAGTAATTTAATTTTCCACACACTCCCCCTTGCTTCTGGTAATAGATAATCTAATACCATCTGATGTTGAAATATTGCATTCCTCATCTGAGTGGATTGGTCAGCAAGATGGTCGAGCTGTAGCTGTCTGGTTGATTATTTCAAAGACAGCTTGTAACCTGTTATAAACGCCAATCACTCGTTTTAAAAATTTATAAAAGTTTACTAAAAATAAAATGGAAAAAAAAAATAATACAAATATAGTAATAAAGATTAAACAATTAGAGTTAGGACAATTAAAGAGACAATAACAGCAAAAAGTTACAGCCCGGGCTGGGTACCTCTCTCTGGACAAAAGTGAGCCAGGAGAAGGACCCCGATAAAAAGAATTCCCTCCTTAAGAGGGGTAACCTGTTGCATACACAAATCACTTCATGAATATGCATATATTTATTTAAAACAAGACGTTTGTCCGGTACTTGTTGAGGAATTCCTGTTAATCCCAGGCGCCTTGGAGTCTAAGTCGAGTTTGGAGAAGTTCGGTTTTTTGTTGATAAGGAAAGCCATAAATTCCTCTCCTCTGGAAGATTTAGGGGTTTTTGTAATTGTTATCTCTGTGTGAAGAATTCCTTGATTATCTTCTTCTTCTCTTGAGCAAAACGAATACCACACACACACATATTTTCTATTTTAACTACTGAAGCTTAATTTCAATTACAAAACTACATTTACTATATTATTAAAATGTTACTACAGCATAACTTTCCAACCTAGCATAATACATATCGTAAATATCTGCGTAGAGCCATACATTCTGCATTTTTCACAATCCTTCCTCTTTCTTTTTATAATTATTTTGGCTCGAGCAATATTTACTGCTTTCTAGTCTTCACTTTTCGTTCATTTTCTTCATAAATCAATCTAGCCTCTTGAAAGGGGTCTTCTATATTATTTTGTTTCTTTAATACCATAATCTTTTGCACCGTTTTTGTTGTATTCAATTTTTGATCCATGGTCACTAATTGCATGCCTTGAACTACACTGGTGATGAGTCGAATGAAACAGGGGATCAAACAAGGAAGGAATATTAGACCAGCTGTAGCGCATAACAGGAAGAAGCCTAGCTTTTTCCACCATTCTATTTCTAACACGTTATCCCACCAGCTAGTATTCAGCATTGGTATACAAATTGTCAAGTGAGATTGGTACAGGTTTAGGTGGTGGTGCCGGCTTAGCTTTTTTGGTTATCAATTGCTCTTTTACCAAATCCTGTGCTTTATTCCCAATAGCGTATGTGAAACAAATCCATTTTTCCCCTTTTGGACATTCACTTCCCGCCCTGTTACCACTTATTCCTAGATTCTCAGTAATCCAGTACTTTTGTCCATTGTGCATGCAGTTTCCTAATTTGGATGGGTTATAACAGTGACTGTTGACATGAGTGTGAGAGATAAAGAAGGAACCTCGGTGTCTTTCCATATACAGCTTCTGGTAACACCTGTAGCATGGCTTTGTCAATATCCCAAAAGGGAAAAGACAGAAAATGAGTGACAGAAAAAGGAGAGGTCCAGTATGGCTTATACTCCCACCTCCCATGCCTATGGGGTTGCAACCCACAGCAGGTGTATGTGATCTTCTTGGTGGCGATTATAGAGGCCAATCTGGTCTTGCCCTCTCTTCTTTTGTCACTTTCTCTTAGCTAATTTCCAGGCAAATCGTTTTTGACACTCCTTAACGGTGGTCTCCCACTGTTTCTCAGCTATTTCCCATTCAACAGGCACTAATAATTCCCATCCACAAAACAAAGTTATTATTTCAGTTGTTTCAAGCTCTGCTTGGATGGGGGATCTAGTTGACACTCAACACTTCTTGCAATGGGGGCGTCGGTTGTGTGAACTACAATACCAATTATTCCCACAATTCAAACATTTACATTTAACCCAACTAACATGCCCAGTATTTGGGTGAATCAAACAGGGTATATTACGTGGCACTGATTGAGGTTGTAATTTGCCTTCCTCTTTGTATAAATCACAGGCTAAGGCCAAAATACAGGAGTTTTTTTGTCCGAAACTGTCCTGATCCTCCTGTCTGTGGTGGCAGTATTCCTTCCCAAGGAGGGTACCGGAGGCACCTCAAAGTTTGTCCAGGCAGTATTTGAAACTACTGATGTAACTCGGTCTTACTTCCCAGTTAGGTGTGATCCTGTGTATATTTCTTGGATCATTCAGGTCTTCCCAGTTCATTACCACCCATTCCCCGTTTAAGAGTCAATTTTATATCACCCGGTTCAGATGTTATTGTCCACTCCTTAGGTTCTTCCACAGGTCCTTTGATTCTGCTGGCGTGGATTCACCCTCGTTCTCTGGTCCGCATCGCAGCCTCGGTCGTCAGCAATACCTGAAAAGGACCTTCCCATTGTGGAGTTAAAGATCGTTCTTTCCATGTTTTTACCAACACCCATTCTCCTGGGTGAATATTAGGGATTTTAAAGTCTAAAGGTGTGGTTTGGGGGATTATTCCTTTTAACCTTAAATTTTCAAGAGTTTTGGCAATAGTGTTCACATATTTTTTAACATTTTCTTCCCCTACCTCATGGGTAGCATTTTCATGTAGAGTAGTCAAAAAAGGTAATCCAAACATCATTTCATAAGGTGACACTCCCAGGTCTGACCTGGGTTGTGTTCGAATCCTCAGTAAGGCTAAAGGTAGTCATTGTACTCATGACATTCGGGTTTCAACTATTAATTTAGTTAAAGTTCTTTTTAAAGTTTGGTTCATTCTCTCTACTCGGCCAGAACTCTGTGGATGCCATGGGGTGTGTAATTCCCATTTTATCCCCAAGGTCTGAATTAATTGTTGTAACACTTTTGACGTAAAATGTGTTCCTCTGTCTGAGTCTATCCTATTAACTATTCCATATCTTGGAATAATCTGTTCCAAAAGGGTTTTACTTACCACGTTGGCTGTAGCCGTGGCAGTGGGAACCGCTTCCACCTAATGAGTTAGATGGTCTGTTATTACTAATAAATACTTCCATCTTTGAACTTGAGGGAGTTCAGTAAAATCTACTTGAATACTTTGAAATGGCCTTAGAGCTAATTTCCGACCTCCCAATGTGGTTTTTCTCATTACCTTTTTATTTATCCTTTGGCAAGTTATACATTTTTCAGTAACCTTCTTTGCTATCCCAAAAATCCCAATATACCCATAGTTCCTTAGAAAGTGATCACACAGAGCCTGAGTACCCCAGTGAGTTTTTTGATGCATGTCTTCTAATATCCTTCTAGTAAGTATTTTATTAAGTAATTGTCTTCCATCAGGAAGTTTCTATTTCCCTGATTCATCTTGAAAACCTCCTATTTTTTTTTTAATTCTTTTTCCTCTGCTTCACTAAATTTTGGAATTTCCAATTTCTCCTCATTTGGAGTTAATATTAGCATAACTCTTTCAGTTCCATTTTCTGCTGCATCCTTAGCTTCCTGGTCTGCCAAATTATTTCTTCTTACTTCTGGAGTCACTCCCTTTTGGTGACTTTTAATATGTACTACAGCTATTTCTTCTGGTAATCTTAATGCTTCTAAAACCTCTAAAATGAGCCCCTCATGTACTAATCCTTTTCCCCTTGAATTAAGCAATCCTCTTTCTTCCCAAATTTTTCCAAAGGTATGTACTACTCCAAAGGCATACCTTGAATCAGTATATATAGTTCTCTTTTTGTGTGCTAAATATTCCAGTGCCCTTTTTAGAGCATATAATTCACAGGTTTGAGTTGACCAGTTTGAAGGTAATTTCCCCTTTTCAATGGTTTGCATGTTTTTCCCATCAACTACTGCATACCCTGACATTCTTTTTCTGGTACTGGATAATTTCTAGACAATCATGTATTAGATTATCTGTTGGTACACTATAACTTTTTGGAATATTTAACAAACAGGTTCTTTCTGCTCCGGTATCTACCACAAATTCCAATTTTTCTTCTTGGGGACCTACTTTTAAAGTTATCACAGGCTCTAGATGGTATCTGTCCCCTAGAAAATAGAGCCTTGGACACCCCTATTCTTCTTCTGTGCTCATCTCTTTGAAGATTTTCAGATCTTTTGCCCGCTTAGGACAGTCCTTCCTATAATGTCCTTCGCCCTGACAGTAAAAACAGGCATTCCTAAAATGCTCCTGAGGTTTGGTTTGTATTGGGGTTTTATTCTTTTCTGTTCCTCTGTCTCTACGACCGTTAGGAGTAGAGTCTGTGTGGTTTTGATTTTTCTTGTACTTGTTTTCTCTCATGGTGACTGCCATAATTTTTGCCTTCAGTTTAGCTTTTTCTTCATCTCTCCGGACATAAACTTTCTGAGCTTCCTTTAATAAGTCATCTAATGGTTTATCATGCCAATCCTCAATTTTTTTCTAATTTCTTTCTAATATCTGGCCAAGCATTCGTTACAAAGTTAATTCTTAACAAAGCTTTCCCCACATCAGTTTCAGGATCTATTCCTGAATATTGTTTTATATTTTTCCTAAGTCTGTCTAACCATTCAGTTGGGGTCTCTTCTTTCCCCTGCTGTGTCTCAAAAGCCTTTTTAGCATTTTGCCCTCGAGGTGCCGCCCCTTTTATTTCCTTGATTATTGTATTGCGATAGTCATTCATAAGTTTTCTCCCCTCCTCACTATTTTGACTCCACCCCGGAGGTTCAGTTGGCATTATGTCTTCTCCAGAGGGCCCCTGTGGATGTTCTTTATTCCAGGCTTTAATGCCTGCAACTCTTATAATTTCCCTTTCTTCTTGAGAAAATAATATCTTCATTATAGACTGCATTTCTTCCCAGGTATAAACGTTTGGACCTAAAAATTGGTCAAGTTGTTCAGCTGTGCCGATGGGATCCTCTAAAATCCCTTTGATTTCCTTTTTAAAATTTCTGACTTCGGAAGAAGTCAGGGGAGCATTCACAAATCCAATCCCACCCCCTTCCCATCGGGACCTCTCTTAGTGGAAATAGACCAATTTCTTTATTCCAATGTTTTTCTGCAGCTTTATTTTCGTGTGGTGAGGAAAAATCAGGAGAAAGCTGCCTCCTAACTGCACCTCTAGTATTTTTATAAGGAGCATCTTCCAGGGACAGGGAGTTCCTTGGAGCCGGAGCTGCGGTTTCCAAGGGAACGGAGCTCCGGGCAGGAAGGGCGGTGTGAGGAGGACAAACCATAGAGGCCAGGTCCTCCAGAGGCGGAGCACGGGCGGGGTTTGCTGCCGGAGCTGCTGAAGGGGGCAGCATGTCCGGGGGATACCGGATGGGAGTGCGGTCAGCCTCCACGTGGCTCACGGCGGCTGAGCCGGCCGCTCCCGGCAGAGGCAGGGCAGCGGCGGTAGCGCCCAGTGTAGCCGGAACGGGCAAAACCGCGGGGGATGGGGCCGAGAAAACCGCTGCGGGAGAAGCGGCCAGAGACGGGACAGCCGGGACTAACGGGAGCCCGCCGGGCGCGGCCAGCGGACCAGCCGCGGACAAACCGGGCAGGATGGGGAGGGGGTCGGTCGGGCAGCCGCGAGCAGCGAGGCGGGGGCCGGTACCGAAGCGGCAGGCGGCGAAACAGGGACCGGGAGGGCCGCCGCAGGCAGCGGGACGGGAGCCTGCAGAGCCGCCGCCGCGGGCACGGGAACCGGGGCAGGAACACGCGGCGAGCCAGAGCCCGGGGTGGGCGCAGGCACCGGGACAGGCACCGGCACCGGGGCCGGCGGAGCTGAGGGGAGCGGCTCGCTGGGACCCGAAACCGGTGCTGGGGCCGCAGGCGGTGCAGGCGCGAATGGGAAGGGAGGAGGTAACATTTCTAAAGGATCCCATTCTTTTTCTTTTCCCTTTTTTTTCCTTTCTTGTTTTGTTTCGGGGATTTCTGATACCTTAAAGATTTTTACTTTCCTAAAATGCCCTGTCCAACACGTGGCATATTCTCTTTCTTCTGAATTAAACGGTTCCTTTGAGTTTACAAATACATTTAAAGCCTGACAAATCCATTTCTCAAAAGAACCATATCTAGGCCAATAAACGTGGTCAGATCTTATTTCCTTTGTTGGCCATTCAAGCATACAAAATTGTATCATCTTTACTTTGTCTTTATTTCTTGTACAAGGGTTTTTTTCCCAGTTGGCTAACATAACTCCTAGGGGACTATCTTGGGGTATCTCTGTTGATAATTTCTTACTGGATTTCTGTCCCATTTTTCAAGATTTTATCTACTCACCCCCTGCCTCTGTTCCACCTTCCTCCCCCTACTCAAATACCACTTTTCCCTCGACTATACTCTCAAAAAAAAAAAAAAAAAAAAAAAAAAAACCAAAAAAACTCCTTTTTCTCTCTCCACCCCTCAACACAACACACTTTCCTCCAAGGAACTACAACAAAGCTTAAAATAAACAATCTGCATTACGTATACTTTCATTTGTCCCCATTTGCTCAAGTTTATTTTTCACTTACTCACACACACAACAAAACAACCACAACAACAAGGTACCTTTTATTTTTCAACACACCTATTACACCTTTAGGTGTCCCTGGCCAGTCCCGGTGTTCTTGGATACCCCTCAATCCGGCTGCATTGTTACCAACCCTAGATTCTCTCGGGTGTACCCTCACTCCGGCAAAATTTTACTCAGTCCTGGGTGCTCTCGAAAATTAATATCTCAACCCAGCAGCAACCCTGGGTGCTCTTGAATATTAATCCCTCAACCCAGCAGACTTTTATTCAACCCTGGGTGCTCTTGAGGATTAATATCTCAACCCAGCAGCAACCCTGGGTGCTCTTGAATATTAATCCCTCAACCCAGCAGACTTTTATTCAACCCTGGGTGCTCTTGAGGATTAATATCTCAACCCAGCAGCAACCCTGGGTGCTCTTGAATATTAATCCCTCAACCCAGCCCATTCAATTCAATCTCTCTGGGGGGATTCTCTCACTCTTTTATCATTCGCTTCGTCTCTGTACTGGCCGCTTTTCTCGCGAAAAAGACGGAAACGCAGCATAGGAGACTACCGCTCTCACTTAGCAGGTCTGGGGTAACCAGCCCGCCTCTCATTCACACACATTCATCCCCCCCTTATCCACCCCATTCACACATTCATCCCAACAAATACTTACCTATCCGTTGTCCTTGGGTCTTTGTTCTTCGTGTACACTTTGGTCTTAGGGGCTAATTACCGCGGTTTAGGAATTCTTTCCCCTTTCTTTGCTTTATTGTCTCTTTTTGTCCATCGGATCGTAACCTGCGGTCTGTGGTCATACCAGGGGAACAGAGCGAGGCTGCCTAATCAGGGCAGGACGCGCCTTCTCACTCTAATTCTCCTACAGCACCCACAGCGAGGTATTAGGAACCATCCTCTGCTACCATTTGTTATAAACGCCAATCACTCGTTTTAAAAATTTATAAAAGTTTACTAAAAATAAAATGGAAAAAAAAATACAAATATAGTAATAAAGATTAAACAATTAGAGTTAGGACAATTAAAGAGACAATAACAGCAAAAAGTTACAGCCCGGGCTGGGTACCTCTCTCTGGACAAAAGTGAGCCAGGAGAAGGACCCCGATAAAAAGAATTCCCTCCTTAAGAGGGGTAACCTGTTGCATACACAAATCACTTCATGAATATGCATATATTTATTTAAAACAAGAAGTTTGTCCGGTACTTGTTGAGGAATTCCTGTTAATCCCAGGCGCCTTGGAGTCTAAGTCGAGTTTGGAGAAGTTCGGTTTTTTGTTGATAAGGAAAGCCATAAATTCCTCTCCTCTGGAAGATTTAGGGGTTTTTGTAATTGTTATCTCTGTGTGAAGAATTCCTTGATTATCTTCTTCTTCTCTTGAGCAAAACGAATACCACACACACACATATTTTCTATTTTAACTACTGAAGCTTAATTTCAATTACAAAACTACATTTACTATATTATTAAAATGTTACTACAGCATAACTTTCCAACCTAGCATAATACATATCGTAAATATCTGCGTAGAGCCATACATTCTGCATTTTTCACAATCCTTCCTCTTTCTTTTTATAATTATTTTGGCTCGAGCAATATTTACTGCTTTCTAGTCTTCACTTTTCGTTCATTTTCTTCATAAATCAATCTAGCCTCTTGAAAGGGGTCTTCTATATTATTTTGTTTCTTTAATACCATAATCTTTTGCACCGTTTTTGTTGTATTCAATTTTTGATCCATGGTCACTAATTGCATGCCTTGAACTACACTGGTGATGAGTCGAATGAAACAGGGGATCAAACAAGGAAGGAATATTAGACCAGCTGTAGCGCATAACAGAAAGAAACCTAGCTTTTTCCACCATTCTATTCCCAACACGTTATCCCACCAGCTAGTATTTAGCATTGGTTCCCACCTTTGAACTGGTACGTGGGCTATTTTTCTGATATCATTGACTATATCTAGGACAGCATCCCCATTATCATCTATTTTCAAACAGCAATCTGATGTATTGAATTTTCCACAAACACCCCCTTCTTCCGCTAATAGATAATCCAAAGCCAACCTATTCTGATACACGGCTGCTCTGATTTGGGTCTGTTGTCTTGACATTAATGCCATTGCTCGACCAGTTTTGTTTGTTATTATTTCTACAGCGGCTTGGAGTCTTATAATGCGATTTAACATGTAAATTGGGGTTCGATATCCCCAACTCCCATCTTGTGCCCAGGTGGCTGGCCCATATGTTTCCAATATACGTTCAGGGGGCCATTCCTCGTCTCCCCATGTTTGGAACCCTCCAATTAAGTCTCTCTTGTTTCTTTTTAGATCCTCATAAACTGGTATCCCTAAGTGATCCCCTTCAGGCCCTGGCAAAAGAAAAAATCCTGGCTGTATGACTCCCAGAGTACAACTCCCTTTCCACTGAGAGGGAAGTTTTGGGTATGCCTTTTTTCCGCATATCCAGAATAAGCCATCTGGAGCTTTCCAATAGTCAAATGTTTGCTCATCTATATTCTCCCAAAATTTAGAAATCTCTGGGATGCCAGCGTAAGGATTTTTTCCTGTATCATTACACTGAAAAAGCCTGATTTCATTATTATACTCACAATTTCCCTTTTTTACTTTTTCTTGGGTCCAATACATGGTAGGTTCTTCTGGGACCCACCATACAGAAGTTCTATTACTGACCTTATATCTTTTACAGGGAGTTTTTCCTACTTCATGAAGGAACTTTTTCCCATTGCGCCAAAGACATTCTTCCCCTATGACTACTGAACTCAAAACCCACCCCTCTGGTCGGTTTTCTCCCCTTATACTTGTCTGGTTCCACTTAAGGAGCTCAATTGGGCCTAAGCTGCTGCCTTTCCATGGCCATTCTTCTGACATCAGAGCCCCTCCACAGACCCAACAACTGGTTATGTTAAGTTCCTTACTTATTCTTTCTCCCAATTCTACAAACTGATTTTTACCCATCCTCGAAATATCTATCTCTTTTTCTAATTGTTGTTCCAGTTTTGTATACAAATTGTCAAGTGAGACTGGTACAGGTTTAGGTGGTGGTGCCGGCTTAGCTTTTTTGGTTATCAATTGCTCTTTTACCAAATCCTGTGCTTTATTCCCAATAGCGTATGTGAAACAAATCCATTTTTCCCCTTTTGGACATTCACTTCCCGCCCTGTTACCACTTATTCCTAGATTCTCAGTAATCCAGTACTTTTGTCCATTGTGCATGCAGTTTCCTAATTTGGATGGGTTATAACAGTGACTGTTGACATGAGTGTGAGAGATAAAGAAGGAACCTCGGTGTCTTTCCATATACAGCTTCTGGTAACACCTGTAGCATGGCTTTGTCAATATCCCAAAAGGGAAAAGACAGAAAATGAGTGACAGAAAAAGGAGAGGTCCAGTATGGCTTATACTCCCACCTCCCATGCCTATGGGGTTGCAACCCACAGCAGGTGTATGTGATCTTCTTGGTGGTGATTATAGCGGCCAATCTGGTCTTGCCCTCTCTTCTTTTGTCACTTTCTCTTAGCTAATTTCCAGGCAAATCGTTTTTGACACTCCTTAACGGTGGTCTCCCACTGTTTCTCAGCTATTTCCCATTCAACAGGCACTAATAATTCCCATCCACAAAACAAAGTTATTATTTCAGTTGTTTCAAGCTCTGCTTGGATGGGGGATCTAGTTGACACTCGACACTTCTTGCAATGGGGGCGTCACTTGTGTGAACTACAATACCAATTATTCCCACAATTCAAACATTTACATTTAACCCAACTAACATGCCCAGTATTTGGGTGAATCAAACAGGGTATATTACGTGGCACTGATTGAGGTTGTAATCCGCCCTCCTCTTTGTATAAATCACAGGCTAAGGCCAAAATACAGGAGTTTTTTTTGTCCGAAACAGTCCTGATCCTCCTGTCTGTGGTGGCAGTATTCCTTCCCAAGGAGGGTACCGGAGGCACCTCAAAGTTTGTCCAGGCAGTATTTGAAACTACTGATGTAACTCGGTCTTACTTCCCAGTTCATTACCACCCATTCTCCGTTTAAGAGTCAATTTTGTATCACCCGGTTCAGAGGTTATCGTCCACTCTTTAGGTTCTTCCACAGGTCCTTTGATTCTGCTGACGTGGATCCACCCTCGTTCCCTGGTCCGGATCGCAGCCTCGGTCGTCAGCAATACCTGAAAAGGACCTTCCCATTGTGGAGTTAAAGATTGTTCTTTCCATGTTTTTACCAACACCCATTCTCCTGGGTGAATATTATGGATTTTAAAGTCTAAAGGTGTGGTTTGGGGGATTATTCCTTTTAACCTTAAATTTTCAAGAGTTTTGGCAATAGTGTTCACTTATTTTTTAACATTTTCTTTCCCTACCTCATGGGTAGCATTTTCATGTAGAGTAGTCAAAAAAGGTAATCCAAACATCATTTCATAAGGTGACACTCCCAGGTCTGACCTGGGTTGTGTTCGAATCCTCAGTAAGGCTAAAGGTAGGCATTGTACCCATGACATTCGGGTTTCAACTATTAATTTAGTTAAAGTTCTTTTTAAAGTTTGGTTCATTCTCTCTACTCGGCCAGAACTCTGTGGATGCCATGGGGTGTGTAATTCCCATTTTATCCCCAAGGTCTGAATTAATTGTTGTAACACTTTTGACGTAAAATGTGTTCCTCTGTCTGAGTCTATCCTATTAACCATTCCATATCTTGGAATAATCTGTTCCAAAAGGGTTTTACTTACCACGTTGGCTGTAGCCGTGGCAGTGGGAACCGCTTCTACCCAATGAGTTAGATGGTCTGTTATTACTAATAAATACTTCCATCTTTGAACTTGAGGGAGTTCAGTAAAATCTACTTGAATACTTTGAAATGGCCTAAGAGTTAATTCCCGACCTCCCAATGTGGTTTTTCTCATTACCTTTTTATTTATCCTTTGGCAAGTTATACATTTTTCAGTAACCTTCTTTGCTATCCCAAAAATCCCAATATACCCATAGTTCCTTAGAAAGTGATCACACAGAGCCTGAGTACCCCAGTGAGTTTTTTGATGCATGTCTTCTAATATCCTTCTAGTAAGTATTTTATTAAGTAATTGTCTTCCATCAGGAAGTTTCCACTTCCCTGATTCATCTTGTAAACCTCCTATTTTTTTAAATTCTTTTTCCTCTGCTTCACTAAATTTTGGAATTTCCAATTTCTCCTCATTTGGAGTTAATATTAGCATAACTCTTTCAGTTCCATTTTCTGCTGCATCCTTAGCTTCCTGGTCTGCCAAATTATTTCTTCTTACTTCTGGAGTCACTCCCTTTTGGTGACTTTTAATATGTACTACAGCTATTTCTTCTGGTAATCTTAATGCTTCTAAAACCTCTAAAATGAGCCCCTCATGTACTAATCCTTTTCCCCTTGAATTAAGCAATCCTCTTTCTTCCCAAATTTTTCCAAAGGTATGTACTACTCCAAAGGCATACCTTGAATCAGTATATATAGTTCTCTTTTTGTGTGCTAAATATTCCAGTGCCCTTTTTAGAGCATATAATTCACAGGTTTGAGTTGACCAGTTTGAAGGTAATTTCCCCTTTTCAATGGTTTGCATGTTTTTCCCATCAACTACTGCATACCCTGACATTCTTTTTCTGGTACTGGATAATTTCTAGACAATCATGTATTAGATTATCTGTTGGTACACTATAACTTTTTGGAATATTTAACAAACAGGTTCTTTCTGCTCCGGTATCTACCACAAATTCCAATTTTTCTTCTTGGGGACCTACTTTTAAAGTTATCACAGGCTCTAGATGGTATCTGTCCCCTAGAAAATAGAGCCTTGGACACCCCTATTCTTCTTCTGTGCTCATCTCTTTGAAGATTTTCAGATCTTTTGCCCGCTTAGGACAGTCCTTCCTATAATGTCCTTCGCCCTGACAGTAAAAACAGACATTCCTAAAATGCTCCTGAGGTTTGGTTTGTATTGGGGTTTTATTCTTTTCTGTTCCTCTGTCTCTACGACCGTTAGGAGTAGAGTCTGTGTGGTTTTGATTTTTCTTGTACTTGTTTTCTCTCATGGTGACTGCCATAATTTTTGCCTTCAGTTTAGCTTTTTCTTCATCTCTCCGGACATAAACTTTCTGAGCTTCCTTTAATAAGTCATTTAATGGTTTATCATGCCAATCCTCAATTTTTTCTAATTTCTTTCTAATATCTGGCCAAGCATTCGTTACAAAGTTAATTCTTAACAAAGCTTTCCCCACATCAGTTTCAGGATCTATTCCTGAATATTGTTTTATATTTTTCCTAAGTCTGTCTAACCATTCAGTTGGGGTCTCTTCTTTCCCCTGCTGTGTCTCAAAAGCCTTTTTAGCATTTTGCCCTCGAGGTGCCGCCCCTTTTATTCCCTTGATTATTGTATTGTGATAGTCATTCATAAGTTTTCTCCCCTCCTCACTATTTTGACTCCACCCCGGAGGTTCAGTTGGCATTATGTCTTCTCCAGAGTGCCCCTGTGGATGTTCTTTATTCCAGGCTTTAATGCCTGCAACTCTTATAATTTCCCTTTCTTCCTGAGAAAATAATATCTTCATTATAGACTGCATTTCTTCCCAGGTATAAACGTTTGGACCTAAAAATTGGTCAAGTTGTTCAGCTGTGCCGATGGGATCCTCTAAAATCCCTTTGATTTCCTTTTTAAAATTTCTGACTTCGGAAGAAGTCAGGGGAGCATTCACAAATCCAATCCCACCCCCTCCTATCGGGACCTCTCTTAGTGGAAATAGACCAATTTCTTTATTCCAATGTTTTTCTGCAGCTTTATTTTCGTGTGGTGAGGAAAAATCAGGAGAAAGCTGCTTCCTAACTGCACCTCTAGTATTTTTATAAGGAGCATCTTCTCGGGACAGGGAGTTCCTTGGAGCCGGAGCTGCGGTTTCCAAGGGAACGGGACTCGGGGCCGGAAGGGCGGTGTGAGGAGGACAAACCATAGAGGCCAGGTCCTCCAGAGGCGGAGCACGGGCGGGGTTTGCTGCCGGAGCTGCTGAAGGGGGCAGCATGTCCGGGGGATACCGGATGGGAGTGCGGTCAGCCTCCACGTGGCTCACGGCGGCTGAGCCGGCCGCTCCCGGCAGAGGCAGGGCAGCGGCGGCAGCGCTCAGTGTAGCCGGAACGGGCAAAGCCGCGGGGGATGGGGCCGAGAAAACCGCTGCGGGAGAAGCGGCCAGAGACGGGACAGCCGGGACTAACGGGAGCCCGCCGGGCGCGGCCAGCGGACCAGCCGCGGACAAACCGGGCAGGATGGGGAGGGGGTCGGTCGGGCAGCCGCGAGCAGCGAGGCGGGGGCCGGTACCGAAGCGGCAGGCGGCGAAACAGGGACCGGGAGGGCCGCCGCAGGCAGCGGGACGGGAGCCTGCAGAGCCGCCGCCGCGGGCACGGGAACCGGGGCAGGAACACGCGGCGAGCCAGAGCCCGGGGTGGGCGCAGGCACCGGGACAGGCACCGGCACCGGGGCAGGCGGAGCTGAGGGGAGCAGCTCGCTGGGACCCGAAACCGGTGCTGGGGCCGCAGGCGGTGCAGGCGCGAATGGGAAGGGAGGAGGTAACATTTCTAAAGGATCCCATTCTTTTTCTTTTCCCTTTTTTTTCCTTTCTTGTTTTGTTTCGGGGATTTCTGATACCTTAAAGATTTTTACTTTCCTAAAATCCCCTGTCCAACACGTGGCATAATCTCTTTCTTCTGAATTAAACGGTTCCTTTGAGTTTACAAATACATTTAAAGCCTGACAAATCCATTTCTCAAAAGAACCATATCTAGGCCAATAAACGTGGTCAGATCTTATTTCCTTTGTTGGCCATTCAAGCATACAAAATTGTATCATCTTTACTTTGTCTTTATTTCTTGTACAAGGGTTTTTTTCCCAGTTGGCTAACATAACTCCTAGGGGACTATCTTGGGGTATCTCTGTTGATAATTTCTTACTGGATTTCTGTCCCATTTTTCAAGATTTTATCTACTCACCCCCTGCCTCTGTTCCACCTTCCTCCCCCTACTTAAATACCACTTTTCCCTCGACTACACTCTCAAAAAAAACTCCTTTTTCTCTCACCACCCTTCAACACAACACACTTTCCTCCAAGGAACTACAACAAAGCTTAAAATAAACAATCTGCATTACGTATACTTTCATTTGTCCCCATTTGCTCAAGTTTATTTTTCACTTACACACACAACAAAACAACCACAACAACAAGGTACCTTTTATTTTTCAACACACCTATTACACTTTTAGGTGTCCCTGGCCAGTCCCGGTGTTCTTGGATACCCCTCAATCCGGCTGCATTGTTACCAACCCCAGATTCTCTTGGGTGTAACCTGCGGCAAAATTTTACTCAGTCCTGGGTGCTCTCGAAAATTAATATCTCAACCCAGCAGACTTTCATTCAACCCTGGGTGCTCTTGAATATTAATATCTCAACCCAGCAGACTTTTAATTCAACCCTGGGTGCTCTTGAAGATTAATATCTCAACCCAGCAGCAACCCTGGGTGCTCTTGAATATTAACCCCTCAACCCAGCCCATTCAATTCAACCTCCCTGGGGGGGATTCTCTCACTCTTTTATCATTCGCTTCGTCTCTGTACTGGCCGCTTTTCTCGCGAAAAAGACGGAAACGCAGCATAGGAGACTACCGCTCTCACTTAGCAGGTCTGGGGTAACCAGCCCGCCTCTCATTCACACACATTCATCCCCCCCTTATCCACTCCATTCACACATTCATCCCAACAAATACTTACCTATCCGTTGTCCTTGGGTCTTTGTTCTTCGTGTACACTTTGGTCTTAGGGGCTAATTACCGCGGTTTAGAAATTCTTTCCCCTTTCTTTGCTTTATTGTCTCTTTTTGTCCATCGGATCGTAACCTGCGGTCTGTGGTCACACCAGGGGAACAGAGCGAGACTGCCTAATCAGGGCAGGACGCGTCTTCTCACTCTAATTCTCCTACAGCACCCACAGCGAGGTATTAGGAACCATCCTCTGCTACCATTTGTTATAAACGCCAATCACTCGTTTTAAAAATTTGTAAAAGTTTACTAAAAATAAAATGGAAAAAAAAAATACAAGTATAGTAATAAAGATTAAACAATTAGAGTTAGGACAATTAAAGAGACAATAACAGCAAAAAGTTACAGCCCGGGCTGGGTACCTCTCTCTGGACAAAAGTGAGCCAGGAGAAGGACCCCGATAAAAAGAATTCCCTCCTTAAGAGGGGTAACCTGTTGCATACACAAATCACTTCATGAATATGCATATATTTATTTAAAACAAGAAGTTTGTCCGGTACTTGTTGAGGAATTCTTGTTAATCCCAGGCGCCTTGAAGTCTAAGTCGAGTTTGGAGAAGTTCGGTTTTTTGTTGATAAGGAGAGCCATAAATTCCTCTCCTCTGGAAGATTTAGGGGTTTTTTTGTAATTGTTATCTCTGTGTGAAGAATTCCTTGATTATCTTCTTCTTCTCTTGAGCAAAACGAATACCACACACACATATTTTCTATTTTCACTACTGAAGCTTAATTTCAATTACAAAACTACATTTACTATATTATTAAAATGTTACTACAGCATAACTTTCCAACCTAGCATAATACATATCGTAAATATCTGCGTAGAGCCATATAATATGCATTTTTCACACCCATGCCAGGGGAGCCCTCAGGGAGTTGCCCGATGTGGGGCCCGCAAACTCACACTACACTGCACTCAGGTTAGAAGAAATCAAGCACTGAGTTCATCAGCCACAGCTAAAACCAGCCATCACATATCATTGTAAACTAGTGGATAATCCTTTACGCATGAAAACATGAAGGATACAAGACTGTTTTCTATTTTATTTCTTGTGGGGGGAATATGTATTACTACTTTTTTTTTCCTTAGAGTTCTGTAACAGCTTGCTTACCAATACCAACCTCAGCAGAAAATCCACTTCCATGGGGAGTTGTCATGGGTAGCCCAAAATCTTATTGTATTCTATATCTATCTGTGCCCACAATTGTTACTGTCTCTTTAAGACCCTGCAGCCAGGAAACAGGCAGGGTGATACCACTGACGGTTTTAACGTCTCCTCTAGCATGCATCTCATACTCTTTAGCCGAGTGATTACTGCCTTGCTGACTTTTTGGTCTTTGCTCAGGCGGAGGCTTTTTATCCCCTTTTTGTTTTTTTTTTTCATCTTGGACAGACTGCCTTGGGGCAAATTCCACAGATGCCCGTCTGTCGCCACACTGAGTGGAGCGGCCCCCGCTCCAGCAAAGCTCCAATTCGCCAACAGCGCCCAGCTGAGGAGAAAATGATTATGGAGTCACCCCAGCCCAGCTTTCTTGCCTTGCCTGTCCTGTTGTCTCCTGCCGCAAGGAAGGCGAAATCCTTCCATGGGTTTCTAGCCCTTGATCTGGAGAATACCATTCAGAGCTCCAGCTGTTGGGGAAATAAGCAGAGCGGAGCAGGGCGGTGGGGGAAGGCTGACACCATCTTTCCATTTGTCCTTTGAACTACACGCTGGGCTTCGGAGCGCTATCTTGGGGGGGGGTCCTCAGCATTTTGTGTCTCTCTTTATTCTGGATGAAAGGAATGAGAGGGATGTATATTTACAAACAAACTGTGGGCCTGCTGGTACATAAAGCCAGATACTGATAGGTGAAAGAAGCAATGAGTGGAACCATAAATTCCATAGGAATTACGCTAATTGACACAGACTGTTGCTCAATGTGAAAAACAAAGTTCACTCTTTAGAATTTTTAAAAGTTTATTAAGGGATAAAATCCAGAGCTGAGATGCTTGGCTATTTGGCAAAAGCACATATTAACGAAAAACCATATTCTCTATATACTGTTACATTACAGGGGGTACATGCATACTCATGAGTTTCATGCATTATTCAAACATTCTTGTGATTTTAGATGTTTTAGGGATTTTCCTGTTTGGTTTTAACCTTTGGCTTTGTTATAAATGCCAATCACTTGTTTTAAAAATTTATAAAAGTTTACTAAAAATAAAATGGAAAAAAAAATTAATACAAGTATAGTAATAAAGATTAAACAATTAGAGTTAGGACAATTAAAGAGACAATAACAGCAAAAAGTTACAGCCCGGGCTGGGTACCTCTCTCTGGACAAAAGTGAGCCAGGAGAAGGACCCCGATAAAAAAGAATTCCCTCCTTAAGAGGGGTAACCTGTTGCATACACAAATCACTTCATGAATATGCATTTTTTTATTTAAAACAAGAAGTTCGTCTGGTACTTGTTGAGGAATTCCTGTTAATCCCAGGCGCCCTGAAGTCTAAGTCGAGTTTGGAGAAGTTCGGTTTTTTGTTGATAAGGAAAGCCATAAATTCCTCTCCTCGGGAAGATTTAGGGGTTCTGTAATTGTGTGTGAAGAAATCTGTGTAAATCTGTGTGAAGAATTTCTTGATTATCTTCTTCTTCTCTTGAGCAAAAAGAATACCACACACACATATTTTCTATTTTAACTACTGAAGCTTAATTTCAATTACAAAACTACATTTACTATATTATTAAAATGTTACTACAGCATAACTTTCCAACCTAGCATAATACATATCGTAAATATCTGCGTAGAGTCATACATTCTGCATTTTTCACAATCCTTCCTCTTTCTTTTTATAATTATTTTGGCTCGAGCAATATTTACTGCTTTCTAGCCTTCATTTATCGTTCATTTTCTTCATAAATCAATCTAGCTTCTTGAAAGGGGTCTTCTATATTATTTTGTTTCTTTAATACCATAATCTTTTGCACCGTTTTTGTTGTATCCAATTTTTGATCCATGGTCACTAATTGCATGCTTTGAACTACACTGGTGATGAGTCGAATGAAACAGGGGATCAAACAAGGAAGGAATATTAGACCAGCTGTAGCGCATAACAGAAAGAAACCTAGCTTTTTCCACCATTCTATTCCCAACACGTTATCCCACCAGCTAGTATTTAGCATTGGTTCCCACCTTTGAACTGGTACATGGGCTATTTTTCTGATATCATTGACTATATCTAGGACAGCATCCCCGTTATCATCTATTTTCAAACAGCAATCTGATGTATTGAATTTTCCACAAACACCCCCTTCTTCCGCTAATAGATAATCCAAAGCCAACCTATTCTGATACACGGCTGCTCTGATTTGGGTCTGTTGTCTTGACATTAATGCCATTGCTCGACCAGTTTTGTTTGTTATTATTTCTACAGCGGCTTGGAGTCTTATAATGCGATTTAACATGTAAATTTGGGTTCGATATCCCCAACTCCCATCTTGTGCCCAGGTGGCTGGCCTATATGTTTCCAATATACGTTCAGGGGGCCATTCCTCGTCTCCCCATGTTTGGAACCCTCCAATTAAGTCTCTCTTGTTTCTTTTTAGATCCTCATAAACTGGTATCCCTAAGTGATCCCCTTCAGGCCCTGGCAAAAGAAAAAATCCTGGCTGTATGACTCCCAGAGTACAACTCCCTTTCCACTGAGAGGGAAGTTTTGGGTATGCCTTTTTTCCGCATATCCAGAATAAGCCATCTGGAGCTTTCCAATAGTCAAATGTTTGCTCATCTATATTCTCCCAAAATTTAGAAATCTCTGGGATGCCAGCGTAAGGATTTTTTCCTGTATCATTACACTGAAAAAGCCTGATTTCATTATTATACTCACAATTTCCTTTTTTTACTTTTTCCTGGGTCCAATACATGGTAGGTTCTTCTGGGACCCACCATACAGAAGTTCCATTACTGACCTTATATCTTTTACAGGGAGTTTTTCCTACTTCATGAAGGAACTTTTTCCCATTGCGCCAAAGACATTCTTCCCCTATGACTACTGAACTCAAAACCCACCCCTCTGGTCGGTTTTCTCCCCTTATACTTGTCTGGTTCCACTTAAGGAGCTCAATTGGGCCTAAGCTGCTGCCTTTCCATGGCCATTCTTCTGACATCAGAGCCCCTCCACAGACCCAACAATTGGTTATGTTAAGTTCCTTACTTATTCTTTCTCCCAATTCTACAAACTGATTTTTACCCATCCTCGAAATATCTATCTCTTTTTCTAATTGTTGTTCCAGTTTTGTATACAAATTGTCAAGTGAGATTGGTACAGGTTTAGGTGGTGGTGCCAGCTTAGCCTTTTTGGTTATCAATTGCTCTTTTACCAAATCCTGTGCTTTATTCCCAATAGCGTATGTGAAACAAATCCATTTTTCCCCTTTTGGGCATTCACTTCCCGCCCTGTTACCACTTATTCCTAGATTCTCAGTTCTTTTGTCCATTGTGCATGCAGTTTCCTAATTTGGATGGGTTATAACAGTGACTGTTGACATGAGTGTGCGAGATAAAAAAGGAGCCTCGGTGTCTTTCCATATACAGCTTCTGGTAACACCTGTAGCATGGCTTTGTCAATATCCCAAAAGGGAAAAGACAGAAAATGAGTGACAGAAAAAGGAGAGGTCCAGTATGGCTTATACTCCCACCTCCCATGCCTATGGGGTTGCAACCCACAGCAGGTGTATGTGATCTTCTTGGTGGCGATTATAGCGGCCAATCTGGTCTTGCCCTCTCTTCTTTTGTCACTTTCTCTTAGCTAATTTCCAGGCAAATCGTTTTTGACACTCCTTAACGGTGGTCTCCCACTGTTCCTCAGCTATTTCCCATTCAACAGGCACTAATAATTCCCATCCACAAAACAAAGTTATTATTTCAGTTGTTTCGAGCTCTGCTTGGATGGGGATCTAGTTGACACTCGACACTTCTTGCAATGGGGGCGTCGGTTGTGTGAACTACAATACCAATTATTCCCACAATTCAAACATTTACATTTAACCCAACTAACATGCCCAGTATTTGGGTGAATCAGGCAGGGTATATTACGTGGCACTGATTGAGGTTGTAATTTGCCTTCCTCTTTGTATAAATCACAGGCTAAGGCCAAAATACAGATGTTTTCTGTCCGAAACAGTCCTGATCCTCCTGTCTGTGGTGGCAGTATTCCTTCCCAAGGAGGGTATCGGAGGCACCTCAAAGTTTGTCCAGGCAGTATTTGAAACCACTGATGTAAGCTCGGTCTTACTCCCCAGTCAGGTGTGATCTTGTGTATATTTCTTGGATCATTCGGGTCTTCCCAGTTCATTACCACCCATTCCCCGTTTAAGAATCAATTTTGTATCACCCGGTTCAGAGGTTATCGTCCACTCCTTAGGTTCTTCCACAGGTCCTTTGATTCTGCTGGCGTGGATCCACCCTCGTTCCCTGGTCCGGATCGCAGCCTCGGTCGTCAGCAATACCTGAAAAGGACCTTCCCATTGTGGAGTTAAAGATTGTTCTTTCCATGTTTTTACCAACACCCATTCCCCTGGATGAATATTATGGATTTTAAAGTCTAAAGGTGTGGTTTGGGGGATTATTCCTTTTAACCTTAAATTTTCAAGAGTTTTGGCAATAGTGTTCACTTATTTTTTAACATTTTCTTTCCCTACCTCATGGGTAGCATTTTCATGTAGAGTAGTCAAAAAAGGTAATCCAAACATCATTTCATAAGGTGACACTCCCAGGTCTGACCTGGGTTGTGTTCGAATCCTCAGTAAGGCTAAAGGTAGGCATTGTACCCATGACATTCGGGTTTCAACTATTAATTTAGTTAAAGTTCTTTTTAAAGTTTGGTTCATTCTCTCTACTCGGCCAGAACTCTGTGGATGCCATGGGGTGTGTAATTCCCATTTTATCCCCAAGGTCTGAATAAATTGTTGTAACACTTTTGACGTAAAATGTGTTCCTCTGTCTGAGTCTATCCTATTAACCATTCCATATCTTGGAATAATCTGTTCCAAAAGGGTTTTACTTACCACGTTGGCTGTAGCCGTGGCAGTGGGAACCGCTTCCACCCAATGAGTTAGATGGTCTGTTATTACTAATAAATACTTCCATCTTTGAACTTGAGGGAGTTCAGTAAAATCTACTTGAATACTTTGAAATGGCCTAAGAGCTAATTCCCGACCTCCCAATGTGGTTTTTCTCATTACCTTTTTATTTATCCTTTGGCAAGTTATACATTTTTCAGTAACCTTCTTTGCTATCCCAAAAATCCCAATATACCCATAGTTCCTTAGAAAGTGATCACACAGAGCCTGAGTACCCCAGTGAGTTTTTTGATGCATGTCTTCTAATATCCTTCTAGTAAGTATTTTATTAAGTAATTGTCTTCCATCAGGAAGTTTCCATTTCCCTGATTCATCTTGTAAACCTCCTATTTTTTTTAATTCTTTTTCCTCTGCTTCACTAAATTTTGGAATTTCCAATTTCTCCTCATTTGGAGTTAATATTAGCATAACTCTTTCAGTTCCATTTTCTGCTGCATCCTTAGCTTCCGGGTCTGCCAAATTATTTCCTCTTACTTCTGGAGTCACTCCCTTTTGGTGACTTTTAATATGTACTACAGCTATTTCTTCTGGTAATCTTAATGCTTCTAAAACCTCTAAAATGAGCCCCTCATGTACTAATCCTTTTCCCCTTGAATTAAGCAATCCTCTTTCTTCCCAAATTTTTCCAAAGGTATGTACTACTCCAAAGGCATACCTTGAATCAGTATATATAGTTCCCTTTTTGTGTGCTAAATATTCCAGTGCTCTTTTTAGAGCATATAATTCACAGGTTTGAGTTGACCAGTTTGAAGGTAATTTCCCCTTTTCAATAGTTTGCATGTTTTTCCCATCCACTACTGCATACCCTGACATTCTTTTTCCTTGTAGACACCTGGAGGAACCATCCACAAAAATTATCTCCCCTTCTGAAAGGGCTTGTTCTTCAAGATCTTCTCGAACCTTTGTTTGGTATTGGATAATTTCTAGACAATCATGTATTAGATTATCTGTTGGTTCCCCATATAAAAATTGAGCTGGATTTAAACTTCTGTTTACTTCTAGTGTTAAGTCATCACTGTCTATCAAGATTGCTTCATATTTTAACATCCTAGAGTCTGTCAACCATTTTTCAGCCTTTTGATTTAACACATTTCGTACTGCATGAGGTGTGCACACAATTAGTTTGCCTCCAAAAGTCAGTTTACGACTTTCTTCCACCAGGATTGCAGTAGCTGCTATAGCCTGAATACATACTGGCCAGCCATGACTCACTGGATCTAACATCTTTGATAAATAAGCCACTGGTCTCTTTACTCCCCCCCACTCCTGAACCAGAACTCCATGAGCCACCCCCTTTTCTGCATTCACATACAGATGAAAGGGTTTTTCTAGTGAAGGTAAGCTTAAAGCAGGTATTGAGGCCAGTTTTAACTTCAGTTCTCCTAATTTATCATCATCTTCCTTGGTCCATTTTATATCATCTCCCTCTGTTAATTTTTCATACAAAAACTTTACTGCCTGTGTGTATCCCTCAATCCATAATCTACAATATCCCAATAACCCAAGTAGTTTTCTGATCTCCCTCTTGGAAGAGGGAGGGGGAAGGGATAAAATCATGCAGTTCTTTCTGGGTTGAGCTTCCGACTACCTTTACTTATTAAGTGTCCAAGATATTTTACCTCTGGTTCCACAAATTGCAGCTTCCCTTTTGACACCCTTAATCCTTTTTCCCCAAGAAAATTCAAAAGTTTTATAGTAGCCTCCCTGACTTCAGCTTCAACTTCCCCCGATAGTAAAAGATCATCCACATATTGGAGAATTTGTGTCCCAGGGGGAGTGGGGAAAGCTTGTAATATTGTTTCTAAGGCTTGTCCAAATAAGTTTGGGGACTCTGTAAAGCCTTGTGGTAATTTCGTCCATCTTAATTGCTGCTTTCTCCCAGTTTGTGGATCCTCCCATTCAAAGGCAAAGATATCTCGACTCTCTTTGGCTAATGGGCAAGCCCAAAAAGCATCTTTAAGATCCACCACACTAAACCACTGATGCTGGGGAGGGACCTTACTTAGGAGAGTATAGGGATTTGGTACCACTGGGTAGCGAGTCCGAGTTCTCTTGTTTACCTCCCTTAAATCTTGTACCAGCCTGTAACTCCCATCAGACTTCTTTACTGGGAGAATAGGGGTATTGTGAGGAGACATACAAGGTTCTAATGTCCCATCCTCTATTAGCCCTTCTATTACTGGCTTCAAACCTTCTCGTCCTTCTAATGAGATAGGATACTGACGCACACATATGGGACAATCTTCTCTCTCAATTGTAACTTTTATAGGATCGATATTTAATCCTCCCCTATTTCCTTCACCAGCCCAAACTTCCTTTTTAATTTTCTTTTCATCCTCCTGGTCTAATTTTAGCACTTTAGCTGTCATCCTCCCATCTTCTGGTATAACTCCTATCCCTAATTTCACTTGAAAATCTCGTCCCAATAAATTACTACCTGCTCCTGGGACTAACAAGACATCCCCCATCCAAAATCTAGTTTCTCCCTCCATTACCACATTTTTGATGACAGGAACAGTGAAACTCTCTCCTTTTGCTCCTGTTACTTTTACAGTATCTTTACTTACACTATAACCTTTTGGAATATTTAACAAACAGGTTCTTTCTGCTCCTGTATCTACTACAAATTCCAATTCTTCTTCTTGGGGACCTACTTTTAAAGTTATCACAGGCTCCAGATGGTATCTGTCGCCTAGAAAATAGAGCCTTGGACACCCCTATTCTTCTTCTGTGCTCATCTCTTTGAAGATTTTCAGATCTTTTGCCCGCTTAGGACAGTCCCTCCTATAATGTCCTTCGCCCTGACAGTAAAAACAGACATTCCTAAAATGCTCCTGAGGTTTGGTTTGTATTGGGGTTTTATTCTTTTCTGTTCCTCTGTCTCTATGACCGTTAGGAGTAGAGTCTGTGTGGTTTTGATTTTTCTTGTACTTGTTTTCTCTCATGGTGACTGCCATAATTTTTGCCTTCAGTTTAGCTTTTTCTTCATCTCTCCGGACATAAACTTTCTGAGCTTCCTTTAATAAGTCATCTAATGGTTTATCATGCCAATCCTCAATTTTTTTCTAATTTCTTTCTAATATCTGGCCAAGCATTCATTACAAAGTTAATTTTTAACAAAGCTTTCCCCACATCAGTTTCAGGATCTATTCCTGAATATTGTTTTATATTTTTCCTAAGTCTGTCTAACCATTCAGTTGGGGTCTCTTCTTTCCCCTGCTGTGTCTCAAAAGCCTTTTTAGCATTTTGCCCTCGAGGTGCCGCCCCTTTTATTCCCTTGATTATTGTATTGCGATAGTCATTCATAAGTTTTCTCCCCTCCTCACTATTTTGACTCCACCCCGGAGGTTCAGTTGGCATTATGTCTTCTCCAGAGGGCCCCTGTGGATGTTCTTTATTCCAGGCTTTAATGCCTGCAACTCTTATAATTTCCCTTTCTTCCTGAGAAAATAGTATCTTCATTATAGACTGCATTTCTTCCCAGGTATAAACGTTTGGACCTAAAAATTGGTCAAGTTGTTCAGCTGTGCCGATGGGATCCTCTAAAATCCCTTTGATTTCCTTTTTAAAATTTCTGACTTCGGAAGAAGTCAGGGGAGCATTCACAAATCCAATCCCACCCCCTCCCATCGGGACCTCTCTTAGTGGAAATAGACCAATTTCTTTATTCCAATGTTTTTCTGCAGCTTTATTTTCGTGTGGTGAGGAAAAATCAGGAGAAAGCTGCCTCCTAACTGCACCTCTAGTATTTTTATAAGGAGCATCTTCTCGGGACAGGGAGTTCCTTGGAGCCGGAGCTGCGGTTTCCAAGGGAACGGGACTCGGGGCAGGAAGGGCGGTGTGAGGAGGACATACCATAGAGGCCAGGTCCTCCAGAGGCGGAGCACGGGCGGGGTTTGCTGCCGGAGCTGCTGAAGGGGGCAGCATGTCCGGGGGATACCGGATGGGAGTGCGGTCAGCCTCCACGTGGCTCACGGCGGCTGAGCCGGCCGCTCCCGGCAGAGGCAGGGCAGCGGCGGCAGCGCTCAGTGTAGCCGGAACGGGCAAAGCCGCGGGGGATGGGGCCGAGAAAACCGCTGCGGGAGAAGCGGCCAGAGACGGGACAGCCGGGACTAACGGGAGCCCGCCGGGCGCGGCCAGCGGACCAGCCGCGGACAAACTGGGCAGGATGGGGAGGGGGCCGGTCGGGCAGCCGCGAGCAGCGAGGCGGGGGCCGGTACCGAAGCGGCAGGCGGCGAAACAGGGACCGGGAGGGCCGCCGCAGGCAGCGGGACGGGAGCCTGCAGAGCCGCCGCCGCGGGCACGGGAACCGGGGCAGGAACACGCGGCGAGCCAGAGCCCGGGGTGGGCGCAGGCACCGGGACAGGCACCGGCACCGGGGCAGGCGGAGCTGAGGGGAGCAGCTCGCTGGGACCCGAAAGCGGTGCTGGGGCCGCAGGCGATGCAGGCGCGAATGGGAAGGGAGGAGGTAACATTTCTAAAGGATCCCATTCTTTTTCTTTTCCCTTTTTTTTCCTTTCTTGTTTTGTTTCGGGGATTTCTGAAACCTTAAAGATTTTTACTTTCCTAAAATGCCCTGTCCAACACGTGGCATATTCTCTTTCTTCTGAATTAAACGGTTCCTTTGAGTTTACAAATACATTTAAAGCCTGACAAATCCATTTCTCAAAAGAACCATATCTAGGCCAATGAACGTGGTCAGATCTTATTTCCTTTGTTGGCCATTCAAGCATACAAAATTGTATCATCTTTACTTTGTCTTTATTTCTTGTACAAGGGTTTTTTTCCCAGTTGGCTAACATAACTCCCAGGGGACTATCTTGGGGTATCTCTGTTGATAATTTCTTACTGGATTTCTGTCCCATTTTTCAAGATTTTATCTACTCACCCCCTGCCTCTGTTCCACCTTCCTCCCCCTACCCAAATACCACTTTTCCCTCGACTACACTCAAAATAAACCTCCTTTTTCTCTCACCACCCTTCAACACAACACACTTTCCTCCAAGGAACTACAACAAAGCTTAAAATAAACAATCTGCATTACGTATACTTTCATTTGTCCCCATTCGCTCAAGTTTATTTTTCACTTACTCACACACACAACAAAACAACCACAACAACAAGGTACCTTTTATTTTTCAACACACCTATTACACCTTTAGGTGTCCCTGGCCAGTACCGGTGTTCTTGGATACCCCTCAATCTGGCTGAGTTGTTACCAACCCCAGATTCTCTCGGGTGTACCCTCACTCCGGCAAAATTTTACTCAGTCCTGGGTGCTCTCGAAAATTAATATCTCAACCCAGCAGACTTTTAATTCAACCCTGGGTGCTCTTGAGGATTAATATCTCAACCCAGCAGCAACCCTGGGTTCTCTTGAATATTAATCCCTCAACCCAGCCCATTCAATTCAACCTCCCTGGGGGGGGATTCTCTCACTCTTTTATCATTCGCTTCGTCTCTGTACTGGCCGCTTTTCTCGCGAAAAAGACGGAAACGCAGCATAGGAGACTACCGCTCTCACTTAGCAGGTCTGGGGTAACCAGCCCGCCTCTCATTCACACACATTCATCCCCCCTTTATCCACCCCATTCACACATTCATCCCCAACAAATACTTACCTATCCGTTGTCCTTGGGTCTTTGTTCTTCGTGTACACTTTGGTCTTAGGGGCTAATTACCGCGGTTTAGAAATTCTTTCCCTTTTCTTTGCTTTATTGTCTCTTTTTGTCCATCGGATCGTAACCTGCGGTCTGTGGTCACACTAGGGGAACAGAGCGAGACTGCCTAATCAGGGCAGGACGCGTCTTCTCACTCTAATTCTCCTACAGCACCCACAGCGAGGTATTAGGAACCATCCTCTGCTACCATTTGTTATAAACGCCAATCACTTGTTTTAAAAATTTGTAAAAGTTTACTAAAAATAAAATGGAAAAAAAATAATACAAGTATAGTAATAAAGATTAAACAATTAGAGTTAGGACAATTAAAGAGACAATAACAGCAAAAAAGTTACAGCCCGGGCTGGATACCCCTCTCTGGACAAAAGTGAGCCAGGAGAAGGACCCCGATAAAAGAGAATTCCCTCCTTAAGAGGGGTAACCTGTTGCATACACAAAGCACTTCATGAATATGCATATATTTATTTAAAACAAGAAGTTCGTCCGGTACTTGTTGAGGAATTCCTGTTAATCCCAGGCGCCTTGAAGTCTAAGTCGAGTTTGGAGAAGTTCGGTTTTTTTGTTGATAAGGAAAGCCATAAATTCCTCTCCTCTGGAAGATTTAGGGGTTCTGTAATTGTTATCTCTGTGTGAAGAATTTCTTGATTATCTTCTTCTTCTCTTGAGCAAAAAGAATACCACACACACATATTTTCTATTTTAACTACTGAAGCTTAATTTCAATTACAAAACTACATTTACTATATTATTAAAATGTTACTACAGCATAACTTTCCAACCTAGCATAATACATATCGTAAATATCTGCGTAGAGCCATACATTCTGCATTTTTCACAATATCTGATTGTTTTAGTTTCACAACAAGTTAAAGCTTTGTTAACTATAAGAGCCTCTAAGTAGATGACCAGCACTCGGTTATTACAGTATTGACAGGGCTTATGCCTTTGTTAATGCTCAGCTCTCTTATTAAAAAGATCAGCTGGGTAGGGGTCCTCAGTGGAGCTTGCCCCTATTGTTGTAGCTCTTCCAGGTGGCGAAAAGGAAGGAGGCGTGCAGGGTCTGTCACTTAAGTCCAGAGCAGCAGCTATCCCTTCTTCTACCCGGTGGCACAACCTGTGGCCAAAGGGCGAGGTGTGCAAAGTTTGTTGCTGAAATCCAGAACATCAGCTGTCCCCGCTCCTTCCCTGGTGCCAGCACTAGAAGTCTCTGCCTCTTCCAGCTCCACTTGCACCAGCCCACCCCAGTCTAGTCGCTTTTAGGTTATGGTGACAGACAAAAGTTGATCACGGGTTGTGTTTCCCTCTTCCTCGGCTAGGGCATTTGTCTATTCCCCTCCACTGTGTTTAGTTTTTTATTTAGGGGTGTCTTTACCCCCAAAAATACTCCCATGATCCCAGGGGGTTTTCTTATTTGCATGTTAGTCCCAGAATGTCAGTGTGGTGGGGGGGAAGGCAGGTTACCTCTGGGTAGTTTAGAGAAAACAAACAGAGCAATTAACTAATTAACATTTCAATATCGGTAGCCAGCAGTCATTCCAGTGTTGCCATGGGAACTCGGAAGGCCCTGCCCGCCTCTCTGGGGAACACCTGGAAACTTTGTTCATAACAGTATGACTCTTATTTAATTGAGCAGGAAGATTTAGAAGTGAAAAGTGGGGAAGGACTTAACCCAGCCTCTGTGAACGGCCCTGAAGAGGGGGGGCCAAGAAGAAACCCATGTCTGCATTCAAGTGATAGATCTCCAGACCTGGGCTAGGGAAGATTTACGAGACACTTCCTGGCCTGAGTGAGAAAATGTGTGTATTGATGGGTCTTCAAGGGTGATAGTAGGGAAGCGATTTACAGGATACACTATCATTAATGGAAGGCAGTTAAAGGAAGGGGGGAGGTTGCCGCCCACATGGTCGGCTCAAAGGCGGAACTGTATGTGTTTATGAGAGACTGTGAATTATATCAGGACAAGATAGTGAATGCTTTTACTGATTCTAAATCTGCATATGGGGTGATACATGCATTTGGGAAATTATGGGAAGAAAGAGGTTTATTAACCTGCAGGGGAAAAACGTTAGCTGATGTGAGCCTAATTTCTCGCCTGTTGGAGGTGAATTTACCAAAAGGGCCGACAATAATACACATTAAGGGGACACCAGGCAGAGTGCTCAGAGGAGGCAACAGGTAACCAACTGGGTGATGAAGAAGCTCGGAAAGCTGCATTGTTGCCAAAAATCTCTAAGATCCTCCCTTTGCTCCCAGTAATGCCACCACTGCCAGAGAAACTGTCTTTACCACCAGAGGAGCTTGAGATAATTAAAAAGAGTGGGGCAGAGGAAAGAGGGGATAATTGGTTTACAAGAAATAGTAAACAGTGGATACCAAAAGCTCTGACCTTAAAGATTTTAAAACAACTTAATGAAAGGAGTCATTGGGGCTCTCGAGGACTGGCAGAAGCGTTCCTCAAAATGTATCTTACTGTGGGTCTTTTTAGTCCGGCAAAGCAAGCTATTGAGGGTTGCTTGATTTATGCTAAAACCAATAACAGGCTTACAAAGAAAGCTGCCAGGAGAGGGAGGCCTTGGGCTGTACGCTCCTTCCAAAGATGCCAGGTGGATTTTACCAAAATGCCCCGAGTGGCAAAGTTTAAATATCTTCTGGTAATAGTATGTTAGCTAACAGGGTGGCCAGAAGCATTTCCAACTGCTTCAGCAACTACAGGATCAGTTATTAAAGTATTTTTTAAACAAATAATTCCAAGGTATGGGATTGTAGAAGCAATAGACTCAGATAGGGGAACTCATTTAACAGGAAAAATCCTTCAAGGGGTTATGACTGCTTTAGGAATACAATGGAACCTCCATACCCCCTGGCAGCTCCAGAGCATTGGGCTTAGGTTGAAAGAATGAATGGAGAAATAAAGAAACACCTTTTGAAGCTGGTGATAAAAACTAAGACGCTGTGAATATGTCTTTTGCCCGTGGCTTTGGCAAGAATAAGGGCCAGACCCAGAGGAGATATTCAATTATCTCCCTTTGAACTGATGTTTGGAATTTCTTACCCTTATAATTCTCAACCTAGTGGGGGGGGGGGGGGGGGTGGTGGAAATAAGTGATGTAAATTTGAAACAATATGTGGCCAGGATACTATCTCTTGTGAAATCTCTTTGACAGGAAGTTCAGCTGGCACAGACCCTGCCTTTGGACTTTGCTGTTTGTAACATCCAACCAGGAGATTGGGTCCTAGTTAAGGAGTGGAAAGATGCACCACTGGTGACGAAGTGACGTGAACCTTTCCAAGTTTCACTGACCACAGAAACAGCCATCAAGACAGCTGAACACGGGTGGACCCATCACACTTGGGTCAAGGTCTCTGAAGCCCCAATGGTTTGGACATCTCAGCTGAAGGAGAAGGACAGAAGGCCGTAACTGACACTGCAGGAGTGGATTGGAGCAGCAGCAAGGGTGCCGGCATTGGGGGAATCCTCATGTGCCTACCCACAGACTGTCTGCTAAAATTGTATGGGCATCCCTCCTTTAGAATCTCCAGTCATTGGGGGCTAATCTTCACTGTCATTGTTTTCTTCATGTTAAGTGGTTTCTGTGCCTTCACTCACCACAGGTGTTGGGTAAGACAGCATGAAAATTAGTTTAGGAAATTAGATTATACCATTAGAATGTTTTTTTTTTTAATAATCTTACATTTATATTGTCAGTTAAGTTTGGGCCAGAGGTGGGCAAATAATTTTTTTAGTCCTAGGAGAAGAAGTAGCAAAAACTTCTAACCTTAGCAATTGTTGGATCTGCAGAGGGCCAGGAAGATCTCACAGCTGGCCATGGGTGGCCAACATGCCTATTGCAAGTTACCTCCAAACTGGCCAGGGATATGTTATGTAGGGTATATTAGACCGTTGTTCTTTCTGTTACCACAACTTCAGGGAAATCAGTTAGGAATCAAGGTGTGAAAAATGCATATTATATGGCTCTATGCAGATATTTACTATATGTATTATGCTAGGTTGGAAAGTTATGCTGTAGTAACATTTTAATAATATAGTAAATGTAGTTTTGTAATTGAAATTAAGCTTTAGTAGTTAAAATAGAAAATATGTGTGTGTGGTATTCTTTTTGCTCAAGAGAAGGAGAAGATAATCAAGAAATTCTTCACACAGAGATAACAATTACAGAACCCCTAAATCTTCCAGAGGAGAGGAATTTATGGCTTTCCTTATCAACAAAAAAACCGAACTTCTCCAAACTCGACTTAGACTTCAAGGCGCCTGGGATTAACAGGAATTCCTCAACAAGTACCGGACTAATTTCTTGTTTTAAATAAAAATATGCATATTCATGAAGTGATTTGTGTATGCAACAGGTTACCCCTCTTAAGGAGGGAATTCTGTTTTATCGGGGTCCTTCTCCTGGCTCACTTTTGTCCAGAGAGGGGTACCCAGCCCGGGCTGTAACTTTTTGCTGTTATTGTCTCTCTAATTGTCCTAACTCTAATTGTTTAATCTTTATTACTATACTTGTATTAAATTTTTTTCCATTTTATTTTTAGTAAACTTTTATAAATTTTTAAAACAAGTGATTGGCGTTTATTACAAAGGTATATGATGATCTAATTAGAGATCCAGCAGCCCTGGCTGGAGGGAGCACCCAAAATGGGGAAAAGATGAATGGCCACCTGAGCGAATCATACAACACTATGGACCAGCCACTTGGAATCCTGGTGAATTAATATCATGTGCCAGAGAACCCATTTATAATTTTAACTGGATAATTAGGTTACAAGCTGTCTTTGAAATAATAATCAACCAGACAGCTACAGCTCGACCATCTTGCTGACCAATCCACTCAGATGAGGAATGCAATATTTCAACATCAGATGGTATTAGATTATCTATTACCAGAAGAAAGGGGGAGTGTGTGGAAAATTAAATTACTGTAACTGCTGTTTGCAAATAGATGACAATGGAAAAGTGGTGAAACAAATAACAAAGGAAATAAGAAATTTAGTTAATGTACTGGTCCAAATGTAGAAGGGATGGGAATGGGACATGTTTTTGTGGTTACCTGGTGGACTATGGGTTAAACGAATGCTTTTTTATCCTCTTATGTACTGTAGCAACTCTCATCTTTTTACCATATATGATCCCTTGCTTGGTGCAACTTATTCAACATGTGATCAAGGAGATGCAGGTAGTAGCCAGGCCTACTAATCCAGAAATTACTACAAAAAGACAGAAAATTATGTCACTGCAAATAATTGCAAAACCAAAAAGAACCCAAGAACAGAAAGTGAAGTCAATGATAACTAAGGTTTGTAAAGACAATTACTGAGAAAATAAGATCAGGAGGGCTTGAAAGGCATGAGAAGGAGGTGTCTTTACAAACAAACTGTGGGCCTGATGGTAGATAAGGCCAGATATGGAGAGGTGAAAGAAGCAATGGGGGGAACCATAAATTCCACAGGAATTCCACTAATTGACACAGATTGTTGCTCACCCAAGGATGTGCTAAATCTCTGGATTTAGAGAAAATGACCAGAGACACAAAGAAAAAGAAAAATGGGGCGGGGAATATATTAGAAGGGATCTTAGGTATTAGGTATTTCAGGAAGTCTGTACCTCTCAAGTACCTCAGCCAATGGGGAAAGAGAGAGGGAAATTCAGCTGGCAAATTAGGATAAAAAGGAGGCTACGTCCCCTAAAAATTTGAGAGACCCCAGGGGAAATGTCCTATGGCCTCTCCCTTTATTCGGATAAAGTTACAGGACTCCTCTGTCTGCTTTTTGGACATAAACTTCTGGTGTTCGTGGATTAACTTTCCTAACAATTTGAGAGAAGGAGAAAAAAAAAAACAATTTTGTCCGGAACATTTTATATTTGGTACAGAACTCACTGGTCACTGTAGCAGTCAGAGGCCCTGCAAGGCCTCCCTGGCGGTTACCCGCCTAAGACAAGAAATGCAGAGTCATGATGAGTGGACCAAAGTAGCCCCTCTTCCTTCCTTGGACCCTTGTTATCTCTCTGTAAGGCTATAGGTTGTATTCTCCTCAACCCTGGCCATTGAACAATTTCCAACACATCAGTACCCTATATAAACCCCCATCTCTGCCCAGTTCAGCAGAAGAGCTGTCACTGGAACCCTTTGCAAGACCCCGATAATAAAGACACCACTGCAGAATTCCACACAGGCTTCTCCTCTCTCAATCCCTGCGTCTGCCGAGGCACCTTTGCGAGCTCAGAGCTGAAATCACTTAAGAGCTGAACTCACAGAGCTGAAATCACTCAAGAGTGCTCGCTAAGGTTGCCTGCGGCTGGGAGCTAGCCCGAGGGGCCCAGAAAGGTTGTGCCTCATCAGCATAGTGCTATCCGGGACACCTACGGCGGAAGCTGCCCGGGGGGCCAGACGGACCCCCGGGACCCCACGCCGCGATACGTGGCCGCCCGAACGGGTGAACTGGCATCCCGGTACTCCTGAGAGCAGCATCTCTTTGTGGATCGTTACTGCCTTGGGCCCGCCACGACTCTCTGAGGGTGAATTCTCCGTTATAGAAGAAGTTAACTGGAAGAGGTGTCCAACGAACCTGAATATCACGATCTAGGACAAGGACCTCAGGAGCTGGACAAGCAGACCACCACCCAGCAGTCTTGGACCTTGTGAAAAATGCATATTTTATGATTGGCTTTTCGCAAATATTAAATTGAATACTATATGTATTATGTTATATTGATTAGAAGTGCTGTATTAACATTTTAATAGTATGGTAAATGTAGTTTTGTAGTTAAAATAGAGCCTATGTATGTGGGGGTTTTTTTACTAGCTCAAGCAAGAGATGAGATAATGAAGAAACTCTTCACACAGAGATGACAATGATGGGGGCCCACAAAGAATTACTGCCTCCTTATCGGAAAAGACAAACATTCTTCCACCTTCTCTCCGTCTTTATGGAACCGCCAGGATTAAGGGGAAGAAGTTGACAAAAACCAGAAAAGTTCTTAATTTGCAACGAATTTATGCATCATGTATGAGATATATGAATATGCAACAGGCTATTGCTTTTAAAGATTATTCCTTTGTTCACAAGGCATGCTTATTGGGCTTAAGTGCCCGAGAGCATCCGGACGTCCGTAATTCTTTGCTTTTTATTGTCTTGTAATTGTCCTAACTCTAAATTTTCATTACTCTAATTGTATTACTATTTTTATAACTATTTTATTATTATTAAACTTTTAAAATTTTAAAAACCAAGTGATTGGCGTTTATAACAGACCTGTTATATGTAACGGGTATAATTCGCGCCATTTTTAGCATGATATATATAATATTAAACATTTGTTAGAATGTACCCGTTTGTATTAGACGCCCCCCCACCCTCTCAGGCATAACCAGGTGTGTGTTGAAAACCGATTTACAAGTAAAAGGATGTGGCTCGCCAGGAGATGGGCCTTATCTGAAGCACCCAGGCGCTGATCATCACGTGAACGACCCGAGATGGATATCAGGAAAATCCCCTGGGCTAATACATGTGAATACCGTGTTCCCGTAAATTTCATCAAGGGTTTCAATGACCTTGTGAAGCGATTTGCGGAATAAATAAGTAGACTCCATATGAAAAATGCATATTATATGGCTCTACGCAGATATTTACGATATGTATTATGCTAGGTTGGAAAGTTATGCTGTAGTAACATTTTAATAATATAGTAAATGTAGTTTTGTAATTGAAATTAAGCTTTAGTAGTTAAAATAGAAAATATGTGTGTGTGGTATTCATTTTGCTCAAGAGAAGGAGAAGATAATCAAGAAATTCTTCACACAGAGATAACAATTACAGAAACCCCTAAATCTTCCAGAGGAGAGGAATTTATGGCTTTCCTTATCAACAAAAAAAAACGAACTTCTCCAAACTCGACTTAGACTTCAAGGCGCCTGGGATTAACAGGAATTCCTCAACAAGTACCGGACTAATTTCTTGTTTTAAATAAAAAAATGCATATTCATGAAGTGATTTGTGTATGCAACAGGTTACCCCTCTTAAGGAGGGAATTCTCTTTTATCGGGGTCCTTCTCCTGGCTCACTTTTGTCCAGAGAGAGGTACCCAGCCCGGGCTGTAACTTTTTTGCTGTTATTGTCTCTTTAATTGTCCTAACTCTAATTGTTTAATCTTTATTACTATACTTGTATTAATTTTTTTTTCCATTTTATTTTTAGTAAACTTTTATAAATTTTTAAAACAAGTGGTTGGCGTTTATTACACGGTCCAAGCCAGGGGCCAGGATCCATTCGTTTTCCAGAACATAAGGGGCCCCATTTTTCAGTTGTCTTTACCCCCTGTTTCCTGTTTTCCATATACATTCTTTCTCCTTATCAGGTCTCTTTTTGCTGCTCTGCACGTAGTCTCTTCCTTTCCCATAGGCCAGGATACGGTATATTCTCACGTAACCTAAGGATGTGGCCCTAAGCATTATCCATTATTTTATATGCCTATTACTATTCAATACCTGTGGGAGGAGGTCTCAGAAGAGATCTACTGGGATTACCATGGGAAACTACTGTGGTGTAGGGGCATGGTAATAAGATTCCCACCGTTCCCTATGTCCATCATTTGGTGTACCCTCCCCAGTTAATGTCAGTTAAGCAATGGTACCATCCCAGGTTCTGGAAAGTTCTTTGTTCCAAGTTCTGTTATTGGTTCCCTCCTTGTAACCACTCCTTCCCCTATCTCCCATTGGTTCGTACTATCCCTATCCCTCCCACAAGATCTTACCCCATTGGAGGTATGTACCCCGACCCCACCTCCTCTCTCTTGGATATAACCCCTATCCCCTCCTTTGGGGGGGCTCCGAGGGCTCTGGTCACTCAGACCTTGGAGTCCAGGCACTCAGGGTAGCTCCCCTCTCAAGAGGTTGTTACCCTTTGCTCCTTTTACCTTTTCCTGCCTTTTCCTACCTTGAATAAACCTCTGAGAACTGCAGCGCTCCGTGTGCCGACCAGTCTATTTGGTGGATTCGAGCTTTAGTCATCTGGGGCTCCTGCAGACCTGCGACCGGCGGGCTTCCCCGCGGGACCTAGGTCCGGGATGCCACAAACTGGCGCCCGAACAGGCTGAATATTCACTTATTCAGCCCTGAACGTCTCCAAAGGACCCTTGGATCTGTGACCCGGCTTCCTAAGGATATAAAGCGTCGTTCGGCACCAGCCCCTGGAGCGGCTGCACTTTCGTTTCGGAAGACTGTCAGCTCCGGACCTGCGGGCATCCCGTGGATTTTTACTAGTAGCTTCAGGAGAAGCTTTGCACTCTCCGGGACCAGCAGAGATCCACCACCCCCTCGGAACACCTTTCCTCTCGCCTGTGTCCTCTGGTGTCTTTGCGTGTGGTGAGTGTGCAGCCGACGCTGCCTGTTCTTTTGACCAGGCTCTTACTTTTCAATTTCATTTGTTTCAAGGGGGAATTCATACCGAGAGAGAAAATGGGTAATCGCCTCTCTCCGGTTAGATGGGATTTTTATGTCCAAGTTAAATCTGCCCTTGTTCTGGGGAATGTTTCCTTTAAAAAGAGGGAGTTGAAAGCTTTTGTTAATTTTATTTTCGACCATTTCCCCGATGTTACCCGGGGAGATGCTTCTTCTATTTTATTCTGGGGAAAAGTTGGGAAACATATATATGATTTACAAGTAAAGGGGAAGTTTAGAGTGGGACGTTTTTTTCCTATATATGATTCTATTTTTAAGTTATATAAATCAGAAAGGGAAAGTTGGGTCCCCGGTTTTCCTACCCCTCATTCCTCCCTCCCCAGTCCTTACCCCACTTCTCCTAAGAGTGGGTTGGGAGACAGATCCTGCCAAGAGGCACAGGGTTGCCGCCGTCTCCCTGCTGCTTCCCATCCCACTCTGCCCTCTTTTCGTTCTGGGACTGGCCACCCCAAAACGACTCTTGCCGCTCCCCTCAATCCGAAAACCCCTGACCCCAGTTTTAATCCCAGTTGTATAAATAGTGATTGTATCACACAAAATGGCGACGGCCACATGGCCGGTCGTCAAACACCACAAAATGGTGCTTTCCCCCTCACTCGAGTTCCCGCCACTTCACCATCACTCCCTCCCCCGTCGGGTACCGCCCCTGCGTCGGGTCCCTCCTCTATCATTGCGTCGACGCCCATGTCGTCGGGACCCTCCCCTCCTGCTTCCCAGACCACACCCCTTGGGTGGGCCCCTGGTGGGTGGGACAGAACCACGGGAAGGCCACGCCCCGGGGGGTGGGTCAGGCCACACCTCCTCTCCTCCCACTTCCGGTTCCCACGCTACCAGAACCGGAAGTAAGCTCTGCCGGAAGCAGGCCATCTTGGCCTGCCGAGTCTCCCGTCACCGGGACTCACTGGTAAGAGAGAAGCTCCGTGCTCTAGCCCATCCTGCTTCATCCTCCAATGAGGATGAAGACAGTGATGACCCCCGACCTATCATCACGCCTGGGGGGGGCTGGGCCCGGATCAGGGAAGAGGCCATTCGGGATGGAGACCTGGATCTCGCTAGAGATCTAGGAGCGTTTGCGGCACCAGTAATTTTTAAAAAGGGGAAGGAGCCTAGGTGGGAACAGCTACCTTATGTGGAGGTAAAGGAACTTAGGAAAGCGGCAAAAGACTATGGGTGCAATTCGCCATTTTTTAAGAACGTATTAGACCTCACATTTGCGGGACATACATTAATCCAGCATGATCTAAGATACATAGCCAAAGCACTCTTCTCCCCTACGGAACTCCTTTTATGGGAGATTCACTGGAAGAAGCTTTTAAAACCGCTTCTCAAAAAGTATGAACTGTCAGCACTTTTGGGAGAAGGGGCTGAAGGAGTCGACGCCTTGGCAGGAGAGGGAGAGTTCAGCAGCCCACAAGATCAAATTTTGCTACCTAACACGCTGCTGGATGAAATCAGGGACGCTGCCAAAACAGCGCTTCTTAAGATCCCTGACGGGAATACCTCTCTCCAAAGTTTTGCATCCATTTTACAAGGTCCAGAAGAGACTTTTATAAGGTTCATAGACTGGCTGAGAGAGGCCATAGAGAGACAAATAGACAACATTGAAGCCAGGGACGAACTGCTTCGTAAAATGGCTATGTCCAATGCAAACACAGAGACTAAAAAGGTGCTCCGAGCATTGCCTCAAGACCCTGAACCTACCATCTCCCAAATGGTAGAGGCATGCTCTAAGGCGGCATCTATTGAACATACGGTGGTATTAGCCGTTAGTAAAGGAATTGGAGAAGCAATGGTCAATCTGAATAATATCAGGCGTTTCAAATGTGACCAGTTGGGTCATATGCGAGCGGACTGCCCTCATTGGCAGGTGGAGCACCCCTTCCCGGTTAACATCCAGTATCCTAGATCCAGTTACAGGAACCCTCATCAAGATCAACACCATCGGCCGGGAAACGGGCAGCGAAGCGCGACGAGGGGCCGCGCGAGGACAACAAATGGCCCATCACAGCACCCAGGTCTCCCCACCATTCAGGAGAACCATTGCCCACCCGGTACATTTCTGCAGACCGGCGCAGCCATGAGGACGGCCTCCGTTACTTCCGCAGAACAAACTGTCTAAATCAAGATCTGCGTCGGGTCCTCACCAGCTCCATCCACATCATGTTTCCAGATGAGGACCTGGTACGTGTGCCCGCAGGGTTCCTGCCGCCGACGTATGATCAACGACCTACGACCATCCTGTTGTTAGGAGACAGCCAACACACCCCGGAGGAATTGACTATTGTACCTGAGGTCGTGTGCATAGACCCAGGTAATGAAATTACAGTGTTGGTCACCTGCACTAATCCTCCTTTTTCGTTGTGCAAAGGATCACCCTTTGCATTGCTCTATATTTTAGACCCTCAGGACTTGGACTATAACGAAGAACACCATCCATGTGTGTTCCTAACACAAAACATATGCAAAGAGAGACCTTTAATTAAATCTGTTGTTTCTTTTCAGGGAAAGTCCATCTCCCTGAAAGTGATGGCAGACACAGGAGCTGATGTCACTCACCATCCTCCCTCAGTCAAAGTGGCCCCGCGACTGGGAGTTAGTGTCCCCTTGTGGCACAATCTCTGGAGTGGGAGGAGCTGTCAACTCTAGAAGGAGCAAGCATCTGGTAACCATAGAGGGACCCCAGGGTCAAATTGCCACGGTTAGACTCTTTGTAGTTGCATCAGAAATCATGCTGTTGGGGAGAGATGTTCTATCTCAGTGAGGAGCCAGACTTGATATTCCTGACCCTAAATGGGATTTTTAGTATGGGCCACTGCAGAGCGCACCACCCCACCTTTAGAGTGGAAATCCAATACGCCGGTGTGGGTGGATCAGTGGCCCCTTCCTATAGAAAAATTTAAAGCGCTCCAAAGTTTAGTTGAGGAGCAGGTGCGTTTGGGACATTTAATACCTTCCACCAGTCCCTGGAACACGCCAGTCTTTGTAATAAGGAAACCTGGTAAGGACCAGTGGCGCCTGCTCCAGGACCTGCGTAAGGTTAACGAGGTCCTTGAAGACATGGGTCCCCTTCAGCCTGGTCTCCCCTCTCCCTCTATGCTCCCAAGAGATTGGCAGCTCGCAGTCGTCGACATTAAAGACTGCTTTTTTAATATCCCTCTGTTCCCAAGAGATGCTCCCAGGTTTGCGTTCTCCGTACCATCCATCAACCGCGGAGAACCATATAAGAGATATCAGTGGACCACTTTGCCTCAGGGAATGAAAAATTCTCCTATGATCTGCCAAACTTTTGTTGCACAGGTCCTCTCGCCTGTCAGAAAAACCTTTCCTGAAGCCATCATATTGCACTATATGGATGATGTTTTAATATGTGCTGCCACTGACACTTATCTTAAAGCAGCATTTACAAAGACAATACAGGCTATTACAAATGCAGGGCTTCAAATAGCCCAAGATAAAATTCAAATGACTGCGCCATGGAAATATTTGGGATACTTAATAACTGGAAGGACCATAACACCACAGACTCTTTCTATTCGAGAAGACCCTCGGACCTTACGAGACATCCAACAGATCTGCGGGACCATCACATGGATCCGGCCACTACTAGGACTCACCACGGAGGAGCTAGCGCCTCTCTTCAACCTTCTCAAAGAGGACGGCGATCTAGCTTCACCTCGTCCACTGACATCGGACGCCTGGAGAGCCTTAGACCAAGTGGCAGATGCGATGAAGTCCCGTCAGGCGCACTGAGTGGTCCGGTCCCTTCCCATAAACTTCTGCATTCTGGGTAAGTGTCCCAATTTCCATGGTCTTTTATTTCAATGGGACTCTACACAGAAGGACCCACTTATAATCATCGAGTGGATGTTCCTTCCACATCAGCCAAACAAAACCATCTCAACTCCACCCGAGTTGATGGCGAAGTTAATAATGAAGGCTAGGTCTCGCCTCTGAACCCTCGCAGGGTGTGATCCGGCGTGCATCTACATTCCATTCAATCTAGATCAATTGGAGACTATATTACAAACAAATGAAAACATTCAAATTGCCCTTGATAGCTATCCTGGACAAATCTCAATTCACTATCCGAAACATAAATTGTTCAAAGATGCATTGCATTTGGCTCCAAAAATCTGGAAAAGTAAAATTCCTATTAAAAATGCTCTCACAGTGTTCACGGATGGATCAGGTCGATCCCATAAAGCAGTGATCACCTGGAAGGACCCAGATAGTCAGAAGTGGGAGTCTGACGTCCAGACAGTCAAGGGTTCCCCCCAGATCGCAGAACTCTATGCGGTTGTGAGAACATTCAAAAACATTCAACAGCCTTTTAATTTGGTCACTGATTCGGCCTATGTTGCTGGGATAGTAGAAAGAGCAGAACACGCACTTTTAAAAGAAGTTGACAACAAAATTCTATTCAGCTTGCTCTCTGAATTGATTTGGCTAATCTCCCACAGAGAGCAACCTTACCATGTGATGCATGTCCGTTCACACACGGATTTACCAGGCTTCATTGCAGAGGGCAATCGGAGAGCAGATCTTCTGGCTATGTCAGCACAAATATCACCGGCTACCCCTAACCTACCTGATGTATTTCAGCAGGCACGGCTTAGCCATGCCTTTTATCATCAGAATGCATTGGCACTTTCTCGACAATTTAAAATATCCAAGGAACAAGCCAGAGCGATTATTGCCACATGCCCTAATTGCCAGTCCTTTGCCCTTCCATCTGTAGCGACGGGAGTTAATCCCCGAGGACTAGATGCGTTAGAGTTGTGGCAAACAGATGTCACCCATTATGCTCTTTTTGGACGTCTAAAATATATTCACACGTCGATAGATACCTTTTCTGGAGCGGTGTTCGCCTCTTTGCATACAGGTGAAAAGACTAAAGATATAATCAAGCACTTTTATATGGCTTTCGCTACTCTTGGCGTGCCAAAAAAGATAAAGACAGACAACGGGCCAGGATATACGTCAAAAAACTTCCAAAAGTTTGCACAGCAGTGGGGAATTCCCCATATTACAGGCATTCCACATAACCCCACCGGTCAGTCAATTATAGAAAGGACCCATAAGGAAATCAAAAAGCTCTTAGAACAGCAACATGATCATACCCTGCTGATGACCCCAGTAGAAAGGTTGTGCAAGGCAATATATGTTTACAACTACCTTAATTGCTCGGAAAAGGAGCCAAATCCTCCCATACTGAGGCACTTCCACAATAACACCCGCGCGGTATTGAAAGAAAGGCCTCCAGTCCTTATTAAGGACCCAGAGTCTTGAAAAATCATGGGACCATATCCGCTGTTAACTTGGGGAAGAGGGTATGCATGTGTTTCTACAGAGCAGGGTCCGAAATGGATTCCCGGGAAGTTTGTCAAACCATACCTGGATGCCGCTGTAGAAGAAGATGCTATGCCAGAACATGCTCCAGAATCTCACCAACCTGACTCTTCCGTCGCGTGGAGGCGTCGGAAAAAGAATACCACACCACCCAATCTCGTATCCCGAGTATTAATAACCCGCCGCTACTTCCCCATTCCCGATAACCATATATCTGCTGTACCTTCCCTTCCAATTTACCCTTCCTTTCCCTCTTACCATTTCCCTCGAACCTCCACCCTCTCCCACAAATGATGGGTTTTTACTTTTTATAAAATCCTAAAAGGATGGGAAGAAGTGGGAACAGGGAACTTATGTGGAACTTCATTAATTGACTTTCTTTTGTTATTATACCAGAACCACACAGGATATGTCCTCCCAGATGGCTGCTGTCATTACCTTCATACTTCCTATTTGGGTCCAAATAGCTAGAAGCTGGATGGTACCACAACCAAGAGAAAACGTCTGGATCACACTTGCAAAGTCCCTACAACAAGACAATTTTTGCTTGGCCATGGGTAACGTGGACAATTCGCTCTCCACTTGCTCGGTGGGAATACCCCTGTCACCTAATGACTACCCTTATGCAGGTAAAAGACCCAATCCTGTGGACACCTGGGATGAGTGGACAAGGATATCGCCACATGCACCACAGGAGCCTCAGGAATTGGACTTACTAGGCTCCGCAAAAGCTATGTTCTGTGTGAGGTACTCCTATCAGCCCACACAACAAGATTGGACAGAAATAGCCAAATTCCATCCAGCGGGCTCACACAATATTAATAAAAATGATGTCTCTCCTCACGATAGGAAATATAACGCTGCAAATTGGTGCAATTACACTAGTAACATCGTATCTAAGTCCTCTTCAATTCCCAGAGTGCTTCCGAAGGGAGTCTTTCTCATTTGTGGTGACAGGGTGTGGGCAGGGATCCCGTCTAAGATCAAAGGAGGTCCCTGCAGCCTTGGCCAGTTGACTACACTAACCCCCAACAAAACACAAATTATAAACTGGAAAAATGAAAAACAATTGGCTCGCCAAAAAAGATCTTACACAGAATTTGATCCAAACTGCGATTCCCAAATTTATAATTGGAATAAAGCTAAGAGTTGCAGCGTCCATTTTTCTGCCTTGGTACGCAGCAGTGAAAGCTCTAGGAGAACTCTCTCATTCGGGGTGTTGGCTAAGTAAACAGGCCAACGCTACATCCGCCGCACTCTCCGACCTATTGGCGGATGAAGAAACCACCAGGCATGCCACCCTACAAAATCGAGCGGCAATCGATTTCCTGCTACTCACCCATGGTCACGGCTGTGAAGACTTTGAAGGACTATGCTGTTTTAATTTGTCTTCAAGAAGCACATCAATTCAAGCCCGCATAAAGGAGATCCAGACACAGATAAAAGACATTAAGACAGAGGCTCAAGCCGTGGACCCAATCAACAAGATTCTTGCCCAATGGGGCATCCCAGGATGGGCGGCCGCAATATTAAAAGGACTTGCCTGGATTTGTCTTATAATTTTTATCATCCATCTTGCTTTAATTTTCTTTAAGAAGACTATTGAAAAGACTATCGAAAATGTTTATTTAGTTAATAACAAGGGGGGAGATGTGGGAGGAGGTCTCGGAAGAGATCTACCGGGATTACCATGGGAAACTACTGTGGTGTAGGGGCATGGTAATAAGATTCCCACCATTCCCTATGTCCATCATTTGGTGTACCCTCCCCAGTTAATGTCAGTTAAGCAATGGTACCATCCCAGGTTCTGGAAAGTTCTTTGTTCCAAGTTCTGTTATTGGTTCCCTCCTTGTAACCACTCCTTCCCCTATCTCCCATTGGTTCGTACTATCCCTATCCCTCCCACAAGATCTTACCCCATTGGAGGTATGTACCCCGACCCCACCTCCTCTCTCTTGGATATAACCCCTATCCCCTCCTTTGGGGGGGCTCCGAGGGCTCTGGTCACTCAGACCTTGGAGTCCAGGCACTCAGGGTAGCTCCCCTCTCAAGAGGTTGTCTCCCTTTGCTCCTTTTACCTTTTCCTGCCTTTTCCTACCTTGAATAAACCTCTGAGAACTGCAGCGCTCCGTGTGCCGACCCGTCTATTTGGTGGATTCGAGCTTTAGTCATCGGGGGCTCCTGCAGACCTGCGACCGGCGGGCTTCCCCGCGGGACCTAGGTCCGGGACGCCACAAATACCTTCTAATTTCTATGATTAATATCTTCTAGTTCTAACCCCATGTTTCAGTCCCCCCTTTTCAGCAAAATAGTAAATTCTTTTACTTAGTACAAGCTCCAATCTCTACGATATGTGTCTCCCAATGCTTTACCATGTATCTGGGATAAAGAGGTTAGTATTGTTATTCGTTGTAACAATTTGCAATTCCAAATGAGTATCACAAAGGATAGTGTTAAACTTATACCTACTAATATTAGTAAAACAATAATGGGGTGACATAATGTATTTAGGATTCCAGTTGCAGTGGGCGACCATCCAAAAAGTGAATCCCACCAACTGTGACTTGCATCCTGTTTCACTCTTTGCAGAACCTTGCTTATTTCTTTTATGTCATGATGGACAGTAATTAAGGTTTTCTCCCCAGTTTTTTGAATATTCTCTAGAATTTTGACAAGGTCCTGATGTTTGATTAATTGTCTAATTAAAGTGAGGTTCATTCCAATAGGCGTGGGTGACAACCTGTGGTACATCTTATTGTTGGCATTAATTAGCTGATGAGACACAACTGGTGCCAAATACAGAAAGTCACACCCTGAAATCCTAACAAAGTTACAAATACAAAAGTTAAGATAATTCTTACTGAGCAAAGTTACATTACCCTTATCTGTTTCTATAAAAGTACACGCAGTTCTCAAACATACACAACCTTGACCAATATATACAAGTACAGTCCTTTGATTCGTATCCGGATGACTCTCAAAGTGACAAACACCTTGTTCAGTATCAAGACATATATCTTGAGCATCGATTGTGTTACTCTCACAAATGAACCCCTGTTGTTCCCGGGTAACGCAAGATTCTAGATTCACAATTTGCCATTTTTCACCCACTCTTCATGCCCATGCCCTGTGCTCTGAAGGGTAGAGCACTGACTGCTCATGATTCAGTCCCAGTGCTATAATAGGATGAATAACATAAACTGTGGCATTGCGTATGGTGAGCACAAAGGCAGTAACTACGTTGTCAGTCGAGTCATAGGTAAAGTTTACCAAAGTCCACCAAGACTGAAATTTCTTCTCAAAATCTGTAGCACTGTCCCACACGGCCTTTCGAATCTCAATTGGAAAGGCTCCTTCGCTTCCTTCCCTTATAATTGAGGCAGCTGTTGATTGCAACCATAATTGTGCCTGTATACAGCTAAAGGCCAGAGACACATTATCCTGAACCACAGCAAGTGCATCTATGATTGACCCATGGTCTTGGTCCTCTGCCTTTTTCAACCTTGGCAGTATTCTCGAGACCTGCCACTGACTGGTTCCCAATGCTAACAAAGATGACTGTAAAGGTTGTTTTAATTTAGTTAAATCACTTTGGCTAATTTGTTCATTAATATTTCAGAATCAATTCCGTTTAGGACTCCCAGCCCTGTCCCTAATATTCCAGTCAGATCTCTTCGCATTCTGCTTCCAGTATATGCTTGTTTCTGCAGCCAGGTCATCCAACCCTCAAAGGATGTTTTTAAAAAGGGAGAGCAGGCTGGTTGAATTTCAGAGATGTTAGTTTGCATTAGTAATTCAACACGCTTAAGAGACCATTCTGGGTTAAACAATAACTGCTGTTGGCCTGTATTTCTTATTACATATGGGCCGATTTTGTAAATTTCAGGTCCAGGCCCAAGAGGTGTAATTTGGGTTTGGGCTGGGGTCATGGGCTCAGTTGTGGCATTTATTTTAAACTTGAAGGAGAGCCCAATGGTATCCCGGGCCCAGAGACAAACTACCTCAACAGTCTGTATTAATGTAAAGTTACACCAACAGTCTATTTCACTTGAACGACTACAAACCTCCCAGTTTTTGTCCGTGGGAGATGTTAAAACACTAATTTGGGTTGCTCTCCTATGATCGGTTCCATTGATCATCCGACACCCTATCCTAATTTCTTCTCCTATGGTTCCTTGAAGTGACCATATTCTTTGTCTCTGCCACTCTTGTCTTTCGTATGCTTGGTTTCTGTGCATGACTACAGTTGATAGATTCAGACTTTTTATGTCAGAGTATTTTCCCATGGATCCAGTGTAACAAGTAAAGGCTTGGGACCAAGGCCATTCAGCATTACTCTGGCTAGAGGTGGGTTTTAGTTCTAGGATCGTGATTAGGGTTGCTAACAAAACAATTCTCCTGATTAGACTTTTGCAACCTAAATTGCTAAACACCCCCGACCACAATATACTCATTTTGTTCGAGTGAATTTTAGTTTCAGTTCATTATCACCCAATGTTACTTTCCAAGGGGCCTCAGGAGCTTTCTTTACTCAAGAGTGGTGAATCCAGGTGTTCTGCTCTTGGATCTTAATCGCAGTGAAAGTGGTGAGAAGCACTTGGAACGGTCCTTCCCACTGCAGCTCCAAGGTCTTTTCTGTAAGAGACTTGACACACACATAAGCCCCAGGCTGTATGTCATGCACTGGTCCATCTAGCCCTCTGCTCTGAGTTCCAGCCACGTGTTTTTCAATTTCTCTGAGCTGCTTACCTAAGGCCACCATGTAAACAGCCAGCCTTTCTTCCCCAATTTGGGTGGATATTCCCTTCTGTACACCATATGGTCTCCCATAGAGCATTTCAAAGGGGCTCAGCTTTGTTTTGGTTCTGGGCTTAGTTCGGAGTCGCAACAATGCTAGTGGGAGAGACTGGGGCCAAGGCAAATTAACTTCTTGCCCTAGTCTCACAATTTGTTGCTTAATCAAATGATTCATTTTTTTCAACTTGGCCACTTGACTGGGAGCGATATGGTGTGTGAAGTTCCCAATCTATGCCTAGAAGCTGACTGACCTGTTGTACTATTTTAGAAATAAAATGAGGTCCCCTGTCTGAGGTTATTGTGGCTGGAACTCCAAAGCGTGGTATTATTTCTTGTAACAGCACCTTTGTTACCTCCCGAGCTTTTGCAGTCCTGGTGGGGAAAGCATCTGGCCATCCTGAAAAGGTATCTGTTAGTACCAACAAATATCGATACCCCCCTTTTCTTGGCAATTCTGAAAAATCAATTTGCCACTGCTGACCAGGTCCATGGCCCTTTCCAATTTGGCCAAGTTTTGGTTTAGGGGTATTCTTAGGGTTAGTCTGGAGGCAAAGTTCACACTGCCTGGCTACCTGAGTGACAGTGGCATATAAGTTCCTAGCAATGATTTTTCCAGTCAAGTAGTTATGCAGGGCATCAATTCCCCAGTGTGTTTTCTGATGTTCCTCTTTTACTAATGACCATAATAAATGGGAGGGGATAACTAGTTTCTTTTCTGCTGTAACAGCCCATCCCTCTTGGTTATACGTTCCCTTTTCATCTTCAATTAGCTTTCTGTCCTTCTTATCATACACTGGCTTACCTTCTAGGGAGATTTGGCCATCAGGAATTAAGGGTCCCTCACTGTTACCTCACCTTTTGCTGCTTCTTTTGCCTCTCTGTCCGCCAGCTCGTTTCCCTCCTCCAATTCTGAGTTTCCTTTTTGATGTGCTTTAATGTGCATGATTGCCACCTTTTCAGGCAGTTGGACTGCTTCCAATAGTTGTAGTATCTCTTGCGCATGTTTAATGTTCTTTCCCTGTGAGTTTAATAGTCCTCTTTCTTTCCAGATAGCCCCATGGGCATGCACCACTCCAAATGCATATCTTGAATCTGTATAAATGTTTATTCTTTTTCCCTTTGATAACTCTAATGCCCGAGTCAGGGCAATTATTTCTGCCTTCTGTGCGGAGGTACCTGCTGGTAATGGTCCTGATTCGATTAGATCCCTTGATGTGGTAACTGCATACCCAGCATGTCACTTTCCATTGATGACGTAGCTGCTTCCATCAGTGAACCAGGTTTCTGCATCATCCAGAGGGGTGTCCTTCAGGTCTGAGCGGCTGGAATAAGTGGCTTCGATGGTCTCCAGGCAATCGTGATGAATTGGTTCTCCTTGGTTCCTACTGAGAAAGGAAGCTGGGTTGACAATGTTAGTTACCACTATCTCAACATCATCTTGTTCTACCACGATAGCTTGGTATTTCAGAAATCGTTATGGGGAGAGCCAGTGGCCACCCTTGGTTTCTAGGACTGAGGATACTGTATGAGACACTAGCACAGTCATCTTCTGGCCCAGGGTGAACTTACGGGCTTCCTGAATGTTCAGTACAACTGCGGCCACTGCTCTGAGGCAACCTGGCCATCCTTTCGCTGCTGCATCTAGCTGTTTAGAAAGGTAAGCAACTGCCCTTCTGTATGGGCCCAGGTCCTGTGCCAGTATTCCCAGGGCAATTCCCTGTTTCTCATGAGAGAAGAGAAAGAATGGTTTACTCACGTCTGGAAGTCCTAGAGCTGGAGCTGACACGAGGGCCTTTTTCAGCTGACCAAAGGCCTGTGTGGTTTCTTTTGTCCACTGAAGTTCTCTGCTTCCATTTGCAATGAGTGAATACAGAGGTTTCACGAGCAATCCGTAGTTGTATATCCATAGTCTGCACCATCCTGTCATACCCAGGAATGTTCTCAGTTCCTTTATCGTCTGAGGTTTTGGGGTTTGGCATATTGATTCTATGCGTTCTTTCCCCAAAGTCCGTTGTCCAGCACTGATTTCATACCCCAGGTAGATCACCTTCTGTTTTACCACCTGAGCCTTTTTCTTTGACACCCTATATCCCTGGAGCCCCAAAAAGTTTAAAAGGCTTACTGTCCAAGCCACGCACCCTTCTTCTGTGGGGGTGGCTATGAGGATGTCATCTACATACTGCAACATTTTGCTTTCTCCTGGTGGGGCTTCCCAGGATTCCAAATCCTTTGCGAGTTGTTCTCCAAACAGGGTGGGCGAGTTTTTGAAGCCTTGTGGTAAAACTGTCCATGTGAGCTGAGTTTTGCTCCCACTTTTGGGATTTTGCCATTCAAATGCAAAAATTTTCTGGCTGGTTTCATGGAGAGGGAGGCAAAAGAAAGCATCCTTCAAATCTAAAACAGTGAACCAAGTTAGTTCTGGTCTTAAACATGTCAACAAGGTGTAGGGGTTGGCTACCACAGGGTAGAGATCCTCAGTGACCTTGTTAACAGCCCGTAAATCCTGCACGATCCGGTATGTCCCATCAGGTTTGCGGACAGGCAGGATAGGAGTGTTAAAATCGAACTGGCATTCTTTCAATAACCCCAGCTGTAAGAAATTTTCCATTATCGGGCTAATTCCTTCTCTATCTTCTCTCCTCAAGGGATACTGCTTCATTCTAACTGGTTGTTTTCCTTCCTTGAGCCTGATTTGTATTGGTGGTGCATTTTTTGCCCTCCCATGTACATTGGAGGCCCATACTCCCGGGAAGACTTGATTCAAAATCTCTTCACTAATTTCTTCTTTAGCCTTAATGGTTGTCAGTATTAAGCTCAGCACTTCTACATATTTTTGTTCATTCACCTCCAGAATAACTTCCCCATTTTTAAATGAGATAGTTGCCTCCAGTTTCTCCAATAAGTCTCTCCCTAGGAGAGATTCTGGGGAATTGGGCATGTATAAGAATTTATGGATGCCCCACTGTTTTCCATATTTGTATTTGAGTGGCTTGCAAAAATATGCTATCTCAGGTTGGCCAGTTGCTCCCCTGACCCTGACATAATCATTCCCTACTGGCACCAGAGCTTTGTTTAAAACTGAAAATGTTGCTCCTGTATCCACCATGAATTCCACCTCTTTCCCTTCCTCCCCCAGTTTCATTTTTATAACCAGCGGATCTCCTGGGGTAAGGTCCCCCGGTCCCCTTCAATTACTTTCTGTGTGAGCAACCACCACCTCCCTTCCCCGGTTCCCTTTCCCATTTCCTTTTCGTTCAGGGCACTCGTTTTTCCAGTGTCCAAGTCTTTTGCAATTTGCACACCGATTTTTACCCAACCGGGGTGGTCCTTGCCTAGGTGGTCTTTGTCTCTGCCCTCCTTTATTTTCTTCTTTTACTACAGCCATTAATTTTCTCATTCCTTGCCTATATCCTTCTTCTCGATTGCTGAAAACCCTCCATGCTTCTTCTAGCAAGACCTCCAACTTACTTTCCTCTCCCCCTTGCAGTCTCTGAAGTTTCCTCCTGATATCTTGACTAGATTGCCCTAAAAATGAACTTGCTAGCTGCTGTATCCCTACCTCTGATTCAGGATCTAATGATGCATAACGACGCATTGTGTCTCTTAAGCGATCCAAAAACTCAGAAGGACTTTCAGAGGGATTCTGTTTAATTGCATATAAAGCTGACCAATTTATAGTCTTCGGGATGGCCTGCTCCACCCCCTTTGCTATCCATTCTTGGTAGTGATGTAACTTTTTTATTTGCTCCTCATCATTTGGGTCCCATTTTGGGTCTTGGAGGGGAAAGAAGTTCTTTACATCCACTTCTTTTGCTTTGCAAAAGCCTTCTGTCAAGTCTCCTGCTGCTTTTTAAACTAGCTGTCTTTCTGTGTCTGTCAATGCATCCAACAATAACTGAATATCTGACCAGTCTGGGTTATGCTGCTTAATCATGTATCTTAACCTTTTAGCTGTTCCTATTGGGTCACTTCTATAGTTTTTGGCAACTCTTTCCCAACCTTCTAAATCAATTGTAGAGAAGGGGACTTTTATCAACACCCTTTCCTTCTCAGGTCCTATTGCTTCCCTTAAAGGGGCTTGTATGATTTCCTTTGTTTGTTTTCTAGTCCGAGATGCTATGGGACTGCCTGCACCCTCATCATTATCACTCTCAGGCAATGGTGGATACGATATAGTCTGTAACTCAGAGGTGGGTGGGGGAGCAGACGGTCCAGCCTGTCTCTCCTCCAAGGGGGCTGAACCTGTTCCTCCCCTTAGTCCCCTTTGCTCCTCAGGGGGTGACACAAATAAATCCAACAACTCCTGCTTTTGTGTTTCTGCTTGATAGACCTTATCACAATGTGTGCAATGCTGGTTTATTGAGCAGGTGCTACAACATCGTTTAGGCTGCTTCCTATTAGCTTTGCCTTCCCTTTCTAGGGCTAATACCAGGGGGTCAGAAGGGGCCCTGATCCCACAATCCCTCTGCCATTCAGGGTGATTTCCGAGGGAGAAAAACATATCTGCATATGAAACTTCAGTCCACTTACCCTCACATCTAAGAAATAGCATTAGTTCCAATAAGGTATCATAATCTAGGCTCCCAGTCGGGGGCCATCTGGCTCCGTTTTCCAGACGATACAAAGGCCACCACTGGCTACAGTATTTTACCAGGGTGCGTTTGGACTCGACACCCCCCGAGCCTGAAATCTTCTTCCAATTAGCTAAAATGCAGCCCAGAGGGCTTGCCTTGGGAATTTCTCTGCTCTCTCCCAATCCCATTATTTTCTTATCTTATGGCTTTTATCCAGATCTTTCTCACACTCTTACACAGTCTTTTCCTAATCCCTTTCTCCTAGCTCCAGATCTCTGGAATTAAATAGATCCTAAAAAAAAAACAAAACACCCTTTAAAATTTCGAGCTCTGGATTCTCCTGACTCTGCAGCTTATACTGAGCACAGTAACTGTGTCTCATGCATGACGGGCAATACCACCACTCCCTGCAGGTCCTGCACTCAACCAGCTCCCACTCTAGATATTGCCCTTGTCAAAACAGAGGGTCCTAAGGTTCAAATCCAAAACCATTGGGGGAAAAGGATCCCCTCCAGCTGTCCTGCCACGGCTAGTAAAGTACACTAAACAAACTCTAAAAACAATATTCACAGCAAAAACATCAAACAAATAGCAGTAGCTGAGAACAACATTTATCAGAGCAGGCCTCACAATGAAATACTTTACACAAAATACTCACAACAAAACCTTAGACAGTATTAAGCAAACCTAATACTCACAGCAAAAGCATCAAAACAGCACCAATAGTGCTTCAAACAAAATGCAATATCCAAAAACAATGCAAGGAGTTCAAAGAGTCCACACAAAGTTGCCACAATTATAAATTTTGACGCAAGCATCAGAAATATGCCACAGTTTCCCAAACACGAGTTACTTCACACAAAACCTTTAAAACTCACACATACGCCCAGACAGCAACAAAGCTCACACACACATCAGTGCAAAATTCACACACATAAACACGAGTTACTTCACACAAAACCTTTAAAACTCACGCATCAGTGCAAAATTCACACACATAACAGAAAAAAACTCACATACACCTAGACGGACAAAACTCTTTAAGAGGGGTAGCCTGTTGCATACACAAAGCACTTCATGAATATGCATATTTTTTATTTAAAAGAAGAAATTTGTCCGGTACTTGTTGAGGAATTCCTGTTAATCCCAGGCGCCTTGAAGTCTAAGTCGAGTTTGGAGAAGTTAGGTTTTTTGTTGATAAGGAAAGCCATAAATTCCTCTCCTCTGGAAGATTTAGGGGTTTCTGTAATTGTTATCTCTGTGTGAAGAATTTCTTGATTATCTTCTCCTTCTCTTGAGCAAAAAGAATACCACACACACATATTTTCTATTTTAACTACTAAAGCTTAATTTCAATTACAAAACTACATTTACTATATTATTAAAATGTTACTACAGCACTTCTAATCAATATAACATAATACATATAGTATTCAATTTAATATTTGCGAAAAGCCAATCTTAAAATATGCATTTTTCACAATCCCTCCTCTTATTCTTTATAAATCATTTGGCTTGAGCTATATTTCTTATCTAATTGCATTCTTTAGGCTATGTTAGTAATCAAATAAAAGATGGGATTAAACGAGGAAGAAACATCAGAACAGTTGTAAAACATCCAAGGAAGATTCTTATTTTCTTCCACTATCCATTCTTCAATACATTACCCCATCAGTTAGTTTTTAACATTGTTTTCCCACATTTGGACCGGTATCTGGGTTATTTCTTTAATTCTAATGCCTGAGCGGCTTTGTTTGTTATCTTCTCTATGACTGCTTGGAGTCTTATAATACGATTCAGTATAATATTTGGGTTTAATACAGAGGTAGATTGCTGTGCTGGTTTCACCTTTTTTGTTTACTAATGGCCTTTTTGCTTAATCTTGGACTGTATTCCTGAAATCAAATGTAAAACAAATCCATCTCTCTCATTTTGGACATTCAATGCCCCATCTATTACCACTTTTTTCTAAGTTCTTTGTAATTCAATATTTTCCCCCATTTTTTTCTTGCAGGTACTCAGTTTGGATGGGTTATAACAGTGGCTGTTGACATGGGGGTGTGTAACAAAAAAGGAACTTTGGTTTCTTTCCATGTAATATTTTTTTTATAGCATTTGTGACACGATCTTGCCAGTATCTCAAAAGGTAAAAGACAACAAATGAGAGACAGAAACAGGAATAACAGAGGTCTGGTATGGCTTATACCCCCACCTCCCCTGCCTATGGAGTTGCTTCCCATAGCAGGTATGTGTGATCTTCTCGGTGGTGAGTACAGTGGTCAATCCAGGCTTGCCCTCTGTTTCCTTTGTTATTCTTTTTACTAAATATTTTTAGGCAAGTCCTTTTCAACACTCCTTAACTGAGGTTTCTTACCATTCCTCAGGTATCTCTCAGTCAACAGGCACTGATAATTCCCATCCACAAAACAAAGTTATTACCTCAGTTGCTTTGAGTTCTATCTGCATAGGGGATAGATTCAGTACTCAATACCTATTGCAATGAGAACATAGATTTTGTGAGGTCCAATACCAATCATTCTCATAATTTGAACATTTACTTATAACCCAGTTAGCGTGTCCAGCACTGGGATGAATCAAATAAAGTATACAGTATAATACTAATGGTAATTTCCCTTCTTCCCTGTACAAGCCACAGGCTAAGGCCAGAATGTGAGAACTCTGATTAAAATAGTCTTGATCTTCCTGTTTGAAGTGGCAATGTTCCTCTCCTAAGGAGGTGTCAGAGGCGTCTGAGGGCTTATTTAGGCAGTGCTTAAAACCAGTGATGTAAGCTTTGCCTTATTTCTCAGTTAGGTGTTATTCTTTGTACCTTCCTTGGTTCATTTGGGTTTTCCCAAACTATTACCACCCAGTCCCAGTCGAAAGTCAATTTGATATCACCCGGTTTAGATGTGATAGTCCATTCTTCAAGGTTCTTCACAAGTTCTTTGATTTTGCTGTCGTGAATTCACCCTCTTTCTGTGGTTCAGATTGCTGCTTTAGTGGTACCTGGAAAGGACTTCTTAATAACACAGTGTTAAAAGAAAGACTATACTGCATTAACTTTTACCATTAGTTTTCTTCAAAACTTTCTGGGTTTAACTAAAAGCTTTTTCTACAGCCGCTTCTTCTTCTTGTGTCCAGCTGTTTTAATAGCTGCAGAGGCCAATTCTTCTTCTTGTGAGCTATAAGTAGTTAAATAGAAAGACCAGGCCAATTTCCAATTCGAGGTCAAAAAAATGAGCCCTATTTTTCAAAAGTGCTATGCATGCACAACTCTAGCTGCTGTTCTAGGTGCACTGCAAGTAGTCAGCACTTCCAGAAACACAAACAAAACAAAAAAACTAAAAAAGCAAAACACATTTGGGTACATGTAAAAGGACTGGCTGGAAGAAAAAATGTTTCTCATTGACCTGCCAAGTAGCTGGTGTTAGCTTTAGTTTAACTTTACACACTGAGAACCATGTGATTGAACAGCTTCGCATCGATTCAAAATAAATTAAAAGTAGGTCTGGCTATGTCACAGCTGTAAACTAGTTTCTCAACTTTAGAGTATAGCAAGTTACAAATTTCAAGATGAAAAATCACAATGCAAATTGGAAGAAATAATTTAAACTACTTGTACACAGTAATGGGAAAAGACTTAGCTGAATCAACAGCTCAATTAAGACATTTGCTCAGTATGAAGCATCCTTCCCTATTTCCTTCTCTAGCCCAAACTTCCTTGTTATTTTTTTTTTCTTGTTACTTTTACAGTATCTTTGCTCACACTATAATATTTTGGAATATTTAATAGACAGGTTCTTTTTGCCCCTGTGTCTACTACAAATTCTAATTATTTTTTCTTGGGGACCCACTTTTAAAGTTATCACAGACTCTAGATGGTATTTTTCCCTTAAAAAAATAGAGCCTCTAACATCCCTATTCTTCTTCTTTGTTCATCGCTCAGAAGATTTTCAGATCTGTTGCTCTCTTAGGACAATCTCTCTTATAATGTCCTTTGCTCTTACAGTAAAAGCAGACATTCCTGGAATGCTCCTGAGACTTGGTTTGTATTGGGGTTTTATTTTTTTTCTGTTCCCCTGTCTCTACTACTGTCATATCTAGGAGTAGCGCTTGTGTGTTTTTGATTTTTTTCTTGCAATTGTTTTCTCACATGGTGACTGCCACAATCCTTGCTTTTAGTTTGGCTTTGGCCATAGACTTTCTGAGCCTCCTTTAATAAATCATCTAATGATTTGTCATGCTGATCTTCAATTTTTTCCATTATCTGGCCAAGCATAAAGTTAATCTTTTACAAAGCTTTTCTCACATCAGTCTCAGGATCCATTCTGGAACGTTGCCTTATATTTCTCCCAAGTCTGTCCAACCATTCAGTTGGAGCCTCCCCTTTCCCTTGTTGTGCCTCAAAAGTCCCTTCAGCATTTTGCCCTTGAGATGATGCCACTTTTTTTCTCTTGATTATTTAATTACAATACTCATTCATATGTTTTCTCCCCTCCTCATTATTTCGACCCTGCTCAGGAGGTGCAGTTGGCATTTTGTCCTCTCCAGGGGGGGGATGTGGTTTTTCTTTACTCCCGGCTTCTTTGCTTGCAATTCAGATAATGTCCCTTTCTTCTGGAGAAAATAGTATCTTTATTATCGACCACATTTCTTCCCAGGTATAAATGCTTGAACCTAAAAATTGGTCTAATTGTTCAGCAGTGCTTATGGGATCCTTCAAAATCCCTTTGATTTCCTCTTTAAAATTCCTGACCTCAGAAGAAGTTAAAGGAGCATTTACAAACTCAGTTCCACCCCCTCCCATTGGGACCTCTCTTAGTGGAAACAGATCCCAGTCTTTTTCTATAGCCTTTCTCCCGTGTTGTGAGGAAGAGTCTGGAGAATGTTCTTTTCTAACTGAACTTCTCGTGTTCCTATAAGGGGCGTCCTCCAGGTGCGAGTTTTTTTGGGCTGCAGCAGCGGCTACCAGGGGAACGGAGTTCAGGGGGGCATGGGCAGGGTTCGCTGCCGGAACCGCCAAACAAGGGGGCATTTCCAGGGGATACCAGCCGGGAGCGTAGTTAATGGTGGCTGGGTCAGCTGTTCCCAGCAGAGGCAAAGCAGCAGCTGTGGTGCCCAGCGCAGCTGGCACGGTCAGAGTCGCTGGGGATGGGGCAGAGGAAACAGCTGTAGGAGGAGCGGTCAAGGATGGGACAGACGGGACGGATGGGAGCCCGCCAGGCGCGGCCGGTGGAGCGGCCATGGACCAGCCGGGCGGGATGGGGGCAGGGACCGGTTGGGCAGCCGCGAGCAGCGAGACGGGGACTGGTACAGAGGCTGCGGGCGGCGAAACAGGCACCGGGGCAGGCGGAGCCGAAGCAAGCGGCTCGCTGGGACCTGGGACAAATGCCGGGACTGGGACAGACGGAGCTGAAACAAGCGGCGAGCCAGGGCCCGGGACAAGCGGCTCGACTGTGAGTGGTGTGGTTCCCTCTTGTTCCACTCCCTTTTCCCCTTTTTCTTCCTTTTTACTGGTTTTCTGTCCCATTTTTTTCCCCCCCAAAATCTTATCTATTCATTCTATGCTCTTTTTTTTTTTTCCCCCTCACATTTTCTAACAACCTAAATATTACCTTCTTTCAACTACCCATGCAAAAAATCCTTTCTCTCACAAACCATTCGACATAATACACCTCCCTCTGAAAAATAAAGCTCAAAATAAACAATCTACATTACATATCTTCCACTCATTTCCATTTACTCACCTTTATCTCTCGCTCACTCTCACTCACATTCACACCCTCAGGCCTGTTCATTCATACTTCTACATTTCCCTTTATTTTATTGCACAGAGGAAGGAAAGGTTAGCAAACCTCTTAGACTTACACAAAGGGATTTCTGTTGCCAGAGAATCGTGAATCGTGTAAGCCCCCACCCTGACCCCTTCCACCTCCCCGAGGTTTGGCTATCCCTCTTCCCTAGAGATAGCCTCAGAGTCAGGGGTTCGGACCTCCGTACCTTGCCCGATCTGGACTCCCCACACCCCCTCCCCCAGGGGGAATGGGTTAGACGACTACTTTATGCAGCCGCGGTGCTAAAAGTTCCTACGATACTGTGCCATCCTTGCTTTGGGGGCAGCCTCTCTGGGCTTCAGTACCGCTAGGCCTCTGGGAAGTGCCCTGAGTTACTCAATCCTGGGTGCTCTCGAAGGTTAATATCTCAACCCAGCAGACTTTTTCACTCAAGTTTTTGCAGGGTTTTGCCTAAGCTCCCACCCTCGGGGGACTTGTTGGTGCAGGACCCACCCTCGCGTACACAACAAGTAAAGGTACCTTTTGTTTGCCTCTGGTTCCAATTAACCTTTGAGGCTGGCTGCAGTCACAACTTCCCCCTCACGCCCAGGGGAACAAGGCTAGTTTTGCGGGTTTTGCCTAAGCTCCCACCCACAGGGGACTTGTTGGTGCGGGACCCACCCTCGCGTACACAACAAGAAGGTACCTTTTCATTCACCTAATAGGTGTTACTGGCCAGTGTTGGTATTCTTGGATATCCCTCAAGCTAGCTGTGTTGTCCAAAGCAGAATTTTTAGGGGCCCCTCCCACACATCTTACCTTTTGAATTTTTTTCCTCCAATTAATTATGCCAAGAAAACCTTTTACCCCCCCAAGGGGTCCCACTCTTTCCCTGAGACCCAGTACTGGCCGCTTTTCTCGCGAAAAAGACGGAAACGCAGCATGGGAGACTACCGCTCTCACTTAGCAGGTCTGGGGTACCCAGCCTGCCTCTCATTCACACACATTCATCCCCCCTTATCCACCCCATCCCAACAAATACTTACCTATCCCTTGTCCTTGGGTCTTTGTTCTTCGTGTACACTTTGGTCTTAGGGGCTAATCACCGCGGTTTTAGGGAATTATTTCCCTTTTCTTTGCTTTATTGTCTCTTTTTGTCCATCGGATCGTAACATGCGGTCTGTGGTCACACCAGGGGAACAGAGCGAGGCTGCCTAATCAGGGCAGGACGCTCCTCTCACTCTTAATTCTCCTACAGCACCCACAGCGAGGTATTAATAACCATCCTCTGCTACCATTTGTAATAAATGCCAATCACTTGGTTTTTAAAATTTATAAAGGTTTAATAAAAATAAAATGGAAAAAATTAATACAAGTATAGTAATAAAGATTAAGCAATTAGAGTTAGGACAATTAAAGAGACAATAACAGCAAAAAGTTACAGCCCGGGCTGGGTACCTCTCTCTGGACAAAAGTGAGCCAGGAGAAGGACCCCGATAAAAAAGAATTCCCGCCTTAGGAGGGGTAACCTGTTGCATACACAAAGCACTTCATGAATATGCATATTTTTTATTTAAAACAAGAAATTAGTCCGGTACTCGTTGAGGAATTCCTGTTAATCCCAGGCGCCTTGAAGTCTAAGTTGAGTTTGGAGAAGTTCGGTTTTTTGTTGATAAAGAAAGCCATAAATTCCTCTCCTCTGGAAGATTTAGGGGTTTCTGTAATTGTTATCTCTGTGTGAAGAATTTCTTGATTATCTTCTCCTTCTCTTGAGCAAAAAGAATACCACACACACATATTTTCTATTTTAACTACTAAAGCTTAATTTCAATTACAGAACTACATTTACTATATTATTAAAATGTTACTACAGCATAACTTTCCAACCTAGCATAATACATATCGTAAATATCTGCGTAGAGCCATACATTCTGCATTTTTCACAATCCTTCCTCTTTCTTTTTATAATTACTTTGGCTCGAGCAATATTTACTGCTTTCTAGCCTTCATTTTTCGTTCATTTTCTTCATAAATCAATCTAGCCTCTTGAAAGGGGTCTTCTATATTATTTTGTTTCTTTAATACCATAATCTTTTGCACCGTTTTTGTTGTATCCAATTTTTTGATCCATGGTCACTAATTGCATGCCTTGAACTACACTGGTGATGAGTCGAATGAAACAGGGGATCGAACAAGGAAGGAATATTAGACCAGCTGTAGCGCATAACAGGAAGAAACCTAGCTTTTTCCACCATTCTATTCCCAACACATTATCCCACCAGCTAGTATTCAGCATTGGTATACAAATTGTCAAGTGAGATTGGTACAGGTTTAGGTGGTGGTGCCGGCTTAGCCTTTTTGTTTATCAATTGCTCTTTTACCAAATCCTGTGCTTTATTCCCAATAGCGTATGTGAAACAAATCCATTTCTCCCCTTTTGGGCATTCACTTCCTATCCTGTTACCACTTATTCCTAAATTCTCAGTAATCCAGTACTTTTGTCCACTGTGCATGCAGTTTCCTAATTTGGATGGGTTATAACAGTGACTGTTGACATGAGTGTGAGAGATAAAAAAGGAGCCGTGGTGTCTTTCTATATACAGCTTCTGGTAACACCTGTAGCATGACTTTGTCGAAATCCCAAAAGGGAAAAGACAGAAAATGAGTGACAGAAAAAGGAGAGGTCCAGTATGGCTTATACTCCCACCTCCCATGCCTATGGGGTTGCAACCCACAGCAGGTGTATGTGATCTTCTTGGTGGCGATTATAGAGGCCAATCTGGTCTTGCCCTCTCTTCTCTTGTCACTTTCTCTTAGGTAATTTCCAGGCAAATCGTTTTTGACACTCCTTTACGGTGGTCTCCCACTGTTCCTCAGCTATTTCCCATTCAACAGGCACTAATAATTCCCATCCACAAAACAAAGTTATTATTTCAGTTGCTTCGAGCTCTACTTGGATAAGGGATCTAGTTGGCACTCGACACTTCTGCAAAGAGGGCGTCGGTTGTGTGAACTACAATACCAATTATTCCCACAATTCAAACATTTACATTTAACCCAACTAACATGCCCAGTATTTGGGTGAATCAAACAGGGTATATTACGTGGCACTGATTGAGGTTGTAATTCGCCCTCCTCTTTGTGTAAATCACAGGCTAAGGCCAAAATACAGGAGTTTTCTGTCCAAAACAGTCCCGATCCTCCTGTCTGTGGTGGCAGTATTATTTCCCAAGGAGGGTACCGGAGGCACCTCAAAGTTTGTCCAGGCAGTATTTGAAACCACTGATGTAAGCTCGGTCTTACTCCCCAGTCAGGTGTGATCTTGTGTATTTTTCTTGGATCATTCGGGTCTTCCCAGTTCACTACCACCCATTCCCCATTTAAGAGTCAATTTTATATCACCCGGTTCAGATGTTATTGTCCACTCCTTAGGTTCTTTCACAGGTCCTTTGATTCTGCTGGCGTGGATCCACCCTTGTTCCCTGGTCCGCATCGCAGCCTCGGTCGTCAGCAATACCTGAAAAGGACCTTCCCATTGTGGAGTTAAAGATTGTTCTTTCCATGTTTTTACGAACACCCATTCTCCTGGGTGAATATTATGGATTTTAAAGTCTAAAGGTGTGGTTTGGGGGATTATTCCTTTTAACCTCCAATTTTTCAAGAGTTTTTGCAATGGTGTTAATATATCCTTTAACACTCTTTTCCCCTACCTCATAGGTAGCATTTTCATGTTGGGTGGTCAGAAAAGGTAATCCAAACATCATTTCATAAGGTGACACTCCCAGGTCTGACCTGGGTTTGGTTCGGATCCTTAGTAAGGCTAAAGGTAGGCATTGTACCCATGACATTCGGGTTTCAACTATTAATTTAGTTAAAGTTCTTTTTAGAGTCTGGTTCATCCTCTCTACTCGGCCGGAACTTTGTGGATGCCATGGGGTGTGTAATTCCCATTTTATCCCCAAGGTCTGAATTAATTGTTGTAACACTTTTGACATAAAATGTGTTCCTCTGATATCGTAAATATTTGCGTAGAGCCATATAATCTGCATTTTTCACATCTATAAAAGTTTTCTTAACCTATATGCATGATATTTGTCTGTTAATTGTGAAAGTCAATCATTGCATTACTCATCTATCACAAACTCTTCAGCAACACTGGTATGACAACACAACATTCGCATTAATAGAACTCTAAACTTTAGCAAAACATCTCTTACAAAAGTCAACATTACAAAACAAATAGTATTCACTCTAACAATTGCAAAAGCCAACACTGTAATATATTTATAACACTATTAAATAATAATTTCAGGAAAACTTTTGAGACTTCCCTTACCTCGGTGCGACAAGGGAAAGGTCCTGGCCATCCAGGAAAAGAGTCTACCAACACCAAAATATACTGGTACCCATTCTGCCTGGGCAATTCTGCAAAATCAATTTGACAATAATCACTTGGTGAATTCCCTGTTGTATTAGCCCTTGAGGTGGCCTTCTTCTTTTATTGGGATTCTTTTACCAACAAATCACACATTTTTCCATTACTGATCTATTAATTTCGGTCACTTTTGCGCTTACTATATTACTTTATAAGCTAATCACTATATTCTCTATTTCCCAATGTGTTTCTTGATGTTTTAGTTCCGTTATCTTATACATTAGTTGTGGAGGTGTTGGGGTTTTAGGAGTTCTCCTTTTGTTTTTTCCTCTTAAGGAATTTCCCCCCATACGTGTTGCTAGGAGACAATAACGACTGGATGCTTAAGAGAGACAAAAGAAGTTGTCAGCTCAGGGGAGGGGTGCTCTCTCTTTACCTGAGGTTTCCCGTGGAGGGAAGACATATCGATTTAGATGGGGATAAAGGGCTTGGGTGCAGCCCCTAGCCCACTTGTGCTCTCGGTATTCGGAGGGGAGAGAGGCTGTGGTTGATGTGGGGAGAATTCATCACCACTGCGGAGTTCTGTCTCCTGCTGTCTTCCTTCCACCGTGAGCTCTGCTCGCAAGAGCAGCAGTAGCACTGGGACTTTTTCACCATCTGCTCGGGTACCTCAGGAAAAAATTCATGGGATCCCGAGCTTGCCTTTACCTGCTCTGCTCGGAGCCGGGTCGACGCTGCCTTGCCCCCGCCGCTTCTTCGACACTGCTCTGAGCTTTTGCTACACTGTAGCTCTGCACCCCCTGCCTGCTGAGACGTCCCGCAGTTCCAGCTACAGCTGCGGAGCTTCTGATACATCTCGCCCACCACCCCGGGATTTTTGCTCATTCCTGCCATCCCAGCTTGCTGCTTCTGAAAGTCCCGTTGGGGCACCTGGATCGACTGCCCCAGGGGGTTTGTGAAGCAAGCTTTTCTTCCATCCCTTCCTGTCTCGGTCAAACTGCCATTACCACATGCTTCCCAAGCTCGGGAGCGTCCCCTGCAGCCGCGGGAGAATCAGCGCACCTGCCCTGCCCGCCGGGAGTCTTCAGCTCCCCTGCCGGCTGTGACCATCACTACACCAAAAAGGAAAGTGCCTGCGGCCGGGAAGGTTGTTACTGGGTTTCTGGTTCTTTTTCTTGTAACTGCCATAGTTGTAGCTTGTTTGCTTGCCTTGTTATACATACTAGTATACTGTTATGCCTATTCTCATATCTTTATGTGAAAGACCCTTAAGTTCAAAATAATAATAATTCAGAGGGAAGACGGTTACATTTTCCATTCCAAGGCAGGCTCCTGCCTTCCTTAGCAGGCACCTGTCTTTCAAACTGTGAAAAATGCATATTTTATGATTGGCTTTTCGCAAATATTAAATTGAATACTATATGTATTATGTTATATTGATTAGAAGTGCTGTATTAACATTTTAATAGTATGGTAAATGTAGTTTTGTAGTTAAAATAGAACCTATGTATGTGGGGTTTTTTTACTAGCTCAAGCAAGAGATGAGATAATCAATAAACTCTTCACACAGACATGGCAGTAATGGGGGCCCATAAAGAATTACTGCCTCCTTATCGGAAAAGACAAACATTCTTCCACCTTCTCTCCGTCTTTATGGAACCACCAGGATTAAGGGGAAGAAGTTGACAAAACCCAGAAAAGTTCTTAATTTGCAAGCAATTTATGCATCATGTATGAGATATATGAATATGCAACAGGCTATTGCTTTTAAAGGTTATTCCTTTGTTCACAAGGCATGCTTATCGGGCTTAAGTGCCCGAGAGCATCCGGACGTCCATAATTCATTGCTTTTTATTGTCTTGTAATTGTCCTAACTCTAAATTTTTATTACTCTGATTGTATTACTATTTTATAACTATTTTATTGTTATTAAAATTTTAAAATTGTAAAAACCAAGTGATTGGCGTTTTTCACAATTATGGTAGCAGAGGATGGTTTCTATCACCTCTCTGCCGGTGCCTTAGGAGAGTCAGAGTGAGGAAGACTCGTCCTGCCCTGATTAGGCAGCCTCACTCTGCTCCCCTGGTGTTACCGACACAGGTTGCAATCCGATGGACAAAAGGAGACAATAAAACAAAGAAAAGGGAAAGGATTCCCTAAAACTGCGGTAATTAGCCCCTAATGCTAAAGTGTACACGAAGAACAAAGACCCAAGGACAAAGGATAGGTAAGTATTTGTTGGGACGGGTGGATAAGGGGGGGATGAATGTGTGCGAATGAGAGGTGGGCTGGTTACCCCAGACCTGCTAAGCAAGAGCAGTAGTCTCCCATGCTGTGTTTCTGTCTTTTTCGCGAGAAAAGCGGCCAGTACAGAGACAAAGCAAGTGATAAAAAGAGTGAGAAAATCCCCCCGGGGAAAACTGGGACTGGGTCTCAGTGAAAGAGTGGGACCCCTTGGGGGGGGGAGGTAAAATAAAAGGTAAAAAGAGGGTTTTCTTGGCATAATCAATTGGAGAAAACTAAAAAGTAAAAAGAGGGGTTTTCCTGGCATAATTAATTGGCAAAAAAAAAAAAAAGGAAAAAAAATTAAAAGGTAAAATATAATGGGGGGGGGCCCTAAAAATTCTGCTTTGGACAACACAGCTACATTGAAGGATATCCAAGAATACCAGCACTGGCCAGTAACACCTATTAGGTGAATTAAAAGGTACCTTCTTGTTGTGTACGCGAGGGTGGGTCCCGCACCAACAAGTCCCCTGTGGGTGGGAGCTGAGGCAAAACCCTGCAAACCTAGCCTTGTTCCCCCGGGTGTGAGGGGGAAGCTGTGACTCACACCAAGTGTGAGTCGCATGCAGCCAGCCTCAAAGGTGAATTGGCACCAGAGGCAACCAAACTCAGGGCACTTCCCAGAGGCCTAGCGGTACTGAAGCCCAGAGAGGCTGCCCCCAAAGCAAGGATGGCTCAGTATCGTAGGAACTTTTAGCACCGCGGCTGCGCAAATTAGTCGTCTAACCCATTCCCCCTGGGGGAGGGGGTGTGGGGAGTCCAGATCGGGCAAGGTACGGAGGTCCGAACCCCTGACTCTGAGGCTATCTCTAGGGAAGAGGGATAGCCAAACCTCGGGGAGGTGGAAGGGGTCAGGGTGGGGGCTTACACGATTCACGATTCTCTGGCAACAGAAAACCCTTTGTGTAAGTCTAAGAGGTTTGCTAACCTTTCCTTCCTCTGTGCAATAAAATAAAGGGAAATGTAGAAGTATGAATGAACAGGCCTGAGGGTGTGAATGTGAGAGTGAGTGAGATAAAGGTGAGTAAATGGAAATGAGTGGAAGATATGTAATGTAGATTGTTTATTTTGAGCTTTACTTTATCTCCTTGGAGGGAGGTGTATTATGTCGAATGGTTTGTAAGAGAAAAGACTTTTTTTGGGTGGGTAGTTGAAAGAAGGTAGTATTCAGGTTGTTAGACAAAGTGGGAAACAAAGGCATGGAATGAATAGATAAGATTTTGGGGGGGAAAAATGGGACAGAAAAACTAGTAAAAAGGAAGAAAAAGGGGAAAAGGGAAGGGAACAAGAGGGAACCACATCACTCACAGCTGAGCCGCTTGTCCCAGGCCCTGGCTTGCCGCTTGATTCAGCTCCGCCTGTCCCTGTCCCGGCATTTGTTGCAGGTCCCAGCGAGGCGCTCGCTTTGGCTCCGCCTGCCCCAGTGCTGGTTCTTGTCCCAGGTCCTGTTTCACCGCCTGCCGCCTCTGTACCAGTCCCCGTCTCGCTGCTCGCGGCTGCCCAACCAGCCCCTGCCCCCATCCTGCCCGGCTGGTCCGTGGCCGCTCCGCCGGCCGCGCCTGGCAGGCTCCCGTCCATCCCGTCCATCCCATTCTGGACCGCTTCTCCCGCGGCTGTTTCCTCTGCCCCATCCCCAGCGACTTTGCCTGTTCCAGCTGCATTGGGCACTGCCGCTGCTGCTTTGCCTCTGCTGGGAACAGCTGACCCAGCCACCATTAACTACGCTCCCGGCTGGTATCCCCTGGAAATGCCCCTTTGTTTGGTGGTTCCGGCAAGAAACCCTGCCCATGCCCCCCTGAACTCCGTTCCCCTGGTAACCGCAGCTCCAGCTCAAAGAAACTCGGACCTGGAGGACGCCCCTTATAGGAACACGAGAAGTTCAGTTAGAAAACAACATTCTCCAGACTCTTCCTCACAACACGGGAGAAAGGCTTTAGAAAAAGACTGGGATCTATTTCCACTAAGAGAGGTCCCGATGGGAGGAGGTGGAACTGGGTTTGTAAATGCTCCTTTGACTTCTGAGGTCAGGAATTTAAAAAATGAAATCAAAGGGATTTTGAAGGATCCCATAAGCACTGCTGAACAATTAGACCAATTTTTAGGTTCAAGCATTTATACCTGGGAAGAAATGTGGTCGATAATAAAGATACTATTTTCTCCAGAAGAAAGGGACATTATCAGAATTGCAGGCATAAAAGCCTAGAATAAAGAAAATCCACAGGGGCCTCCCGGAGAGGAGAAAATGCCAACTGCACCTCCTGAGCGGGGCCAAAATAATGAGGAGGGGAGAAAACATATGAATGAGTATTGTAATTAAATAATCAAGAGAAAAAAAGGGGCATCATCTCAAGGGCAAAATGCTGAAGGGACTTTTGAGGCACAGCAAGGGAAAGGAGAGGGTCCAACTGAATGGTTGGACAGACTTGAGAGAAATATAAGGCAACGTTCCAGAATGGATCCTGAGACTGATGTGAGAAAAGCTTTGTAAAAGATTAACTTTGTGCTTGGCCAGATAATGGAAAAAATTGAAGATCAGCATGACAAATCATTAGATGATTTATTAAAGGAGGCTCAGAAAGTCTATGGCCAAAGCCAAACTAAAAGCAAGGATTGTGGCAGTCACCATGTGAGAAAACAATTGCAAGAAAAAAATCAAAAACACACAAGCGCTACTCCTAGGTATGACAGTAGTAGAGACAGGGGGACAGGAAAGAATAAAACCCCAATACAAACCAAGTCTCAGGAGCATTCCAGGAATGTCTGCTTTTACTGTAAGAGCAAAGGACATTATAGGAGAGATTGTCCTAAGAGAGCAACAGATCTGAACATCTTCTGAGAGATGAGTACAGAAGAAGTATAGGGATGTTAGAGGGTCTCTTTTTTTTAGGGGAAAAATACGATCCAGGGCCTGTGATCACTTTAAAAGTGAAAGTGGTTCCCCAAGGAAAAGAATTGGAATGTGTAGTAGTCACAGGGGCAAAACGAACCTGTCTGTTAAATATTCCAAAATATTATAGTGTGAGCAAAGATACTCTAAAAGTAACAGAAAAAAAAAAAAAAAAAAAGAGAAAGTTTTACAGTTCCTGTCATTAAAAACGTGGCAATAGAGGGAGACACTAAATTTTGGATAAGAGATGTTTTATTAGTCCTGGGGGTGGGTAGCAACTTATTGGGATGAAAATTACAAGTGAAATTAGGAATAAGGGTTATCTCAGAAGATGGGAAGACGACAGCTAGAGTTTTAAAAATTAAGCCAAGAAGATAAAGGAAAATGTCTTGGTTTGAAATGACAGGAGTCCGTGAAGGAAGGCTAGAGTCTCCCGTGAAATGGAAAAGGTAAACCCCCCTCCCTCCGAATTACCACAATTTCAAAATAAAAAGGCTCTCTGTCAAAGATATGGGAATGGGAATAACAGTTCTTTACTAGGAAAAAAAAGTAATTAGTACAAACAAAACTACTTATGGAGTCAGAAACCTGACACCCTGAGGAGTCAGGGTGCTGGTGATAGTCCAGTTAAGTGGTGGGGGCTCCTCCTAGAGCGGCAGATGAAATGCTGCTGAAGCAGTGGTCCTGTCGAAGGGTGTAGTTTTCTCTGAAGGTTTGGTGATAGAGTAGATGGGCCTAGTCTTCCTCTGGAAATCCAGCGGAGAAGTTGCTCCTTTGGGAATCCAGCAAAGAGGCTGAGTTCATGTCTCAAAAAATTATGATTTTATGCAGGTAGGGATGCTTGGGTCCTCCCTCTGGGTGGAGCATCTCACAATGGGATGATGCAACCCCATCAGTCAGCAGTGAGTCATTCAATGGCCCATTAACAGATGATATCTCCCCGGAGGGAGACATTGTTCTTGGAAGAGATAAGAAAACTGCCCACCTCCAACAGATGGAAAATAGAATATATGCTTATCTTACAAGCCAGGACATTATCCACCCCTTATTCTATTTCCATCTGCATCACAATGAAATCTTACACCCAGTTCTCACTTAAGACTAGGTTTCCCTGTGGTACACAATGGGTTTCCCCATCTTTCTGCATTACCCACCAAGTGTAACCAGGTCCTTGAGCTAAAACAATCCCACCGATGGGTTTGTCTTTGCCTGAGGTGGGATTAATCCAAGCAGTTTTTCCTAAAATACCTTTCATATGTACCACAGGGACATTATCTCCATCTACTGTGTGCAAGAGTTCTGACTGGGCAGGACCAGCCTGATTGATGGACCCTCGAGTGTTGACCATCCACGTTTGCTTTTGCCAGGTTCATTTCCCAGTTTCTGAATGTTCCCGCACCAAGCGCCTTCAGGGTAGTCTTAAGGAGTCCGTTGCACCGTTCAACTTTGCCGGCAGCTGCAGCATGGTAGGGAATATGATATATCCTTTCGATACTATGTTATCTGGCCCAGGTGTTGATAAGGCCGTTCTTGAAATGGGCGCCGTTGTCAGGCTCAATTCTCTCAGGTGTGCCATGTCTCCACAGGACTTGCTTTTCCAGGCCTAAGATGGTGTTCCGGGCAGTGGCATGAGGCACAGGGTAGGTCTCCAGCCATCCAGTGGTGGCTTCTACCATTGTGAGCACGTAGCGCTTGCCTTGGCGTGTCTGAGGCAGTGTGATGTAGTCAATCTGCCAGGCCTCCCCATACTTGTACTTGGACCGCCGTCCACTATACCATAGCGGCTTTACCCGCTTGGCCTGTTTGATGGCAGCACACGTCTCACAGTCATGGATAACCTGAGAAATACTGTCCATGGTTAGATCCACTCCTCAGTCTCGTGCCCACTTGTAGGTGTCATCTCTGCCCTCATGACCTGAGGCATCATGAGCCCATCGAGCCAGGAAAAACTTCCCATTATGGTGCCAATCTAAGTCTATCTTTGACCCCTCTATTCTTTCTGCCTGATCAACCTGCTTGTTGTTTCAGTGCTCCTCATTAGCCCGACTTTTGGGGACATGGGCATCTGCATGACGGACTTTCACCGTTAGTTTCTCCACCCGAGAGGCAATGTCTTTCCATATATCAGCAGCCCAGATTGGTTTTCCTCTACGCTGCCAGTTGGCTTTTCTCCAACTTCCCAGGCAGCCCCACAGAGCATTGGCTACCATCCATGAAACAGTATAAAGATAGAGCTTTGGCCACTTCTCCCTTTCAGCAAGGTCCAGGGCCAGCTGAACGGCCTTGAGTTCAGCGAGTTGGCTTGATCCACCTTCTCCTTCGGTAGCTTGTGCAACTTGTCGTGTGGGGCTCCATATGGCTGCTTTCCACTTCCGGTTCATCCCTACGATGCAACAGAAACCGTCAGTGAAAAGAGCGTAGCGTTTCCTCTGCTGGTAGTTGGTTATATGGTGGAGCTTCTTCAGCCCTTGTCACTTGTACCTGCTCCTTGTCATCAGTGAGACCAAAGTTTTCACCTTCCGGCCAGTTTGTAATTATCTCCAAAATCCCAGGGCGATTCAGGTTTCCAATACCGGCGCGCTGGGTGATGAGGGCAATCCATTTGCTCCATGTGGCGTCAGTGACATGGTGGGTAGTAGGAACCTTTCCTTTGAAAATCCACCCCAGCACCAGCAGTCGGGGTGCCAGGAGGAGTTGTGCTTCCGTGCCAATCACCTCCGAGGCGGCTTGTACTCCTTCGTAGGCAGCCAAGATTTCCTCCTCCGTTGGGGTGTAGTTGGCTTCGGACCCTCTGTAACTTCGGCTCCAGAATCCCAGTGGTCGGCTCCGAGTCTCACCAGGCACCTTCTGCCAAAGGCTCCAGGACAAACCATTGTTCCCGGCTGCAGAGTAGAGCACATTCTTGACCTCTGGTCCCATCCTGACTGGGCCAAGGGCTACAGCATGAGCGATCTCCTGCTTGATCTGGGTGAAGGCTTGTTGCTGCTTGGGGCCCCAGTGGAAATCGCTCTTCTTGTGGGTAACCAGGTAAAGAGGGCTCACAATCTGGCTATACTCGGGAATGTGTGTAGCAGTCAGAGGCCCTGCAAGGACTCCCTGGCGGTTACCCGCCTAAGACAAGAAATGCAGAGTCATGATGAGTGGACCAAAGTAACCCCTCTTCCGTCTTTGGACCCCTGTTATCTCTCTGTAAGGCTATAGGTTGTATTCTCTTCAACCCTGGCCATTGGACAATTTACAACACCCCAGTAGCCTACTTAAACCGCCATCTCTGCCCAGTTCAGTGGAAGAGCTGTCACTGGAACCCTTTGCAGGACCCTGATAATAAAGACACCGCTGTGGAACTTTACACAGGCTTCTCCTCTGTCAATCCCTGCATCTGCCGAGGCACCTTTGTGAGCACAGAGCTGGAATCACTAAGAGCTGAACTCACAGAGCTGAAATCACTCAATAGTGCTCACTTAGGTTGCTTGTGGCTGGGAGCTATCCCGAGGGACCCAGAAAGGTTGTGCCTCATCAGCACAGCGCTATCCGGGACACCTACTGCGGCAGCTTCCTGGGGGGCCAGACGGACCCCCGGGCCCCAGGCTGTGATAAATGTGCATTCTCCAAAAACCTATGGCATCTAGGAAAGCTTGTGTTTCCTTTTTGCTGGTTGGTGGAGACATCGCCGTGATCTTGTTGATGACAACAGTGGGAATCTGGCACTGTCCATCTTGCCATTTCACTCCCAGGAGCTGGATCTCTCGGGCAGGTCCCTTGACTTTGCTCTTCTTGATGGCGAAGCCAGCTTCTAGCAGTACCTGGATGATCCTCTCACCTTTCTCAAACACTTCTGTCGCTGTGCTCCCCCACACAATGATATCATCGATGTATTTCAGGTGTTCTGGAGCCTCACACTCTTCTAGTGCAGTCTGGATCAGTCCATGGCAGATGGTAGGACTGTGTTTCCACCCCTGGGGCAGTTGGTTCCAGGTGTACTGCACGTCCCTCCAGGTGAAAGCAAACTGAGGCCTGCATTCTGCTGCCAGAGGAATGGAGAAAAATGCATTAGCAATATCAATAGTGGCATACCACTTTGCTGCCTTGGACTCCAGCTCGTACTGGAGTTCCAGCATATCTGGTACAGCAGTGCTCAGCGGTGGAGTCACTTCATTTAAGCCACAATAGTCCACAGTCAATATCCATTCTCTGTCAGATTTGCGCACAGGCCAGATGGGGCTGTTGAAGGGTGAGTGGGTTTTGCTGACCACCCCTTGGCTCTCCAGCTCCCGAATCATTCTGTGGATGGGGATCACGGCATCTCGATCCGTCCGATACTGCCGGCGGTGCACTGTTGAGGTCGCAATTGGCACGCGTTGCTCTTCCACCCTTAGGAGTCCTACTGCAGACGGGTTTTCTGACAGTCCAGACAAGGTGTTTAATTTCTTAATGTCCTCTGTCTCTACAGCAGCTATTCCAAAAGCCCACCTGAGTCCCTTTGGGTCTTTGTAACAGCCGTTCCGGAGGAAGTCTATGCCCAGAATACACGGAGCATCTGGGCCAGTCACTATAGGATGTTTCTTCCACTCTTTCCCAGTCAAGCTCACCTCGGCTTCCACCAGGGTCAATTGCTGTGATCCCCCTGTCACACCAGCAATGGAAACAGGTTCCGCCCCCACATGTCCCAATGGCATCAGAGTACACTGCGCACCAGTATCAACTAAAGCATCATATTTTTGTGGTTCTGATGTGCCAGGCCATCGGATCCACACCGTCCAGAAGATCCGGTTTTCCCGTGCCTCTCCCTGGCTAGAGACAGGGCCCCTCTAACCCTGGTTATTATTCCTTTCCTGGACATACATACTAGAGGTTCCTTCAAGGGTATCTGACAGATCGTACCCGACAGCTTGGTCATGGGAGATTGAGGCGACCTTCACTTTAGTGGAACTCCCTCAGTTAGTGTTTCCCTCCTTGAGTTGATGCACCTGTGCTGCCTGGACAGAAGTGGGTTTCCCATCCCACCTTCCCATGTCTTCCCCATGGTCACGCAGGAAGAACCACAGATTAGCCCTTGGGGTGTACCCTCTCTCTCTAGCTGGGGAATTTTGGGCTCTGACTTTGGGGCCTGTGACTCGCCTGGGTGCTGCATTAACCTTCCTCATCTCCTCCCTCATCTCCTCTTTGAACTCCTTAATCACAGCTGAGATATGAGCCTGCATTAAGCCATTAATCATACTTTCATAATTCCTAAGTTTGTTGGCAACAGAACCCACTGTCTCTCGGTTAGTGTCAGCATCAATTGCTGCAATGAAAGTGGTGTACTGAGATGGCCCAAGATTTGCCAGACTCCACAGCATTTGCCCTGTGCACCTGACCTTGTCGGGGTCATCATCATGCTGTCCATCCCTCCCAAAGAGTACCTCGAATACTGCCACTTCCCTCAGCTGTTGGATCCCTTCCTCAAGGGTCTTCTATGATGGTGCTCCTGCATTCTCTCCCTGTGGACAAACCTCTCTCTGACATTCATTAAAAGCCGCTCCCAGAGAGAAAGGGACCCTGGCTCCCTTACAAAAATCTGATTAATACCTGAGTCCTGGGTCAAGGGTCCCAAGTTCCTTGCCTCACCACCGTCCAGCTGATATGAAAAGGGCAGGAGGTCGTTCTCCTTAAAAATGCCTTTATTAGAGTGATCAGCTCTGGTGGGGGCCCGACGGGTCACGCGCACGCTGCCGCTGCTTCCCAGAGTGGTACGGAGGAGGAGGAGCGCAGCTTTTTCTGCTTGACACGCAGTCAGAGCTGGGGATTCCGTCCTCACGGGAGCGGCAGGATTCCGAAGTTGGAGTTCTGGTCAGGGGTCCTCATACTAACATGTGTCTCTGTTGGTTAGAGCGAGACATTAGAGGGGTTCCCGCGGACATTAGGACTGATTGCTCACCCTTTGCGGTAGTTTGAGTCCTCCCATTCCGTTGTGGCTTGCTGTTTTAGGGGTTTTTAGTGCTGCATGCGGTGTATTTCTGCATTTGCATGTTGCTCCTGATGTCACCTCCCCCTCACGGTCCGGGCGCCATTTTCTAGGAAGCAGCAGGTGTGAAACCCGACCCGACAGAAAAAGGATTTATAACAAGAGATGAACCATAGGTAGTTAAGAGGGAATGAACGTGGGGTAATTAACAAGGGCTGAACATGAGGTAGTTAACTGGGGTGAACGATGGGTGATTAACAGCCATTTAGCGCTGGTCGATAAGTAAACACTCTGTAACTTCTGAGTAGTTTCCTATTCATAACACAGCTGCATGCCTGTACCCATAAGGTCCCAGACCTGGAGTAACCAGGTAGTATAAGTCTCACGCCCTCGTCGCACAATGTCTTTGTGCAGATTACGGAGACTTTCGTATGTCAGGGACTCGGTGATGATCGCAACCTCTGGCTCCCCTGTGGGTTGTGAGGTTCCTCCATTGCTATCCCTATCTGGGTGCTCTGCTTTCATCTTAGACCTCCTTGTTTCTACCGGGGCAACTGCTGCTGGCGGTACCTGCCTTTGTGGTTCAGCTGGAACCTGGACAGTTGTAACATCTGTGGGTTCCACAGCTGTTCTATTAGACTGTCCCTCTTCAAGGCAAAGGGAGGGTTTCTCACCAGCTGGGGAAATGCACTCGTTCAGCATCTCACCTATCACTTAACCAGAACCCTCACCCAATCTGGGTGGTTCATTTCTGAGGCGGGCTGTGGGGCAGGGTCAGGCTCTGGAGCAGCAGCATCTCTAGTCTCTGGGGAAGTGTCAGGCTCTGCAGCAGCATCCTTAGTCTCTGGTGTAGGTATCAGGGTAGTTATCCAGGTTAATCTTCCCTTATCTCTGAGTGCTAAATATAACAGGCTTAACAGGCATATCAGCAACACCACCCATTGTATGATATCATTAGCATTTAGAGTGGATCTCAACCCTTCGAAAATTGGTGGAGCAGACCCAAAAAGATAGTTAAAAGGTTGGGAGAAAATTTCCCCCGGTGTCATTTCCCCACAGTACGTACCATTATTAAAGTAACCCCAAAAATATACAGTTAGCGTGTTGTAGCTCTGAATCCATGTACCTGCCTTCCAGAGGAAGTTAAAGATCCATGAATTCCTCACCTTATTACTCATAAGCCAAACTGGATAACAGCCACAGTAGCCTTAGTTATAGGACCCATGTGTAGATAAGGGCCTGCAAATGGGAGAAATACAGCCACAACCGCGTGCCACCCAAACCAGGGCAAACTAGACCACATGGTGACACATAAAGATGTTTCTATATCAGCATAAACAAAAAAAAAATTAGATTACTTAACAACTGTTAATCCTTTTTCCTCTCAATGCCCTCAAGGCCCACATTGGGTGCCAAAATCTGTCTTGGTTTGAAAAGACAGGAGTCAGTGAAGGAAGAAGAGTCTCCCGTGAAATGGAAAAGGTAAAATCCCCTCCTGCCAAATTACCACAATTTCAAGAAAAAAATGCTCTCAGGCAAAGATATGGGAATGGGAATAACAGTTCTTTACTAGGGAAAAAAGCTAAATAATAATAATAAAAAAAATGTAATTAGTACAAACAAAACTACTTATGGAGTCAGAAACCTGACACCCTGAGGAGTCAGGGTGTTGGTGATAGTCCAGTTAAGTGGTGGCTGCTCCTCCTAGAGTGGCAGATGAAATGCTGCTGAAGTGGTGGTCTTGTAGAAGGGTGTAGTTTTCTCTGAAGGTCTGGTGATAGAGTAGATGGGCCTGGTCTTCCTCTGGGAATCCAGCGGAGAAGAAGCTGCTCCTTTGGGAATCCAGCAAAGAGGCTGAGTTCATGTCTCAAAAAATGCTGATTTTATGCAGGTAGGGATGCTTGGCTCCTCCCTCTGGGTGGAGCATCTCACAATGGGATGATGCAACCCCATCAGTCAGCAGTGAGTCATTCAATGGCCCATTAACAGATGATATCTCCCCGGAGGGAGACATTGTTCTTGGAAGAGATAAGAAAACTGCCCACCTCCAACAGATGGCAAACAGAATATATGCTTATCTTACAAGCCCGGACAGAAAAAAAAAAAAAAATTAACACTGAAGTTTGGGCAAGAGAAGGAAATTGCGGAGGATGCTTCATACTGAGCAAATGCCTTCATTGAGCCGTTGATTCAACTAATTTTTTCCCTTTACTGTGTACAAGTAGTTTAAATTATTTCTTCCAATTTGCAATGTGATTTTTCATCTTGAAATTTGTAACTTGCTGTACTCTAATATTGAAAGACTAGTTTACAGCTGTGACATAGCCAAACCTACTTTTAATTTATTTTGAGTCAATGCGAGGCTGTTCAATCAAGAGGTTCTCAGTGTGTAAAGTTAAACTAAAGGTAACACCAGCTGCTTGGCAGGTCAATGAGAAACATTTTTTCCTTCCAGCCAGTCCTTTTACATATACCCAAATGTGTTTTGCTTTCTTGGTTTTTGTTTTGTTTGTTTGTTAGTGTTTCTGGAAGTGCTGACTACTTGCAGTGCGCCTGGAACAGCAGCTGAAGTTGTGCATGCATAGCACTTCTGAAAAATAGGGCTCATTTTTTTGACCTCGAATTGAACATATATGAAAGGGAACCTACAAAGCAGGATAAAGAAAAGGTTTCAGTATCTTCTAATGTAAGCTGTTAATTTGTTTCTTTCAGCATCACTGTGGGTGTGTGACACACACACATAAAAAATGATGGTGGGGGGGATCTCTGCTTGTTGTAGTTTTATTTCTGGAATGAGTTAGACAGCTATGAAGAAGTTGTGGGTTCCTTGTGTGGTTTACCCAGGCCTGCAGGGAGGGCTTCGTTGTGATTCCCTCTGTGCTGCAGGTAGCCCTGCAGCGTGGCAGCAGTATATTGCCTCTAGTGAGTTTGCAGGCAGGGTGCTTCACCACTGCAGTGCTCAGGTGCTGTTTCCTATTGTGACATTAAAGCTTGAATTCAAGAGTGCCTCTTTCCATCCAATTATTGTTTGTACCACAGAAGCCTCTTTGGACAGTGTTTCCTAGCAGTCAAAGAGAAAGTATTGCAGAGACAAATTCCTTACTTTCTGCCCCCCCCCAGTGTATTCATATTTTGTCCATTCCCTCTTCAAATTATAGAATTGTAAACCTCATGCTCTGTGTCCTCAGATGCCCTTCCCAAATCAAACCTTGGCTTTGTTGCAAATTGCATTGCACTAACTAGCATTGTCTTACATTTTTTGGTGCAGGTAGGGTTACTTTGGAAGTAAGTTGTTGTTTACCTTGTTCCTACAACCTTTTTGAGCTTGTGAATAAAAAAATTTGTGATAGAAAAAGAAGTCTTTAGTTTTGGCACTGTGTCAGCTGTGAGTGGCTAGTAGCCTTGGTGGAGAGTGCCGTGAATTGCATGCTTGCAGAGCGCACATAACAAAAATAATTTAATTTGTAAAGAAGTTGAAAAAGGGGGAGGGGTGATTGGCAGACTTACCTCTCTGAGATGTTGGAATGTGGACTGATGTTAGAAGGTGGACTGATGTTGGAATGTGGATGTTAAAATGTGAAGAGAAAGAGAGTGAGAGAGAGAGAGAGGTGAAGGACAGAGTTAAATGCAAGGCTGTGAAAAAAAAAGGGAGAGAGGGACCACCACTAGAGATAAGATCAAGGCAGAGATAGCTGACTTTCACAAAGTGGTTTATTTTTTTAAGCAAGATTTCTTTTTTCTTTCTGCTTTTTTTTTTTTTTGTTGCTAAGAAGAGGAGGCTTTTGTTCTGAAGAATGAGTCTGTAAGACTAAAACAGTTAAATGTTGCCTAAAAAGTAAAAAGCAAGAGATGTGATACATCTCATGTTAAAATTGGCCTGGTCTTTTTTATTTAAGTAATTATAGCTCACAGGAAGAATTGGCCTCTGCAGCTATTAACACAGCTGGATACAAGAAGAAGAAGTGGCTTATCTTACAATCCAGGACAACTGTATTAACCTTTTTTAAGTAGTGTGGTAGACATAGTTTTAGGTTATAACATAATGTTAAAATAGAAACTATGCGATGTAAGATATTTTTTAACTAGCTCAAGAAAGGGATGAGATAATCAAGAAATTCTTCACACAGAGATAATGGCAACAAGACACCTAAATCTCCAAGAAAAGAGTTACTGCCTCCGTATCGGAAAAGACAAACATTCTCCCACCTTTTCTACGTCTTTAAGGGGCCACCAGGATTAAGGGGAAGAAGTCAGAAATAACCAGAGAACACCCTTTATTTGACAAGAATTTATGCATCATCTATGAGGTAAATGAATATGCAACAGGCTACTGCTTTTAATGGGTTAATCTTTTGTTAGCATGTGTGCTTTCGGGACTAAATTGCCCTAGGAAGGCACCCGGACTGTCCATATTTCTTTGGTTTTTATTGTCCTTTATTGTCCTAACTTTGATTGTCCAAATACTTATTACTCTATTTTTATAACCATTTTATTACTATTAAACTTTTAAAATTTTAAAATAAGTTACTGGCATTTTTCACAATTTTGTTACCGAAACCCTGAAATAACACCTTGCTGCCGGGGCCCCAGGGGATTCCGAGTGAGGGAGGTGCGACCTGTCCATTTGGCAACCTTGCTTTGCTTCTTCTGGGTGGCCGACAGACGCAGGTTGCAACCAGTGGACAAAAAGAAGCAGTAAAACAAAGAAAAGGGAAAAGATTCTCTAAAACCGCGGTAATTTGCCCCTATGACTAAAGTATACATGAAGACAGAGACCCAAGGACAAAGAATAGGTAAGTGTTTATTTGGACGGGGCGGATGAGGGGGGGGATGAATGTCTGTGAATGAGAGGCGGGCTGGTTATCCCAGACCTGCCAAGTGAGTGCTGCGTTTTCGTCTTTTCGCAAGAAAAGCGGCCAGTAAAGAGATGAAACGAGTGATAAAAAGAGTGAGAGAATCCCCCCCAGGGAAACGGGGACTGGGTCTCAGGGAAGGGATGGGACCCCTTGGAGAGAGGGAGCCGAGGGTTTTTCTGGCATAATCCACTGAGAAAGCAGAATAAAATAAAGCAACAAGTGTAGAAGAGGCCCCTAAAAATTCTGCTGGGTTGAGGGATGAGAATGCCCGAGAGCATCCAGGGTTGAGCAAAATTCTACTGGATTGAGGATAATGCCCAAGAGAATCTGGGGTTGGACAACACAACTGGATTGAGGGATATCCAAGAGTACCGGGGCTGGCCAGTATCATCTGAAATTGTAACAGGTGATTTGAAAGTAAAAGGGACCTTATTGTTGTCTTGTTGTGTGTGAGAGTGAGTCACACACAGAATCAGCCTCAGCTTCCCAGGCGGGTGAGGGCTGTGGCAGAAGGTGTATGTGACCCACAAACAAGCCATTGTTCCCTGGGGCAGGTGGGGGCTGTGGAAAAAGGTGTAGGTGACCTGCAAACAAACCATTGTTCCCCCAGGTGTGTGGAGGGGGCCGTGGTTAAAGAGTGTGAGTGACACGCAAATCAGCCTCACAGGTGAACTGGCACCAGAGGCAACCAGAGTCAGGGCCCTTCTCGGAGGCCCGGTGATACTGAAACCCGGAGGCAAATCCCAAGGCGAGGGGGGGCCACACGGACCTGCGATTCTCAGGCGACAGGGATCTGCTTTGTGGTCTGAGGGTGTGAAAGAATGTGTGAAAGTGAATGAGAAATAAAAGTGTGTGTAGTCAGAAGAAGGTGGTATTTAGGTTGCTAGAGAAAGTGAAAAACAGAGGCAGGGGACGAATAGATAAGATCTTGAAAAAAAAAAAGGGACAGAAATCCAGTAAGTTGGATACAGGAAAGAAAAAAAGGAGTAAAAACATACCAACGGAAATACCCCAAGATAGCCCTCTGGGAATTATATTAGCTGAGATAAAAACCCTTGTACAAGAAAAAAGGACAAGGTGAAGATGATACAATTCTGTATGGTAGAATGGACTGCTAAGGAAATAAGATCTGACCATGTTTATTGGCCTGGATACGGGTCTCTTGAAAATTGAATTTGTCAGGCTCTAAATGTATTTGTAAATTCAAAAGAACCGTTTAATCCAGAAGAAAGAGAATATGCCACATGCTGGACGGGAGATTTTAGGAGACTAAAAATCTTTAAAGTATCAGAAACCCCCGAGACAAAGCCAGAAAAGAAAAAGGGAAAGAAAAGGGCGAGGAACAAAAGGGGAAAAAAAGGAAAAAGAGTGGGATCCTTTGCAAGTATTGCCTCCCCCGCTCCTGCTCGCCCCCACACCGTTCGCGGCTGAGCTGAAGGTGCCAGTCCCTGTCCCAAGTCCCGGCTCGCCGCTCGCGGCAGCCCTGCCGGTCCCCACCCACACCTCAGCTCTGGCCCCGCTGGTGAGTTTGTGTGCCCCGGTCCCGTCTGCCTGGCCCGCGGCCACCCTGCCACCCGTGCCGGGGGTCCCTCCTACCGCGTGGTCTGGGACTAAAGCAATACGCGGAATAAACAGACTCCACAACCTTATGTAGTTATGAAGTGGGTATGTATTGTCAGCGCCCGGCACAAACAAGATAGCTCTCGTGAAAATTTGTGCCCCGAACCCGGGTCTGAGCCACATCTTTATTCACAAAGGTGTTCCATATACATTACATTGCACAACCTTTGCATGCATATTCAACTTCTGGCCCCGCCTGTCCTCGCTTCGCATGGTAATTAGATCCATGCCCTTCTGAGCATGCGTTGTTCACGGTGGTGGTCACACGGGGGTCTTTCGGTGGTCTCTGAGGCTGAAAGCCGTGGTCTTCTTCATGATTGAACTTTTGAACTTTTCTCCTTTGTGTGTGCGCTTTGGTCCCTTGGTGCTTATTTGAGTACGTCTGTCGATTTTGATCAGCTTGGAGACAGAGGAGCTCCTTTATCTAGGTTTCTTGCATTCCTCGGTCTTCTCCCGGTATTGTTCTTTATCGCAAGAAGCTTCAGACATTTGCATTTTCCTATGCCCTTTGTACCCTGGCAGAGGTTTCTAAAGTAAAAGGTTAAAATTCAACATACAATTCTACAAGCTAAAATTTAAATGCTTGATTTATATTGCTAACTTAAGCAAACCCCCAAAAAGCATAAACAGAGAATTGAGGAGAGCAGTCTGGGAGGATGGGACTTCATAACCTGAAGCTGTAATTGGACAATTAACCCCAATATGTAAATTGACCAAAACTTATAAAAGTGTGAAAATATGTGATCCGTTGTCCATCTTAGGTGTAGCCTCGGCCAGGCTCTTATAATGCTCAGGGTGTATCCTTTGAAGGCCTTTTTAATAAATACCTACTTTATTCCTTTAACACTGTCTAGCCTCTGTTCTAGGTAGCCTCTCAAGGCATCAATACCTTTTATCATGCACTGTATTTTTATCTACTAGTTCTTTTTGTGTTATCCTGTGTACTAAGTCTGTTTAAAGTCTTCTGTCTGTTAATCTTGTGTCTATTAAATAAATAATTCATTTTATAATGGACTAAATTGGCCATTATTAAGAACTTGTGAATGAGAGATATTTGGGGTACAGGCTGCCTGAAACAGAGCTACTGCCAGAAATCTGTGTCAAAGGCAGGACTTTCTAAGTTCTCACTCCATTCATAACATACCACTCTCAAGCATCTGGGTCATTCTTTACTTATACCTCACAGTGCTTCCGTGACCCCAAATGCTGTGCCAACACCCCTAGTGCCATGTGCATTCTTCCATGCACAAATAACTCAAATACTTTTGTTAAGTGTGGAAGTCCCAGTATAGGGGTGTGGATATTCTCAGTTCAGTCAGAGAGAAAAAGAGAGGGTTTTCTAACCAGGCGAGAGCCTGGGAGACAGTTGGGAAATAATGTAAATAATTCTCTATCTTGTTATTCACATTGTTTATAGATATGTTCTGCCACTGTGTGTCATTCACTGCACACCAATAGTGTGAGATGTTTTTACTCTAAGACCAATGCAATTAGTCTGCACGATGTTCCCTATAAATAGAGTGGTGCATTTGAAATAAATCAGAATTCATTCCCTTGCCTTTGACTTGGAGTAATTTTCGTTCCCGTCCTGCTCTACGGCGACATCTGGTGGACCCCGACTGTTACTGCAGCCTTGGCTGAGGACCCGAACCCCGGCGCCTTGTGGGGGTCGCTCTGCGGCCGCGGCTGCTTGCCAGGAGCCTGGAGGCTCTGGCCGGACACCTTTGCCCTCCTGAGAGAGGTAACGCTGAAACCGCGTGCCTTCTGGAAAAGGCTTGGTCCTGTCTGGACCTTGGGTCGGCTCTTAGAAGCCGAGGACTGAGCGGGACGGTTTTCCCTGAAGTAGTGTCTGTCTGTCTCTTGAAGTGGACGTCTGCTAAGGGAGGGTTTCCTAACAATGGGGAACCAGTCATCTACAGCTGAACGGGTGGTCTTGGCCGTTTGGCGGAGCTATGTCCCTCACATGGGGGTCCAGGTCTCTGATGATGAGCTTGTCACACTCTTGGGTTGGGCTCGGGACCATGGATTCCCTGCGGACCCTGAACGCACCTTTGATCGTAGAGTCTGGCACGACTTGGGCCGATGCCTCCTGAAGGAGAAGCGCAAAAGGGATGCTACAGCGTCGATGCTGTTCGTAATCTGGGGGTGCATCTACACGGCCTTGCGTGGCAAGACCCAGAGAGGCAGCGGTTCCGACCGGGACATTTCGGGATTCTGGACACAGACCGCGCTGCTGCCCGCGCTGCGGCCGGCCGGGCAGACACACCTCGCCTTGAGTGAGGTGCCGGTGATATCATCCGCCTTCGAGGCGGCAGCCGGGGTGCCTTTGCCGCAACTTCGGCACACCCGATGTTATAAACGCCAATCACTTGGTTTTTAAAATTTTACAAGTTTAATAATAATAAAATAGTTATAAAAATAGTAATACAATTAGAGTAATGAAAATTTAGAGTTAGGACAATTACAAGACAATAAAAAGCAAAGAATTATGGACGTCCGGATGCTCTCGGGCACTTAAGCCCAATAAGCATGCCTTGTGAACAAAGGAATAATCTTTAAAAGCAGTAGCCTGTTGCATATTCATACATCTCATACATGATGCATAAATTCCTTGCAAATTAAGAACTTTTCTGGTTTTTGTCAACTTCTTCCCCTTAATCCTGGTGGTTCCATAAAGACGGAGAGAAGGTGGAAGAATGTTTGTCTTTTCCGATAAGGAGGCAGTAATTCTTTGTGGGCCCCCATCATTGTCATCTCTGTGTGAAGAGTTTCTTCATTATCTCATCTCTTGCTTGAGTTAGTAAAAAAAAAAAACCCACATACATAGGTTCTATTTTAACTACAAAACTACATTTACCATACTATTAAAATGTTAATACAGCACTTCTAATCAATATAACATAATACATATAGTGTTCAATTTAATATTTGCGAAAAGCCAATCATAAAATATGCATTTTTCACACCCGACATTGCAAGGACTGCGCGGGGCGGCCCCGGACCGCCGGCTCCGCAGCCCACCCCTTTCCGGACTGCATCCGCGGGGTGGCCGGCGCCGCCCGCAGTCCACGGCGCAGCGGGGGCTGGAGCCCCCCCGACTCCTTCGCTGATGGAGCCTGCGCAGATGTACGGGTCCTGCCCTCTTGTACTGCTGGGACCGGCAATGGAGCCTCTGACCCATCCCCTGGCATGCCCCCCGCCGCACGCGGAGTCTTCGGCTTTGCCAACGGGAAAGGCGCAACTGCCTCCCGGTCCGCCTCCCTGCGCGCCGTGCGGACCGGCGGATTTGATATCCTTTGAGATACCAGCGTCAGTTGTACAGCAGCACATCCTGGGCGGGACCACCATGTCATTCTCCGTCCTGCCCTCTGTGGGACTGGCTTCCGCGCCGGGGGCGGGGTCTGCCCTCCCCGCCCCGCCTGCCATGGCGCCACTCCGGCCAGCAGCGGGGTTCGCCGCCCCGCCCGCCGCTCCGCCCACCGTTTCAGCGGCGGCAGCATCAGCCTTGCCTCTCGCTCCACCCTCCGTTACGCTCGGAGCGAGCCCACCGCCGCCGCCGCCGGGGCCGAGAGAAGCCGCCGCGCCGCCGCGGTCACCAGCGCCACTCCTGAGAGAGACGCCGCCGCCGCCGCGGCCCCCCACCCCGGGACCGACATCGCCGCCGCCGACGAACCGACCGCCGCCGCCGACCCCGGGACCGGCAGAGTTGTCGTAGCCGCCGCCGCGACCGCCAGCGCCGAGAGACGCCGCCAAAGCCGCGCTGCCCGCTCCGCTTGGGCTGGCGGCGTGCCACGGCGTGGGGGAGACTGCACCCCCCATGCCGCTCGCTGCGGGCGGGAAGCGCCCGCAGGGCGCCGCGACTCCCGCCGCCGCGCCGCCTGAAGCCGACTCATCAGCATCGACTCCTCTCTGTGATTCGCCGCCGGCAACGGCAGGCAGCCCTGTGCTGGACAACACATCCAGCCTGTTTGTTTCAGAGCCTGCATCCAGCCCATCACTCCCTCTGCTTCCCCCAGACTGCCCCGAGCTCTGTCCCACTGAGGCAGAGGCAGAGGCAGCGGGAGGGAGCACCGGCTTGGTCCGCAGCAGCGTCCCTGCTGCTGCTACCGTGGCTGGGAATGGGGATGGGGCCGCGATCCAGTCCATTGTATCGCGGGGCAGCGCAAACACACCGGGAGCGAAGAGCAGCCCCTTGTACTGGGCAGGCATGAATGGGGCAAAGGTCCCTAAAACCAGGGTGGAATTTTATATTCCCGGGAAAACCTCCCCTGCCCGCGCCCCGCGCGTCCTGCTCCTGTTTGCAGAGCGGGAGGAGCGGGGTCCCGAGAAGCTGTGGCTTGATCCATGGCCGAGTTGGGCGGGGGGAGGGCCAAAAGCCGGAGGAATTACCGGGATTCTCGCAGCCTGGTGGGGGCGTGCACCGAAATATAAGGTTGGAATGGGTCGCCCATTTGCGGGTGGCCATGGAGTGTCCCAGGGACCCCAGATTCAGGGGCCCCAAGTGATACCTATGAGAAGCTGGGGGGAGGGACCGAGCCGCGTGGATCTTGGCTCGGCAGAGAGCCTGGGTTCCCCGCCCCCCCGGCCAGGTTTGGGACGCTTGGCTTGGCCGCCTGGACCGGGTCCTCCGCCTCGCCGAGCACCGCAGGGTCCTAGAGCCCGCAGGTGCTGCTAGCTTTTTTGGGGGAAAAAAAGAAAAAAAGGCGGAAAGAGCTGTATTTTACTGGCAGCTCAAAGTACTGGAAAGCCATGACAGCCTCGGCCCAAGTGATTGAATTAAGGGCTGTGGCCATGGCATTTCAGAGATTTCATGGCATTTCAGAGATTTCTCAAGTGTTTCTGAATTTGGTCAATTTCTGAATTGGGTCAATTTCACTCAATTGCTTTGAAAGCTTTGAGGATGCAATTTGGACCTGATTTCAAATTTGTCACTGAAGTTGTTCATTGAGGACATGACTGCATGGGCCAAAAGACTTGCATGATTCTTCTATTAAGTGCACACACCTTGCAAAAGCAATTTGATGAATACCAACCAAGGCTTGACCTGCTGCACCTTATTGGCTGGGATAAATCCCAGAGGCCTAAAGGCTTTGCAGCTGTGGCAAACAGATGTTACTCATCCTGCCAGGTTCCAAATTTGGCTGATTTGGGTATGTGCACATGTTTATTAATACCTTCTTTTCTGTCATGTGGGCATCTGCTCACACTGGGAAATGGGTTTTGACAAGTTGGACTGCCAGTCCTTTGGCAGACTGACAATGAGTTGTTACTATCCTAGAGTTGGTAACTGATTTCTTGAAATTTATAATAAGAGTTTGGAATCTCTTTGACCGTTCTGAGCCAATATCCAAATTGAGGTTTTGATTGATTGGAGTTGATAAAACTCTGGAGCTGTGTTTGTTCTCTTTCCTGCAAGGGCCCTGCAGGAGGGCACAAACACCACCTTCTTCTTTTTTTTTTTCTTTTTTGTTAACAAAACAGAGGAAATGTGGATATTCTCAGTTCAGTCAGAGAGAAAAAGAGAGGGTTTTCTAGCCAGGCGAGAGCCTGGGAGACAGTTGGGAAAGAATGTAAATAATTCTCTAATCTATCTTGTTATTCACATTGTTTATAGATATGTTCTGCCACTGTGTGTCATTCACTGCACACCAGTAGTGTGAGATGCTTTTACTCTAAGACCAATGCAATTAGTCTGCACAATGTTCCCTATAAATAGAGTGGTGCATTTGAAATAAATCAGAATACATTCTCTTGCCTTTGACTTGGAGTCATTCTCGTTCCCATCCTGCTCTACAGCAACATAGGGGTTGGCATTAAGACTCTTTTTAGGGCTTAAGGGCCCTCTGACTCTCAGGAGTCCATACCACATATTATTTGGTGGAGGATCATACATGTGTTCTGCCAGTACGCCATAACTGGTAATCCAGAACCGCCACCATCCGGCTATACCTAAGAAGGCTTGTAGTCCTTGGCTCTGGAGCCTGGCAAATGGCTTCTTTTTTGTTGCTTCCCAAGCTTCATTTTCCCTGCAAGATCTCAAACCCAATATATATTACAGCTTTTTTGCCTATTTTCGACATTTTGTTTGACACCCTATATCCAGATTATCCCAAGAAATTTAACAGACTTACAGTAGCATCAAGGCACTTCCTTTCAGTCTTGGTTGCTGGCAGAATATCATCTTCACATTGTAGTAAAGTTCTATCCAGATTTTCTTTTTCCAACTTTTCAATTTCTTTTGCCAACTGATTGCCAAATATAGTGGGGCTATTTTTAAGCCCTGGGGTAGCACGGTCCATGTCAGCTGTGCCTTCTGCCCAGTGTTTGGATTCTTCCACTCAAAAGCAAACAATTTCTAACTGTCTGGGTCAAGATGAGTGTCTTCAGGGGTAGCTCATGGTGCTGGGAATATCCCATGGTAATTTGTGCCAGGAATTGTCACTGTTCCACTCCCCCCACCCCCCCCCCCCCCCACCCCCCATCCTTCCGGACCCCTGTGGCTTGGGGGATATGGTGATATGGTGAGAGGTGTAAGTTCGGCCTGGGATCCTGCAGGGGATGGGGCCGGGACTGCACCCTCTTCCAGTTTGGTGATTGAGGAGGGCTGTTGCATGGGTGACAGTGTATTTGGCCTAGGATACTGTTGCCCTGTGGTTTTCGGCACTGCGACCAAAACCTGCCTGAATGCTTCCCTGCCCCTCAGGAGCCTAGAGCCAACATGTGGAGTGCTGCCTGAGACCGGGACCATCCCCCACCAGACCCCTTCCTGCGGCATGGTGTCCACAGCTGCTCTTGTGTGTTAAGTGCCAGGATTTTGATATGCCACAGTCTTGGCACTGCAAGCCTACTTGCTCTTCCCTGCTTCCCTGCTGCTCAGGAGCTCAGAGCCAATGGGTGGAGTGCTGCCTGAGACCAGGACCATCGCCCACCAGAACCCTTACTCCAACATCATCACCTACCCTGCCTCACTGGTGCCCGCTAGTGCCCTCTGCTGGCCTCAAGCAAGTCACTCCAGCCATCACCCCCCTGCTGGTTGTGGTCATAACTGCACCAAAGGGGAAAGTGGTGCTTAACAGGTGGGGAAACCTGAAGAAGAGACTTTAATAGATTTGAAAATATGGATTAAAAATCGGGGGTTGGAACCTACCAAAGAGACTGCATTAGATATACATACTTGGATGCAAACTGGTAAATATATAACGGATGCAGCTTACAAAGGCGACAAAAATGCAGTTAAAATCCTAAGACCTTGGAAGCTTATATTGAACTTAATAATGCACATAAAAACCGAGATACGTGGTGAGGACTGGGTGCCAGGAGAAGCGACCGCGCTGTGCCCGGCGGTGCTGAATGGGCACCACGTGCAAGATTATGCAACAGCCCAGACATGCAGCAGAACCAGAAGGGACAGCCAAATCCCGGTGGGTAGCGAGAGCCCGCATGGTGCTGATATCTCGGTGTGCGCAGGCAGTGCCCCGGCTGGCAACGTAGACCCAGAAAGTGGCAAAAATCCAGCAAACGGAGGGAGCCCATGCATTCTGCGTGCTACAATGCCTGCTGGTGGCCAGGCAGGCGGCATTCTAGATTGCACAACTCAGCCACGTGACCCAATGTGGGGTGGAGCAGAGGCCAACACAGCCGTGGCACCCACTCCAGGCTGCTGTGCCGTGTCGGACCATGCTGTTGCTTCGGGCAGGCACCCTATGCCGCCCTGCTCCACAGGGACAGACCACACAGCGGCCGCTCCAAAAAGTTACGCAACGCTGCCCTATGCAACCATGTTAGGAGAGCATCCCGTGACACCCTCCACTACCACACGCGCGCCAGGAACACCTGCTCCTGAGACCGAGTGGTCCAGCTCCAAGCCCTGCGGCATGGCTGCGCCTCCATCAGGGGGCGTGCCTCCGCCTCTGACCCAGCCTCCCTGAGGCATGGCTGCACCTCCGTCAGGGGGGTGTACCTGCACCTCCAACCCAACCTCCCTGGGGTGTGGCTGTGCCCCCGACCCAGCCTCCAGGGGGCGCGGCTGCGCCTCTGACTCAGCCTCCGTGGGCGGGTCCAGGAAATGCACCACCAGGAGTTCCTGGCGACGTAATACCTGGAAGCAGCTTCCTTGTCCCGAGCACTCCACCCCTGCCGGAGTTGGAATTTTCCTTGGGCCATATACTGACAAGGGACACAAGGGATACCAGCAGAGAAAGCCAGAGCCATCTTCCCCCTGCGGAACACCATGATAACACTGCAGTTGCTTTGTTACCAACAGCCCTGCCCAATTCTGTGAGCATCTGGCAAAAGGTAAAGCTTGCAGCTATTGCGACTGGGGACTACAAGGGGGCAGAACTCATTGATGTACCCATGTCGGGGGGGCTGGGAGCCTGAGGATGGGACACTGGGCGTTTATCCAGTAATAAGAGGCAATGGAACGACTTCTGACAAGTATACTCCTTTTCAATGGCCAGTTCTCTCCGAACTGCATCAGCTTGTGGCCAAGCACAGTTTAGGTTCTACTGCTGTTGCTAATATGCTATGATTCCTAACCACCGAAGAAGTAACTCCCTTTGATATAAAGCAACTGGCAAAATTAATGTTTACAACAGTTCAATATATAGTGTTCGAATCTGCATGGGAAAGCAGTGCTAAAAACCAGGAGTTTAAAAATCTAAAGGATCTGTGAGAGGACCCACATTATGAGGCAGGGGTCCCTCAGCTTCTAGGTCTACAGCCAGCAGGAGATCCAAGACTCCAGGCCAGGCTACATCCATTAATACTAGCACAGGTGAAGGAATTGGGACTGCAGGCACTGTTTAAAGTAACTAACATGGCAAACTCGACCCAAACATATTCCAAAATAGGAGAAGCAGTTGAAGAACCATATCTACAGTTTATAGAGAGATTACAAGATGCTATGGAAAAACAAATTGTTAATGTTGAGGTCAGAAATCATCTAATTTTACAATTAGCAAAGGACAATGCCAATGAGGACTGCCAAAAGGTTATAGAACTGCTACCTAATGAAAATCCATCACTTAATGAATTGATAAATGCCTGTGCTAAGGTTGGATCTAATTCTCATAACATGACCACCTTAGCAGGGTCCATAGCAGCTGCTATAAAGGTAACACCTCATTGCTACAAATGTGGACAACAAGGCCACCTGAAGGTAAACTGTCCCCAAAAGTCCTTTCTACAGGGGACATTTCAAGGACAGAAGGGAGCAAATGAAACCTGCAACTGATGTGGCAGGACCGGACATGTGAGCAAGGTATGCAGGTCCAATTTTCATGCTAATGGTTAATCTCTCAAGAACCAGGGAAGCAGGAAACTGAGCACAAAAGGGAAATGCGTGACAACACAAGTAATTTCCCACCCCCCAGTACAAACCTGTGTGACCAACTCACAGCAAGGACAAGAGGATCAGCTGGCATGGATGTTTCCACCTCAATCCCAATAACCATAAACTCCTCAAAGGTACATAAGGTCCCTCTCGAGGTGCAGGGGTCTATTGAGAAAGGATTGAGTGCACTGTTAATTGGAAGGTCCAGTGGCACAATTCAAGGTATCATTGTGCACCCTGGTGTTGTTGACACAGATTTTACTGGACAAATACATGCAATGGTTTCCACCCCTACTCCATCCGTGACTATCTCTGAATAAACCAGAATTGCTCAACTTATCCATCCCTTTTAAGTCTTCTGTCCCCAAAACAGATTCTAGGGAGCAAGGAGACCAAGGCTTCGGAGCAACAGGACAGCCCCAGGTGAACTGGACTGAGGTTGTAGGAGATCAAAGATCTAACATGGTTTGTAGTGTTACGATGCCTAAAGCAAAGCCTTCACAGATAAAGGTCAGTGGAATGATTGACACAGGGGCAGATGTCACTATCATCTTTACCAACATATGGCCTTCATCATGGCATACTACACCTGCGGGATCTGCTGTTGCTGGCCTTGGAGGCACCACACAGAGCTGCTTGAGCAGCAATCCTGTGATGATCAATAATCCTGAGGGCCAAACAGTTACAATCCGGCCTTACATCACTGCTGCACCACTTAACCTGTGGGGGAGGGATGTTTTGTCTGCATGGGGAGTCTGGATGGGGACAGATTTTTAACAGGGCCCACTGTATTAGAGGACGTAAAGTATCCCACATTAGCTCTAAAATGTCTCAGTGTGGGTACCACAGTGGCCCCTCGAGAAAGAGAAGTTACACGCCCTTAAGTCTTTGGTACCGGAACAACTGGTTCAAGGACACATAGAGCCATCTATGAGCACTTGGAACACCCTGGTATTTTGTTATAAAAAAGAAATCTGGTAAGTGGAGGTTACTCCATGACCTGAGAAAAATTAACTCTGTGATGGAGAGTATGGGCACATTGCAGCCTGGTATGCCTTCTCCTACAATGATACCTGCCTCCTGGGACATCCTGATTGTGGACCTGAAAGATTGTTTTTTCACTATTCCATTGCACCCAGACAATACCCCAAAGTTTGCTTTTACAGTACCTTCCATTAATAACGTGGCACCAGTTGAGTGTTATCAATGGAGAGTCCTTCCCCAAGGCATGAAAAAAGTCTGACAATCTGTCAATGGTACATTGCACAGGCACTCCCATCAGTGAGAGAACAATTTCCAGGGGCATACTGTTATCATTACATGGATGACATTTTGATAGTAACCCAAACAAAAAAGGAACTCTCACAGATTCGGCCAAGCCTGTTGCAAGCATTAAAAACATTTGGGCTGCAAGTAACACCAGAAGAGGTACAGCAGCAGCCACCTTGGAAGTACCTTGGACTCAAAATTATGGGTCAAACTATACAGCCACAAGCAATCCAACTCTCAACCAAAATCCAAACGCTAAAGGATGCACAAAACTTTTGGGTACCATCAACTGGGTCAGACCTTACTTAGGATTGACCAACTCACAATTATCACTTTTATTTGATCTCTTAAAAGGTGATCCTGAGTTAACTTCCCCCAGAAAATTAACCCCAGAGGCAAAAGCTGCTCTTGAAATAGTAGAGCAAGCTATCACAAACAGACAAGTCTACCAGATATGCCCAGAGGTGTGTATCACTGTATTTATTCTCATTGTTAATTTTCATCCTACTGGTACTATTGGACAGTGGAATACACAGTGGCCTGACCCTTTGCCCATTCTAGAGTGCATGTTTTACCTCACCAACCAAGAAAGACGGCACCCACAGTGTTTGAGCTAATTGCACAATTAATTATCAAATGTCGTCACAGGTGTTTACAATTGAATGCTAGAGATCCTTCACAAATTATTATACTTGTGACACAAGAGCAGTTTGAATGGTGTTTTGCTAATTGCAAAGCCTTTCAAAGTGCTTTGCAAAATTTTTCTGGACAAATCGCCTTCTATTTACCAAGCCATAGACTGCTGAAGTTAAGTGGGGAAATTGCACTATCTCTAAAACCTCTAAATAGCCAAACACCCTTAAAAGGTGTTACAGTGTTTACTGACGGCTCTGGGAAAACAGGAAAGACCATTGTAACATGGAACGAGGAAGGTGAGTGGCAAACGTTAGAGGGATATGAGAGTGGATCAATTAGTAGAGCTACGGGGTGTAGCTATGGCATTCCGTTTTCCCCACATTCCTCTAAATGTTGTGACTGATTCTGCTTATGTTGCTGATATCACACACACATTAGATAGTGCATCGCTAAAGGAAATTGACAATATAAAACTATTTAACTTACTAAAAACTCTGTGCCGTACCATCCAAGACAGAATTTGCCTGTTAATACTTTTCCCTGCAGCCCTCTGGAGTTACAAGGCTAGCCCAGATCTGAGAGAGCTTTGGGGGAAAATATTATAGGGTTAAGGCAAAAGATTCCAGAAGAGGCTCTTACCCCTGATATTGTCCAAGACATTTATTCCATAGGAGGAAGAGGGAAAGAGGGGGAAAGAGCGTGGGCAAGAGAGTGGGCAAGAGAGAGAAAAAGGGAAAGAGAGGAAAGGGAAAGAGGCCGAACAATGGAGGAGCAGGGCATTATCTAGAGTCCTGTCCAGGAAGGGACAATTGGCTCCCAGCCAATTGGGTCCAGAAAGGAAGGAAGGGTTAAACTAACATGGTTACAGCTACAGGGGTCTCTGGGGAGGAGAAACCATTCCCCAGAGCGATGCAACACTTGCCCCTATTACATATTACACATAAGAAGTCATACAAATTTACCAGGTTTCATCACAGAGGTCAATGTTCGAGCAGATAAGCTAGCTGGCCCTGCCTGGACAGCACTGCAGCCAGATATGCTGGCACAAGCAAAGGGCATCACATGATTTCTTCCACCAAGGTGTTTGGGCCTTACAACAGCAATTCCAGCTGTCAAACACAAAGGCTCGTAATATTGTTAGCACCTGTGCTGACTGCCAAGGCCACACTGCACCACTGCAGATGGGGGTAAACCCTTGTGGGCTGCGTGCTTTGCAAGTCTGGCAAACTGATGTCACTCACATCCCTGAATTCAGATGTCTAAAATATGTATATTTATCCATTGATACTTTTTTATCAGTGTCACAATCTGCTCGGAGGAGCGGGGTGTCGTGATGGTTCGTTTACCAATCCCAAAAGTGCAAAAGGCAAACAGCAGGGGACCATCAGTTTAATCACAACAAATGCACCTTTATTAACGGCCTACAGCAAATGCGATAGAAGGATCAGAAAAGGAGATAAAAGATAGAAAAAAGGGGGGGGGAGGGGTAAGTATAGCTACCAACGCAGTCAAAATCTTCGCTGTTCCGGACAATGGTGATCCGTCTTGTCGCATCGGGGAGAATCTCAAAGTCCCCGTTATCTCAGGGGTCTTTTATAGTCCTTCGTCGAAGAGGGGGAACAGGCAAAAGACAATGAAAGTCTATTGAAATCGTTGAGGGGGAACAGGTACAATGAAGAAATAAGTCCATTGAAGCCACCAAGGGGAAACAGGTCATGTTATCAGCAGTAAGCGAGAGCCATTGTCTTCTTGGTCCAGTGACTACATCTGGGCAAACATCTTGCATTGATCAGGCCAGCCCTCCTCCCTGTGGTAGGGGTCTCAGTCTCAGTCCTTGGGAGAGGGCTTCAATCTCCATCTGTCACGGTGGTCTTGAGGCAGATGAGGGGTCTTAAGTGGGAGATCACCAGAGTTACCCCAGAAAGGTCATTTGGTCAAGAGGTGGGAAAATTCGTGGGTTGAGCAGGTATCGTGAAGCAGGTGTAAACACGTAGAACAAGTCGCTCTTTGCCAGGTCCTTGCCAGGCCCTGCTCGAAGCAGTGGTCTATGATGGTACAGCAAATACACCTGCAAAAATAATAATCCACCTCTCCAAGCCGGAACTCCAATCAGGGTCTCCAGGATATCAGTCTCTGCCATTGTGGCAAACGTGAGGCAAAAATGAGGGGAACTTGAGACCATCTCTTACAATCAGAAATATGGATTACAGTACACACAGGAGAAAAAGGTCGGGATGCCATCACACATTGGCTCTCTGCCTTTGATGCTTTAGGTATCCCCCGTACCATCAAAACAGGCAATGGTCCTGATTACATTTCACAGAAAACAATACATTTCCTACAGCTCTGAGGTATGTCATACCACACTGGTATTCCCAAATTAGCAACAGGACAAGCCATTGTGGAAAGAGCACATGGCACTTTAAAATGCAAACTTGAAAAACAAAAGGGTGAATCCCCACAGATCAGGGTAGCTAAAGCTAACTATACACTAAATCATTTGAGAGTATTAGAAAAGTCCTAGAAGCCAGTCATTTTAAATCACTTTCTATCACTACAATAATCCGGCGATGATCAGTCGCCCAAACCCGAGGTAATGGTGCAAGACCTTATCACCAATAGGTGGGGCGGCCCGTGGAATCTCATTACCGGGCGACGGGGATATGCGTGTGTTTCAGTGGACACCAGAATGCATTGGGTACCTGCCAGATGTGCCTGTCCTGCCCTATGTCCTGCCTGGAACCACAAGCAGCATCCCCCTGATAGCTCCTCAGTGGACATGGTGGAGCTGTGTGTGGAACAGTGATTGAAACAACTTGTTTACCTACCTCATGCAAATCTGGGACACTTGAAATGACAGTTCATATAAGGACTTTATTTGTTTAAAAAATGTTTTTTCTGTTTACAAATTGTTTGCCTGGTAGTTGGGTTTTTTCCAACAGTTCTAAGGGTTAAATGGTTTCTTGTTTTTAGAGTTAAGTTGTAACTTGAAACTATTAGTTAACCAGTGGCATGTTAGCCTGAAGGATTGTGATCTTGCCTAACAGCTCCTGGAAGTGAGTGCTGCAACTCCAGTGGTACATGGAACACATCGCTAGCTGGGGAATCTAGGTTTGTCAAATTAAGTACAAGGCCTCATTCAAATTAGACTCATGCTGTCTGTGTCATCCTTCCTGCAAAAGGCCCTTGCAGGTAAGATAACAGAGAACATTTTGCATTTTTTAATAAAAAGGAAAAGGGGAATTGTTTCAGCTGGTCTGTGGCTGTGATTTATTAAAGAAATATGGATATTGATCTAGTACCGATATCCAACTGTGACAGACAAAAACTCTCTAACAGTTTAAAGTTAGAAAGTGTATGTTTATTACGACGCCGGGCAGCGTGCGGGATAGCTCCCAAATACACACTGCACCTTTCAAATGATTACAGAGTCCTTTTATCCATACAAGTATTGAATACCCAAAATACAAATACATATTCATAATTTTGGTACATCCCATTCCTCGTTTCGTATGCTAATCATTTCAAAAGCTATTAAGCATGCGTAGTTTGTTCCTTGAAATGGGTTGGTGGTCCCTTTCATGGGGAGGGGTCCCAAAATGAGGAAGTAAATGAAGTCTTCCTCATTCTGACCTTTCTACCTTTTCAATGCAAATATGACAAATGAACCTTGGTAGAACTCCCATTCCCTGTCTTCAATTGGTTTATTCCCTGTCTTCAATTGGCTTCAGAACAGAGGAGGCCCACAATTGTCTTATGTTCCTAAAAGCTATTTGTCAGTTTCTATATTCTTCATTGTGGCAAGCACATTTCTCTCTCTCTCAGGATTTTTATAAAGGTGCACAGAGAGAAGTGAAAGAGAAAACAATTTCTATTTCTGCTCCTTGTTTTTCTCTTGTGGAATGTGTTTGGAGATTGTTTACCTAGAGCGAATGCCTGGTTGGATCACAGTGGATTGTTTGGGCCTGATGGCCAATCGGATCCACCTGTGTCTGGACTCTGGAGAACAGGGTCACGAGTTGTGGAGGGAGTTAGATATGATAGTTAGAGAGAGTAGCATGTAGTTTTTAGCATCCTCTTTTATATAGTATATTAATGTATCATAGCATAATTATAATAAAGAAATCATTCAGCCTTCTGAAATAAGTCAGACATCATCATTCTTCCCATTGGGTTCGCCGACATCTACAACAAGTGGTGACCCCGAACGTTGAATGAAGAACCAGGACCTGGATCGGTCCACAATCGTGATTTTACACGGGAAAGGAGGTGAACCCTCTTGAAAAGGCATGTCCGACATCCCTGCGAGGGATAGGGGAAGTAAGACGCCGTGGGAACCCTCTCTATAGGACCAGGTGCAGCCCCGAGCAGTTGCCGTAACCGGACGCCTCTGCCTGCCTTTGAAAAGGTACTGCTTTTTGATTATAATACTGCCCTGACCTGGGGTGGACTTTAACTTTGGGAAGAAATGTCTGAAGATATAGACACTGGTCTGTATTGTGTACATGGCCGTATATTTGCCGTCTGGAGAGATTTGGCTAAGGTCTATGGAATTTATATCCCTGAGGATGATTTCTTGGAGTTTCTTGAATATGCAGACACTCGTGTTTTTTTCGGGGATCTGGGTTTTTCCCTGAATCCAGAAGCTTGGAGATCCCTGTATTTCCTCATCAGGCAAAGCGTCATGCGAGATCTCCGAGCGATTCGATACATGACAGTTTATTTCGAGCTTCTTCAGATAGTCCAGAAATGGACCCCTTTTTCGATAGTCCAGTCTTTGCTGCAGGTGCCCCCCCGCGAAAGGAGGGGGGCAGAGCCTTTGTCCGTGGCTCAGAAGTTTTCTTCTGCTTCTGCGCAGAGGGAGGTTTTTTCATCGCCTCCTCCACCTCCTGTTCCTGCAGCGTGTGAGCCCCCCCTCCTCCCCTCGGAGGGGGCGGGCCCGCTCCCGACCCCGGCGGACGCGGAGACACCGCCTCCCTCGCCGGTCCGCCCGCCCGCAGCCGTGCCTCCTCCTCCTCCTCCTGCCCATTCGGAGCTGGGAGACACACCCGCCGCTGAGAGTCAGCCTGAAGCCACTTCGGCAGGGGCGGAGACACCGCCCGCGCCGGCTCCCGCGCCGGCCCCGCTCGCCGCGCCCGCCCCTGCCTCGGAGTCGGCGGCCGCGCCTCCGGCACCGCCCGTCATCGCTCCCGCGGCGGCGGCCGCGCTCCCCGCACCAGCAGCCGGTCCTCCCGCGCTGGAAGCCAGCCCCCCGGCGCCGCAGCCGGCGATTGAGCCATCGGCAGCCGAGGCCGAGGACCTCCCCGCGTCAGCTCCGCCGCCGACATCAGCTCTGACGCCCGCGCCGGCCCCGGCTGCCCCGTCGCCTCCCGCGGCTTTCGCCGGGTCCCCAGGCGCTGCCACCAGCAACAGCAGCGAGCAGCAGCAGCCTGGGGCCGCGCTGGAGCGGACCCCGCCGCCTCCAATCAGCCCGGGGTCCCCTCCCGGCCTGTTCCCTGGTGCTGGCGCTCCTCGGCAGCTCCTTGCAGCTGCCGCGAAAGTGGAAGTTATGAAGTTTAGTGCCTTTCTGGGGAACAGAGTTTTTCTTGGTCCAATTCTTGCTTGGGTCGGGGATTCCCGCGGGAGCTCGAGGCCCCTCGTCCCTCCCGCTCCCGTTTCAGGGGCGGGGGGGATGAGTTCTGGGAATGCTGCCGCTGGTCTTGTGCCCGGAGAGCGTGGGGGTGCTGCTGCCAGGGGTCAGGGAGCTGCGTGCCGGCCCAGCCGTGCCGCAAGTCCTGAGAATCAACATTTCTCTGGGGAAAGCACCTTCTCTGCTGAGCCCTGGGGCAGTTCTTGTGTCATGCTCTCGTTTGAGGTGCGGGATGAACAAAATGCTGGAGGAATTGCCGTGATGCTGGCCGCGTGGTGGGGGCGGGCTGTGAAGATGAAGATCCCGCCTCGCCGGCCGGGCTGGGGCCGATTGGTCCAGCCCCCCGGCCGGAGGGCCCCGCGCCCCCCACGGCCGGGTTTGGGATCTTGGCTCCGCCCGCATGGACCGGGGCCGCCAGCTGCGCAGGGTCTTAAAGCCTGCTACTTGCTGGGCATTCTGATCCCAAGAGTTCGGGGAAAAAAAAAAAAAAATCATTGCAGTTAGATTTAAGATTAATTAAATAGAGGTGGTTGACAAGAGAACAAGAAACAAGTGGTCGATTTAAGAGTTTTGGCCATGGCATTTCAGAGATTTTTCAGGTTTTTTTTCTTTTTTATTTGGTGATAGGTTTTTGTACAAGAAAGGTATGTTTGCATGGTTGATGATCAGCCCAGAGTTGGTTTTATCGGTTGTTGAAGTCTCTGGGATGACATTCGGTGTTTTGGTGTTTGATAATTATATGATGTCGCATTTGGTTTTTCTTTATGGGTTTTTTAATGGTTATTTGGACTTTCTTCAGTTGTTTTGTTTCAGGATTCAGCAGTTCTCTGTTTCAGCAATGAGAAGGACTTTTGAGGATGTCAAGATAAACGTTTCCAGACAATGGACACCTTCTCCTGAGAATCAGCTGTTTGGACTTTGAACTTTGAGCATTCTTTTCCTTGTTGTTTGGGTTTTTGTATTGTAAGCTTTGTTTTGAAGATTTGATAGATGGTTTGCAGGTAAAGGATCTCTGAACATTCCACATCAGTATGTGATTTGGCTTTTGATTGATAGCTAGCAAATTGATAAGGGGGCCTCTTGAGATGTGTTTGCTCTCTTTTGCAGGGTTCTCCAGAAGACTTGCAGATGCAGTTTATTTTTAATTTTTTTTTAAATTTATACTAAAACGGTGATATGTGGCAAGCACATTTCTCTCTCTCTCAGGATTTTTATAAAGGTGCACAGAGAGAAGTGAAAGAGAAAACAATTTCTATTTCTGCTCCTTGTTTTTCTCTTGTGGAATGTGTTTGGAGATTGTTTACCTAGAGCGAATGCCTGGTTGGATCACAGTGGATTGTTTGGGCCTGATGGCCAATCGGATCCACCTGTGTCTGGACTCTGGAGAACAGGGTCACGAGTTGTGGAGGGAGTTAGATATGATAGAGAGAGTAGCATGTAGTTTTTAGTATCCTCTTTTATATAGTATATTAATGTATCATAGCATAATTATAATAAAGAAATCATTCAGCCTTCTGAAATAAGTCAGACATCATCATTCTTCCCATTGGGTTCGCCGACATCTACAACACTTCATTATAAACCCAGCTAAGTAAACATTATGTTGACAAGCAATCAATTATTAGTTAACTACTAACTCTTAATCAAAGCCTACTCATTTATTTTAATTAACTCTAGTAAGGCTTATCTCTAACTAAAATCTTAGCTCCTCTAAAATCTCTAAATCCCTTAAAGTTTATGTTTCATTCCCTACTTCTTCTTTGGAATGAGTAAATTCTTTTACTCAATATATAGATTCCTCTTCATCTGCCCAAGACATGTGTTTACTGTCTTTCAAGACTAAACCATTTGCTTTTGATAGCAAAGATAGGGCCGTCATTCGTCTTACCATCTTCCAATTCCAAACAAGTATCACAATAGTCAAAATCAAGCTTATGCTAACTAAAATAAGCAACCCAATGATAGGATGAATTAAAGTATTAACTATGCCGGTTGCTGTTGGTGACTATTTAAAAAGCACATCCCACTAATGATGAGACAAGTGTTCCTCAAATTGTTTAAAAACTCTTTTGATGGTTTCTGTGTCATGGTGTATAGCGATTAAAGTCTTTTTCTCTGCTTCTCTAATCTAATCCCTTTAAAAATTTCTCTTGGTTCTTGATGTTTTAACAACTGAGCAACCAAAGTCAAAATCATTCCTATGGGCACAGGCACTATTTCTTGTACAGTAACTAAATTGGCTTTTATATACTGGTGTGATACTACAGGTGCCCAATAGGAGAAGTCACATCCCTCAATTTTGACAAAGTTACAGACACATAAATTAAACTGAGTCTCATTCATGCTTAGATTGTTTATCATTACGGTAGGGCATGCTGTCCTGAGACAGACACAATCTTGTCCTATATATACAAGCAAAGCTGTTTGATTGCCTGAATGTGTTTCGAAGTGGAAAATGCTTTAGTCCATATCTAGACATGTGTCTTTATTACTTTCTAATGTCCCCTCACATATGTACCCCAGTTGTTTCTTCATGGAACAGGGCTCTAAGTTGATGGTTTTCCACTTTCTTCTAATTTCTCGTGCTCATGTTCTGTGTTCAGAAGGATACAACACTGTCCCTTCATGGAAGTAATGGGTGAATTAAGCTCACTGATGCATTATGTATTGTTAAAACAAAGGCTGTTACTTTACTAGTCATAGGGTTATAAGTAAAATTGACTAAAGTCAACCAAGCTTGCTGTTCTTTTTCTATATTGGATGCACTATCCCAAACAATTTTAAGGAGTTCAGCAGGGAATATTCCCTCTCCGCCTTCCCTGATAACTGCAGTGGCTACTGACTGCATCCATAGTTGTGCTTGAGTACACCCAAGAGTTAGTGAAGTGTTTCCACTGGCTGTGCCTAATGCATTAATTATTACTTCATGGTCTTGCTCTTCGGTATTCTCCCACTCTGGTAATATTTTGGATAACTTCCAATGGTTGTCACCTAGTGCTAGTAGGGAGGATTGTAAAGGTTGCTGTAATTTAACCAAGTCACTCCCCACTGTGGTTAGTTTATTCATCAATACTTCTGAATCTATAGTGTTCAGCACTCTCAGTCCAGTCCCTAGCAGCCCAGTGAGATCCCTTTTACTCCTAAAGTTAGAAGGCATTAATTTTTGAAGCCAAGTGGTCCAGTTCATGAAAGGATTTCTGAGAAATGGGGCACACTCTGGCCGAATGTCCAAAGCATTTACTTGTATTCCCATTTCTACTCGCTTCAGAGACCATTCTGGATTGACCAGCAGTCTCTGGATTCCTGTTTTCTTAATAGCATACAGCCCAATTCTAGTAATCATAGGAACTATAGGCTGCTCTTCTACTTCTGGGATAATTGGTCTTTGGGTAGTAAAAACTTTCTTTTGTGTTGGTGGGGTAGTTCTAGTCCTGTTCTTATGATAATCAATAAACACTTGAGTGATATTAAAGTCAAGATTATACCCTCTTATTGCACATCCCTCTAGTTTTAGTCTAAACTCAGGACATTTACTCAAACATTTGTTACAGCATTCAGGGCTAATCTGAATGAGTTTCATGGGCGGATGATAAGCCTCATGGAACCCATCTTGCACAAATGCATAGCTACATCCCCAAACATTTCTCCCTTCCCACAAATGTGCATTTGTGACCTTTAGAATCTCGTTTAGGGCCTTACGAGAGTGGGGATCGTAGGCCCTCCCTTGGCACCAGTATATTCCAGTTACGTTGTACCTGAGTGGTATTGTATTGGCTCCTGTTACAACTATGGCAGTGGCTATAATAGTTGCGACCTTCTCCATTATGTCCATAATTTCTATAGGTTCATTTATTTGCTGTTCCGGGTGAGCTTCAGCCTCAGTTTGTTGTCACCTGGTGTCACTTTCCAGACTCCCTCAGGGGCTTTCTTCACTCAGGAGTGATGGATCCAGGCCTTCTGTTCTTTGATCTTGATTGCAGTAAAGGTAGTGAGGAGCACCTGGAAAGGTCCTTCCCACTGCGGTTCCAGGTTTTTTTCTGCAAAAGACTTAACATATACATAATCCCCAGGTTGTACATTATGTACTGGTCTATCTAATTTTCTGTTTTGAGCTCCAGCCACATATTTTTCAACTTCCCTCAGTTGTTTATTCAGGACTACCATATACTTATGTAGGGTTTCCTCCCCTACTTGTATCGGTGTGGTTCCTTCTTGAACCGCATATGGTCTCCCATATAATATTTCAAAGGAGCTCAATTGTTCTTTTGTCTTTGGTTTTGTCCGAATTCACAATAATGCTAATGGGAGAGCCTGGGGCCAAGGTAGGTTTGCCTCTTGTCCCAACCTCACAATTTGTTGTTTAATCAAATGATTCATCTTCTCCACTTGGCCACTCGATTGAGGATGATATGGGGTATGTAGCTCCCAGTCTATCCCCAGGTGGTGGCTAATTTGTTGCACAATTTTGGAAATAAAATGCGGCCCTCTATCTGAGGATATGGTGTCTGGAACTCCAAACCTCAGTATTATTTCTTGCAACAGTGCTTTGGTTACTTCTCGTGCTTTAGCTGTCCTAGTAGGAAAAGCTTCTGGCCAACCTGAAAAGGTATCAGTCAATACCAGGAGGTAACGATATCCCCCCTTCCTGGGTAATTCTGTGAAATCGATTTGCCACTGCTGCCCAGGTCCGCAACCTTTCCAAATTTGTCCAACTTTAGGCTTTGGGATGTTTTTAGGATTAGTTCGGAGGCAAAGGCTACACTGACAAGTTACTTGTATTACTGTGCCCTGTAGTTTCCTAGCTATAATTTTTCCTTTCAGATGGTTATACAGGGCATCTTCTCCCTAATGTGTTTTTTTCATGTTCTTTTTGCACTAATGACCACAACAAATAGGAAGGCACTACAAGTCTCCCTTCCTCTGTTACAGCCCATCCTTCTTGATTATAATTTGCTTTTTCTGCCCTAATAAGTTTCTTATCCTTTTTATTGCACACTGGCTTACCTTCAATAGAAATCTTTCCATCTGGGATCAATGTTGCCTCCACTGCTTCCTCAAATACCTCACCTTTGGTTGCGTCTTTTGCCTCTCTGTCTGCCAGCATGTTCCCTTCTTCCAATTCAGAGCTCACTTTTTGGTGTGCCTCAATGTGCATGACGGCTACCTTCTCAGGTAGTTGTACTGCATCTAGTAGTCTTAGTATCTCTTGTGCATGTTTAATATTCTTCCCTTGCGAATTCAATAGTCCTCTCTCTCTCCAAATGGCTCCATGTGCATGAACCACCCCAAATGCATACCTTGAGTCCATGTAGAGGTTAATCTCTTTTCCTTTTGCCAGCTCTAAGGCTCGAGTTAAGGCGATTATTTCAGCCTTCTGTGCAGAGGTGTTTGCTGATAAGGGTCCAGACTCTATTACTTCTCTGCTTGTGGTAACCACATATCTAGCGTGCCTTTTTCCACTGATGACATAGCTGCTTCTATCAGTAAACCAAGTTTCAGCACCTTCGAGTGGGATGTCCTTCAGATCCGGGTGGCTGGAGTAGGTGGCTTCAATGGTCTCCAGACAGTCATGGATCACTGGTTTTCCCATACTCCCGCTGAGAAAGGAAGCTGGATTCACAGTGTTAGTTACTACAATTTCAACATCATCTTGTTCTACTAGTATAGCTTGGTACTTCAGAAACCTCTGTGGAGAGAGCCAATGTCCCCCTTTTGCCTCAAGGACTGTAGACACTGTGTGGGATACTAGCACAGTCATCTTCTGTCCCAGGGTGAATTTGCGCGCTTCCTGGATGTTCACTGCCACTGCTGCAACGGCTCTGAGACACCCTGGCCATCCTTTAGCTGCTGTATCCATCTGTTTGGAGAGATAAGCCACTGCTCTCCGATACGGGCCTAAGTTCTGTGCTAATATTCTTAAGGCAATCCCTTGCTTTTCGTGGGAGAACAGGAAAAATGGTTTACTCACGTCTGGAAGTCCTAAAGCTGGAGCTGACATGAGGGCCTTCTTTAGTTGGTCGAAGGCTTGGTTTGCTTCTTTTGTCCACTGGAGATGGCTGCTCCCTTCCGTGATCAGGGCATATAAAGGCTTAACAAGTAACCCATAGTTATAAATCCATAGCCTGCACCACCCTGTCATGCCTAAAAAGGTTCTCAGTTCTTTCACTGTCTGAGGTCTCGGGGACTGGTATATTGCCTCTTTGCGATCCTGGACCAAGGTCCTTTCTCCAGCACTCACTTCATAACCCAGGTAAATGACTGTTTGCCTCACCATCTGGGCTTTCTTCTGGGATACTCGATACCCCTGCAGGCCCAAAAAGTTTAGGAAGCTTACCATCCAGTCCACGCATGTTTCCTGGGTCTGGGTGGCTATCAGGAGGTCATCTACGTGCTGGAGCAACTGCCCTTCTCCTGGTGGAGGTTCCCAAGACTCTAAGTCCTTGGCAAGCTGCTCCACAAATATAGTGGGGGAGTTCTTGTATCCCTGTGGTAATACAAATACACACCATGTGAGCTGGTTCCTCCGTCCAGTTTTGGGGCTCTCCCATTCAAATGCAAAAATTTTCTGGCTGGCTTCGTGGAGAGGGAGGCAAAAGAAAGCATCCTTCAAATCTAAAATGGTAAACCAGATTAGTTCAGGTGTTAAACAAGTTAACAAGGTATAAGGGTTAGCAACTACTGGATACAAGTCTTCAGTTACTCTGTTAACAGCCCTTAAATCTTGTACTAACCTGTATGATCCATCAGGCTTCTTTACTGGCAAAATGGGAATATTAAAATCAGATTGATACTCTTTTAACAGTCCTATTTGCAAAAAGTTTTCTATAATTGGGCTAATCCCTTCTCTGTCTTCTTTCTTCAGGGGGTATTGTTTAACCCTCACTGGTCATTCCCCTTCCTTGAGCTTGATTTGTATAGGTAATGCATTCTTTGCTCTCCCTGGTATATTAGAAGCCCATACCCCAGGGAATACTTGATCCATTATTTTCTTGAAGTTTTTCTCTTCTTCACTTACAGTTTCAATTTCCTTGGTTATTAACATTAGGCTTAACAACTCCACGTATTGTTGGTCCTTTACCTCCAAGCTAATTTCTCCATTTCAAAATATTATTTTTGCATCCAACTGCTCTAGCAGATCCCTGCCCAAAAGTGCAGATGAAGCGTTAGGCATATATAAAAATCAGTGAATTCCCTATTGCTTTCCCAATTTATACTTTAATGGTTTGCAAAAATATGCTCTTTCAGATTGACCAGTAGCCCCCTTTACCATAACATAATCATTTGTTAGAGGTATTAGGGCCTTATTCAACACTGAAAATGTTGCCCCTGTGTCCACTAAAAATTCCACTTCCTTTTCTTTATTCCCCAGTTTAACCAGAGGGTCCCCTAGGGTAGGGACCTCTGGTCCTCTTCAGTCCTCTTTCACATGAGCAACCACCCTTTCTCCCCCCCGATCACTTTTTTTTCTGTTCATCACCCCTTCTTCGTTCTAAGCACTGGTTTTTCCAGTGTCCAAATTTCTTGCAAAATGCACATTGATCTTTTCCCAGTCGGGGTGGTCCTTGTCTTGGCGGGTCTTGCTCACGTTTCTCCTTTCCTTCTTCCTTTACTACTGCTACTAATTTTTTCATCCCTTGTTTATATCCTTCCTCCCGATTACTAAAGACTCTCCATGCTTCATCTAATAGAGTCTCCAAGTCTCAGCTATTTGGGCCCCGGATCTTCTGAAGTTTCCACCTGATATCCCCTGTGGATTGTCCTAAAAATAAATTTATTAGTTGTTATATTCCTTCATCTGATCCAGGGTCCAGGGTGGTATATCACCGCATCACGTCCCGCAGGTGATCTAAAAATTCAGAAGGTGTTTGAGAGGGACCTTGTTTAACAGCATATAAGGCTGACCAATTTATGGTTTTAGGAATTGCTCGTTCTAGTCCTTTCACTATAAAGTCTTGATATCTCTTAAGCTGTGCTAATTCATTGGGTTCATTGGGATCCCACATCGGATCCTGAAGAGGAAATACATTTTTGATATCCTTTTGTGCTGGTACGCAAGCATCTTCAGCTAAGTCTTTGGCTACCTTCAAAACCAACTGCTTCTCTGTTTCTGTTAAGGCATCAAGTAGTAACTGCATGTCTGCCCAATCAGGTAAATGTTGCTTAACCATAAACTTAAACCTTTTGGCAACCCCTATCGGGTCATTCTGATAACCCTTAGCAGTCTTTTCCCAAGCCTCCAAATCCACTGAGAAAAAGGGGACCTTAATTATCCTTGGTTCCCCGTCAGAGGTTATAGCCTGCCTTAAGGGTGCTTGTATGACTCTTTTAGTTTGCTTTTTAGTTGTTTGTGGGGGTGGGTTCATTCTGGTTTGCCTTCTGGTCCTTGACGCTATCGGACCTTGTGGGGAAGGCTCGGGGCTTGGCTCAGATTCATCCCATTCACTATCACTACTAGGCAATGGTGGATAAAGCCTAGAGGGTTCCCTTGATTTAGGAGTTGGTGGGGAAACCCCTACCTCAATTACTGTTTTTCCCAGGGCAGATGAACCAGAAGATAAGTTAGGGGAGGCTGAAGTTGGTGAGGGTTCTGATTTTACTTGTTTTCTTACCCTCTCCTCTACCCTCTCCTCTACCCTCCCTTCTCTCCTGGTTTCTAGGGGGTGGTAAAAGTGCCCCTACTGTCTCTTGTTCTAAGATCTCTATTGGATACACTTTACTTGGGTGCGAGCATCTTTGATTTATTGAACATGTGCTACAACACCGTTTGAGCTTTTCCCTGTTAGCTTTATTATCTTTTTCAAGAGCCAGTACCAGTGGATCAGATGGTGGCCTAATCCCACAATCCCTTTGCTACTCAGGGTGATTTTGAAGACTGAAAAACATATCAGCATAAGTCACCCCTTGCCACTTCTGTTCACGCCTAAGGAAAAGCATTAACTGTAATAGAGTCTCATAGTCTAGTGTACCATTTGCTCGCCATTTTACTCCCCTATAAGTCTAGAGAGTGGCCACCACTGTGTAGAAAATTTGACAAGTTCCCTTTTAGTTTCACTACCACCGTAGCCCACCAGCTCTTTCTAGTGTGTTAAGATACACCCTAAAGGGCTTCCTCTGGGAATCTCTTTGTTCTCATATGTCCCCATGTTTAGGATTTTCCTTTTCAAAACGCCTTTTGATCTTATCCCAGTTCTTAAGCTTCACCTGGTATTCCTCTGGTACAAAAATATACTGGCCACACTCAACTCTAAGAATTTCCACTGGTTTCTTCAAGGTACCTGAAACCCCGTTTTCTAACAACTCAAATATTTTACTGCTACCAGGGACCTCTTGACCAGTTGCCAACAAAATTCGTATAACTTTCTGTGTAGCCTCTTGTTTCTTTGTACGACAGAGAGCACAAATTCCAGTCTTAGGTATTAGCCACCTATACCCTTTTCGGACCCATGAGTCCTGACAGACTGCACACCGAAACACAATCTACGGATTACAGCTGCAATCTTTCTTTGGGCAAGGGAATACCTCTGAACCGGGCTCTAGGTTCCTGTGCCTCTTGGTCCTGGTCATATAGCTATGCTAGCAAACAAAAGGGATAAAGCAACTTGTGTAGAAGAATTTCTGAGGGAAAGAGGTCACGATCTGTATGTTCATGATTTATATGTTTAGAGTGAAGGTTGAGCTACCCCAGCCTAGGCCTCAGATATGGGCCTCGGTGAGGCCTTGAAGCCTATGGTGCAGTTAAGAATAAGTTTGTGGCGCAGTCAGAAATTATGTTAAGGTATAACACAGTGTACTGAGCTATCCAGGTGTGAATTAGTATAGGTCTGCAGTGTGAAATTTTAGTCACCTTAAGACAGGAACAAACAATGTTTGCTTGCCAATGAGAGTGTGCTCATGATTGTAAACTGTCTGGAAGTGTATAAAAACTACTGTCTGTAAACAATAAAGGGAGAACGTATGATTAGCCACATTGGTTCGGATCTGCGTTTGTTCCTGTCCAGCTCACCTCTTTATTATTGGTCCCTGCTTTAGGTCTGGGTTCAGGTTTGAGAGTAATCCTCACCAGTTTGACCACCTTTGATCATCACGGATCTCAGTTGCCCGTACCAACAATGTTACAGCATTCTCTGCCTCCTCTGGGATTTCTTCCACCTCGTTTGATTCCTGTAATATAAAAATCTTTGCCTCTTTGGCTTTTGATTCAGGTATTTGAATTTGTATTTCCCCATCCAGGAAAATTATTTGAGCATCCAATTTTCCCCAACAAGGGGATTGGGCATTCAGGCATATATAATCATTGATGTGTCCCCGAATGTCTTCCTAATTTAAATGGTAATGGTTGTAAAAACAGGCCTGTTCTCTTTCCTCCCTGTCACACCCACAACGCTTACAGGTTCCAAGCTAAATTTTCTTCTGCACATATTCAAGACAGAATAAGTTGCTCCTGTATCAAATTAAAAAAATTACCTTTTAATTCCCCAGCAATAATGTAACCAGGGGCTCAGCTGAGGATGATTCCCCCAGTCCCCTTAAGGGGAATTCTTCATCTTCACTTAAAGTTTGATGGTTTGAAGAGCTGGGTTTAGGTTTCCTGTCTGCTTTTCCTCAGCCTGGGGACACTTCCTTTTCCAGTGTCCCCTTTCTTTATAAATTGCCAATGTAAACTTCAGCCACCAAGTATTATAATACTCAGCCAATTGTTTCTGAGTGAGGACGTCCTCCCACAATTTTCCCCAATGCATTAATATGCATCCTAGGGGGGATTTTTTCAGAATCCCCCCTTTCACTAGATGAGGCACTCCCCATTTACCATGCAGTATTCCAAACCAATTACAATTTAGGAGCTCCTAGAAGGGACTCTAACCCTGTTCCCACCTTAAGTATCTTTAAACCCAACTCAGTAAAGCTTTTGTGGCATCTTATGGGCAGGTTAACACCTTTAAATTAAAGAATGCCTTTATCTTACCAGTGGTCTTGCTCCAATTTCCTTCAGTCTGGGAATTGCAGGTTCTCTCCAAGAATCCCTCAGTGTTGTCTGGAGGTCCCACAATCCCTCAGATCCAGTGAAATTCAGGAGTGGGTCCTGTGGGGAAAATCACACTATGAAAAGCCAGGGTTCATAAAGGAGACACATGAATCCTGTAACTTTATTCAAATAAAGGGAGAGAGTCCTCTGGGGCATACACCTTGTTTCTCTCTTGAGGTTTCAGAGGATATAGCCTCCTTTTATCCTAAACTCCTGTCCGCATGTTGCCCTCTTCTTTCCCTCTTGGTTGAGGTACTGTAAAAGTCCTCATTTCCCAGCCCCCACAGACAAAGAAGAAGTCTAAATGCTTAGGGTTGGCTTCTCAAGGTTGTTTATTTTCTCTTATCTATAACATTCTTTCTCTGACCTGCTGAGCTCTGTCTAGCAAGTCAGCCATGGCATTCTGTCTGCCCTCTAGGGCGGTGTTTACATTTTATACTAAAAACGACATGTACTATGTTTACAATAATGTGCCAATATCTATCATTTATGTTAGACAGTGTGTGTCTACCTTAAACCAATAGAAAAGTGTCACCATCACACCAAGATATGGAGGACAAGAAGAAGGAGATGAAGGTCAGGACACGCCCAAATCCCTCCATCTTGTCCCCTTGAACCCCATTCTAAAAAGCCCCAAAATTCTACTTTTTCACCCTGCGTTAATTCAACTACCACACTACTCAAACCCTTGTGGCTTGTAATTCCTCATACAAAGTTGGCAGTTTTTTCCATGGGCTAAAATCTAAGCTACAGGTGTTTTTGACTTCATGTCAAGGTCTCCAAGCCCCCTGCCAGGGTCTCGACACAGCCAGGGCAGCCAGAGGGATATCCTGGATTCCCACAAGGTACTAGGAAGATACAGCTTTCCTGAACCGCCTACCTCATATTCCCCCCTTGAACCTATCATTTTCCCCTGTAGATGTAACCGACTGGTCAGAGAGAGGAAAGCTAGATAAACTTTCCCATGAGTTGGTCTGGGAGGCTTTAGGGAGCTGGAGACAAATAATGATAATCAGATGGGAACAATCCACAGGTGGTGTTTTGTAACAAACTGTTTTCCTCATAAAGAGGGTGTCTTCTTAATTAACCAATCATTTGAAATGTATTGATTAAATGACCAATCAGGTCTACCTGTAGCGAACTAAGGTATAAAAAAGGAAGAGGATCAAATAAAGGAGGCTTTTACGATTTGCCTTCTAATACAACTCTGTGTCATCTCTAACTCAACAGTGACATTCCCCCAAAGTTCAGAAGCTCAAACTATGTGAGTTCTGCACTAGACTTTACACAGACCCATTTGTCTATTACCCTGAAATTCGGGAGATCAAACTGTAATCAAACTGTCTGGTTCTGTAACAAACTTGCAGCTTGAGCTTGGTAGAGACATTAAGACCCATTACAAAGGCGTAAACACCCATCTCTCCTAAAGACCCTCACCCATCCAGTTGTTTGTAAAGACATTAGCACCCATCTTTCCTATCAGTCCCACCTGGGTTGCCAAAATTGTTACTAAAAATTGGTAAAAATAAAAACTCCTTAACACTAATGTAGCATTAAGAAGCAGGCATTCATTATTCAGCCAGATGCACAAGGGGATATCTCCTCTAAAATACTGTACATACTGAGTACCGAAAAAGCTCATGATTATATACTGTTTTACATACATTTTCATTGATTTTCCTGGAATAGGCATACATGTGATAATCATTTCCCCAAAATTATTAACATATGTTCCCTCCCCTTTACGCATGTGTTCTGTCCTGAGGGTCTCTTTGGTGGTCCCTGGTAGTCGGTGACCCGAAAGTCATACCTGACTGCCTGGTGAACTGGTAAGAGTTGGCACAGCTTGGCTGGCTGCTTTCCAGTTCTTCCTACAGAATAAGCATTGTGTGGTTCCATAGGCCAATGGCTTTTGAAGAATAAGCATTGCATTAACTCACCAGATGCAAATGATTTTTCATCTGGCAACAGTCCCAGGGGAGGTACCTGGGCATTCCCACCTGAACCTGAGTGAATATAAACCCAAGAGATTTTGTGTTCTGTGGGTTTTCCCAGGGATTTTTCCCCACTACTTCTTTGGGACTTCCCCCATCACCAGATAAATTGTAGAGGTTTGACCTTGGCTGGGTGCCAGGTGTCCACTAAGTTGCTCTATCATTCTCCTTCCTAGTGGGACAGGGGAGAGAATAAGATGGAAATCAACTCATAGGTTGAGATAAGGCAGTTTACTAAAGCAAAGGAAAAAAAAAACAAGCAAAAGTTTTCACATGCAAATGCAAAAGGAAAAGTTAATCTCTACTTACCATCAGCGAGCAATGCTCAGATATTTCCCAGGAAGCAGGGCTTCAGCATGCATAGTGGTTTCTCCAGAAAGCAAACGTAGAATAGCGAATGGCCCCCTTCCTCCTCTCTCCCTTAGCTTTTATGTCTGAGCTGACATCATATGGTATGGAATATACCTTTGGTTAATTTGGATCAGCTGGCCTGGCTGTGTCCCCTCCCAGGATCGCACCCACTCCCAGCCCCTTGATCGGGGTGATGCCTTAAGTTTTAGCTTTCATATTTTCCTGATTCTGTATTGCATTAGGATGTAACTCTGAACTTCATATAAAGTGTTAGTAAGTTCTCTTCACAGTTTAGTTAGACAAAACAGTCCTTTTCCAGCCTGAGAACCAAGGACACCATTGCAGCTTCGGGCCCAAAAAGTATAAACAACAGTGAATTGAAGAAAGCAATCTGGGAGGATGGGACTTCATAACCTGAAGCTGTAATTGGACAATTGGCCCTAATATGTATATGGACCAAAACTTATAAAAGTGTGAAAACTCATGACCGGTCGTCCATCTTGCGTCCATCTTGGGTCCATCTTGGGTAGAGCCACAGCCGGGCTCTTGTACTGCCCAAGGTGTATCCTTTGAAGGCCTTTTAATAAATACTGCTGTAATAAATAATACTTTATTCTTTGACACTGTCCAGTCTCTGTTCCAGATCAGCCTCTCTAGACATCGGGGGAAGGAATGTCAGAGGGACAGTGCTGCTCAGCAGTAGCCAAAAACACTTGTGTGTTTTCAACACCCTTCCAGCTACCAATGCAAAGCACAGCACTGTAAGGGCTGTGAACTTTACCTTGGTCAGACCCAATACACCCTGCCAAAACCAGGACAGATGTGCAAGAACCTTGGGAGCCTGTGCAACAAAGTTGTACATATGCCTTCTGGAGAAGAGGGAGGTATAATCCCTCATTTTCCCTAGACGATACCTTACCCAGCACAAGAACTGCATCAATGCCAGGGCTATATGCCAGCCCATGTCCAAGATAAAAAGTTCCTAGGCACAGCAAAATAAAGTCATAAGTAGCATAGCAAACAACAAGATCCAAAAGCAGTCACTAACAAGTCCTGAAGTCTAATAAACAGGAAAGAAAGTGTAGTTTGTGATCAGCACAGAAGCTTGCCAATTAACAACTACAACAGTTATGTCACAGTCAGATCAAAACTGTTATCTCAAACTTCATGCTGAGTGCCAAAAAATAACTGTGGTGGGTTGACTCTAGACAACAACCAAACATCCATACAGTCACCTGCTTATTTCCCTCTCCCATGAGATGGGGAGAAATCAGAAGGAAGGCGAGATGACTCAGGGATAAAGATAATTACAGCATAATAGGAAAAGCAAAAGGTGTTCATGCAAGCAAAACAAAAAGGAAATAATTCACTAAGCTTTTGTTCCTGAGCTCAACATCATACAGCATGGAATATCCCTTTGTTCAGTTTGGGTCAGCTGTCTTGGTTATGTCCCCTCTGAACCTCTTGCCCACTCTCAACTAACTCACTGTGTGAGAGTGAGCAGGGCACAGTGGGAAAGAAAGCCTTGCTGCTGTGCAAACACTGTTTCAAAATAGCCAAAACATTGGCGTGTTAGCATCAGAACTGTTTTTAGTCACAAATACAAACCATAGCACCATATGGCCTGCTATGAAGCAAGCTGACTCCATTCTTTGAGGGTATGTGGAAGGAGAGTGACTGCTCATTTAAGGGTTGTGCATTTAGGAGTTAGTGATCCACAGTGCAGTTAACTTGAGTAGGCCCAGGCCTCTGTTGAGCTGCACAAATCCCTTGGCCACACGATAACCTCAGCCAGCCCATTACAACAGAGAAGCCTGCAGGCAGCTCCTGCTTGGTATCAGTGATTACATCACCTGTATGGTTTCACTTTTATCTAACACTGCAGCAAGAATTTTTAATGAGAATATATTTTAGAAATAGTTGGGGTTTTTGTAAGGAAATTAGCTCAAAGTACAAAAAAAGGAAGAGCTTCTTTCTATGGACAGGATCTGTTCTATGAAGCACGCCATGGGAAAATCCATCTGGACTAAGTCCAATTACACACAAATGTGGAGTAACCAGCATCTAAAGGGATGCAAGATTTACTCGCTATCTATATTCCTCTTTTTCTGTCTTAAAGCAGTTATTAAGCCACTTGTTGTTGGGCTTTTCTTATAGAGATCCCTCCTTTGCTATTTCTCTCTCCCCCACACAAGGTGCAGAACACAATGATAAGACCAAACCTCGTCAGTCTCACTAATTAGTAAGGATATGTGGAGTGTGAGAATGTTTAATTTTTCAGTTGGGAGGATAAGGAAAGAGAGGGAGACAAACACAATGAGACATAAACTCTCAGCAATTAGCATTGATAAAGACAATAACCATGACTGGGTCAGGCTCCAGAGGAGGTAAAGGCCTGAGACATAGCGGGGCCAAAAATTCTTTTAGTTCCAGTCTGAGCTCTGAAAACCCACAAAGGAACAGAGTGACACAGTGAACATCGAGGATTATGAGCTTAGAACACCCATCGTGCAATTAGCACATGAATAGCAGGTGGCTTTTCCAAGGCTCATTTATCAAGGAACAAAGTAAACTGTGGGTGCAAGTAGTCTCATGCACATCCTTGCCATTGCATGCGATTTGACTACAAGCCAACTACTTTATTCTGTAAATATGACCATCTTACTGAGCCTTCTTTGAGTTCTCCCTGCTAGGCAGTGTGGCTACATGGTGGTAATCTCCCCGTGAGGGGGGACACCTTTCAAGGTTGCTCCTTATCCTGCATTATAAGATATGTGTGTATTCTATTTTCCATCTGTAATAGGTAGGGTGGTTATCTTCTGTTAATTGGGCAGTTTACATTATCTCTTCCACAACCAATCCTCCCTTTGGGGAGATATCTTCTGTTAATGGGCCATTGAGTGTCACTACATGACTGATAAAATTGCATCATCCCATGGTGAGATGCTCCACCCAGGGAGAGGAGCCAATCATTCCTACCTGGATATAATCAGAGATTTGGAACAACAGAGACAGCCTTTTCCACTGGATTCCAAGAGGAGCAGCTTTCTTCTCCACGGGATTCCCAGAGGAAGACCAGGCCCATCTACACCACCACTGGACCTTCAGAGAAAAACTACACCCTTCTACAGGATAACTGCTTCAACAGAACCACACCTGTCACTCCAGGAAGACTGCAGCCACCATTTAATTGGACTGCTACCAACACCCTGACCAACAGGGTGTCAGGTCGTATTCTGACTCTGTCAAAGAGGTTTTTTTGTTTGTACTATTGCATTTGTATTTTTAATTTTCCTAGTAAAGAACTGTTATTTCTATTCCCATATCTTTGCCTGAGAGCCTCTTAATATCAAAATTATAATAATTTGGAGGGAGGGGGTTTACCTTTTCCATTTCAAGGAAGGCTCCTGCCTTCATTTGCAGACACCTGTCTTTTCAAACCAAGACACTCCTCGAGGTAGAGAGATCTTTCTAAAGATGACAGATTTTTGAATGAGTCCAAACTCTGTCCAAATTGCAACTGGACTGTGAACCAGTGACTCTCCTCTTCAGCTGGGACATCTTTCAAGGTTTGAGATTCCTTACCTGAGACTGAGAGAGCCTTTATTACCCAAGAAGGAGGAGATACCCGTTGTTCACATCAGATCCTTGGTAAATTGATGATAGCATGCTAAATCAATACTAATGAAATCCATGTAGTTATTTCCTTTAGATATGTGTCTTAGGTTGGAAATGCAAGATGTGGCTGGAGGTGTGTATTCTATTGCCATCTGTTAGAGGTGGGGCAGTTATCTTCTGTTAATTGGGCCACCTGTTTAAACCAGGTGGAGCAGTTTTCTTTATCTCTTCCACAACCAATCCTCCCTCTGGAAAATATCATCTGTTAATGGGCCATTGAGTCTCACTGCATGACTGATAAAATTACATCATCCCATTGTGGGATGCTCTGCCCAGGGGGAGGAGCCAAGCATTCCTATCTGGATATAATCAGAGATTTGGAACAACAGAGACAGCCTTTTCCGCTGGATTCCCAGAGGAAGACCAGGCCCATCTACACCCACCACTGGACCTTCAGAGAAAAACTACACCCTTCTACAGGATCACTGCTTCAACAGAACCACATCTGTCACTCCAGTAGGTCTGCAGCCACCATTTAATCGGACTGCTACCAACACCCTGACCAACAGGGTGTCAGGTCGCATTCTAACTCTGTCAGTGTTGTTTTGTATTACTGCATTTCTATTTTTTCCCTAATAAATAATTGTTATTCCTACTCCCATATCTTTGCCTGAGAGCCCCTTAATTTCAAAATTATAATAATTCGGAGGGAGGGGGTTTACATTCTCTTTTTCAAGGGAGGCTTCTGCCTTCATTAGCAGACACCTGTCTTTTCAAACCAAGACAATATGTCATTGCCCAAGTCTGAGACTAAAATTGTAACTAGCCACACCTGAACTCCATCAGGAGTTGAGAAATCAAGGGGGTCAACTCTGAACCTCACGACTCAATGTGAGAGGATCTCCCTTATTTTCATGGTTTAGGAATGGTATTCCCCAGTTTAGTGTTTCCACAAAAACACTCCAAACGAAATGCCACTTGCTTACTCCCCCCTCCCCCTGCGGCAGGCTAGAGAGGAAAATTGGAAGCACAAAGGATAGAAATCATGAGTTGAAATAAGAACAATTTTCTGGAAACAGCAATGGAATAAGAAAGTTAACAGTAACTGCAACAATATTAATAACAGAGGGAACTGGTGCTACCCAACCACTCCCTCCACCATGCTTACTCAGCTGGAAGGGACCCCTTCCCCCATGCCTGGAAAATGACATGAGGTGTTATAGAATAGCCTGCGGGTCTTAGGCATGCCCCCTCCTGGCTACTGCAAAAATGAACCCTATCCTTGCCAGAACCAGAACATTATACACCCCTTATTCTATGCTATCTGCATCTTGCCCAAATCCTACACCTTCCAACTATATACATACATTTATATGTATATATGCATCTATATATATGCACAAGCATAGCTATCATTTCCATAGTCAATGGCCATCCCTCCAAGATATCTGTTGAGTTCATTTAGTCTATGACTATGGGTTCTATCTGTTCTAGATGTCTTCCAGGGTAAGAGGGCTGGTGTGCTGTTGACTTATTCCAAGCTGCATTAGGAGCTCACAACCGGTGTATCTGGAGCAGACCATCCTCATTGTCCATAGTAGTTATGGCACACAGTCGCAGTGTCATTCAGCAACCAATATTATACAACTCAATATTACAGACTGTTCTCACCCAAAAATCAAATCCCCTTGAGGTACATATCACATTTCCCCATCCCTCTGCATTACTGTCATGGTTTTACATAAAAAACATTTTAAAAACTAATACTAAACTTCTAACCACTAAAAAACTAGACACACCTCTGTGAAAAACACATGTTAAAAGACGAAAGAAACCCAAGAACTTCCTCTTTTACTTCCAAACTAAGAACAAGTAACACAATCCACCAGCCTCCTGGCTCAGCCAAACCAGGCCAGCCGGCCCTATCAAACTAAACCCCTTCCCCCGGGCCGCCTGCTGACCCCCACCCTCCCCCCCTCATCAACTACTAAACAAGAAAAAAAAGTACTCCAAAACCCACTGGGCCCTGGGAGCAGCCCCAAATCAATACTGAGATTTTACCCCATAAAAGTTACCCACAACCATCAAGCAAAAAGAAACCCACCCACTCCCCCCCCCACCCTCCCCCGCCCAGCATGCTACTACTACTACTACTAAGTTCTAACCAAACTAATTCAATCCAACACACTTCCCCAACCACAACTCCCACCATCTCTAACACCCAACCCGACCAGGGTCAGGTTGACTATTTACAAACTCCAAACAAAATATTAACCCTTTCAATACTTCAATCCTCCCTCAAGTGAAAAATAACCAAAACAGAAACATATAAAAAACCATCATAATCAGTAAAAAAATTAAATCTCAAATAAAAAAATAAAAAACCCCTTAATTTTGAAACTAAAATCCTCTTATAAACTATTTAAGAAAGTCTCTTTTTCCCCTATAATACATAAAGCTATAAAAAAGAAAACAATTCAAATTAATATCAAACAAAACCCTCCATATTAAAATAAAAAAAATTAAAATAACTATAATCCCATAAAAAATTTAAGCGGAAAAAAAAATCCTATACCCCCCAAAAAAATCTTTGTTCCCAAAAATAAAAAAGATTTTAAAAATAATTACAAACTAACCAAAAAAAAAACCCCACAACTTTAATCTCACTAACAAAAAAACCCCAAAACCAAATAACACATACTAAAAAAACTCCACCATATAACCAACTACCAACAAAAAAACCACACTACACTCTTTTTACTAATAATTCTTACCACATTATAAAAATAAACAAATAAAAACCACCTATAAAAGCCCACACAACAAATTACACAAACTACCAAACAAACCATCCAAACAACATACTAAACTCAAAACCATTCTACTTATCTTAAACATTACTAAAAAAAATAAACAAAACTCTGCACTATTTCTTAAATAATAACCACTACTCTATAAAATTAACTAATTTTTTTAAAACTAACTAACAACATAAAAAAAACAATTTAAACTACTAATAAATTAAAAAATCCCTACCAAAATAAAAAATCTACCCATAAAAAATTCACCATATAAATGCCCTTTTCCCAGAAATAAAACCCATAAAAAACACCAAAACAATAAACAAATAAGTCAAACTCCAAAAATAAAAATATTAAAAATAAATTAACAACACAAAACCAAATTAGTCCTAACTAAATAAACTCATAATACCTCAAATCATCAAAACAAAAATACCACCTATAAATAAACACAAAACCAAAAAATAAATCTAGCCACAAACATTATTTCTCAAATTATAAATAACTATAAAACATATACTAAAATCAAGCAAACCAAACAACTAAAACCCCTCTAATATAATAAACAAAAATCCAAATATAAATATTATAAACATAACAAATTTATTACATCACACTACCCCAAACACACCAAAATAAACACTATAACTTCACAATAATAAAAACCACCACTAAATAATTTAAAACCTACCCTATACCTCATACTGCAACCCAAAACACCATCCTAAACCTTAAAAAACAAATTCTTTAAAAATGTAATACCTCCAAAAAATTCTCGGGGTCTCAATGCTGGGCTGACCCCAAGATTGTAAAAGTCCTTGTTCCCTAGCCCGTGCAGCCGAAGAAGAAGTCTGGAATGCGTAAGGTTGAGTTTTCAAGGTTGTTTATTTTTCCTTATCTATAACATTCTTTCTCTCACCTGCCAAGCTCTGTCTAGCAAGGAGGCCATGGCATTCTGTTCTGCCCTCTCGGGCGGTGTTTACCTTTTATATCAAAAGTTACGTATAGTCTGTTTACAATAACGTGCCAATATCTATCATCTATATTGGACAGTGTGTCTCTACCTTAAACCAGTAGAAAAGTGCCACCATCACACCAAAACATAGAGGACAAGGAGAAGGAGACCCCCTGAAGCACATTCTAAAACCCCAAAATTCTACTTTTCCACCCTGTGTTAACTCAAATGCCACACTACTCAAACCCTTGTGGCTTGTAATTCCTCATACAAAGTTGGCAGTTTTTTCCATGGGCTAAAATCGAAGCCACAGGTGTTTTTGACTTCATGCCAAGGTCTCTGAGCCCCCTGCCAGGGTCTCGAGACAGCCAGGGCAGCCAGAGGGATGTCCTAGACTCTGACAAAAAATCAAATCAAACAACAAAACTAATTTCAAAAACAACCTTATCAACACCTAAACTAGAAAACATTACATTAAATAAATATACCATATCCCCTACCATACACCAACTACAAACAAAATTTAAAAATACAATAAACTATTAAAAACAACCTTAAGAACATTAAATAAAAAATCTGTCAAAAATTAAAAACAACATCTAACAAAAACCACCTAATTAATCAACACCCAAAACTCTATCAACCAGATAAACCCTACCCAATCGAAACCCCTATATACAATAGACAAAAACAAAATCCCAATAATACATATCAAAAATTTATTTTAAAAACAATTAAAATCAATTCTACCTCAAAGACAAACAAGCCCATTCATAAAATTGTCTTTACTCAAAAACCAAATTATACATAATAAATAATAATTAAAAATAAAATGAGACAATATATACCTCAAAAAAATCTAGTTAATAAATAAAACCCATATATGTAAATATCACTATCTGCTAAATATTACTACCATTATCTATATATAACTATATTATATATATAAGTATGTATTTATAAAATATATATATTAATTTTATTAATAAACTAACAATACAAAAAAAAAAGTAAAATATCCTAAATTAACTATATTGCTTATATCCCAAATCATCTATTCTATTTATACTAAATAATAAATTTTACACCTTTGAAACTTATTCCAAAACTAAAAAAAACCCCAAAAATTTATCAAAAACTATATTTACTCCCCCACATCCTACTCCTAAACTATATTATCTATGAACAAACTAACAATAAAACAAAACTCTATTTTTAATTAATTTTTAACTAAAACAAAAAAAAACCCCCTAAACTATATTTTTTCTTTTTCTTTAAACCTATTTAAACCTACTCTAAACTAAGCACCCAAAAAACACCAACTCACACGTATAACCCACCAAACCAAACCTAAACCACAGCATTTCCAACACCTAAAAAACCAATAAAAAACTAAATAAATAAAACTACAACCCACAAAAAACTTTTCTAAATTTATCATCTCCTTTAAAACAACAAAAAATCTATTATTTAATATTATTCATTTTTTATACTAATAAATGCTTTGCCTATTAAATAAACAATTTTTTCACTTTTCTCCAAAAAATCTTTTTCCCAAACTAACTATAAAAAACCACTTAAATTTATTTTTCAAAAAAAAAAAAAACCCTTTAAAATTTTTTCTCCCAAAATTACCCTAAACCAAAACAATTACCCACCAAGTGTAACCAGGTCCTTGAGCAAAACCAGTCCCAGGAATGGGTTTGCCTTTGCTTGAAGCAGGACTAATCCAAACTGTCTTCCCTAATATATTCCTCATATGCACCATGGAGACATCATCCACTTCTACGGTACATGGAGGCTTTGATTGGGCAGGGCCAGCTTGATTGGTAGAGCCTCTAGTATTAACTAACCAGGTGGCCTTGTAGATACTGATGTTTGAAGGTTCCACCACCCATTGCTTTCAATGTGATTTTAACAGTTCAATGCACCATTCAACTTTCCCAGAGGCTGGTGCATGACAGACAATATGATACACCCACTCAATCCTGAGCTTTCTGGTGCAGATGTCTATGAGGATATTTTTGAAGTGAGTCACATTGTCTGACTCAGTTTTTTCTGGGGTGCCATGTGGCCACAGTACTTGCTTTTCAGGGCCCAAAATGGTGTTCCAGGCAGTGACATGAGGCACAGGGTACATCTTCAGCCATCCAGTAGTCATCTCCACCACTGTAAGCCCATAGCACTTGCCTTAGCTGGTTTGTAGGAGTGTGATGTAATCAATCTGCCAGGCCTCCCCATATTTATATTTTGACCATCATCTCACGTACCACGGGGGCTTTACCCTCTTGGCCTGCTTGATCACAGTACATGTTTCACAGTTACAGATAATCTGGGATATAGTGCCTGTGGTTAAGTCCACCCCTTGATCACGAGCCCATCTATATGTCCCATCTCTTCCCTGATGACCTGAGGCATCATGGGCCCACTGAGACAGAAATAATTCACCCTTATGTTGCCAGTCCAGATCCACCTGAGACACTTTAAACTTGGCACCTTGATCCACCTGTCCATTCTTCAGTAGCCCAACTCTTGGGTATGTGTGCATATATATGACATATTTTTACAGCCAACTTCTCTACCTGGGAAGTGATGTCTTTCCACAATTCAGCAGCCCAGATGGGTTTCCATCTGTGCTGCCAATTGGTCTTTTTCCATCAGTCTAGCCACCCCCAAAGTGTTTGCTACCATCCATGAGTCAGTGTAGAGGTAAAGTGCTGGCCATTTCTCTCATTCAGCAATATCTAAAGCCAGCTGGATGGCTTTCAACTCTGCAACCTGACTTGATCCACCTTGTCCCTCAATAGCTTCTGCAACTCGCTGCATAGGACTCCATATGACAGCTTTCCATTTTCTATGTATCCCTATGATACAGCAGAAGTCATCAGTGAACAGTGTGTGTTGCTTTTCATTTTCTGATAGCTGACTATATGGTGGTGCCTCCTCAGCATGTAGCCTTTTCCTCCTCTGATGATGATAGTCTGAAATTTTTGCCTTCAGACCAGTTTGTGATGACTTCAAAGATCCCTGGGAGACTGGGATTTCCTATTTGAGCTTGCTGTGTGATGAGCACAATCCACTTATTCCACACCACATCAGTGGCAGGACATGTGGAAGGGACTTCCCCTTTGAACATCCAGCCCAGCACTGGCACTCAGGGTACCAAGAAGTGCTGTACTTCAGTGCCAATCGCTTCTGAAGCCACTCAAACTCCCTCATAAGCTGCTAGTAACTCTTTTTCAGTTGGGGGTGTAACAGGCCTAGGATTGTTTGTATCCCCAACTTCAGAACCCCAGGGGTCATCCTCGAGTCTCCCTGGGTACTTTTTGCCACAGGCTCCAGGAAGGACCATTCTCCCCAGATGCAGTGTAGAGCACATTTTTCACATCTTGTCCTGTCCTGACTGACCCAAGGGCTACTGCATAAACAATCTCCTGTTTAATTTGTTCAAAGCTTGTTGTTGTTCAGGACCCCATTTAAAACCGTTCTTCTGTGTCACATGATAAGGTTTACAATCTGACTGTACTCTGGAATATGCATCCTCCAAAAACCCACAGCCCCCTAGAAAAGCCTGTGTTTCCTTCTTGCTGTTTGGTGGGGATATAACTGCTATTTTATTGACCATGTCCTTTGGAATCTGACAATGTCTATCTTGTCATTTTACTCCTAAAAACTGATTTTCCTGGACAGGTGCTTTCACCTTACTTTCTTTTATGGCAAAACTGGCCTTCTGGAAGGTCTGGATTATCTTCTCTCCTTTCTCAAAAACTTCCTCTGCTGTGTTGCCCCATATGATGTCATCCATGTATTGCAAGTGTTCTGGAGCATCGCCCTTTTCCAATGCAGTCTGAATAAGTCCATGGCAAATAGTGGGGCTGTATTTCCATACCTGGGGCAGTCAGTTCCAGGTGTGCTGCACACCCTCCCAGTTGAAAGCAAACTGTGGCCTGCACTCTGCTGCTAAGGGAATGGAGAAAAATGCATTGGCAATGCCAGTGGTGGCACCACTTTGCTGCCTTGGACTCCAGCTGGTACTAAAGTTCCAGCATATCCATCACAGCAGCACTCAGTGATGGTGTGATTTTATTCAGGCCACTATAGTCCACCGTCAGTCTCCACTATCCCTTGGACACACAGGCTGTATGGGGCTATTGAAGGATGAGCAAGTCTTGCTGACCACTCCCTGGCTCTCCAGTTCATGAATCATCTCATGGATGAGGGTCAAGGAGTCCCGGTTGGTGCGGTATTGCCAACAATGTACTGTTGTGATAGCAATTGGTTGTTGCGAAGCAGAGCTATGCAGACTCCCCAGGCAGGTGCAAAAGAGAACTCCTTTATTGCTAACACCAGACTTTTTAAAGCTATTAGGCTGTTATCTGTTACATTCCGTTTAAGCACAACAAATGTAATTCAACCAACCACCATAAACCACGATGAGAACACGTAATGGTTATATAACTTGTTTTTCTACCTCTAATCCAGCTGAGTCACCTCCCATAGTCCTTTTCTGCTTAGCCAAAGTAACAGGCCTGAGCCATGGTTTTAGAAGGGTAACAAGGCCCTTATTTTGTAAGGTTTTACCTATCCGCAACAATTGATACCTGTTGTTCTTCAACCCTCAGCAGTCCCACAGCAGAAGGGTCCTCTGAGAGACCAGGCAAGGTATTAGGAAGTTTAATGTCCTCTGTCTCCACAGCAGCTATCCCAAAAGCCCAACGATGCCCTTTTGGATCCTTGAAATATCCTCTCTGGATGAAATCTATGACAAGAATTCACAGGGCCTCAGGGCCAGTCACAATGGGGTGTTTTTGCTATTCAGTCTCTCAGGCTCACTTGAGCTTCCAGTACAGTCAGGTGTTGTGATCCCCCTGTCACCCAAGAAATGGAGGATTCTGCCCCTACATAGCTCAATGGCATCAGGGTACATTGTGCACCAGTGTCAACTAAAGCCTTATACTCTTGTGGGTCTGATGTGCCAGGCCATTGGAACCACACAGTCCAATAGATCTGATTGTCCTTTTCCTCCAGCTAGCTGGAGGCAGGGCTCCTCTAGCTCTGGTTATAGTACTCATTGCTCACTTGTAAATATGACATGGAGGTGCTTTCAAGAGGATCAGAAGTAACATCAGCCCTCCTATTCTGTCTGAGGACTTGTCTGCTGGAAACTGGAGCAGCATTTATCCTTGAAGAATTTCATGCAGTGATTGTTCTTCCTCTCAACTCACATACCTGTGCTGCCAGGGCAGAGGTGGGGTTTCCATCCCTCTTCCTCATTTCCTCTCCATGACCATGCAGGTAAAACCACAGGTTACCTCGTGGTGTGGACCCTCTCTCTCAAGCAGGGAGCACTTGCTCCCAATAGTGGGGACTCTGGTCCATGCTAGTGGTGGCATGGGACATTTCCTCTCTAACTTGCTCAAATCTTTCGAGTCTGTCTGTAGTCTTGGACGGTCTTTCCAGAGCCAAGGCACAGGTCAGCAGGGAGGAAAAAGGATGATCTTCATATTGCCCAAGTTGGGGAGTCAGCTGAAGCACTGTTTTCCTTCCTTCATTGACATCAATGCCAATGATTTGGTGTACAACAATGGCGCGCGATGGCTGCAGTCCTCTTGAAGTGGTAGATGTGATTGTGTCGCACGGATTGTGTGCGCTAGACCTCATCTGGGTCTACAGGGGACTGATCATTATTTGAATGCCTAGAGATTACCTCCAACACAGCTAATTCTTTCAGGTACTGGATACCTTTCTCAGTAGCATTCCATCTGCTTGGGCGTACTAACTAGAACATCCTTAAGAGAATACCTTTCCCTTTTGCTTGACAGGAGTCTCCTCCAGAGGCTGAGTTTCTGTCCTCTTCCCAATCCCCTTGTCAATGCCCACATCCTGGGACAGGGATTCCACTTGCTTGGCTTCACTACCATCTAGTTTCATATTATTGGCTGTGATATCCCAGCATTGGAGCAGTCGGGTCACCAAGGGCTCACCCAACTGACTGCTGAAATCTTTTCACATATCTCACAGCTTACGCAGGGATGGGGATTGGGTGATCGTCCCTGCCTCTTCCTCCTGTTCTGAGGGCCCTACTTCCTCTTCATCCCTCACTATGTGAACTGATTTGGCCTTGGATTTCTTCTTCTGTATAGAGGTGACTGCTACCAACACAGGTTGCTCCTCTGGTTCAGCTGCAGTGTAGGTGGCCATGGTGCCTGTTGGTCATGAGGCTGCTGCCTAGTATACAGTAGTGTCCAATAAAGAGTAGCCAGGGCCCAGCAAGTTGCATAACTTTGCGCCACTCTGGAGCTGCCACAGCATTTTTCCATCACATATTTTATTACTTTAACAGGGTCCTGTTCAAGGGGTGAACTTCCAAACCACTGAAGAAGTCCTCCAAATACTGTCCCACATCCTCCCATATTCCATGCCATTCACGTCCTCCAAGATGCAGGTGCAGTGCCCTGTCACTGCAGACAAACCTTGGTTCACTTGCAGTGATCTCACCACGGGATACAGGAGCAGAGGTAGGGGTTCCACAAGTCACTTGTGACTTTGGTCCAGGGGTGCAGGATCGGGGGGTTTCCCTCAGCCGGGTGGCATCGGGTCTGGGAGGCCTCAGGGTGTCTCGCAGCAGGCAATGATGGTGGTGGGGGGGAAAGCTCAGGGATTCTGCCCTTCGCTTTCCCCTCCATATTTTGCACCTGTTTTCCCTTCCTTTTTATGGGCCTCAAGGCAGGCTACTCACAGTCCATACCTCACATAGTTTTCAGGTGTTCAAGAGTGATTATGATAAGCAGACATAATGACAAAGCCCTTTTTGAAGCCTTTCTCTTATTATCAGGCTCTTACAGATGCTGAGGGAATACACTTCCCCTATTATGCTTAAATGCCACGTGTTCCGTGGGGTCGGTGGTCAGAGACAGGGACAACACACACACCTCAAAGCTCCATGCGACAAACAGCCTGTTTTATTGTTCAAACTTAGTATATATAGGGAGTTTGAAAACCCTGGTCTCAACTGCTGATTGGTCTGATCCCCACACAGCCCAGCTCCTGACCAGTGAGATGTCTGCAGCTTAGGATGGAATGTAATTGGTTGAGGTTCCTGTCTGTCAACCCAGGGGCCGCTTTATGGAACCGAGCTGGGTTTCTTATTTATCAGTACAAACCAGCTTGTACAGTAACACTCCCCAGCTGGTGGGAAACCCTGTCCCTGCCTCAAAGAGGGAGAGTCTGATGGTACAGCAGTGGAACCCACGGATGTTACAACTGTCCAGGTTCCAGCTGAACTGCAAGGGCAGTCACAGCCAGCAGCAGTCGCTCCTGTGCAGAGGAGGAAGTATAAGACCAAATCAGTGCACTCAGTTAATGATGATGGGGAAACAGGGCCCTCACAACCAGCAGGGGAGACAGAGCCTGAAATCATCACTGAGTCCCACGACAGTCTCCGTAATCTGCAGAAAGACATTGTGCAACGGGGACGTGAGGCTTAAGCAACCTGGTTACTTCGGATTTGGGACCTTATGGGTACAGGCGTGTAACTAGATAGTGGCAAAGCAAGGAATTTGGGATTCTAGACCCAGGACATGGGTATTTATCAGGTGTTCTTGAGGGAGTCAGGGCCCCTTCCTCTCTGGAAGCAGCTTTTAATGAGTGTAAGAGAGAGGTTTGTTCAGAGACCGAATGCAGGAACTCCATCATAGAATGCCCTAGAAGACCACTGAGGAAGGGATCCAATGCATGAGAGAAGTGGCAGTACTGGAGATACTTTTTTGGAAGGGACGGACAGTACAATCATGACCCTGACAAGGTCAGGTGCACAGGGCAAATGTTGTGGAGCTTTGCATATTTGGGACCATCTGAATACTCTGACTTCATGGCAACAATGCATTTTGAGGACAACTAAGAGACAGTGGGTTCTATAGCCAGCAAACTTGGGAATTACGAGAACATGGTCCATGTCCTGATGCAGACTCACGTCTCTGCTGTGGTTGAGAGTTTCAAAGGGGAGATGAGGGACAAAAAGTTTCCATGTGGCACCAGTGCAAACCAGAGGCCCCGCCATCACAGCTCAAGGTCCTCTAGCTAGTGAGAGGGGGATACACTGCATTAGCTGGTCTGTGGTTCTTCCTGTGTAACCATGGGGAAGATATGAGAAGGTGGGATGGAAAACCCACTTCTCTCCTGGCAGCATGGGTACGTCAACTCAAGAAGAAAAACATTAACTGAGGAAGTTCCGTTAAAGTGAAGGTAGCCTCAGCCTCCCATGACCGAGCCTCTAGGTATAACAGAAGGGAGGATAATATGTCTGATCCCCTTGAAGGAACGTCTAGAACATATGCCCAGAGAGGGAATGATAACCAGGGCTAGAGGGGCCCTGCCTCTAGTCAGGAAGAGGCACAGGAAAATCAGGTCTTTTGGACAGTGTGGATCCGATGGCCTGGCATATCAGAGCCACAAAAATATGAAGCGTTGGTTGATACTGGTGCACAGTGTACCCTAATGTCATTGGGACATGGGGAGGCAGAACCTGTTTCTATTTCTGGGGTGACAGAGAGATCGCAGCAGTTGGAAGCTGAGGTGAGCCTGACTAGGAAGTAGTGGCAGAAACATCTTATTGTGACTGGCCCAGAGACCCTGTGTATTCTGGGCATAGACTTCCTCTGGAATGTCTATTACAAAGACCCAAAAGGACTCAGGTGGGCTTTTGGGATAGCTGCTGTGGAGGCTGAGGGCATTAGGCAATTGAATATCTTGCCTGGACTGTCAGAAAATCCTTCTTCCATCAGACTCCTGAAGGTGGCAGTGCACTGCCAGCAGTATCTGACAAATCCAGATGCCATGATCTCCATCCACAATGTGATCTGTGAGCTGGAGAGCCAAGGGGTGGTCAGTAAGGCCCACTCACCCTTCAACAGCCCCATGCGGCCTGTGCACATGTTTGACAGGGAATGGAGATTGACTGTGGACTATTGCGGCTTGAATGAAGTGACTCCACTGCTGAGCGCTGCTGTGCCGGATATGCTGGAACTCCAGTATGAGCTGGAGTCCAAGGCAGCAAAGTGGTATGCCACTACTGACATTGCTAATGCATTTTTTTCCATTCCTCTGGCAGCAGAATGCAGGCCTCAGTTTGCTTTCACCTGGAGGGGCATGCAGTACACCTGGAACCAACTGCCCCAGGGGTGGAAACACAGCCCCACCATCTGCCATGGACTGATCCAGGCTGCACTGGAGAAGGGTGAGGCTCTGGAACATCTGCAATACATTGACGACATAATTGTGTGGGGGAACACGGCAAAGCAAGTATTTGAGAAAGAAAAGAAGATCACCCAGATTCTCCTGTGTCAGGGTCCGCAAATGCATGCAGGGTCCCTGATAGGTTCTTTTTGGAGATCTCAAAGCACAAAAGACACAGCAGGGGACACAACACTTTGCTTAAACAAAAATGCACTTTTATTTAGTGCCAACAACTGCGATAGTGGGAGAGAAATAAAGAGATAGAGTGAAAGATAGAGAAAGAGGGGAAGGGGATTATAGCTACCAGTCTGAAGAGACGAGGCCCTCGGAGCTTGACGAGATGCTCATAGGCTGTCTTCTCCAGGTGGGGTCCGGACAAAGTCCTCAAAACTCCTTCAGTCTTTTATAGGGTTCCTCAAAGCGGGTGGCATCTGGCCAAAGCAGCAGCTCTCCTGGCTACACGGTGGGTGTGGACTCATTGTTTTGGGAACCAGTTGTAACCGTCGCGTCGGTGCAGGACCAAGAGTACAGGACCGAAGGTACAGGACGAACTGATTAGGGCTCAGTCCACCATGACCAGTCCATTGTTCTTGCACTGAGTTCCCATGGCACTGCATACCAGTCCTTAAGGCTTGGCAGACTTTCCACCTCAGCCAGGCTAGAGCTACTTTTCAGGGTCTAGGGTCCCAGTCCTTGGAGACAGTCGTGAGGCAAACATGAGGGATTTTCGGACAGACCCTGACACCACCCCGTGACTCACGACTGGCGACGAGAGTACTCCATCAGCAAGGTCTGCAGCGTTGTCACAAAGTCTTCAGGGCTCGACTCATCAGTGTCTGGCAGCATATATCCCAGAAAAACAGAAACAGAAAAAGATATCGAAGAGAAAGGGGGAAGAAGTAAAAGAAACAAGGACAGGGATTAAGAAAAGATAAAATAGGAAATAATGATAAATATTGATTATAACAATTTTTCTTATAATTGAAACAATTTCTTCAAAAACAATCAAAACAAATCACAAAATTCTTTTACAAATTTCTTAAACAAAAATCTCCAAACAAAAACTTAATCACTGTTTAACATTATTAAAACAAACAATACTAATCAAAACAAACAACAAACAACTCTAATTAATTTGCTGTTGCAGGCCTAATTTTTTTTTTTACTGCTCGTGTAGTTCTTCTTGTGTCAATAACTCTAGGAATGTCTTTAACAAAAGGGGTTTTACTGAACTGTGTGCATCTATAATTGATGTCAATCGGGTCAGCTGCCTCATCATTTTCCAATTCAAAATGTATAAAATGGCTGATAAAACAAAACCAATTAAAACCAAGATCAAAAGAACAACAATAGGATGGCACACTTTATTCAGGATGCCTGTAGCAGTAGGTGACCACCCAAAAAGAGTATCCCACCATCTGTGTTCAGCATCCTTCCTTACTCTTTCTAAAACGCGATGTATCTCCTTCACATCATGATGGACTGTTACCAGGGTCTTTTGCCCATTTTTCTTGACCTTTTCTAAAATTTCAATTAAGTCCTGGTGAAGCAACAATTGCTTAATCAAAGTTAAATTCATTCCAATAGAGGCAGGCAATATCTGGTGAATTAGTGTAAAATTGGATTGTAAAAGGTGGCAAGACATAACTGGAACAGTATAAGAAAAATCACATCCCATAATCGTGGTAAAGTTACAGACACAAAAATTTGAATGATTCTTTGGATTCACAAAAATTTGAATGATTCTTTGGATTCACTGCTACATTTTCTATAAACACTACATCACAAGCAGTCCTTACACACACACACACATTACCTATGTACACTAATATTGTTAAAGGAGTCTCATCAGGGTGAACTTCAAAATGGCAAATATTCTGCTCTGTGTCCAAACAAATGTCTTGAGCTATAATTGCATTGCTTTCACAAATAAAACCTTGTTGCTCCCCGACAATACAAGATTCTAAATTTACAGTTTGCCATTTCTTATCAATTTGACGGGCCCATTCTCTATGCTCGGAAGGATAGAAAATAGCTCCGTCATGATTCAGTCCTAATGCAATGATAGGGAAAATCAAATGCACTGAAGCATTAGATATCGTTAACACAAAAGCTGTGGCTGTGTTTGTACTCGGGCTGTAAGTGAAGTTCACCAAGTTCCACCAGGATTGGAATTCCTTTTCAAAATCATTTGCATTGTCCCAAATTATTTTTCGAATTTCAGTAGGGAAAATGCTTTCTTCACCTTCTCTTATAATTGAGGCAACAACTGTCTGCATCCAGAGCTGTGCCTGGATGCAGCTAAGGGCCAGGGAAATGTTGTTTTGTGAAACACTAAGTGCATCAATTATTAATTTGTGATCATTCACATTTACCTTTTCCCAATTTGGTAATATGTTTGATAACAACCACTGTTGTGTTCCCAGGGCGGATAAAGAGGACTGCAGGGGTTGTTGTAATTTTGTCAAGTCTCTTGTGGTGGCAACTAGTTTATTCATCAATACTTCTGAATCAATACTATTTAGGATTCCCAATCCTGTTCCCACAACACCGGTTATGTCTCTTGCCATCCGTTTCTTGGAAGGGTTAATTTAACTTGTTTAAGAGACCATGCCGGATTGAACAATATTTGTTGTTGGCCAGTTTTCTTTATTACATATGGTCCGATTTCAAAGATTTTCGTGGTGAGCATAACTGGTGGTTGGGTGGTGGGTATAGTAGGCATTACTACATTAACATCAAGTCCTCCCCAGTATTTAAATCAATACTTTAAACTTAAAAGAAAGCACTTCAGTATTTTTGGACCAAAACCAAATTACTTCTACAGTTTGTGTTAATGTGAAATTGTGCCAATAACCCTGTACGCTTGGGTGCGTACAAACCTTTTTGTGCTTAAAGAGATCCTTTCACCTTTTCGGCATGCTACCACAATTATTTCAGACCATGGCCACTCAGCTGGTTTCTGGCCATGGGGTTGTGGTAGGATGCAGAAAAGTATCACCAGTTTTATCATGGATTAGGTGGTCTTCATGTCCCTCGGAGTTCTTCTGTAAAAGTAAACACAACAGAATCCTGCCACTATAAGGCAGAAAAGGTTAGAATGATGGAATTATCCGGCGTGTTTTTATCCAGTGTTCTTTTCTTAGAGCATCAGAAGCTGTCCATGCATGTTTATTCAGGGAGGGTTTTAGCACAAGTGGTGCTAGCCCTATAGTAAGGGAGGTCCACCAGAACAGGTTGGCCAGGGTAATGTGCTGGATTATTAGGATCATCTGGTACACAGCATAGGAGTCAGTGTAGTTACAGACAAGAGAGGTATTCTGTACCTCATGTTGGAAAACACTCCAAACAGCTGTCAGCTCCCCAGCCTGAGCACTGCTTTCTCCCCCAGTAATAATTAGTTCACCAGAGGAAATGTGGGGGGGGGTGCTGCCCTGTATCTCCACACCTTCCCCTCTCGTTTAGCAGAGGTGTCAGTGAACCAAAAACTTGCTGATTGTTCAGGGGAGAAAGGAGGGGCTACTTTGATTACAGAGGCAGGTTTGTCATGGCTGCTATCCAAGCTCTCAGTTTCTTGGATTGCTATAGTTTTTACATCTCCTTCTGTCATTGAGAAAAAGTTACAGTAATGTTCAACCTGAGCATACCACTTTCTAACTGAGGCCCTCTGAGCCACCCCGTCAGGAGGGGGGGTTCCACTAGTGACTGTCTTAATAACCTTGAAGGGGCCCCTTAGCACAATAGGTTGTTGACGTGCTATTTTTTCCACTTCAATGAGAGCCAACCTAACCACAAACAGCCCCTTTTCCCAGGTAGTGTATCTTTTCTCAGTGTCTCTGAAACCACGAGAATAGAAGCCCACAGGCCTTGTTGGACCCTCAGGTCCCCTCTGCCATATGTGTACTGACAGCCCTGAGGCAGCAAATCCCCATTCTACCTGAAAGGGATCTGTAGGATGGATGGGACCCAATGCTTGATAAGCTGTTGCTTCAAAAATCAGCAATTGCAATGCTTTCTCCTGAGAAGGAGTCCAATCCCATTTTACCCCTTTCCTCAACAAGTCATAAAGGGGAACAAATGGGTTGTTCAGGTTACTAGGAAATCTATCTGGTCTTCCTACAGGACATACAGCTGCTGTGGTTTTTTGAATTAAAATCACTGTAGGTTTGAGTGATTCTGGAGGCCCTTGAATTAAAGGGGTCATTATTTTGGGCTTCACAGGTAATTGCATCAGGGATTCAAAACCAGGAATTAATTTCTTTTCATGAATCATTTGCAGGCAAACAGCTTTGTGCACACTTTCTAGGAGTTGGTCGGGGGTACTAATTATAGCTATGGGGTCTCCCCTGTCCAAGGGGCTCGTTCCCCCGGCCCAAAAAGCCGCACGCTGTGTCAGGGACCATGGAGCTCGAGTGTTTCCTGTTGTTAAGAAAACTCCATGTCCCCAATAGCCACTGGCTTCTTGCTCACTTAATTTAATTTGATCTCCTCCAGTGAGCGAGACTCTAAACACATATTCTGTCTCTGATTCTTGAGGGAGACGTGAATAGTCTTTCTTTAATTTGGCTAATTCAGTGGCAGTGTATGGTATTTCTTTGGTGGTAATGTGAGGATCAAAATCCTCTTCATTTATAAAATTGTATTCTGTTTTAATGAGAGGTCTCAAATTGGAACAACAAGATTCTCCACAATTTTGTATGTGTACCAATTCTTTCTGGGGGTATATGTGTTTAATGTGGTGTGCTTCTTTCTCTTCTACTTCTTTTGGTGATTCTACATGTTTTAAGTTTTTATCTCTCTCCTCTCTAAGACTTCTTTCATATTCTAGTTCTTTCTGCAAAACTTCTACTAGGGTTTGTAGGGAGCCTATTACTGCTTTTTCTTCACTCACCCGTTTCTCTCTCTCCTCTCTAAGACTCCTTTCATGTTCTAATTCTTTCTGCAAGACTTCTACTAAATTTTGCAGGGAGTCTATGATAGCATGTTCCTCACTTCTTCGCTTGAAGCGAGTTTCTACGGCTGCCATAAGACAAGCTCCCAAAACTGAGCACAAGATGGTTTTATTTTTGCCCAGTTTGAATTTTGTATCATGTTGTAAAGCACATACTCTATCAATGACATTATCCAAAGTAAACCAGTTACTTTGTGCCCATTCCTCTTCTCCCAGAGAAGGTTTGGCATTGTGCTTAGCTAGCAAAGCATAAAATCCAGCTTTAGTTTTGTCATTAATGTTATCACTCATTTTGTGAAGGGACCAAAACCACTTTCAGGGAGGTACTCTTAAGTTACACACAAGCACAGCTAAAACTGTGTTTCCCTTCGCTTCCCTGGAGTGGGTGAGGGGACAAAAACTGCTTGGGAGGTACTCCTTAGTTACAAATAGTTGTCTCCTCAACTGCACCAAACAGCTCAAAAATACACACAAAAAATAAAACAACAAAGTCCCATCTTTTGTACAAATGAGATCTGCTTAAAAATCCTGAAGACAGGGGATGCTTTTCACCTGGGTGTATGCAGTTTGTGGGAAATTCCACTCGCCCCCCTTGCTTTCTAGACAGCGCTCACTGGACGTGGCGTGCTAGGTGCGGCTGAAGCGAGGGTCCTTCCCCTGTTACAAACTACATACAACCCGCAACCCTTAATCTGTCTACCAAGATCCTGCCGACTACGCCAATTTAATGTCAGGGTCCGCAAATGCATGCAGGGTCCCTGATAGGTTCTTTTTGGAGATCTCAAAGCACAAAAGACACAGCAGGGGACACAACACTTTGCTTAAACAAAAATGCACTTTTATTTAGTGCCAACAACTGCGATAGTGGGAGAGAAATAAAGAGATAGAGTGAAAGAGAAAGAGGGGAAGGGGATTATAGCTACCAGTCTGAAGAGACGAGGCCCTCGGAGCTTGACGAGATGCTCATAGGCTGTCTTCTCCAGGTGGGGTCCGGACAAAGTCCTCAAAACTCCTTCAGTCTTTTATAGGGTTCCTCAAAGCGGGTGGCATCTGGCCAAAGCAGCAGCTCTCCTGGCTACACGGTGGGTGTGGACTCGTTGTTTTGGGAACCAGTTGTAATCATCGCGTCAGTGCAGGACCAAGAGTACAGGACCGAAGGTACAGGACGAACTGATTAGGGCTCAGTCCACCATGACCAGTCCATTGTTCTCGCACTGAGTTCCCATGGCACTGCATACCAGTCCTTAAGGCTTGGCAGATTTTCCACCTCAGCCAGGCTAGAGCTACTTTTCAGGGTCTAGGGTCTCAGTCCTTGGAGGCAGTCGTGAGGCAAACATGAGGGATTTTCAGACAGACCCTGACATCCTGGAAGCTGGCTTTGCCATGAAAGAGTAAAGTCAAGGGACCTGCCCAAGAAATCCAATTCCTAGGAGTGAAGTGGCAAGATAGACAGAGTCAGAATCCTACTAGGTCGTCAATAATATCACAGCAATGTCTCCACCAACCAGCAAGAAGGAAATGCAAGCTTTCCTAGGCGCCATAGGTTTCTGGACGATGCACATCCCTGAGCACAGCCAGAGTGGGAACCATCTCTACCTGGTTACCCACAAAAAGAACCATTTCCACTGGGGCCCTGAACAGTAAAAAGCCTTTGCCCAGATCAAGCAGGAGATTGCTCATGCAGTAGCCCTTGGCCCAGTCAGGATGGGACCAGAGGTGAAGAATGTGCTTTATTCTGCAGTCGTGAGCAATGGTTTGTCCTGGAGCCTCTGGCAGAAGGTGCCTGGGGAGACTCAAGGCTGACCAGTGGGATTCTGGAGCCAAATTTACAGAGGGTCCAAAGTTAAATAAAATCACCTTGGAGGCACTGGGCAGGGGGACTTTCAAAAATTGGGAGCTGCATTTTAGCAAAGGCCAACTGGTTAGTGAACACCAGAGGTTCCACCAATCGAGCTGGCCCTGCCCAGTCTGAACCCCTGCATAAAGGAGACAGAGATAAGATTCCGGTGGTACATATGAAAGGTATGTTAGGAAAGTCTGTTTAGATTAATTCTGCCTCAAGTAAAGACAAACCCATCTGTGGGGCTGTTTTTGCTCAGGGGCCTGGTTGCACTTGGTGGGTGATGCAGAGGGGTGGGGAAACACGTGGCTCCAGGAGGACAAAGGCAAGATCGTGGAGAGGCTCTCCTGGCTCAACCCTTCCCCCCTGGACCAAAAAAAAAAAAAAACAAACCAGGATGGCAGGGGCTTATGGAGCGATTCTGGTGCTAGATAGGGGGTGCTGGCTCTGCTTGGGGCAGCTCCAGCCCTGCAGTGTCAGTATCCCTGCTCCCTCTCTGTGACAGCATTGGTGTGTGTGTGTGAGGTAGATCCTGCCACCTGCTGCCTCTTCCTGCCACCTGCTGGACTCCTTTTTGGCTTGGCTGGAGTCAGTATCGGCGCCGCTGTTTCGGGTCACTGCTATGCTGAGGGGGCAAGAAACGGTCCCGCTGGGCAACAAAAACTGCTGCCCTAGCCCCTGCTGGTCCAGGCAGCGGTTCTGAGCTGTTACTTCAGCACTACGGCTCCGGAGCGGCTCTGCTACTTCCTCTTAGTCCCCTTGTCCGGCAGAAGCATCCTAGAGGGGTGGGAAATGGGAAGAGACCCACCAAGCGTACAGTACTGGGGTCTGCCTATCCCTTCACTCGAGGGAGCCAGACAAAATTGTGAGAAATGATACTCACTTGTAAAAAATTTTAAAGGTTTATTAAAACCTTATCAAAAATACAACAGAAGACTGAATAGAGAAAGTATTACAGTGCCGGGAGCAAAGGATTTTTCCCACCAAGTGCTCATCCACACAATGGAGGTTTTTCCTTTTAACCCTTTAGTCCCTCCCAAAGTTCTGTCCATCGACTCCTTCTTCTCTGTCCAGTTGTTATAAACGCCAATCACTCGTTTTAAAAATTTATAAAAGTTTACTAAAAATAAAATGGAAAAAAAATAATACAAGTATAGTAATAAAGATTAAACAATTAGAGTTAGGACAATTAAAGAGACAATAACAGCAAAAAGTTACAGCCCGGGCTGGGTACCTCTCTCTGGACAAAAGTGAGCCAGGAGAAGGACCCCGATAAAAAGAATTCCCTCCTTAAGAGGGGTAACCTGTTGCATACACAAATCACTTCATGAATATGCATATATTTATTTAAACCAAGAAGTTTGTCCGGTACTTGTTGAGGAATTCCTGTTAATCCCAGGCGCCTTGAAGTCTAAGTCGAGTTTGGAGAAGTTCGGTTTTTTGTTGATAAGGAGAGCCATAAATTCCTCTCCTCGGGAAGATTTAGGGGTTTTTGTAATTGTTATCTCTGTGTGAAGAATTCCTTGATTATCTTCTTCTTCTCTTGAGCAAAACGAATACCACACACACATATTTTCTATTTTAACTACTGAAGCTTAATTTCAATTACAAAACTACATTTACTATATTATTAAAATGTTACTACAGCATAACTTTCCAACCTAGCATAATACATATCGTAAATATCTGCGTAGAGCCATACATTCTGCATTTTTCACAATCCTTCCTCTTTCTTTTTATAATTACTTTGGCTCGAGCAATATTTACTGCTTTCTAGTCTTCACTTTTCGTTCATTTTCTTCATAAATCAATCTAGCCTCTTGAAAGGGGTCTTCTATATTATTTTGTTTCTTTAATACCATAATCTTTTGCACCGTTTTTGTTGTATCCAATTTTTGATCCATGGTCACTAATTGCATGCTTTGAACTACACTGGTGATGAGTCGAATGAAACAGGGGATCAAACAAGGAAGGAATATTAGACCAGCTGTAGCACATAACAGAAAGAAACCTAGCTTCTTCCACCATTCTATTCCCAACACGTTATCCCACCAGCTAGTATTTAGCATTGGTTCCCACCTTTGAACTGGTACATGGGCTATTTTTCTGATATCATTGACTATATCTAGGACAGCATCCCCGTTATCATCTATTTTCAAACAGCAATCTGATGTATTGAATTTTCCACAAACACCCCCTTCTTCCGCTAATAGATAATCCAAAGCCAACCTATTCTGATACACGGCTGCTCTGATTTGGGTCTGTTGTCTTGACATTAATGCCATTGCTCGACCAGTTTTGTTTGTTATTATTTCTACAGCGGCTTGGAGTCTTATAATGCGATTTAACATGTAAATTGGGGTTCGATATCCCCAACTCCCATCTTGTGCCCAGGTGGCTGGCCCATATGTTTCCAATATACGTTCAGGGGGCCATTCCTCGTCTCCCCATGTTTGGAACCCTCCAATTAAGTCTCTCTTGTTTCTTTTTAGATCCTCATAAACTGGTATCCCTAAGTGATCCCCTTCAGGCCCTGGCAAAAGAAAAAATCCTGGCTGTATGACTCCCAGAGTACAACTCCCTTTCCACTGAGAGGGAAGTTTTGGGTATGCCTTTTTTCCATATATCCAGAATAAGCCATCTGGAGCTTTCCAATAGTCAAATGTTTGCTCATCTATATTCTCCCAAAATTTAGAAATCTCTGGGATGCCAACGTAAGGATTTTTTCCTGTATCATTACACTGAAAAAGCCTGATTTCATTATTATACTCACAATTTCCTTTTTTTACTTTTTCCTGGGTCCAATACATGGTAGGTTCTTCTGGGACCCACCATACAGAAGTTCCATTACTGACCTTATATCTTTTACAGGGAGTTTTTCCTACTTCATGAAGGAACTTTTTCCCATTGCGCCAAAGACATTCTTCCCCTATGACTACTGAAATCAAAACCCACCCCTCTGGTCGGTTTTCTCCCCTTATACTTGTCTGGTTCCACTTAAGGAGCTCAATTGGGCCTAAGCTGCTGCCTTTCCATGGCCATTCTTCTGACATCAGAGCCCCTCCACAGACCCAACAATTGGTTATGTTAAGTTCCTTACTTATTCTTTCTCCCAATTCTACAAACTGATTTTTACCCATCCTCGAAATATCTATCTCTTTTTCTAATTGTTGTTCCAGTTTTGTATACAAATTGTCAAGTGAGATTGGTACAGGTTTAGGTGGTGGTGCCAGCTTAGCTTTTTTGGTTATCAATTGCTCTTTTACTAAATCTTGTGCTTTATTCCCAATAGCGTATGTGAAACAAATCCATTTTTCCCCTTTTGGACATTCACTTCCCGCCCTGTTACCACTTATTCCTAGATTCTCAGTAATCCAGTACTTTTGTCCATTGTGCATGCAGTTTCCTAATTTGGATGGGTTATAACAGTGACTGTTGACATGAGTGTGAGAGATAAAGAAGGAACCTCGGTGTCTTTCCATATACAGCTTCTGGTAACACCTGTAGCATGGCTTTGTCAATATCCCAAAAGGGAAAAGACAGAAAATGAGTGACAGAAAAAGGAGAGGTCCAGTATGGCTTATACTCCCACCTCCCATGCCTATGGGGTTGCAACCCACAGCAGGTGTATGTGATCTTCTTGGTGGCGATTATAGCGGCCAATCTGGTCTTGCCCTCTCTTCTTTTGTCACTTTCTCTTAGCTAATTTCCAGGCAAATCGTTTTTGACACTCCTTAACGGTGGTCTCCCACTGTTTCTCAGCTATTTCCCATTCAACAGGCACTAATAATTCCCATCCACAAAACAAAGTTATTATTTCAGTTGTTTCAAGCTCTGCTTGGATGGGGGATCTAGTTGACACTCGACACTTCTTGCAATGGGGGCGTCACTTGTGTGAACTACAATACCAATTATTCCCACAATTCAAACATTTACATTTAACCCAACTAACATGCCCAGTATTTGGGTGAATCAAACAGGGTATATTACGTGGCACTGATTGAGGTTGTAATCCGCCCTCCTCTTTGTATAAATCACAGGCTAAGGCCAAAATACAGGAGTTTTTTTTCTGTCCGAAACAGTCCTGATCCTCCTGTCTGTGGTGGCAGTATTCCTTCCCAAGGAGGGTACCGGAGGCACCTCAAAGTTTGTCCAGGCAGTATTTGAAACTACTGATGTAACTCGGTCTTACTTCCCAGTTCGGTGTGATCCTGTGTATATTTCTTGGATCATTCAGGTCTTCCCAGTTCATTACCACCCATTCCCCGTTTAAGAGTCAATTTTGTATCACCCGGTTCAGAGGTTATCGTCCACTCTTTAGGTTCTTCCACAGGTCCTTTGATTCTGCTGGCGTGGATCCACCCTCGTTCCCTGGTCCGGATCGCAGCCTCGGTCGTCAGCAATACCTGAAAAGGACCTTCCCATTGTGGAGTTAAAGATTGTTCTTTCCATGTTTTTACCAACACCCATTCCCCTGGATGAATATTATGGATTTTAAAGTCTAAAGGTGTGGTTTGGGGGATTATTCCTTTTAACCTTAAATTTTCAAGAGTTTTGGCAATAGTGTTCACATATTTTTTAACATTTTCTTCCCCTACCTCATGGGTAGCATTTTCATGTTGGGTGGTCAGAAAAGATAATCCAAACATCATTTCATAAGGTGACACTCCCAGGTCTGACCTGGGTTGTGTTCGAATCCTTAGTAAGGCTAAAGGTAGGCATTGTACCCATGACATTCGGGTTTCAACTATTAATTTAGTTAAAGTTCTTTTTAAAGTTTGGTTCATTCTCTCTACTCGGCCAGAACTCTGTGGATGCCATGGGGTGTGTAATTCCCATTTTATCCCCAAGGTCTGAATTAATTGTTGTAACACTTTTGACGTAAAATGTGTTCCTCTGTCTGAGTCTATCCTATTAACCATTCCATATCTTGGAATAATCTGTTCCAAAAGGGTTTTACTTACCACGTTGGCTGTAGCTGTGGCAGTGGGAACCGCTTCCACCCAATGAGTTAGATGGTCTGTTATTACTAATAAATACTTCCATCTTTGAACTTGAGGGAGTTCAGTAAAATCTACTTGAATACTTTGAAATGGCCTAAGAGCTAATTCCCGACCTCCCAATGTGGTTTTTCTCATTACCTTTTTATTTATCCTTTGGCAAGTTATACATTTTTCAGTAACCTTCTTTGCTATCCCAAAAATCCCAATATACCCATAGTTCCTTAGAAAGTGATCACACAGAGCCTGAGTACCCCAGTGAGTTTTTTGATGCATGTCTTCTAATATCCTTCTAGTAAGTATTTTATTAAGTAATTGTCTTCCATCAGGAAGTTTCCATTTCCCTGATTCATCTTGTAAACCTCCTATTTTTTTAAATTCTTTTTCCTCTGCTTCACTAAATTTTGGAATTTCCAATTTCTCCTCATTTGGAGTTAATATTAGCATAACTCTTTCAGTTCCATTTTCTGCTGCATCCTTAGCTTCCTGGTCTGCCAAATTATTTCCTCTTACTTCTGGAGTCACTCCCTTTTGGTGACTTTTAATATGTACTACAGCTATTTCTTCTGGTAATCTTAATGCTTCTAAAACCTCTAAAATGAGCCCCTCATGTACTAATCCTTTTCCCCTTGAATTAAGCAATCCTCTTTCTTCCCAAATTTTTCCAAAGGTATGTACTACTCCAAAGGCATACCTTGAATCAGTATATATAGTTCCCTTTTTGTGTGCTAAATATTCCAGTGCTCTTTTTAGAGCATATAATTCACAGGTTTGAGCTGACCAGTTTGAAGGTAATTTCCCCTTTTCAATGGTTTGCATGTTTTTCCCATCCACTACTGCATACCCTGACATTCTTTTTCCTTGTAGACACCTGGAGGAACCATCCACAAAAATTATCTCCCCTTCTGAAAGGGCTTGTTCTTCAAGATCTTCTCGAACCTTTGTTTGGTATTGGATAATTTCTAGACAATCATGTATTAGATTATCTGTTGGTTCCCCATATAAAAATTGAGCTGGATTTAAACTTCTGTTTACTTCTAGTGTTAAGTCATCACTGTCTATCAAGATTGCTTCATATTTTAACATCCTAGAGTCTGTCAACCATTTTTCAGCCTTTTGATTTAACACATTTCGTACTGCATGAGGTGTGCACACAATTAGTTTGCCCCCAAAAGTCAGTTTACGACTTTCTTCCACCAGGATTGCAGTAGCTGCTATAGCCTGAATACATACTGGCCAGCCATGACTCACTGGATCTAACATCTTTGATAAATAGGCCACTGGTCTCTTTACTCCCCCCCACTCCTGAACCAGAACTCCATGAGCCACCCCCTTTTCTGCATTCACATACAGATGAAAGGGTTTTTCTAGTGAAGGTAAGCTTAAAGCAGGTATTGAGGCCAGTTTTAACTTCAGTTCTCCTAATTTATCATCATCTTCCTTGGTCCATTTTATATCATCTCCCTCTGTTAATTTTTCATACAAAAACTTTACTGCCTGTGTGTATCCCTCAATCCATAATCTACAATATCCCAATAACCCAAGTAGTTTTCTGATCTCCCTCTTAGAAGAGGGAGGGGGAAGGGATAAAATTCCAGCAATTCTTTCTGGGTTAAGCTTCCGACTACCTTTACTTATTAAGTGTCCAAGATATTTTACCTCTGGTTCCACAAATTGCAGCTTCCCTTTTGACACCCTTAATCCTTTTTCCCCAAGAAAATTCAAAAGTTTTATAGTAGCCTCCCTGACTTCAGCTTCAACTTCCCCCGATAGTAAAAGATCATCCACATATTGGAGAATTTGTATCCCAGGGGGAGTGGGGAAAGCTTGTAATATTGTTTCTAAGGCTTGTCCAAATAAGTTCGGGGACTCTGTAAAGCCTTGTGGTAATTTCGTCCATCTTAATTGCTGCTTTCTCCCAGTTTGTGGATCCTCCCATTCAAAGGCAAAGATATCTCGGCTCTCCGTGGCTAATGGGCAAGCCCAAAAAGCATCTTTAAGATCCACCACACTAAACCACTGATGCTGGGGAGGGACCTTACTTAGGAGAGTATAGGGATTTGGTACCACTGGGTAGCGAGTCCGAGTTCTCTTGTTTACCTCCCTTAAATCTTGTACTAGTCTGTAACTCCCATCAGACTTCTTTACTGGGAGAATAGGGGTATTGTGAGGAGACATACAAGGTTCTAATGTCCCATCCTCTATTAGCCCTTCTATTACTGGCTTCAAACCTTCCCGTCCTTCTAATGAGATAGGATACTGACGCACACGTATGGGACAATCTTCTCTCTCAATTGTAACTTTTATAGGATCGATATTTAATCCTCCCCTATTTCCTTCACCAGCCCAAACTTCCTTTTTAATCTTCTTTTCATCCTCCTGGTCTAATTTTAGCACTTTAGCTGTCATCCTCCCATCTTCTGGTATAACTCCTATCCCTAATTTCACTTGAAAATCTCGTCCCAATAAATTACTACCTGCTCCTGGGACTAACAAGACATCCCCCATCCAAAATCTAGTTTCTCCCTCCATTACCACATTTTTGATGACAGGAACAGTGAAACTCTCTCCTTTTGCTCCTGTTACTTTTACAGTATCTTTACTTACACTATAACCTTTTGGAATATTTAACAAACAGGTTCTTTCTGCTCCTGTATCTACTACAAATTCCAATTCTTCTTCTTGGGGACCTACTTTTAAAGTTATCACAGGCTCCAGATGGTATCTGTCCCCTAGAAAATAGAGCCTTTGACCCCCCTATTCTTCTTCTGTGCTCATCTCTTTGAAGATTTTCAGATCTTTTGCCCGCTTAGGGCAGTCCCTCCTATAATGTCCTTCGCCCTGACAGTAAAAACAGACATTCCTAAAATGCTCCTGAGGTTTGGTTTGTATTGGGGTTTTATTCTTTTCTGTTCCTCTGTCTCTACGACCGTTAGGAGTAGAGTCTGTGTGGTTTTGATTTTTCTTGTACTTGTTTTCTCTCATGGTGACTGCCATAATTTTTGCCTTCAGTTTAGCTTTTTCTTCATCTCTCCGGACATAAACTTTCTGAGCTTCCTTTAATAAGTCATTTAATGGTTTATCATGCCAATCCTCAATTTTTTCTAATTTCTTTCTAATATCTGGCCAAGCATTCGTTACAAAGTTAATTCTTAACAAAGCTTTCCCCACATCAGTTTCAGGATCTATTCCTGAATATTGTTTTATATTTTTCCTAAGTCTGTCTAACCATTCAGTTGGGGTCTCTTCTTTCCCCTGCTGTGACTCAAAAGCCTTTTTAGCATTTTGCCCTCGAGGTGCCGCCCCTTTTATTCCCTTGATTATTGTATTGCGATAGTCATTCATAAGTTTTCTCCCCTCCTCACTATTTTGACTCCACCCCGGAGGTTCAGTTGGCATTATGTCTTCTCCAGAGGGCCCCTGTGGATGTTCTTTATTCCAGGCTTTAATGCCTGCAACTCTTATAATTTCCCTTTCTTCCTGAGAAAATAATATCTTCATTATAGACTGCATTTCTTCCCAGGTATAAACGTTTGGACCTAAAAATTGGTCAAGTTGTTCAGCTGTGCCGATGGGATCCTCTAAAATCCCTTTGATTTCCTTTTTAAAATTTCTGACTTCGGAAGAAGTCAGGGGAGCATTCACAAATCCAATCCCACCCCCTCCCATCGGGACCTCTCTTAGTGGAAATAGACCAATTTCTTTATTCCAATGTTTTTCTGCAGCTTTATTTTCGTGTGGTGAGGAAAAATCAGGAGAAAGCTGCCTCCTAACTGCACCTCTAGTATTTTTATAAGGAGCATCTTCCAGGGACAGGGAGTTCCTTGGATCCGGAGCTACGGTTTCCAAGGGAACGGGACTCGGGTCCGGAAGGGCGGTGTGAGGAGGACATACCATAGAGGCCAGGTCCTCCAGAGGCGGAGCACGGGCGGGGTTTGCTGCCGGAGCTGCTGAAGGGGGGAGCATGTCCGGGGGATACCGGATGGCAGTGCGGTCAGCCTCCACGTGGCTCACGGCGGCTGAGATGGCCGCTCCCAGCAGAGGCAGGGCAGCGGCGGCAGCGCCCAGTGTAGCCGGAACGGGCAAAGCCGCGGGGGATGGGGCCGAGAAAACCGCTGCGGGAGAAGCGGCCAGAGACGGGACAGCCGGGACTAACGGGAGCCCGCCAGGCGCGGCCAGCGGACCAGCCGCGGACAAACCGGGCAGGATGGGGGAGGGGGCCGGTCGGGCAGCCGCGAGCAGCGAGGCGGGGGCCGGTACCGAAGCGGCAGGCGGCGAAACAGGGACCGGGAGGGCCGCCGCAGGCAGCGGGACGGGAGCCTGCAGAGCCGCCGCCGCGGGCACGGGAACCGGGGCAGGAACACGCGGCGAGACAGAACCCGGGGTGGGCGCAGGGACCGGGACAGGCACCGGCACCGGGGCCGGCGGAGCTGAGGGGAGCGGCTCGCTGGGACCCGAAACCGGTGCTGGGGCCGCAGGCGGTGCAGGCGCGAATGGGAAGGGAGGAGGTAACATTTCTAAAGGATCCCATTCTTTTTCTTTTCCTCTTTTTTCCTCTTGCTCCCCTCCCTTCTCTTTCCCTTTTTTCTTTTCTTGTTTTGTTTCGGGGATTTCTGATACCTTAAAGATATTTAGTTTTCTAAAATCCCCTGTCCAACACGTGGCACATTCTCTTTCTTCTGAATTAAACGGTTCCTTTGAGTTTACAAATACATTTAAAGCCTGACAAATCCATTTCTCAAAAGAACCATATCTAGGCCAATAAACGTGGTCAGATCTTATTTCCTTTGTTGGCCATTCAAGCATACAAAATTGTATCATCTTTACTTTGTCTTTATTTCTTGTACAAGGGTTTTTTTCCCAGTTGGCTAACATAACTCCCAGGGGACTATCTTGGGGTATCTCTGTTGATAATTTCTTACTGGATTTCTGTCCCATTTTTCAAGATTTTATCTACTCACCCCCTGCCTCTGTTCCACCTTCCTCCCCCTACCCAAATACCACTTTTCCCTCGACTACACTCTCAAAAAAACCTCCTTTTTCTCTCACCACCCCTCAACACAACACACTTTCCTCCAAGGAACTACAACAAAGCTTAAAATAAACAATCTGCATTACGTATACTTTCATTTGTCCCCATTCGCTCAAGTTTATTTTTCACTTACTCACACACACAACAAAACAACCACAACAACAAGGTACCTTTTATTTTTTCAACACACCTATTACACTTTTAGGTGTCCCTGGCCAGTCCCGGTGTTCTTGGATACCCCTCAATCCGGCTGCATTGTTACCAACCCCAGATTCTCTCGGGTGTACCCTCACTCCGGCAAAATTTTACTCAGTCCTGGGTGCACTCGAAAATTAATATCTCAACCCAGCAGACTTTTAATTCAACCCTGGGTGCTCTTGAGGATTAATATCTCAACCCAGCAGCAACCCTGGGTTCTCTTGAATATTAATCCCTCAACCCAGCCCATTCAATTCAACCTCCCTGGGGTGGGGATTCTCTCACTCTTTTATCACTCGCTTCGTCTCTGTACTGGCCGCTTTTCTCGCGAAAAAGACGGAAACGCAGCATAGGAGACTACCGCTCTCACTTAGCAGGTCTGGGGTAACCAGCCCGCCTCTCATTCACACACATTCATCCCCCCTTATCCACCCCATTCACACATTCATCTCAACAAATACTTACCTATCCGTTGTCCTTGGGTCTTTGTTCTTCGTGTACACTTTGGTCTTAGGGGCTAATTACCGCGGTTTAGGAATTCTTTCCCTTTTCTTTGCTTTATTGTCTCTTTTTGTCCATCGGATCGTAACCTGCGGTCTGTGGTCACACCAGGGGAACAGAGCGAGACTGCCTAATCAGGGCAGGACGCGTCTTCTCACCCTAATTCTCCTACAGCACCCACAGCGAGGTATTAGGAACCATCCTCTGCTACCATTTGTTATAAACGCCAATCACTCGTTTTAAAAATTTATAAAAGTTTACTAAAAATAAAATGGAAAAAAAATAATACAAGTATAGTAATAAAGATTAAACAATTAGAGTTAGGACAATTAAAGAGACAATAACAGCAAAAAGTTACAGCCCGGGCTGGGTACCTCTCTCTGGACAAAAGTGAGCCAGGAGAAGGACCCCGGACAAAAGTGAGCCAGGAGAAGGACCCCGATAAAAAGAATTCCCTCCTTAAGAGGGGTAACCTGTTGCATACACAAATCACTTCATGAATATGCATATATTTATTTAAAACAAGAAGTTTGTCCGGTACTTGTTGAGGAATTCCTGTTAATCCCAGGCGCCTTGAAGTCTAAGTCGAGTTTGGAGAAGTTCGGTTTTTTGTTGATAAGGAAAGCCATAAATTCCTCTCCTCTGGAAGATTTAGGGGTTTTTGTAATTGTTATCTCTGTGTGAAGAATTCCTTGATTATCTTCTTCTTCTCTTGAGCAAAACGAATACCACACACACATATTTTCTATTTTAACTACTGAAGCTTAATTTCAATTACAAAACTACATTTACTATATTATTAAAATGTTACTACAGCATAACTTTCCAACCTAGCATAATACATATCGTAAATATCTGCGTAGAGCCATACATTCTGCATTTTTCACAAGTGGTGGAGTTCACTTCCTTACATCTTGATTGGAGGTCAGGTGCTGCCATAGTAACAAGCCAACCCTCCCATATGTCCCGACTACCCAGGTCACCCCATGATAACAATGCAAGGGTGGGTAAGACATAACTATAAGACTTCTCTTAACATATACATAATATTTGTCTTTTCATTGTGAGAGTCAACTATCACATTACTCATCTGTTACAAAATGGACTCCCTTCTGGTTCCAGCCATGGCATCTTCCCTGCTGAAACCACACCCATGACTATGATGTAAATGGTATTTGAATAAATAGCAGTGAAAACTCCACACCCTTGTCTCTGTACCCAGGACATTGAAATCAGAAATTAAGCCCAGCTGCACCCAGCTCCTCTGGTCTCCGTGGACCAGCTGGAATACAAAGGGCTTTATTTTCTGCCAAATTTCTATACTCTTAATGAAACGTGACTGTATTATATTTTTATGCTACTTTTGTAGCTGATATCATTGAGCTCATGTAGTTACTGAAAAGCTTAATTCCATCCAAAGTAAAGTTCTTTCCTATATAAGTGATATATAAAAAAATAAATGGTGTCTGGCTTAAAATAAACACTGGCACACACATAGATATAAATTAACAGAATGTAGTTATTTAAAGGAATTCTAAATGAGATGTAAAAAAGTGCATATTTACAAAGTAGCAGTTAACTGCCAAAATTATAGTGATCATAAACATATGCTTAATTTAAAGTATTCTGATGGTTTTGTGCTGCTTTGAGTTGCAGTAAACTCTTGAATTTCTGTTCTGTCTTTAACTACTTAAAGTATAGCTACTGAGTAACTCAGGAAAGCAAAAACCAGGTGGCCTGATCTCCTGTGGCCTTGTGATTGAATTATTCTGAATTCAGCAGAGTGCAAGCCCCAAATGAAGCCTTCCCACTGGGTGTTAATAGCATAACATCTCTTTGTTCCTAACACAGATACACTAGTCTGGGCCTTTCTTCTCTATCTAGCTGCCTATTTTTACACATCTTAAGGGAACAGAATTATTATGTATGAAATCTCTATTACTTTGCCAATATAACTAGCCAACATCTTCAGAAGCTATTAGGGGAAGGACACACAGAAGAGGTAATTACATTAGATCTGTTCTCTTAGAAAAGCAAATTAGAAATCACTACTTTTCATTTCTTCCCTGCCACAATGAATCATGCACTTTTCTCTTTAAATCAATAAGACAGAGAAGAAATAGAAAGATAGATAAGACTTTTACCATTATGGAAAAGACTGGAACTGGAAATTATATCTAAAGGTAGTGATATTAAACAGCTTGTATATAGCGGTTGACTAAGGTCAGTGCTCATTTTGACATAGGACTCTGTATTGGATGTGGCTGAGCTGGAGTTCACTTTCCCATAGGAGCCCTCACAGTGCTGTGATTTGCATTGGTAGCTAGAAAGATGTTGATAACACACCAGTGTTTTGGCTACTGCTGAGCAGCACTACCATAGCATCAGCACTGTCTCTCCAATATTCTGGCCCAAGTCAATAGGCTGGAGGTAAACAAGATCCTGGGAGGGGACACAGCCAGGCCAGCTGATCCAAATTAAGCAAAGGGATATTCCATACCATATGATGTCAGCACAGATATAAAAGCTAAGGGAGGGAAGAAGGATGGATGGCATTTATTATTTACAGTGTTTGCCTTCCGTGCTGTCACTACATGTGCTGAAGCCCTGCTTCTTGGGAACTGGCAAGACATTGCTTGCCCCTTTTACTATTAGTACTAATGAGAAGTAGAGAATAAAAGTATTTTTTTCTCTTTGCTTGTGCATGCATGAACTTTCAGTTTTGCTTTAGTAATCTCCTTTATTTCAACCTACAAGTCATTTTCCATCTTTTTTTCTCTCCCCTATCCAGCTGGGAAGGGGACAGATAGAGCAGCTTGGTGGGCACCTGGCATCCAGCCAAGGTCAACCTGTAGTAATGAGAAATGAAGACACAGACCCTCTTGGTTCTTGATCTAAAGAGAATCAAGTTTATTGCCAACACAGAAGGTCTTAAATACTGTACAAGTATGCTTAGGCTTTTATACTATGCTAAAAATACACTAGCTAAAATTATACTTGCTAGCATTTTTCTTAACCAAAACAAACATAAATTGGCTGCATGCCAACACCTGTGTTGCTGTCCACGTTTTCCCTTTACCAGTCAGCACTCTGGTTATGAGGAGGTTACACAACTTATTTTTTCTTCATGCCAGCTGCACATGTCCCAAAGTGCTTCTCATGAAAGAACAGAAGTGATCAGAGGCCTATAAGGCCCTTATTCTATAAGATTTTTCTTATCTTCCACATCAACCCAACTGTGACAAGAACTTTCACCCCTGACAGCAAAAGCTTTCTTTTTTTCCCCCACGGCTCAGTCAAGGCAGGATAGCTTGCCTTGTGATAAATTATCACAGCTGAAAAACATCCTTAGCCAGCAGTAAACATCCTGCCCTGAATGCATGGGAAAGGATAAGCAAAAATTCATGACTGACAGACACAGAACTTTTACAAACTGTAGAAGATCACTATAATTTTCATAACATCAATGTGAGAAACGACTGCTCACTTTTTAAAAATTTAAAGGTTTATTAAACCTTAACAAAAAAAATACAGCAAAAGACTGAATGAGAAATTGTAGTGCTTGGAGGCCCCTCCCCCCCCCCCCCCCCCCATGTTCACCTACAAAATGGATGCTCTGCCTTTTAACCCTTTAACCCTTCCCAAAGTTTTGTCAGTCAACTCCTTCTCTGCCATCTATTGGTGGAGATTATTTTCTTACATTTTGATTGGAGGTCAGGTGTCATTACGCTGCACCTCTTGGTAATGAGCCGGCCCTCGCTAAATGCCCTGACTACTGAGGCTATTACAAGGGGGAGGGCAAAGAGGACTATGGGGGACAGATTACAATAACATCACTATACATCTTAACATACACATAGTATCTATCTCTTAATTGTGAGAGCCAACTATTGCACTACTCATCTATAACATCAGAAATCTCTTACATGCTCTCGGAGTGTGTGGGGATTTCTCCTCAAAGTGGAGATGTTGGTATAGAGTTACTTTTCTGGAAGTTGAGTGAAAGGACACTTCTGTACGCCACTATCATTTGCTGGTAAGTGACATTGGCTCCTAATCTATACTATTTCTTCTCTAGCTGAAAGATGGAAGTTTTTACTTGATTAAGTTTTTACATGATGTTTGGTAGTATGTTGATGATATGGAGATAAGGGGTGGAATGTCCTAGGGTGACGTTATGGTGCTTGTATCCCCAATCATGTGTTCTGTTTATCCTTGATGTTATGTTTTGTGCCTTCAGGACTGGCTCTGAAAAGTGAAGGTTTGTTTTGTCTTGTTATCAGCCGGCTCACCTCCCCCCACGGTTGGTGTCTAGGAGAGAAGCTAGGGCTTGCTGGCTTGCTGGCTTGCTTGCTTGCTGGCTTCGCTTTGCTCTCGCTCCTGCTTTTTGCTTTTGCCCTTGCTTTTGCTTATTAGTTAGTTTAGCTAGGCAGTCCAATTTTTTTTCCCCTGGACTGTTTTCTTTCCCTTTCCTGATTACCATTCCAACCTGCTCCAGACTGGGACCTGGGAAACACCAAGAAACACCGAGAGCCTGCATTTTGTGACCTGCAGCATCCATTCCCAGTGCTGGAGACCGAAAACTGGGCAACCACTCCCAGGAGAGACTTTCTGAATTTGTCATCTCTTCAGAGCGGTGATCATCTGGTGTTGTTCATTTTTTGTGCTGGGGAGTGCTTTGCCTGTTAAATACACAAGTTTTTTCCACTACTCTCTGAGGAAATTCTTCCCAAACCAAGTGAGGGGAGGGGCCGTGGGGGTTTGCTTTCTGGGGGCTCCTTCTGGAGGTTTTCTCCCAAATTTGCCTGAAAACCAGGACACAGGGACCTGTCACCAAAACTGCAGGAAAACCAGAAACTCTCCAACAACTTTTCAGTGTTAGGAAATCAAGGCATTACTTTATTCCAACCAGGATGTGCAATATGTGAAAAATGCATATTTTATGATTGGCTTTTTGCAAATATTAAAATGAATATTATATGTGTTATGTTAGAAAGTTATGCTGTATTAATTCTCTTAAGTAGTGTGTTAAATATAGTTTTAGGTTATAATGACACGCGGAGCCAGACTCTAAAACTCAAAGACAGAGTGAGTTTTAAAGTAGGTATGTTTATTCGGCCAGACGCATGTGGGACATTTCCCCAAATACATGCGTGCCCCTTGCTTACACACGTGTTCTTTTATCCCCTGGAGTGTTACATATGCATTAAGTTTCCCCATGGGTCATTTCCTGGCTCCCCTCCCTCTCCGCTCTGTATGCTAATCAGCTGGTCGGTCCTCTGCGCCTGCGCAGCTGTCTCTGGTGGTCGTCCCAGGCTTCGGGGGTCGTAAAAGGGATGAAGTAAGAATGGTCTTCTTCAGGCTGACTTTTTGACCCCACTGCTTTGCACATGCCCATTGATTCCTTGGCCACGGTCCAAGCCAGGGGTCAGGATCCATCTGTTTCCAGAACATAAGGAGCCCCATTTTTCAGTTGTCTTTACACCTTGTATCCTGTTTTTCATATACACTCTTCCTCCTTATCAGGTCTCTCTTTGCTGCTCTGCACGTAGTCTCTTCCTTTCCCATAGGCCAGGATATGGTATATTCTCACGTAACCTAAGGATGTGGTCCTAAGCAATATCCATTATTTTATATGCCTATTACTATTCAATACCTTCTAATTTCTATGATTAATATCTTCTAGTTCTAACCCCATGTTTCAATAACATAATGTTAAAAATAGAAACTATGCAATGTAAGATACTTTTTAACTAGCTCAACAAAGAGACAAGATAATAAAGAAATTCTTCGCACAGAGGTAGCAGCAACAAGACACCAAAATCCCCAAGAGGGCTCCTTATCGGAAAAGACAAACTTTATTCCACCTCCTTCCCATCTTTTAGGCTCCAACAGGATTAAGGAGGAAAGTTGACAATAACCAGAGAAATCCCTACTTTTAAAGGAATGTATGCATCATGTATGAGATATATGAATATGCAACAGGCTATTGCTTTTAAGCGTTAATCCTTTGTTCACAAGTCATGATTTTCATGGCATGGTGCTCGAGAGCATCCAGACGTCCGCAATTCTTTGCTTTTATTGTCCTTTATTGTCCTAACTCTGATTGTCCAAATTCTTATTGTTCTAATTTTTATTACGGTTTTTATAACTATTTTATTACTATTAAACTTTTAAAATTTTAAAACAAGTGATTGGCGTTTTTCGCAATTATGGTAGCAGAGCATGGTTACTAACACCTTGCTGTGGTGCCTTAGGAGAGTCAGGGTGAGTGTGAAAAATGCATATTTTATGATTGGCTTTTCGCAAATACTAAATTGAATACTATATGTATTATGTTATATAGATTAGAAGTGTTGTATTAACATTTTAATAGTATGGTAAATGTAGTTTTGTAGTTAAAATAGAACCTATGTATGTGGGGGTTTTTTTTACTAGCTCAAGCAAGAGATGAGATAATGAAGAAACTCTTCACAAAGAGATGGCAGTGATGGGGGCCCATAAAGAATTACTGCCTCCTTATCGGAAAAGACAAACATTCTTCCACCTTCTCTCCGTCTTTATGGAACCACCAGGATTAAGGGGAAGAAGTTGACAAAAACCAGAAAAGTTCTTAATTTGCAAGGAATTTATGCATCATGTATGAGGTGTATGAATATGCAACAGGCTATTGCTTTTAAAGGTTATTCCTTTGTTCACAAGGCATGCTTATCGGGCTTAAGTGCCCGAAAGCATCCGGACGTCCGTAATTCTTTGCTTTTTATTGTCTTGTAATTGTCCTAACTCTAAATTTTCATTACTCTAATTGTATTACTATTTTTATAACTATTTTATTATTATTAAACTTTTAAAATTTTAAAAACCAAGTGATTGGCGTTTATAACAGTGAGGAAGGCTTGCCCTGCCGTATTAGGCAGCCTTGCTCTGTTTCCACTAGTGTGACCAAGAGATGTGATCTCGATGGACAGAAGGAGATGATAAAACAAAGAAATGGGAAAGGATTCCCTAAAACTGCGGTAATTGGCCCCTAAGACTAAAGTGTACACTAAGACAAAGACCCAAGGACAAAGGATAGGTAAGTATTTGATTGGTCGGGTCAGATAAGGGAGGGATGAATGTGTGTGAGTGAGAGGCAGTCTGGTTACCCCAGTCCTGCCAAGTGAGTGCAGGGTCTCCCATGCTGTGGTTTCGTCTTTTCGCAAGAAAAGCAGCCATTAAAGAGACGAAGCGAGTGATAAAAAAGAGTGAGAGAATCCCCCTGGGGAAACTGGGACTGGGTCTCAGGGAAGGAGTGGGACCCCTTGGAGAAAAGAAGCCGAGGGTTTTCCTGGCATAATCCAATGGGAAAAATAAAAGTGTGGAAGGGGCCCCTAAAATTTCTGCTGGATTGAGGGACAAGAGTGCCCAAAAGCATCCAGAATTAAAACCTGCTGGGTCGAGGGATTAACATTTCAAGAACATCCAGGGCTGAGCAGAATTCTGCCAGACTGAGGATATGCCCAAGTGCATCTGGGGTTGGACAACACAGCTGGATTGAAGGATATCCAAGAGTACCGGGACTGGCCAGTAACACCCAAAAGTGTAATAGGCGAGTTGAAAGTAAAAGGTACCTTATTGTTTTCTTGTTGTGTGTGAGGGTGAGTCGCACATAAAAACAAGCCATTGTTTCCTTCGGGCGGGTGGGGGCTGTGGCATGACGTGCAAACAAGCCTTGTTCCCCCAGGTGGGTGGGGGCTGCGGCAGGGCAGAATGTGTATGTGACCTGCAAACAAGCCATGGTTCCCTCGGGCAGGTGGAAGGGGCCGTGGTTGGCCTGGTGGTACTGAAGGCCAGAGAGGCTGACCCCAAAGCAAGGGGGGCTACAGTATCATAGGACCTTTTTAGCACCGCGGCTGCGAGGGGTAGTCGTGTGACCCATTCCTTAAAGTAGGGGGGATGGGGAGTCCAGATCGGGCAAGGTGCGGAGGTCCGAACCCCTGACTCTGAGACTATCTCTAGGGAAGAGGGATAGCCAAACCTCGGGGAGGTGGAAGGGGTCAGGGTGGGGGCTTACACAGATCCGTGATTCTCTGGCAACAGGAATCCGCTTCGTGTAAGTCTAAGAGTTTTGCTAATGTTTCTTTCCCCTGTCCAATAAAAGAAAAGGGAAATTTACGGAGTGCTGAACATAAGTCAGTGGGGAAACTTAGAGGTGTCAGTACTTAAGGTTCTGGGGTGTCAAATAAAATCTTACATAGTCCAGGTGGGTGAGACACAAGAACCAAAAACTCGGTTAAGCAGAAGTATGAATGAACAGGCCTGAGGGTGTGAATGTGTGTGAGAGTGATTGAGAAATAAAGGTGAGCAAAGGTAGATGAATGAAAGTATATGTAATGTAGATTGTTTATTTTGAGCTTCACTTTATCTCCTTGGAGGGAGGTGTATTGTGTTGAATAGTATTGTAAAAGAAAAGATTTTTTGTGTGGGTAGTTGAAAGAAGGTGGTATTCAGGTTGTTAGAGAAAGTGGGAAACAGGCAGGGGACGAATAGATAAGATCTTGAAAAACGGGACAGAAAACCAGTAAGTTGGGTATAGGGGAAAAAAAAAACTGAGTAAAAGGGTACCAGCAGAGATACCCCAAGATAGCCCTTTGGGGGGTTATGTTAGCTAACAGGGTTGCAAATCCCTGTACAAAGAGAAAATACAGGATATGCAGTAGTTGATGGGAAAAACATGCAAACTATTGAAAAAGAGAAATTAACCTTAAACTAGTAAGCTCAAACTTGTGAATTATATGCTCTAAAAAGAGCACTGGAATATTTAGCACACAAGAAAGGAACTATATATATACTGATTCAAGTTATGCTTTTGGAGTAGTACATACTTTTAGAAAAATTTGGAAAGAAAGAGGATTACTTAATTCAAGAGGAAAGGGATTAGTACATGAGGGACTTATTTTAGAAGTTTTAGAGGCATTAAAATTACCTGAAAGAGATAGCTCTAGTACTATTAAGGGACACCAAAAGGGAAATACCCCAGAAATAAGAGGAAATAATCTGGCAGATCAAGAAGCTAAAGATACAGCAGAAAATAGGGCTGAAAGAGTAATGTTAACTCCAAATGAGGAAAAATTGGACATTCCAAAATTTAGTGAAGCAGAGAAAAAATTAATTAAGCAAGATAGGAGGAAAGCAAGATGAATCTGGGAAATGGCAACTTCCTGATGGGAGACAATTACTTAATAAAATGCTTACTAGGAGAATATTAGAGAACATGCATCAGAAAACCCACTGGGGTACCCAGGCTTTGTGTGATCATTTTTTTTAAGGAAGTATGGGTGCATTGGGATTTTTGGAGCAGCAAAGCAAGTAACTGAAAGATATATGACTTGCCAAAAGTTAAATAAAAGGTGATGAGAAAAATAACATTAGGAGGTCGTGAGTTAGCTCTTCGACCATTTCAAAGTATCCAAGTAGAAGTTTAGATTTGTTAGGTGTAGGAACGTTGTTGTGTTGTCGGGCCTCACCCCCTGGTTGGGGCGGCCCGGAAAGGTGGAGGTCGTCTGGCTAATTGGCTTCTCGCCACTGCCCACCCAGGGAGGCCAGTTGTAGGAACTCACCCCTGGTTGGGGTGAGCCGGAAAGGTGGAAAAGTCTGTCCTCCAACCCGTGTCTCCAAAGAAAGACTCAGTAGTCTTCAGTCGTCCAGTCTCAAGGTAGTTTATTGTATGTTATCTAAAAGATTTCTCCCTGAGCTGCTGCGGTCCGTTCAGCAGTCAGGCAAGGGCACACTCCGACGCCCAGGGGGCTGGTGCCTTCTTTTATATCATACATTACGTATTAGATGTTTATAGTTTTTCCCCAAAGCCCATCACCTATATTAAACAATGACTTTCTACTCTAAACCAATCTGTGAATGCCAACATCACCAAGAACATGGAGGTTAGGAAGAAGAAGGAAAGAGGACAGGGCACACCCAAGTCCCTCCATCTTAGAACTTCTGACCCCCATGTACAAAACTCAGACCCCTCTGTACAAGGCCTAAAACCCCCCTGTACAGCATTCAAAAATTCTTCCTTTCACTTTGTGACTACTTCTACTATAATATCTAAACTTTTGTGATTTCTTGTTCTTCCTGCAAAGTTGGTAAATTGTTCCATGGATCAGATTCAAAGCCACAGGGGTCTGTGGCTGCATTCCAGGGTCTCAGATGCTTCTGACCTGGGCCCAGAACATCCAAGAGTGTCCAAGGGACATTCTGGGTTCCGACAGTTAGGCTTTAAAATTTATTTGTAAATTCAAAAGAACCGTTTAATCCAGAAGAAAGAGAATATGCCACATGCTGAGAGGGAGATCGTAGGAGAATAAAAATCTTTAAAATATCGGAAACCCCCGAGAAAGAGCAAGAAAAGAAAAAGGGGAAAGAAAAGGACTGGTAAAAGGAGGAAGGGAAGATAGAAAAAGATTGGGATCGTTTGCAAGTGTTGTCTCCTCCATTCCCACTGTTATAAACGCCAATCACTTGGTTTTTAAAATTTTAAAAGTTTAATAATAAAAAAATGGTTATAAAAATAGTAATACAATTAGAGTAATGAAAATTTAGAGTTAGGACAATTACAAGACAATAAAAAGCAAAGAATTACGGACGTCCGGATGCTCTCGGGCACTTAAGCCCAATAAGCATGCCTTGTGAACAAAGGAATAATCTTTAAAAGCAGTAGCCTGATGCATATTCATACATCTCATACATGATGCATAAATTCCTTGCAAATTAAGAACTTTTCTGGTTTTTGTCAACTTCTTCCCCTTAATCCTGGTGGTTCCATAAAGACGGAGAGAAGGTGGAAGAATGCTTGTCTTTTCCGATAAGGAGGCAGTAATTCTTTATGGGCCCCCATCACTGCCATCTCTTTGTGAAGAGTTTCTTCATTATCTCATCTCTTGCTTGAGCTAGTAAAAAAAACCCTCACATACATAGGCTCTATTTTAACTACAAAACTACATATACCATACTATTAAAATGTTAATACAGCACTTCTAATCAATATAACATAATACATATAGTATTCAATTTAATATTTGCGAAAAGCCAATCATAAAATACGCATTTTTCACAATCCCTCCTCTTATTCTTTATAAATCATTTGGCTTGAGCAATATTTCTTATCCAATTGTATTCTTTAGACTATGTTAGTAATCAAATAAAAGATGGGATTAAACAAGGAAGAAACATCAGAACAGTTGTAATCCTAATTTCTTCCACTATCTATTCTTCAATACATTACCCCATCAGTTAGTTTTTAACATTGTTTTCCCACTTTTGGACTGGTATCTGGGTTATTTCTTTAATTCTAATGCCTGAGCGGCTTTGTTTGTTATCTTCTCTATGACTGCTTGGAGTCTTATAATACGATTCAGTATATAATTTGGGTTTAATACAGAGGTAGATTGCTGTGCTGGTTTCACCTTTTTGTTTACTAATTGCTTTTTCACCAAATCTTGGACTGTATTTCTGAAATCAAATGTAAAACAAATCCATCTCTCTCATTTTGGACATTCAATGCCCCATCTATTACCACTTTTTCCTAAGTTCCTTGTAATTCAATATTTTCCCCCATTTTTTTCTTGCAGGTACTCAGTTTGGATGGGTTATAACAGTGGCTGTTGACATGGGGGTGTGTAACAAAAAAGGAACTTTGGTTTCTTTCCATGTAATATTTTTTTTATAGCATTTGTGACACGATCTTGCCAGTATCTCAAAAGGTAAAAGACAACAAATGAGAGACAGAAACAGGAATAACAGAGGTCTGGTATGGCTTATACCCCCACCTCCCCTGCCTATGGAGTTGCTTCCCATAGCAGGTATGTCTGATCTTCTCAGTGGCGAGTACAGTGGTCAATCCAGGCTTGCCCTCTGTTTCCTTTGTTATTCTTTTTACTAAATATTTTTAGGCAAGTCCTTTTCCACACTCCTTAACTGAGGTTTCTTACCATTCCTCAGGTATCTCTCAGTCAACAGGCACTGATAATTCCCATCCACAAAACAAAGTTATTACCTCAGTTGCTTTGAGTTCTATCTGTATAGGGGATAGATTCAGTACTCAATACCTATTGCAATGAGAACATAGATTTTGTGAGGTCCAATACCAATTGTTCTCATAATTTGAACATTTATTTATAACCCAGTTAGCGCGTCCAGCACTGGGATGAATCAAATAAAGTATACAGTATAATACTGATGGTAATTTCCCTTCTTCCCTGTACAAGCCACAGGCTAAGGCCAGAATGTGAGAACTCTGATTAAAATAGTCTTGATTTTCCTGTTTGAAGTGGCAATGTTTTTTTTTTTTTTTTTTCTTAAGGAGGTGTCAGAGGCGTCTGAGGGCTTATTTAGGCAGTGCTTAAAACCAGTGATGTAAGCCTTGCCTTATTTCTCAGTTATGTGTTATTTTTTTGTACCTTCCTTGGTTCATTTGGGTTTTCCCAAACCATTACCACCCAGTCCCAGTCGAAAGTCAATTTGGTATTATGAAAAATGCATATTTTATGATTGGCTTTTCGCAAATATTAAATGGAATTCTATATGTATTATGCTATATTGATTAGAAGTGCTGTATTAACATTTTAATAGTATGGTATATGTAGTTTTGTAGTTAAAATAGAGCCTATGTATGTGGGGGTTTTTTTACTAGCTCAAGCAAGAGATGTGATAATGAAGAAACTCTTCACACAGAGATGACAATGATGGGGGCCCGTAAAGAATTACTGCCTCCTTATTGGAAAAGACAAACATTCTTCCACCTTCTCTCCATCTTTATGGAACCACCAGGATTAAGGGGAAGAAGTTGACAAAAACCAGAAAAGTTCTTAATTTGCAAGGAATTTATGCATCATGTATGAGATGTATGAATATGCAACAGGCTACTGCTTTTAAAGATTATTCCTTTGTTCACAAGGCATGCTTATTGGGCTTAAGTGCCCGAGAGCATCCGGACGTCTGTAATTCTTTGCTTTTTATTGTCTTGTAATTGTCCTAACTCTAAATTTTCATTACTCTAATTGTATTACTATTTTTATAAGTATTTTATTATTATTAAACTTTTAAAATTTTAAAAACCAAGTGATTGGCGTTTATAACAAATGGTAGCAGAGGATGGTTCCTAACAACTCTCTGCCGGTGCCTTAGGAGAGTCAGAGTGAGGGAGACGCGTCCTGCCCTGATTAGGCAGCCTAATTGTGCTCCCCTGGTGCTACCGACAGATGCAGGTTACGATCCGATGGACAGAAGGAGATGATAAAACAAAGAAAACGGAAAGGATTCCCTAAAACTGCGGTAATTAGCCCCTAAGACCAAAGTGTACACGAAGAACAAAGACCCAAGGACAAGGGATAGGTAAGTATTTGTTGGGATGGGGTGGATAAGGGGGGATGAATGTGTGTGAATGAGAGGCGGGCTGGGTACCCCAGACCTGCTAAGTGAGTGCTGTAGTCTCCCATGCTGCGTTTCCGTCTTTTTCGCGAGAAAAGCGGCCAGTACAGAGACGAAGCGAATGATAAAAGAGTGAGAGAATCCCCCTGGGGAAAATTGGGATTGGGTCTCGGGGAAGGAGTGGGACCCCTTGGAGAGAAGAAGCCGAGGGTGTTCCTGGTATAATCCATTGGGTAAAATAAAAGGTAAAAAGAGGGTTTTCTTGGCATAATTAATTAGAGAAGAATAAAAGGTAAAAAGAGGTTTTTCTTGGCATAATTAATTGGAGGCAAAAAATCAAAAGGTAAAATGTGTGGGAGGGGCCCCTAAAAATTCTGCTTTGGACAAAACAGCTAGATTGAGGGATATCCAAGAATACCAACACTGGCCAGTAACACCTATTAGGTGAAACAAAAGGTACCTTCTTGTTGTGTACGCGAGGGTGGGTCCCGCACCAACAAGTCCCCTGTGGGTGGGAGCTTAGGCAAAACCCGCAAAACTAGCCTTGTTCCCCTGGGCGTGAGGGGGAAGTTGTGACTGCAGCCAGCCTCAAAGGTTAATTGGAACCAGAGGCAAACAAAAGGTACCTTTACTTGTTGTGTACGCGAGGGTGGGTCCCGCACCAACAAGTCCCCTGAGGGTGGGAGCTTAGGCAAAACCCTGCAAAAACTTGAGTGAAAAAGTCTGCTGGGTTGAGATATTAACCTTCGAGAGCACCCAGGATTGAGTAACTCAGGGCACTTCCCAGAGGCCCAGTGGTACTGAAGCCCAGAGAGGCTGCCCCCAAAGCAAGGATGGCTCAGTATCGTAGGACCTTTTAGCACCGTGGCTGCGTAAAGTAGTCGTCTAACCTGTTCCCCCTGGGGGAGGGGGTGTGGGGAGTCCAGATCGGGCAAGGTACGGAGGTCCGAACCCCTGACTCTGAGGCTATCTCTAGGGAAGAGAGATAGCCAAACCTCGGGGAGGTGGAAGGGGTCAGGGTGGGGGCTTACACGATTCACGATTCCTGGCAACAGAAATCCCTTTGTGTAAGTCTAAGAGGTTTGCTAACGTTTCCCTCTGCTGTGCAATAAAATAAAGGGAAATGTAGAAGTATGAATGAACAGGCCTGAGGGTGTGAATGTGAGTGAGAGTGAGCGAGAGATAAAGGTGAGTAAATGGAAATGAGTGGAAGATATGTAATGTAGATTGTTTATTTTGAGCTTTATTTTTTAGAGGGAGGTGTATTATGTCGAATGGTTTGTGAGAGAAAGGATTTTTTTGCATGGGTAGTTGAAAGAAGGTAGTATTTAGGTTGTTAGAAAATGTGAGGGAAAAAAAAAAGAGCATGGAATGAATAGATAAGATTTTGGGAAAAAAACAAAAAAAAAGGGACAGAAAACCAGTAAAAAGGAAGAAAAAGGGGAAAAGGGAGTGGAACAAGAGGGAACCACACCACTCACAGTCGAGCCACTTGTCCTGGGCCCTGGCTCGCCGCTTGTTTCAGCTCCGTCTGTCCCAGTCCCGGCATTTGTCCCAGGTCCCGGCGCCTGTCCTGGTGCCTGTTTCTCCGCCCGCAGCCTCTGTACCAGTCCCCGTCTCGCTGCTCGCGGCTGCCCAACCGGCCCTGCCCCCATCCCGCCCGGCTGGTTTGTGGCCGCTCCGCCGGCCGCGCCTGGTGGGCTCCCGTCCATCCCGTCCGTCCCGTCTGTCCCATCCTTGACCGCTCCTTCTGCGGCTGTTTCCTCTGCCCCATCCCCAGCGACTCTGACCGTGCCAGCTGCTCTGGGCACCGCCGCTGCTGCTTTGCCTCTGCTGGGAACAGCTGACCCAGCTGCCATTAACCACGCTCCCGGCTGGTATCCCCTGGAAATGCCCCCTCGTTTGGCGGTTCCGGCAGCAAACCCTGCCCATGCTGTCCTGAGCTCCGTTCCCCTGGTAACCGCAGCTGCAGCCCAAAAAAACTCGCACCTGGAGGACGACCCTTATAGGAACACGAGAAGTTCAGTTAGAAAAGAACATTCTCCAGACTCTTCCTCACAACACAGGAGAAAGGCTCTAGAAAAAGACCGGGATCTGTTCCCATTAAGAGAGGTCCCAATGGGAGGGGGTGGAACTGAGTTTGTAAATGCTCCTTTAACTTCTTCTGAGGTCAGGAATTTTAAAGAGGAAATCAAAGGGATTTTGAAGGATCCCATAAGCACTGCTGAACAATTAGACCAATTTTTAGGTTCAAGCATTTATACCTGGGAAGAAATGTGGTCGATAATAAAGATACTATTTTCTCCAGAAGCAAGGGAAACGATCAAAATTGCAAGCAAAGAAGCTGGGAGTAAAGAAAAACCACATCCCCTCCCTGGAGAGGACAAAATGCCAACTGCACCTCCTGAGCAGGGTCGAAATAATGAGGAGGGAAGAAAACATAAGAATGAGTATTGTAATTTAATAATCAAGAGAAAAAAAGGGGCATCATCTCGAGGGCAAAATGCTGAACGGACTTTTGAGGCACAACGAGGGAAAGGGGAGGCTCCAACTGAATGGTTGGACAGACTTGGGAGAAATATAAGGCAATGTTCCAGAATGGATCCTGAGACTAATGTGAGAAAAGCTTTGCTAAAGATTAACTTTGTGCTTGGCCAGATAATGGAAAAAAATTATGATCAGCATGACAAATCATTAGATGATTTATTAAAGGAGGCTCAGAAAGTCTGTGGCCAAAGCCAAACTAAAAGCAAGGATTGTGGCAGTCACCATGTGAGAAAACAATTACAAGAAAAAAATCAAAAACACACAAACACTACTCCTAGATATGACAGTAGTAGAGACAGGGGAACAGGAAAAAAAATAATAAAACCCCAATACAAACCAAGTCTCAGAAGCATTCCACGAATGTCTGTTTTTACTGTAAGAGCAAAGGACATTATAACAGAGATTGTCCTAAGAGAGCAACAGATTGGAAAATCTTCTGAGAGATGAGCAAAGAAGAAGAATAGGGATGTTAGAGTGTGAAAAATGCGTATTATATGGCTCTGCGCAGATATTTACTATATGTATTATGCTAGGTTGGAAAGTTATGTTGTATTAGCATTTTTATAATACAGTAAATGTAGTTTTGTAAGCTTTAGTAGTTAAAATAGAAATTATGTGTGTATTCTTTCAATTAGCTCAAGAAAAGGAGAAGATAATAAAAAATTCTACACACAGAGATAACAGTTACAGAAACCCATAAATTTTCCAGAGGAGAGGTGTTTATGGTTTTCCTTATCAACAGAAACGAACTTCTTCAAGCTGGACTTAGACTGGAAGGCGCCTGGGGATTATAGAAAATTTTTGACAAGTACCAGATGGATTTCTTGTTTTAAATAAAATATATGCATATGCATAAAGTGTTTTGTATATGCAACAGATTACCCTTCTTAAGGAGTAAATTTTCTTTTAACGGGGTCCCCTTTTCCTGGCTCACTTTTGTCCAGAAAGAGGTACCCAGCCCGGGCTGTAACTCTTTGCTGTTATTGTCTCATTAATTGTCCTAACTCTAATTGTGTAACCTTTATTACTACACTTGTATTATTTTTATAACCATTCTATTTTTATTAAACTTTTCTAAATTTTTGAAACAAGTGATTGGCTTTTATAACAAATGGTAGCAGAGGATGGTTCTTAATGTCTCGCTGTGGGTGCTGTAGGAGAATTAGAGTGAGAAGACGCGTCCTGCCCTGATTAGGCAGCCTCGCTCTGTTCCCCTGGTGTGACCACAGAACGCAGGTAATGATCCAGGGACAAAAGAGACAATAAAGCAAAGAAAAGGGTAAGAATTCCCTAAACCGCGGTAATTAGCTCCTAAGATCAACGTGTACACAAAGAACAGAGACCCAAGGACAAGGGATAGGTAAGTATTTGTTGGGATGGGGTGGATAAGGGGGGGATGAATGTGTGTGAATGAGAGGCGGGCTGGGTACCCCAGACCTGCTAAGCGATTGCGAAGTTTCTTATGCTGCATTTCCGTCTTTTTCGTCTTTTTCGAGAGAAAAGCGGCCAGTACAGAGACAAAGCGAATGATAAAAGAGAGAATCCCCCCGGGGAAAATTGGGATTGGGTCTCGGGGAAGGAGTGGGACCCCTTGGAGAGAAGAAGCCGAGGGTATTCCTGGTATAATCCATTGGGGAAAATAAGAAGGGAAAATGTGTGGAAGGGGCCTTTAAAATTTTTTTTTGCTAGGTTGAATTAAATGGGCTGGGTTGAGAGATTAATATTCAAGAGCACTCAGGGTTGCTGCTGGGTTGAGATATTAATCTTCAAGAGCACCCAGGGTTGAATAAAAGTCTGCTGGGTTGAGATATTAATCTTCAAGAGCACCCAGGGTTGCTGGTGGGTTGAGATATTAATCTTCGAGAGCACCCAGGATTGAGTAAAATTTTGCCGGAATGAGGGTACGCCCGAGAGAATCTGGGTTTGGGAACAACAAAGCCGGATTGAGGGGTATCCAAGAACACCGGGACTGGCCAGGGACACCTAAAAGTGTAAATAGGTGTGTTGAAAAATAAAAGGTACCTTGTTGTTGTGGTCATTTTGTTGTGTGTGTGAGTAAGTGAAAAATAAACTTGAGTGAATGGGGACGAATGAAAGTATATGCAATGCAGATTGTTTATTTTAAGCTTTATTATAGTTCCTTGGAGGAAAGTGTATTGCATTGAAAAGTAGTGTGAGAAAAAGGAGGGGTTATTTTTGAGAATATAGTCGAAAGAAAAGTGGTATTTAGGTAGGGGGAGGAAAGTGAAAAACAGAGGCAGGGGGTGAATAGATAAGATCTTGAAAAATGGGACAGAAATCCAGTAAGGAAAATACAGGAAAGAAAAAAAAGAGTAAGAAATTATCAACAGAGATACCCCAAGATAGTCCCCTGGGAGTTATGTTAGCCAACTGGGAAAAAAACCCTTGTACAAGAAATAAAGACAAAGTAAAGATGATACAATTTTGTATGCTTGAATGGCCAACAAAGGAAATAAGATCTGACCACGTTTATTGGCCTAGATATGGTTCTTTTGAAAGATGGATTTGTCAGGCTCTAAATGTATTTGTAAACTCAAAGGAACCGTTTAATTCAGAAGAAAGAGAATGTGCCACGTGTTGGACAGGGGATTTTAGAAAACTAAATATCTTTAAGGTATCAGAAATCCCCGAAACAAAACAAGAAAAGAAAAAAGGGAAAGAGAAGGGAGGGGAGCAAGAGGAAAAAAGAGGAAAAGAAAAAGAATGGGATCCTTTGCAGGTTTTGCCTCCTTCCTTCCCATTCGCGCCTGCACCGCCTGCGGCCCCAGCACCGGTTTCGGGTCCCAGCGAGCTGCTCCCTTCAGCTCCGCCGGCCCCGGTGCCGGTGCCTGTCCCGGTCCCTGCGCCCACCCCGGGCTCTGGCTCGCCGCGTGTTCCTGCCCCGGTTCCCGTGCCCGCGGCGGCGGCTCTGCGGGTTCCCGCCCCGCTGCCTGCGGCGGCCCTCCCGGTCCCAGTTTCGCCGCCTGCCGCTTCGGTACCGGCCCCCACCTCGCTGCTCGCGGCTGCCCGACCGACCCCCTCCCCCATCCTGCCCAGTTTGTTCGTGGCTGGTCCGCAGGCCGCGCCTGGCGGGCTCCCGTCTGTCCCGGCTGTCCCGTCTCTGGCCGCTTCTCCCGCAGCAATTTTCTCGGCTCCATCCCCCACGACTTCGCCCATTCCGGCTACGCTGAGCGCTGCTGCCGCTGCCCTGCCTCTGCTGGGAGCGGCTGACTCCGCCGCCATTAGCCACATGGAGGCTGACCGCGCTGCCGGGCACTTTCCGGACATGCTCCCCCCTTCAGCAGCTCCGGCAGCAAACCCCGCCCGTGCTCCGCCTCTGGAGGAGCACGTCTCTATGGTACACCCGCCTCACACCCCCCTTTCCGGCCCCGAGTCCCGTTCCCTTGGAAACCGCAGCTCCGGCTCCAAGGAACTCCCTGTCCCGAGAAGATGCTCCTTATAAAAATACTAGAGGTGCAGTTAAGAGGCAGCTTTCTCCTGATTTTTCCTCACGACGCGAAAATAAGATTACAGAAAAATACTGGAATAAAGAAATTGGTCTATTTCCACTAAGAGAGGTCCCGATGGGAGGGGGTGGGATTGGATTTGTGAATGCTCCCCTGACTTCTTCCGAAGTCAGAAATTTTAAAAAAGAAATCAAAGGGATTTTAGAAGATCCCATCGGCACAGCTGAACAACTGGACCAATTTTTAGGTCCAAACGTTTATAGCTGGGAAGAAATGCAGTCTATAATGAAGATACTATTTTCTCAGGAAGAAAGGGAAATTATAAGAGTTGCAGGCATAAAAGCCTGGAATAAAGAACATCCACAGGGGCCCTCTGGAGAAGACATAATGCCAACTGAACCTCCGGGGTGGAGTCAAAATAGTGAGGAGGGGAGAAAACTTATGAATGACTATCGCAATACAACAATGAAGGGAATAAAACGGGCGGCACCTCGAGGGCAAAATGCTAAAAAGGCTTTTGAGGCACAGCAGGGGAAAGAAGAGACCCCAACTGAATGGTTAGACAGACTTAGGAGAAATATAAAACAATATTCAGGAATAGATCCTGAAACTGATGTGGGGAAAGTTTTGTTAAGGATTAACTTTGTAACGAATGCTTGGCCAGATATCAGAAAGAAATTAGAAAAAATTGAGGATTGGCATGATAAACCATTAAATGACTTATTAAAGGAAGCTCAGAAAGTTTATGTCCGGAGAGATGAAGAAAAAGCTAAACTGAAGGCAAAAATTATGGCAGTCACCATGAGAGAAAACAAGTACAAGAAAAATCAAAAACACACAGACACTACTCCTAATGGTCATAGAGACAGAGGAACAGAAAAGAATAAAACCCCAATACAAACCAAGCCTCAGGAGCATTTTAGGAATGTCTGTTTTTACTGTCAGGGCGAAGGACATTATAGAAGGGACTGTCCTAAGCGGGCAAAAGATTTGAAAATCTTCAAAGAGATGAGCACCGAGGAAGAATAGGGATGTCCAAGGCTCTCTTTTCTAGGGGACAGATACCATCTGGAGCCTGTGATAACTTTAAAAGTAGGTCCCCAAGAAGAAGAATTGGAATTTGTCGTAGATACAGGAGCAGAAAGAACCTGTTTGTTAAATATTCCAAAAGGTTATAGTGTAAGTAAAGATACTGTAAAAGTAACAGGAGCAAAAGGAGAGAGTTTCACTGTTCCTGTCATCAAAGATGTGGTAATGGAGGGAGAAACTAGATTTTGGATGGGGGATGTCTTGTTAGTCCCAGGAGCAGGTAGTAATTTATTGGGACGAGATTTTCAAGTGAAATTAGGGATAGGAGTTATACCAGAAGATGGGAGGATGACAGCTAAAGTGCTAAAATTAGACCAGGAGGATGAAAAGAAAATTAAAAAGGAAGTTTGGGCTGGTGAAGGAAATAGGGGAGGATTAAATATCGATCCTATAAAAGTTACAATTGAGAGAGAAGATTGTCCCATACGTGTGCGTCAGTATCCTATCTCATTAGAAGGACGGGAAGGTTTGAAGCCAGTAATAGAAGGGCTAATAAAGGATGGGACATTGGAACCTTGTATGTCTCCTCACAATACCCCTATTCTCCCAGTAAAGAAGCCTGATGGGAGTTACAGATTAGTACAAGATTTAAGGGAGGTTAACAAAAGAACTCGGACTTCCTACCCAGTGGTACCAAATCCCTATACTCTCCTAAGTAAGGTCCCTCCCCAGCATCAGTGGTTTAGTGTGGTGGATCTTAAAGATGCTTTTTGGGCTTGCCCATTAGCCAAAGAGAGTCGAGATATCTTTGCCTTTGAATGGGAGGATCCACAAACTGGGAGAAAGCAGCAATTAAGATGGACGAAATTACCACAAGGCTTTACAGAGTCCCCAAACTTATTTGGACAAGCCTTAGAAACAATATTACAAGCTTTCCCCACTCCCCCTGGGACACAAATTCTCCAATATGTGGATGATCTTTTACTATCGGGGGAAGTTGAAGCTGAAGTCAGGGAGGCTACTATAAAACTTTTGAATTTTCTTGGGGAAAAAGGATTAAGGGTGTCAAAAGGGAAGCTGCAATTTGTGGAACCAGAGGTAAAATATCTTGGACACTTAATAAGTAAAGGTAGTCGGAAGCTCAACCCAGAAAAAATTGCTGGAATTTTATCCCTTCCCTCTCCCTCTTTCAAGAGGGAGATCAGAAAACTACTTGGGTTATTGGGATATTGTAGATTATGGATTGAGGGATACACACAGGCAGTAAAGTTTTTGTATGAAAAATTAACAGAGGGAGATGATATAAAATGGACCAAGGAAGATGATGATAAATTAGGAGAACTGAAGTTAAAACTGGCCTCAATACCTGCTTTAAGCTTACCTTCACTAGAAAAACCCTTTCATCTGTATGTGAATGCAGAAAAGGGGGTGGCTCATGGAGTTCTGGTTCAGGAGTGGGGGGGAGTAAAGAGACTAGTGGCCTATTTATCAAAGATGTTAGATCCAGTGAGTCATGGCTGGCCAGTATGTATTCAGGCTATAGCAGCTACTGCAATCCTGGTGGAAGAAAGTCGTAAACTGACTTTTGGGGGCAAACTAATTGTGTGCACACCTCATGCAGTACGAAATGTGTTAAATCAAAAGGCTGAAAAATGGTTGACAGACTCTAGGATGTTAAAATATGAAGCAATCTTGATAGACAGTGATGACTTAACACTAGAAGTAAACAGAAGTTTAAATCCAGCTCAATTTTTATATGGGGAACCAACAGATAATCTAATACATGATTGTCTAGAAATTATCCAATACCAAACAAAGGTTCGAGAAGATCTTGAAGAACAAGCCCTTTCAGAAGGGGAGATAATTTTTGTGGATGGTTCCTCCAGGTGTCTACAAGGAAAAAGAATGTCAGGGTATGCAGTAGTTGATGGGAAAAACATGCAAACTATTGAAAAAGGGAAATTACCTTCAAACTGGTCAGCTCAAACCTGTGAATTATATGCTCTAAAAAGGGCACTGGAATATTTAGCACACAAAAAGGGAACTATATATACTGATTCAAGGTATGCCTTTGGAGTAGTACATACCTTTGGAAAAATTTGGGAAGAAAGAGGATTGCTTAATTCAAGGGGAAAAGGATTAGTACATGAGGGGCTCATTTTAGAGGTTTTAGAAGCATTAAGATTACCAGAAGAGATAGCTGTAGTACATATTAAAGGTCACCAAAAGGGAGTGACTCCAGAAGTAAGAGGAAATAATTTGGCAGACCAGGAAGCTAAGGATGCAGCAGAAAATGGAACTGAAAGAGTTATGCTAATATTAACTCCAAATGAGGAGAAATTGGAAATTCCAAAATTTAGTGAAGCAGAGGAAAAAGAATTAAAAAAGATAGGAGGTGAACAAGATGAATCAGGGAAATGGAAACTTCCTGATGGAAGACAATTACTTAATAAAATACTTACTAGAAGGATATTAGAAGACATGCATCAAAAAACTCACTGGGGTACTCAGGCTCTGTGTGATCACTTTCTAAGGAACTATGGGTATATTGGGATTTTTGGGATAGCAAAGAAGGTTACTGAAAAATGTATAACTTGCCAACGGATAAATAAAAAGGTAATGAGAAAAACCACATTGGGAGGTCGGGAATTAGCTCTTAGGCCATTTCAAAGTATTCAAGTAGATTTTACTGAACTCCCTCAAGTTCAAAGATGGAAGTATTTATTAGTAATAACAGACCATCTAACTCATTGGGTGGAAGCGGTTCCCACTGCCACGGCTACAGCCAACGTGGTAAGTAAAACCCTTTTGGAACAGATTATTCAAAGATATGGAATGGTTAATAGGATAGACTCAGACAGAGGAACACATTTTACGTCAAAAGTGTTACAACAATTAATTCAGACCTTGGGGATAAAATGGGAATTACACACCCCATGGCATCCACAGAGTTCTGGCCGAGTAGAGAGAACGAACCAAACTTTAAAAAGAACTTTAACTAAATTAATAGTTGAAACCCGAATGTCATGGGTACAATGCCTACCTTTAGCCTTACTGAGGATTCGAACACAACCCAGGTCAGACCTGGGAGTGTCACCTTATGAAATGATGTTTGGATTACCTTTTTTGACTACTCTACATGAAAATGCTACCCATGAGGTAGCGGAAGAAAATGTTAAAAAATATGCGAACACTATTGCAAAAACTCTTGAAAATTTAAGGTTAAAAGGAATAATCCCTTAAACCACACCTTTAGACTTTAAAATCCATAATATTCACCCAGGAGAATGGGTGTTGGTAAAAACATGGAAAGAACAATCTTTAACTCCACAATGGGAAGGTCCTTTTCAGGTATTGCTGACGACCGAGGCTGCGATCCGGACCAGGGAACGAGGGTGGATCCATGCCAGCAGAATCAAAGGACCTGTGGAAGAACCTAAAGAGTGGACGATAACCTCTGAACCGGGTGATACAAAATTGATTCTTAAACCGGGAATGGGTGGTAATGAACTGGGAAGACCCGAATGATTCAAGAAATATACACAAGATCACACCTGACTGGGGAGTAAGACCGAGCTTACATCAGTGGTTTCAAATACCGCGTGGACAAACTTTGAGGCGCCTCCGATATCCTCCTGGGGAAGGAATACTGCCACCACAGACAGGAGGATCAGGACTGTTTCGGACAAAAAAAAAAAACTCCTGTATTTTGGCCTTAGCCTGTGATTTATACCAAGAGGAAGGCAAATTACAACCTCAATCAGTGCCATGTAATATACCCTGTTTGATTCACCCAAATACTGGGCATGTTAGTTGGGTTAAATGTAAATGTTTGAATTGTGGGAATAATTGGTATTGTAGTTCACACAAGTGACGCCCCCATTGCAAGAAGTGTCGAGTGTCAACTAGATCCCCATCCAAGCAGAGCTCGAAACAACTGAAATAATAACTTTGTTTTGTGGATGGGAATTATTAGTGCCTGTTGAATGGGAAATAGCTGAGGAACAGTGGGAGACCACCGTTAAGGAGTGTCAAAAACGATTTGCCTGGAAATTAGCTAAGAGAAAGTGACAAAAGAAGAGAGGGCAAGACCAGATTGGCCTCTATAATCGCCACCAAGAAGATCACATACACCTGCTGTGGGTTGCAACCCCATAGGCATGGGAGGTGGGAGTATAAGCCATACTGGACCTCTCCTTTTTCTGTCACTCATTTTCTGTCTTTTCCCTTTTGGGATATTGACAAAGTCATGCTACAGGTGTTACCAGAAGCTGTATATGGAAAGACACCGAGGCTCCTTTTTTGTCTCGCACACTCATGTCAACAGTCACTGTTATAACCCATCCAGATTAGGAAACTGCATGCACAATGGACAAAAGTACTGGATTAATGAGAATCTAGGAATAAGTGGTAACAGGGCGGGAAGTGAATGCCCAAAAGGGGAAAAATGGATTTGTTTCACATACGCTATTGGGAATAAAGCACAGGATTTGGTAAAAGAGCAATTGATAAACAAAAAGGCTAAGCCGGCACCACCACCTAAACCTGTACCAGTCTCACTTGACAATTTGTATACAAAACTGGAACAACAATTAGAAAAAGAGATAGATATTTCGAGGATGGGTAAAAATCAGTTTGTAGAATTGGGAGAAAGAATAAGTAAGGAACTTAACATAACCAATTGTTGGGTCTGTGGAGGGGCTCTGATGTCAGAAGAATGGCCATGGAAAGGCAGCAGCTTAGGCCCAATTGAGCTCCTTAAGTGGAACCAGACAAGTATAAGGGGAGAAAACCGATCAGAGGGGTGGATTTTGAGTTCAGTAGTCATAGGGGAAGAATGTCTTTGGCGCAATGGGAAAAAGTTCCTTCATGAAGTAGGAAAAACTCCCTGTAAAAGATATAAGGTCAGTAATGGAACTTCTGTATGGTGGGTCCCAGAAGAACCTACCATGTATTGGACCCAGGAAAAAGTAAAAAAAGGAAATTGTGAGTATAATAATGAAATCAGGCTTTTTCAGTGTAATGATACAGGAAAAAATCCTTACATTGGCATCCCAGAGATTTCTAAATTTTGGGAGAATATAGATGAGCAAACATTTGACTATTGGAAAGCTCCAGATGGCTTATTCTGGATATATGGAAAAAAGGCATACCCAAAACTTCCCTCTCAGTGGAAAGGGAGTTGTACTCTGGGAGTCATACAGCCAGGATTTTTTCTTTTGCCAGGGCCTGAAGGGGATCACTTAGGGATACCAGTTTATGAGGATCTAAAAAGAAACAAGAGAGACTTAATTGGAGGGTTCCAAACATGGGGAGACGAGGAATGGCCCCCTGAACGTATATTGGAAACATATGGGCCAGCCACCTGGGCACAAGATGGGAGTTGGGGATATCGAACCCCAATTTACATGTTAAATCGCATTATAAGACTCCAAGCCGCTGTAGAAATAATAACAAACAAAACTGGTCGGGCAATGGCATTAATGTCAAGACAACAGACCCAAATCAGAGCAGCAGTGTATCAGAATAGGTTGGCTTTGGATTATCTATTAGCGGAAGAAGGGGGTGTTTGTGGAAAATTCAATACATCAGATTGCTGTTTGAAAATAGATGATAACGGGGATGCTGTCCTAGATATAGTCAATGATATCAGAAAAATAGCCCATGTACCAGTTCAAAGGTGGGAACCAATGCTAAATACTAGCTGGTGGGATAACGTGTTGGGAATAGAATGGTGGAAAAAGCTACGTTTCTTCCTGTTATGCGCTACAGCTGGTCTAATATTCCTTCCTTGTTTGATCCCCTGTTTCATTCGACTCATCACCAGTGTAGTTCAAGGCATGCAATTAGTGACCATGGATCAAAAATTGGATACAACAAAAACGGTGCAAAAGATTATGGTATTAAAGAAACAAAATAATATAGAAGACCCCTTTCAAGAAGCTAGATTGATTTATGAAGAAAATGAACGAAAAATGAAGACTAGAAAGCAGTAAATATTGCTCGAGCCAAAGTAATTATAAAAAGAAAGAGGAAGGATTGTGAAAAATGCAGAATATATGGCTCTACGCAGATATTTACTATATGTATTATGCTAGGTTGGAAAGTTATGCTGTAGTAACATTTTAATAATATAGTAAATGTAGTTTTGTAATTGAAATTAAGCTTCAGTAGTTAAAATAGAAAATATGTGTGTGTGGTATTCTTTTTGCTCAAGAGAAGGAGAAGATAATCAAGAAATTCTTCACACAGAGATAACAATTACAAAAACCCCTAAATCTTCCAGAGGAGAGGAATTTATGGCTCTCCTTATCAACAAAAAACCGAACTTCTCCAAACTCGACTTAGACTTCAAGGCGCCTGGGATTAACAGGAATTCCTCAACAAGTACAGGACGAACTTCTTGTTTTAAATAAATATATGCATATTCATGAAGTGCTTTGTGTATGCAACAGGTTACCCCTCTTAAGGAGGGAATTCTTTTTTATCGGGGTCCTTCTCCTGGCTCACTTTTGTCCAGAGAGAGGTACCCAGACCGGGCTGTAACTTTTTGCTGTTATTGTCTCTTTAATTGTCCTAACTCTAATTGTTTAATCTTTATTACTATACTTGTATTAATTTTTTTCCAATTTATTTTTAGTAAACCTTTATAAATTTTAAAAACCAAGTGATTGGCGTTTGTAACATTAAGTCTTATTTAGTTTCTAAAGAATAGGAAAATTATCATCAGAAATAAGTAAAAGCATACAAATGCCAAAAGAAGTTAGTCCTCAAAAGCCAAAGACTGTAAGTTGATGCGGGCTTAAACCTGATCAAAGAAATAAAGGAGGGATTTGTTATGAACAAAGTTTCCATGTGTTCCCCAGAGAGGCGGGCAGGGCCTTCCTAGTTCCCATGGCAACACTGGAATGACTGCTGGCTACCGATATTGAAATGTTAATTAGTTAATTGCTCTGTTTGTTTTCTCTAAACTACCCAAAGGTAACCTGCCTTCCCCCCCACCACACTGTCATTCTGGGGCTAAAATGCAAATAAGAAAACCCTCTGGGATCATGGGAGTATTTTTTGGGGGTAAAGACACCCCTAAATAAAAAACTAAACACAGTAGAGGGGGATAGACAAATGTCCTAGCCGAGGAAGAGGGGAACACAACCCGTGATCAACTTTTGTCTGTCACCATAACCTAAAAGCGACCAGACTGGGGTGGGGTGGGGCAAGTGGAGACGGAAGAGACAGAGACCCCTGGTGCTGCCACCAGGGAAGGAGCGGGCACAGCTGCTTTTCTGGACTTCAGCAACAGACTCTGCACTCCTCACCCTTTGGCCACCGCTTGTGCCACAGGGTAGAAGAAGGGACAGCTGCTGCTCTGGACTTCAGTGACAGACCCTGCACGCCTCCTTCCTTTTGGTCACCTGGAAGAGCTACAACAACAGGGGCGAGCTCCACTCGGGACCCCTGCCCAGCTGATCTTTTTAATAAGAGAGCTGAACTTTAAAAAAGGCATAAGCCCTGTTCATTTCAGCCCCTGCCCCCATCCCGCCCGGCTGCTCCGTGGCGCCTGGCGGGCTCCTGTCCGTCCCGTCCCATCCTTGACCGCTTCTCGTGCGGCTGTTTTCTCTGCCCCATCCCCAGCGACTTTGCCTGTTCCAGCTGCATTGGGCACCGCCGCTCCAGGCCCTAGAAATGCCCCCTCCTTTGGAGGTTCCGGCAGCAAACCCTGCCCATGCTCCCCTGAGCTCCGTTCCCCTGGTAACCGCAGCTCCAGCTCAAAGAAACTTTCTTTCTCTGGAGGACACCCCTTATAGGAAGATGAGAAGTTCAGTTAGAAGGCAACATTCTCCAGACTCTTCCTCACAACACGGGAGAAAGGCTACAGAAAAAGACTGGGATCTATTTCCACTAAGAGAGGTCCCGATGGGAGGGGGTGGAACTGAGTTTATGAAAGCGCCTTTGACTTCTTCTGAGGTCAGGAATTTTAAAAAGGAAATCAAAGAGATTTTGGAGGATCCCATAAGCACTGCTGAACAATTAGACCAATTTTTAGGATCAAACATTTATACCTGGGAAGAAATGTGGTCGATAATAAAGATACTATTTTCTCCAGAAGAAAGGGAAATGATCAGAATTGCAGGCATAAAAGCCTGGAGTAAAGAAAATCCACAGGGCCCCCGCCTCCTCCATACCCGAGAGAACAAAATGCCAACTGCACCTCCTGAGCAGGGTCGAAATAATGAGGAGGGGAGAAAACATATGAATGAGTATCATAATTTAATAATCAAGGGAATAAAAGGGGCAGCATCTTGAGGGAAAAATGCTGAAGGGACTTTTGAGGCACCGCAAGGGAAAGGGGAGGCTCCAACTGAATGGTTGGAGTGACTTGGGAGAAATATAAGGCAGCGTTCCAGAATGGATCCTGAGACTGATGTGAGAAAAGCTTTGTTAAGGATTAACTTTGTGCTTGGCCAGATAATGGAAAAAATTGAAGATCAGCATGACAAATCATTAGATGATTTATTAAAGGAGGCTCAGAAAGTCTATGGCCAAAGCCAAACTAAAGGCAAGGATTGTGGCAGTCACCATGCGAGAAAACAATTACAAGAAAAAAATCAAAAACACACAAGCGCTACTCCTAGATATGACAGTAGTAGAGACAGGGGAACAGGAAAGAATAAAACCCCAATACAAACGAAGTCTCAGGAGTATTCCAGGAATGTCTGCTTTTACTGTAAGAGCAAAGGACATTATAGGAGAGATTGTCCTAAGAAGGCAACAGATCTGAAAATCTTCAGAAAGATGAGCACAGAAGAAGAATAGGGATGTTAGAGGCTCTTTTTTTTTAGGGGACAAATAAAGATTATAGTGTTAGCAAAGATACAGTAAAAGTAACAGGAGAAAAAGGAGAGTTTCACAGTTTCTGTAATTAAAAATGCGGTAATAGAGGGAGAAACTAGATTTTGGATGGGGGATGTTTTATTCGTCCAAGGGGCGGGTAGTTTAGCGAGTGCAGGACTTCTGGACGGTTTGGATGGATGAGAGATCTCTGAAGTCAGGTCTTAGAAGATGTGGTTTATTAAAAGGGGTGAAAGGCCCTGCTTGGAGTTGCCAGGCGCAACCTGTGGCAGGCCCAGGGAGAGAGGGAGAGAGTGGGAGCAAGGGTTCCAGGTGAGGGTCCCAGGGGAAGATCCAAGAGGGCGTTCGGTCCCTCGGGCACACCTTATCAGGGGGCTTCAAGGTAGGCTGGAACAGGACTTGGGCCAATGGGGTTACAGATATCTCATACTTCAGGGGAGGGTTACAGGTGTGGGATGAACCATACATTGGGGGTGAGACAGAGCATTCCATTTGACCTTTGGACCTATATGTAGGTAAAGGGCATTGTTTAATCAGAAGGGGGGATTGCTTTCAACCTGGCTATACTATTGTTTTCTAGTTATTCAAAAGTAATATCTTTGCTTTGTGGATGGAAATTGTCAGTGCCTGCTGACTGAGAGATACCGGAGGAACGGTGGGAAACCACAGTTAAGGAGTGTCAAAAACGACTTGCCTAAAAAAAAAAAAATTAGTAAAAACGTGTGGCAAAGGAAACAGAGGGCAAGCCTGGATTGACCACTGTACTTGCCACCGAGAAGATCACACATACCTGCTATGGGAAGCAACTCCATAGGCAGGGGAGGTGGGGGTATAAGCCATACCAGACCTCTGTTATTCCTGTTTCTGTCTTTCATTTGTTGTCTTTTACCTTTCGAGATACCAGCAAGATTGTGTCACAAATGCTACAGAAAATATTACATGGGAAGAAACCAAAGTTCCTTTTTTGTTACACACACCCATGTCAACAGCCACTGTTATAACCCATCCAAATTAAGTACCTGCAGGCAAAATGGAGAAAAATATAGGACTACAAGGAACTTAGGAAAAAGTGGTAATAGATAGGGCATTGAATGTCCGAAAGAATAGAGATGGATTTGTTTTATATTTGATTTCAGAAATACAGTCCAAGATTTGGCGAAAAGGCAATTAGTAAACAAAAAGGTGAAACCAGCACAGCAATCTATCTCTGTATTAACCCCAAATTATATACTGAATCGTATTATAAGACTCCAAGCAGTCATCGAGAAGATAACAAAGAAAGCTGCTCAGGCATTGGAATTAATATCGAGTCAGCAAAACCAAACAAAAACTGTAGTATATCAGAATAGGTTGGCTTTAGACTATTTATTGGCTAAAGAAGGGGGTGTTTGTGGAAAGTTTAATATATCAGATTGTAGAAAATAGATGACAATGGAGAGGTCATCCTGGAAAAAACAAAGGATATCAGAAAAAAAATATAACCCAGGTATCAGTCCAAAAATGGGAAAACAATGTTAAAAACTAACTGGTGGGGTAATGTATTGAGAATGGGATGGTGGAAGAAATTAGGATTCTTTCTTTTATGTGTTACAACGGTTTTGATGTTTCTTACTTGTTTGATCCCATCTTTTATTTAATTACCAACATAGTCCAAAGAACGCAAGTGGATATTGCTCAAGCCAAATGATTTATAAAGAATAAGAGGAGGGATTGTGAAAAATGCATACTTTACGATTGGCTTTTCGCACATATTAAAATGAATATTACATGTGTAATGTTAGAAAGTTATGCTGTATTAATTCTCTTAAGAAGTGTGGTAAATATAGTTTTAGGTTACAACATAATGTTAAAAGAGAAACTCTGCGATGTAGGATTTTTTTACTAGCTCAAGCAAGAGATGAGATAATGAAGAAACTCTTCGCACAGAGATGGCAGTGATGGGGGCCCATAAAGAGTTACTGCCTCCTTATCGGAAAAGACAAACATTCTTCCACCTTCTCTCCGTCTTTATGGAACCACCAGGATTAAGGGGAAGAAGTTGACAAAAACCAGAGAAGTTCTTAATTTGCAAGGAATTTATGCATCATGTATGAGATATATGAATATGCAACAGGCTATTGCTTTTAAAGGTTATTCCTTTGTTCACAAGGCATGCTTATCGGGCTTAAGTGCCCGAGAGCATCCGGATGTCCGTAATTCTTTGCCTTTTATTGTCTTGTAATTGTCCTAACTCTAAATTTTTATTACACTAATTGTATTACTATTTTTATAACCATTTTTTTATTATTAAACTTTTAAAATTTAAAAACCAAGTGATTGGTGTCTTTCACAGGTGAGTTTGCCAATAATCCCTCCCCCCTTTTTTAACTTCTTTCTTCCTTCCCTTCTCTGATTTAACACACTTCGGACAGCATGAGGTGTATACCAAACTAGTTTACTTCTAAAAGTAAGCTTGCGACCTTCTTTTTACTAGGATCACAGTAGCTGCTATAGCTTGAATACATATTAGCCAGCCGTGGTTTATTGGGTCTAGCACTTTTGAAAAACAAGTTACTGTTTTTTTCACTCTTCCATTCTCCTGAATTAAAATTCTATGAGTTACTTCATTTTCTACATTTATGTGTAAATAAAAAGGGTTTTGCTAATGAGGGTAAGCTTAAAGCTGGTACTTAGGCCAGTTTTAACTCTTCTAATTTAGCATCATTTTCTTTTGTTAATTTTCTATTTAAAAATTTATTCCTTGTGTGTACTTATTAATCTATAATCAATAATATCTCAATAATTCGAGTAGTTTTCTGATTTCCCTCTTTGAAGAGGGAGGGGAAGGGATAGAATTTCTGCAATTCTGTCTGGGTTGAGCTTCCGACCACTCTTATTAATCAAGTGTCTAAGATATTTTACTTCTGATTCTAAAAAATTGCATCTTCCGTTTTGATACTCTTAATCCTTTTTCTCTAAGAAAATTAAAAACTTTTATAGTAGCTTCTCTAACTTCAGTTTCAGCTTCTCTAGATAGTAAAAGATCATTTACATTTCCATTTGTTTTTTTCAAGATCTTATCTAATCGTCTTCTACCTATGTTTCCCACTTTCTCTGACATCCTGAATATCACCTTCTTTCAACTACACAAAAAGTCCTTTCTCTCACAATACTATTCAACACAATACACCTCCCGCTGAGGAAATATAACAAAGCTTAAAATAAACAATTTACATTACATATACTTTCACCCACACTCACTTTTATTTTTCACTCACTCTCACATACAACAAAACGATAACAACAAGGTACCTTTTACTTTCAACACACCTATTACACTTTAGGTGTTACTGGCCAGACATGGTGTTCTTGGATATCCCTCAATCCAGCTGTGTTTTTCAACCCCAGATCCTCTTGGGCATTTTTTTATCCCTCAATCCAGCTGTGTTGTCCAACACCAGATCCCCTTGGACATTTTTATCCCTCATTCCAGTTGTGTTGTCCAATGCCAGATCTTCTTGGGCATATCCTCAATCTGGCAGAGTTTTACTCAACCCTGGGTGCTCTCGGAATATTAATTCCTCAACCCAACAGGTTTGAATCCTGGATGCTCTCGGGCATTCTTATCCCTCAGTCCAGTAGAATTTTTAGGGGCCCCTTCCACACTATTTCTTCTTTTTTATTTTTTAATATTTTTTTCCCAGTGGATTATGTAAGGAAAACCCTCAGCTTCTTCTCTCCACGGGATTCCACTTCTACCCTAAGACCCAGTCCCAGTTTCCCTGGGGGGGGATTCTCTCACTCTTTTTTATCACTTGCTTCGTCTATTTTCTCATGAAAAAGACGGAAACACAGCATGGAAGACCCTGCACTCACTTGGCAGATCTGGGATAACCAGCCCACCTCTCATTCACACACATTCATCCCCCCCTTATCTGCCCGTTCAAACAACTACTCACCTATCCTTTGTCCTTGGGTCTTGGTTCTTGGTATACACTTTAGTCTTAGGGGCTAATTACTGTGGTTTTGGGGAATCCTTTCCCTTTTCTTTGTTTTATTGCCTCCTTTTGTTCATCAGCGTCTGTCGGTCACACTAGAGGACAGAACAGAGCGAGGCTGCCTAACAGGGCAGGATGCATCTTCCTCACCCTGACTCTCTTAAGGCACCGGCAGAGAGGTGTTAGAAACCATCCTCTGCTACCATAATTGTGAAAAACGCCAATCACTTGTTTTTAGAATTTTAAAAAGTTTAATAATAATAAAATGGTTATAAAAATAGTAATACAATTAGAGTAATGAAAATTTAGAGTTAGGACAATTACAAGACAATACAAGGCAAAGAATTACGGACATCTGGATGCTCTCGGGCACTAAGCCACGAAAAGCATGCTTTGTGAACAAAGAATTAACCCTTAAAAGCAATAGCCTGTTGCATATTCATATATCTCATACATGGTGCATAAATTCTGTCGAAACAAAGAACTCTGTCTGATCAGTGTCGTCTTCTTCTAAATCCTGTGGCGCCTTCAGGCTGAGCGAGGCAGGAAGAAGTTAGTTTCTTCTAATTAGGGAGCCATAAATTCTTTTTTCTCTGGAAGATTTAGGTGTCCTGTGGCTGCTATCTTGATGCAAGTACCCCATTCCCTTCTTCCCATGTACATAATTTCTATTTTAACTGCAAATGCTCTATTGTAACTACAAAACTACATTTACCATACTATTAAAATGTTAATACAGCACTTCTAATCAATAGAACATAATACATATAGTATTCAATTTAATATTTGAGAAAAGCCAATAATAAAATATGCATTTTTCACAGGTTCTATTCATAAATTCAGCTTTACCACTTGCTTGGGGTCTGTAAGGTGAATGCAGATCCCAGGCAATTCCCAGAATCCAACAGACTTCCTTAATCACTGCTGCACCAAAATGCGGTCCCCTATCAGATGACATCCCCAAGGGAACCCTGAAGCTCAGAATTATATGATTGAGCAAAACTTTCACCACTTCCTTGGCTGTGTTAGTGCGATAGGGGTAAGCTTCTGGCCATACACTGAAAGTGTCAACCAATATCAATATATCCTTGTATCCCTCTTTGCGTGAAAACTCCGCAAAATCTATTTGCCAGTAACCTCCAGGAAGATCCCCTGCTTTTGTTACTCCTAACACATCTATTTTCTTTGTATCAGGGTTTTGTTTACAGCAGATTTCACATTTTCTTACTACTGATTGTACAATATCAGTCATTCCCTTTCCCATTACTACCTTTCTTAGATGTTTCAAAAGATTTTCAACTCCAAAATCTGTGCTTTTATGTTCTCTTTGAGCTAGCTCCCGAAGGATCAGGGGTGGGACTACAAAGTGGTTCGCTGGTGTAAAAGCCCATCCACTTCCTGTGATCTTAGCTTTATGGAACTTAATTAGCTTGTGGTCTGCTGGATCATACTTTGGGGTGAACCCTGACAGATCAATCTCTTTTTGTGGAATTACTGCGAGAATACCTTTTTCTGCAATTCCTCTTGCTTCTTCATCAGCAAAGTGATTTCCTGATTCTGGAGTGGTTTTCCCTTTTTGGTAACCCCTACAATGCATGATAGCTTCTTCTGTAGGTTTTCTGATGCTCTCCAAGAGGACAAGTATTTGTTCAGCATATTTGATTTGATTACCTTGAGCGTTCAACAGTCCTCTCTCCTTCCAGATGGGTCCATGGGCATGGACAACACTAAATGCATATTTAGAGTCAGTCCATATATTTACCTTCTTTCCTTCACTCAGGTCTAGGGCTCTCATCAGTGCAATCAGTTCAGCTTTCTGCGATGACACATCTGCTGGCAGGGCCTTCGCCTTGATCACTTTATCCTGGGTTGTTACTGGATAACCTGTCATTCGCTTACCATTTCTCATAAAGCTGCTCCCATCTGTAAACAGCTCCCTAAAGCAGGGACTAATAAAAAGAAGGTGAGCTGGACAGGAAAAAATGCAGATCCGAACCAATGTGGTTAATCATACGTTCTCCCTTTATTGTTTGTAAGACAGCAGTTTATATACACTTCAAGATAGTTTACAATCGTGAGCATACTCTCATTGGCAAGCAAACATTGTTTGTCTTTGTCTTAAGGTGGCTAAAGTTTCACACTGCAGACCTATACTAATTCACACCTAGATAGCTCAGTACACTTTGTTACACCTTAACATAATTTCTGACTGCGCCACAAACTTATTCTTAACTGCGCCATAGGTTTCAAGGCCTCACCGAGGCCCATATCTGAGGCCTAGGCTGGGGTAGCTCAACCATCACTCTAAACATACAGATTGTGAACATACAGATTGTGACCTCTTTCTCTCAGAAATTCTTCTACAGCTCCCAATCTGGATTTTCTAGAGGTACATCCTTCAGGTCTGGTCTGCTGGAATAGACCTCCTCAATTGTCTGCAGACAATCATGCTCAGGCACATCGTCAGTTAAAGTGGAGGACAGAAACATGGCAGGGTTAACAATAGAAGTTGTTTTCAGGGTAACATCATCCTGTTCCAACAATAATGATTGATATTTAAGCATCCGGTTGCCGGACAGACAATGTACTCCCTTTTGTTCAAGTACAGTTGCTATGGCATGGGGTACATACACTACAATGTATTGCCTAATGATGAGTTTCTGGGCCTCTTGAATCAAGATGACAGTAGCTGCCACAGCCTACAAACACCCCAGCCATCCTTGGCTAACACTGTCTAGCTATTTGGAAAGGTAAGCCACAGTCCTCTTTTGGTTTCCGAGGCACTGCGCTAATACTCCCAAAGCAATGTTTAGTCTCTCATCTGTAAAGAGTTCCAAAGGTTTAGTTAAGTCTGGCAATCCCAGTGCTGGAACTGACATTAGAGAGTGGTTCAGCTGTTTAAATGCAGCTCTTGTGTTCTCAGTCCACATAATGATCCCCTTTTTGGCTGCTTTTAGTGCTCCATACAGGGGTTTTGCCTGCAGTCCATAATTTATTATCCATAAATGACACCAACCTACCATTCCCAGGAAAGCTTGCATCTCTCTTATGGTGTGGGGCTCTGGGTGTCGACAGATGGCTTCTTTCCATTCTTTGCTGAGCTGTCAGTGTCCATGAAAGATCTCACGCCCCAAATAAACTACTGCTTCCTTGGCAATTGGTGCCTTGTCTTTGGAAACTCTGTACCCACTTGGTCCCAAAAAGTTTAACAAACTTACAGTACGTTGGATGCAGTCATCTCGTGTTTTAGCTGCAATCAAGATGTCATCAACATGTTCAAGAATAACCCCTCCTGGCTCTTGTCTCCTCCAGTCTTTCAATTCCTTTGCTAGCTGGTTTCCAAATATTGCTGGACTATTCTTGAAACCCTGGAGTAGGATTGTCCAAGCAAGCTGACTTTTCCTTCCTGTTTCGGGATTTTCCCCTTCAAAAGCAAAGAGCTCTTGGCTCTTTTCATGCACAGGAATGCAGAAAAAGGCATCCTTCAGGTCTACGACAGTAAACCACCCTAATTTATCTGTCAATGTGATCAAAAGGGTGTAGGGGTTTGCTACAATTGGGTGTATGTCCTCTATAATTTTGTTAATTGCTCTTAAATCTTGCACTAATTGATAACTCTTACCATCAGCTGCCTTAAACAATGTGTGTTTTACACCTAGACTTACACTGCACTAATAACCCGTGTTGGGGGAATTTTTCAATTATAGATGTCAATCCCCTATGGCTTTCTAATTTCAAAGGGTATTGTTTTTGCCTTATCAGTGTGGCTCCTGGTTTGAGTGCAATATTCACTGGTTTTGCTCATTTGGATCTTCCTGCAACATCACTGGCCCACACTATTGGGTTGACAGCATTTTCTGAAGTTTAAAATGGGGGTTTCACTACATTTGTCCTGTAAAAAAAGTGCAGCAACTTTGACAAATTTAGATTCAGGAATTATAACTCATACACTCTTGTCACGATCCGCTTGTTGCGGGGTGTCATGATGGTTCTTTTCACTGATCCCAAAAGTGCAATAAGGCAAACAACAAGGGACTATCAGTTAATCACAACAAATGCACCTTTATTAGGGGCCAAAACATTAAATGCGATAGTAGGGATCAGAAAGGAGATAAAAAGATAGAGAGAGAGAGAGAGAGAGAGAGAGAGAGAAGAGGGGGATGGGAATAGCTACCAACACAGGCAAGATCCTCAGTGGTCCGGACGATGGGGATCCATCTTGTCATGTCAGGGAAGACTTCAAAGTTCTGGTCAACTTAGGGGTCCAGTTATAGTCCACAGAGGAAAGAGGGGGGAACATGCAGGACAATAAGAGTCTATTGTGATTGCTGTGGGGGAACAGGTGAGTCCACTGAAACCACCAAAGAAAGGCGAACACAATGAAGAATAAGTCCATTGAAATTACTGAAGGGAAACAGGTCATGTCATTAGTGGTCAGACCACCATTTTCCCCCCCCTCCCTGTAGTAGGGGTCTCAGTCCTTGGGAGGAGGGTTCTCAATCTTTGTCTGTCATGGTGGTAACGAGGCAGATGAGGGGTCTTCAATGAAGGACCACGGGAGTCACTCCAAAAGTTCATTCGGCTTAAGAACAGAGATTTGTAGCAGGCCGTGCATCAGGCTGTCCAGTGCTGGGTCCATGCCAGGTCCTTGCCGATTCCTTGCCAAGTCCTTGCCAAGTTCTTGCCAGGCCTTGTTCAGAACAGCTAGCGTGATGGTTCAGTGGATCCACCTGCACTGTGTCCTGTTCTAAGCTGGAACTGTAGTGGGAGGAAGGGGTTTGCCTCGTGGCAATCAGTAGGCAAAAGTGGGGGCTTCTGACGGCCTCTTACAACTCTTTCCCTTTTAAAATTTAATTTCCGCTTCCCGTTTCTCCAGTAAATCCTTCCCCTGCAATGGTTTAGAGGAGTTAGGCATATAAAGGAATTGATGAGTTACCCAGTACTTCCCCAGTTTGAATTTTAAAGGTTGGAAGAAAGGCCATGCTTCACCCACCCCTGTTGCCCCAACAACATGTACAGTATCTTGACTCAGTTTCCCCTCTAAAGCATTTAACACAGAATACGCTGCTTCAGTATCTTCCACAAATTCAATGTCGTCTTATCCAGCTTAGCTATAACCAATGGCTCTGCTGGGGGAGAGGCCATTGGTCGCCATCCCTCTGAGTCCTGTCCCACAGTGAGTTGGGGGACTGGGGATTTCTTCAACATCGGCCAGTCATTTTTTCAATGTCCCTTTTTCTTGCAAAAGGCATACTGATCTTTGTCCAGAAGGGAAGACATTCTCTTGGGTGACTTCTCCTGAATAACCTTTTTACTAGGTTGGTATCAAGCTTTGTCACTCAGGTCTCTGTCCCGATACACCCTCCAGGCTACCTCTAATAATCAACTCATGTCCTGAACCCTGTCTAACTTTTGCAGCTTTCTTCTTATATCATTCGTAACTTGACCTGTAAACAGGAGAGTTAGATGAGATTTCCCTTCAGTTGAATCAGGATCTAGGTTTGTATATTTGATTGTGGTTTCTCTCAGCCTATTTAAAAAATCAGTGGCAGATTCATCTTGATTTTGCTTTATTTTGTAAAGCTTTGACCAATTTAGAGCTTTAGGGACACCATGACTTAACCCATACACTATGAAATTCTGGTATCATTTTAGCCTTGCCATCTGTTCTGGTAAATTAGCGTCCCACCCTGAAGCATCCAATGGGAAAACCTCCGTAACTGTGCCCTGAATAGATCTGAATCACTAAAACCGAAAATCAAAGACAAAGACTCTCTAACTAGTCAAAATTAGAAAGTGATATGTTTATTACGCCGGCCGGTGGCATGGGAGGGGTCGTCCCCAAAATACGTGACCGTACCGCACAAGGATTTTTGCCTTCTATTTATTTCCCAAAATAATACATATACATAACCCCAGCACCTCCCATCCCCGCTTTGTATATTAAAATGAGGTTATTAGTCCTTCACGTGTGCACAATTCTTCTGTTGAATTGGGTCAGTGGTCTTGAATTGGGTCAGTGGTACCCAGGATGAAGTCAGGAAGGTCTTCGTCAGGTCTCTGTGACCCTCTGGCATGATCCAAGGCCCCCTGCTTTGTGATGGATTGACATAGAATCCAGGTGCTGGGCATTGTTCTACTGGTTTCAATATGTTCCTATAATGGTTCACTTGCTCCACTTCCTTCTACAGATGAGCTCATAATATAACAATTAGCTTTAGCTTAAGCATCTAATAATCATTAACCTATTGTTGGTCTAACTTCAATATGAATTGATTCTAACCCTCAGCTAAAATCTTAACCCTTTAAAATCATGATTCAGATCGACCTGCAATTTGTGCCTCTACAGAAGCTATAATAGCTTTATTAACCATCTCTCAGTGTGATCAAGCAATGTGTCCATCATAGATTTCAAATCACTCCAGTCAGGGTTCTGTGTCTTAATTGCCCTTGCTACCAAATTGGCTATTCTATCTGGATTTTCTTAATATTTTCCAACAGGGATCTTCCACTGATCAACTCTACAAGAGAGTATGGGACTTTTATATATATAGGCCCTTGGTTACCGACTGCCTGTCTCAAGGGGCTTGTAAAACTGGTTCTTCCCTTTTAGATCTGGCACAATTGGCTATAGGGCTTATGGCCCTTCATGTTATTCTTCCCCTCGTCCGTCTGATCAAAACAGTTGTTTCCCCATCCTCCTCTCCAGAGGAGCTATCTGAATTAATACTATTGTCCGTTTCCGCTGGACAGGACCTGCTACGCCATGAAAACCAGTCAGCCTCAGTTCGCCTGGCCGAGCCATCTCCTGAACCTGTCCCCAGGCGAACGGTGTTGTCATGGAAACTTGAGCGCACATTGTTACCTCTGAGAGTGGCAGAGGTGTCACCCCCTTGGTGGTAGGTCCCCTCTCCACCCTCTCGATGGGAGGCTCTGCCCTCCGGCTTCACCTCTAGGGGCGGTGCTGTTGGCTGCATAGGCTGGCTGTCCACCCCGCCTCGCTCCTCCCGATACGGGAAGAATCAGAGGAGAGAGGGGAAGGGGAAAAGGGTAGAACGGCCAGAAGAACACCCGCACGTCCGCTTCCGCCGGCGCCATTTTTGGGCGCAGGAGTTGCCCTTCCGCCTCCCCCGCAACCCAAGAGCCACCGCGGGAGGAGGGGAGGGAGGGGAGGGAGGGGAAGGGGGAAGCGGCAGCCAGAGCGAAGCCGGTGGATCCGCTTTCGCTAGCACCGCCGTCTCCCGAGAGGAGGGCAGTGGCCCATAAAAATCCCCTTTTCTCTCCCCCTCCTCTTTTATCGGCGGGAGTATCGCTAAAGCCGCACTCTCGCCCCCGGCCGCCTCCGACGGCGATGGCGGCGGGGGTGGGGCTGGAACCGCAGGCGGCCCTGCCCTCGGAGCAGGAGCCACCAAATCTGTTTCCACCTCCTCCCCACCCCCCACACCCGGTGGGCTGAGAGTGGGTTCTTTCTTTTCATCCTTTTTTCCCTTCTTTCTTAAAAGCCTCACATGATGTTCTTTCCTAGGTCCTAGTAGTTTTTCCTTACATGATAAAAACATAAAAAGTCAAGCATACTCCAATTCTCTGAAATACCAGTCTTGGCATATGCGAGACATCAAATTTGATATTAATTCCTTATCTAAACTGCCAAATTCAGGCCACATCTCATTGTTGTCTAATTCATAATGTGAAAAATGCAGAATGTATGGCTCTACGCAGATATTTACGATATGTATTATGCTAGGTTGGAAAGTTATGCTGTAGTAACATTTTAATAATATAGTAAATGTAGTTTTGTAATTGAAATTAAGCTTCAGTAGTTAAAATAGAAAATATGTGTGTGTGGTATTCGTTTTGCTCAAGAGAAGAAGAAGATAATCAAGGAATTCTTCACACAGAGATGACAATTACAAAAACCCCTAAATCTTCCAGAGGAGAGGAATTTATGGCTCTCCTTATCAACAAAAAACCGAACTTCTCCAAACTCGACTTAGACTTCAAGGCGCCTGGGATTAACAAGAATTCCTCAACAAGTACCGGACAAACTTCTTGTTTTAAATAAATATATGCATATTCATGAAGTGATTTGTGTATGCAACAGGTTACCCCTCTTAAGGAGGGAATTCTTTTTATCGGGGTCCTTCTCCTGGCTCACTTTTGTCCAGAGAGAGGTACCCAGCCCGGGCTGTAACTTTTTGCTGTTATTGTCTCTTTAATTGTCCTAACTCTAATTGTTTAATTTTTATTACTATACTTGTATTATTTTTTCCATTTTATTTTTAGTAAACTTTTATAAATTTTTAAAAACGAGTGATTGGCGTTTATAACAAATGGTAGCAGAGGATGGTTCCTAATACCTCGCTGTGGATGCTGTAGGAGAATTAGAGTGAGAAGGCGCGTCCTGCCCTGATTAGGCAGTCTCGCTCTGTTCCCCTGGTGTGACCACAGACCGCAGGTTACGATCCGATGGACAAAAAGAGACAATAAAGCAAAGAAAAGGGAAAGAATTCCTAAACCGCGGTAATTAGCCCCTAAGACCAAAGTGTACACGAAGAACAAAGACCCAAGGACAACGGATAGGTAAGTATTTGTTGGGATGAATGTGTGAATGGGGTGGATAAGGGGGGGATGAATGTGTGTGAATGAGAGGCGGGCTGGTTACCCCAGACCTGCTAAGTGAGAGCGGTAGTCTCCTATGCTGCGTTTCCGTCTTTTTCGCGAGAAAAGCGGCCAGTACAGAGACGAAGCGAGTGATAAAAGAGTGAGAGAATCCCCCCAGAGAGAGATTGAATTGAATGGGCTGGGTTGAGGGATTAATATTCAAGAGCACCCAGGGTTGCTGCTGGGTTGAGATATTAATCTTCAAGAGCACCCAGGGTTGAATAAAAGTCTGCTGGGTTGAGGGATTAATATTCAAGAGCACCCAGGGTTGAATAAAAGTCTGCTGGGTTGAGGGATTAATATTCAAGAGCACCCAGGGTTGCTGCTGGGTTGAGATATTAATTTTCGAGAGCACCCAGGACTGAGTAAAATTTTGCCGGAGTGAGGGTACACCCGAGAGAATCTGGGGTTGGCAACAATGCAGCCGGATTGAGGGGTATCCAAGAACACCGGGACTGGCCAGGGACACCTAAAAGTGTAATAGGTGTGTTGAAAAATAAAAGGTACCTTGTTGTTGTGGTTGTTTTGTTGTGTGTGTGAGTAAGTGAAAAATAAACTTGAGCGAATGGGGACAAATGAAAGTATACGCAATGCAGATTGTTTATTTTAAGCTTTGTTGTAGTTCCTTGGAGGAAAGTGTGTTGTGTTGAAGGGTGGTGAGAGAAAAAGGAGTTGTTCTTTTTTTTTTTTTTTTTGAGAGTGTAGTCGAGGGAAAAGTGGTATTTAAGTAGGGAGAGGAAGGTGGAACAGAGGCAGGGGGTGAGTAGATAAAATCTTGAAAAATGGGACAGAAATCCAGTAAGAAATTATCAACAGAGATACTCCAAGATAGTCCCCTAGGAGTTATGTTAGCCAACTGGGAAAAATACCCTTGTACAAGAAATAAAGACAAAGTAAAGATGATACAATTTTGTATGCTTGAATGGCCAAAAAAGGAAATAAGATCTGACCACGTTTATTGGCCTAGATATGGTTCTTTTGAGAAATGGATTTGTCAGGCTTTAAATGTATTTGTAAACTCAAAGGAACCGTTTAATTCAGAAGAAAGAGAATATGCCACGTGTTGGACAGGGGATTTTAGGAAAGTAAAAATCTTTAAGGTATCAGAAATCCCCGAAACAAAACAAGAAAGGAAAAAAAAGGGAAAAGAAAAAGAATGGGATCCTTTAGAAATGTTACCTCCTCCCTTCCCATTCGCGCCTGCACCGCCTGCGGCCCCAGCACCGGTTTTGGGTCCCAGCGAGCTGCTCCCCTCAGCTCCGCCGGCCCCGGTGCCGGTGCCTGTCCCGGTGCCTGCGCCCACCCCGGGCTCTGGCTCGCCGCGTGTTCCTGCCCCGGTTCCCGTGCCCGCGGCGGCGGCTCTGCAGGCTCCCGCCCCGCTGCCTGCGGCGGCCCTCCCGGTCCCTGTTTCGCCGCCTGCCGCTCCGGTACCGGCCCCCGCCTCGCTGCTCGCGGCTGCCCGATCGACCCCCTCCCCCATCCTGCCCGGTTTGTCCGCGGCTGGTCCGCTGGCCGCGCCCGGCGGGCTCCCGTTAGTCCCGGCTGTCCCGTCTCTGGCCGCTTCTCCCGCAGCGGTTTTCTCGGCCCCATCCCCCGCGGCTTTGCCCGTTCCGGCTACACTGGGCGCTGCCGCCGCTGCCCTGCCTCTGCCGGGAGCGGCCGGCTCAGCCGCCGTGAGCCACGTGGAGGCTGACCGCACTGCCATCCGGTATCCCCCGGACATGCTGCCCCCTTCAGCAGCTCCGGCAGCAAACCCCGCCCGTGCTCCGCCTCTGGAGGACCTGGCCTCTATGGTATGTCCTCCTCACACCGCCCTTCCGGCCCCGAGTCCCGTTCCCTTGGAAACCGCAGCTCCGGCTCCAAGGAACTCCCTGTCCCTGGAAGATGCTCCTTATAAAAATACTAGAGGTGCAGTTAGGAGGCAGCTTTCTCCTGATTTTTCCTCACCACACGAAAATAAAGCTGCAGAAAAACATTGGAATAAAGAAATTGGTCTATTTCCACTAAGAGAGGTCCCGATGGGAGGGGGTGGGATTGGATTTGTGAATGCTCCCCTGACTTCTTCCGAAGTCAGAAATTTTAAAAAGGAAATCAAAGGGATTTTAGAAGATCCCATCGGCACAGCTGAACAACTTGACCAATTTTTAGGTCCAAACGTTTATACCTGGGAAGAAATGCAGTCTATAATGAAGATATTATTTTCTCAGGAAGAAAGGGAAATTATAAGAGTTGCAGGCATTAAAGCCTGGAATAAAGAACATCCACAGGGGCCCTCTGGAGAAGACATAATGCCAACTGAACCTCCGGGGTGGAGTCAAAATAGTGAGGAGGGGAGAAAACTTATGAATGACTATCGCAATACAATAATCAAGGGAATAAAAGGGGCGGCACCTCGAGGGCAAAATGCTAAAAAGGCTTTTGAGTCACAGCAGGGGAAAGAAGAGACCCCAACTGAATGGTTAGACAGACTTAGGAAAAATATAAAACAATATTCAGGAATAGATCCTGAAACTGATGTGGGGAAAGCTTTGTTAAGAATTAACTTTGTAACGAATGCTTGGCCAGATATTAGAAAGAAATTAGAAAAAATTGAGGATTGGCATGATAAACCATTAAATGACTTATTAAAGGAAGCTCAGAAAGTTTATGTCCGGAGAGATGAAGAAAAAGCTAAACTGAAGGCAAAAATTATGGCAGTCACCATGAGAGAAAACAAGTACAAGAAAAATCAAAACCACACAGACTCTACTCCTAACGGTCGTAGAGACAGAGGAACAGAAAAGAATAAAACCCCAATACAAACCAAACCTCAGGAGCATTTTAGGAATGTCTGTTTTTACTGTCAGGGCGAAGGACATTATAGGAAGGACTGTCCTAAGCGGGCAAAAGATCTGAAAATCTTCAAAGAGATGAGCACAGAAGAAGAATAGGGGTGTCAAAGGCTCTATTTTCTAGGGGACAGATACCATCTGGAGCCTGTGATAACTTTAAAAGTAAGTCCCCAAGAAGAAGAATTGGAATTTGTAGTAGATACAGGAGCAGAAAGAACCTGTTTGTTAAATATTCCAAAAGGTTATAGTGTAAGTAAAGATACTGTAAAAGTAACAGGAGCAAAAGGAGAGAGTTTCACTGTTCCTGTCATCAAAAATGTGGTAATGGAGGGAGAAACTAGATTTTGGATGGGGGATGTCTTGTTAGTCCCAGGAGCAGGTAGTAATTTATTGGGACGAGACTTTCAAGTGAAATTAGGGATAGGAGTTATACCAGAAGATGGGAGGATGACAGCTAAAGTGCTAAAATTAGACCAGGAGGATGAAAAGAAGATTAAAAAGGAAGTTTGGGCTGGTGAAGGAAATAGGGGAGGATTAAATATCGATCCTATAAAAGTTACAATTGAGAGAGAAGATTGTCCCATACGTGTGCGTCAGTATCCTATCTCATTAGAAGGACGAGAAGGTTTGAAGCCAGTAATAGAAGGGCTAATAGAGGATGGGACATTAGAACCTTGTATGTCTCCTCACAATACCCCTATTCTCCCAGTAAAGAAGTCTGATGGGAGTTACAGACTGGTACAAGATTTAAGGGAGGTAAACAAGAGAACTCGGACTCGCTACCCAGTGGTACCAAATCCCTATACTCTCCTAAGTAAGGTCCCTCCCCAGCATCAGTGGTTTAGTGTGGTGGATCTTAAAGATGCTTTTTGGGCTTGCCCATTAGCCAAAGAGAGCCGAGATATCTTTGCCTTTGAATGGGAGGATCCACAAACTGGGAGAAAGCAGCAATTAAGATGGACGAAATTACCACAAGGCTTTACAGAGTCCCCGAACTTATTTGGACAAGCCTTAGAAACAATATTACAAGCTTTCCCCACTCCCCCTGGGATACAAATTCTCCAATATGTGGATGATCTTTTACTATCGGGGGAAGTTGAAGCTGAAGTCAGGGAGGCTACTATAAAACTTTTGAATTTTCTTGGAGAAAAAGGATTAAGGGTGTCAAAAGGGAAGCTGCAATTTGTGGAACCAGAGGTAAAATATCTTGGACACTTAATAAGTAAAGGTAGTCGGAAGCTTAACCCAGAAAGAATTGCCGGAATTTTATCCCTTCCCCCTCCCTCTTCCAAGAGGGAGATCAGAAAACTACTTGGGTTATTGGGATATTGTAGATTATGGATTGAGGGATACACACAGGCAGTAAAGTTTTTGTATGAAAAATTAACAGAGGGAGATGATATAAAATGGACCAAGGAAGATGATGATAAATTAGGAGAACTGAAGTTAAAACTGGCCTCAATACCTGCTTTAAGCTTACCTTCACTAGAAAAACCCTTTCATCTGTATGTGAATGCAGAAAAGGGGGTGGCTCATGGAGTTCTGGTTCAGGAGTGGGGGGGAGTAAAGAGACCAGTGGCTTATTTATCAAAGATGTTAGATCCAGTGAGTCATGGCTGGCCAGTATGTATTCAGGCTATAGCAGCTACTGCAATCCTGGTGGAAGAAAGTCGTAAACTGACTTTTGGGGGCAAACTAATTGTGTGCACACCTCATGCAGTACGAAATGTGTTAAATCAAAAGGCTGAAAAATGGTTGACAGACTCTAGGATGTTAAAATATGAAGCAATCTTGATAGACAGTGATGACTTAACACTAGAAGTAAACAGAAGTTTAAATCCAGCTCAGTTTTTATATGGGGAACCAACAGATAATCTAATACATGATTGTCTAGAAATTATTCAATACCAAACAAAGGTTCGAGAAGATCTTGAAGAACAAGCCCTTTCAGAAGGGGAGATAATTTTTGTGGATGGTTCCTCCAGGTGTCTACAAGGAAAAAGAATGTCAGGGTATGCAGTAGTGGATGGGAAAAACATGCAAACCATTGAAAAGGGGAAATTACCTTCAAACTGGTCAGCTCAAACCTGTGAATTATATGCTCTAAAAAGAGCACTAGAATATTTAGCACACAAAAAGGGAACTATATATACTGATTCAAGGTATGCCTTTGGAGTAGTACATACCTTTGGAAAAATTTGGGAAGAAAGAGGATTGCTTAATTCAAGGGGAAAAGGATTAGTACATGAGGGGCTCATTTTAGAGGTTTTAGAAGCATTAAGATTACCAGAAGAAATAGCTGTAGTACATATTAAAAGTCACCAAAAGGGAGTGACTCCAGAAGTAAGAGGAAATAATTTGGCAGACCAGGAAGCTAAGGATGCAGCAGAAAATGGAACTGAAAGAGTTATGCTAATATTAACTCCAAATGAGGAGAAATTGGAAATTCCAAAATTTAGTGAAGCAGAGGAAAAGGAATTTAAAAAAATAGGAGGTTTACAAGATGAATCAGGGAAGTGGAAACTTCCTGATGGAAGACAATTACTTAATAAAATACTTACTAGAAGGATATTAGAAGACATGCATCAAAAAACTCACTGGGGTACTCAGGCTCTGTGTGATCACTTTCTAAGGAACTATGGGTATATTGGGATTTTTGGGATAGCAAAGAAGGTTACTGAAAAATGTATAACTTGCCAACGGATAAATAAAAAGGTAATGAGAAAAACCACATTAGGAGGTCGGGAATTAGCTCTTAGGCCATTTCAAAGTATTCAAGTAGATTTTACTGAACTCCCTCAAGTTCAAAGATGGAAGTATTTATTAGTAATAACAGACCATCTAACTCATTGGGTGGAAGCGGTTCCCACTGCCACGGCTACAGCCAACGTGGTAAGTAAAACCCTTTTGGAACAGATTATTCCAAGATATGGAATGGTTAATAGGATAGACTCAGACAGAGGAACACATTTTATGTCAAAAGTGTTACAACAATTTATTCAGACCTTGGGGATAAAATGGGAATTACACACCCCATGGCATCCACAGAGTTCTGGCCGAGTAGAGAGAATGAACCAAACTTTAAAAAGAACTTTAACTAAATTAATAGTTGAAACCCGAATGTCATGGGTACAATGCCTACCTTTAGCCTTACTGAGGATTCGAACACAACCCAGGTCAGACCTGGGAGTGTCACCTTATGAAATGATGTTTGGATTACCTTTTTTGACTACTCTACATGAAAATGCTACCCATGAGGTAGGGGAAGAAAATGTTAAAAAATATGTGAACACTATTGCCAAAACTCTTGAAAATTTAAGGTTAAAAGGAATAATCCCCCAAACCACACCTTTAGACTTTAAAATCCATAATATTCATCCAGGGGAATGGGTGTTGGTAAAAACATGGAAAGAACAATCTTTAACTCCACAATGGGAAGGTCCTTTTCAGGTATTGCTGACGACCGAGGCTGCGATCCGGACCAGGGAACGAGGGTGGATCCACGCCAGCAGAATCAAAGGACCTGTGGAAGAACCTAAAGAGTGGACGATAACCTCTGAACCGGGTGATACAAAATTGACTCTTAAACGGGGAATGGGTGGTAATGAACTGGGAAGACCTGAATGATCCAAGAAATATACACAGGATCACACCTAACTGGGAAGTAAGACCGAGTTACATCAGTAGTTTCAAATACTGCCTGGACAAACTTTGAGGTGCCTCCGGTACCCTCCTTGGGAAGGAATACTGCCACCACAGACAGGAGGATCAGGACTGTTTCGGACAAAAAAAAAAAACTCCTGTATTTTGGCCTTAGCCTGTGATTTATACAAAGAGGAGGGCGGATTACAACCTCAATCAGTGCCACGTAATATACCCTGTTTGATTCACCCAAATACTGGGCATGTTAGTTGGGTTAAATGTAAATGTTTGAATTGTGGGAATAATTGGTATTGTAGTTCACACAAGTGACGCCCCCATTGCAAGAAGTGTCGAGTGTCAACTAGATCCCCCATCCAAGCAGAGCTTGAAACAACTGAAATAATAACTTTGTTTTGTGGATGGGAATTATTAGTGCCTGTTGAATGGGAAATAGCTGAGAAACAGTGGGAGACCACCGTTAAGGAGTGTCAAAAACGATTTGCCTGGAAATTAGCTAAGAGAAAGTGACAAAAGAAGAGAGGGCAAGACCAGATTGGCCGCTATAATCGCCACCAAGAAGATCACATACACCTGCTGTGGGTTGCAACCCCATAGGCATGGGAGGTGGGAGTATAAGCCATACTGGACCTCTCCTTTTTCTGTCACTCATTTTCTGTCTTTTCCCTTTTGGGATATTGACAAAGCCATGCTACAGGTGTTACCAGAAGCTGTATATGGAAAGACACCGAGGTTCCTTCTTTATCTCTCACACTCATGTCAACAGTCACTGTTATAACCCATCCAAATTAGGAAACTGCATGCACAATGGACAAAAGTACTGGATTACTGAGAATCTAGGAATAAGTGGTAACAGGGCGGGAAGTGAATGTCCAAAAGGGGAAAAATGGATTTGTTTCACATACGCTATTGGGAATAAAGCACAAGATTTAGTAAAAGAGCAATTGATAACCAAAAAAGCTAAGCTGGCACCACCACCTAAACCTGTACCAATCTCACTTGACAATTTGTATACAAAACTGGAACAACAATTAGAAAAAGAGATAGATATTTCGAGGATGGGTAAAAATCAGTTTGTAGAATTGGGAGAAAGAATAAGTAAGGAACTTAACATAACCAATTGTTGGGTCTGTGGAGGGGCTCTGATGTCAGAAGAATGGCCATGGAAAGGCAGCAGCTTAGGCCCAATTGAGCTCCTTAAGTGGAACCAGACAAGTATAAGGGGAGAAAACCGACCAGAGGGGTGGGTTTTGAGTTCAGTAGTCATAGGGGAAGAATGTCTTTGGCGCAATGGGAAAAAGTTCCTTCATGAAGTAGGAAAAACTCCCTGTAAAAGATATAAGGTCAGTAATGGAACTTCTGTATGGTGGGTCCCAGAAGAACCTACCATGTATTGGACCCAAGAAAAAGTAAAAAAAGGAAATTGTGAGTATAATAATGAAATCAGGCTTTTTCAGTGTAATGATACAGGAAAAAATCCTTACGTTGGCATCCCAGAGATTTCTAAATTTTGGGAGAATATAGATGAGCAAACATTTGACTATTGGAAAGCTCCAGATGGCTTATTCTGGATATGCGGAAAAAAGGCATACCCAAAACTTCCCTCTCAGTGGAAAGGGAGTTGTACTCTGGGAGTCATACAGCCAGGATTTTTTCTTTTGCCAGGGCCTGAAGGGGATCACTTAGGGATACCAGTTTATGAGGATCTAAAAAGAAACAAGAGAGACTTAATTGGAGGGTTCCAAACATGGGGAGACGAGGAATGGCCCCCTGAACGTATATTGGAAACATATGGGCCAGCCACCTGGGCACAAGATGGGAGTTGGGGATATCGAACCCCAATTTACATGTTAAATCGCATTATAAGACTCCAAGCCGCTGTAGAAATAATAACAAACAAAACTGGTCGAGCAATGGCATTAATGTCAAGACAACAGACCCAAATCAGAGCAGCCGTGTATCAGAATAGGTTGGCTTTGGATTATCTATTAGCGGAAGAAGGGGGTGTTTGTGGAAAATTCAATACATCAGATTGCTGTTTGAAAATAGATGATAATGGGGATGCTGTCCTAGATATAGTCAATGATATCAGAAAAATAGCCCATGTACCAGTTCAAAGGTGGGAACCAATGCTAAATACTAGCTGGTGGGATAACGTGTTGGGAATAGAATGGTGGAAGAAGCTAGGTTTCTTTCTGTTATGTGCTACAGCTGGTCTAATATTCCTTCCTTGTTTGATCCCCTGTTTCATTCGACTCATCACCAGTGTAGTTCAAAGCATGCAATTAGTGACCATGGATCAAAAATTGGATACAACAAAAACGGTGCAAAAGATTATGGTATTAAAGAAACAAAATAATATAGAAGACCCCTTTCAAGAGGCTAGATTGATTTATGAAGAAAATGAACGAAAAGTGAAGACTAGAAAGCAGTAAATATTGCTCGAGCCAAAATAATTATAAAAAGAAAGAGGAAGGATTGTGAAAAATGCAGAATGTATGGCTCTACGCAGATATTTACGATATGTATTATGCTAGGTTGGAAAGTTATGCTGTAGTAACATTTTAATAATATAGTAAATGTAGTTTTGTAATTGAAATTAAGCTTCAGTAGTTAAAATAGAAAATATGTGTGTGTGGTATTCTTTTTGCTCAAGAGAAGAAGACGATAATCAAGGAATTCTTCACACAGAGATAACAATTACAAAAACCCCTAAATCTTCCAGAGGAGAGGAATTTATGGCTCTCCTTATCAACAAAAAACCGAACTTCTCCAAACTCGACTTAGACTTCAAGGCGCCTGGGATTAACAAGAATTCCTCAACAAGTACCGGACAAACTTCTTGTTTTAAATAAATATATGCATATTCATGAAGTGATTTGTGTATGCAACAGGTTACCCCTCTTAAGGAGGGAATTCTTTTTATCGGGGTCCTTCTCCTGGCTCACTTTTGTCCAGAGAGAGGTACCCAGCCCGGGCTGTAACTTTTTGCTGTTATTGTCTCTTTAATTGTCCTAACTCTAATTGTTTAATTTTTATTACTATACTTGTATTATTTTTTCCATTTTATTTTTAGTAAACTTTTATAAATTTTTAAAAACGAGTGATTGGCGTTTATAACAATAAGTTGGCCATATTACTTCTGAGAGTCTGATCAATTCAGGTTTTGAAAGTGATGAATTTTGGCCTGTTAATCTTTGCCAATTTTTCAATTTTAAGCCTTAAGGAGAATCTCTAGGTATTTGAGTTGTATCTTCACGTGAGAAGATGCAGCCCACATCTTACATTTATAAACAAAAAAGATCGCAGAAATAAAGCGAACCAACCTAACCACACACTAATAAGCAGGGCCAGAGAGAGAACAAGAAGAAGGAACACATGGCGTTCAAACCCACAACCTCTGGACTAGCAGTGTGGGACTTAACTCACCGTGCCACCATCTGGCCCCAGGTGGGCACTCGCCACTGCAGGGTGTGCTCCCTTACTTTACAAGCAAATGGAAGTGACAACAAATAAATGAATAACCCCCCCTTGGACCCTCTTGGATCCTTCCACACACAAAACAAAATCATAAGAGATCTCTTAACCTTAAACCTAGGTGCTAACCACAAAACACCACTTTTAACTCGCTTACGTTTCTGCTTCTGTGCTGGATTCTTGGTCTCCGATGCCGCCTAGACCGTGGCCACTGCCCCCCCCCCCCCCCCCCACAAATGCCATTTGAGGGGGTGTTGTAGCTGGGTCTTACTAGGTCCAGAGGATTCTCCTGTCCCTTAGTGGTCGCCAGAAACTGATGCCTTTTTCGGGGCTACCTAAAAATGGAGACCAGACAAAATTAAGGGAATAAAAAGCAGATATATTTATTGAAGGGACTTCAGATACATTTCGGGCACCCCCCAGGGGCTACACCCAAAATGGACAATGGGTCACGAGTTTTCACACTTTTATAAGTTTGGTCCATTTGCATATTGGGGGTTAGTCTTTCAATTACCACTTCAGGTAATTAAGTAATTTGCCCCCAGTTTGTTCCCCTCCAAATCCCTTCTGTTTACATTTCTCGGGGCCTGAGAAAGTAAGGTGTCCTTGATTCCCAGGCCTGGAGAGGAATTGTTTTGTCTGACCAAAATGTGAAGACAGTAGCTAGCACTGTATATGGAGATTAGAGCTATACACGAAAGAATTACAGGATTACAAATATATGAAAAATATACAAGCTAAAATCCTAAGGCATCACTTCACCCTAATAAAGCTTATATGCTTGGCCTGGAATATGGTCAGAAGATAATAATGCAAACTATCCATGGTGAGCTATCTGTGGAGGCACCAGTGGTATTTTTTGGTGTTGGATATACTAAAAAGCCACTCTGGCCTACCATCTTCAAACATGCATCTCCCCTTTGAAGTAAGGTTTGACAGATAAGCTGTTAAACTGCCCTGAAGGCATATGACTTGCTGTCAACTTCTTTAAGCTATAAAAGTCCAGTATACTCTCCATACAGGTAGAGTCTTCCATATACTCCTGGATGTATATAGAATTTCTCCTGTGGATTGGGATGCATGTTCATGGCTACTTCCCAGGGACTGAGAGAAAGAGGATGAAGTATTCCACAAAATGGAGTGTGGTGAGATACATCAAACCTCTATTTAATGTTTCTTTTGCTAACTTCAATATATTATTGCTTTAATGTTATTGCTTTAATATAGTGCACTTTGCCATTTTATGTTATAGTCAACTAGTGCTTTTAGCTTTTATACTGTGTAGTAAGTAATTCTGATTAAGGTCTTCTGTCTGTTCATTTGTCTTAATTAATCTTTCATAAATATATATGATTTGCCATCATTAAAACTTGTGGGATGTGGCAACTGCACAGACTCAGATCGATGGGGATACTTAGACGTTTATTGCAAAAAGCAATCTTTTTGTACACTTCTTCAAGGTGCCATCTTTTCTTATATGGTATTTCTTCACTAAGCAACCTATGACACATTGCCATGTCAACAACATAGATTAATGTCCTTATATGGGGGTGATCACGCGGTGTTCATTCATCCGACAGGCTTCAGTAGGCTCCTCACCATAGGGCATCTGCTGTGTGGTATTTCTTCCTTTTAAGGTCAGGTGGAGACAAGCTTCTCTGTGCTGCCATGGCATGCTGCAGGAGTGTCCCATGGCCTGTAGCTCAATTCCATTTTATCTCCCTCCACATCTCCCCATTTTTTGTTTTAAACTGTACTACCATAACTTTTTTCAGTGCTTGATCAGCTATACAAACAAGAATCACGAAACAAAACAATTCCAGTGTTAGAACATGTTTGACCCATGGCCCAAACTCTACAAACCCCATTCATCTTGTTCCCTCAGTTTCCCAACAAGCTGATGATGAAGCCGGAGCAACCAAGGCTGGTCAGACCACACTTGAAGGTACCCACTGTGGACTGGAATCTGTGGAAACACAAGCATATCCTCGTCCCCAGGTTATCAATGGAAAGGGTCCTTCCCATTTTCCACTTTCAAGTTTCTTAATAAGTACTTGAGCTTTTTCTAAGTGAGCCTGTAATCCACTAAAATGGCATTGGACAGGGGCTAGGTGTTGCAGTTGAGACAGACAGGACTTGGCACTCCAAGGTTCATGTGGCAACAGCAAATTTTATTGTTAACAGCTTTCTTTTATATGGTTTTCAAAAAACCTCATGTTCGGTCCCGATTGGCTAGAAATTTGTTACCACCCAGCTCACTGGCCAATAGCTCCCTGTGTACATGCTCATCACAGATTGGCTGGCATCCCTTCCCCCTTTTTGTTTTTTGAATACAAAGGCGGTCTTTGTCATCTTCTGCAGGGCCCCTTGCAGAAAGGATAGCAAACATGGCACAATGTGCGAAACAATTATGCACAAATGATAAGCCCAGTTCAAATGAGGCTCTTTACCCAACTCAACAAGCCTAACCTTTCCAGTTGTTGATTTATCCCAGCAAATATTTTCACACAATACATGCCATCAAATTTTTCACAGTCATGTCCAGGTGCTAACAAAAGAATATCAATAGCAGCATGATTTCACAGGGTGGCATGCCGCACACTATTTATATCTATAGCCGAATCTCTAAAAGGTTTGACTCTTGGGGTTCAAGTGAGGTAATGGGTAAATTGTCTTACAATTGTTAATAACATTTTATATCCTATAAACTGTCAGTTTGTTAGGTCATATTACTGATAATTTGTCAGGAAATCTTGCCTTTTTTCCTCTATGTATTTTTCAACAACTTTGTCAGACACTGTTCTGTCAAATTTTGAGATTGGAATAATTTTCATTTCAGCATACAATACCTATGGTTCCAAAGCAACTTGAACCCCTCCCCCAGTGGCAAATATATCCCCCTCATGGTCCCCATACAAGTAAAATTTCTCAATGCTTCGATAGAATATCGAATTAGTCTTAATAGTTTTCACCAGCTGTCCAGTTTTGTATGTTTTCCATCTCACTCTATTGCAGCATACATTGTCCAAGGGCTCTGCATTTTTTGGATGGTATATCAGTACGTACAGTAATTCCTTCAAAGAATGTGAGTTTCATCTGTTTGTCATATTTTTCATGACAGTCTTTGAGCCACAGAGTGAATTCTCTGTCAATTTTCATTTGCTGCTCCTGTCCATTGAAGATTCTCATGAACAGAGTATTCTTGTCCTTTAGCTTCAGCTCCAGATCCATGAAAGTGAGTTTGTTTGTGCTGACCTGGAACTTATCATTGGTAAACAATGCACCAGAAATTCTGTTGTAGCATTCAACTGGTGCCAATCCTCTCTTCTTTGGAGGAGGGCACCAGACAAAATACTCCACATTTGTGTATGGTATTAATCTGCAATCAATTCAGCAAGGGCAAATGGCAAAGGATTTTGGCCCTCGCTGGCATAGTACTTGTACATGCCACTTTTGACAAGTGTATCGTAGTGGGGCAGAAAGTTGATTTGTTCCTTGGTTGTCAAAAGCAACATTTGATCAACTGACTGTAGCAGATATAAAGTAACTCCATCTTGAACAAGCTCGCTGAAGTTATCTTCTGTAATTTCCTTCCTATTTGTTGTGGTGGTAACAAAGGTTTTATCAGAAGCTATGCCAAATGCCTGGCAGACGGCGCTGCGGAAAGTGTGGTAGTTGTCCTTGCCGTAGCTGAGCACTTTTCTTATTATGAACAGTAAAACAATACATCTAATAAAACAACAAGCACTACTGAACAAAAATCAACAAGGTAATACTTACAACTGCCTAAGTGCTTTACCATCACCCAGGGTCTGCCATAGCTGGGGAACCCCATTTCACAGCAGGGACTTGAAAAGCCTTTCCCAAGAAAGGCTTCCAAGTTTACCTCAAAAGGGGGTCTAGCTTTTATAAGACCAAATCTACAAGTCAAAGTGACTTGATTTCATTTTTAGCACAGAAACACCTGGGTGTGATGGCATACTTTCCCTGCCAGCCAGGGCCAGGGCTTGGCCAGAGCCAAGACCGTGACTGGAAGGGTTTCCCTAACATATTTTAAAAACAAGTTTCTTGGTAAAAACAATTAGGAAAGTTCATAAAACAACTGGCTTTGTCATTTATCCTTAACTAAATAATTAATGATACCATGAACAACCTGCAAAGAACCAAGCAATGGACATATGCAACCCCAAATATCTTACTCTATAATAAAATAACTGTATCTTTTAATTCAAATCAGCAGATCTCAACAAAAGTTAACTGCATGCAAACTTCACATCACTCATCTCTACAACAAAGGAATTACATTTTATAATTCAGACAAGCATATTTGACAGAACTTAAAATTAATTTCACTGAAACTTAATGTCACTTGAATATAACAAAAGGCACACCTAAGAAAACTTAAAGTTAACATTTAACAGGACATAACAGAACTCAAACTGAGCAATGGATCTGATCACTGGCTCTCTCCAACAGATGGGAGCCCCAGCTGCAGCTGGAGCAGCGCGGGTTGAGGGCTGTGTTGGAGTGGCTTGCAGGGCTCCGCTGGCACGCGATATGGCATCCGCACCTCACCGAGAAAACCCTGCCATGTGCGGGGAGCAGGGATGTGGTGCTGCCCCTGCCAGTGCCACCAGGCTTCCTGGGTCACTTGCTTACTGCCCACAGGCAGACAGCTGCGGGCATCCCATGGGCCATTGTCCTGTGGCTGTGCCATGTGGTCACTGGCACGGCGCAGCCATGTGCTTGCTGCCATGTGCTTGGTACCACGCACTCACTGCCGCTGCCGCAGCACCGCACCCCTGTGGCTCTGCACGCTTCCCCCCCAGTCGCCTCTGTTGCTGCCACTACACCCTTGCAGAGGACAAACAGAGAGGGAGCACACTGTAGGGAAGGGCTCTCCTGGCTCCAGCCATGACATGACATGGCACGGAGTGGCACAAGCTCCTCCGAAATGCTGTCTGGCTCTCCTCCAAGATAACAGGGGGTGTGGAACAAAGTGCACACAGCACGGCTGTCCGTGGCACAGACAGATTCATGTGCAGCACAGGCATGCCCAGCGCCGGGAGGCCTCCAGCGGCATGGCAGGGGGGCACTGCAGGGATAGAGAGCTCAGATGACAACTGCTCCCTTTCTGTTTTCTCACCCATCCTTGCCACTTGCAAACTCCGTGCGGCACCTATTCCCCCAGCCGCCCCGTCCCCTTGCTCTGTCATCACTGGGCACTTTGGTGGGTGGTGTCCATGGTGCCTCAGCTGTGGCTTTCTCACTCCACTTGACTCTTATTTGCTTTAAAGTGTCCAACACCAGCTGCCAGGTCATCATGATATTTTTTGCGGTTTCATCGCCTCGGGAGGCTGACTCAAATATCAATTCAACATCCTGCTCCCATGTTTGAACATTAAAAGCAGCTTCTGCAGTAGCGTCTTTTCCTTGGCTCTTGTACTATGACACTAAGGTTTGCAGAGCCTGTTCATCATATATCATCCCCCGTTTACTTAAAAAGATGGTCCATACCCTCACTACAGCTTTTTCTTCTGTTGGGACTCAAGTCCTCATGTCCCCAGCATATCCTTTCTATTTACAGTGGTCCAAACTCTTGCAGCTCTGCACGCTGCCAGCAGCACTCCAGGCTACTCTCTCTGCTGGGCTCCATCTCCCCACTCTCCACGTGGCAGGCTGCTGCCGATCACGTCAGAATCACCAATTGTCACAGTTGAGATGGATGCAACTTGACACTCCAAGGTTCATGCGACAACAGTAAATTTTACTGTTAACAGCTTTCTTTTATATGGTTTTCAAAAAACCTCGCGTTCGGTCCCAATTGGCTAGAAATTTGTTACCACCCAGCTCACTGGCCAATAGCTCCCTATGTACATGCTCATCAGGGATTGGCTGGCGTCTGTTGTTTGCATTTGAATCTCTCGGCCTCTCAGTGCCTTCTTCGTAGAGATGTTTACTTCTTTTCCTTTAACAGTATAGGTTGGTCGAGTTATGGTCAGGGTTACTTATGACTGTGAGGCCTCCAGGCCAGCTGTTAGCTGTCACAGTTAGGTCATTCTGAATGCAATTAAAAAAATTAAGAACATATAAGGCTTATTGCAGTCTTTGGTGGGGGGTCTATCCCATCCCTACACTCCCCTTTTTTTGTTTTAACAACATGGACTTGAGAGTGCTATGGGCCCATTCAACAATTGCTTGACCTGTAAGGGAATGTGGAATACCCATGACATGGCGCACCCCCCACAAATGAAAAAAAATCGGCCATCTGTTTGGATATATAGGCTGGCCCATTATCAGTCTTTATGGAGACAGGTACTCCAAGGGCTGCAAAAGCAGACAAAAATTATGCCGAACATCTTACCAAATTCAGGAAAATGTGCAACATTGATTTGCCAGATTTCTAGAGCTTGAAGTCCCCAGGAACTGACTGTGAGGACAGGCAAGGGCACAATCTGTTGACAGTCGGCACAGGCTTGCACAATTGGCCATGCCTGCTTGTGTGTAAGCTGGAATTGTTTTCAAAGAGCTGCTGCACTCTGGTGAAAAAACCCATGTGACAGACGTGCCTGAGAAAAACCAACATCAGTCCCAGCTAACTGGTCTGCATGGACATTACCTTCCGAGATGGGGCCAGGAATACTAGTATGGGAACGTACATGTAGGATATAATACCTTTTCGTACACGACTGCACTGCAAAACACAAGCATAATAATAAAGAAATAAGCAATGGGTTAATTACTTCTTTTATATAAGCTTCTTCTATTATAGTTACTATACCTGCAACATAAGCAGAGTTAGTAACAATGTTAAGCTCATTCTGGAATTTTTCAAAAGCCCTAACCACATCTGCTAGTTCTACTAATTGTGAAGAACCACAAACTACTTCTATATCTTGTAGCCACTGCCCGTTATTTTGCCACACTATTACAGACCATCCAGTCTTTCCAGAGCCATCTGTAAACACCATGCAGGCATTGGCAATTGAAATTGGGGAATTATTGTAAATGCAGGTGAAGCCGGTGGGAAGAAATGATGTCTGACTCCAATTCAGAAGGCTGAATGATCTCTTTATTATAACTATACTATAATACATTAATATACTGTTTAAAGGAGATACTAAAACTACATACCTACTTTTTCTAACTACCATATCTAACTCACAACTTGTGACCCTCTCTCGAGAGTCCAGACACAGGTAATTGGATTGGCCATCAGGCTCAAACAATCCTCACCAGAATCCAATCAAGTAATCACCCCAGGTAAACAATTCTCCAAACACATTCCACATGGGAAAAACAAGGAGCAGAAATAGAAAATGTTTTCTCTTTCTTTCCTCTGTGCTGTTCTATGAAAAATCCTGAAAGATAGAAGAATGTGCCTGCGACAGGGAACAATAAGATTTTTCAATAAAATTCAACTGTGATAGGCTGCTCAACAAAGTATGAGAAGGCAAATGAATGTTTAATTGATCAGAAAACCCTTGCGGGGCAACATGAAAAGCCAGTGAGTGTTGCTGCAGCTAATCTAAATAAGCTTGGGCCATGGGTAAGTAGATAACAGAGAGATCAGCACCATCAAGTTGAAGCAGGTGCTGTCAACCTCTCTATATTGACAGCAAAATCAGTTCTATGTGGGAAACAATGGCTTTTCCAAATTGATGTGGCAAAAAAATCCACTCTAAAATAAGAAGGGGGCTCTTTTGTGTATCATCCCATTGGGCTAACAAGGCATACAGCTGATAAGGGGCATTGATAAGATAAAAATGGTCAGGGATACCATCAATTTCTCGATGAGCTTGTCGAGCACTTAACATCTGTGTGGTCTGCTCTAAGGCTCTTGTTGCTCTGGGTGTCAGGGTGGGAGGGGAAGTAAGTTCAGGGTCCCCTTTCAATAACTGGAAAAGGGTGTCGAGTTGTTCAGTGGTAATACCTAATAAAGGGTGTACCAAATTAATCATTCCCAAGAACTTTTGCAAATCATTGTGAGTGGATACTTGAGATATCAATTGCAGCTGCAAAGGCCGAACAGTTTGATTTAACATTTTTCACCCTAAATATTTCCAAGGGGCTTCTTCTTGTACCTTTTAATTTGCTACTTTCAAACCTTTTCATTCTACTGCCTCAATAACCAATTGTTTTACCCTTACTGGTTCAGCAGGAATGCTAACAGCAATCAAAATATCATTGATGTAATAATAAAGTAAAACATTAGTGGCTTTCAAGCCTACTGGAGCTAGCACTTGAGCAACAAAAAAGTTGGCAAATGGTGGGACTATTTTTCATGCCCTGAGGTAAAACTTTCCAATGATATCTTTGGTAGGGCTCGGTAGCATTAATGGAAGGCACAGAAAATGCAAACTGGGGGGCATCGTGTTCACAAAGTGGTATGGTAAAAAAACAGTCTTTGAGATCAGTGATGGTCCAGGATTGTGGCAACATCTCAGGAGACTGAAGCCCTGACTGTAGGGCTCCCATAGGCACAATAACGTCATTGATTTTCCTAAGATCATGCAGCAATCGCCATGTTCCACTCTTTTCCTGAATAACACAAACAGGAGAGTTCCATGGACTGGTTGAAGGAAGGACATGTCCAGCTTGCAACTGCTCTTGCACAAGCTGGTGCAAATGTTGCAGCTTCTCCTGAGGAAGGAGCCACTGGTTGACTCGCACAGGACAATCTGTTGTCCAGGTGAGGGCCAGGACATGCTGCTCAGCAGCAGGCCTTATGATAAATTTGTTCCCAACATGAGACCCCATTGGCTAAGGCAGTTTCACCCCCACAAAGTAACAGGGAGTGAGAGTATGTAAGGTTTCATGGTAGCAGTATGACCTTTAGGGCCCTCGATTGTGGCAAAATTGACACTGCTTTGGAATAGAGAGGCCTCCAACCCCAGCTAGACCTTTAGCAGCTTGAGTCAGGGGACAATGACTGGGCCATGCTGAGAAGGCTGTAACAGTACAATCAGCACCACTACCAAGTATACCTGCAATTTTTAGCTTCCTGTTTTGATGCCAAAGGGCACATTTGAGAGTGGGTCTATGACTGGAAAGTGATTGTGCCCATAGGATCTGTGTTTGTACAGTGGAATCAAAGCCGCTATTACCTCTAACTCATGGAAGATTGCCAGGGGGATCAGCATGAAAATAAACAAGTGGAGCAATTAGTGTCCTGTTGGAATGCATGAAATAGAAGCCTCTCTGGGTCCCTCAGAGAGAGAAAGGAATGCAGGGATTGAATTGGAACCTTTAGAGAAACTGAAATATATTAAGCCACACAGACATGAAGTAGGAGTGTAAGTTTTAGTTTTAAGTAAGTAGAAATATATCTTAAGTGCCTTAAGAGACTGTGTTAGCTAGTAAAGAGCCCTAAAGCCTAGTTTAACATTCCGTAGTATTACCTTTCACAAAATTAACTTAGCTCCAGACATAACAAAAACATAGCAGAAGATTGCATGCATTTCTAGATAGAACAGATAGAACTATTTGTGTGAACAGATAGAACTATATGGGTAAATTTTGTGTAGGAACTAACACTACTTTCGCACATTAGAATTAAGCTCGGATAGGTGTAGGAAGAATGTTTTAGAACCATGTTTTTAGCTGATTGGATGATTTATGAATAAAATCCCCCTGTATTAGGGTGCAAAAAGAAGAAGGTGGTAGTAGCTTCTGCTAGCTGCGACTGCTTCTACTGCTTCTGCTACTTCTGCTCAGAACATCAGGACTCTATGCCAGAAAGCTTATAGCATGGACTTTAATACTCTGAACTCTTCACCTTCAAGGCTAATGTATTCATGCAATAAACAACTTTACAACAACCAACAACTGCTCCTGTCTCTTTGAAGACCCAAGACCCACGAAAAACTCAACAGTGTCCCTTCACAAATTTGACACAGGGGTACATGGTTCCAAACCATTATCTGAATCTCCCCTGTAAAATCTGCATCTATGAGTCCAGGGAGAACAAAAAAGCCCTGCATTGTGGCCGATGATCGACCAATCAGAAGTGCGCTGCACCCACGGCCCAGTGGTCCCTGGACACCTGAAGGCAAACAGTGCACACTGCTATACTAGAGAGTTATTGTGATGATGGAGGCCAGGTCCATGCTGGTGCTGCCTGCTATCCGGGCTCACAAGGCATTTGTGGGGATGAATACAGTGGGGTTTGATTTGCTATCCATGCTCCGTTGCCCCCCTGGCAGTTTCCTGGAAGGCCCACTGATGTAGATGGGAGTGGCTCCCCTTCTTTAGTAAATTTAGATCAGCATTGTTTTGCATAATGCCATCCTTTCCAGCAATGTGGGCATACACCTGGTTCCCCAGAATCACTTTTGTTCCGGAGGCATTCACATCTCATGTGACCCGGCTTCCCACATGAAAAACAAACACTTGATCCCAAGAAAATGTTCATTGTAGCGAGATCCTCAGAAAGCAAGGTCATATTATGACTGGCAGTGCTGATTCCCTGACAAACCTTAAGCATTTCTAAGACCGTGGGGGCTCGCAGGGGCCAAAAAACTTTTTGACAGTCAAGGTTTGTGTTTTCTACTGCTAACTGCTTCAGTAATATTTCTCGTGTAGTGACATTGTCTATCTGCTTATCTAGGGGGGCTTTTAGCTTATCTAGAAACTTGATAAAAGGTTCATCAGGTCCTTGTCTTATATTAACAAATGAAGTTGTAGTGAGACCGCTGTCTGGCACTTTACAAAAAGCCCGTAAAGCGAGCTTCTTTGACTGCTGAAGAGCTTCCTCAGGCAATCGAGCTTGTCTAGAGGTAGGTGCATATTGGCCCTCCACCATAAGAGCTTCAGCACTGATAGGTCACAAGACGTGCCCTTGGGGTTGCTGTAAATTGTCCATGGCTTGAACAGTGCAAAGCTCTCTCCATTCTGACATCCAAACAGTGAATTGCATACCCATCAGCACAAGTTGTGCGATTTATTTAAAGTTTTGTGGTTCCAAATCATACAAGTTCACCACAGTTTCCAAAAGGCTGATAGTAAAAGGGGCACTAATGCCATTGTCTAAGGCAGAGCGACACAGCTCTTTTATGATACCATAAGGCAAGCCTTCTGTAGTGGTTTTCGTTTGTTAATTTAAGTTTTATTTAATTTTAAGATTTCTTGGTGTCCCAGATTGAAAAGCAAGATTTATTCTATTACCATCTGTGTGGCAGATGTCTTCTATTAAGTGAGCAGTTTTCCTTAGCTCTTCTACAACCAATCCTCTCTCAGGGGAGACATCTGCTGGTAATGGGCTATTGAATGTCACTGCATGACTGATAAGAACTATAACATCCCATTGTGAGATGCTCTACCCAGAGGGAGGAGCCAAGCATTTCTACCTGGATATAATCTTCAGTTTCTGGAACACCAGCATGGCTTTTCCTGCACTGGATTTCCCAGAGGAACAGCTGCCTTTTCCACTGCAGGAAGACTACACCCCTTTTTTCTACAGGATCACTGCTCCAACAGAACCACACCTGCCACTCCAGGAGGACTGCAGCCATAATTCCCAATTGGACTGCTGCCAGCACCCTGACTAACAGGGTGTCAGGTTGTATTCTGACTCTGTCGGTGTTGTTTTGGTTCACTGCATTTTTTTTTAATTTTATTTTTATTTTCTTCCCTAATAAAGAACTGTTATTCCTGCTCCCATATTTTTTGCCTGAGAGTCCCCCTTAATTTCAAATTTATAACAATTCAAAGGGAAGGGGTTTACATTTTTCCATTTCAGAGGAGGCTCCTGCCTTCCTTAGCAGACACCTGTCTTTCCAAACCAAGACACTTGGTTAATGTATTAAAGAGTATGGTAGGTATTGGTGTTGGTTAATTATTAATGTATTTGACTTTTGTTGTGAGATAGGATTAGGAGAAAGGTAAAGTAGGTTTAAAATTTTAAAAGGGTATAAAGAAAATTTTATTAATAGTAATTAAAAGGAAAATAAAGTAGTAGGAATTTTAATAAGTTTTTTAGAACTTTTTTTGTTTGTTTTTTTTTCACTCATAATGCAAAGAAACAAAATGTAAAATTTTTAGTTAATTTACTACTTCTAAAATTGTCTTTCTTCAGTTTACTTAGGGAGAGAAGTTTTTCTTGTTAATGTTATGGAGACTTTTCTACAGGAGGAAAAAATAGTTCTTTCATGACTCTCAATTTTTATGATTAGCAGCTGCCTGGGGAAATTTGAAATCATTAAGTCCTTCTTATTTTTTACAAGCTTTCTTTTAGTTTGTCTATGAGTTATGTTGACTTATGGGGTATTGTTTTAAAAATGAGCTGTTTAAATGTAAAAGTTCTTATTATCTATTTCTAAAATCATCTTCATTCCTGGGAACAAAGATCATCTTCTCCTAGGGGCACAGGATTACTCTTCTCTCTTTCTTTGTTTAAACTTCTCATGAGATCACAGTTATTTTAACATCTGCTTACTTTAACATGGAGGCTTTTGCTCGATATCAATTTAAATGTTTCATCTCCCCATAGTTTCATGCATTATAGGGAAAAAGAGTATTTTTCTCTACAGCTTACAAGAGGATTTCAGCCCCAAGATCAAGGTATCTCTTCATCCCTCCCATCTGGGAGTTGACTTTTTCTTTACTGACTTTGATGTTTTTATGTTGTTCTTTTATGTTTGCATCTTGTTCTTTTCTCTTACTTGAGGGAGAATTGAAGCACTGAAAAGGTTAATATGTTGCCTAGGCTTTGCAAATGGTCACTAGCTTTCTAGTAGCTAGAAGTTTTATACTACTTCTCTAAATGTCTCTCATGTCAAACCATGACACCTTCCCATCTAGGTGATTGTTTGGCCTGGTAAATGACTGGAAAAGCATGCAATAAGTCCACATCCCCCTCTGCTGCAGCTTGTTTTCTCACTGCTGCCCATCAGTTATGAAAATTGGTGGGGAAAGGATCTGGCTCCCTTACAGAATCAAACGGATCAGAGGACCAGGGGTTATCTTCTGGCTCTCCTCCCACAGCCCTGACAAACTTATGATTAGAGCCTGATGTTTTGCTCAATGGGGATGTGGAAGGAGCCAGCACGGATGTTGCAGTAGAACAAGAGTCCTTTTTTTCATGTCTTCGGGTGCTGCATGTGCCGTGAGTGACTTGAATACTGTTTGCCACAGACACAAAAGCTCTGCCAGTGCTCTGTCGCCCCGCATAGCTTGATCCCACAAAGCATGCCCTAAAGCATCCCATTTCTGAGGGTCAAAAACATTGGTGCTATTTAGAATTGGATCACAGTCTTTAGCCCATAACAAGAGTCTGTTAAATTCTGTAGATTCAAATTTCCTGCCGTGTGTTTTCAAAATCTGTTGCATAATCTCTGGGACATCCTTTTGTTCCTGGGATACACCATTCCCCATAGTTCTTGACTGCTTACCCTCCATCCTCTAGCAAGATTGATTGGAGCACCACAGGCTTCATTTCAACCCCTGGGCTTTGTTTCAGCCCCCCATAAAGTTCAGCTAAGCGTTGTCACTGGTGCAACCACTAGTTGCCTATTCAAGTCCCAATTTGGGGCGCCATTTGCAGCGACTGATGGTACAGACTCAGATCGGTGGGGATACTTAGACATTTATTGCAAAAAGCAAACTCTTTTTATACACTTCTTCAAGACACCATCTTTTCTTATATGGTATTTCTTCACTAAGCAACCTATGACACATTGCCATGTCAGCAACATAGATTAATGTCCTTATATGGGGGTAATCATGCAGTGTTCACACACACAACAGGCTCTGGCAGGCTCCTCTCTGTAGGGCATTTGCCATGTGGCATTTCTTCATTTTAAGGTCATGCAGAGACAAGCTTCTCTGTGCTGCCATGGCCTGTAGCTCAATTCCATTTTATCTCCCTCTACAATGGGACAAAGTTGCAAAACTTAAACCGTTGACAGTCTGAGGCTAAGATAATGAAACAGTGAAAATTTAACAGGGTAGAAATCCATTTGGATTTAGATGAAATGTGCCACTTTGAATTATTAGTAGCTTGCTAGCATAGGTAAAATATGCTGTTTAGTCTGGTAGCTCTGCAGCACTAGTAAAAACTGCCCCAGCTGAAGAGAAAGAATGTGAATTTCCAAGCTGAAGAGATAAAAGAGTCTCCTCAAACTTTGAAATAGACAGAGCAGGGTGACCCAGTTCTTTCTGTACTTTCTGATTAAAAAAAAAAACTAGCTACAAGGGTAACTAGCTGCAAGTGTAAAGCAAAATCAGTAGAATGAATATGCATGAACCTATTGTGAAACTCTATGCATATGTAAACTAGTAAGGAGGAATAAAAAGGGATTGGGAGTTCTCAGGGGTGCACATGTCCTTTGAAGGGGAATGATCCCCACATGCGTTCAGCGCTGCAATAAAAATACTGTCTCTACAACTCCTTACAGGATTTGTGGGGTTTGATTTTTCATCCATGTTTCATACACGTGCGAGCTGCCGGTGCTCTTCTGGGTGTTCAGTCCAGAGCAGGTTTTAGCAGGTCTAAAGAAAAGGAAAAGCTACAGTTCAGGGAACTTTTTTGCCTCAGCTAGCTAAAACTAACTAAAAGCAAAGGAGAGCTCTGTCTCGCTGTCTGTTCGTAGACAACACAGTTTAGATGCAGGAATGTGGAGGAGTGAGTGCTGTTTCTGAAAATAAACTGTGTGCTTCTTCTCCCTTCCCTTTACTCCTGGAACAAGTCTTAAAGGTGTAAAACTTATTATTCAGCATAAACAGAATAGATGATTGGGGATAAAAGCATCATACAGTCGACCTAGGACATTCCACTCCTTATCCTCATATCGTCCGCTTACTACTAAAACTAATATATATATTCTAACTTTACAAACATATACATTATACATCTAATATACAGCTATACACAGATAATGGTAGTAATATTTAGCAAACAGTGATATGTACACATTGTTTTTACTTAACAATTAGATATTTTTGAGGTACACATTGTGTTATTTTATTTTTTTGTATTATTTACTATGTGTAACTTGGTTTTTGAGTAAAGATAACTTCACAAATTTGGTTTGTCTGTACTTGAGGTAGAATTTATCTACACTGTCTTTTATAACAAACTTTTGATATGTATTACTGGGATTTTGTTTTTATTTACTATATGTAAAGATTTAGATTGGGTAGGGTCTACTTGATTGGTAGAGCTTCGGGTGTTAACTATAGGTGTTTTTTGTTAGATGTTCTCAGTTTTTGAAGGATTTTTTATTTAATGTTTTAAGGTGGTTTTTAATAGTTTATTGTACTTTTTAACTTTGTTTGTAGCTGGTGTATGGTAGGCAATATCGTACACTTAATGTTATGGTTTATAGCACAGGTGTTGATAAAGTTGTTTTTGAAATGAGTCTTATTGTCTGATTTTTTTAGGGGTACTATGCTTTTAAAGGACTTGTTTTTTAAGGTTCAGGATGGTGTTATGGGTTGTAGTATGAGGTACAGGGCAGGTTTTTGACTGTTTTGTGGTGTTTTCTACTATTGTGAGCACGTAGTGCTTGCTTTGGCGTGTCTGGGGCAGTGTGATGTAATTGATTTGCTAGGCTTCTTTATACTTGCATTTGGACTACTGCTTATTATACTATAGGGGTTTTACTTGCTCGGCTTGTTTGATGATAGAATATGTTTTACAGTCATGGATAACTTGTGAAACACCGTCTATGGTTAAATTTACTTTTCGGTTTCATGTCTACTTAAAAGTGGCATTTTTATTTTGATGGCTTGAGGTATTATGGGTTTATTGCGTTAGGAACAACTTTTTCTTGTGTTATTAATTTAAGTTTATTTTACATACTCTTATTTTTGTAGTTTGATTTACTTGTTGATTGTTTTGGTGCTCTTTATTGGTTTTGCTCTTGGGGACATGGGCACATGGGCGTTTAAATGGTGAACTTTTACAGGTAGTTTTTTACTTTAGTATTAATGTGTTTTTTACTTATTAGCAGCTAAAATTGGTATTTTTTTATATTGTTAATTAGGGTTTTTTTTCACATTTCTAGTTATCTCATGCCACGCCCCAGTCGCAGTAGAAGGGAGCGGCACTGGCTGCGAGTGAGCCCCGACCCCGCTTTCCCTGAAGCGCATGTCATGAGTGGCCTCTCCCGGCCTCAGCCACCGGCAGGTAAAGGAAAGAGGGAAGGACCCTTTGCTTGCGTCTCCGAGCAATCTTTATTCTTCCCTGCGCTGGAGGGCAGCGGGCAAGGGTGATACAGTGTAATGACTCGAAGTAAAGGCAAGGCAAAAATGGCAGCTTTTAAGGGGGGGGCTGCCCCCGAGGGGGGGGGGGGCGGGCAGTCTCACAACAAATCAAGGGCTAGATAGGAGGAGTATGGAGTGGGTATGTATAAACATAAAACCAATAGAGAAGGGGAAGGGGAGAATGCATACATAATGTACCAATGAGTGAATGGAAAATATCATAAGTGACAGGGAAGCTTCCAGATAAATGGGTGTAGCAAATAATGACAGACAAGCTGCAGCATCAGGATTTAGAAGATAGACAGGGAAGGGTCTGGAAATAAGGGAGATATACTCTGGCGTTGGGTTTTTCTTTGCCCTGGTCCCGGGCAGCTGGGGGTGCCTGGCTAGGCACGCTGCTTTTCAGCGAGACCGGGGCTGCCGTGTGGTGTGGAGCTCTAGGGCTGAGCCTCTGCATGGGTTGGCCGCTTTCGTACTGCGCGCTGAGAGGAGACGAAGGGAGAAAGAAGGCACACTCTGCGCCGCAGCTCTGAGAACTGTTTATTTCCTGCGTGGCTGCCACGGTGGTTGCAGCAGCGTTCCCAGGTGCGCACATGGGCAAAATGGCCGTTTGGACAAAGGGAACATGGGGTTAAATAGGGGGTGGGCACACAGGGGCAAAAGCCCCCCTCGCCCAATGGGGACAGGCGACAGGGGAGTGACGCGGACCACGGCAACCTATGGGAACATTACAGAGGTGGGGACAGCGTTCTGGGACAAATGGGATTACAGAGGTGGGGTGATTGATACAGAACTTTCTGTGGGGAAACGGGGAGTGGTCACAAGATTGGCATGACCGAGCTCCTGTGATACAGCTTGGAGCAAACCATTATGAGGAGGAAATAGTGGTACATAGAACCGACCTAACTAACATTTATTAAAACCCCTAATTGAGCCAACCCGGCATGCAACAGTATACCTCAGGATTGACATGGGGAAAGGCGGGAAAGCAGGTGGAAAAACAACTTTGGGGAGAGACTATTAGGAAAACTGAACAGGGGTGAATAGGGACAAACCACTACAATTATATGAAACAATTGCTTAAACATAAATTTCAACATCCCACTACTACCATTCCCCCTTTTTTGTTTAATTTTTTATGATGGTGTTGAGGGGATGATAACCATGGCAGTTGATTAGACTTCAGACTCTTCCCACCATTGCTGAGGAGAAGGTGGTCCTCAGCTGGAGGTGGCAACAGTCCTAAATAACAGTTTTTTACAAATGCCAATAGCAATAGAAATTAAAAACAGTATTAAAGCAAATAAACAAATGTCCTTGATGACAGATGACATCCATCCAGACAAGCCCCATTCTTTAAAGATGTTGCAAAACTAGTCTCTGGTGTCCTCTTTTATTTCTTGCACAAAGTCCCTCATCTTATTGATTGAGGCATGGATACTTTGGCTTTTGTTGGTGATGTTGAAGCAACACAGTCCCTCAAACTCTTGGCACCCATGCGCGTCTGCCAGCAATAAAAAAATCAATGGCTGCCCGATTCTGTAAAGTTGCCTTCCTAGTCACCTCCTCCTCTTCTAGGAGGTTGCTGATCGCTGTCAATGTCAAGTTGGCCTGTTTTACCACCCAGCACTCGAGGTGTTCCAATTTCCTGAGTGCTTTTGTGGCTGCTACCCACAGCAAAAATATAGACATAGCCGTCTTTGTTGGTTTGGACCAGGTTTCTACTTTTGGATCGTAGTTCTCATCTAATTGTATTGAGCTGTGTTTAACTTTTCGAGGGGCCGAATGATCCAATTTAGATCGCCAATTAACAATTTGAGTGTTTGGGGGGAAAACAGGGACAGCTGACCAAGAGTACAAGGACGTCCTATAAGACGAGAGGGGATTCCTGCCCAGGATCTTTGCCCACAAATAAAGAAAATTCCCTTTGGAAGTTTCAGGTGTACAGGGTGCTCACTGGAGAAGCAGAAAGGTAGTTGGATGGTAGATTTACACCATGAGGCCACCTTAAACTCCTTGCGGGAAGCCTTAACAGAAATATAAGTTTTGGGGTGAAGATGGGGCTTATAAAGGAAATAAACACAAAAAGGGGCTATTGTCGAACCTAACAACTCAAATTCCATGGGGTGTCCCCCCAGCTGGGGCAAACTAGGGGACTATTTGTCCCACAAAACCAAAGGATTGCTAATAGGGAGGTATGTCTTGAGATTAGGGGGAATCTTCTGGTTTGTATTGTTTACAAGGGACCAGAGCTCTGAAGGGTACTGATCTAATGAAAGTGGGACACCCACTAGGCAGGTTGACATCGGGTCATCAGCTGAAGCCATTGATAGACATAGATGGTCTCGCTGTAGCACACGAGCAAGAGTTACCCAAACATTTTGCCTCGGTTGAGGGACAATCCATGCCTCGTGAATCCGGAACTGGAGGAGCACCAGGAGCAACCTGAACAGCTGTCTCCACATGTTGTCCAGTATGGATGTCACTTGAACATAAAAGAAGAAAAACACATTAGAAAAACTCAACAATAATTTCATCAGAAAATAAAGAAAAGAACCATGGGAGTTCTGAATCCTTTATCCTTTTTCGGTTGGAGGCTACAGCAACATCGGCTGGGTCCTCCAACGGTGATGGGGTAACATTCCGGTGGTCTTTTCCCTTCTCAGCCAACAGGTACGGTGCGGCGACTGCCTGCTATGACCTCAAGCAGTCGAGAAGCTCCGGGTAGCACTGCCTGTGAGAGGCCGGGCGGCCGCCACGTGTGTGGGCACTCCAGGGGTTTGGTGTCTGCCTCCCTGGTAATGCTGCAGCATGGACAATGCAGCTTTGGTAGCTTCTAACGCTGAGAGTGAGATGAAGGGATGAGAGAAGGACACTTTTCTTGCAAGCCCGAAGAAGTTTTATTCCCACATGCGTGGTCGGAACAACTGCCCTCAGGTCAATGCAATGCAAAAATGCCGCAGAACAAAAGGTTACAGCTGATTAAATAGGGGGTGGGCGGACAGGGGTGGAAACCTGTCTCGCCCAATGGAGAGAAACGAGATAGGATTTCACAACCAATGGTGCCATAACAGAGGTGGGCACAGCATTCTGGGACAAATAGAAAGGCAAAGGTGGGGTGATTGATACAGAACTTTCTGGGGGTGGTTACATGATTGACACCTGGCAGGGAATGAACAACCCTTGACTGACAGAACCAAATAAGGAGAAAACCTGGGAGGAGTGAGAAGATTGACAGTTAACTGTGGATCTGAGTGGCGGGAAATCTTGGGGTAAACAACTTGGAACAAACCACTGTGAGGGAAAATAGGGGTGGTACAAGGAACGTACCTAACTAACATTAATTAAACTCCTGACTAAACCAACCCAACCTACAACAGTACTGCCTAACCCACTTGTGTGGGACCCACTTTGGACCAGAGGGCATGAACACACAAGCATACCTACGCCCCCAGGTGATTAAGTCGTAGGGCCCTTTGATCTGCTGAGACTTGGGAACTTTTATTAACACTGGTGGTTTGCCTTTGAACTTTAACATGTGGTTTTGGTTAAAATGTCTCAACACTGGTGGGTTTAGACTTTCAAAGGAACAGTTCAAGAAGTTGAGGGTGAACAGTGCCTTTGAAAGCCTAAGATGGGGGGATAATACTTTAGCATCGGCCCTCTGATGTTCTAGGGCTCGTTTCAGGTTCTGGTGAGTCCTCTCTATTATTGCTAGGCCGGTGGGGGAGTATGGAATTCCAGTTTGATATTCAATTCCCCATTCCAGCAGGAAATTATTGAAGGCCCTGGAGACATAGGCTGGCCCGTTGTCAGTTTTAATGACCTTTGGAATCCCCAACAGAGACAAGGCCTGTATTAGATGCTTCCGTGCATCCATTGCCTTCTCCCCTGTGTGGGCTGAGGCATAGACTGAACCAGAAAAGGTATCCATGCTGACATGAACATATTTAAATTTGCCAAATTGGGGTACATGGGTTACATCAGTCTGCCAGATTTCACAACTTTGGAGACCTCTGGGGTTTACCCCTGCCCCCAGTGATGGTAATGCGGACCCCTGGCATTGTGGGCATGTGGCCACGATCGCTCTGGACTGGTCACATGGCAGATGGAATTGGCAGACCAGACCAGGCACATTCTGATGGAACTGCAGATGGCTGAGCTTTCCTCGATGGAAGGTGTTGCCTTGGCCAGCCAGCTGTAGCGGTGTGGCCAGGGCATCAGCTCTGCGGTTGCCCTCCGCGATGAAACATGGGAGATCAGAGTGTGATCTCACAAGCATGATGTAAAAGGATTGCTCTCGGTGGGAAACCAGCTGTACTAATCTTGAGAGTAACTTATAAATCACCGGGTTCGAGACTTCTTTGAGCACTGCGTGCTCGGCCCTAGACACCACCCCTGCCAAGTAAGCCGAATCGGTCACAATGTTAATCGGTTCGGGGAACCTTTCAAAGACCCTGACAACAGCGTCCAACTCAGCTACTTGAGGGAGCCCTCAACGATCTTAGCATCGGTCTCCCACCGCTGAGTCTGGGGGTCCTTCCAAGTCATTACAGACTTGTGGTGAAAATGGTTTGTCTCTACGATGTGTTCTTTGGCCAACTGCTCCTCTGTGAGTTGATTGAGCACTTTTAATTTCTGTTTGCTGAGCGGCCACTGATCTACCCAGACTGGTGCCTCAGTTAGCCAATTTAACTTCTGAGTAGGGCACTCTTTCTCAGTGGCCGCTGCTAAAAACCCCGAGGGACTGACAGTTCTAATTTGGCCCTAGACACCACCCCTGCCAAGTAAGCCAAATCGGTCACAAACCTACTTCCCTTAATGGATATAGAGCTTGCCCTTCCCTTTCTCCCCCCCTCCCTCTTGTTTGGCTACGAGTAACACGGCGATTTCCCTCAGGAACCGGCTCTGGGATTTCTACCTCTTGGTTGCCAGAATCTCCCTCTTGATCCAAATCAGGGTAAACTACAGGTGGTGCTGGTGGGGGTGGAGGAGGGGGGGGGTATGTATGGTGGAGGGGGTGCAGTTGGAACTTCCTCAGTCTTTTTATTTTTCTTTTTTCCCTCCTTGGGTGCTTAAGGCAAAAAGTTTTGCTCTTGTTTCCCCCACTATCCAGCGAGTGGCATACTGGCTTTCTTCCATATCAAAAGGTTCTTTAGAGTTTACATAAATGTTCAATGCCTGGCAAATCCAGTCCTCAAAGCTCCCAAATACTGGCCAAAATAAATTATCACCACGGATCTGTTTCCCTCCCCATACTTCCATGCAGTAATGTATCATTTTTACCCTATCCTTTCCTCTTCTCGAAGGATATTCATCCCACGATTTTATCATTAGACCTAATGGACTGTCAGGTGGTATCTGGGGGAGCTTTACTGGGGTCCTCATCCCCATGGAACCAGAGGGCTTGCTTTTCCTCTGTCCCATCTTCCAGGACACCTTCACACACACACACACTCGCTGCCCTCTTTTTGTGGCCCAGTCCCTCGCGGGATATGGAAAACGCACTACTCAGGGGTCCTCAATCAGGTCGCCCTAAAATAAGGCATCTCACAAGTTATGTCCTGGGATGCCCAACCCCAACCGAGCGGATTCCCACTTTTTACTCACGCTGTCCTGCGTCTTCGCCCGGGCTTCATGCACAAAGATTACGGGGCTACCAGTATCCTTTTGCTTGTTACCAATTTAGGGTTCGTCGGTAAGGGTCCGGGAGGGTAAAACCCACACCAGACCCGCTGCCGGGGCAGCGGGGCGCCTCCCCGCTGGGGAATTCCCACCGGGTTGCCCTTATCCGAGTCACGGCACCAAATTTGTTATCGTCAAATAACTAAGGAGGCCAATTAGGGATTAATCAACTAACATAAATTTATTGAGCAAGCGGTAACAAGCAAAATACAGCGCTGGGCGGCCGGGGAGTCTCTGCTCTGCCAACGGCGCGCATTCCCCCCCTTTACCCCTTGGTTCTTATAGTACGTTTGCTTCCAGTTGGTGCGTCTCTCCTGGGGTGCTCTGCACCTGTACGGCCGGTCGCTAGGTGGTAGTACTCTGCTTCTTGGTGGTCGTCGGGAGGAAGGCACTTTACCTTCCTTGTGGATGTCTTTGGCCTGAAACATGGGGTTAGAACTAGAAGATATTAATCATAGAAATTAGAAGGTATTGAATAGTAATAGGCATATAAAATAATGGATATTGCTTAGGGCCACATCCTTACGTTACGTGAGAATATACCCTATCCTGGCCTATGGGAAAGGAAGAGACTACGTGCAGAGCAGCAAGGAGAGACCTGATAAAGAGGAAGAATGTATATGAAAAACAGGATACAGGGTGTAAAGACAACTGAAAAATGGGGCCCCTTATGTTCTGGAAACAGATGGATCCTGACCCCTGGCTTGGACCGTGGCCAAGGAATCAATGGGCATGTGCAAAGCAGTGGGGTCAAAAAGTCAGCCTGAAGAAGACCATTCTTACTTCATCCCTTTTACGACCCCCGAAGCCTGGGACGACCACCAGAGACAGCTGCGCAGGCGCAGAGGACCGACCAGCTGATTAGCATACAGAGCGGAGAGGGAGGGGAGCCAGGAAATGACCCATGAAGAAACTTAATGCATATGTAACACTCCAGGGGATAAAAAGAACACGTGTGTAAGCAAGGGGCACGCATGTATTTGGGGAAATGTCCCACATGCGTCCGGCCGAATAAACATACCTACTTTAAAACTCACTCTGTCTTTGAGTTTTAGAGTCTGGCTCCGCATGTCAATTGGCGACCATGAAGGGACTTCTCTACCAGCCGTGGGACCGACTCGGAGGCGGACTTCCTAAGGCGCGCCCCAGGATTTCTCTGGAGGAACTCCGCTTCTCATGTCGCTTACTGCGGGGGCAGAGAACGACCTCCTAACCAGCGGAGAAACGGTATGTATCTTTTTAAAAAGGGGGGGCCTCGTAGTGACCGCTGGTAAGCCGCTCAGAGACGTCTGACCGCACAGAGCATGGTCTTGGTTTGGTTTGGACTTGCAAGTAACCGGTAGCTGAAAGGGCAGCTATCGGTAAGGGCCGCTGACCGACAGAAAGGCAGCGGGGGAGGATTCACTGAATCCTTGGTGTATGGTTGCTGTCTGGGTGTGTGATGTGTGTGTGTGAGCTTTGTCCATCTAGGGGTATGTGAGTTTTGTCTGCTATGTGTGTATGGGTTTTGCACTGTCCAGGTGTGTGTGAGTTCTGTCTGTTTATGTGTGTGAAATTTGCAGTGATGTGTGTGTGAGTTTTGTTGCTGTCTGGGCGTATGTGTGAGTTTTAAAGGTTTTGTGTGAAGTAACTCGTGTTTGGGGAACTGTGGCATATTTCTGATGCTTGTGTCAAAAGTTATAATTGTGGCAACTTTGTGTGGACTCTTTGAACTCCTTGCGTTGTTTTTGGATATTGCATTTTGTTTGAAGCACTCTTGGTGCTGTTTGTTTTGATGCTTTTGCTGTGAGTATTAGGTTTGCTTAATGCTGTTTAAGGTTTTGTTGTGAGTATTTTGTGTAAAGTATTTCGTTGTGAGGCCTGCTCTGATAAATGTTGTTCTCAGCTACTGCTGTTCGTTTGATGTTTTTGCTGTGAGTATTGTTTTTAGGGTTTGTTTAGTGTACTTTACTAGCCGTGGCAGGACAGCTGGAGGGGATCCTTTCCCCCAGTGGTTTTGGATTTGAACCTTAGGACCCTCTGTTTTGACAAGGGCAATATCTAGAGTGGGAGCTAGTTGAGTGCAGGACCTGCAGGGAGTGGTGGTATTGCCCGTCATGTATGAGACACAGTTACTGTGCTCAGTATAAGCTGCAGAGTCAGGAGAATCCAGAGCTAGAAATTTTAAAGGGTGTTTTGGTTTTTTTTAGGATCTATTTAATTCCAGAGATCTGGAGCTAGGAGAAAGGGATTAAGAAAAGACTGTGTAAGAGTGTGAGAAAGATCTGGATAAAAGCCATAAGATACGAAAATAATGGGATTGGGAGAGAGCAGAGAAATTCCCCAGGCAAGCCCTCTGGGCTGCATTTTAGCTAACTGGAAGAAGATTGCAGGCTCGGGGGGTGTCGAGTCCAAACGCACCCTGGTAAAATACTGTAGCCAGTGGTGGCCTTTGTATCGTCTGGAAAACGGAGCCAGAGGGCCCCCGACTGGGAGCCTAGATTATGATACCTTATTGGAACTAATGCTATTTCTTAGACGTGAGGGTAAGTGGACTGAAGTTTCATATGCAGATTTGTTTTTCTCTCTCTGAAATCACCCTGAATGGCAGAGGGATTGTGGGATCAGGGCCCCTTCTGACCCCCTGGTATTAGCCCTAGAAAGGGAAGGCAAAGCTAATAGGAAGCAGCCTAAACGATGTTGTAGCACCTGCTCAATAAACCAGCGTTGCACACATCATGATAAGGTTTATCAAGCAGAAACACAAAAGCAGGAGTTGTTGGATTTATTTGTGTCACCCTCTGAGGAGCAAAGGGGACTAAGGGGAGGAACAGGTTCAGCCCCCTTGGAAGAGAGACAGGCTGGACCGTCTGCTCCCCCACCCACCTCTGAGTTACAGACTATATCGTATCCACCATTGCCTGAGAGTGATAGTGATGAGAGTGCAGGCAATCCCATAGCATCTCGGACTAGAAAACAAACAAAGGAAATCATACAAGCCCCTTTAAGGGAAGCAATAGGACCTGAGAAGGAAAGGGTGTTGATAAAAGTCCCCTTCTCTACAATTGATTTAGAAGGTTGGGAAAGAGTTGCCAAAAACTATAGAAGTGACCCAATAGGAACAGCTAAAAGGTTAAGATACATGATTAAGCAGCATAACCCAGACTGGTCAGATATTCAGTTATTGTTGGATGCATTGACAGACACAGAAAGACAGCTAGTTTTAAAAGCAGCAGGGGACTTAGCAGAAGACTTTTGCAAAGCAAAAGAAGAGGATGTTAAGGACTTCTTTCCCCTCCAAGAACCAAAATGGGACCCAAATGATGAGGGGCAAATAAAAAAGTTACGTCACTACCAAGAATGGATAGCAAAGGGGGTGGAGCGAGCCATCCCCAAGACTATAAATTGGTCAGCTTTATATGCAATTAAACAGAATCCCTCTGAAAGTCCTTCTGAGTTTTTGGATCGCTTGAGAGACACAATGCATCGTTATACATCATTAGATCCTGAATCAGAGGTAGGGATACAGCAGCTAGCAAATTTATTTTTAGGGCAATCTAGTCAAGATATCAGGAGGAAACTTCAGACACTCCAGCGGGGAGAGGAAAGGAGGTTGGAGGTCTTGCTAGGAGAGGCATGGAGGGTTTTCAGCAATCGAGAAGAAGGATATAGGCAAGGAATGAGAAAATTAATGGCTGTAGTAAAAGAAGAAAATAAAGGAGGGCAGAGCAAAGACCACCTAGACAAGGACCACCCCGGTTGGGTAAAAATCAGTGTGCAAATTGCAAAAGACTTGGACACTGGAAAAACGAGTGCCCTGAACGAAAAGGAAATGGGAAAGGGAACCGGGGAAGGGAGGTGGTGGTTGCTCACACAGAAAGTAATTGAAGGGGACTGGGGGACCTTACCCCAGGAGATCCGCTGGTTATAAAAATGAAACTGGGGGAGGAAGGGAAAGAGGTGGAATTCATGGTGGATACAGGAGCAACATTTTCAGTTTTAAACAAAGCTCTGGTGCCAGTAGGGAATGATTATGTCAGGGTCAGGGGAGCAACTGGCCAACCTGAGATAGCATATTTTTGCAAGCCACTCAAATACAAATATGGAAAACAGTGGGGCATCCATAAATTCTTATACATACCCAATTCCCCAGAATCTCTCCTAGGGAGAGACTTATTGGAGAAACTGGAGGCAACTATCTCATTTAAAAATGGGGAAGTTATTCTGGAGGTGAATGAACAAAAATATGTAGAAGTGCTGAGCTTAATACTGACAACCATTAAGGCTAAAGAAAAAATTAGTGAAGAGATTCTGAATCAAGTCTTCCCGGGAGTATGGGCCTCCAACGTACCAGGGAGGGCAAAAAATGCACCACCAATACAAATCAGGCTCAAGGAAGGAAAACAACCAGTTAGAATTAAGCAGTATCCCTTGAGGAGAGAAGATAGAGAAGGAATTAGCCTGATAATTGAAAATTTCTTACAGCTGGGGTTATTGAAAGAATGCCAGTCCGATTTTAACACTCCTATCCTGCCTGTCCGCAAACCTGATGGGACATACCGGATTGTGCAGGATTTATGGGCTGTTAACAAGATCACTGAGGATCTCTACCCTGTGGTAGCCAACCGCTACACCTTGTTGACATGTTTAACACCAGAACTAACTTGGTTCACTGTTTTAGATTTGAAGGATGCTTTCTTTTGCCTCCCTCTCCATGAAACCAGCCAGAAAATTTTTGCATTTGAATGGCAAAATCCCAAAAGTGGACGCGAAACTCAGCTCACATGGACAGTTTTACCACAAGGCTTCAAAAACTCGCCCACCCTGTTTGGAGAACAACTCGCAAAGGATTTGGAATCCTGGGAAGCCCCACCAGGAGAAGGCAAAATGTTGCAGTATGTAGATGACATCCTCATAGCCACCCCCACAGCAGAAGGGTGCGTGGCTTGGACGGTAAGCCTTTTAAACTTTTTGGGGCTCCAGGGATATAGGGTGTCAAAGAAAAAGGCTCAGGTGGTAAAACAGAAGGTGATCTACCTGGGGTATGAAATCAGTGCTGGACAACGGACTTTGGGGAAAGAACGCATAGAATCAATATGCCAAACCCCAAAACCTCAGACGATAAAGGAACTGAGAACATTCCTGGGTATGACAGGATGGTGCAGACTATGGATATACAACTACGGATTGCTCGTGAAACCTCTGTATTCACTCATTGCAAATGGAAGCAGAGACCTTCAGTGGACAAAAGAAACCACACAGGCCTTTGGTCAGCTGAAAAAGGCCCTCATGTCAGCTCCAGCTCTAGGACTTCCAGACGTGAGTAAACCATTCTTTCTCTTCTGTCATGAGAAACAGGGAATTGCCCTGGGAATACTGGCACAGGACCTGGGCCCATACAGAAGGGCAGTTGCTTACCTTTCTAAACAGCTAGATGCAGCAGCGAAAGGATGGCCAGGTTGCCTCAGAGCAGTGGCCGCAGTTGTACTGAACATTCAGGAAGCCCGTAAGTTCACCCTGGGCCAGAAGATGACTGTGCTAGTGTCTCATACAGTATCCTCAGTCCTAGAAACCAAGGGTGGCCACTGGCTCTCCCCACAACGATTTCTGAAATACCAAGCTATCGTGGTAGAACAAGATGATGTTGAGATAGTGGTAACTAACATTGTCAACCCAGCTTCCTTTCTCAGTAGGAACCAAGGAGAACCAATTCATCACGATTGCCTGGAGACCATCGAAGCCACTTATTCCAGCCGCTCAGACCTGAAGGACACCCCTCTGGATGATGCGGAAACCTGGTTCACTGATGGAAGCAGCTACGTCATCAATGGAAAGCGACATGCTGGGTATGCAGTTACCACATCAAGGGATCTAATCGAATCAGGACCATTACCAGCAGGTACCTCTGCACAGAAGGCAGAAATAATTGCCCTGACTCAGGCATTAGAGTTATCAAAGGGAAAAAGAATAAACATTTATACAGATTCAAGATATGCATTTGGAGTGGTGCATGCCCATGGGGCTATCTGGAAAGAAAGAGGACTATTAAACTCACAGGGAAAGAACATTAAACATGCGCAAGAGATACTACAACTATTGGAAGCAGTCCAACTGCCTGAAAATGTGGCAATCATGCACATTAAAGCACATCAAAAAGGAAACTCAGAATTGGAGGAGGGAAACGAGCTGGCAGACAGAGAGGCAAAAGAAGCAGCAAAAGGTGAGGTAACAGTGAGGGACCCTTAATTCCTGATGGCCAAATCTCCCTAGAAGGTAAGCCAGTGTATGATAAGAAGGACAGAAAGCTAATTGAAGATGAAAAGGGAACGTATAACCAAGAGGGATGGGCTGTTACAGCAGAAAAGAAACTAGTTATCCCCTCCCATTTATTATGGTCATTAGTAAAAGAGGAACATCAGAAAACACACTGGGGAATTGATGCCCTGCATAACTACTTGACTGGAAAAATCATTGCTAGGAACTTATATGCCACTGTCACTCAGGTAGCCAGGCAGTGTGAACTTTGCCTCCAGACTAACCCTAAGAATACCCCTAAACCAAAACTTGGCCAAATTGGAAAGGGCCATGGACCTGGTCAGCAGTGGCAAATTGATTTTTCAGAATTGCCAAGAAAAGGGGGGTGTCGATATTTGTTGGTACTAACAGATACCTTTTCAGGATGGCCAGATGCTTTCCCCACCAGGACTGCAAAAGCTCGGGAGGTAACAAAGGTGCTGTTACAAGAAATAATACCACGCTTTGGAGTTCCAGCCACAATATCCTCAGACAGGGGACCTCATTTTATTTCTAAAATAGTACAACAGGTCAGTCAGCTTCTGGGCATAGATTGGGAACTTCACACACCATATCGCTCCCAGTCAAGTGGCCAAGTTGAAAAAAATGAATCATTTGATTAAGCAACAAATTGTGAGACTAGGGCAAGAAGTTAATTTGCCTTGGCCCCAGTCTCTCCCACTAGCATTGTTGCGACTCCGAACTAAGCCCAGAACCAAAACAAAGCTGAGCCCCTTTGAAATGCTCTATGGGAGACCATATGGTGTACAGAAAGGAATATCCACCCAAATTGGGGAAGAAAGGCTGGCTGTTTACATGGTGGCCTTAGGTAAGCAGCTCAGAGAAATTGAAAAACACGTGGCTGGAACTCAGAGCAGAGGGCTAGATGGACCAGTGCATGACATACAGCCTGGGGATTATGTGTATGTCAAGTCTCTTACAGAAAAGACCTTGGAGCCGCAGTGGGAAGGACCGTTCCAAGTGCTTCTCACCACTTTCACTGCGATTAAGATCCAAGAGCAGAACACCTGGATTCACCACTCTCGAGTAAAGAAAGCTCCTGAGGCCTCTTGGAAAGTAACATCGGGTGCTAATGAACTGAAACTAAAATTCACTCGAACAAAATGAGTATATTGTGGTCGGGGGTGTTTAGCAATTTAGGTTGCAAAAGTCTAATCAGGAGAATTGTTTTGTTAGCAACCCTAATCACGATCCTAGAACTAAAACCCACCTCTAGCCAGAGTAATGCTGAATGGCCTTGGTCCCAAGCCTTTACTTGTTACACTGGATCCATGGGAAAATACTCTGACATAAAAAGTCTGAATCTATCAACTGTAGTCATGCACAGAAACCAAGCATACGAAAGACAAGAGTGGCAGAGACAAAGAATATGGTCACTTCAAGGAACCATAGGAGAAGAAATTAGGATAGGGTGTCGGATGATCAATGGAACCGATCATAGGAAAGCAACCCAAATTAGCGTTTTAACATCTCCCATGGACGAAAACTGGGAGGTTTGTAGTCGTTCAAGTGAAATAGACTGTTGGTGTAACTTTGCATTAATACAGACTGTTGAGGTAGTTTGTCTCTGGGCCCGGGATACCATTGGGCTCTCCTTCAAGTTTAAAATAAATGCCACAACTGAGCCCATGACCCCAGCCCAAACCCAAATCACGCCTCTTGGGCCTGGAATATTAGGGACAGGGCTGGGAGTCCTAAACGGAATTGATTCTGAAATATTAATGAACAAATTGGCCACTGCAACAAGTGATTTAACTAAATTAAAACAACCTTTACAGTCATCTTTGTTAGCATTGGGAACCAGTCAGTGGCAGGTCTCGAGAATACTGCCAAGGTTGAAAAAGGCAGAGGACCAAGACCATGGGTCAATCATAGATGCACTTGCTGTGGTTCAGGATAATGTGTCTCTGGCCTTTAGCTGTATACAGGCACAATTATGGTTGCAATCAACAGCTGCCTCAATTATAAGGGAAGGAAGCGAAGGAGCCTTTCCAATTGAGATTCGAAAGGCCGTGTGGGACAGTGCTATGGATTTTGAGAAGAAATTTCAGTCTTGGTGGACTTTGGTAAACTTTACCTATGACTCGACTGACAACGTAGTTACTGCCTTTGTGCTCACCATACGCAATGCCACAGTTTATGTTATTCATCCTATTATAGCACTGGGACTGAATCATGAGCAGTCGGTGCTCTACCCTTCAGAGCACAGGGCATGGGCACGGAGAGTGGGTGAAAAATGGCAAACTGTGAATCTAGAATCTTGTGTTACCCGGGAACAACGGGGGTTCATTTGTGAGAGTAACACAATCGATGCTCAAGATATATGTCTTGATACTGAACAAGGTGTTTGTCACTTTGAGATTCATCCGGATATGAGTCAAAGGACTGTACTTGTATATATTGGTCAAGGTTGTGTATGTTTGAGAACTGCGTGTACTTTATAGAAATAGATAAGGGTAATGTAACTTTGCCCGGTAAGAATTATCTTAACTTTTGTATTTGTAACTTTGTTAGGATTTCAGTGTGTGACTTTCTGTATTTGGCACCAGTTGTGTCTCATCAGCTAATTAATGCCAACAATAAGATGTACCACAGGTTGTCACCCACGCCTATTGGAATGAACCCCACTTTAATTAGACAATTAATCAAACATCAGGACCTTGTCAAAATTCTAGAGAATATTCAAAAAACTGGGGAGAAAACCTTAATTACTGTCCATCATGACATAAAAGAAATAAGCAAGGTTCTGCAAAGAGTGAAACAGGATGCAAGTCACAGTTGGTGGGATTCACTATTTGGATGGTCGCCCACTGCAACTGGAATCCTAAATACATTATGTCACCCCATTATTGTTTTAATAATATTAGTAGGTATAAGTTTAACACTATCCTTTGTGATACTCATTTGGAATTGCAAATTGTTACAACGAATAACAATAATAACCTCTTTATCCCAGATACATGGTAAAGCATTGGGAGACACATATCGTAGAGATTGGAGCTTGTACTAAGTAAAAGAATTTACTATTTTGCTGAAAAGGGGGGACTGAAACATGGGGTTCGATCTAGAAGATATTAATCGTAGAAATTAGAAGGTATTGAATAGTAATAGGCATATAAAATAATGGATATTGCTTAGGGCCACATCCTTACGTTACGTGAGAATATACCCTATCCTGGCCTATGGGAAAGGAAGAGACTACGTGCAGAGCAGCAAGGAGAGACCTGATAAGGAGGAAGAATGTATATGAAAAACAGGATACAGGGTGTAAAGACAACTGAAAAATGGGGCTCCTTATGTTCTGGAAACAGATGGATCCTGACCCCTGGCTTGGACCGTGGCCAAGGAATCAATGGGCATGTGCAAAGCAGTGGGGTCAAAAAATCAGCCTGAAGAAGACCATTCTTACTTCATCCCTTTTACGACCCCCGAAGCCTGGGACGACCACCAGAGACAGCTGCGCAGGCGCAGAGGACCGACCAGCTGATTAGCATACAGAGCGGACCGACCAGCTGATTAGCATACAGAGCGGAGAGGGAGGGGAGCCAGGAAATGACCCATGGGGAAACTTAATGCGTATGTAACACTCCAGGGGATAAAAGAACACGTGTGTAAGCAAGGGGCACGCATGTATTTGGGGAAATGTCCCACATGCGTCCGGCTGAATAAACATACCTACTTTAAAACTCACTCTGTCTTTGAGTTTTAGAGTCTGGCTCCGCGTGTCAGGCCTAAAGGTTAATTTGTACATATTGGGATTTACATCCTGCTGTGCTACATTTGCATAATCCCTAAACCAGACGCCTGTGTTTTCCTTAGGTGTCCCACATCCTGAGATTTTAAAATTCTCTAGTCAGTTCTTATCTATCTCTTCCGTGTTTGCTTTGATAAACAAAGCCCCTTTATCTATCACTTTGAAATTCTTTTGTCAGCTCAAATTCTTGTCTGTCTCTTTTCGTGCTTGTCTGGATGAACAAAGTTTATTACACAGGGAAAAAATTGGACTGCCTAGCTAAACTAATAAGCAAAAGTAAGGGCAAAGTGAAAGCAAGCAAGCCAGCAAGCAAGCAAGCCTAGCCTCTCCTAGACACAGACCATGAGGGGATGTGAGCCGGCTGATAACAAGACAAAACAAACCTTCACTTTCAGAGTCAGTCCTGAAGGCACAGAACATAATATCAGGCATAAACAGAACACACGACTGGGGATACAAGCACCATAATGTCACCCTCGGACATTATTAGGAAAACTGGACGGGTTGAATAGGGACAAACCATTACAATTATATAAACAATTTCTTAAACATAAACTTCAAAATCCCACTACTACAGTTATCTTTATAGAGCATTGGTTATTATTTATGAATTAGTGTAGAGGTAGAATTTTGCCTACTTCTTTCTTTTTGCAATGTATAGGGTTAGTTGAATGGATTTGAGTTTAGTGAGTTGGCTTGATTTACTTCTTATTTTAGCAGCTTCTACGACCTGCCATGTGGGGCTCTATATGGCTGCTTTTTAGTTTCATTTTATTTTTACAATGTGGTAAGAACTGTAATGAACAAAGTTTCTGATACTCCCGGGCGGAGCCTTCCTAGTTCCCATGGCAACACTGAAACAACTACTAACTCTAGCTGAGTACCAATATTGAAATGTTAATTAGCTAATTGCTCTGTTTGTTTTCTTTAAACTACCTGGAGATGACCAGCATCCCACCCCACCACCCCCCCCACGCTACCATTCTGGGACTAAAATGCAAATAAGAAACCCTTGGGATCATGGGAGTATTTTTTAGGGGATTAAGACACCCCTAAATTAAGAACTAAACACAGTAGCGGGGCCTAGACAAATGCCCTAGCTGAGGAAGAGGGGAAACACACCCCCTGATTGACTTTTACCCATCACCATCACCTAAAAACCACTTGACTAGAGTAGGCTGGGAGAAGGGGGACACAGAAGGACAGAGAGCCCTGGTGCTGCCACCAGGGAAGGAGCAGGGGCAGCTGTTGTTCCGGATTTCAGCAATAGACTCTGCACACCACGCCTCCTCACCCTTTGGACACCGGTTGTGCCACAGGGAAGAAGAAGGAACAGCTGCTGCTCTGGACTTCAGTGACAGATTGCATGCCTCCTTCCTTTTGGCCACCTGGGAAAGCTACAACAATGGGGGTGAGCTCTGTTGCCCCCCGTTCGGGCCCCCAGCCCAGCTGATTCTTTTAATAAAGAGCTGAACATTAATAAAGGCATTAGCCCTGTTCATTTCAAGAACTATTAATAAAAAGAGTGTAACGTGTTTTTTTCTTTAGTACATGTTTATTGTTTTTCTTTATTAGTGGGACTAAAGTTTTTACTTTTAGGCTAGTTTGTAATTATTTCTAAAATCTTAGGGCAATTTAGTTTTTTAATCTGGGTGTGTTGTGTGATAAGAGTAATCTACTTGCTTTATGTAGTACTGGTGGTATGGTGGGTAGAGGTAACTTGTTTTGAATATTTACTTTAGTATTGGTAGTTGGGGGGTTAGGAGGAGTTGTACTTTAGTGTTAATTACTTTTGAGATTGTTTGGACTTTTTTATAGGTTGTTAAAATTTCTTTTTTTTGTTGGAGTATAGTTGGTTTTAGATTTTTTGTAGCTTTGACTCTAAAATTTTAATGGTTGTCTTTGAGTTTTACTAGATACTTTTTATTAAAGGCTTTAGGACAAACTATGGTTTTTGGCTGCAGAGTAGAGTACGTTCTTTATATTTGGTCTTGTTTTGACTGGGTTAAGGGTTACTGTATGAGTGATTTTTTGTTTGATTTGGGTAAAGGTTTGTTGTTTAGGGTTTTAGTGGAAAGTGTTTTTTGGTGGGTGACTAGGTAGAAAGGGTTTATAATTTGGCTGTACTTAGGAATATGTATTCTTTCAAAACTTATGGCGCTTAGGAAAACTTGTGTTTCTTTTTTGTTGGTTGGTGGAGACATTGCTGTGATTTTGTTGATGATATTGGTGGGAATTTGATGTTTATTTTGTTACTTTACTTTTAGGAACTGGATTTTTTGAGTAGGTCTCTCGACTTTGTTCTTTTTAATGGTAAAGCTGGCTTTCAGGAGAATCTGGATGATTTTTTTCTTTTTTTACACACTTTTGTTGCTGTCTTTTTATTATATAATGATGTTATTAATATACTATAGATGTTCTGGAGCTTTACTTTTTTTTAATGTAGTCTGGATTCGTTTATGGTAGATGGTAGGACTGTGCTTTTACTTTTGGGGTAGTTAGTTCTAGGTATACTGTACTCTCTTTTATGTAAAGGTAAATTGAGGCTAGTATTTTGTTGCTAGAGGAATGGAGAAAAATATATTGGTAATATTGATAGTGGTATACTATTTTGTTGTTTTGGACTCTAGCTTGTACTGGAGTTTTAGTATGTTTGGTGCAGCAGCGCTTAGCAGTAGAGTCACTTTATTTAAGGTACAATAGTTTACAGTTAATTTTTATTCTCTTTTAGATTTATGTATAGGTCAAATGGGGCTGTTGAAGGGTGAGTGGGTTTTGTTGACTACTTTTTGGTTTTTTAGTTTACAGATTATTTTGTGGATGGGGATTACGGTATTTTGATTTGTTTGGTACTGTTGGTGTTGTACTGTTGAGGTGGTAATTGGTATTTGTTGTTCTTTTATTTTTAGGAGTTTTACTGTAGATGGGTTTTTTGATAGTTTAGGTAAACTTTTTAATTGCTTGTCACTCTTTGTTTTTACAGCAGCTATTTTAAATGTTTACTTGAGTTTCTTTGGGTCTTTGAAATACCTACTTTGGAGGAAGTTTATGTTTAAAATGTATGGGGCTTTTGAGTTAGCCATAATAGAGTGGGTTTTTTACCTATATTTAGTTAGGCTCACTTTAGCTATTATTAAAAAAAAATATTGTGATTTCTTTGTTCTATAGTCTTCCACTGGGTTTGCTGCATATAGAGATCGCCTGCACACAGATATCTTTGTGCTACACTTCCCAGGACTGTGCCCAGAGACTTTGACAGTTAGCCCCCTTCATCATTCTTTGGTTAATAACTGGATTGTGTGACAGGGATCTTAAATGCCTCGCTTCACTACCGTCTAAAATTGTAGCCTTGCCTGCAGCATCTCAAAGACGGACTAACCAACTAATTATAGATTCATCAGGTCTTTGAGTACAATCTTTTCTTAGGCTATGAAGGTCTTTCAGGGAATAGGATTCAGTAGTGGCTTCTGATCTTGTGTCAGTTGTTTTAACTCTGGCTTTGGGTCAGTAATTGTCTGTGAGGGTCCTTCCCTTGGATCATTATTGTCTGTTACTAGCTGATTGGTTTTGCTTGTGTGTTTCTTTCCCACAGCAACTGCTAGTGGCTCAGGGTTACTGTTTGGTTTATCTACAACCTGAGTAGCTGGGGTGTTGGCTGCAGTCTGAGTGACTGGGGTAGCTGCTGGTTTATCTCCCTGCCCCCCTGCTTCTATCTGCCGCCCTACAGTATCTAGCAGTGTGCAATAAGCATAGGCCAGAGCCCAGCTTATTGCAATGAGCTTTTTCTCTTTAGAGTCATTATGGTACTTCTCTTTCAGGTATTTCCCCACCTCAGCTCAGTTCTGAATTTGTTTACGGGGAAAATCCCAGTCTACAGGGTAAGAAAATTCTTTCAGGGTCTGGCCTATATTTTGTCATTCTTCACACTGCTCAGGATTTTCCACACCTGGGTTGGGGGTCTCATCAGCTCTTCTGGACATCTCAGCCCTCACTCTAGAGAAGCTGCAGACTGTATAAAGGAAGTTTACTAGATTAAATACCAGAAAGATGGTCTCTTTAACATTCAGAGGAAACTGAACATTCTCAAAAAGTGACATAACAGATTTAAAGGAGAAGAAGGAAAGGAAAGGCTGGAAAACCTCATCCCCTGCTCCTCCTCTAACAAACCGGGTGCAATTACTAATAAACCCCCAAAACATACTACTGGAACTGGGACGCAGGGTAGGACAAAGAAACCATAAACCATACATATCTTGAACAAACTCCAGTATCTTTGTAAACGTCCTATAAACCACTATCACCAAGGCCAGCACAATAGCTATTTTAATCCGTGCTCCTCTACTGTAAAAACTACGTGTTAGGGACAATAAGCCCAGTGACTAAAAAAAAAGTATTAAAACCTCAAAAAAGCCTAGAGACTAGAACCACATGAAGGCCTCTACCCCAAGAGACATTACGAATTCAAGCAACATGGCTACTGATTGCTTTAACCCATTACAGAGCAAGCACATCTAACATGCAATCAATTAAGGTTTTTTCTACTTTCTCGGGCTATGCGTTGGGCGCCAATAAATGTATTTGTCCTGGTTCAGGGCAAATTTTGGAAAGAACCCCCAAAAGGGTTCCTCTAGGAAGCAGATTTAATCAGCCCCTCCCCCCAACCGGTTCAGGAAAAATACCCTCCTTGGAGAAAAGTGGAAAAAAAAAGTTTATTAAACAAGAAAACCTAAACAATATTAAGCAATAAAACTTCTTGCCGCTCTAAAAGAGAGACAAACTCAGAAAAGTCCCCTCCCTGGGCTGCAGCTCAGCTCACTCAGTCTCTTATTAGTCTTTCTGGCACTGGAAATGCCGCGGCCAAGTCTGGGCCTGCTGGACCACAGGTGCAAGCTGCCGGTGCTCTTCTGGGTGTTCAGTCCAGAGCAGGTTTGAGCAGGTCCAAAGAAAAGGAAAAGCCACAGTCCAGGGAACTTTTTTGCCTCAGCTAACTAAAACAAACTAAAAACAAAGGAGAGCTCTGTCTCGCTGTCTGTCCGTCCGCAGACAACACAGTCTAGGAGAAGGAATGTGGAGGAGTGAGTGCCATTTCTGAAAACAAACTGCAGGGGCAGGATTTGGAAGATAGACAGGGAAGGGTCTGGAAATAAGGGAGGTATACCCCAGGATTGACACAGGGAAAGGCAGGAAAGCAAGTGGAAAACAACTTTGGGGAGAGACTATTAGGAAAACTGAACAGGGGTGAATATGAACAAACCATTACAATTCTTTTAAACAATTTCTTAAACATAAACTTCAAAATCCCACTACTACACCCAGCCTATGGAGTTGCTTCCCATAGCAGGTATGTGTGACCTTCTTGGTGGTGAGTACAGTGGTCAATCCAGGCTTGCCCTCTTTTTCCCTTGTCACTTCCTTTTTACTAATTTCTAGGCAAATCGTTTTTGGCACTCCTTAATGGTGGTTTCCCACTGTTCCTCAGGTGTCTCTCATTCAACAGGCACTAATAATTTCCATCCACAAAACAAATTTATCACTTCAGTTGTTTTGAGTTCTATCTGGATAGGATAGATTTAGCACTCAACACTTCCTGCAACAAGAGCATAGATTTTGTGACCTACAATACTAATTATTCCCACAATTTAAAACATTTATTTATAACCCAACTAATGTGTCCAGTATTGGTGTGAATTAAATAAAGTATACAGTATAGCACTCATGGTAATTCCCCTTCTTCCCTGTACAAATCACGGGCTAAGGCCAGAATATAAGAACTCTTTGACTAAAACAGTCCCGATCTTCCTGTTTGAAGTGGCAGTATTCCTCTCCCAAGGAGGTGTTGGAGGTGTCTCAGGGCTTAATCAGGCAGTGCTTGAAACCAGTGATGTAAGCTTTGCCTTATTTCTCAGTTAGGTGTTATTCTTTGTACCTTCCTTGGATCATTTGGGTCTTCCCAAACCATTACCACCCAGTCCCGGTTGAAAGTCAATTTGGTATCACCCGGTTTAGATGGGGCAGTCAGTTCCAGGTATACTGAACTCCTCTCCACGTAAAGGCAAACTGAGGCCTGCATTCTGCTGCCAGAGGAATGGAGAAAAATGCATTGGCAATATTGATAGTGGCATACCACTTTGCCGCCTTGGACTCAAGCTCGTAGTGGAGCTCTAACATGTCTGGCACAGCAGCGCTCAATGGTGGAGTCACTTCATTCAATGCACAGTAGTCCACTGTCAATCTCCATTCTCCTTCAGATTTACGCACAGGCCAAATGGGTCTGTTGAAGTGTGAGTGGGTTTTGCTGACCGCCCCTTGGCTCTCCAGCTCTCGAATCATCTTATGGATGGGAACCACAGTATCTCGAGTTGTTCTGCACTGTCGAAGTGGCAATTGGTACCTTTTGCTCTTCTCCCTTCAGAAGTCCTACTGTAGATGGATTCTCGGACAGTCCAGGAAAGGTGTTCAATTTCTGGATGCCCTCTGTCACTACAGCTGCTATCCCAAATGCCCACCTGAGTCCTTTTGGGTCTTTAAAATACCCACTTCAGAGGTCATCTATGCCCAAAATGCATGGGGCCTCTGGGCCAGTCACAATAGGGTGTTTCTTCCACTCATTTCCAGTCAGACTTAGATCAGCTTCCACTAAAGTAAAATCCTGTGATATCCCTGTCATGCCAGCAATAGAGATGGATTCTGCCTCCACGTCTCGATGGGATTAATGTGCATTGCACACCAGTATCGACCAAAACTTTATATTTTTGTGATTCTGATGTGCCAGGCCAACTAGTCCACACAGTCCCAAAAACACGGTTTTTCCTTGCCTCTACCTGGCTAGAGGCATGGCCCCTCTAAGCCTGTTTATCCTCCTTTCCTTGGGCATATGTGTTGGAGGTTCCTTCAAGGGGATCAGACATGTCATCATCATCATCATCATACCCGGCTGTTCGGCTACAGGCAAGTGGGGCTGCTTTCCTTTTGGTGGAACTTTCGCTCTGAGTCCTGTCTTCCTTCAATTCACACACCTGTTGTGCCAGAGCAGCAGTAGATTTTCCGTCCCATCTCCTCATGTTTTCTCCGCAATCATGCAGGAAGAACCACAGCTCAGCACATGAGGTGTACCTTCTCACCCCATCTGGGGAACGTCTGCGTTGGATACCAGAACCTCTGATCTGTACTGCTGAGATTTGCAGAAAGTCTTCTTTACTCTCCTCCCTGAGTTTCTTATGATTCTCCTCTATCTTGTCTTCTAATTTCTGCCGATGTGTTTCCACTGCTGCGATTCTGGCATGTGTTGGGCCATGCACAGCATCTGCATATCATCGGAGCTTCTTCGCCATATCAAGCACAGTCTCATCCCTGTCATCTTGCTTCATTATTGCTAAAGCAGAAGCATATTCATGTGGCCCAAGCCGTACAAGTTTTCACCACACCACAGATGTACGTGGTACCAAGTCCGGATTCCTAGTTGTTATGTCATCTGAGAAGATAATCTCTGCCACTGCCACTTCTCTCAGGGGTTGGATCCCTTGTTCTACAGTCTTCCACTAGGTTTGTTGCATATAGAGATCATCTGCACACAGGTATCTTTGTGCTACACTGTCCAGGACCTGTGCTCAGAGGCCGTGAGGGTTAGCCCCCCTCATCATTCCTTGGTGGACGGGATCATGTGACAGGGATCCCAAATGCCTCGCTTCAGTGCCGTCCAGAATTGTAGCCTCACCTACAGCATCCCAAAGCCGGACTAACCAACTAATTATAGATTCATTAGTTGGTTGAGTGTAATCCTTCCTTACGCCACGAAGTTCCTTCAGGGAAAAGGACTTGTTATATGTAACAGGTATAATTCGCGCCATTTTCTTGCTTCATATATATATAATATTAAATAGTTGTTAGGATGTACCTCTTGGCATTAGAAGCCCCCCCCCCCCCCCCCCCCCCCCAGGCAAAATTAAGTGTGTGTTGAAACCTGATTTACAAGAAAGGGGATGTGGCTTGCCAGGAGATGGGCCTTATCTGAGGCGATATGGAGACACCCAGGCGCTGATCATCGCGTGAACGACCCAAGATGGACATCAGGAACATCCCCCCGGGCGATACATGTGAATACTCTGTTCCTGTAAATTTCATCAAGAGTTTCCATGACACCAGACTTTGAATTTCTCTGCCTTGTCGCCGAGAAGGAAATCTCATCAACTTATGGGACTTTGAATGAAACAAAGGACTGAATGCCGAAATCCTGGCCTCAGGCAAAATTTTCCCTATAAAAATCGCTTGTACCAGGATGGTGGTGTGGGGGCATAGAGTGAAACCTCTGCTGAGGCTGATCTCTGTGTCTTGCACCCAGCGCCGATTCCGGGCTCGGCACTGTCCTTTTCCATGTGGCTGGCTAAGTTAGATCTCTATTGCTAAAATAAATTCTTTTTATTTTTTTAATTTGGCTGGATCATTTTTCATTTATAACAATCTTGGTGACCCCGACGTGATCTGGTTTGGGGTATCCAGGGGGTTCCCTATGCTCGATCCGGGTGGCGCCTCGATGAGTTCAGTGGCCGGACGGGGAGGAGGAATCCCATGGAACCAAGCGGATTACGAAAAGCCGCAAAAGCCACAGAAAGGAAAAAAAAAAACGGTGGGCCCAGAGCTCTCGGAATTCGGAGCCTAAGTCTCCGAGGCTGCAGCAGAAATTTTTCACTCATAAAATCAACGTGCACGAAGAATCCACGCGGGAAAAGGAGCCGTAAGTATCGCGTGGTTGAGTGATGCGTGAGTGGGTGCGTGTATGAGACGTGACTTCGTCACGGGGCGAGAGCGGACCCCAATAAACCGCAGTTTCACTGTCCCGCGAGGGAAGTGGTCGGCTACGGGGGAAGCGATAGAACTCGGGTACACTCACAACATGCATACGACCTGAAACTCGGGGGAGTTACGGGGATCCACTCACGGACAGGTCGGGGGAGGGAAGGCACGTTCTCGTGGGTTCAAGAAATTGGTAAACCTCACCGACTTCTGGACTCGGGGAGTCCAGGGAAACAGGTAAAAGAGAGCTCACCCTTCTTCCAACTGAAAACCCACAGAGCGTTTTACTGTGCGGCTACTAAGTTGGCAAGGCTCAGTCGGGGACAGACCGGTTTAAACATTTGGTAAGACTCGGTCTGGGACAGGACTGGAATTAAGATTCGGTCCGGGACAGGACTAGAGTTAAGACGCAGTCCGGGACAGGACCGGAGTATACATTTAGCACGCGAGTTACTGACTTCTTGGAACGGCTTGCGGACACCAACTCGGAAACACGGTAAGGAAAAACTTCAAACATGGGATAAAGGAACAGTAAAGTCCAGGGGAGAACTCAAGAGAAGAGTTCTAAATCCTGAAAGGGTAAGAACTTAAAATCAGGGAAAAATAAATCGTGAGGAGGGAAGACGGGTAGCCCGAGGCTCCGAGGGAGGGTCCCCTGGGCTGGATATTAGAGCGCTGGGAGGGCTGCTCCTTGGGGCGGGGGAGGTCCGGAGAGGAGATGATGCACTACTGTGTGGAAGTATGGGGAAACTGGGAAGTTGGAGGATTCCTATACTGGCCCATTTTTAGTACCTTTGAGGGTGGGTTTTGCCAAGCACTCTCTGAGCACTTGTACGAAGAAGGGGAGTGGGATGATGAGGGGGTGGGGTATGCCAGGCTGTGCGAATATGCTAGCCCGCGGCTGTTCCCTATTAAGACCTCCGGCAGCAAGGTAAGTTCAGATAAAACTTGGGAACCCCTGGAAAACCTACCACCCCCATACCAAGTTCCTCCATCACAAGCACAGGTCCCGGCTGCCCCACCAACAGCACCTCCAGCTCAGTCTGCATCGCCACCTAATGCCCAAATACTGGCTGCAGACGCACCGGGACCTTCTCAACACCCCCCTCCCCCGACCCGTCCCCTCCCCTCCCCCCCCCCACAACACGGGGACGCACACACACAGCCGCTTCACACTGGGGAAAACTCATCTCCTCCCACCAGTAGAACTCGGCGTAAAGCAAGGAGAGAAAATACGGAAGATAGTGATGATGAAAGGGACAGACCTAATCTATACCCTTTAAGGGAAGTCCCAACCGCCCCTGGAGTCATCGGATTTGTAAACGTTCCCATCAATACGGGGGATGTAAAGGCTTTTAAAAAGGAGATGGGGAAACTAATAGATGACCCGTTAGGGGTAGCAGAGAGATTGGAAGAATTCTTGGGAAATGGTATATACTCATACGATGATATCGCAGCCATATTAAGATCCTTGTTTAATGCAGAAGAACGAGGTATGATAAAGCAGGCTGCCATCAAGGATTGGGAATTCAGAAACCCCCAGGGAGGGAGCGGGGCGGAGAAGTGGCCAGAACAAAAGACCATCATGGAACGCTCAGGTGGAAGAGGATTGGGCCAAAATTATGGGACTAAGAAACATGGTAATACAAGGTATCCGGGGAGCAGTCCCCAAAGGACAAAATATTAGTAAAGCACTAGGGGACCTACACAAAAGCAGGACAAACAGGTAAGTGCCCCTGAATGCTTTTACTGAAAAGAGGACACCTCAAGAGGGACTGTAAAAAAAAAAAAAAGGATAAAAGTTGAAATGATTTTTCAAGAGGATTAGAGGTGTCAGGGGCTCTATGATTTGGGGTTGCAAACATCTGGAGAGCCCCTGATAAAATTAAAAGTTGGACCCCAAAAGCAAGAGTTGATTTTTTAGTTGATTCAGGAGCAGAATGAACCACAGTCTGGCAACTACCTCCCGGGTGCACAAAAGGTAAGGATTCTATGACTGTAATTGGGGCAAAAGGGGAACCCTTTCAAGTCCCTGTCTTGAGAGATGTAGAAATAGAATCTGAGAATAAAATCTGTGTGTGGGAACAACTTAACCGACAAAGAGGCAAAAAGTGCAGCTTTGTTAAATGTAAGTATCCCGGAGGTTGAAAGGGAGGAAACCCGGGAACCGCCCCCCCAACCCTCCAAAAAGGAAATAGAAGATTATCAGAAGATTGGGGGGCCTCTGGAAAGAGGTAAGTGGAAGTTGCCAGATGGGAGGGAATTATTATCGAAAGAATACACTAGGAAGATTCTAAGGAGATTGCACCAACAAACACACTGGGGGGCCCAAGCACTAGCCGAGCAATTCCTGAGATTCTTTGGCTATAAAGGGATATATGAACTGACTAAGCAAGAGGTACAGGGGTGCATAATCTGCAAAAAAAAAAAAAAAAAAAAAATAGGGCAAACTCCTGGAAATTAACACTGGGGAGTCGCCCAGCAGCTTCCTGACCTTTTAAAAGAATCCAGGTAGATTTCACTGGTCTACCTAAGGTCGGGAGATACAAATTTTTACTAGTCATAGTTGACAAACTAACCCACTGGGTGGAGGCTTTTCCAAGCTCCAGGGCTACAGCCCAGACAGTATCAAGGTTCTTATTGGAGGAAATTATACCTTAATACGGGTTAGCAAGCTACATTGATTCGGACCAAGGAACACATTTTACTTCAAAAGTTATTAAACAATTGGCAAATACCTTAAGTATCAGATGGGGTTATCACACCCCGTGGCACCCTCAGAGTTCTAAGCAAGTGGAAAGGATGAATCAAACATTAAAGGCCCAACTAGCCAAACTAATGTTAGAAACAAAAATGTCATGGATAAAATGTCTCCCATTGGCCTTATTAAACATAAGAACTATGCCTCATTCTGAAACGGGGCTTTCACCTTTTGAAATGTTATATGGGATGCCTTATACTCATGGTATGCCTGTAGGGCATCCGAAATTAGAAGATGGGCAAATACAACCATACCTGATAACATTAAACAAGAATCTCGAGGAATTGCGAAAGCAGGGTGTAATCATGCAGCACAGCCCCCTTGGCTTCTCAATACATAAGATACAGCCTGGGGACAGGGTTCTCATAAAAACATGGGAAGAAGTTCCACTATCCTCTCATTGGGAGGGACCCTATATCGTTCTTTTAACTACAGACACTGCTATACGCACTGCAGAGAAGGGGTGGACACACGCGTCAAGGGTGAAGAAAATTGACCTTCAGGACCAAGCCCCGGAGTAGAAAGTCACCTCCTCCCCTGGAGATTTGAAGATAACTTTGCGCCGGCCTAGTAAATGACCAAGAGTAACTTGGTCAGATGTTCTGTACCAGATTGTAACTGTTACCCCTTTGCATATTTCATTCGCAAATACTGTTATAAGAAGTGGGTTGTTCACTGTCGGAGAGGAATAAGACCTAGTGGGCTGTGTGCAAAGTGATTTAAACAAGAACAAAACCGGACTAGCCATTTTCTGATATTGGCCACCAGGCTGAGACTGACTCAATTGGATTCAATAATTTGCTTTCGTCTATATCAGAACAGATTGAGGGGGAAATTACAAACAAAAGCTAAAATCATTACTGTTGAGTGCCGTAGGTTGAACAAGGTGCCCTGCAGTGCAGATCCTGTTGAATTACGCTGGTGAGGCACCTTTAAGCGAAGGTATGCAGCTCGGTCTTGGTACGAAACCACTGACAAAGATTCCTGCTGCCAAGAAGATAGTCTACCCCGCCGCTGGAGGCACCCCAGTGGGCGCAGGGAACGGCAGAGGAATCCTAGCAGTGGGAGTAATCCTGATGAGCCTGAGTCTAGCCACATGCCTCAGCAACTTTCCTAACCCTGAAACAGGGGAATCCGGTGGCAGGTACCAAGGAGGCCCAGTGCCCCTGACCCCATGGAACTGCAGTAAGGGTAAGCCTAATAAACCTTGTTCTAAAATTAACACTCAACAGGGGGCATATAAATTCAAGGAAAAATTAAAATACCTCAAAAACGGACAGTCAGCACATAAATTGCACCAAAAGAGCCCAGGGAAAACTTCCATCCCAGCCTGTAGCAAATGTAATCGTACTGTATGGATTGGTGGGAAGCAAGAGTCAGTTTTTGTTGCTTACTTTCATGGTAATTCACTGTGTTATAACCCCGATGAACTAGGTATGTGTGTGATGGGGGGGAAAACCTACTGGGTGGGAAATAACCTGAAGTATGAAAATAGGATACCTCTAAAAACTGAGCCAATTATCCTGGACCTTTTAGAGGACCAGGACAACAGGGTTTGTTTACAGTATGACAAGGTATTCTGCTTCACAAAAGACAAAGAGGGAATGGACCCAGAAGACAAGATGAAACAGGTAATGCAAGAGGTAAAAAGACAGGAGGCTGAAATGAGAAAAAAGAGGGTGGAACAGGAAAGATTGAAAACTCTAAGTGAACAATATGACCAATTGGAAAAACAATACACAAAATGGGGATTACCTGCTTCAGATCAGAATCTATTTGTGGATCTGATGCAGGAAATTGCCACGGAATTAAGGTTGTCGAATTGCTGGATCTGTGGGGGCTAAAATCTGCTGAGAAATGGCCTTGGAAGGGTGAGGGTTTGACTCCTGAACAGCTACTAAAGTGGAAGGCTGACTAGACCCCCAAAATAATTCAAAGACCAGAGGGGTGTGTGTTGGATAAACGGGTAATTGGAACTTTCTGTCTCAGCAGAGAAAGTAGAGAATACTCAGAAGTTGTAGGCTCTGTAACCGTAAGATAAAATAAAAAACTATGGAAACTAGCAAAAATAATAAGTAAGGTGCGAATTAATGGGTTAATATAAAAGGTGGGGGATTGTTATATGTAACAGGTATAATTTGCGCCATTTTCTTGCTTCGTATATATATAATATTAAATAGTTGTTAGGATGTACCTCTTGGCATTAGAAGCCCCCCCCCCCCCCCAGGCAAAATTAAGTGTGTGTTGAAACCTGATTTACAAGAAAGGGGATGTGGCTTGCCAGGAGATGGGCCTTATCTGAGGCGATATGGAGACACCCAGGCGCTGATCATCGCGTGAACGACCCAAGATGGACATCAGGAACATCCCCCCGGGCGATACATGTGAATACTCTGTTCCTGTAAATTTCATCAAGAGTTTCCACGACACCAGACTTTGAATTTCTCTGCCTTGTCGCCGAGAAGGAAATCTCATCAACTTATGGGACTTTGAATGAAACAAAGGACTGAATGCCGAAATCCTGGCCTCAGGCAAAATTTTCCCTATAAAAATCGCTTGTACCAGGATGGTGGTGTGGGGGCATAGAGTGAAACCTCTGCTGAGGCTGATCTCTTTGTCTTGCACCCAGCGCCGATTCCGGGCTCGGCACTGTCCTTTTCCGTGTGGCTGGCTAAGTTAGATCTCTATTGCTAAAATTAATTCTTTTTATTTTTTTAATTTGGCTGGATCATTTTTCATTTATAACAGACTCAATATTATCCTGATCTTGTGCCTGTTGCTTTGACTCCTGATTTTATGTCAGGAAGCGTTGAGGGTCCTTCTCCTGCATCATCATCATCGTCATCATCCACTGGTCTATCGGTCTTGTCTGTGCACTTTCCACTTCTCGTGCTAGTAGCAACAGCCATTGGTTGAGCTTTACTGTCTGCTTTCGAGCCTGGGGTGTTGGCTTCAGCTTGAGTGTCTGGGATAGCTGCTGATTTATCTCCCTGCCCTCCTTCCTCTGTCTGCTGCCCTACAGTATCTAGAAGTGTGCGATAAGCATATGCCAGGGCCCAGCTCACTGCATTGATCTCTTTCTCCTTAGGGTCATCATGGCACTTCTCCTTCAGGTATTTCTCCACCTCAGCTGGGTTCTGAATTTGTTCACTTGGAAAGTCCCAGACTATAGGGTCAGAAAATTCCTTTAAGATTTGGCCCATATCCTCCCATTTCCCACACCACTCAGGATTTTCCACACCTGGGTCTACTCCTGGGTCAGAGGTCTCATCAGCCCCTCTAGAAATCTCAGCCCTCATTCTAGAAAAACTGCACACTGTATAGAGGAAGCTTACCAGATTAAACACCGGAAAGATGGTCTCTTTAACATTCTCCAATAGGGATGTAACAGATTCAGAGGAAAAGAAGGAAAGCAAAGGATTAAAAGCCTCATCCCCTGCTCCTCCTCTAACAAACTGGGTGCATAACCATACCCATGAACCATACATTCCTGGAACAGACTCCAGTACCTTCATAAACTTCCTACAAGCCATTGCAACCAAGCCCGATAACTATTCTAGTCGGTGCCCCTCTGCTGCAAAAACTACATATTAGGGACAATACCGGAGCCATTCCTGGATAAGAAAATAAACCTAGGGACCATGGAGGTATTAAGACCTCAAAAAAGCCTAGGGACCAAAAAAAACCATGCAAGCCTCCACCCCAAGAGACATTATGAATTTGAACAACATGGCTACTAACTGCTCTATACCAACACAGAGTAATTGCAACCAAAATACTATTAGAACAGGGTTTTTTCCACTCTCTTCAGCCATGCGTTGGGCACCAAAATATTTGCCCTGGTTTAGGGCAAATTTGGGAGAAAACCTCCAGAAGGAGCCCCCAGAAAGCAAACCCCCCATGACCCCTCCCCCTACCTGGTTTGGGAAGAATTTCCTCAGAGAGAAATGGAAAAAAACCTGTTTATTTAACATGCAAAGCACTCCCCAGCACAAAAAAAAAATGAACAACACCAGATGACAAAACTCTTTCACTGCTCTGAAGAGATGACAAATTCAGAAAGTCTCTCCTGGGAGTGGTCACTCTGTTATCGGTCCCTCCGGTGCTGGGAATGGCTGCTGCAGGCCAAAAAGTGCAAAACTCTTGGTGTTTCCCAGGTCCCAGTCCAGAGTAGGTTCGAATGGTTCCAAGAAAAGGGAAAGAAAAAACAGTCCAGGGAAAATTCGGACTGCCTAGATAAACTAATGAACAAGCAAAAAGCAAAAGCAAGACACAAAAGCAGCACTATGTACCGCCATCTGTGTCCAGCAGACCATGGGGGAGTGAGCAGGCTGATAACAAAGCAAAATTTCACTTTTCAGAGCCAGTCTTGAAGGCACAGAAAATAATATCCAGCATAAACAGAACAGACGACTGGGGATACAAGCATCATAACGTCACCCTAGGACACCCTCAAACCCCAGCGGCGCCGCATGCAAACCATGCCCTGCGCCACTTCCACCGGGTGGGCGAAACACTGGGAGTTGCTGCGCTGGGTCACCCCCATGAATCAGCTCCTGCCGCAGCCCCTGAGACCCCGCTGCTCGTATGAGAGTGGCCAAACACTTTCCAACTTTGACAACTCTAAACCTGGTGTCCCCAGGTGCTTTTGACATTCTATTTCCTTAGTCTACATATCTTCTTTTCCCTTCAAGGAGGGCCCATTCTGCTAAGCTTTTTCCGGACCCCAGTTTGGAATTGAACAACTTCCTAACAACCACGTGTTAAGACACTTCTCTGCCCTTTATGCAGAGACTGCATTCAAACCCTTGTCCTCTTCTAGCACCAAGACATCATCACTCCACATGCCAACATCCCGGAGTCTGCCAATCACCCCTCCCCCCTTTTTCAACTTCTTTCTTCCTTCCCTTCTCTGATTCAACACACCTCATGAGGTGCACACACAACTAGTTTACTTCTAAAAGTAAGCTTGCGACTTTCTTTTACTAGGATCACAGTAGCTGCAATAGCTTGAATACATACTAGCCAGCTGTGGCTTATTGGGTCTAGCACCTTTGAAAAACAAGTTACTGGTCTCTTTACTCCTCCCTACTCCTGAATTAAAATTCTATGAGCTACTCCATTTTCTACATTTCTGTGCAAATGAAAAGGGTTTTGCTAATGAGGGTAAGCTTAAAGCTGGTACTTAGGCCAGTTTTAATTTCAACTCTTCTAATTTAGCATAATTTTCCTTTGTTAATTTTCTATATAAACATTTTATTGCTTGTGTGTACCCATCAATCTATAATCTGCAATATCCTAATAATCCAAGTAATTTTCTGATTTCCCTCTTTGAAGAGGGAGGGGGAAGAGATAAAATTCCTGGAATTCTCTTGTGGTTGAATTTCCAGCTACCCCTACTTATTAAGTGTCCAAGATATTTTACCTCTGGTTCTACAAACTGCAGTTTCCCTTTTGATACCCTTAATCCTTTTTCCCTCAGAAAATTCAAAAGTTTTATAATAGCATCTCTAACTTCAGCTTCCCCGGATAATAAAAGATAGTTTCCCTCGGGCTTCTTTACTGGGAGAGTAGGGTTATTATGAGGAGACATACAAGGTTCTAATGTCCCATCCTTTATTAGTCCTTCTATTACTGGCTTCAAACCTTCCCGTCCTTCTAAGGATATAGGACACATATGGGACAATCTTCTCTCTCAACTGTGACTCTTATAGGGTCTATATCTAATCCTCCCCTATTTCTTTCCCCAGCCCAGACTTCCTTGTTAATTTTTTTCTCATCTTCCTGGCCAAGTTTTAAAACTCTAGCTGTCATTTTCCCTTCTTCTGGTATAACCCCTATTCCTAGTTTTACCTGTAAGTTTCTTCTTAATAAGTTGCTACCTGCCCCAGGGACCAATAAGACATACTCCATCTAAATTTTAGTTTCTCCCTCAATTACCACATCTTTAACGACAGGAACTGTGAAACTCTCTCCTTTTGCCCCTATTACCTTTACAGCATCTTTGCTCACACTATAACCTTTTGGAATATTTAACAGGCAGGTTCTTTCTGCCGCTGTCTACAACAAATTCTAATTCTTCTTCTTGGGGACCCACTTTTAAAGTTATCACCGGCTCCAGATGGTATTTGTCCCCTAAAATATAGAGCTTATGACTTCTCTATTCCTCTTCTGTGCCCATCTCTCAGAAGATTTTCAGATCTTTTATCTGATTAGTACAAATTCTCTTATAATGTCCTAAGTCTGACTAACTATTCAGTTGGAGTTTCTTCTTTCTCTCTTAAAAGCTGTCCCTAAAAAGCCTTTTTTTTTTTTTTTTTTTTTTTTTTTTTCCTGCATTTTGCCTTCGGGATGCCGTCTCTTTTATTCCCTTGATTACCAAGTTCCGATAATTATTCATGTGTTTCCTCCCCTCCTCATCATTTTGACCCCACTCAGGAGGTGCTTCCTCTAAAGAGAGTTTCCCTGAACAGCCGGAGTTGTGGTTACCGAGGGAACGGAACGCAGGGCAGGAGGAGGGTTTAGGGGAGGGTTCCGCGCCGAGGCTTAGTCCTCCAGGGTCAGGCGGGGTCCGCTGCCGGAACCACCAAAGGGGATCTTCTGGTGGAGACCGAGCCGCACATGGCTTATTGGCGGCTGATTCGGCAGCTCCCGGCAGAGACAAAGCTGGCGGGGCGGCCCCGGCAGCAGCGGCGGCACCCAGCGCAGCCGGCACGGGCAGGGCAGCCGGGGATGGGACAGCTGGGACAGAGGGGACCCCCCCTCGGTGCGGTCGGCGCGGCGACCCCAGACCACGCGGCAAGAAGGACCCCCGACACGGCCGGCGGCGCGGCCGAGGGCCAGGCGGCCGGGACCGGGGTGGACAAAGTCACCGGCAGGGCCGGAGCTGGGATGGGGGCGGGGACCGGCGGTGCAGCCCCGAGCGGTGAGACCGGGGCCGAGACGGGGACCGGGACCGGCGGAGCAACCACGGGCGGTGAGGGAGTAAGTGGTGGGAAAAATGCATATTTTATGATTGGCTTTTCGCAAATATTAAATTGAATACTATATGTATTATGTTATATTGATTAGAAGTGCGGTATTAACATTTTAATAGTATGGTAAATGTAGTTTTGTAGTTAAAATAGAGCCTATGTATGTGGGGTTTTTTTTACTAGCTCAAGCAAGAGATGAGATAATGAAGAAACTCTTCACACAGAAATGACAATGATGGGGGCCCATAAAGAATTACTGTCTCCTTATTGGAAAAGACAAACATTCTTCCACCTTCTCTCCGTCTTTATGGAACCACCAGGATTAAGGGGAAGAAGTTGACAAAAACCAGAAAAGTTCTTAATTTGCAAGGAATTTATGCATCATGTATGAGGTGTATGAATATGCATCAGGCTATTGCTTTTAAAGGTTATTCCTTTGTTCACAAGGCATGCTTATCGGGCTTAAGTGCCCGAGAGCATCCGGACGTCCGTAATTCTTTGCTTTTTATTGTCTTGTAATTGTCTTAACTCTAAATTTTCATTACTCTAATTGTATTACTATTTTTAGAACTATTTTATTATTATTAAACTTTTAAAATTTTAAAAACCAAGTGATTGGCGTTTATAACAGTATCACCCGGTTTAGATGTGATAGTCCATTCTTCAAGGTTCTTCACAAGTTCTTTGATTTTGCTGTCGTGAATTCACCCTCTTTCTGTGGTTCAGATTGCTGCTTTAGTGGTACCTGGAAAGGACTTCTTAATAACACAGTGTTAAAAGAAAGACTATACTGCATTAACTTTTACCATTAGTTTTCTTCAGAACTTTCTGGGTTTAACTAAAAGCTTTTTCTACAGCCGCTTCTTCTTCTTGTGTCCAGCTGTTTTAATAGCTGCAGAGGCCAATTCTTCTTCTTGTGAGCTAAAAGTAGTTAAATAAAAAGACCAGGCCAATTTTGACATGACATGTATCACATCTCTTGCTTTTTACTTTTTGGGCAACATTTAACCCATTCTTCAGAACAAAAAGCCTCCTCTTCTTAACAACAAAAAACCAGAAAGAGAAAAGAGTTCTTGCTTAAACAAATAAATCACTTTGTGAAAGTCAGCTATCTCTGCCTTGATCTTATCTCTAGTGGTGGTCCCTTTCTTTTATTTATTTATTTATTTTAACAGTCTTGCGTTTAACTCTGTCTTTCACCTGCCTCTCTCTTTTTCTCTCCCTCTCTTTCTCTCTCTTCACATTTTAACATCCACATTCCAGCATCAGTCCACCTTCTAACATCAGTCCACATTCCAATGTCTCAGAGAGGTAAGTCTGCCAACCACCCCTCCCCCTTTTTCAACTTCTTTACAAATTAAATTACTTTTGTTATGTGCGTTTTGCAAGCATGCAATTCATGGCACTCTCCACCAAGGCTACTAGCCACTCACAGCTGACACAGTACTAAAACTAAAGACTTGTTTTTCTATCACAATTTTTTTCCATTCACAAGCTCAAAAAGGTTGTAAGAACAAGGTAAACAACAACTTACTTCCAAAGTGACCCTACCTGCACCAAAAAATTTAAGACAATGTTAGTTAGTGCAATGCAATTTGCAACGAAGCCAAGGTTTGATTTGGGAACGGCATCTGAGGACACAGAGCATGAGGTTTACAAATCCATATTTTGAAAAGAGAATGGACAAAACATGAATACAGTGGGGGGAGACAGAAAGTAAGGAATTTGTCTCTGCAATACCTTCTCTTTGACTGCTAGGAAACGCTGTTCAAAGAGGCTCCTGTGGTACAAACAATAATTGGATGGCAAGAGGCACTCTTGAATTTAAGCTTTAATGTCACAATAGGAAACAGCACCTGAGCACTGCAGTGGTGAAGCACCTTGCCTGCAAACTCACTAGAGGCAAGCTACTGCTGCCACGCTGCAGGGCTACCTGCAGCACAGAAGGAATCACGACCAAGCCCTCCCTGCAGGCCTGGGTAAACCACACAAGGAACCCACAACTTCTTCATAGCTGTCTAACTCATTCCAGAAATAAAACTACAGCAAGCAGAGATTCCCCCCCACCAATTTTTTTTTTTTTAATGTGTGTGTGTCACACACCCACAGTGATGCTGAAAGTAACAAATTAACAGCTTACATTAGAAGATACTGAAACCTTTTCTTCATCCAGCTTTGTGTGTTCCCATTTATATATGTAGCCATCTCCAATTCGAGGTCAAAAAAATGAGCCTTATTTTTCAAAAGTGCTATGCATGCACAACTCTAGCTGCTGTTCTAGGTGCACTGCAAGTAGTCAGCACTTCCAGAAACACAAACAAAACAAAAAAACTAAAAAAGCAAAACACATTTGGGTACATGTAAAAGGACAGCCTGGAAGAAAAAATGTTTCTCATTGACCTGCCAAGTAGCTGGTGTTAGCTTTAGTTTAACTTTACACACTGAGAACCATGTGATTGAACAGCTTCGCATCGATTCAAAATAAATTAAAAGTAGGTCTGGCTATGTCACAGCTGTAAACTAGTTTCTCAACTTTAGAGTATAGCAAGTTACAAATTTCAAGATGAAAAATCACAATGCAAATTGGAAGAAATAATTTAAACTACTTGTACACAGTAATGGGAAAAGAATTAGCTGAATCAACAGCTCAATTAAGACATTTGCTCAGTATGAAGCATCCTCCCCTATTTCCTTCTCTAGCCCAAACTTCCTTGTTAATTTTTTTTTTCTTGTTACTTTTACAGTATCTTTGCTCACACTATAATATTTTGGAATATTTAACAGACAGGTTCTTTTTGCCCCTGTGTCTACTACAAATTCTAATGCTTTTTTCTTAGGGACCCACTTTTAAAGTTATCACAGACTCTAGATGGTATTTTTCCCTTAAAAAAATAGAGCCGCTAATATCCCTATTCTTCTTCTTTGCTCATCTCTCAGAAGATTTTCAGATCTGTTGCTCTCTTAGGACAATCTCTCTTATAATGTCCTTTGCTCTTACAGTAAAAGCAGACATTCCTGGAATGCTCCTGAGACTTGGTTTGTATTGGGGTTTTATTTTTTTCTGTTCCCCTGTCTCTACTACTGTCTTAGACTTCAAGGCGCCTGGGATTAACAGGAATTCCTCAACAAGTACCGGACGAACTTCTTGTTTTAAATAAATATATGCATATTCATGAAGTGATTTGTGTATGCAACAGGTTACCCCTCTTAAGGAGGGAATTCTCTTTTATCGGGGTCCTTCTCCTGGCTCACTTTTGTCCAGAGAGAGGTACCCAGCCCGGGCTGTAACTTTTTGCTGTTATTGTCTCTTTAATTGTCCTAACTCTAATTGTTTAATCTTTATTACTATACTTGTATTATTTTTTTCCATTTTATTTTTAGTAAACTTTTATAAATTTTTAAAACGAGTGATTGGCGTTTATAACAGTTTACAAATACATTTAGAGCCTGACAAATCCATCTTTCAAAAGAACCATATCTAGGCCAATAAACGTGGTCAGATCTTATTTCCTTTGTTGGCCATTCAAGCATACAAAATTGTATCATCATTACTTTGTCCTTTTTTCTTGTACAAGGGTTTTTTTTCCCAGTTGGCTAACATAACTCCCAGGGGACTATCTTGGGGTATCTCTGTTGATAATTTCTTACTCCTTTTTTTCTTTCCTGTATTTTCCTTACTGGATTTCTGTCCCATTTTTCAAGATCTTATCTATTCACCCCCTGCCTCTGTTTTTCACTTTCCTCCCCCTACCTAAATACCACTTTTCTTTCGACTATATTCTCAAAAATAACCCCTCCTTTTTCTCACACTACTTTTCAATGCAATACACTTTCCTCCAAGGAACTATAATAAAGCTTAAAATAAACAATCTGCATTACATATACTTTCATTCGTCCCCATTCACTCAAGTTTATTTTTCACTTACTCACACACACAACAAAACGACCACAACAACAAGGTACCTTTTATTTTTCAACACACCTATTACACTTTTAGGTGTCCCTGGCCAGTCCCGGTGTTCTTGGATACCCCTCAATCTGGCTGTGTTGTTCCCAAACCCAGATTCTCTCGGGCGTACCCTCATTCTGGCAAAATTTTACTCAGTCCTGGATGCTCTCGAAGATTAATATCTCAACCCACCAGCAACCCTGGGTGCTCTTGAAGATTAATATCTCAACCCAGCCCATTTAATTCAACCTAGCAAAAAAAAATTTTAAAGGCCCCTTCCACACATTTTCCCTTCTTATTTTCCCCAATGGATTATACCAGGAATACCCTCGGCTTCTTCTCTCCAAGGGGTCCCACTCCTTCCCCGAGACCCAATCCCAATTTTCCCCGGGGGGATTCTCTCTTTTATCATTCGCTTTGTCTCTGTACTGGCCGCTTTTCTCTCGAAAAAGACGAAAAAGACGGAAATGCAGCATAAGAAACTTCGCAATCGCTTAGCAGGTCTGGGGTACCCAGCCCGCCTCTCATTCACACACATTCATCCCCCCCTTATCCACCCCATCCCAACAAATACTTACCTATCCCTTGTCCTTGGGTCTCTGTTCTTTGTGTACACGTTGATCTTAGGAGCTAATTACCGCGGTTTAGGGAATTCTTACCCTTTTCTTTGCTTTATTGTCTCTTTTGTCCCTGGATCATTACCTGCGTTCTGTGGTCACACCAGGGGAACAGAGCCAGGCTGCCTAATCAGGGCAGGACGCGTCTTCTCACTCTAATTCTCCTACAGCACCCACAGCGAGACATTAAGAACCATCCTCTGCAACCATTTGTTATAAACACCAATCACTTGTTTCAAAAATTTAGAAAAGTTTACTAAAAATAGAATGGTTATAAAAATAATACAAGTGTAGTAATAAAGGTTACACAATTAGAGTTAGGACAATTAATGAGACAATAACAGCAAAGAGTTACAGCCCGGGCTGGGTACCTCTTTCTGGACAAAAGTGAGCCAGGAAAAGGGGACCCCGTTAAAAGAAAATTTACTCCTTAAGAAGGGTAATCTGTTGCATATACAAAACACTTTATGCATATGCATATATTTTATTTAAAACAAGAAATCCATCTGGTACTTGTCAAAAATTTTCTATAATCCCCAGGCGCCTTCCAGTCTAAGTCCAGCTTGAAAAAGTTCGTTTCTGTTGATAAGGAAAACCATAAACACCTCTCCTCTGGAAAATTTATGGGTTTCTGTAACTGTTATCTCTGTGTGTAGAATTTTTTATTATCTTCTCCTTTTCTTGAGCTAATTGAAAGAATACACACATAATTTCTATTTTAACTACTAAAGCTTACAAAACTACATTTACTGTATTATAAAAATGCTAATACAACATAACTTTCCAACCTAGCATAATACATATAGTAAATATCTGCGCAGAGCCATATAATACGCATTTTTCACACTCTAACATCCCTATTCTTCTTCTTTGCTCATCTCTCAGAAGATTTTCCAATCTGTTGCTCTCTTAGGACAATCTCTGTTATAATGTCCTTTGCTCTTACAGTAAAAACAGACATTCGTGGAATGCTTCTGAGACTTGGTTTGTATTGGGGTTTTATTATTTTTTTTCCTGTTCCCCTGTCTCTACTACTGTCATATCTAGGAGTAGTGTTTGTGCGTTTTTGATTTTTTTCTTGTAATTGTTTTCTCACATGGTGACTGCCACAATCCTTGCTTTTAGTTTGGCTTTGGCCACAGACTTTCTGAGCCTCCTTTAATAAATCATCTAATGATTTGTCATGCTGATCATAATTTTTTTCCATTATCTGGCCAAGCACAAAGTTAATCTTTAGCAAAGCTTTTCTCACATTAGTCTCAGGATCCATTCTGGAACGTTGCCTTATATTTCTCCCAAGTCTGTCCAACCATTCAGTTGGAGCCTCCCCTTTCCCTTGTTGTGCCTCAAAAGTCCCTTCAGCATTTTGCCCTCGAGATGATGCCCCTTTTTTCCTCTTGATTATTAAATTACAATACTCATTCATATGTTTTCTCCCCTCCTCATTATTTCGACCCTGCTCAGGAGGTGCAGTTGGCATTTTGTCCTCTCCGGGGAGGGGATGTGGTTTTTCTTTACTCCCGGCTTCTTTGCTTGCAATTTTGATCATTTCCCTTGCTTCTGGAGAAAATAGTATCTTTATTATCGACCACATTTCTTCCCAGGTATAAATGCTTGAACCTAAAAATTGGTCTAATTGTTCAGCAGTGCTTATGGGATCCTTCAAAATCCCTTTAATTTCCTCTTTAAAATTCCTGACCTCAGAAGAAGTTAAAGGAGCATTTACAAACTCAGTTCCACCTCCTCCCATTGGGACCTCTCTTAGTGGAAACAGATCCCAGTCTTTTTCTAAAGCCTTTCTCCCGTGTTGTGAGGAAGAGTCTGGAGAATGTTGTTTTCTAACTGAACTTCTTGTGTTCCTATAAGGGGCGTCCTCCAGGTGCGAGTTTCTTTGAGATAGAGCTGCGGTTACCAGGGGAACGGCGCTCAGGGGAGCATGGGCAGGGTTTGCTGCCGGAACCGCCAAACGAGGGGGCATTTCCAGGGGATACCAGTTGGGAGCGTGGTTAATGGTGGCTGGGTCAGCTGTTCCCAGCAGAGGCGAAGCAGCAGCGGCGGTACCCAGCGCAGCTGGAACGGTCAGAGTCGCTGGGGATGGGGCAGAGGAAACAGCCACAGGAGGAGCTGTCAAGGATGGGACGGACGGGACGGATGGGACGGACAAGAGCCCGCCAGGCGCGGCCGGCGGTGCAGCCACGGACCAGCCGGGCGGGATGGGGGCAGGGGCCAGTTGGGCAGCCGCGAGCAGCGAGACGGGGACTGGTACAGAGGCTGCGGGCAGCAAAACAGGCACCGGGACAGGCGCTGACACCGGGGCAGGCGGAGCTGAAGCGAGCGGCTCGCTGGGACCTGGGACAAATGCCGGGACTGGGACAGACGGAGCTGAAACAAGCGGCGAGCCAGGGCCCGGGACAAGCGGCTCGGCTGCGAGTGGTGTGGTTCCCTCTTGTTCCACTCCCTTTTCCCCTTTTTCTTCCTTTTTACTGGTTTTCTGTCCCATTTTTTTTTTTCCCCCCAAAATCTTGTCTATTCATTCCATGCTCTCTTTTTTTTTTCTTTCTCACATTTTCTAACAACCTAAATACTACCTTCTTTCAACTACCCATGCAAAAAATCCTTTCTCTCACAAACCATTCGACATAATACACCTTCCTCTAAGAAATAAAGCTCAGAATAAACAATCTACATTACATATCTTCCACTCATTTCCATTTACTCAGCTTTATCTATCACTCACTCTCACTCACATTCACACCCTCAAGCCTGTTCATTCATACTTCTGGACTTGACAATACTGTTACATATACTTTCATTCGTGCACACTTACTTTTATTTAGCTCAAAACAAACAATCTGCATTGCATATCTTCCACTAATTTCCATTTACTCACCTTTATTTCCACTTACTTTCGCACACACATCCACACCCTCAGGCCTGTTCATTTATACTTCTACATTTCCCTTTATTTATTGCACAGAGGAAGGAAAGGTTAGCAAACATCTTAGACTTACACAAAGGGATTTCTGTTGCCAGAGAATCGTGGATCATGTAAGCCCCCACCCTGACCCCTTCCACCTCCCCGAGGTTTGGCTATCCCTCTTCCCTAGAGATAGCCTCAGAGTCAGGGGTTCGGACCTCCGTACCTTGCCCGATCTGGACTCCCCACCCTCCCCCCCCCACATGGGGAATGGGTTAGACAACTACTTTACACAGCCGCGGTGCTAAAAGGTCCTATGATACTGTGCCATCCTTGCTTTGGGGGCAGCCTCTCTAGGCTTCAGTACCGCTGGGCCTCTGGGAAGTGCCCTGAGTTTGGTTGCCTCTGGTGCTAATTCACCTTTGAGGCTGGCTGCATGCGACTCACAGCTGGTGCCAGTCACAGCTTCCCCCTCACGCCCGGGGAAACAAGGCTTGTTTTGCGGGTTTTGCCTCAGCCCCCACCCGCAGGGGAAATGGCTTGTTATTGCAGGACCCACCCTCGCGTACACAACAAGAAGGTACCTTTTAATTCACGTAATAGGTGTTACTGGCCAGTGCTTCTATTCTTGGATATCCTTCAATGTAGCGGTGTTGTCCAAAGCAGAATTTTTAGGGGCCCCTCCCACACATTTTACCTTTTGAATTTTTTTTCCTTTTTTTTTTTTTGCCAAATAATTATGCCAGGAAAACTCCTATTTTTACCTTTTATTTTTCTCCAATTAATTATGCCAAGAAAACCCTCTTTTTACCTTTTATTTTACCCCCCCCAGGGGATCCCACTCTTTCCCTGAGACCCAGTCCCGGTTTCCACTGGGGGGATTCTCTCACTTTTTTTATCACTCGTTTGTCACTTTACTGGCCGCTTTTCTCGCGAAAAAGACGGAAACACAGCATGGCAGACTACTGCACTCACTGAGCAGGTCTGGGGTAACCAGCCCGCCTCTCATTCACACACATTCATCCCCCCTTTATCCACCCCGTCCCAACAAATACTTACCTATCCGTTGTCCTGGGGTCTTTGTTCTTCGTGTACACTTTAGTCTTAGGGGCTAATTACCGCGGTTTTAGGGAATCCTTTCCCTTTTCTTTGTTTTATTGTCTCCTTTTGTCCATGGAATTGTAACCTGCGTCTGTCGGTAACACCAGGGGAGCACAGTGAGGCTGCCTAATCAGGGCAGGACCCGTCTCCCTCACTCTGACTCTCCTAAGGCACCAGCAGAGAGGTGTTAGAAACCATCCTCTGCTACCATAATTGTGAAAGATACCAATCACTTGGTTTTTAAATTTTAAAAGTTTAATAATAATAAAATAGTTATAAAAATAGTAATACAATTTGAGTAATAAAAATTTTCAGTTAGGACAATTACAAGACAATAAAAAGCAAAGAATTACGGACGTCCGGATGCTCTCGGACACTTAAGCCCGATAAGCATGTTTTGTGAACAAAGGGATAACCCTTAAAAAACATACACTATTGCATATTCATACATACTTCATGGTTATGCATACATTCTATTTAAAATAAGAAACTCTGTTGTATGTCAACTGCTTCCTTTAATCCTCACGGCGTCTTCGAGTCTGAGCAAGGCCTAAAGAAATTTGCTTTTTCTGAGAAGAAAACCATAAATTCCTCTTCTCTGCAAGATTTATATGTTCTGTGATGGCTACTTTGAAGCGAGTATCTCATTCCTTTAAAAAAAAACCCACACACATAGTTTCTATTTCAGCTACTAGAGCTTCATTCTTCTACAAAACTACATTTACCATAATATTAAAATGTTAATACAGTACAACTAATCAATATAACATAATACACATAGTAACTATCTGCGTAGAGCCATATAATATGCATTTTTCACACTTTGCAAATGAAGCCCTCCCTCCTTTTTTCAGGTGGTTTTGAGTCGGTGTTGCAATCCCCATCTCTGGCTTGTGCATTTTATTTTTTCTTTCTTAAAAACTTTCATAAGAGTATATTTTAATAGTACATGACTGTATAAAATACGTGATCAATCTTATTTGCACGAATTATCATATACATACATGACATCCTCCTTCAGGGAAAGGGGGGATGGGGTAGCAGAGGGGCAGAAAGTGACAGAGAAGACGGTAGCATCTCTGAGCCATTTTGGCATTTTCACTCTTTGCCGCGCTCTTAGGAACAAAGGGTACGGAAAGGTACAGGCAGCTTCACAGAAACTGAAGAACATGTGGTTCACAGGACCACAGATTTAGGGCATTGACACACTGCATGCAATCGTCCATAACCGTTCATAAGTACCCTCCAGGGCTTTACCGTCCATAAACTGCAGCAGACGTGTAAGAAAAATTGACAAGAATCCCGAGCATGGTCCTTTTTGCAGTTGGACTAGCTGCTTGTAGCTCTTTAAAAGTCCCTTCCATGAGAAAATTGATCGTAAGCGTCTCACTGAGTGATGGTAGATGTTAGTCCCATCGCTCGGTCCCAGTATGCTGGTGCCCTTACTGGGAATTCCCCTCCCCGTAAGCTTTTTACCTCCATGGAAGATGGGGGTCCCGCAGGGTGTATCAATCTGCGGGTGACTCACAGGTGTGCTGGTCGAGGTCTTCACTGGTTGCCAGCATTCTCCACCATTTGTAGCAGCGTGTGGCTACAGTGATGATCATGATCCACGGAGGCCACTACTAACAGCAGGGAAAATGGACAAGACAAGTCTCTTTTGTTTAGCAGGGGACTCCATTTTATTCCCGCCCTGATCCCCCCATGCCGGGGGGAGCAGGGGGGCAGAGGCCCGGGAGCCTGAGCAGAGCCGAGAGCAGAGACCAAGAGGGAGCAGACCCAGGGCTGTGGGGTTTTATCAGTTGTCCCATGGGAGGAGTCTTAAGATCAGATTACAGCCTCCTGAGAATGGGAGACTCCACACTGGACCTCTGTAATTTCTTTGTCTATCGCTCATTTTTTTGTCTTTTCCCTATTGGGATATCGACAAAGCCATGCAACAGGTGTTACCGAAAGCTGTTTATGGAAAGAAACCAAAGTTCCTTTTTTGTTACACACATCCATGTCAACAGTCACTGTTATAACCCATCCAAATTAAGCACCTGTAGGCAAAATGGGGAAAAATATTGGATTACAAGTAACTTAGGAAAAAGTGGTAATAGATGGTGTAGCGAGCGCAGGTCTCCAGGACGGTTTGGATGGATGAGAGATCTCTGAAGTCAGGTCTTAGAAAATGTGGTTTATTAAAAGGGGGAAAGGCCCTGCTTGGAGTTGCCAGGCGCAACTCGTGGCAGGCCCAGGGGGAGAGGGAGAGAGAGAGAGAGAGAGCGAGGGTTCCAGGTGAGGGTCCCAGGGGAAGGTCCAAGAGGGCGTCCGGTCCCTCGGGCACACCTTATCAGGGGGCTTCAAGGTGGGCTGGAACAGGACTTGGGCCAATGGGGTCACAGATACCTGATACTTCAGGGGAGGGTTACAGGTGTGGGATGAACCATACCTTGGGGGGTGAGACAGAGCATTCCATTTGACCTTTGGACCTATCTGCAGGTAAAGGGCATTGTTTAATCAGAAAGGGGGATTGCTTTCAGCCTGGCTATATGTCGTGGTTTGACATGGAAGTGATTTTTTCAGGAAGTTGGGTCAAACCAATCAGTGGTCAAGTTTAGATATTGGTACCTGAAGTGACCACTGAAGATAGGGATACGCCTCTGAGAACACAGGGGGTTAAAAGCAAGAACTCCCAAGAGCTCGCTCTCTTCGGTTCTGGTCAAGGTGCTGTGCAGACCTCCCCTGCCCAGCCATGGGGCTGGGTGGGGGAGGGGGAGCCATGAGGCCTGGTCGAGGTGAGCCGAGGGGTAGAAGGACTGGAACCGAGCCAGCTCCTGTGGACGGAAGGGTGGAGAGAAGCGGAGATGTCTTTGTCATTCCCCCCCCCAGAGGGAAGAGACAGAGAGTCCGGATGGCACCTGTAACTTTGCTGGCACGGAGGAGAAGGGGGGGGGGGGGGGGGAAGGCGCCCAGCCTTGGCCTTGGGAATCGGCTGCTGGGCAGAGATATCAGCCGTCCAGGGAGTCTGAGCTTTTAACCCTTTCCTGAGAAATGAAGGCTTTGTAAAATATTACTCTTCCTTGATTTGAAGTAGAAGAGAGACAGTCTGGGATCTGAGATGATGGAAGAAGAAATTCGTGAGTTGGAAGGAGATGATGGAGTGGCTTGTGGCTGGACTTTTCTTGTTAGCCATAGACTGAACCAAATTCTCCTAACAGAAGATGCACTTAGGGGGGTGCATTGGTGGGTCAAGAGACCTGTTTCAGTGATTACCAGCAGAGGAGTAGAGAGAACAGAGGAGAGTTGGAGAAGGTGTGGAGAAGCCCTCTATCTTCAAGGAAGAAGAAGAGGAGAAGAAGACCTCTGTTCTTGAACCCTCAGCCCCAGGGGAAAATGGGGGGGACTGTAGTCCCAAGATGAGAAACTGAACTGTTGTCTCTTTTGGTCCATGGCAAAGCATCCTTAAAGGAGCCCTATGAGCAGTCTGTCCATGCACGGTGGTGAGAGCACTGTGACATGGAAAGGAGAGTGTCACCATGGCAGATTTTGTCTGGGCGGTTGCCATGTGTGACATGGAAACACAAGGGTGGCAATTGTGTTTCCTGGGGAGTCTGTGGCACAAAAGAGACTCCTGTCTCCCTTGAAAGATTGAGTATTTGAATATCTGAAGGGTAGCAACTTGATCAGGATCCTGGGTGGTGTCTCACTGTTGAGTTTGTTTAGAAATTAGGTGGGAGGAGGAGGGGTGTTTTGGAAAGTCTTCATCCAGGATTTAGTGTTTGTAGTTTTTCTAGTAGTAGTAGTTTAATAAAGTTCTTTTCTTTGTTACTAAGTTTGGGCCTGCTCTGCTCTGTTCCTGATCACATCTCACAGCAATTATTTTAAAAAGTACATTTTCATGGAGGCGCTGGCATCGCGCCAGTGTCAAACCATGACACTATACTATTGTTTTCTAGTTATTCAGTAGTCAAGGTTTGTTATTTCAAATCTAGTTCTCATCTCAATGTCTGTATTTTCCAAACCTTTTGCCAGGCAATCATATTTATAAGGTTTTCCTATTTCATCTTCCCCAACAGATGGGGCATTGAATGTCCAAAAGGAGAGAGATGGATTTGTTTTACATTTGATCTTAGAGCTATAGTCCAAGATTCGGCAAAAAGGCAATTAGTAAACAGAAAGGTGAAACCAGCACAGCAATCTAACTCTGTATTGACCCCAAATTATATACTGAATCGCATTATAGGACTCCAAGCAGTTATAGAGGGGATAACAAATAAAGCTGCTCAGGCATTGGAATTAATATTGAATCAACCAAGCCAAACAAAAACTGTAGTGTATCAGAATCGGTTGTCTTTAGACTATTTATTGGCTAAAGAAGGGGGTGTTTGTAGAAAGTTTAATATATCAGATTGTTGAAAATAGATGACAACGGGGAGGTCATCCTAGAAAAACAAACAAACCAACAAAGGATATCAGATAAAAATAACACATGTACCAGTCCAAAAATGAGAAAACAACGTTAAAAACTAACTGGTGGGGTAATGTATTGAGGATGGGATGGTGGAAGAAATTAGGATTCTTCCTTTTATGTGTTACAACTGTTTTGATGTTTCTTCCTTGTTTAATCCCATGTTTTATTTGATTACCAGCATAGTCCAAAGAATGCAAGTGGATAAGAAATATTGCTCAGGCCAAATGATTTATAAAGAATAAGAGGAGGGATTGTGAAAAATGCATATTTTATGATTGGCTTTTCACAAATATTGAATTGAATACTATATGTATTATGTTATATTGATTAGAAGTGCTGTATTAACATTTTAATAGTATGGTAAATGTAGTTTTGTAGTTAAAATGAAGCTTTAGTAGTTAAAATAGAAACTATTTATGTGGGGGTTTTTTTAAAGGAATGAGATACTCGCTTCGAGATAACAGTCGCAGAACACCTAAATCTTGCAGAGAAGAGGAATTTATGGTTTTCTTATCAGAAGAAGCTAATTTCTTCAGGCTTTGCTCAGACTCGAAGACGCCGTGGGGATTAAAGGAAGCAGTTGACATATACCAGGCAGAGTTTCTTGTTTTAAATAGAATGTATGCATAACCATGAAGTATATATGAATATGCAACAGTGTATTGTTTTAAGGGTTATTCCTTGGTTCACAAAGCATGCTTTTCGTGGCTTAGTGCCTGAGAGCTTACGGGCATCTGTAATTCTTTGTTTTTTATTGTCTTGTAATTGTCCTAACTCTAAATTTTTATTACTCACAGACCTAACCAATTTACGTGTGCAAAACTCATGGGAGGTTCAGGGAAGAACTAGGTTCTTGCTGTTTTAGCCTTCAGTATTTATATCCCATTATCTTTATTTGGCCAAGCTCAAACCTATTGTACAGACAATCTCGAAAAGCTGTCTTAGCATCTGCAAACTGAGCAGGTTTTTAGTGCAATTTGCCAGGATACACACTGTTGTCATTTTTTCTGAGTAAAGCTGCACTTTAAAAAACCCTGGCAAAGTTATACTTACACCAGAAAAGTCCTTACTACAAATAGGCATTTTCAACAATATTTGCACTTAACATGAGCTGTTCTCAGAACTAAATTACATAAAATCACAACGTATTTGCCACACCTTTATAATCTCTCCAGTAAATCCAGTTTGCTGCTATTTCAGTTACGACTCAATTGTTTGCCTGCATGTTGTTCTTTGATATTTAACTGCTGTATGACATATTTCCAGTACCTATTTTGTAATGCTGAAGTCAAAATGAGTTAAATTCTGTTGCATCTTGAACTTTTAAAGGAACACTCTCAACTCTGACTTTAGTTTTGTTACATTTAAGTGATGTTAGGTTTACCTTCTGTTAATTTGAAGTTCTGTTACATTTACATTCTGCCAAGTTTAGATTCTGTTAAGATTAATTTCTCTCAAGATTAATTTCTGCCAAGTTTAAGTGTTATTGAGTTTAAGCAAAGTTAAGTTTCATTGTTGTTCAGTTTAAGTTCTGTTATTTTAAGCTGTTAAGTTCTATTAAGATCAATTTCTGTTCAGTTTCAGTAATGTTAACTTTAAGTTCTCTTAGGTGTACTTTCTGTTACATTTATGTGACGTTGAGTTTCAGTGAAGTTAATTTTAGGTTCTGGTCAAATATGCTTGTTTAAATTATAAGATGCAATTCTTTTGTTATAGACATGAGTGATGTGAAGTTTGCATGAAACTAACTTCTGTTGAAATCTGCTCATTTAGATTACAAGATATAGTTCTTCTGTTATAGAGATAAAATGGAACTGACTGAAACAATTATGATGAAGAATTGGTAGCACTGAAGAATGAGTGACAATTCCAGATTATGGCTGTTATTAGTTGTAAGCTGTTTAGTGCTTTCTTTCTTGCTTTTGTTGTCTAAAGTCATATATGCATAGATGTGTGGAAAAATATTCTCTCGACCTCTTAGGACAGTTACTGCTGCTGTATTAACGACTCTGAATATGTTGTTAATCTCATAGCATGAATTCACTGACCTTTGGTTATTTGCAGTTTGTTCATGGTACCATTGACTACTTGTCTAAGGATAAATGACAAAGCCAGCTGCTTTACAAACTTTAACATATCTTTGTGTAGCTATTTGCAAGACATGTATAATTTTAAGAAACTTTCCTAACTGCTATTACTGAGAGGCTTGTTTGTAGGATATGTTAGGGCAACCCTTCCACTTAAGGCCTTGGCTCTGGCCAAGCCCTGGCCCTACCTGGTTGGAAGGCATGCCAATAGACCCAGGTGTTTCTGCACCAAAACTGTACTCAGGTCACTTTGACTTGCCAATTTGGGCTTATATGGGCTGGACCCCCTTTTGAGGTAAACTTGGAGACCTTTCTCAGGAACAGTTACCCAGGTCTTTATTGTGAAATGGGGCTTGCCAGCTATTGCAGACTCTGTGTGATGGTACAGTATTTAGGGAATTGATGATGTATCATTCTTAATCACCATCCTGTCTCTCGTGTGTTACTGATTTCGTGTATTACCTTGCTTATTTCTGCTTCATGTGAGTTTATTGCCTTACCACATGTATTATCTTACTTTTATGTTGCCTTCATGTTCATAGTGAGAGACGCACATGTTGTCAAAAAAACAAAGAAGGGGGAATATGGCTCCTCAAGAACGTTTAGATAATGCAATATTTACACTAGAAATCTTGAAAGCAGATTATCAAATTTGATCCCCAGCAGAGCGATACAGCTCTGAAGATTTGCGTGTGCGGAACCAATTTCTAAAAGTTTTAAGTAAGGATCCCCAATTGTTATGATGCACTAAATAGTTATTTAGTTGTTGTTTTGCACTGGGTGATTGGGAATTTGCACTGAGTAGTTTTTATATTGCACTATGTCACATTGGTCTATTCCACACACCTTTCCCCTCCCTCCCCTAAGCCTCAGGTGTGACGGGCTCTCCCTGACCTGCTCTCCCCTCCCCTTCTCCTCACCTGTGTCCCATTGGATGTGGCCCCTTGGTTCTGCCCCACCCATTTTTCCCTGAGCTCAAAACCCCCCAGGAGGACACACTCGCTCTCTCTCTCTCTTGGACGTCACCAGACACCTCAGCCTCTGTTACTCCCTGAGGTGTTGCCTGGATCTGAGGTGGCTTCTGATAATAAACAGGATTTGGTCCCGAGGAGAAGAGCGCCTTTTGTCATTTACCTGTGTCCATGTAGGATTCCCACCCCGTGATCAGAGGGGACAAAAAGGGAATTCCTACACCCAATTGGGTGTGCAATGGCAAGGCCTAGCTGATTTACTAATGCAGGGGAGAAGGTATGCATGTGTTTTATCGCCAACAGCTCTAAAGCGGTAACCTGCTCGTCTGGACAAACATCAATTGCCTCCAAGGAGATGAGGCCCAGTGAGAGGAAAAATGACCTAATCACCATCCAGCCCTCATGGCCAAGGCAGGAGCAAGGGTAGGACTGCCAGGAACATGGCTGTGTCTGGAGGCTTACAGAGGCAGCCTGCCAACAGAGGCCTTGTGTCCCACTACACGCACCATCAAGTTATCATGTTCCCACTGACCTCCATCAGTTATTCCCTGTTCCATGCTTCCAGAAAGACACTCAGTAATGTCAAAGTCAGCATTTCCAGCTAATGGACTTCCTCTTGCCTAAACAGCAAGACCCCTGAGCTCCAGCCATATGAACTTTGGAGCAGTAGCCATTCCCTTCTACTTCTTGGGGGCATTGGACATTATCTTTTTGTTCTCCTATGCTGTGGGTCTCTTTGTCAGTGGCATGGTTGTATTTGATGGGTTTTTATTGATTGTGATCTGTATTCCATGTATCTTATCCTGTATCCAGCAGATGACCACTAATAGTCTTAATAAGATAATGGCCTTACAGATGCAGACTGTTCTGGCATCAGGGTACACAAACCCCTTCACACAAAAAACAAAGAAAGGGGGAATTGTTGCATATAGGTAAAACCTTACAAAAGGAAGGCCTTGTAAAATCACAGCTAAGGCCTGTTATTTTGGCTAAGCAGAAAAGGACTATGGGAAAGTGACTCAGCTGAATTAGAGGTAGAAAAACAACTTATGTAACCATTGTATGTTCACATCATGGTGTATGGTGGTTGGTTGAATTATGTTTGTTATGATGTAAAACTATGTAGCTGATAACCGGCTAATTGCTAAAAAAGGCTGGGTTTTTTGAATAAAGTGGCTCTCCTTTGCACCTGCCTGGAGACTCTACATCACATACTATTCGTAGATATTTAGTATAGAGACTCAACAAGGTAGAGGTCTTGTCAAGCCTCTAAAGGGGGGGAATGATGCCTTAGAATTTTAGCTTTTATATTTTTCATATATTTGTAATCCTGCAATTCTTTAGTGTATAGCTCTAATCTCCATATACAGTGCTAGCGTCTTCACATTTTGGTCAGACAAAACAATTCCTCTCCAGGCCTGGGAATCAAGGACACCTTACTGTCTCAGGCCCTGAGAAATGTAAACAGAAGGGAGTTGGAGGGGAACAAACTGGGGCCAAATTACTTAATTACCTGAAGCGGTAATTGAAAGATTAACCCCCAATATGCAAATGGACCAAACTTATAAAAGTGTGAAAACTCGTGACCCATTGTCCATTTTGGGTGTAGCCCCTGGGGGGGTGCCCGAAATGTATCTGAAGTCCCTTCAATAAATATATCTGCTTTTTATTCCCTTAATTTTGTCTGGCATCTGTTTTTAGGTAACCCCAAAAAAGGCATCAGAGGCATGCTGCCACACTCCACCCCTTGACTGCAGTCAACCATCTTTAACTTATGAAGTGGTAGTGCAGGTACCTCTTGCTTTCATGATATAATGTTGCCTATAATCAAAAGAAGAAAAAAACCCTTGCAACAGTGTTAGAATAGTAAAGCAAAAAGGCAAAAAGCAGACCTTTATTTGGAAGCTTCCAGGTTTCCCGGTGGTGATGGGCACACCCAGCACCCGATTTCTACAATTTTATAAGGTTAATTAATTAGGATATCTAACAGGTACATCCAATAGGAGATTAGGTTGCCCCAATAACCCACCCCTGGGTCAGCCCCTTGGAGTTGGTCCAAGGGCTTCTTTGCCCCACTTCTTTTTATGTCTTCTCAGAATCTGGTAGGAAAACAAAATGTTCTTCTTGTAGGTCCTCTTCCTGACATTAAGATTAAGCAGTATTTCAGGAATGTGTTTAGAAGGTCAGCTTATTGTTTAAGAGAAAGGGTAGGAAATGTACTAGAGTTAATTAAGGAGCTATATAACTATATAATAGTAGATTACAGAGCTACAAATATATGAAAAATGTATAAAAAGCAAAAATCTTTTTGGCATCAATAAAAGCGTCCACTTATATGTGTACATCATTGTTAAGTATGTTGAAATACATAAATGTCTTAAATTTTACTATTTTTTCTTATGTAATTTTAAAGGGTGTTGGCTATATTATCATCATACATTATATTGAAAATTGTTATAAAGTCAGCCAGAATTTAGTTAGTAAGATTAAATGGACCATAATGTAGAATTAGTCACTAGTTTTGGCAAGAAACATTGTGGCTAGTGTCCTCATGTGTTGGGTTAGGTACTACACTTGTATATGTATACTATGATTACCAACCAAAAAAAAAATTCTTGTTAGAAATAATATTATAACAACAGGGTAGAATATTAAATTAAAAGTGTCCATGGTAGTTGGGAACAATCCAAATGAATCATCCTTCCATGATGTTACCAGCTTGTGTAGACCAGGATTTTCCCTTTTCACTGAGTCTTAAAACTGTAGGAATGATGTGATGTAAACCAGGATCCAGGAAAAAGGGTTCATGAAGCCTGTTTTTCAGTTGCAGTGATTGGAAGAGTTCAGCAGATTGGTCAGCAACTTCCTTCACTTTCAATCATGCTTCTTAAAACAATTCTTTAGTTAAGTTCAGTATTAACAAATATAGGAATTTTACTACACAATAACAATAGTCTGGTTGCCTCCGGGAGAATCAAAGGTAAAATGAAATCAAATCGTTCCTACCTACTCAGCATATTACTCCAGTCAGGGTCCTAGGCTTGGACCAAATACCTTCCCAATTTTACTAAATCCTTCATTGGTTTCCAAACACAAAGGTTCTTTCTTTCTCTCTTCCTTCAGTTCTTTCTCCCTTCCTCCAACAGCCATCAGAAATTTAGCATTCCTTGTTTTGTGCAATCATTGTTTCCCATTACTACATGCACTTCCTTCATTATAGTAATTTTATACTTTGCTCTGAAGAGGTATGCAAATCTGATTCCATAATTATATGAAATGTTGTGCCAGCTTCAAAGCTGAATTTAGGGAGGAATCTTCTCTGCCCACTGTAGCAACCAGACAAAAACCCCACAAACATTCCAAAGCAATGCTTACGGAAAATTTATATATATACTGCAAAACTAAAACATATACAAATATTCATCAAAATAATTGAAAATTTCTCTTATTCAAATTATCTAGGACTCTAATAATGCTGATCAAGATTCCTAACACTAAGTAAAAATATTTAAGTTAGAGTAACCATCCATCCTTTTGAGACCTTTTTAGAAAAAATGTTTCTTGTCAGATTTACGCATCTTGTTCCATCCTATTTTGCAGATTTGGAATAGAATCCATACACGAAGCATTAATGTCAGAACTATGATCATTATGCCAATCAGTTTTCTTACGATCACATTTAAATTTGGAATCCATTATGTTATCCAACCAAATATATCTTCCCCTAGATTTTTTTCTATTTCATGAAAGATTCCAGTGTTCATTCTAATTTCTTTCAAATCCGTCTATTCTCAGAGTCTGATCTATGTATACACAGCAGCTAGTGTTGATAACTGTGCACAACCCACCTTTGGAAGCCAAAAGCAAATCCAAAGACATTCAGTTTTGCTTGACTACCTTTGAGAGGCTGGTAACGTCTTGTTGCATTGATTGCATCATTTGTCCGATTTTCTATTTGTTTGAATACTCCAGATATATTCACTATCGCCTTTTCTAATTCAGGCACTCCTAACCATGGCAGGAACCCTCTCACAAATTTGTGGAATCCAGAGGATCTCTCAACCAAGGGATTTAAATATTGCTTGTATCTTGTTATAAAAGATCATTGGTGTCCTCTGGGGAATTATGATTTATCAATTATGTTTATCTCTGGGACTACATTTCCAATGATGCATATTCCTTACCATTTAGGGGGTAGAGCTTTTCTAGTTTGATTTCTACAAAGCAATTAGTATCCCATATTGTCTGGAATAGGCCATCAATAAATATTTAAAATGCCTATTCCTGTTACATCCAAATATAAGTGACACTTGGGATAATCTCCTACCATTATTCCTTGGTTACACTCTGGTAATTCCATGTTTTGGTGTGAAGCCATCCCTGGTCCCTTTAGGCATCTGTGAACACAGGAGGTTTCAACAGCTACTGAAACATGGGGTTAGAACTAGAAGATATTAATCATAGAAATTAGAAGGTATTGAATAGTAATAGGCATATAAAATAATGGATATTGCTTAGGGCCACATCCTAAGGTTACGTGAGAATATACTGTATCCTGGCCTATGGGAAAGGAAGAGACTACGTGCAGAGCAGCAAAGAGAGACCTGATAAGGAGAAGGAATGTATATGGAAAACAGGATACAGGGTGTAAAGACAACTGAAAAATGGGGCCCCTTATGTTCTGGAAACAGATGGATCCTAGCCCCTGGCTTGGACCGTGGCCAAGGAAGCATACAGAGCGGAGAGGGAGGGGAGCCAGGAAATGACCCATGGGGAAACTTAATGCATATGTAACACTCCAGGGGATAAAAGAACACGTGTGTAAGCAAGGGGCACGCATGTATTTGGGGAAATGTCCCACATGCGTCCGGCTGAATAAACATACCTACTTTAAAACTCACTCTGTCTTTGAGTTTTAGAGTCTGGCTCCACGTGTCACTACTATATCTATTGTCAGGATTTGTTGGTCTATGGAGGTTTGGACTGCCTTCCCTTCCAGAAGGAGCATCATTCCGGCAGGAGGAATGCCATTGGAAAATATGTTTGCTGTTGGAATTCCCATAATCTGAACACTTTCATCTGAATGAGTAGGAAACTGAGAACAAATCCAACAGTTACTGCAGTTTGTTATAAGTGTCACAGCTTGCATTAGCTTTAGGTGTGAATTTCTCTTTCAAGGGTCAGGTAGCATTTATTGTATGTGTGTTGTATTAGAGTGGCCCTTAAGAAAAATGACATTGCTCTCTTTTCTTTCTTTTATAATCGTTAGTTGCAAGGATTTTTTTGAATGGCTGACAAATCCAGGTGCGAACAGCCATGCTACAGCATTGAAAATATTGGCCTGTAAACATAAAAAGGTAAACTATACAATGATTGTACTTTAAGAGTTTCTGATTCTCTTGCAGCTTAAGCTACAGCAGATGTATTAGTTACTGTGCTGTCCAGTATGGTTCTTCTGTGTCTGGAACTGGCTTTATTCACTTATAGGAGGTTTTTAGGAGTCTCTGCCCATAGTTTCCACAGCCATGTAGGTAATCAAAAGTCCTTTCTGAAATGAACAGGGCTAATGCCTTTATTTATGCTCAGCTCTTTATTAAAAAGATCAGCTGAGCAGGGGGCCCGAACAGAGCTCGCCCCCGTTGTTGCAGCTTTCCCAGGTGGCCGAAAGGAAGTAGGCGTGCAGGGTCTGTCACTGAAGTCCAGAGCAGCAGCTGTCCCTTGTTCTTCCCTGTGGCACAACCGGTGGCCAAACGGTGAGGAGGCGTAGAGTGCAGAGTCTGTTGCTGAAGTCCAGACCAACAACTGTCCCCACTCCTTCCCTGGTGGCAGCCCCAGGGGGCTCTGTCTCTTCCGTCTCCACTTTCCACAGCCTACTCTAGTCTAGTCTCTTAGGTGATAATGATGGACAAAAGTCGATCAGGGGGTGTGTTTCCCTCTTCCTCAGCTAGGGCATTTGTCTACCCCCCTCTATTGTGTTTAGTTTTTTATTTAGGGGTGTCTTTATCCCCCAAAAAATACTCCCATGATCCCAGAGGGTTTTCTTATTTGCATTTTAGCCCCAAAATGTCGGTGTGGTGGGGGGAGGCAGGTTATCTCTAGGTAGTTTAGAGAAAACAAACAGAGCAATTAGCTAATTAACATTTCAATATCGGTAGCCAGCAGTCATTCCAGTGCTGCCATGGGAACTAGGAAGGCCCTGCCTGCCTCTCTGGGGAACACCTGGAAACTTTGTTCATTACACTTTCCACTGCTGATTCAACAGCTCCTTGTCTCACATCTGGATATACACTCAGTTTTCTGTCTGGTGAGGATATACTTGAACATCCAAGGTTTCTAAAGAAGTTAAAAAAAAACCTTATACAATGATAAGAGTAGTTCAGAATGTGGGAAATATCCATTGGGAACTGATTCTCTGTTGATGGCCATTAAGAGTCAGTAGCCACCCAGGCTAATAGTCCTCAAGTGTTTGTTAGAGTCATAGGTACAAACCCAACTTGGGGTAATTTGACCATGACTGGTTGGCATGAGCTTTGTGAAAAATGCATATTGTATGGCTCTACACAGATATTTACGATATGTATTATGCTAGGTTGGAAAGTTATGCTGTAGTAACATTTTAATAATATAGTAAATGTAGTTCTGTAATTGAAATTAAGCTTTAGTAGTTAAAATAGAAAATATGTGTGTGTGGTATTCTTTTTGCTCAAGAGAAGGAGAAGATAATCAAGAAATTCTTCACACAGGGATAACAATTACAAAACCCCCTAAATCTTCCAGAGGAGAGGAATTTATGGCTTTCTTTATCAACAAAAAACCGAACTTCTCCAAACTCGACTTAGACTTCAAAGCGCCTGGGATTAACAGGAATTCCTCAACAAGTACCGGACGAACTTCTTGTTTTAAATAAAAATATGCATATTCATGAAGTGATTTGTGTATGCAACAGGTTACCCCTCTTAAGGAGGGAATTCTCTTTTATCGGGGTCCTTCTCCTGGCTCACTTTTGTCCAGAGAGGGGTACCCAGCCCGGGCTGTAACTTTTTGCTGTTATTGTCTCTTTAATTGTCCTAACTCTAATTGTTTAATCTTTATTACTATACTTGTATTAATTTTTTTCCATTTTATTTTTAGTAAACTATTATAAATTTTTAAAACAAGTGATTGGCGTTTATTACAAATGGTAGCAGAGGATGGTTATTAATACCTCGCTGTGGGTACTGTAGGAGAATTAGAGTGAGAAGACGCGTCCTGCCCTGATTAGGCAGCCTCGCTCTGCTCCCCTGGTGTGACCACAGACCGCAGGTTACGATCAGATGGACAAAAAGAGACAGTAAAGCAAAAAAAAGGGAAAGAATTCCTAAACCGCGGTAATTAGCCCCTAAGACCAAAGTGTACACGAAGAACAAAGACCCAAGGACAAGGGATAGGTAAGTATTTGTTGGGTCGGGGTGGATAAGGGGGGGATGAATGTGCGTGAATGAGAGGCGGGCTGGGCACCCCAGACCTGCTAAGTGAGTGCGGTAGTCTCCCATGCTGCGTTTCCGTCTTTTTCGCGAGAAAAGCGGCCAGTAAAGAGACAAAGTGAGTGATAAAAAGAGTGAGAGAATCCCCCTGGGGGAAAATTTAGATTGGGTCTCGGGGAAGGAGTGGGACCCCTTGGAGAGAAGAAGCCGAGGGTGTTCCTGGTATAATCCATTGGCAAAAATAAGAAGGTAAAAAGGGGGGGCCTTTAAAATTTTTTTGCTAGGTTGAATCGAATGGGCTGGGTTGAGGGATTAATATTCAAGAGCACCCAGGGTTGAATAAAAGTCTGCTCGGTTGAGATATTAATCTTCGAGAGCACCCAGGACTGAGTAAAATTTTGCCGGAGTGAGGGTACACCCGAGAGAATCTGGGTTTGGGAACAACACAGCCGGATTGAGGGGTATCCAAGAACACCGGGACTGGCCAGGGACACCTAAAAGTGTAATAGGTGTTAAAATTAGAAGGTACCTTGTTGTTGTCATTGTTTTGTTGTGTGTGAGAGTAGGTGAAAAATAAAGTTGAGTAAATGTGGACGAATGAAAGTATATGTAATGTAGATTGTTTATTTTAGGCTTTATTATAGTTCCTTGGAGGAAAGTGTATTGTATTGAAAAGGAGTGTGAGAAAAAGGAGGTTTTTTTATATAGTTGAAAGAAAAGTGGTATTTAGGTAGGGGGAGGAAAGTGAAAAAAACAGAGGCAGGGGGTGAATAGATAAGGTCTTGAAAAATGGGACAGAAATCCAGTAAGGAAAATACAGGAAAGAAAAAAAAGAGTAAGAAATTATCAACAGAGATACCCCAAGATAGTCCCCTGGGAGTTATGTTAGCCAACTGGGAAAAAAAACCTTGTACAAGAAAAAAGGACAAAGTAATGATGATACAATTTTGTATGCTTGAATGGCCAACAAAGGAAATAAGATCTGACCACGTTTATTGGCCTAGATATGGTTCTTTTGAAAGATGGATTTGTCAGGCTCTAAATGTATTTGTAAACTCAAAGGAACCGTTTAATTCAGAAGAAATAGAATATGCCACGTGTTGGACAGGGGATTTTAGGAAAGTAAAAATCTTTAAGGTATCAGAAATCCCCGAAACAAAGCAAGAAAGGAAAAAGGGAAAGAGAAGGGACGGGAGCGAGAGGAAAAAAGAGGAAAAGAAAAAGAATGGGATCCTTTAGAAATGTTACCTCCTCCCTTCCCATTCGCGCCTGCACCGCCTGCGGCCCCAGCACCGGTTTCGGGTCCCAGCGAGCTGCTCCCTTCAGCTCCGCCGGCCCCGGTGCCGGTGCCTGTCCCGGTCCCTGCGCCCGCCCCGGGCTCTGGCTCGCCGCGTGTTCCTGCCCCGGTTCCCGTGCCCGCGGCGGCGGCTCTGCAGGCTCCCGCCCCGCTGCCCGCAGCAATCCCCCTGGTCCCTGTTTCGCCGCCTGCCGCTTCGGTACCGGCCCCCACCTCGCTGCTCGCGGCTGCCCGACCGACCCCCTCCCCCATCCTGCCCAGATTGTCCGCGGCTGGTTCGCTAGCCGCGCCTGGCGAGCTCCCGTTAGTCCCGGCTGTCCCGTCTCTGGCCGCTTCTCCCGCAGCAGTTTTCTCGGCCCCATCCCCCGCGGTTTTGCCCGTTCCGGCTACACTGGGCGCTGCCGCTGCTGCCCTGCCTCTGCTGGGAGCGGCCGGCTCAGCCGCCATGAGCCACGTGGAGGCTGACCGCACTCTCATCCGGTATCCCCCGGACATGCTCCCCCCTTCAGCAGCTCCGGCAGCAAACCCCGCCCGTGCTCCGCCTCTCGAGGACCTGGCCTCTATGGTATGTCCTCCTCACACCGCCCTTCCTGCCCGGAGCTCCGTTCCCTTGGAAACCGCAGCTCCGGTTCCAAGGAACTCCCTGTCCCGAGAAGATGCTCCTTATAAAAATACTAGAGGTGCAGTTAAGAGGCAGCTTTCTCCTGATTTTTCCTCACCACACGAAAATAAGGCTACAGAAAAATACGGGGAGAAAGAAATTGGTCTATTTCCACTGAGAGAGGTCCCGATGGGAGGGGGTTGGACTGGATTTGTGAATGCTCCCCTGACTTCTTCCGAAGTCAGAAATTAAAAAAAAAGGAAATCAAAGGGATTTTAGAAGATCCCATTGGCACAGCTGAACAACTTGACCAATTTTTAGGTCCAAACATTTACACTTGGGAAGAGATGCAGTCTATAATAAAGATACTATTTTCTCAGGAAGAAAGGGAGATGATCAGAGTTGCAGGCATAAAAGCCTGGAATAAGGAACATCCACAAGGGCCCTCTGGAGAAGACATAATGCCAACTGAACCTCCGGGGTGGAGTCAAAATAGTGAGGAGGGGAGAAAACTTATGAATGACTATCGCAATACAATAATCAAGGGAATAAAAGGGGTGGCACCTCGAGGGCAAAATGCTAAAAAGGCTTTTGAGTCACAGCAGGGGAAAGAAGAGACTTCAACTGAATGGTTAGACAGACTTAGGAGAAATATAAAACAATATTCCGGAATAGATCCTGAAACTGATGTGGGGAAAGCTTTGTTAAGGATTAACTTTGTTACAAACGCTTGGCCAGATATTAGAAAGAAATTTGAAAAAATTGAGGATTGGCATGATAAACCATTAGATGACTTATTGAAGGAACCTCAGAAAGTTTATGTCCGGAGAGATGAAGAAAAAGCTAAACTGAAGGCAAAAATTATGGCAGTCACCATGAGAGAAAACAATTACAAGAAAAATCAAAAACACACAGGCACTACTCCTAAATATGAAGGTCATAGAGACAGGGGTACAGAAAAGAATAAAACCCCAATACAAACCAAACCTCAGGAGCATTTTAGGAATGTCTGTTTTTACTGTCAGGGCGAAGGACATTATAGAAGGGACTGTCCTAAGCGGGCAAAAGATTTGAAAATCTCCAAAGAGATGAGCACAGAGGAAGAATAGGGGTGTCAAAGGCTCTATTTTCTAGGGGACAGATACCATCTAGAGCCTGTGATAACTTTAAAAGTAGGTCCCCAAGAAGAAGAATTGGAATTTGTGGTAGATACCGGTGCAGAAAGAACCTGTTTGTTAAATATTCCAAAAGGTTATAGTGTAAGTAAAGATACTGTAAAAGTAACAGGAGCAAAAGGAGAGAGTTTCACTGTGCCTGTCATCAAAAATGTGGTAATGGAGGGAGAAACGAGATTTTGGATGGGGGATGTCTTGTTGGTCCCAGGAGCAGGTAGTAATTTATTGGGACGAGATTTTCAAGTGAAATTAGGGATAGGAGTTATACCAGAAGATGGGAAGATGACAGCTAAAGTGCTAAGATTAGGCCAAGAAGATGAAGAGAAAATTAAAAAGGAAGTTTGGGCTGGTGAAGGAAATAGGGGAGGATTAAATATCGATCCTATAAAAGTCACAATTGAGAGAGAAGATTGTCCCATACGTGTGCGTCAGTATCCTATCTCAGTAGGAGGACGGGAAGGTTTGAAGCCAGTAATAGAAGGGCTAATAAAGGATGGGACATTGGAACCTTGTATGTCTCCTCACAATACCCCTATTCTCCCAGTAAAGAAGCCTGATGGGAGTTACAGACTGGTACAAGATTTAAGGGAGGTTAACAAAAGAACTCGGACTCGCTACCCAGTGGTACCAAATCCCTATACTCTCCTAAGTAAGGTCCCTCCCCAGCATCAGTGGTTTAGTGTAGTGGATCTTAAAGATGCTTTTTGGGCTTGCCCATTAGCCACGGAGAGCCGAGATATCTTTGCCTTTGAATGGGAGGATCCACAAACTGGGAGAAAGCAGCAATTAAGATGGACGAAATTACCACAGGGATTTACAGAGTCCCCGAACTTATTTGGGCAAGCTTTAGAAACGATATTACAAACTTTCCCCACTCCCCCTGGGATACAAATTCTCCAATATGTGGATGATCTTTTACTATCGGGGGAAATTGAAGTGGAAGTCAGAGAGGCTACTATAAAACTCTTGAATTTTCTTGGGGAAAAAGGATTAAGGGTGTCAAAAGGATAGCTGCAATTTGTGGAACCAGAGGTAAAATATCTTGGACACTTAATAAGTGAAGGTAGTCGGAAGCTTAACCCAGAAAGAATTGCTGGAATTTTATCCCTTCCCCCTCCCTCTTCCAAAAGGGAGATCAGAAAACTACTTGGGTTATTGGGATATTGTAGATTATGGATTGAGGGATACACACAGGCAGTAAAGTTTTTGTATGAAAAATTAACAGAGGGAGATGATATAAAATGGACCAAGGAAGATGATGATAAATTAGGAGAACTGAAGTTAAAACTGGCCTCAATACCTGCTTTAAGCTTACCTTCACTAGTGAAACCCTTTTATCTGTATGTGAATGCAGAAAAGGGGGTGGCTCATGGGGTTCTGGTTCAGGAATGGGGGGGAGTAAAGAGACCAGTGGCTTATTTATCAAAGATGTTGGATCCAGTGAGTCATGGCTGGCCAGTATGTATTCAGGCTATAGCAGCTACTGCAATCCTGGTGGAAGAAAGTCGTAAACTGACTTTTGGAGGTAAACTAATTGTGTGCACACCTCATGCAGTACGAAATGTGTTAAATCAAAAGGCTGAAAAATGGTTGACAGACTCTAGGATGTTAAAATATGAAGCAATCTTGATAGACAGTGATGACTTAACACTAGAAGTAAACAGAAGTTTAAATCCAGCTCAATTTTTATATGGGGAACCAACAGATAATCTAATACATGATTGTCTAGAAATTATTCAATACCAAAAAAAGGTTCGAGAAGACCTTGAAGAACAAGCCCTTTCAGAAGGGGAGATAATTTTTGTGGATGGTTCCTCCAGGTGTCTACAAGGAAAAAGAATGTCAGGGTATGCAGTAGTTGATGGGAAAAACATGCAAACTATTGAAAAAGGGAAATTCCCTTCAAACTGGTCAGCTCAAACCTGTGAATTATATGCTCTAAAAAGGGCACTAGAATATTTAGCACACAAAAAGGGAACTATATATACTGATTCAAAGTATGCCTTTGGAGTAGTACATACCTTTGGAAAAATTTGGGAAGAAAGAGGATTGCTTAATTCAAGGGGAAAAGGATTAGTACATGAGGGGCTCATTTTAGAGGTTTTAGAAGCATTAAAATTACCAGAAGAGATAGCTGTAGTACACATTAAGGGTCACCAAAAGGGAGTGACTCCAGAAGTAAGAGGAAATAACTTGGCAGACCAGGAAGCTAAGGATGCAGCAGAAAATGGAGCTGAAAGAGTTATGCTAATATTAACTCCAAATGAAGAGAAATTGGAAATTCCAAAATTTAGTGAAGCAGAGGAAAAAGAATTAAAGGACATAGGAGGTGAACAAGATGAATCAGGGAAATGGAAACTTCCTGATGGAAGACAATTACTTAATAAAATACTTACTAGAAGAATATTAGAAAACATGCATCAGAAAACTCACTGGGGTACTCAGGCTTTGTGTGATCATTTTCTAAGGAACTATGGGTATATTGGGATTTTTGGGATAGCAAAGAAGGTAACTGAAAAATGTATAACTTGCCAAAGGATAAATAAAAAGGTAATGAGGAAAACCACATTGGGAAGTCGGAAATTAGCTCTTAGATAATTTCAAAGTATCCAAGTAGATTTTACTGAACTTCCTCAAGTTCAAAGATGGAAGTATTTATTAGTAATAACAGACCATCTAACTCATTGGGTGGAAGCGGTTCCCACTGCCACGGCTACAGCCAACGTGGTAAGTAAAACCCTTTTGGAACAGATTATTCCAAGATATGGAATGGTTAATAGGATAGACTCAGACAGAGGAACACACTTTACGTCAAAAGTGTTACAACAATTAATTCAGACCTTAGGGATAAAAGGGGAGCTACACACCCCATGGCATCCACAAAGTTCCGGCCGAGTAGAGAGGATGAACCAGACTCTAAAAAGAACTTTAACTAAATTAATAGTTGAAACCCGAATGTCGTGGGTACAATGCCTACCTTTAGCCTTACTGAGGATCCGAACACAACCCAGGTCAGACCTGGGAGTGTCACCTTATGAAATGATGTTTGGATTACCTTTTCTGACCACCCAACATGAAAATGCTACCTATGAGGCAGGGGAAAGGAGTATTAAAAGATATATTAACACCATTGCAAAAACTCTTGAAAATTTGAGGTTAAAAGGAATAATCCCTTAAACCACACCTTTAGACTTTAAAATCCATAATATTCACCCAGGAGAACGGGTGTTAGTAAAAACATGGAAAGAACAATCTTTAACTCCACAATGGGAAGGTCCTTTTCAGGTACTGCTGACGACCGAGGCTGTGATCCGGACCAGGGAACGAGGGTGGATCCACGCCAGCAGAATCAAAGGACCTGTGGAAGAACCTAAGGAGTGGACGATAACCTCTGAACCGGGTGTTATAAAACTGACTCTTAAACGGGGAATGGGTGGTAATGAACTGGGAAGACCCAAATGATCCAAGAAATATACACAGGATTACACCTGACTGGGAAGTAAGACCGAGCTTACATCAGTGGTTTCAAATACTGCGTGGACAAACTTTGAGGCCCCTCCGGTACCCTCCTTGGGAAAGAATACTGCCACCACAGACAGGAGGGTCGGGACTGTTTCGGACAGAAAATTCCTGTATTTTGGCCTTAGCCTGTGATTTATACAAAGAGGAAGGCAAATTACAACCTCAATCTGTGCCACGTAATATACCCTGTTTGATTCACCCAAATACTGGGCATGTTAGTTGGGTTAAATGTAAATGTTTGAATTGTGGGAATAATTGGTATTGTAGTTCACACAACCGATGCCCCCATTGCAAGAAGTGTCGAGTGTCAACTAGATCCCCTATCCAAGCAGAGCTCGAAGCAACTGAAATAATAACTTTGTTTTGTGGATGGGAATTATTAGTGCCTGTTGAATGGGAAATAGCTGAGGAACAGTGGGAGACCACCGTTAAGGAGTGTCAAAAACGATTTGCCTGGAAATTAGCTAAGAGAAAGTGACAAAAGAAGAGAGGGCAAGACCAGATTGGCCTCTATAATCGCCACCAAGAAGATCACATACACCTGCTGTGGGTTGCAACCCCATAGGCATGGGAGGTGGGAGTATAAGCCATACTGGACCTCTCCTTTTTCTGTCACTCATTTTCTGTCTTTTCCCTTTTGGGATATTGACAAAGCCATGCTACAGGTGTTACCAGAAGCTGTATATGGAAAGACACCGAGGTTCCTTCTTTATCTCTCACACTCATGTCAACAGTCACTGTTATAACCCATCCAAATTAGGAAACTGCATGCACAGTGGACAAAAGTACTGGATTACTGAGAATCTAGGAATAAGTGGTAACAGGGCGGGAAGTGAATGCCCAAAAGGGGAGAAATGGATTTGTTTCACATACGCTATTGGGAATAAAGCACAGGATTTGGTAAAAGAGCAATTGATAAACAAAAAGCCTAAGCCGGTACCACCACCTAAACCTGTACCAGTCTCACTTGACAATTTGTATACAAAACTGGAACAACAATTAGAAAAAGAGATAGATATGTCGAGGATGGGTAAAAATCAGTTTGTAGAATTGGGGGAAAGAATAAGTAAGGAACTTAACATAACCAATTGTTGGGTCTGTGGAGGGGCTCTGATGTCAGAAGAATGGCCATGGAAAGGCAGCAGCTTAGGCCCAATTGAGCTCCTTAAGTGGAACCAGACAAGTATAAGGGGAGAAAACCGACCAGAGGGGTGGGTTTTGAGTTCAGTAGTCATAGGGGAAGAATGTCTTTGGCGCAATGGGAAAAAGTTCCTTCATGAAGTAGGAAAAACTCCCTGTAAAAGATATAAGGTCAGTAATGGAACTTCTGTATGGTGGGTCCCAGAAGAACCTACCATGTATTGGACCCAGGAAAAAGTAAAAAAAGGAAATTGTGAGTATAATAATGAAATCAGGCTTTTTCAGTGTAATGATACAGGAAAAAATCCTTACGTTGGCATCCCAGAGATTTCTAAATTTTGGGAGAATATAGATGAGCAAACATTTGACTATTGGAAAGCTCCAGATGGCTTATTCTGGATATGCGGAAAAAAGGCATACCCAAAACTTCCCTCTCAGTGGAAAGGGAGTTGTACTCTGGGAGTCATACAGCCAGGATTTTTTCTTTTGCCAGGGCCTGAAGGGGATCACTTAGGGATACCAGTTTATGAGGATCTAAAAAGAAACAAGAGAGACTTAATTGGAGGGTTCCAAACATGGGGAGACGAGGAATGGCCCGCTGAACGTATATTGGAAACATATGGGCCAGCCACCTGGGCACAAGATGGGAGTTGGGGATATCGAACCCCAATTTACATGTTAAATCGCATTATAAGACTCCAAGCCGCTGTAGAAATAATAATAAACAAAACTGGTCGGGCAATGGCATTAATGTCAAGACAACAGACCCAAATCAGAGCAGCAGTGTATCAGCACAGGTTGGCTTTGGATTATCTATTAGCGGAAGAAGGGGGTGTTTGTGGAAAATTCAATACATCAGATTGCTGTTTAAAAATAGATGACAACGGGGATGCTGTCTTAGATATAGTCAACGATATCAGAAAAATAGCCCATGTACCAGTTCAAAGGTGGGAACCAATGCTGAATACTAGCTGGTGGGATAACGTGTTGGGAATAGAATGGTGGAAAAAGCAAGGCTTCTTCCTGTTATGCGCTACAGCTGGTCTAATATTCCTTCCTTGTTTGATCCCCTGTTTCATTCGACTCATCACCAGTGTAGTTCAAGGCATGCAATTAGTGACCATGGATCAAAAATTGGATACAACAAAAACGGTGCAAAAGATTATGGTATTAAAGAAACAAAATAATATAGAAGACCCCTTTCAAGAAGCTAGATTGATTTATGAAGAAAATGAACGAAAAATGAAGACTAGAAAACAGTAAATATTGCTCGAGCCAAAGTAATTATAAAAAGAAAGAGGAAGGATTGTGAAAAATGCATATTATATGGCTCTACGCAGATATTTACTATATGTATTATGCTAGGTTGGAAAGTTATGCTGTAGTAACATTTTAATAATATAGTAAATGTAGTTCTGTAATTGAAATTAAGCTTTGGTAGTTAAAATAGAAAATATGTGTGTGTGGTATTCTTTTTGCTCAAGAGAAGGAGAAGATAATCAAGAAATTCTTCACACAGGGATAACAATTACAAAAACCCCTAAATCTTCCAGAGGAGAGGAATTTATGGCTTTCTTTATCAACAAAAAACCGAACTTCTCCAAACTCGACTTAGACTTCAAAGCGCCTGGGATTAACAGGAATTCCTCAACAAGTACCGGACGAACTTCTTGTTTTAAATAAAAATATGCATATTCATGAAGTGATTTGTGTATGCAACAGGTTACCCCTCTTAAGGAGGGAATTCTTTTTATCGGGGTCCTTCTCCTGGCTCACTTTTGTCCAGAGAGAGGTACCCAGCCCGGGCTGTAACTTTTTGCTGTTATTGTCTCTTTAATTGTCCTAACTCTAATTGTTTAATCTTTATTACTATACTTGTATTAATTTTTTTCCATTTTATTTTTAGTAAACTTTTATAAATTTTTAAAACAAGTGATTGGCGTTTATTACAAGCTTTGACCCATCCTATCTGGATTTGTCAGGATTGAGCATGTAACAACAGACATTTCCAATCTTCTTTCTGCCAAGCCTCTTTCCCTTCACTTGCCAATTTAACACTTCCAGTGACACAATCACTGTGTGGCACCAGCCCAGACTTCATAAAAATCAACATACACCATTGTTATATATGTATAATTCACGCAGTTGGGGGTGCATGTAATAAACTGTAGTTATAAATGTTATACACTGTAGCCATAAAATGTCTTAGAGTTACTGTAAAAAAAAAGCAAGGCCAAGGGATCTCGCAGATTAAGTTGTCGGGCAAGTTGCCAGGCACCTAATTAGCATTTAAAAAGCCCTAGCCAGCAGAAAACAATAGCCGAAAGCTGGCTATTAGGTCGCACCCAAGCAAATCACAAGCAGGTGGCGTTGAAGTCCGGACCTAGACTCAACATCAGGAGGAAAGACAAGGAAGAGGACATCTGGGCAGACCACTAGCTGATGATCTGCTGTTCAGAAGACATCAGCGGCCAAAATGCCTTCTGTGTGAGAGAAGACTGCATGAATATGTAGCTTGCCACAATGACTTATAGCCGAAGGCAGAATAAAAAGTATAAAAACCCTCTGCAGAAATACAATGGTGCGCAAACTTGACAGAAGTACTGACTCTGTCAGTTTGCACCCAGAGCTGCTCTGTAGACTGTGGGCAAATTCGAACTCTAAATTGTTACGTGATCGCAAATAAATTTAGTTATTAATTACTAATCCCGATTGGCTTGTCTCTATTTATAACACCATCCTTGCTTTCTCCTTTACTGCCAGCAACACAGCTTTTAACTCTCGCACCTGTGCACTTCCTATTCCTTCTTCTACTAGTTCCACTCCTATTTCAGCATTAAAAGCAACTGCCCTATACTTTCATTTACCATCAGTGGGTTTGGCGGAGGCATCAGTGAATCAGACACCTTCAACTGCAGAGTCTGAAGTAAATGCAGGGGTATCCAGTATAGGTCTAGGTTTATATGGCTGTTGTAAAGCTACTGTTATAAACGCCAATCACTTGTTTCAAAAATTTAGAAAGTTTAATAAAAATAAAATAGTTATAAAAAAAATAATACAAATGTAGTAATAAAGGTTACACAATTAGAGTTAGGACAATTAATGAGACAATAACAGCAAAGAGTTACAGCCCGGGCTGGGTACCCCTCCCTGGACAAAAGTAAGCCAGGAAAAGGGGGGACCCTGTTAAAAGAAATTTTACTCCTTAAAAAGGGTAATCTGTTGCATATACAAAACACTTTATGAATATGCATATATTTTATTTAAAACAAGAAATCCATCTGGTACGTGTCAAAAATTTTCAATAATCCCCAGGTGACTTCCAATCTAAGTCCAGCTTGAAAAAGTTCGTTTCCGTTGATAAGGAAAACCATAAACTCCTCTCCTTTGGAAAATTTATGGGTTTCTGTAATTGTTATCTCTGTGCAAAGAATTTTTTTATTATCTTCTCCTTTTCTTGAGCTAATTAAAAGAATACACACATAATTTCTATTTTAACTGCTAAAGCTTACAAAACTACATTTACTATATTATTAAAATGTTAATACAACATAACTTTCCAACCTAGCATAATACATATAGTAAATATCTGCGTAGAGCCATATAATATGCATTTTTCACAGCTACCGTCTCTTTTCTATCCCAAATTGCCATCCCTTTGTTTGCAGGTGCCTGCAGTGTAGCAGTGAGGTTTGCAATATTTGCGACAGCTGCAGTGAAATGTCCTGTGTAAGCAGTAAGCCTTTGATAATCAATTGTTAAACTCAGCTCCTGTCTAGTTTTTTTGGTTTTTTTTCACTAGCCAAACAGGAGAACTATAAGCAGAATGCATCTTAAATACAATGCCTTTGGTTCTAAATTTTTAATTACATCAAAACAGACTTTAGCAGTGTAACAGATAATACTTTTTCATAAAAGCCAGTTAAACAATTTCAATTTTTAAAACTTAACTTTAGTTTTTCAGCTTCTGTAGGAGTAATTAAAGAGGTTTCAATGAATTTCAAAAATTGTCTTTCTGCTCCTACAGCCAGATAAACAGAGGGGCTATTCTTATCAGAAAACCATTATGTAGGAATGCACCAGCTGGGCCCCAAAGTTCAACCAGCACTTAAGGTTTGTTTTCTTTTTCCTGCTGTGTTGCAAAGTGTGAGAAATTACTGCTTTTATTAAAATTGTAAAGGTTTATTAAACCTTAACAAATACAACAAAGAATGGAATAAGGAAAAAGGACAGCATGCTGTCTGTGACCGGCTGCCACAAGCTTGCCTACAAAATTACTCCTCCGCCTTTTATACCCCTGGGGGGGGGGGGGGGGGGGGGGGGGTTTGCATTAGGCAACCCTAGCCCCTCCCAAAGTCTATCAGTCAACTCTTCTTCGCCGTCCATTGGTGGAGATTACTTTCTTGCAACTTGATTGGAGGTCAGGTATTGTCATGCTGCCCCTCCCTAGCAACAAAATTTTCCCATTCTCAACTGCCCCATGCAAGGGGCACATGTACACGCCTTCCTTCTACATGTCCCGGACAACCCAGGCTGTCAGAAGACATCTAAACAACAAAACCCAATAACATAACTGTTATATGTAAGAGGTATAATTCGCGCCATTTTCTTGCTTCATATATATATAATGTTAAATAGTTATTAGGATGTACCTCTTGGCATTAGAAGCCCCCCCCCCCCCCTTCTCAGGCAAAACTGAGTGTGTGTTGAAACCTGATTTACAAGCAAGGGGATGTGGCTCACCAGGAGATGGGCCTTATCTGAGGCGATATGGAGACACCCAGGCGCTGATCACCATCAGGAACATCCCCCCCCAGGCCGATACATGTGAATACTCTGTTCCCGTAAATTTCATCAAGAGTTTCCACTACACCAGACTTTGAATTTCTCTACCTTGTCACAGAGAAGGAAATCTCATCAACTTATGGGACTTTGAATGAAACAAAGGACTGAATGCCGAAATCCTGGCCTCAGGCAAAATTTTCCCTATAAAAATCGCTTGTACCAGGATGGTGGTGTGGGGGCATAGAGTGAAACCTCTGCTGAGGCTGATCTCTGTGTCTTGCACCCAGCGCCGATCCCGGGCTCGGCACTGTCCTTTTCCGTGTGGCTGGCTAAGTTAGATCTCTATTGCTAAAATAAATTCTTTTTATTTTTTTAATTTGGCTGGATCATTTTTCATTTATAACAATAACCATACATTAATAAAACTTCTTTTAACTTACAATATTCATCCCCTAATTGCAACAGTCAATCACCATATTACCTATTGTTATAAACGCCAATCACTCGTTTTAAAAATTTATAAAAGTTTACTAAAAATAAAATGAAAAAAAAATAATACAAGCATAGTAATAAAGATTAAACAATTAGAGTTAGGACAATTAAAGAGACAATAACAGCAAAAAGTTACAGCCCGGGCTGGGTACCTCTCTCTGGACAAAAGTGAGCCAGGAGAAGGACCCCGATAAAAAGAATTCCCTCCTTAAGAGGGGTAACCTGTTGCATACACAAATCACTTCATGATTATGCATATATTTATTTAAAACAAGAAGTTTGTCCGGTAATTGTTGAGGAATTCTTGTTAATCCCAGGCGCCTTGAAGTCTAAGTCGAGTTTGGAGAAGTTCGGTTTTTTGTTGATAAGGAGAGCCATAAATTCCTCTCCTCTGGAAGATTTAGGGGTTTTTTGTAATTGTTATCTCTGTGTGAAGAATTCCTTGATTATCTTCTTCTTCTCTTGAGCAAAACGAATACCACACACACATATTTTCTATTTTAACTACTGAAGCTTAATTTCAATTACAAAACTACATTTACTATATTATTAAAATGTTACTACAGCATAACTTTCCAACCTAGCATAATACATATAGTAAATATCTGCGTAGAGCCATACATTCTGCATTTTTCACAATCCTTCCTCTTTCTTTTTATAATTATTTTGGCTCGAGCAATATTTACTGCTTTCTAGTCTTCACTTTTCGTTCATTTTCTTCATAAATCAATCTAGCCTCTTGAAAGGGGTCTTCTATATTATTTTGTTTCTTTAATACCATAATCTTTTGCACCGTTTTTGTTGTATCCAATTTTTGATCCATGGTCACTATTTGCATGCTTTGAACTACACTGGTGATGAGTCGAATGAAACAGGGGATCAAACAAGGAAGGAATATTAGACCAGCTGTAGCGCATAACAGAAAGAAACCTAGCTTCTTCCACCATTCTATTCCCAACACGTTATCCCACCAGCTAGTATTTAGCATTGGTTCCCACCTTTGAACTGGTACATGGGCTATTTTTCTGATATCATTGACTATATCTAGGACAGCATCCCCGTTATCATCTATTTTCAAACAGCAATCTGATGTATTGAATTTTCCACAAACACCCCCTTCTTCCGCTAATAGATAATCCAAAGCCAACCTGTGCTGATACACTGCTGCTCTGATTTGGGTCTGTTGTCTTGACATTAATGCCATTGCCCGACCAGTTTTGTTTGTTATTATTTCTACAGCGGCTTGGAGTCTTATAATGCGATTTAACATGTAAATTTGGGTTCGATATCCCCAACTCCCATCTTGTGCCCAGGTGGCTGGCCCATATGTTTCCAATATACGTTCAGCGGGCCATTCCTCGTCTCCCCATGTTTGGAACCCTCCAATTAAGTCTCTCTTGTTTCTTTTTAGATCCTCATAAACTGGTATCCCTAAGTGATCCCCTTCAGGCCCTGGCAAAAGAAAAAATCCTGGCTGTATGACTCCCAGAGTACAACTCCCTTTCCACTGAGAGGGAAGTTTTGGGTATGCCTTTTTTCCGCATATCCAGAATAAGCCATCTGGAGCTTTCCAATAGTCAAATGTTTGCTCATCTATATTCTCCCAAAATTTAGAAATCTCTGGGATGCCAACGTAAGGATTTTTTCCTGTATCATTACACTGAAAAAGCCTGATTTCATTATTATACTCACAATTTCCTTTTTTTACTTTTTCCTGGGTCCAATACATGGTAGGTTCTTCTGGGACCCACCATACAGAAGTTCCATTACTGACCTTATATCTTTTACAGGGAGTTTTTCCTACTTCATGAAGGAACTTTTTCCCATTGCGCCAAAGACATTCTTCCCCTATGACTACTGAACTCAAAACCCACCCCTCTGGTCGGTTTTCTCCCCTTATACTTGTCTGGTTCCACTTAAGGAGCTCAATTGGGCCTAAGCTGCTGCCTTTCCATGGCCATTCTTCTGACATCAGAGCCCCTCCACAGACCCAACAATTGGTTATGTTAAGTTCCTTACTTATTCTTTCCCCCAATTCTACAAACTGATTTTTACCCATCCTCGACATATCTATCTCTTTTTCTAATTGTTGTTCCAGTTTTGTATACAAATTGTCAAGTGAGACTGGTACAGGTTTAGGTGGTGGTACCGGCTTAGGCTTTTTGTTTATCAATTGCTCTTTTACCAAATCCTGTGCTTTATTCCCAATAGCGTATGTGAAACAAATCCATTTCTCCCCTTTTGGGCATTCACTTCCCGCCCTGTTACCACTTATTCCTAGATTCTCAGTAATCCAGTACTTTTGTCCACTGTGCATGCAGTTTCCTAATTTGGATGGGTTATAACAGTGACTGTTGACATGAGTGTGAGAGATAAAGAAGGAACCTCGGTGTCTTTCCATATACAGCTTCTGGTAACACCTGTAGCATGGCTTTGTCAATATCCCAAAAGGGAAAAGACAGAAAATGAGTGACAGAAAAAGGAGAGGTCCAGTATGGCTTATACTCCCACCTCCCATGCCTATGGGGTTGCAACCCACAGCAGGTGTATGTGATCTTCTTGGTGGCGATTATAGCGGCCAATCTGGTCTTGCCCTCTCTTCTTTTGTCACTTTCTCTTAGCTAATTTCCAGGCAAATCGTTTTTGACACTCCTTAACGGTGGTCTCCCACTGTTCCTCAGCTATTTCCCATTCAACAGGCACTAATAATTCCCATCCACAAAACAAAGTTATTATTTCAGTTGTTTCAAGCTCTGCTTGGATGGGGGATCTAGTTGACACTCGACACTTCTTGCAATGGGGGCGTCACTTGTGTGAACTACAATACCAATTATTCCCACAATTCAAACATTTACATTTAACCCAACTAACATGCCCAGTATTTGGGTGAATCAAACAGGGTATATTACGTGGCACAGATTGAGGTTGTAATTTGCCTTCCTCTTTGTATAAATCACAGGCTAAGGCCAAAATACAGGAGTTTTTTTGTCCGAAACAGTCCTGATCCTCCTGTCTGTGGTGGCAGTATTCCTTCCCAAGGAGGGTACCGGAGGCACCTCAAAGTTTGTCCAGGCAGTATTTGAAACTACTGATGTAACTCGGTCTTACTTCCCAGTTAGGTGTGATCCTGTGTATATTTCTTGGATCATTCAGGTCTTCCCAGTTCATTACCACCCATTCCCCGTTTAAGAGTCAATTTTGTATCACCCGGTTCAGAGGTTATCGTCCACTCCTTAGGTTCTTCCACAGGTCCTTTGATTCTGCTGGCGTGGATCCACCCTCGTTCCCTGGTCCGGATCGCAGCCTCGGTCGTCAGCAATACCTGAAAAGGACCTTCCCATTGTGGAGTTAAAGATTGTTCTTTCCATGTTTTTACCAACACCCATTCCCCTGGATGAATATTATGGATTTTAAAGTCTAAAGGTGTGGTTTGGGGGATTATTCCTTTTAACCTTAAATTTTCAAGAGTTTTGGCAATAGTGTTCACATATTTTTTAACATTTTCTTCCCCTACCTCATGGGTAGCATTTTCATGTAGAGTAGTCAAAAAAGGTAATCCAAACATCATTTCATAAGGTGACACTCCCAGGTCTGACCTGGGTTGTGTTCGAATCCTCAGTAAGGCTAAAGGTAGGCATTGTACCCATGACATTCGGGTTTCAACTATTAATTTAGTTAAAGTTCTTTTTAAAGTTTGGTTCATTCTCTCTACTCGGCCAGAACTCTGTGGATGCCATGGGGTGTGTAATTCCCATTTTATCCCCAAGGTCTGAATAAATTGTTGTAACACTTTTGACGTAAAATGTGTTCCTCTGTCTGAGTCTATCCTATTAACCATTCCATATCTTGGAATAATCTGTTCCAAAAGGGTTTTACTTACCACGTTGGCTGTAGCCGTGGCAGTGGGAACCGCTTCCACCCAATGAGTTAGATGGTCTGTTATTACTAATAAATACTTCCATCTTTGAACTTGAGGAAGTTCAGTAAAATCTACTTGGATACTTTGAAATTATCTAAGAGCTAATTCCCGACCTCCCAATGTGGTTTTTCTCATTACCTTTTTATTTATCCGTTGGCAAGTTATACATTTTTCAGTAACCTTCTTTGCTATCCCAAAAATCCCAATATACCCATAGTTCCTTAGAAAGTGATCACACAGAGCCTGAGTACCCCAGTGAGTTTTTTGATGCATGTCTTCTAATATCCTTCTAGTAAGTATTTTATTAAGTAATTGTCTTCCATCAGGAAGTTTCCACTTCCCTGATTCATCTTGTAAACCTCCTATTTTTTTAAATTCTTTTTCCTCTGCTTCACTAAATTTTGGAATTTCCAATTTCTCTTCATTTGGAGTTAATATTAGCATAACTCTTTCAGCTCCATTTTCTGCTGCATCCTTAGCTTCCTGGTCTGCCAAGTTATTTCCTCTTACTTCTGGAGTCACTCCCTTTTGGTGACCCTTAATGTGTACTACAGCTATCTCTTCTGGTAATTTTAATGCTTCTAAAACCTCTAAAATGAGCCCCTCATGTACTAATCCTTTTCCCCTTGAATTAAGCAATCCTCTTTCTTCCCAAATTTTTCCAAAGGTATGTACTACTCCAAAGGCATACCTTGAATCAGTATATATAGTTCCCTTTTTGTGTGCTAAATATTCTAGTGCTCTTTTTAGAGCATATAATTCACAGGTTTGAGCTGACCAGTTTGAAGGTAATTTCCCCCTTTCAATGGTTTGCATGTTTTTCCCATCCACTACTGCATACCCTGACATTCTTTTTCCTTGTAGACACCTGGAGGAACCATCCACAAAAATTATCTCCCCTTCTGAAAGGGCTTGTTCTTCAAGGTCTTCTCGAACCTTTGTTTGGTATTGAATAATTTCTAGACAATCATGTATTAGATTATCTGTTGGTTCCCCATATAAAAACTGAGCTGGATTTAAACTTCTGTTTACTTCTAGTGTTAAGTCATCACTGTCTATCAAGATTGCTTCATATTTTAACATCCTAGAGTCTGTCAACCATTTTTCAGCCTTTTGATTTAACACATTTCGTACTGCATGAGGTGTGCACACAATTAGTTTGCCCCCAAAAGTCAGTTTACGACTTTCTTCCACCAGGATTGCAGTAGCTGCTATAGCCTGAATACATACTGGCCAGCCATGACTCACTGGATCTAACATCTTTGATAAATAAGCCACTGGTCTCTTTACTCCCCCCCACTCCTGAACCAGAACTCCATGAGCCACCCCCTTTTCTGCATTCACATACAGATGAAAGGGTTTTTCTAGTGAAGGTAAGCTTAAAGCAGGTATTGAGGCCAGTTTTAACTTCAGTTCTCCTAATTTATCATCATCTTCCTTGGTCCATTTTATATCATCTCCCTCTGTTAATTTTTCATACAAAAACTTTACTGCCTGTGTGTATCCCTCAATCCATAATCTACAATATCCCAATAACCCAAGTAGTTTTCTGATCTCCCTCTTGGAAGAGGGAGGGGGAAGGGATAAAATTCCGGCAATTCTTTCTGGGTTAAGCTTCCGACTACCTTTACTTATTAAGTGTCCAAGATATTTTACCTCTGGTTCCACAAATTGCAGCTTTCCTTTTGACACCCTTAATCCTTTTTCTCCAAGAAAATTCAAAAGTTTTATAGTAGCCTCCCTGACTTCAGCTTCAACTTCCCCCGATAGTAAAAGATCATCCACATATTGGAGAATTTGTATCCCAGGGGGAGTGGGGAAAGCTTGTAATATTGTTTCTAAGGCTTGTCCAAATAAGTTCGGGGACTCTGTAAAGCCTTGTGGTAATTTCGTCCATCTTAATTGCTGCTTTCTCCCAGTTTGTGGATCCTCCCATTCAAAGGCAAAGATATCTCGGCTCTCCGTGGCTAATGGGCAAGCCCAAAAAGCATCTTTAAGATCCACTACACTAAACCACTGATGCTGGGGAGGGACCTTACTTAGGAGAGTATAGGGATTTGGTACCACTGGGTAGCGAGTCTGAGTTCTCTTGTTTACCTCCCTTAAATCTTGTACTAGTCTGTAACTCCCATCAGACTTCTTTACTGGGAGAATAGGGGTATTGTGAGGAGACATACAAGGTTCTAATGTCCCATCCTCTATTAGCCCTTCTATTACTGGCTTCAAACCTTCTCGTCCTTCTAATGAGATAGGATACTGACGCACACGTATGGGACAATCTTCTCTCTCAATTGTAACTTTTATAGGATCGATATTTAATCCTCCCCTATTTCCTTCACCAGCCCAAACTTCCTTTTTAATCTTCTTTTCATCCTCCTGGTCTAATTTTAGCACTTTAGCTGTCATCCTCCCATCTTCTGGTATAACTCCTATCCCTAATTTCACTTGAAAGTCTCGTCCCAATAAATTACTACCTGCTCCTGGGACTAACAAGACATCCCCCATCCAAAATCTAGTTTCTCCCTCCATTACCACATTTTTGATGACAGGAACAGTGAAACTCTCTCCTTTTGCTCCTGTTACTTTTACAGTATCTTTACTTACACTATAACCTTTTGGAATATTTAACAAACAGGTTCTTTCTGCTCCTGTATCTACTACAAATTCCAATTCTTCTTCTTGGGGACCTACTTTTAAAGTTATCACAGGCTCCAGATGGTATCTGTCCCCTAGAAAATAGAGCCTTTGACCCCCCTATTCTTCTTCTGTGCTCATCTCTTTGAAGATTTTCAGATCTTTTGCCCGCTTAGGACAGTCCTTCCTATAATGTCCTTCGCCCTGACAGTAAAAACAGACATTCCTAAAATGCTCCTGAGGTTTGGTTTGTATTGGGGTTTTATTCTTTTCTGTTCCTCTGTCTCTACGACCATTAGGAGTAGAGTCTGTGTGGTTTTGATTTTTCTTGTACTTGTTTTCTCTCATGGTGACTGCCATAATTTTTGCCTTCAGTTTAGCTTTTTCTTCATCTCTCCGGACATAAACTTTCTGAGCTTCCTTTAATAAGTCATTTAATGGTTTATCATGCCAATCCTCAATTTTTTCTAATTTCTTTCTAATATCTGGCCAAGCATTCGTTACAAAGTTAATTCTTAACAAAGCTTTCCCCACATCAGTTTCAGGATCTATTCCTGAATATTGTTTTATATTTTTCCTAAGTCTGTCTAACCATTCAGTTGGGGTCTCTTCTTTCCCCTGCTGTGTCTCAAAAGCCTTTTTAGCATTTTGCCCTCGAGGTGCCGCCCCTTTTATTCCCTTGATTATTGTATTGCGATAGTCATTCATAAGTTTTCTCCCCTCCTCACTATTTTGACTCCACCCCGGAGGTTCAGTTGGCATTATGTCTTCTCCAGAGGGCCCCTGTGGATGTTCTTTATTCCAGGCTTTAATGCCTGCAACTCTTATAATTTCCCTTTCTTCCTGAGAAAATAATATCTTCATTATAGACTGCATTTCTTCCCAGGTATAAACGTTTGGACCTAAAAATTGGTCAAGTTGTTCAGCTGTGCCGATGGGATCCTCTAAAATCCCTTTGATTTCCTTTTTAAAATTTCTGACTTCGGAAGAAGTCAGGGGAGCATTCACAAATCCAATCTCACCCCCTCCCATCGGGACCTCTCTTAGTGGAAATAGACCAATTTCTTTATTCCAATGTTTTTCTGCAGCTTTATTTTCGTGTGGTGAGGAAAAATCAGGAGAAAGCTGCCTCCTAACTGCACCTCTAGTATTTTTATAAGGAGCATCTTCCAGGGACAGGGAGTTCCTTGGAGCCGGAGCTGCGGTTTCCAAGGGAACGGGACACGGGACCGGAAGGGCGGTGTGAGGAGGACAGACCATAGAGGCCAGGTCCTCCAGAGGCGGAGCACGGGCGGGGTTTGCTGCCGGAGCTGCTGAAGGGGGGAGCATGTCCGGGGGATACCGGATGGGAGTGCGGTCAGCCTCCACGTGGCTCACGGCGGCGGAGCCGGCCGCTCCCAGCAGAGGCAGGGCAGCGGCGGCAGCGCCCAGTGTAGCCGGAACGGGCAAAGCCGCGGGGGATGGGGCCGAGAAAACCGCTGCGGGAGAAGCGGCCAGAGACGGGACAGCCGGGACTAACGGGAGCCCGCCGGGCGCGGCCAGCGGACCAGCCGCGGACAAACCGGGCAGGATGGGGGAGGGGGCCGGTCGGGCAGCCGCGAGCAGCGAGGCGGGGGCCGGTACCGAAGCGGCAGGCGGCGAAACAGGGACCGGGAGGGCCGCCGCAGGCAGCGGGGCGGGAGCCTGCAGAGCCGCCGCCGCGGGCACGGGAACCGGGGCAGGAACACGCGGCGAGCCAGAGCCCGGGGCGGGCGCAGGGACCGGGACAGGCACCGGCACCGGGGCCGGCGGAGCTGAGGGGAGCAGCTCGCTGGGACCCGAAACCGGTGCTTGGGCCGCAGGCGGTGCAGGCGCGAATGGGAAGGGAGGAGGTAACATTTCTAAAGGATCCCATTCTTTTTCTTTTCCCTTTTTTTTCCTTTCTTGTTTTGTTTCGGGGATTTCTGATACCTTAAAGATTTTTACTTTCCTAAAATCCCCTGTCCAACACGTGGCATATTCTCTTTCTTCTGAATTAAACGGTTCCTTTGAGTTTACAAATACATTTAAAGCCTGACAAATCCATTTCTCAAAAGAACCATATCTAGGCCAATAAACGTGGTCAGATCTTATTTCCTTTGTTGGCCATTCAAGCATACAAAATTGTATCATCTTTACTTTGTCTTTATTTCTTGTACAAGGGTTTTTTTCCCAGTTGGCTAACATAACTCCTAGGGGACTATCTTGGGGTATCTCTGTTGATAATTTCTTACTGGATTTCTGTCCCATTTTTCAAGATTTTATCTACTCACCCCCTGCCTCTGTTCCACCTTCCTCCCCCTACTTAAATACCACTTTTCCCTCGACTACACTCTCAAAAAAAACAAAAAAAACAAAAAAACTCCTTTTTCTCTCACCACCCTTCAACACAACACACTTTCCTCCAAGGAACTACAACAAAGCTTAAAATAAACAATCTGCATTACGTATACTTTCATTTGTCCCCATTCGCTCAAGTTTATTTTTCACTTACTCACACACACAACAAAACAACCACAACAACAAGGTACCTTTTATTTTTCAACACACCTATTACACTTTTAGGTGTCCCTGGCCAGTCCCGGTGTTCTTGGATACCCCTCAATCCGGCTTTGTTGTTCCCAAACCCAGATTCTCTCGGGCGTACCCTCACTCCGGCAAAATTTTACTCAGTCCTGGGTGCTCTTGAATATTAATATCTCAACCCAGCAACAACCCTGGGTGTTCTTGAAGATTAATATCTCAACCCAGCAGACTTTTAATTCAACCCTGGGTGCTCTTGAAGATTAATATCTCAACCCAGCAGCAACCCTGGGTGCTCTTGAATATTAACCCCTCAACCCAGCCCATTCAATTCAACCTCCCTGGGGGGGATTCTCTCACTATTTTATCATTCGCTTCGTCTCTGTACTGGCCGCTTTTCTCGCGAAAAAGACGGAAACGCAGCATAGGAGACTACCGCTCTCACTTGGCAGGTCTGGGGTAACCAGCCCGCCTCTCATTCACACACATTCATCCCCCCCTTATCCACTCCATTCACACATTCATCCCAACAAATACTTACCTATCCGTTGTCCTTGGGTCTTTGTTCTTCGTGTACACTTTGGTCTTAGGGGCTAATTACCGCGGTTTAGAAATTCTTTCCCTTTTCTTTGCTTTATTGTCTCTTTTTGTCCATCGGATCGTAACCTGCGGTCTGTGGTCACACCAGGGGAACAGAGCGAGACTGCCTAATCAGGGCAGGACGCGCCTTCTCACTCTAATTCTCCTACAGCACCCACAGCGAGGTATTAGGAACCATCCTCTGCTACCATTTGTTATAAACGCCAATCACTCGTTTTAAAAATTTATAAAAGTTTACTAAAAATAAAATGAAAAAAAAATAATACAAGCATAGTAATAAAGATTAAACAATTAGAGTTAGGACAATTAAAGAGACAATAACAGCAAAAAAAATTACAGCCCGGGCTGGGTACCTCTTTCTGGACCAAAAGTGAGCCAGGAGAAGGACCCCGATAAAAAGAATTCCCTCCTTAAGAGGGGTAACCTGTTGTATACACAAATCACTTCATGAATATGCATATATTTATTTAAAACAAGAAGTTTGTCCGGTACTTGTTGAGGAATTCTTGTTAATCCCAGGCGCCTTGAAGTCTAAGTCGAGTTTGGAGAAGTTCGGTTTTTTGTTGATAAGGAGAGCCATAAATTCCTCTCCTCTGGAAGATTTAGGGGTTTTTTGTAATTGTTATCTCTGTGTGAAGAATTCCTTGATTATCTTCTTCTTCTCTTGAGCAAAACGAATACCACACACACATATTTTCTATTTTAACTACTGAAGCTTAATTTCAATTACAAAACTACATTTACTATATTATTAAAATGTTACTACAGCATAACTTTCCAACCTAGCATAATACATATATTAAATATCTGCGTAGAGCCATACATTCTGCATTTTTCACACCTATCTATAACAACACCCCCTTTTCCTTTTCTATAAGTTATTTGGCTCAAGCAATTAGCTCTCATTTTCAGTTTTGATTATCTATTCATGCCTCTTCTGAGTCAAATTTGATTTGGGATGAGTCATAATAACATCTGTTGATGTGGGTGAGGACAGTGGGAACAAGGAAAATACTGTGGGTTTTCCTTAAGTAAAATGATTGGTGGAATTGGTGACATGAATTGGTTTGAGCAGACAAAATGGAGTAACAGAGGTCTGGTATAGCTCCTACTCCCATCTTACTATGCCTACAGAGTTGCTGCCTGCAGCAGGGCTATATAATCTCGGTGGCAAGCATAGGGGCTAACCTGGTCCTCCTCACTAGTTCCCGTTGTACTCCACTTGTCAGTTTTCAAGCAAACCACTTTAACACTTCTCACTGTTCCCTGTGTACTTCTCTTCAACAGACACTTGTAACTTCCATCCATTAAAACAGGACAATTACATCAATGACCAATACAATTTAAATTTCCCACTCAAAGTGTTGCTTAAGCAGTCTTTCAGCTGGCTGGTGGAAGCTTGACTCTACTTTTTGGATGTCTTGGGGGCTTTTCTGGTTACTTCTCACCTGGTCTGGATGTGATGGTCTATTCCTGTTGCAGTTCGTGTTTATTTCATTAAGTTATTGTTAAATGGTTCATTCTGTTATCCCCCCACATTTTCCCCAAGTTGGTTTTTCCCTAAGTTGTACCCTCCCTTAAAGCTGTCCCTCAAGCTATTCCCCTCCTTTTGTTCTAGTCCCTTCCCTGCTTGTCAAGGCAACCCTGCCCCTTTTTCCTGAATGTTCCCTTCCACTCACCCCCTGGACTAATCCATGATTGAAACACCCACTTGGAAATCCCCTAATCCACAGTGCCCCATTGGCCCATGTGACCTTTCCCTCTCGTCCCCCTATCCTGATTGGTCCCACAGTATTGATGTAATCCCCTTGCTCTGCCCTTGAAATTCCCCTATTGGTTGATTTTCTGTATCCACTCCCTGGTTTGTAGCTGTATTTAACCCCTTGCACTGAGGTGCTTGGGGCTCTCTCTTCTGCCTTAACTCCTTCACCTGGAATAAAATTTTCCTGTGGAACCTCAAGACAAAGAGCCTCCTGCTTCACCTGGTCCCTGCCGTGGCTGTAACAGTGTGCACTGTAGAGCTTGCAGCTCTTCAGGTTCAGCTGTGGGCAAACCTCAGTCCCCAGCTGTTCCCCACTCCTGTTATGGCTGCTGGAGTGTACAGAGCTAGCCTGGGTTCGGGTGGGCTTTGGCAGCTGACACCCAGCGTGGGGTGTTCCTGAGGGTCTGAGACTTGCAGCTTGCAGCTCTTCAGATTCAGCTGTTCCCCACTCCTGCCGTGGCTACCAGAGTGTACAGAGCTAGCCCAGGTTCTGGTGGGCTTTGGCATATTCCTTGGGTTCTTTCACAGGGCCTCTTATTTCTGTCCTAGAGAGTATTCTGAGGAGGAGAAGCAGCAGGGGTCAGGCAATCTTTTTGCCAGCCTGGCCAGAAATGCAATGCTAGCTTATGAACCATTGCAGGCAGGTGTTCCCTGGCTATCACATCTGGCAGAAACACTGCAGTTATCTTAGTTGAGCTTACATGGAAAAAGAAAGCCATCAGCATTAAAAAAAAAAAAAAGCAAAAGCACAAGTAGTTTTTCTCTAATAAACAGGTGGATTTATCCTGGCTCTGATTTTCTGCAGCAGCAATGCTCACCAGCTTACACACACCCCCCCTCCAGTCTTTGGTTCTCAGGGTCTCCCTGATGCTCCAGGCTTGTCTACACTGGCAAGACCTGGGTTTCTGCCACTCTGGGCTGTGGAGATGTGCCAGTGGCATGGGCTTTTCTTAGGACAAGAGAAAATGCTGTGGTTTTGTGCTGGCAAGTGAAAGGTACAAGCAGCAGTTGTCACTGATCTGGTTATTGCTGTCACCAATGGGGGACACTGTCACATTCACACCGTGGGCTGCACCTAGGATGGAAGAGGGCGATTTTGTGAGAAAGGTAACAAACAGGATTGGCAACTACTGAAAAAGGCAAAAGGAGTCTCCTTTTGCTTAAGGTAGAGCAGGTCTAGGGAGGAAGAATATCATCTGCAGTTACCTACCCAATAGCGCAGGGACAGTGACTAGAGGAAGGCAACACCACATTCAGGACTTGCCATCAGCATTCCCCAAAACCTTCTGGGTTTAGCAAAGGTTTCTTGGCCACAGCCACCTGCTCCTCCTGTACCCAGCTGGGTCCTCAGCTGTGCTAGGCTGTCCAGCCCTTGGGATCATGAAAAAGGACAGTTCTCCCAGAGAAAAGGGACAAAGGGACTAGCCATGCCCAGGATGCCTCCCCCTCTTTCCAGGGCAGGCAGCCTCTCTTTGCTTTAGCAGTTATAAAAGGACTCTCAATCTATGTAATCCATTAGATACAAATTATAGCAATTTGGGCACACTTAAAATTACAGCACGCTTATAAAGAGCTGTGTCTTCCCAGACATTTTACACTGCTACAAGGGATGAAACAAACTACAGCAGAGGATTAAGCAACAAGAAAAGCAAATAAAACCCAGAAAACTTTATTCTTTAAACAGCATTATCAAGAAATGAAAACTATTACTTGGGTTAGTTCACACCCAGGTGGTCCTTAAACCACTACTATTCTATCATTTCTAACCAACTTGTGTCTTTCCATTTGAAATCTAGGGTAGTAGTTTTGAGGGATCATTCTTTTATGAAACTTCCCAGTGTTTAAGCTACGAGCATGAAAAACAGTTGCAGCAATTGCAGACACCTTCGCCTATATAGGGATTTAATGGAAACCTAAACAGTACCAAACTCGATGGAAATCACTGCACACAACTCTTCACAAACCTTTTTGGCAATCTTTCTTCTCTCTATGAGAACAGAGTATACACAGAGAGCCAGGGGCCACTCCAGCCAGCAGAGCTCAGTAGTGACACGCACACACATATCTGTTTTTCCAGGTGGGACAGCAGCCGGATGCACAGAGCTGTGTATCCAGAGCTGTGTTTCTGGAGCCACATCTCTGGGCATACCTAGCCCATGTGTGCACCCAGGGACATGTGCAGAGCTAGTGCGCACACAGGTACCTGCTCACCTGCACAGAGCCCTGGTACTTGATAGTAGCACACACCTGCGCACACACACACACAGAGCTGTGAATGCCTAACCTGCACACGTGCTACACAGACACTCACCTATGTGTAGTCTCTACCAATGCACAGATGTCCACAAGCATGAGACATGCTTGCACGTAGAGCCTGTGCACACCAACACGTGCATACAGAGCTGTGCACACCAGTGTGTGCAGTGTCCTACACATCAACACATGCATATCCCACACAGAGCCATGCTCACATCTGCAGAGCCTATGCACACTCACAAGCACAGAGCTGTGCACAAACTCACACTTGAGAGTGTGCAATTCAACACGTGCACACAGCAGTGCACACAACACGTGTGCACATCAGCATATCTATGTGCAAAGTGCTGTGCACACCAGCACACCTGTACACTGTGCAAAGCAGGAGATATACACTCACATTTGGGCTCACCAGAAAACACACGTGCACGCAGCCATGCACACTGACACACGTGCACCTTAGCACTAGTGTGTGCACACAGAGCCGTGCACACTGGCACACACAGGCACAGCACTCCCTTAGAGCCCTCTTGGTCTCAACCCTCCCACAGGTCTGTCCCTGTGGGATTACGACACAGTGGGGATGGGGATAGGAGAGGGGAGTATGGGTAGGACATTGTGGCACAGTCTTCTTCACCTTTTGTCTTTCTTCATGCTTACCCTCTGCAGAGTTCTGCTTACTATCATTTGTTGTCCCCAGGGTGTCGACCTGCAAATTATCAATGATCCCAGGAGAAGCCAATCGGGCCACCAAATTCAGCGAGGCGCGCCTCCTGTTCAAAATCTCCCAGGGCCACAGAGATGAGGTTTTCATCTCGGATCAAGTCCCCATTTGTGAGAAACAACCACTCACTTTAAAATTTTAAAGGTTTATTAAACTTTAACAAATACAACAAAGGACTGAATAAGGAAAAAGGACAGCACACTGGGAGTCTGTGACTGGCTGCCATGAGCTCGTCTACAAAATGACTGCTCTGCCTTTTATACCTGTGAGGTTGCATCAGGCAACCCTGGCCCCTCCCAAAGTCTATCAGTCAACTCTTCTTTGCCGTCCATTGGTGGAGACTACTTTCTTGCAACTTGATTGGAGGTCAGGTGTTGTCATGCTGTGCCCCCCTAGCAACAAGCTTTCCCTATTCTCAACTGCCCCATGCAAGGGGTACATGTACACACCTTCCTTCTACATGTCCCGGACAACCCAGGCTGTCCGGTGGCAACAATACGGGGGGGGAGGGGGAAAAGGAGACTATGGGGAGAACAGAGGACATCTAAACAACAAACCACAATAACATAACCATACATTAATAAAACTTCTTTTAACTTACACACAATATTCATCCCTTAATTGCGAGAGCCAATCATAATATTACCTATGTATGACACAAAGGAATTGGAAGCGGGTTTGTTTTTCTCTCTGTAGAAACTTTGAGTTTAAATCTGCCACTCCCCCCCCCCCCCCCCCACTTTGCTTGCAAGACATTTCTCCATATTCCCAAAGACAAGGCAGTTCTCCGTAGTCCATTTATCTTGGATGGATTATGTTAAGCAGTTCTCACCCATTTGTGGAGGGACGTTTTTCGGGTGGTGATTGTGGGTTTTTTTAGGGTTTTTTGTTTTTTTTTTAAAGGGGGTTTCTGCATTTCAACATTTGGGCTTCTTTCATTATATTTCCAGCCCATTTCTGTTCTCATTTTAAAAACAACATTATTTCAAGGTTCCATTGTGTAGCCATTTTTCTCCAGAATCTAGTTTATACAATGGCCACTACTGATGACAATACTTCATCAAATTCTCCCTGGTAGCTGTTCCCCCAGGGGGCTCATCTTTTTCTTTTTCCCAGTGTCTCAAAATACAACCAAGTGGGGACTTCTTAGAATGCCCCCTTTAGATTGTCCTCTGACCATCGCTGAACAGGGGACCGACCCCAAAATGTTACAATACAATACAAAACAGTTACACAAATATGAAACAATTATCAATCAATAATAACAAAATCAAATACCAAATTCTGGAATACCAAATAACCCACCCACAGCGCTGGAAAATCTGCACATCTCATGTGGGCAGGGTTCCTAGAAAGAATGCCTTATTAACAGGTGGGCTCTTACCTGTGTCCCAGGCTGGACTGGGGAACTGTGGTCTCCTTGAGGAAAGTCCCAGTGCTAGCATGAAGGTCCAGAGATCCCAGGATCCAGAGGAAATCAGTCAGATTGTCCCATCTGGGGTGCCAATTCTGATACCGAAATCGGCCAGATAGAAACTAACACAGTTTTGAGTATTAGAAAGCACACACTCTTTATTACAGCATGCTGGACATGAGGAATTTTTCCTCTAATCTCGTGTAACCCGAGACAAACAAGTAAGGCTTTTTATTATATATATTGTTTACATATTCTTCAGGTATCCTCACTTGCTTGATATATAGTCATTGTCCTGTTTTGCACGGTCCCATCCTTATCAAAAGTCCTTATTTGGTCCTCGGGGGTCTCTTTCGGGGTCTCTGGTGGTCTGTTCCCCAAATTGTGGTGTCTTCTGGTTGACCTCTGGTTTTGAACATGCACAGTTTGTTTCTAGCAATTAGCAAGTTTGCTTATATCTTATCTATGCCTCCAGAGCTCAGTCTGCATTTCCCAGGACTTTCCAAGGCTGTTTTGTCATAGGATGTAGTAATATATAATTTCTCTTATCAACTGGCTTCCCTTGATCAACTAGGTGGATAACCTTGTCATAACCATTTATCACTTTAGATTTAAGGACCAAATAACGAAAATCCAAAGTGTTCTGCACCTATATTCATATTCTTTTTGCCAAGGGATATGTACCACACTGTTTGCACTAAAATTTAAAGATCCATTTATCAGACTTTTCAGTACCCACTCTTACTTACCAGCCTTCCCCCTCTTTAAAAGTTCAATGAGCCTCAATGGAATTAATGCTTCTGAATGATTATAGACCCTATATGAATTATTACCAGAATAAAACTTAGTTTTGAATACAGGCTCCTATCCCACCTGTCAACAATTTACACATGATACAGTTAATGATTTTATAGAACAATGAGAGATTTCTCATTCCATACCTTCCTCCTCAGATCTACTGAGTTAAATTAAACAAGCCTTTTTGCAGATTAAAAAAGCAAATGAATGCAAGAGGGACCATCAGAATAACAAAGTACTAGTATCAGTATGGTTATCCTTCCTAAAATACTCTCACCCTGACAATATCACAAATCTGGATACATTCTCCCCAAATATCCAGTTCCAAGGTGCATTCACAAAACAAGCAAACAAAAAAAAACCATCTCCAAACTGAACAAGCTTTTTATGATGCAGTTGAGTTGATTTGACTTTAATACAAAATGGTAGAAAAACTATAACTTTGATGATTTAAAACAGCTCCACAATTAAAAAAAATAGAATTCATCCTAGCACATGAAGGCCCAGAACATGCCCTTGCTCCCTTATCAGAAGCATATATAGTGGCAGCAGTAATTATTACGTATTATTCACCAGCAAAGATAGCTTCTTTCAAGTCAACATGTGCTGTGTGCTCTGTACTTTTGTTTTTCCTTGGGAAAGGTATGTATGGCATATATGACATTCATATTTGGATACAGACCCTGACAGCTCTGCCCAGGCCTTCTGATGAAGATTTTAACAAAACAATGCAGTCAGTACACTGGCTGTATTAGAACAGATCCACCAGATATAATTTCTGTAGCCAAAAGGAGAAAAAACCAACCCAAAACCCACAACAGGACAGAAACTTTTAAAGTTCACTACTAGTATTTCCTTCATTCCCTTTTAAGCACATTGTTGTTTGCTGACATATTTATCTGGTCATCGAGTAGTTACCTGTATTCCAGCTGTTCATGCTTTTCTGACCTCAACAAGTAATCTTAAATAAGTCAGTATGTCAAAATAAGAAATAAGGAGGTTAGAATGGTTTAAGAAAAAAAAAAATCTATAGTATTAGTTTTGTATCCCAACTGCCACAGGGCCACTTTTAAGTTACAGCAATAACTGAAACCAATGAACTACCATAAAAAGTATTTCCTTCTGTACATGATTTTTATTATTTACATAATACAGCAGAGCATAGATGCTGGATAGAGTGATTATGTGCAATACCTAAGTATGAACTATCTGTACATGCTTGCATATCTGATAACTAAATTGAAAGAACAAATTTAAAGCAAAAGCTTGATTTTTTTTGAATACTGCAATAAAAAGCATAAGTAGCATATTGTGTACATATATATGAAGAAGCATTACAACACTAGTCTACACTATACTCGATTATATTAAAAACCACCACAAGTTTAATACATCACAAAACCCCCTTCCATTATAACACAGAAATGATTTTACCAGACAAGCACCAGTGAACTATACTGTCTTTTCTAGTTATTATACAAAGCTGTAGATAATGGAGCCCATGCAATGCACCCAAGAACACTGCAGTCCTACACCCAAATACAATTAAAAATTATAAAGCAGCCTTCCAAGAGTGGTTCCAGCTCCCACTTAAGTCTACAGGAGTAATGTTGGGTATGATTCCCATACACAACAATTGTGACATTTAAAACTTTTTTTTTAACTGAAAAAATCTCCTAATAGTTTTTGAACCCAGAATGTGCTGCATTTAAGAAGCACATGAATAATAAACTGCTCAAATACTTCTGCAACTTACACAGATGCATGTGTCACTTGATAGTTGCTGTGGTATGTCTAAAAATCCCACCTATAGCTTTTGTTTTCTAAGTCAATCTTAGCACAATATTGTGCTACACAACATTATTAGCTATGCAAGGAAAAGCAGACAAATGTTGCAGGACAGTTCTTAAGTTTCTAACAGGACATTTCCTTTGGGAAATTATTATAATTTTCATTATTCTAAAGTTGTTATCTGTTCTAAAATAGTTTTCTTCTCATACATATCTGATTTTTTCCATTTTTTCTCATTGCAATTGCTAAATTACTTTTTATTAAATATGGCACCAACATTCATCATACAGGATGGTAGAGCCCTCTACATGTCTTATATTCTGCTGGAATACAATGGAGCGTGGAAACTAAAAAAAAAAAAAAAAAAATCAAATGGATAGAAGTAGAGCATCAGCCTTTCTGACATATCCTTCTCCCAAATAGGCACAGTAGTCTTTAGCTAGTCATAAACACCTTGAACATCTCAAAAGACAGATCTGCGGCAAACATTAAGTAAACATCTGTTTGGCACATGAACTAGAGCCTGTCTTCTGTGCATGTGTATTCCTGTGCAGGTTCTAGCCATCCAATCATATTCTGAGGAGAGCATATACATTTTAAAGGACTGTATCTATCCAATTCTGCCTGCAACAAACACCCAAACATTGTGAAAAACCATTAAGACAGACAAGGCTAAAATGAAAACTTTGGAGAACAAAGGAAAACTGCCATCTGCTCTTTAATGCTTTCATAGGGCATATTAAAATAAAACAAAAGTCAGTCTTTTCACAAATAGACTAGTTTATATTCTCTGGATTTTTTCAGCCACCACAACTGGATTATCTTTCCTGATTTTTGCTGCAGCTTCTGCTTTGTAATCATATGGACAATTATGCTTGTCAGAATAACGGTGAAGTCCACAAAATAAGTTTCCACATCGGCAATCAAACCCTGTATAAAGAAAAGGAAAAACAACATCACTAGGAAGCTTCAGACTTAAGAAAGCTATAAGCTAAGGGCTTAGCCAGTTCAAAGGGGGTATGTGCATCTTCTGTATCAAACAGATTAAGTGGAATGAATATTTTCAAATATCAAGTCTATTAAGGGATCTAACATTATGGATTTTGTAACAGCAAGCAAAAGTTTAATGCCTACAGATTTCAACAAATTTAATCTATGTCCTGGATTGAAAGATAATGTGTGTATTCTATTTGCCATCTGTCAGAGGTAGGGCAGTTATCTTCTGTTAATTGGGCAGTTTTCTTTATCTCTTCCACAAACCAATCCTCCCTCCGGGAAATATTTTTTGTTAATGGGCCATTGAGTCTCACTGCATGACTGACAATATTACATCATCCCATTGTGAGATGCTCTGCCCAGGGGGAGGAGCCAAGCATTCCTTCCTGGATATAATCAGAGATTTTGGGATACCAGAGCAGCCTTTTCCCACTGGATTCCAAGAGGAGCAGCTGTCTTCTCCACTGGATTCCCAGAGGAAGACTAGGCCCACCTACACCACTACTGCACTTTCAGTGGAAAACTACACCCTTCTAGAAGATCACTGCTTCAACAGAACCACACCTGTCATTCCAGGAGGACTGCAGCCACCATTTAATCGGACTGCTACCAAAACCCTGACCCACAGGGTGTCAGGTCGTATTCTGACTCTGTCAGTAGGTTTTGGGTTTTTTTTTGTTTGTACTCTTACATTTGTATGTTTAATTTTCATAGTAAAGAACTGTTATTCATATTCCCATATCTGCCTGAGAGCTTTTAATTTCAAAATTATAATAATTCAGAAGGAGGGGGTTTACATTTTCCATTTCAGGGGAGGCTTCTGCCTTCCTTAGCAGACACCTGTCTTTTCAAACCAAGACAATCTAGTAAGAGGCAACTAATAATATAAATCTATTCAATATTAACAAAGTATTATCATACCTGTAAGGCCAACCTTCTTTCTGCATGTTAAACATCTGTTCTTCTTTGGTTTAGGCAGTTCAGAAGCTTTCTCTTCACTCTGTGAAGTACTAGGTTGAGAAACAGATGGGCTTGGTTGAGTAACAACTGTTAAAGCAAGCAAAAGAAATAAAGGTTATTTTCTTCCTTTTCTTGACTTCACTAGCATATTTGTATTTATTAACAGTAAAATCACCTTTACTAAGACCCTGAAGTTTATTGTCTGAAGTGGTAAGTAGAATAGGTATTCTATTAAATTCCCTTTTATCTCTGCAGAAAATTATCAAGTTTTCCCCACTGTTCCATCATCTAGAAAATACAGCATACCTAGTGTTATCATCTGTATACACCTATATAGGTCCTGTACACACAATATTAAAAGCAATATGATCCAGTTAAAATTAATCTAAAACAATAACAACACTGTCAAAGTTGTTGAACAGAGGGGATACTCATAGCAGCGTGAGGCTACAGTGATGACCGTGCTCCACGGAGGCCACTACCAGCAGCAGGGAAAACAGACGAGACAAGTCTCTGTTGTTTAGCAGGAGACTCCATTTTATTCCTCCTCCCCCCCCCCCCCCTCGTGCCAGGGGGAGGAAGGGGGGCAGAGGCCAGGGAGCCTAAGCAAAGCCCAGAGAGCTCAGAGCCAAGATCAGAGCAGAGAGCAGAGAGAGCAAAGAGAGAGCAGACCCAGGGCTGTGGGGTTTTATCAGGTGTCCCATGGGAGGAGTCTTAAGATCGGATTACAGCCTCTTCAGAATGGGAAGGCTCCACAATTTCTCCATTTATAAATTGGTTAAAACAAGGGGATTCTTGGGAATACAACTTAATGGTTTACAAAATTAAAATTAACATTATTAAGCTGAATTAACAGTAACAGAAAAGCATTTGAGACTTAATTACAAAGAATAAAATAACAGAAATAACGATACTGAATTAAATTAACACATTTTTGCTTAGAGGGTTAATAGTCCATTCTCCTTTGACTTTTGATCTTCTCAGCAGAAGGGGTGCTGTTCTTGGTCTCCTCTTTCATGAGGGGCACAGTCCTTAGTGTTTGAGCTTGGCTTTAGTACTGGTGTTGTAGGTGTTTCTCTATTGGATTCTGATGATGATGACTGTGAAGCAAGGAAGGGTGAAAGCAGCAGTGGGACAGCTTGAAGCTCTGCCCTTTCTGAGGCTGCCCCGCTCCGCCATGCCACCTCTGCCACGAGTCTCCTGCAGGCACAGCGGGGCCCAGCCCTCTCTCAGGGCTCACCAACTACGCCTCGCCTCACACAGCCCCGTGGGCCGGGGGCGGAGCCAGCTGCAGCCTGTCTTGGTTTGAAAAGACAGGAGTCTGTGAAGGAAGGCTAGAGTCTCCCATGAAATGGAAAAGGTAAACCCCCTCCCTCCGAATTACCACAATTTCAAAATAAAAAGGCTCTCAGGCAAAGATATGGGAATGGGAATAACAGTTCTTTACTAGGAAAAAGCTAAATAAAAATAAATGTAATTAGTACAAACAAAACTACTGATAGAGTCAGAAACCTGACACCCTGAGGAGTCAGGGTGTTGGTGATAGTCCAGTTAAGTAGTGGCTGCTCCTCCTAGAGTGGCAGATGAAAAGCTGCTGAAGCAGTGGTCCTGTAGAAGGGTGTAGTTTTCTCTGAAGGTCTGGTGATAGAGTAGATGGGCCTGGTCTTCCTCTGGAAATCCAGCGGAGAAGAACCTGCTCCTTTGGGAATCCAGCGAAGAGGCTGAGATCATGTCCCAAAAAATGCTGATTTTATGCAGGTAGGGATGCTTGGCTCCTCCCTCTGGGTGGAGCATCTCACAATGGGATGATGTAACCCCATCAGTCACGCAGTGAGTCATTCAATGGCCCATTAACAGACGATATCTCCCCGGAGGGGAACATTGTTCTTGGAAGAGATAAGAAAACTGCCCACCTCCAACAGATGGCAAATAGAATATATGCTTATCTTACAAGCCAGGTCATTATCCACCCTTTATTCTATTTCCATCTGCATCACAATGAAATCTTACACCCAGTTATCACCTAAGACTAGGTTTCCCAGTGGTACACAAAGGGTTTCCCCATCTTTCTGCATTAACCACCAAGTGTAACCAGGTCCTTGAGCAAAAACAATCCCACGGATGGGTTTGTCTTTGCCTGAGGTGGGATTAATCCAAACAGTTTTTCCTAAAATACCTTTCATATGTACCACAGAGAATTTATCTCCATCTACTGCGTGCAAGAGTTCTGATTGGGCAGGACCAGCCCGCTTGATGGACCCTGGGGTGTTGACAACCCCGGTTGGTTTTGCCAGGTTCATTTCCTAGTTTTTAAATGTTCCCGCACCAAGTGCCTTCAGGGTAGTCTTAAGGAGTCCGTTGCACTGTTCAACTTTGCCAGCAGCTGGAGCATGATAGAGAATATGATATATCCATTCGATACCATGTTCTCTGGCCCAGGTGTTTATAAGGCCGTTCTTGAAATGGGTGCCATTTCAAGTTCCAGTTCACTTTCTTCATAGGCAGCACTATTGCATAGCTGTGGCTTCAGTGATAACTCACCACACTGCTCTGTAAAACAAAGCTATTACTGGGTTCAGAAAAATAAGGTTTTTGATATGCACACTAGACTAATTAAGTCTGGAAACACTAACAGCCCTGAGAGATTTATTCAGAAACTTAGTGACCCACAAAAATGCTATAAATATGCTATGACTTGATACAATATGATTATTTAAACATACTTGGTTTCACAGAGGCTGAGTTTTAGTGCTCAATATGCAAGTCAGCTCTCTTGTATGAATCTTTTATTGCCACTTAAAAATCTGCTTAAACAAAACAGGTTTCTTCGAGGCCTCTACTATGCCTCACCAACTTAGTAATAGTATTGCTCTGATGCAATAATCAACACAAGGAAAGTAAATTAGTTATATAAGGTTTTTTTGGCATTTAATTCCTGTAAGTTAGCATGGGAAAAAAACCCACAAATATGAAAAATATCTCTAGAATATTTTGGGTATATTCTGACAATGGTCAAGACTGAACAAAAATTAAATCCTTAGTTTAGAAGTGCAGAAGCAGATCAAAAGCCTATAAAATGCATTATATAATTAATGCCCAATTATGGAGTTTTGATAGAAAGGGATTTATATTTCATTGACTTCTACACAGTTCATCAGATAAGCAACTGAACACAGGCCACAATTCAATTACAAAACTACAACAAGCAACAAAGTTGAACTAAGAAACTACAAGTTAAAATATAGTATGTTAGACATCTAAATTATAACCAACTAGGCCAGTTATATCTGTTATGCCTTTTTTCCTTCAAATGCTAAGATATGATTCATTGCCTTCAGACCTGTTTTGTTCTGAATGAGAATCCAGATTACAACCTCAGCCTGAGAAAATAACAATACAAAAGAAAATACAAGCCTGTTAAGATTCATTTTATTCAACTTCAGAACCCTCTGGAATCAGATGTTTAAAATCCAAACAGCGTGAGAGTATTCTTTTAGCTCACAGACTTAAAGACAATTGTGCAGACCTAACTACTTAGAACTTGGCCTTGGAGAATAAGTCTTCATAATGCTTAAGAAAATAAAAACCCAAACCTACTTTGCTTGAGGGCTACATTGTTTGTTCCAGACCTACCATCTAATAGACAGTTATGAAATTCAATTGCCAAGGTGAGACTACAGATAAAACTAAAGTATTTTCATTAGCAACATCATGACAGGCATTAGCTTAGAGAATAACATCTCATAGAAAGTATTAGCTTTTTTTTACAAGGTGACATTATCTACTATTGTTTCAGCTCCTCCTCAAGAGAGAACAACACATATTGGATGCTGCAGAAAAAGAGAAAGGAAAAAAATAAACTAACCCAAACATAATAGGGATTTATAAAAAGTTGAGGCCAGCTTTTTTTTACTGCAAGACACAGGATCAATATACTAGTCACAGGATCAATATACTAGTAAATACAGCAAGCGCTTGCTGTATCTTCAATGTCTGACAAACCCTTTGTAATCCAAAAACAGCAGACAAAGGCACTATTCTGTGCTGTCTAAAATCAGCTCCCAACTAAACTTTTAGATCAGCTGAAGACTGTTTCAAGAATTTAAGGATATGTACTAAGGAAGAAAATTTTGTTATAGAAGTTTGTTTTCCAAACTTTTAAATTCCATAGTCATTTTCCCAATTATCTCTACGCAAACTTTAACAGAGCTTTGACTGGTTTCAACTCTGAGTTTCAAGCTGCAAGATTAATATCTTGAGTTGCTTTTAGGGATTTTTTTTTCTTCCTCATATTCTAATCAATAGAGTGCTGTGTGTGACACTGCCATTTAGTTGCCTTGTTATAAAAAAAAAAAGAATATATGACTAGCCTTTATAGTTAGCAAAATGACAAATCCCTATTGGTAGTTTTAATAAGACAAAATTCAGATATTACTTGACCACTGCTACCAATTGATGTTTTTCTTTCCTGCCTATCACTTTTTCAGGTACCAATACATAACAAGACAATAAGGGTTTCTAAATATTGTAACAAAATATTAATTTCTAAGTTATATACAATAAGTGCCTTCAGATAAAACAAGTTACAGGAAGCTGAAACATGTAAAAATCTTCTCAGTCTGTACATAACCAAAAAAGAATATAGTAAAAGCAACTGCAATTTATTTCATGTCACAATTTTAACTTAACATTGAAATAGAGTAAAAATTTAACGGGGTAGAAAATCCATTTGGATTTAGGTGAAATGTGCCACTTTGAGCTTGCTAACATAAGTAAAATATGCTGTTTAGTCTAGTAACTGCAGCAGTAGCAAAACTGCCCCAGCTAAGGAGAAAGAATGCAAATTTCCAAGCTAAAGAGATAAGAGATAAGAAAGACTCCTCGGACCTTGAAACCGACAGCACAGAGTGACCCAGGAGTTCTTTCTGTACTTTCTAACAAAAACTGAGTACAAGTGTAACTAGCTGTAAGTGCAACGTGAAATCAGCAGAATGAATATACATGAACCTAATGTGAAATTCTATGAATATGTAAATTCGTAAAAGTAATAAAAAAGGATCGGGAGTTCTCAGGGGCACGCATGCCCTTTGAAGGGAAATCCCTGCGTGCGCCCAGCGCTGTGAATAAAAACATACCGTTCCCTACAAATCTCTATTGGAATTGTGGGGTCTTGATTTTTCACTGCAATTCAACATGACAACTAAAATAGTAAAAACCTGTGTACAAAACCTGAGCAATTAACTAGTAGCCGTAACAGCAGTCCTAAACAAAGACAAAGATGCATGTATACAGTGCTGAGTGGTAAATTCTGGAGTTTTCAACACAAAAGGAGTAATTTTATCTTCAGTTGTAGCAAACACATTTTCCTATTAAAAATCAGCTTTCAATGTTTTAATACTTTCAGAACTATTAAAATTAACAAGTATCAATACCTATAGATATCAAACAGGTACATTAAGATATCCATTTGAATAAACTGCCATGTAATATACATGAATTTGCTTGCTTTTTTAGTTGAACATTCTTACTAAGCAATTAACGCAGTAAGTACTCTATATCCACACAACAGCATTTCAGTTATATCTACTGATTACTCACTTAGTCCAAGACCCTTTAGCAGCCTTTGTTAGTATTTTAAATCAAGTATTCCCTTCTGCCCCATTCTCAGCCTTCTGTAGAATAGAATTTAGAACCCTGTTCTTCAAATGCAACAAACCATTTTGATTGCCACAAGTCAGCAGAAACTGTACTGCTAGGCTTTTAAAAGAAATCAACACTGACTTCAAAATTGAACATCTTGCACCCAGATACAATTTAAATGTCTTATTTTTAAAAAGGAAGGTTTGATAGCCAAAATGCTCCTCAAGTGTCAAAAGTTATGTACTAAAATTGAACACGTCTGAAAACTATGTTCTGGCACTAGTAAGTCTTCTTGATTCTGAGAGTATTAATACTCAAGAAGCATTCATAATTAACAGTTCCTCAAGAAAATTACCACAGAGATCCCTACTTAAGAGAAAGTAAATAAATTGTCATCTTCTGTTAAGCCAGTTGTATCCAGTGTTACTCTGCAAACATACCTGGCTCGATGTCTGTTTTTGGTGATAGTTTCTCCTCTCTTGAAATGCTCATTTCTGTCATTTGCTGCATTACAGGCAAAGCGTCAACAGACACATTTCTGTTTAAATACAGTGAAATGGGTGATTACATTAGTTTAGAGTACATAAGAGCTTAAACTGTCAAAATCCATCAGACTACCCGATCAGTTATTACTGATACACATTCTTGACCTGTATTTCTATCTCTCTTCCCTGGAAGAAACTAGGCAAACTGTAGCAAATATTTCCCCAGATAAACCAAAAATGTCCTTGTTAATGTAGAAGTCCAATACCAAACACTAATTAGTCCTAATTTATAAAGATTCATAAAGCACTGTAAAGTGCACTGTCACTTTTTCCTCTGCAGAAACTCTCTGTAATAGGGCAACGTTACTTTAACTTGCTGTATACTCACAGTTCATTCAAACCTCAAAATAATACCTTCATCTGGTAAAGGGTCTAGAAAGCAAGTCTTATGAGGAGTGGCTGAGGGGGCTGGGGGTGTTTGGTCTGGAGAAAAGGAGGCTCAGGGGAGACCTTATTGCTCTCTACAACTGCCTGAAAGGAGGCTGTAGCAAGGTGGGAGTTGATCTGTTCTCTCATGTAACAAGGGATAGGACAAGAAGAAATGACCTCAAGTTGTGCCAAGGGAGGTTTAGATTGGATATTAGAAAAAAATTCTTCACTGAAAGGGTATTCAAGCATTGAGAAGAGGCTGCCCAGGGAAGTGGTTGAGTCCTCATCCCTGGAGGCATTTAAAAGCCATGTGGATGTGGCACTTAAGGACATGGTTTAGTCATGGACTGGGCAGTGTTAGGTTAATGGTTGGACTTGATGATCTTAAGGGTCTTTTCAACCTAAATGATTCTATAATCTTACCTTGATTTTCCAGTTGTGCTACTAGCAGTACCTTCACAGTTGCTTAAGCTAGCATCTGCTCTCTGTACAGATGGAGAGGCTGAGGTAGGACTGTTTGAACCACTAGCTGTCCCTATATAACAGAAATTTGAGAAGTTAATTATAAGTAAAGCATAGAATACAAGTTAATCAAGCAGATTTTAATACAGTTATGAACCATTTCAAACCCTTATTCTACTGCATCTTCTTAATATAGACTATATTGTTAATGACCAAAACACAAGGATTGTTTAAGAACACAACTGTAGCAGAGAGTAAGTAAAATCCAACTTAGGGTTCAACACCAAGTGGGCCAGAATACATTACATAAAAAAGCATTTTTATTGTGATTTAAAGTATTATCCCCTTTGATATTCATAATTTTAATATGCAGCTATCAGAAGATCCCCTGAATACATCTCAACACCTATACATTATAATTTCAAGGCACGCACAAAAAAACCACATCTCAAACCTTTACCCATTGGGTTGATTCTACCACTATTCTGCTGTCGCTGAAGATGTTCTTTGTAGCAAACAGAACACATGCCATTTGTTCTAGGATTTCCATAAAATTCACATCCTGTACTACACAGCATGGGCCCTGGGGTCTGGTTTGTCTCCTGAGCCATTTCAATTCTGTAAATAAAACCAAGAACTGCATTAAGAACTGGCATTTCACCAAAATCGATTACAGGGTTATAGAATTAAAGTAGGTCTGCTTACCTTGCCCACAAAAAGTGATATCAGCATTTTTAAAGATGGCTATATGGATGTTAATATATAATTCAATACTTCAATTGTATTGATAAGTAACATTGTCAGGAACATCTAAGAGAGCTAAAAAACATTATCATAGTTTAGTGGGTTGACCTTGGCTGGATGTCAGGTGTGCACAGAGCTGCCCTATCACTCCCTCTCCTAAACTGAACAGGTGGAAAAAAAGACAATGAAAGGCTCATGAGTTGATATAAGGAGAGGGGAGATAATTCACTAATTGCAATCACAAACAAAACAGATTCAACTAGGGAAAAATTAATTTATTACCAATTAAATCTGAGTGGGATAATGAGAAAACAAAATAAAATCTTAAAACACCTTCCCTCCACCCCTCCCTTCTTCCTGGGCTAAACTTTATTCACAATTTTTCTATTCCCCCACCCCTCCACCCCCCAGCATCACAAGGAATGGAGGTAGCAGTCAGTTCATTACATGTCTCTCCTGTTCCTTTCTCCTCATATTCTTCCCCTGCTCTAATGTGGGGTCCCTCCCTGTCCTGGCTTGCAAGATAAGCATATATTCTATTTGCCATCTATTGGAGGTGGGGCAGGTATCTTCTGTTAAGTTGGGCAGTTTTCTTATCTCTTCCAAGAACAATGTCTCCCTCTGGGGAGATATCTTCTGTTAATGGGCCATTGAATGACTCACTGCATGACTGATGGGGTTACATCATCCCATTGTGAGATGCTCCACCCAGAAGGAAGAGCCAAGCATAAAATCAGCATTTTTTTGGAGATCAGAACAGCCTCTTTGTAGCAGTCAGAGGCCCTGCAAGGCCTCCCTGGCGGTTACCCACCTAAGACAAGAAATGCAGAGTCATGATGAGTGGACCAAAGTAGCCCCTCTTCCGTCTTCGGACCCTTGTTATCTCTCTGTAAGGCTATAGGGCATATTCTCCACAACCCTCGCCATTGGACAATTTCCAACACCCCAGTAGCCTACTTAAACCCCCATCTCTGCCCAGTTCAGTGGAAGAGCTGTCACTGGAACCCTTCGCAGGACCCTGATAATAAAGACACTGCTGCGGAACTCTACACAAGCTTCTCCTCTCTCAATCCCTGCGTCTGCTGAGGCACCTTTGCGAGCACAGAGCTGGAATCACTAAGAGCTGAACTCGCAGAGCTGGAATCACTCAATAGTGCTCGCTTAGGTTGCTTGCGGCTGGGAACTAGCCCGAGGGACCCAGAGAGGTTGTGCCTCATCAGCACAGCGCTATCCGGGACACCTACTGCGGCAGCTGCCCAGGGGGCCAGACGAACCCCCGGGGCCCCAGGCCGTGATACCTCTTCGCTGGATTCCCAAAGGAACAACTTCTTCTCTGCTGGATTCCCAGAGGAAGACCAGGCCCATCTACTCTATCACCAGACCTTCAGAGAAAACTACACCCTTCTACAGGACCACTGCTTCAGCAGCTTTTCATCTGCCGCTCCAGGAGGAGCAGCCACCACTTAACTGGACTATCACCAACACCCTGACTCCTCAGGGTGTCAGGTTTCTGACTCTATCAGTAGTTTTGTTTGTACTAATTACTTTTTTTTTTCTAGTAAAGAACTGTTATTCCCATTCCCATATCTTTGCCTGAGAGCGTTTTTATTTTGAAATTGTGGTAATTCGGAGGGAGGGCATTTACCTTTTCCATTTCACAGGAGACTCTTGCCTTCCTTCACAGACTCCTGTCTTTTCAAACCAAGACACTCCCACAGGGAACAGTCTTCCATGAATGTCTCTGATGTGGGTCCTTTCCACATGCTGCAGTTCTTCACAAACTGCTTCAGTGTGGGTCCCTTCCACTTTTTCTTTCCATGAGGTGCATTCCTTCAGGAACAGACTGCTTCAGCGTGGGTCCTTCATGGGGTCACAAGTCCTACCAGCAAACCTGCTCCAGCATGGTCTTCCCTCAGGGTCACAGCCTCCTCTCCATCACCTGGAGCACCTCCTCCACTGATCTTGGAGCCTGCAGAGTTGTTTCTCTCACACGTTCTCACTCCTCTCTTCCAGCTGCTGTTGTGCAGCAGTTTCCCCCCCCTTCTTAAATATGTTATCACAGAGGTGCTGTCACCATTGCTGATTGGCCAGCAGCAGGTCCACCTTAAAGCCAGCTGGCATTGACTCTATCTGACATAGCAGAAGCTTCTGGCAGCTTCTCACAGAAGCCACTCCATGGCCCCCTGCTACCAAAACCCTGCCACACAAACCAAATACACACAGTAATACTGAGAAGCAATATACTTCTCAGAAACCAAACTTAATTAATTGGCCAACAAAAAATTTATTAACCTCTGAGCACTTACAGGGTAGAAAAAAACCCAAACCACAGCTAGATGGGTAAAACAAGCAAGACCAAGTTTGGGTCTACTAAATAGTTTTGGTAATTAGCAGAGTTTATCTCTGCAGACTCCAGAAGAACTGCTCCACTTTTTCAGTAATGGTGATCTTGCATCATTCTGATGCTAATAACATTGTTATCAGTTTGTACTTTCACAATACATTTGTTAAACAGAACAAAGATCACTGAAGGATGGGCAACAGTCATTTTAAAACTGTATTTTATATCTTTAGGAGACGTTTCTATAACAAGACCTTTACCTTTGCTTAAATTGCATACAAAGTCCAATACTGAATATTAACTGGCAACAATATACATACAATAGGCCCTCAAAACAGATGATCCAAAAGCGTTACTGAAATATGCTTAAACCAAATTTTGCTCTTCCAAGAAAAATAAAACTATTTTAGACTGTTGAATACATTCATTTGCACACTATATGCATTTCCAAAGAGCCAGTTAAATCTTTTGTCTTTAAAATATAGGCAGACTTCTGCATCTTTCAAAGGTAGATAATTCTAACCCTCATCTCTGCCATCAACTGCAACAGTTAGGAATAAAAATACTTCACCTTCACTGGCAGTTGACCTCTGCAAAACAAGGCTAGTAGAAAAACTGATATAGCAACCAAATCCTAGTTTTATTGCCACTGGGAACTAAGACTATGATAATCAAGTAATCTACTACAAATTGAGGACACACTTGTCCTCCAAAAATTTAGATTTAGTGAAAGTACTGCCTATAGCCCTTAGACATTTTAGTGAAAACTTCAGATAACAGCCTTCCTCTTTAAGGGCAGCCACAAAACAGGATATTTGTCTGCTGATGCTCATGAAAACTCAAACATACTGTAATATATGATTTAGAATAAATTCCTGCTCAAGACTAAAAAATACAGTATCCTTTTAAATGGAACCAAGTGACGGGAAAAAGCAATATACACAGAATGAATTCCTGTCTTAAAAGGTGGTTATTCTGAAAGATTATTCTGTCTCAAAGATATGCCTTGAACATAAGATATTCATCACCAGAACAAGATATTCGAGGGGATTACCATCTAACAGGATTTCAGCAATCAGAAAACCTCTTTTTAGAAGCACCACAAGAAAAGAACATGCATTAATATGTGAAAAAGGACAAAAGGAAACAGGAAGACCCCCCCAGAATCCCGCTAAGTCTGGAAACAGTATAAAAAAGACCCTGTGAAATCAGTACCCTGTAAACTGCCAGGGTACAGTGCTGCATTAGTCTGGACCCAGTTCACCCAGCACCGATCGCCTGGCTCGGCGCTGATTTGCTTGTGGCTTTTCCAATTTTACTTTGATTTGATTTAATAAATTCCTTTAATTATTAAATTGACTAATTCATTTATAACAATACCAAACAATAATTAACTCTAGTGTATAAATAAATATTTTTCCTAACTTAAAAAAGCCATACTACAAGCTATAACCATATATCTCAACAGTATGACAACTGCAATTGACAGCAGCATTTGTCTAGTTAATCTAAACTTCTGGGATGAAAGTAATTCAACAACAGGAGAAAAGAGTAAAATCAATCTGCTTGCCTGCTGGTAGTCACAGGATTTCAACAATTTATACCTTTGTTTCAGTACTACAAAGCAAACTTGTACTTATTCTGATATACCACTTAAGAATTTGCAGTTTTACAGCCATACATCAAATCAGTGGACACAACAGAAAATCTAAGACCTTAAAAAATATTCACATCTTTATTGTCACTCTGTTATTATTACACAAATAAAGACTGTACTTCTGGCCTTATTACACGCAGGTACACTCAAAGCACTATCAAAAGTGCTAACATACACTATCGTCATCAATCTCATTTGACTTGCTCCACTCTCAAATTAGAATCTTTCAGCACTTACTAATTTTAGCTTTAGGTATTAATGATGATATTAACATATTACAAATGAGTCTTTATAGCTCTTTTTCAGCACAGTCCTTCACTACCTGAAATACATGCTGCTTATTAAAAAAAAAGATCAAGTTGTTATCTAATGCTTAAGAAATTTTGCTTTTTCACTCTTTAAGGTCCAGATATCACCTGACTAGATTATAATACACTTTCCAGAGTGTAATCTAATAATCAGAACACTAAAATATGCCATGTAATATTTTGAACCAACAGCAAAAGTAAAGTTTTCTGAAAAGATAGATTACAGACCTCTGCAATTCTTCCTTACTAACTTTTATAAGATCAGTAAGTACCTAAGGCCTTACAAATGCAGTTCTGTTACCCTGAAAAACAAGCGAATACCATTATGTATCTGCTTTCCTGAACTTTTCTCAGAAACTTGGTGTGAGAGACTGAAATTTTATGGTTAATAGCTTAAACACTGTTATGAAAGACTTTTTGCCCATTATGGCAAAACTGTATAAAGAAGCTGTGACCACCAAAGCCCACCCCTCCCAGAATATGCCTCCTGACTAGAACCTTGGACTGTGAGTTAAGCTGCCTAATGAAACCTGAGATAAGATAAAGGTGACATTACTGTCCAATTATCTCAGGTCTAGGGAGAAGTAAACAAGGCTGAGGGAGAAGAATGTATCCACAAGAAAGCCAAACCCAACAGCTGTCCTGAAAATCAGCTCTGGTTGGGTTTGGGGGGGAAGAAAGCCATAGCCCACAGGCTCATCTGCTGAGGTCAGGTTTGTACACACTCCCCCCAACCAAAGGGGAAGGAGGAGAGCTTTTGTGTGTATGGCATAACCTCTGGTCAGAGGGAGTGAACATCTACCCTCTTTTACACAAACTGGCTCAGTTGTAAACCCCTCCCACCCTGAGAAGGCCACAAACACACGGGACATTCATGTGAGAAGCAGCTGAGAAGGTGTCATAAACCATCAAAGACCCCTGAAGCGCCCCCTAGACTGGTTCCTGAGGCCTTACACCGGACGACTGCACCTGATGCAAAGGGATGCAACAGATCCAGAGTCTTTTGCAAGAGTCAGTGTCAAATTTGCCCTCCCCAGGGGAGGCACCTAGGCATTCTCACCTGGCCCAAACATATATTAATCCATTGAACTCTATGTTTTGCTGGACCCTCACCACTGAGAAGACAAGAAGAGCATCAACAGGACACTGTCGGGATCCAGAGTGAAGTTTTCTACTTAATCTGTCACTCTCTCTCCCCCCTCACCTTTTTATATTTCTTTCTATATCTCTCTCTCACATTTACTATTAAATAAAATCCATATTATTGACTTAAGCCTATGGTCTCGTTTGCACCTTAATTTGGGCAGAGACACCTGTCTAAAAATTCTTAATAATTGGATTATAACACTTGGATCACATTGTTAAAAATAGGTTAGAAATGGTTGTAAAATAGTTGATAATTGTTAAGCATGTACTGTTAGTTTGGTTATGGTAAAAGGGGTTAAAAGGGTAGTTATAAGAAATACGGTACTCTACGTACCATAATACACCTAAGTAAAGTGCACCACCCCCCCCCCAGTGAAACGAGTCAGCCTGGACAGAACTGTAATGGGCCATTCAAGCGCCTTAAACTTTCATGCAAATGAAGGATCCAAAAAGAAACCAATCCAAAGGGACAAAAACAGGAAACAGGATAAAAAGGGGCATCTGACATACTGAATTCATGCTGCTCCACATGGAACATCGGAGATATCACTGCTCAGGAAGACCAAGCGCCGGCACAGCAGCATCCTCGACAGGAATGCTCCCGCTCGGCCCGCGAGCCCCCTTGCTTTAGGCCTTTCTTTGTATTATAATAAAGGCTGAAATCACTTTTAGTAACAGGAGTGTGGTCCCATTTTTAACAGCTTGGGGGCTTCACCAGGATACGACCTCGCCTGAGACCGGAGGACTGGACGGCCGCCTGTCCTCCACGGAAGGACCTGTGTCGGTATCCGGGAAAAAGGCCTGAGGCACATGTGAGGCACAGCAGAGCCGGTGAGACAGGGCCAGCAGCTCAAGTGGCTCGGAGCCCTGAAGTGAGTGAGGGCCTCCGATTACCACGGTTGCAGCCTCTCCGCGAGGAGACTGGTTGGGAACGGAGGGAAGCAAAAGAAAGAAGGCCAAGTGAGGCACCCCCCTGTGAAAAATGCATATTTTCTGATTGGCTTTTTGCAAATACTAAATTGAATACTATATGTATTATGTTATATTGATTAGAAGTGCTGTATTAACATTTTAATAGAATGGTAAATGTAGTTTTGTAGTTAAAATAGAACCTATGTATGTGGGTTTTTTGTAATACTAGCTCAAGCAAGAGATGAGATAATCAAGAAACTCTTCGCACAGAGATGACAATGATGGGGGCCCATAAAGAATTACTGCCTCCTTATTGGAAAAGACAAACATTCTTCCACCTTCTCCTGTCTTTATGGAACCACCAGGATTAAGGGGAAGAAGTTGACAAAAACCAGAAAAGTTCTTAATTTGCAAGGAATTTATGCATCATGTATGAGATGTATGAATATGCAACAGGCTATTGCTTTTAAAGACTATTCCTTTGTTTACAACGCATGCTTATCGGGCTTAAGTGCCCGAGAGCATCCGGACATCCATAATTATTTGCTTTTTATTGTCTTGCAATTGTCCTAACTCTAAATCTTTATTGCTCTAACTGTATTACTATTTTTATAACTATCTTATTATTATTGTGAAAAATGCCAATCACTTGGTTTGTAAAATTTTAAAAGTTTAATAATAATAAAACATCCACATTCCAACATCAGTCCACCTTTTAACATCAGCCCATATTCCAACGTCTCAGAGAGGTGAGTCTGCCAATCACCACTTCCCCTTTTTCAACATCTTTACAAATTAAATTTCTTTTGTTATGTACGTTCTGCAAGCATGCAATTCACAGCACCCTGCACCAAGGGTACTAGCCACTCACAGCTGACACAGTGCCAAAACTAAAAACTTGCTTTGCTATCATAATTTTTTTCTATTCATAAGCTCAAAAAGGTTGTAGGAACGAGGTAAACAACAACTTACTTCCAAAGTGATCCTGCCTGCACTAAAAAATTTAAGACAATGCTAGTTAGTGCAACGCAACTTGCAAGGAAGCCAAGGTTTGATTTGGGAAGGGCATCTGAGGACACAAAGCATGAGTTTTACAAATCCATATTTTGAAGAGAGAATGGACAAAACATGAATACAGTGGGGAGAGACAGAAAGTAAGGAATTTGTCTCTGCAATACCTTCTTTTTGACCGTTAGGAAATGCTGTCCAAAGAGGCTCCTGTGGTACAAACAATAATTGGATGGAAAGAGGCACTCTTGAATTCAAGCTTTAATGTCACAATAGGAAACAGCACCTGAGCGCTGCAGTGGTGAAGCACCCTGCCTGCAAACTCACTAGAAGCAAGCTACTGCTGCCACGCTGCAGGGCTACCCACAGCACAGAGGGAATCACGACCAAGCCCTCCCTGAACTCTTGGGTAAACCACACAAGGAACCCACAACTTCTTCATAGCTGTCTAACTCATTCCAGAAATAAAACTACAGCAAGCAGAGATTCCCCCCCACCATCTTTTTTTTTTTTTTTTTTTTTTATGTGTGTGTGTGTCACACACCCACAGTGATGCTGAAAGTAACAAATTAACAGCTTACATTAGAAGATACTGAAACCTTTTCTTCATCCAGCTTTGTGTGTTCCCATTTATATATGTAGCCATCTCCAATTCGAGGTCAAAAAATGAGCCCTATTTTTTTCAAAAGTGCTATGCATGCACAACTCTAGCTGCTGTTCTAGGTGCACTGCAAGTAGCCAGCACTTCCAGAAACAATAACAAACAAACAAAACAAAAACTAAGAAAGCAAAACACATTTGGGTACATGTAAAAGGACAGCCTGGAAGAAAAAATGTTTCTCATTGACTGGCCAAGCAGCTGGTGTTACCTTTAGTTTAACTTTACACACTGAGAACCACTTGATTGAACAGCTTCGCATCGACTCAAAATAAATTAAAAGCAGGTTTGCTATGTCACAGCTGTAAACTAGTTTTGCAATCTTAGAGTATAGCAAGTTACAAATTTCAAGATGAGAAATCACAATGCAAATTGGAAGAAATAATTTAAACTACTTGTACACAGTAATGGGAAAAGAATTAGCTGAATCAACAGCTCAATTAAGACATTTGCTCAGTATGAAGCATCCTCTCCTATTTCCTTCTCTAGCCCAAACTTCCTCGGTTTTTTGTTTGGTTTTTTTTTTTTCCTTGTTACTTTTACAGTATCTTTGCTCACACTATAATATTTTGGAATATTTAACAGACTGGTTCTTTTTGTCCCTGTGTCTACTACAAATTCTAATTATTTTTCTTGGGGACCAATTTTTAAAGTTATCACAGACTCTAGATGGTATTTGTCCCTTAAAAAAATAGAGCCTCTAACATCCCTATTCTTCTTCTGTGCTCATCTCTCGGAAGATTTTCAGACCTGTTGCCCTCTTAGGACAATCTCTGTTATAATGTCCTTTGCTCTTACAGTAAAAGCAGACATTCCTGCAATGCTCCTGAGACTTGGTTTGTATTGGGGTTTTATTCTTTCCTGTTCCCCTGTCTCTACTACTGTCATATCTAGTAGTAGTGCTTGTGTGTTTTTGATTTTTTTCTTGTAATTGTTTTCTCACATGGTGACTGCCACAATCCTTGCTTTTAGTTTGGCTTTGGCCACAGACTTTCTGAGCCTCCTTTAATAAATCATCTAATGATTTGTCATGCTGATCATAATTTTTTTCCATTATCTGGCCAAGCACAAAGTTAATCTTTAGCAAAGCTTTTCTCACATTAGTCTCAGGATCCATTCTGGAACGTTGCCTTATATTTCTCCCCGGTCTTTCCAACCATTCAGTTGGAGCCTCCTCTTTCCCTTGCTGTGCCCCAAAAGTCCTTTCAGCATTCTGCCCTCGTGATGCTGCCCCTTTTATTCCCTGGATTATTAAATTACGATACTCATTCATATGTTTTCTCCCCTCCTCATTTTTTTGACACCGCTCAGGAGGTGCAGTTGGCATTTTGTCCTCTCCAGAGGGGGGCTGTGGTTTTTCTTTACTCCAGGCTTCTTTGCTTGCAATTTTGATCATTTCCCTTGCTTCTGGAGAAAGTAGTATCTTTATTATCGACCACATTTCTTCCCAGGTATAAATGCTTGAACCTAAAAATTGGTCTAATTGTTCAGCAGTGCTTATGGGATCCTCCAAAATCCCTTTGATTTCCTTTTTAAAATTCCTGACCTCAGAAGAAGTTAAAGGAGCATTTACAAACTCAGTTCCACCCCCTCCCATCGGGACCTCTCTTAGTGGAAACAGATCCCAGTCTTTTTCTATAGCCTTTCTCCCGTGTTGTGAGGAAGAGTCTGGAGAATGTTGCCTTCTAACTGAACTTGTGTTCCTAGAAGGGGCGTCCTCCAGGTGCGAGTTTCTTTGAGCTGGAGCTGCGGTTACCAGGGGAACGGCGCTCATGGGAGCATGGGCAGGGTTTGCTGCCGGAACTGACAAACGAGGGGGCATTTCCAGGGGGAAACAAGGAGCGTGGTTAATGGTGGCTGGGTAATCTCTTCCCAGCAGAGGCAAAGCAGCAGCGGCGGTACCCAGCGCAGCTGGAACGGTAAAAGTCGCTGGGGATGGGGCAGAGAAAACAGCCGCGGAAGAAGCGTTCAAGGATGGGACAGAGAGGACTGACGGGAGCCCGCCAGGCGCGGCCGGCGGAGCGGCCACGGACCAGCCGGGCGGGATGGGGGCAGGGGCCGGTTGGGCAGCCGCGAGCAGTGAGACGGGGACTGGTACAGAGGCTGCGGGCGGTGAAACAGGCACCGGGACACGCGCCGGCACCGGGGCAGGCGGAGCTGAAGCGAGCGGCTCGCTGGGACCTGGGACAAATGCCGGGACAGGGACAGGTGGAGCTGAAACAAGCGGCGAGCCAGGGCCCGGGACAAGCGGCTCGGCTGTGAGTGGTGTGGTTCCCTCTTGTTCCACTCCTTTTTCCCCTTTTTCTTATTTTTTACTGGTTTTCTGTCCCATTTTTTTTTTCAAAATCTTATCTATTCATTCCATGCCTTTGTTTCTCACTTTCTCTAACAACCTGAATACTACCTTCTTTCAACTACCCATGCAAAAAAATCCTTTCTCTCACAAACCATTCGACATAATACACCTCCCTCCAAGGAAATAAAGTAAAGCTCAAAATAAACAATCTACATTACATATCTTCCACTCATTTCCATTTATCTCACCTTTATCTCTCACTCACTCTCACTCACATTCACACCTCCAAGCCTGTTCATTCATACTTCTGAACTTCACAATACTGTTACATATACTTTCACTCCTCCACACTTAATCACTTTTATTTTTCACTCACTCGCACATCTACATTTAGCTCAAAACAATCTACATTGCATATCTTCCACTCATTTCTATTTACTCACCTTTATTTTCCACTTACTTTCGCACGCACATCCATACCCTCAGGCCTGTTCATTCATACTTCTACATTTCCCTTTATTTTATTGCACAGAGGAAGGAAACGTTAGCAAACCTTTTAGACTTACACAAAGGGATTTCTGTTGCCAGAGAACTGTGGATCATGTAAGCCCCCACCCTGACCCCTTCCACCTCCCCGAGGTTTGGCTATCCCTCTTCCCTAGAGATAGCCTCAGAGTCAGGGGTTTGGACCTCCGTACCTCTCCCGATCTGGACTCCCCACACCCCCTCCCCCAGGCGGAATGGGTTAGACGACTACTTTACGCAGCCGCGGTGCTAAAAGGTCCTACGATACTGAGCCATCCTTGCTTTGGGGGGAGCCTCTCTGGGGTTCAGTACTGCTAGGCCTCTGGGAAGTGCCCTGAGTTTGGTTGCCTCTGGTGCCAATTCATCTTTGAGGCTGGCTGAATGGGACTCACACTTGGTGCGAGTCACAGCTTCCCCCTCACGCCCGGGGGAACAAGGCTAGTTTTGCGGGTTTTGCCTCAGCTGCCACCTGCGGGGACTTGTTGGTGTGGGACCCACCCTTGCATACACAACAAGAAGGTACCTTTAATTTCACCTAATAGGTGTTACTGGCCAGTGTTGGTATTCTTGGATATCCCTCAGTCTAGCTGTGTTGTCCAAAGCAGAATTTTTAGGGGCCCCTCCCACACATTTTACCTTTTAAATTTTTTTTCTCCAATTAATTATGCCAAGAAAACCCCCTTTTAACCTTTTATTCTTCTCCAATTAATTATGCCAACAAAAACCCCTTTTTACCTTTTATTTTACCTTTTATTTTACCCCCCCCTCCAGGGGGTCCCACTCTTTCCCTGAGACCCAGTCCCGGTTTTCCCCGGGGGGGATTCTCTCACTCTTTTTATCACTCGCTTCATCTCTTTACTGGCCGCTTTTCTCGCGAAAAAGACAGAAATGCAGCATGGCAGACTACTGCTCTCGCTTAGCAGGTCTGGGGTACCCAGCCCACCTCTCATTCACACACATTCCTTCCCCCCCTTATCCACCCCGTTGAAACATAGGGTTAGTACTAGAAGATATTAATCATAGAAATTAGAAGGTATTGAATAGTAATAGGCATATAAAATACTGGATATTGCTTAGGGCCACATCCTTAGGTTACGTGAGAATATACCGTATCCTGGCCTATGGGAAAGGAAGAGACTACGTGCAGAGCAGCAAGGAGAGACCTGATAAGGAGGAAGAATGTATATGGAAAACAGGATACAGGGTGTAAAGACAACTGAAAAATGGGGCTCCTTATGTTCTGGAAACAGATGGATCCTGACCCCTGGCTTGGACCGTGGCCAAGGAATCAACGGGCATGTGCAAAGCAGTGGGGTCGAAAAGTCAGTCTGAAGAAGACCATTCTTACTTCATCCCTTTTACGACCCCCAAAGCCTGGGACGACCACCAGAGACAGCTGCACAGGCGCAGAGGACCGACAAGCTGATTAGCATACAGAGCGGAGAGGGAGGGGAGCCAGGAAATGACCCATGAAGAAACTTAATGCATATGTAACACTCCAGGGGATAAAAGAACACGTGTGTAAGCAAGGGACACGCATGTATTTGGGGAAATGTCCCACATGCGTCCGGCCGAATAAACATACCTACTTTAAAACTCACTCTGTCTTTGAGTTTTAGAGTCTGGCTCCGCGTGTCACCGCGTGTCACCGTCCCAACAAATACTTACCTATCCTTTGTCCTTGGGTCTTTGTTCTTCGTGTATACTTTGGTCTTAGGGGCTAATTACCGCGGTTTTAGGGAATCCTTTCCCTTTTCTTTGTTTTATTGCCTCCTTTTGTCCATGGAATTGTAACCTGCGTCTGTCGGTAACACCAGGGGAGCACAGTGAGGCTGCCTAGTCAGGGCAGGACGCATCTCCCTCACTCTGACTCTCCTAAGGTACCGGCAGAGAGGTGTTAGAAACCATCCTCTGCTACCATAATTGTGAAAAACGCCAATCAGTTGGTTTTTAAAATTTTAAAAGTTTAATAATAATAAAATACTTATAAAAATAGTAATACAATTAGAGCAATAAAAATTTAGAGTTAGGACAATTACAAGACAATAAAAAGCAAGGAATTATGGACGTCCGGATGCTCTCGGGCACTTAAGCCCGATAAGCATGCGTTGTAAACAAAGGAATAGTCTTTAAAAGCAATAGCCTGTTGCATATCCATACATCTCATACATGATGCATAAATTCCTTGCAAATTAAGAACTTTTCTGGTTTTTGTCAACTTCTTCCCCTTAATCCTGGTGGTTCCATAAAGACGGAGAGAAGGTGGAAGAATGTTTGTCTTTTCCAATAAGGAGGCAGTAATTCTTTATGGGCCCCCATCATTGTCATCTCTGTGCGAAGAGTTTCTTGATTATCTCATCTCTTGCTTGAGCTAGTAAAAAAAAACCCCCACATACATACTTTCTATTTTAACTACAAAACTACATTTACCATACTATTAAAATGTTAATACAGCACTTCTAATCAATATAACATAATACATACAGCATTCAATTTAATATTTGTGGAAAGCCAATCATAAAATATGCATTTTTCACAACACCCAGCCTCCTGCTTCTCAAAACCTATCTTTATCTCCTCCTGTGAACCCTGCCTCTCCTCTATCGCCTCAGGGAATCTCCATGTCATTTTCCCCCCCTCCAACAACCCCACTCCCTCGTATATATCCACCCCTTGATGCTTTTCCCCCACCGCCTCCTACACCCACTGACCTGCAGCATACTCCACCTGTAAGTCAGAATACAACACCTTTCCCTGAGAAAAAGCCTCTGGATATATCCTCCAACCTAACAACTGAACCCTCCCAAAACGATAACAATGATTTAGTGAGCCAGTCAAATGACCCTTCAGATGCTGTGCCTTACTGTAATACCAGATCAAAAAGTGGTGTAAGGCCAGAGGTGAATCCTGACAGTCTGTTTCCCCTGAGGGAAGTTCCACTAGGAGGGGGGGGGTAGGAGGAATAGGTTTTGTAAATGCACCCCTAACTGCTTCTGAGTAATGAAACAGAGATTTTTGGAGTTCACTTAAGTTAACAAAATGAATTAAGCATTTATATTCTAGCTTGTAGAGTTATGTGTTAAATATTAACCTTTTACTTAAGAAACCTCTGCCGTGGTACAAAGGGCATAGAAAAATGAAAATTTCTGAAGCTTCTTGCATAAAGAACAATACCAGAAAGGACCAAAGATGCAAAGAACCCAGATAAAGAGGCTCCTCTCTCTCCAAGCCCACCAAGACTGACAGATGTAGTCAGATAAGCACCAAAGGACCAAAAGCGCACGCGCAAAGAAGAAAAGTTCAAAAGTTCAGCCATGAAGAAGACCACAATCTTCAGCCTCAAGAGACCACCAGAGACCCCCGCAAGACCACCACGGCAAACCACGCATGCCTAGAAAGGCGTGGACCTATTTAGCAAGAGAGGCAAGGACAGGCAGGGCCAAGAGTTGAATATGCATGGGAAAGTTGTGTAATGTATTGCATATGGAACACCTTTGTGAATAAAGGTGTGGGTCAGACTGAGGCTCGGGGCACAAGTTGTTAGAGAGATATCTCACTTGTGTCAGGCGCCAACAATACATACCCACTTCATAACTACCCCAAGTTGTGGAGTTTATATATTTATTCCCTGTATCGCTTCAGTTGGCAACCACGAAGGGACGACTCTGCTCACTCGCGAGTCCAGTTAGGGGGCAGACGCCCTCAGGTGCCGCGGGGCTCTTCCCCGGAGGGACTCTGCACCTCGGCTGTACACTGCGGGGAGCAGACCACGGCCCATCGACAAGCGGACGGAAGTGGTATGTATTAATTTCTTAAGGTTGGCGCTGATAAGTCGCATTAAGACATTTTTGCGCACAGTTTTGCCCAGGGGCTTGCAAGCAGAACGCCACTGGGGGTGAGACCGGTGGTGGGAGAACCCCCCCAGCTGATAGTGCAGCTCGGGGAGGGAGAAATCGCGATTTCAGTGTGGTGTGTCCCATTTTCAATGTGGTGTGTCCCAATTTCGGTGTGGTGTTTCTGTTACGTCTGGACGTGCGTGCTTGTATGCGTGTGTGTGTATGTGTGAGTGAAACAGTGAGGCACAGCATGGCGTTGCTGGGAAGCACAAGCGCAGCACGGCGTTACTAGATACGTAAACGCAGCGCTGCAGTGCTGGAAATTGCAGGCGCGGGGCAGCTCCCAGCCCACACTGCCTGATGGAGTGGGCAGGCATATTTGCCTGATGGGGCAGGCAATGCACATGCGCGGCACGGGCTGTCTCTGGCGAGCGGGGGGAGCGCGGGGCTTAAGCTGGGGCTTGCAAAAGTGCTCTAGGCGCAGCCTAGCTGATAGTGCAGTGGGCGCGCAGGCACAAGCTGCAGTTTGTGGAGTTGCTTTGAACGCTGCTAGCTGATAGCGCAGCTAGCGGGAGTGTGGTACAAGTTGGGACTTGCAAGCACCACTTACAAGCATCACTGGTTGGTAAGGGGCTTGCAAAAGTAACCAGCGAATCTGGCTGGGCTAAGAGTTAAGTGTTTGTTGTACGATAACACTGCCCTTTAGTGTAAAGGCTGTCACTGGGAGATCCTTTGCATTACAGGGTTTGCTGCTAGGTTCTTGTTACAAGTGAGGGGCGATCTGCCCACAGTGGCTGCAGAACTTCAAGCCCGGGCCTAGAGAGCCCAGCCTCCGAGACAGGCTCTCCACAGGTGGTTTCAGCTTGAACCAAGTCAGTCTCTTCATCCATCAGGGGACTGGGTAGTCATAGAACGGGAGGACAGAGGGAGAGACAGAGTGTTCTTGGGAGGGATATACCAAAGTTCTACAAGTTGCTATCTAGCCTTTGACTGGGAACAACCGCCAGTTGAATGGGCACTGAGAAACCCCTTGAGGTGGGGTCTAGAAGGGGTAATTCCCTGTTTCGTGTGCGGATTGCCAACCTTTTGCTGGAAGCCAGACTGGCACACAGCTTGGGTTCTCCTCCGATGCTTGAAGTGTCAGAGGAGGTAGTATTGTATTTCATATAGACAGAGATCCACGTGTCGTGCATGAACCCCTGAATTACCGAGATACTATAACCCGAGGGTTGAACAAGCAAGGTGTAAAATAGTGAATTTAATCGGTGGGAAAAGCCACCTAGTCCCTGAAGCTTGGGACGTGTTTGAAGAGGACTGGGAAAAAAAATAAAGGAGTAGCACAGCCTTAGGATTAAAAAGAAGAACTAAAGAAATTTGTTTTCTTTTCTTTCCTCCCCAGTGGTTTAGACTGGACCCTTAAGAGTTTGTAAATTCGTGTGGGACTGGGCAAACAACAAATTAATAAAAGTTAATAGTTAATTAATTAATACAATAATATTTTAATATTAAAGGTAATTAATTGAATTATTATTGATTATTAATTTGGCTATTAATATTTAAGTTGGTTATTTGAATAACTATATATTTGTATTAATATTTTAATTCAAATATTTGAATTTTTTTTAACAATTAAAATAAAAGGGTTTAATCAAATATTGCTCCCATTGATGACCATTATATTGTCTAAAGGAGGAGGCAAGATAGCCTCCTACAGGTACATTCGAATATAATACCTTGTTACAACAAATGTTATTTAAGTGAGACCAAAAGAGACTACCCCAGCTGGCCTTCTAGTTGTAATTCTGAAGCTGGGATTAATGAAGAAAGAAGTAAAATTTCTTGTTGATACTAGGACAACGTACTCAGTTCTAAATACAGCCTTGATGCCCATAAGAGATGAATATGCTGTAGTTATAACAGCGACTGGCCAAATTGAAAAGGCATTTTTCTTCAGGCCACTAAAATAAAGCAGTGGGGGATCCACAAATTTCTATATATGCCCAATTCCCCTGAGCCACTTTTGGGCAGAGATTTGCTGGGACAATTACAGGCAACTATTACATTTAAAAATGGGGAGATGACTCTAGAGGTGAATGATCAAAAGTATGTAAAAATATTAAGTTTGATATTAACCACTAGCTGCATCTAAGATTATTAAAAGAATGTCAATCTGATTTTAATACCCCTATCCTACCAGTTCACAAACCTGATGGGTCATACTGGTTAGTACAGGATCTGTGAGCCATGAACAAGGTAACTGAGGATTTGTATCCTGTAGTGGCCAACCCTACACGTTATTAATTTGCTTAAAACCCGAACTAACCTGGTTTACCATTTTACATTTAAAAGACGCCTTCTTTTGCCTTCCTATCCATGAAGCCAGCAAGAAAATTTTGCATTTAAATGGAAAAGTCCTAAAAGTGGGCGAAGAACTCAACTTAGATGGACCAGATTTCCACAAGGATTAAAAAAAAAAAAAACTCACCCACTTTGTTTGGAGAATAACTTGCAAAGTAATTAGAGACCTGGGAAGCCCTCCAGAGGAAGGGAAGCTGCTACAGTATGTAGATGACATCCTGATAGCCACACAGACAAGGGAAGCATGCGTGGCCTGGACGGTAAGCCTCTTGAACTTTCTGGGGCTCCAAGGGTACCAAGTATCAAAGAAGGGGCCCCTAAAAATTCTGCTGGATTGAGGGATAAGAGTGCCCGAGAGCATCCAGGATTCAAACCTGCTGGGTTGAGGGATTAACATTCCAAGAGCATCCAGAGTTGGACAACACAGCTGGATTGAGGGATATTCAAGAGCACCGTGACTGGCCAGTAACACCTAAAAGTGTAATAGGTGAATTGATCTGGGTTACGAAGTCAGTGCTGGACAACGTACCCTGGGCCAAAGCCAGAAGGAGGCAATATGCCAGACCCCAAAACCTCAGACTGTAAAAGAACTACGAACTTTCTTGGGGATGACAGGGTGGTGCAGGTTATGGATCTATAACTACGGACTGTTTGTTAAGCCCTTAGATGAACTGATTGCAACTGAAAGCAGGGACATCCAATGGAGAAAGGAAGCTACGCAGGCTTTCAACCAACTGAAAAAAACCCTCATGTCAGCTCCAGCTCTAGGATTGCCAGACGTGAGTAAGCCTTTCCTTTTGTTCTCCCATGAGAAGCAAAGAATTGCCTTGAGAATATTAGCACAGGACCTCAGCCCATACCGGAGAGCAGTTGCTTACTTCTCTAAGCAATTAGATGCAGCAGCTAAAGGGTGGCCTAGATGCCTCAGAGCTGTTGCGGCAGTTGTGCTGAACATCCAAAAGGCACGTAAATTCACCCTGGGCCAGAAAATGACTGTGCTAGTGTCTCACATAGTGTCTGCCATGCAAGAGGTGAAAGGCAGGCATTAGCTTTCCCCACAACGGTTTCTGAGATACCAAGCTATTATAGTAAAACAAGATTATGTAAAGATAGTGGTGGCTAACATTGGCAAACCACGCATGCCTAGAAAGGCGTGGACCTATTTAGCATGGGAGGCGAGGACAGGCAGGGCCAAGAGTTGAATATGCATGGGAAAGTTGTGTAATGTATTGCATATGGAACACCTTTGTGAATAAAGGTGTGGGTCAGACTGAGGCTCGGGGCACAAGTTTTTGGAGAGATATCTCACTTGTGCCAGGTGCCGGCCATACATACCCACTTCATAACTACCCCAAGTTGTGGAGTCTATTTATTTATTCTGCATATTGCTTCAGTAAGAATATTTAAGAAAGAGCTAGTTAGCTAGTTGGTTTAATAGAAGATCCAATTGGCACCGCACAGCAAATAGATCAGTTCCTGGGTCCCAATATATATACCTGGGGGGAGCTGCATTCTATTATGAAGATCCTCTTCTCCCCAGAGGAGATACGTCTCATAAGGCAACCAGGGATAAAGATCTGGGGAAAGTAAAATCATACGGGACCCCCGGGTGAGCAAAAACTCCCTGTAGTGGACCCAAATTGGAATTCCAACCAGGAAGAGGGCCGGAGAAATATGCAAGACTACAGGACCCTAATTATAAGATGTGGGATGTGCCCATGGGGAGGACAGTGTGGGAATGCCATGGGAAACTACAGTCGTTTAGGATAAGGCATTTCCCCAGAGTCCTCTGCCCCCCAATGCAAATGAGCACATGCCCATCACCTGTCAGTTTGTGGTTGTCATCTCCCCAAGTTCTGGAAAGTTCCCCGTTCTTGTTGTTTCAAATAGTTCCCTCTGTAAACCACTCCTTCCCTTTTCCCTCATTGGCCCAATTTATGTTACCCCATCCCTGTTCTTCCCTTACACCCTCGTCCCATTGGATCATTTGTACCCTAGTTACTCCTTCCCTCCTGTCCTCGGTTGACTGTATGATGCTTTTATCCCCAATTGTCTGTTCTGTTTATGCTGAATAATAAGTTTTGCACCTTTAAGACTCATTCCAGGAGTGAAGGGGGGGAGAAGAAGTGCGGAGTTTGTTTCCAGAAACTGCACTCACTCCTCCACATTCCTTCTCCTGGACTGTGTGGTCTGCGGACGGACAGACAGCGAGACAGAGCTCTCCTTTGCTTTTTAGTTAGTTTTAGCTAGCTGAGGCAAAGAAGTTCCCTGGACTGTGGCTTTTCCTTTTCTTTGGACCTGCTCAAACCTGCTCTGGACTGAACACCAAGAAGAGCACTGGCAGCTTGCACCTGTGGCCCAGTGGGCCGGGCCTGGGCCGCGGCATTTCCAGCGCCGGAGGGACTGATAAGAAACTGAGTGAGCCGAGCTGCAGCCTGGGGGGGGATTTTTCTGAGTTTGTCCCTCTTTTGGAGCGGCAAGAAGTTTCACTGTTTACTATTGTTTAGGTTTTCTTGTTTAATAAACAGTTTTTTCCACTTTTTCTCCAAGGAGGAGGTATTTTTTCCCGAACCGGTTGGGGGGGAGGGGCCAATTGAATCTGCCTTCTAGAGGAACCCCTTTGGGGGTTCTCTCCCAAATTTGCCCTGAACCAGGACACCTCTCCAGTTATATACTCTGGCCCCTCCTTCCCTGGGGCTCTCGGAGTCTGCTTTCCCTGAGTGTGGTTGTCTCCCTGCTCCTATTTCTGCCTCCCTTCTCCTTCAATCAATCCTCAATAAACCCGCTCAGATTCCAGCAGCTCAAGAGTCCTTCTGTCTTCCTGGTGAGGATTTTAATTATGCTATCCAGACACCCGTTGACCAGCCAACTGAGGGTCACCCTGTGGGACTCGGTCCGGGATAGCCCATAATAAGAGGCCTAAAATAATAATCTGTACCCAAAAGCAGCAATAGCAAACTGGCATTTGATGGGAGTCAGGAAAAGGATGAATCCCCGGGGGCATGGCTAAATCGATTAAAACGAAATTTTCAGTTACATTCCAACATTGATCCTGATGGACCAGAGGGCCAAGTATTACCAAAAGTACAGTTTGTTACCAAAGCTTGGCCTGGTATTAGATGGAAATTAGAAAAATTAGAAGACTGGCAAGAAAGGGGAATTAACGATCAGTTAAGGGAAGCTCTAAAGCTTATTGAAGGAGAGATGAGAAGAACAGAACCAAAGCAAAAATTATGGTGGCAGTAGCAAGAGAAAGTGTAGGAATGGGAAGAGGGGAGCCAAGAGGGGAGGCAGAAAATAAAGGGAAGCTGGGTAAATGGAAAAAAACTACCATCAGGTGATGCACATTGCTATTACTGCAGCAGAAAAGGGCACGTTAAGAGGTTCTGTAAAAAATTACAAATGGATGAGGCAATTGAGAAAGAACAGGACAGCCTGGAGGAGATTCTGAGAGGAAATAATGATTAGGGGTGTCAGGGGCTCTACACTCTGGGGGATGAGATCAGACACCAGATAGAGCCCCTGGTAAACTTTAGAAATTGTCCCCCAGAGCGAAGAATATGAGTTTTTAGTGGACACAGGTGCTGATCAATCCTGTGTGACAAAACTCCCCAGAGGGTCTCAGCTAAGCAAAAAGATCTGCCAAGTGCAGGGAGCAAAAGGGGAACCGTTCAGAGCCCAGGTTATAGAGAGCATAATTATAAAAGGCAACTCAAAGGAATGCAGGGCTGATTTCCTTTATATCCCAAAACTAGGTTGTAACTTACTGGGGCGGGACCTGCAAGTAAAGATGGGAATTGGAGTAGTGCCAAAGGAGGGGAGGATGGTACCCCAAATAATGTTATTAACTGAACGGAATATGGGAGAAATTAACCCAATAGTCTGGGCAGAAGGAGGAGGGCAAGGGTTGTTAAATATCCCACCAATTAAGATAGAAATGCAGTCAGAAATTCTCCCTCATCGGGTAAAACAATGTCCCATCTCCCCTGAGGGACAGAGAGGACTAACACGTGTGATACAGGGACTCATGGAAGAAGGCATTCTAGAACCATGCATGTCACCACACAATACACCAATTCTAGCTGTTAAAAAAGCTGATGGAACCTATTGATTGGTGCAGGATTTGGGGCAAATTAACAAACTATTTCCAGATATCCAATAGTATCAAATCCATATAATCTTCTCAGTCAAATTCCACGAGAGCATGCATGGTTCTCAGTAATAGATTTGAAAGATGCTTTCTGGGCCTGTCCGTTAGAGGTGGGGAGCAGGAATTGGTTTGCCTTTGAATGGGAAGAACCAGACTGCAAATGTAAACAACAAATTAGGTGGACCCGCCTCCCACAGGGATTCACAGAGTCCCCTAACCTATTTGGACAAGCCTTAGAGGATCTTTAAAAGTCCTTTGTACCTGGGGAAGGAATACAAATTCTACAATATGTAGATGACTTACTAATATCAGGCAAAGATCAAGAACAGGTCCAACAGGCTAGTATAAGCTTACTAAATTTCTTGGGAGAAAAAGGATTAAAAGTATCAAAGAAAAAACTCCAATTTGTAGATGAAGAGGTAAAGTACCTGGGGCATCTAATTGGAAAAGGGTACAAAAAGCTCAGTCCTGAAAGAGTTGTGGGGATCCTGTCAATTCCACCACCCAAGGCTAAAAGAGATGTAAGAAAGCTATTAGGTCTAATGGGCCGGTGTAAATTATGGATTGATCAGTATACTCAAACTGTAACATTTTTGTATGAAAAATAATTAAGCACAGAACCTGTAGCCTGGACTCCAGAGGATACCAAACAGTTCCAAGACTTAAAGGCTCGTTTAATGAAAGCCCCAGTTCTGAGTCTGCCTAATTTAAGAAAACCATTTGTTTTGTTTGTTAATGTTAATGAAGGGATAGCATATGGAGTAATAACCCAAGATTGGGGGGGAAGCAGGAAGTCAGTGGCTTATCTGTCTAAATTATTGGATGCGGTTGCAAGAGGGTAGCCAGCCTGTATTCAAGCTGTGGCAGCCACAGCTACCTTATTAGAAGACACTCTAAAGCTTACATTCATTGGGAGGATTCGAGTACACACAGCCCACGACTTGAGGACAGTGTTAAGCCAAAAAGCTCCTCAGTGGTTAACAGACAGCCGAATCCTGAGGTATGAAATAACCCTGATGAATATCAAGAACCTAGGGATTGTCACCTCAAAATGTTTAAATCCTGCTCAATTCTTAACCAAGGAATCAATGGAAAATTTAGAGCATAATTGTATAGAGCTAATTGAGATACAAACAAAACTAAGAGAAGACCTATAAGAAGACCCTTTACCATATGGAAGGGTCCTGTATATAGATGGATCCTCTCAAATTGTAATGGGAAAAAGGGCATCAGGATATGCCATTATTAAAGCAGGGGAAATCAAAGAAAAAGGGAAATTACCCTCGAATTGGTCTGCACAAAGTTGTGAGATATATGCCCTAAAGAGAGGTTTAGATTTATTAGTAGACGATACAGGGACAATCTACACGGATTCTCAATATGCCTTTGGGATAGCTCACACCTTTGGAAAAATCAGGCAAGAGAGGGGATACCTTAACTCAAAAGGAAAAAATCTGACACATGAAAGTCTGATCAGGGAAGTACTCAAATCCCTCAGAGGACCAAAAGAAATTGCCATAGTCCATATTAAAGGCCACCAAAAAAGAGATACCCCTGAAATCCAAGGAAACAAATTAGCAGACCTGGCAGCTAAAGAAGCAGCCTTAGAAATAGGGGACCCAGTCATAGTCTTAAGGGTAAGAGAAGACCAGGGAAAAATAAGGGAAGAGGGGGTACCAATTTTCAATGACAAAGAGCTAAAAGAAATAGAGAAAATGGGAGGGGTAAAAACAGAGCCTAGAAAGTGGTGGACCCCAGACGGGTGACAAATATTCAACCGAATAATAACCAGGAAAGTGATGGAAGAAATACACTGATTAACTCACTGGGGAACACAAGGAATATGTGATAATTTCCAGAAATATTACATAGGAACAGGAATATATGAAATAGCCAGATCCATCACAGGACAATGGTTAACCTGTCAAAAAGTCAACAAAAAGGTGATGCGAAAAACCACTCAGGGAGGGAGGAAATCAGCCATAAGACCTTTCCAGAGTATTCAGGTTGCTTTTACTGAATTAACTCCAGCCCAAGGGTATAAACACCTGTTGGTCATAGTTGACCATCTAACCCACTAGGTTGAAGCATTCCCCACAAGAAGGGAGACAGCCCAAACTGTGACAAAAGTTCTCTTGGAAGAAATTATTCCGAGATACGGGCTAGTAAATATTATTGATTTGGACTGTGGCCCCCACTTTACATCCAGTGTTCTGCAACAAGTCATCGGGGCCCTGGGAATAAAGTGGGAGTTACACATCCCTTGGCACCCTCAGAGTTCCGAGAGGGCCGAGAAGGTAAATCAAACCTTAAAGAATATTTTAACAAAATTGGTCTTAGAAACCCAATGGAATTGGGTCAAATGCTTACCACTAGCCCTATTACGAATAAGAACGAGACCCAGAACAGATCTAGGGGTCTATCCTTACGAAATGTTGTTTGGGCTGCCTTTCTTGCTTACCCTGTACAGTATTGGGGAACATCTATAGAGGGGATGATCATGCAAATATATATAGAAACAGTAACAACAACCCTAGAAGAACTAAGGAAAAAGGGCTACCTTCCCCAAACTTCCCCACTGAACCGTAAAATACATGGTATTAACCCGGGAGACTGGGTATTGATTAAATCATGGAAAAACCCTCCACTAACTGCTCACTTTGAAGGCCCCTTCCAGGTGCTGCTTACAACAAACACTGCAGTAGGAACAAAGGAGTGGGGCTGGACTCATGCAAGTCGAGTGAAGGATCCAGTACAACCCCCAGCTGAGGCAAGCCAATGGACTATAGCCAGCAGAGACGATAAAGACTTGAAACTGGTCCAGAGGAAAACACTGAAAGAAGCACAGCCCTGAACACAACCCCCCACAGGAAACCTATACATTGTTATTCTTATATCCTTAAAGTTTGCTAATGTTTGTTATAGTTATAGCATAAGTTTTGTTTAGCTAAGACTTGACAATCAGAATAACATCTCATTTTTCGGTACTGTTCCATAGAGCACTCTCCTTACAGCCCTACTTGGGACCAAACTGAGGGAAGGGAGTGGCAGAATGTCTCCAGAAGAAGGGAAAGCCAGAGGTGAGAGGCAAGACTGGATTGGGAACTACCTCTGGGAAATTCTCTCAGGGCACAGAGAAAACCCCTGTGGTTTGAGAGGTGAGGAGGCCAGCCTGTACCAGACTCCCACTTGTAGCAATGCTACTACTCATCCGCTTCGGAGGAAGTGGAGGAAACACTTGTGAGAAGTGCTACTATCCCTTGTATAGAGGAGGTACAGTACGTGTATTAATAAGAGTACACACAAACATGAATCCCAAATGTATCGATCACTCCCAGTTAACAAACTGTAAAGAAAATGATAAAAAATATTGGCTGGCTAAAAATATTGCAAACCCAAGCCAGAGGATGTCAGGAGAATGCCCTAGGAAAGAAAGATGGGTATGTTTTGAACAAGAAAGTGAAACCAACTTAGAGGATACATTCAAAGAGAAAGAAGTGCAATTGAAAACACAAAGGGATAGAGAGGGACAAATATATGGTAAGAATCTTTTTATCGATATGGTGGAAAAGATCACAAAAGAATTTAATTTGACTGATTGCTGGGTGTGCGGGGGGACACATTTAAGTGAGATTTGGCCATGGGACAGTATCAGTCTAGATCCCCTAGACATTTTAAAATGGATTACTTCAAGAAAAAGCATGATAGTACCCAAAAGAAGGGAAGGAGAGTGAAAGCTAAAATCAACAATAGGGGAAGAGTGTTTATCAAGAAAAGGGAAAATGTATACTATAGAAGTAGGAGAACCGCCATGTAAAAGATATCTAGCAGCAAATGACACACACACCAGGTGGATCCCAGAAACCCCCCATTCATATTGGTCAATAGAAAAAACTGAAAGTAGATGTGTATACAGTGAAAAAGAAAAAATGTTTGAATGCTTCGGAGATTATATTAACCCATTCTGGGCAATAGAAGCCCTATCCAAATGTTGGAAACATATAACAAATCAAGATTCTAATTTCTGGGATGCACCTAAAAATTTATTTTGCATCTGTGGTAACACGGCATATGTGAAATTACCGGGAGGGTGGACCGGGATTTGCACAATTGGAGCTATAAAACCATCCTTTTTCTTACTGCCTAAGGATGTGAAATCAAACTTGGGAGTCCCAGTATATGATGATCTGGCCAGAAAGAAAAGGAGTTTATTTGACAGAACCCAAAACTGGAACAATGAAATTTGGACCCCACAAAAGATTATCGATCCTTATGGGCCAACCTCCTGGGCCCAAGATGGATCCTGGTGGTACAGAACCCCAGTATACATGCTCAATCAAATCATCCATTTACAAGCAGTACTTGAAATAATGTCCAATCAAACAACTCTGACCATTGATCTCTTAAACCAGCAGCAACAACAAACACGATCAGTAATTTACCAGATCCGATTAGCAGTGGACTACCTCCTCACAGAGGAAGGAGGGATCTGCGGGAAATTTAATACTTCAGAATGCTGCCTAGAGATTGATGACCATAGTCATGTAATTAAAAACATTACTCAAAATATTAGAAAACTAACCTATGTTAGAACACAAAAATGGACCCCCTTGTTTGGAGAATCTGGTGGGACAACTTGTTCACCTGGAATGGTAAATGGTGGAAGAAATTGGTCTTCTTTGTGGTGTGTGCACTAGCAAGTGTAATATTTCTACCATGTGCAATTCCATGCCTAGTCCGGATAGTAACCAGCATTGTCCAAAGCAGCATCATGCTGCAAGGTAACGTAGAAGGGAAAAATGTTGAAAAAGTAATGTTAATAAAAGAACAGAGTGATCAGAATGCCAGAGATATGCTTGAACAGTACAAGAAACTGAGAAAAGTAGAAGTTGAACTTTAAAAGGTTGATGCAGGCTGGAAGCGTGATCAAATAGTTAGAAGGGGGAATTGTTAAAAATAGGTTAGAAAGGGTTGTAAAACAGTTGATAATTGTTAAGCATGCACTGTTAGTTTGGTTATGGTAAAAAGGGTTAAAAGGGTAGTTATAAGAAATACGGTACTCTACGTACCATAATACACCTAAGTAAAGTGCACCACCCCCCCCCCCCAGCGAAACGAGCCAGCCTGGACAGAACTGTAATGGGCCAATCAAGCGCCTTAAACCTTCATGCAAATGAAGGATCCAAAAAGAAACCAATCCAAAGGGACAAAAACAGGAAACAGGATAAAAAGGGGCATCTGACTTACTGAATTCATGCTGCTCCACATGGAACATCGGAGACATCACTGCTCGGCCCTCGAGCCCCCTTGCTTTAGGCCTTTCTTTTTATTATAATAAATGCTGAAATCACTTTTTAGTACCGGGAGTGTGGTCCCGTTTTTAACAACATGGTTGAGCACATTAGCTTCTGCCCATCACAAGGCTGCAGTGTGACAGACTAATCTAAATGCTCAGACACAAAACCTTGTCAACAGGGGCCTCTGAAATCAGCTTCTATTTATATCTCTGAAATCTGCCAACTCCTGCAACCCCACAGAACTGAAGCAACCAAGCATACACCCACTATAAGAGGAAAACATGAAATTCAATTACCACGACTACAGCTTCTTTTCTAGAGGAAAAGGGAGTGCAGATACTTCAATCAAGAAAATGCAGCATCATGAGGCTGTCATGTCAGACATTTTCATCTCTATTTCACAGCAAGAACAAAAACCTGGCTATGATCAGAGACCTAACATATTACGCTCTCACGACCTTACATTCCCCAATCTTTTGGTTGACTGGTTGCAACCAAACCTTTACAAAAAATATAATGATCTCTCTTACCTCCAAAGAGTCTTAACACTTGAGAGATGTCACTGTTTAATCCTGACCTCCCAATAAAAAGGAGCTTTTTAATTCAGTGTGTTAACTCAAACAGTAATTTACACCACTGACCTTCACAGTTTACCAAGACAAATTAAAAGGGGAACATAAATATTTTGTTATTATTAAAGTTACCAGTCTCATAACTAAGACATCTTTTAATTCCAAATTACAACTAAACTGAGGCAAAAGTCAACTCTAATAACAGCAGATATTCAGATTATTTGAGTAGCAAATATAATTAAGCTTTTGTGCACACCAAGTGCACTTCCAAGAAACTACAACTTATGAACTATGTGAAATACATAATAAAAGCATTTCAAGTTACCCTAATACTTCACAGACTCCTAGAATGGTTTGGGTTGGAAAGGACCTTAAAAACCATCTAGCTCCAACCCCCTGCCGCAGGCAGGGAATCTTTCATTAGATCAGGTTGCTCAAGGCCCCATCCAGCCTGGACTTGAACACTTCCAGGGACTCGGAATCCACAACTTCTCTGGGCAACCTGTTCCAGTGTCACACCACCCTTATAGTGTGAAAAATGCATATTTTATGTGAAAAATGCATATTATATGGCTCTACACAGATATTTACTATATGTATTATGCTAGGTTAGAAAGTTATGCTGTAGTAACATTTTAATAATATAGTAAATGTAGTTTTGTAATTGAAATTAAGCTTTAGTAGTTAAAATAGAAAATATGTGTGTGTGGTATTCTTTTTGCTCAAGAGAAGGAGAAGATAATCAAGAAATTCTTCACACAGAGATAACAATTACAGAAACCCCTAAATCTTCCAGAGGAGAGGAATTTATGGCTTTCTTTATCAGCAAAAAACCGAACTTCTCCAAACTCGACTTAGACTTCAAAGCGCCTGGGATTAACAGGAATTCCTCAACAAGTACCGGACGAACTTCTTGTTTTAAATAGAAATATGCATATTCATGAAGTGATTTGTGTATGCAACAGGTTACCCCTCTTAAGGAGGGAATTCTCTTTTATCGGGGTCCTTCTCCTGGCTCACTTTTGTCCAGAGAGGGGTACCCAGCCCGGGCTGTAACTTTTTGCTGTTATTGTCTCTTTAATTGTCCTAACTCTAATTGTTTAATCTTTATTACTATACTTGTATTATTTTTATAACCATTTTATTTTTATTAAACTTTTATAAATTTTTAAAATAAGTGATTGGCGTTTATTACAAATGGTAGCAGAGGATGGTTCCTAATACCTCGCTGTGAGTGCTGTAGGAGAATTAGAGTGAGAAGACGCGTCCTGCCCTGATTAGGCAGCCTCGCTCTGTTCCCCTGGTGTGACCACAGACCGCAGGTTACGATCTGATGGACAAAAAGAGACAGTAAAGCAAAGAAAAAGGAAAGAATTTCTAAACCGCGGTAATTAGCCCCTAAGACCAAAGTGTACACGAAGAACAAAGACCCAAGGACAAGGGATAGGTAAGTATTTGCTGGGATGGGGTGGATAAGGGGGGGATGAATGTGCGTGAATGAGAGGCGGGCTGGGCACCCCAGACCTGCTAAGTGAGTGCGGTAGTCTCCCATGCTGCGTTTCCGTCTTTTTCGCGAGAAAAGCGGTCAGTAAAGAGACAAAGTGAGTGATAAGAGTGAGAGAATCCCCCCGGGGAAAATTTAGATTGGGTCTCTGGGAAGGAGTGGGACCCCTTGGAGAGAAGAAGCCGAGGGTGTTCCTGGTATAATCCATTGGGGAAAATAAGAAGGTAAAAAGGGGGCCTTTAAAATTTTTTTTTTTGCTCGGTTCAATTAAATGGGCTGGGTGGAGGGATTAATATTCAAGAGCACCCAGGGTTGAATAAAAGTCTGCTGGGTTGAGATATTAATCTTCGAGAGCATCCAGGACTGAGTAAAATTTTGCCGGAGTGAGGGTACACCCGAGAGAATCTGGGGTTGGGAACAACACAGCCGGATTGAGGGGTATCCAAGAACACCAGGACTGGCCAGGGACGCCTAAACGTGTAATAGGTGTTAAAATTAGAAGGTACCTTGTTGTTGTCATTGTTTTGTTGTGTGTGAGAGTAGGTGAAAAATAAAGTTGAGTGAATGTGGAAGAATGAAAGTATATGTAATGTAGATTGTTTATTTTAGGCTTTATTATAGTTCCTCGGAGGAAAGTATATTGTATTGAAAAGGAGTGTGAGAAAAAGGAGTTTTTAATATAGTTGAAAGAAAAGTGGTATTTAGGTAGTGAGTGGAAAGTGAAAAACAGAGGCAGGGGGTGAATAGATAAGATCTTGAAAAATGGGACAGAAATCCAGCAAAGAGAATACAGGAAAGAAAAAAAGGAGTAAGAAATTATCAACAGAAATACCCCAAGATAGTCCTCTGGGAGTTATGATAGCCAACTGGGAAAAAAAACCCATGTACAAAAAAAAAAGACAAAGACAAAGTAATGATGATACAATTTTGTATGCTTGAATGGCCAACAAAGGAAATAAGATCTGACCACGTTTATTGGCCTAGATATGGTTCTTTTGAGAAATGGATTTGTCAGGCTCTAAATGTATTTGTAAACTCAAAGGAACCGTTTAATTCAGAAGAAAGAGAATATGCCACGTGTTGGACAGGGGATTTTAGGAAAGTAAAAATCTTTAAGGTATCAGAAATCCCCGAAACAAAGCAAGAAAGGAAAAAGGGAAAGAGAAGGGACGGGAGCGAGAGGAAAAAAGAGGAAAAGAAAAAGAATGGGATCCTTTAGAAATGTTACCTCCTCCCTTCCCATTCGCGCCTGCACCGCCTGCGGCCCCAGCACCGGTTTTGGGTCCCAGCGAGCTGCTCCCCTCAGCTCCGCCGGCCCCGGTGCCTGTCCCGGTGCCTGCGCCCACCCCGGGCTCTGGCTCGCCGCGTGTTCCTGTCCCGGTTCCCGTGCCCGCAGCGGTGGCTCTGCAGGCTCCCGCCACGCTGCCCGCAGCAACCCCCCTGGTCCCTGTTCCGCCGCCTGCCGCGTCGGTACCGGCCCCCACCTCGCTGCTCGCGGCTGCCCGACCGACCCCCTCCCCCATCCTGCCCAGATTGTCCGCGGCTGGTCCGCTGGCCGCGCCCGGCGGGCTCCCGTTAGTCCCGGCTGTCCCGTCTCTGGCCGCTTCTCCCGCAGCGGTTTTCTCGGCCCCATCCCCCGCGGTTTTGCCCGTTCCGGCTACACTGGGCGCTGCCGCCGCTGCCCTGCCTCTGCTGGGAGCGGCCGGCCCAGCCGCCGTGAGCCACGTGGAGGCTGACCGCACTCCCATCCGGTATCCCCCGGACATGCTCCCCCCTTCAGCAGCTCCGGCAGCAAACCCCACCCGTGCTCCGCCTCTGGAGGACCTGGCCTCTATGGTATGTCCTCCTCACACCGCCCTTCCTGCCCCGAGTCCCGTTCCCTTGGAAACCGCAGCTCCGGTTCCAAGGAGCTCCCTGTCCCTGGAAGATGCTCCTTATAAAAATACTAGAAGTGCAGTTAAGAGGCAGCTTTCTCCTGATTTTTCCTCACCACACGAAAATAAGGCTACAGAAAAATACGGGGAGAAAGAAATTGGTCTATTTCCACTGAGAGAGGTCCCGATGGGAGGGGGTTGGACTGGATTTGTGAATGCTCCCCTGACTTCTTCCGAAGTCAGAAATTTAAAAAAAAGGAAATCAAAGGGATTTTAGAAGATCCCATTGGCACAGCTGAACAACTGGACCAATTTTTAGGTCCAAACATTTACACTTAGGAAGAGATGCAGTCTATAATGAAGATACTATTTTCTCAAGAAGAAAGGGAGATGATCAGAGTTGCAGGCATAAAAGCCTGGAATGAGGAACATCCACAGGGGCCCTCTGGAGAAGACATAATGCCAACTGAACCTCCGGGGTGGGGTCAAAATAGTGAGCAGGGGAGAAAACTTATGAATGACTATCGCAATACAATAATCAAGGGAATAAAAGGGGCGGCACCTCGAGGGCAAAATGCTAAAAAGGCTTTTGAGGCACAGCAGGGGAAAGAAGAGACTCCAACTGAATGGTTAGACAGACTTAGGAGAAATATAAAACAATATTCCGGAATAGATCCTGAAACTGATGTGGGAAAAGCTTTTTTAAGGATTAACTTTGTTAGAAACGCTTGGCCAGATATTAGAAAGAAATTAGAAAAAATTGAGGATTGGCATGATAAACCATTAGATGACGTATTGAAGGAAGCTCAGAAAGTTTATGTCCGGAGGGATGAAGAAAAAGCTAAACTGAAGGCAAAAATTATGGCAGTCACCATGAGAGAAAACAATTACTCCTAAATATGAAGGTCATAGAGACAGGGGAACAGAAAAGAATAAAACCCCAATACAAACCAAACCTCAGGAGCATTCTAGGAATGTCTGTTTTTACTGTCAGGGCGAAGGACATTATAGAAGGGACTGTCCTAAGCGGGCAAAAGATTTGAAAATCTTCAAAGAGATGAGCACAGAGGAAGAATAGGGGTGTCCAAGGCTCTCTTTTCTAGGGGACAGATACCATCTAGAGCCTGTGATAACTTTAAAAGAAGGTCCCCAAGAAGAAGAATTGGAATTTGTGGTAGATATCGGAGCAGAAAGAACCTGTTTGTTAAATATTCCAAAAGGTTATAGTGTACCAACAGATAATCTAATACATGATTGTCTAGAAATTATCCAGTACCAAACAAAAGTTCGCGAAGACCTTGAAGAACAAGTCCTTTCAGAAGGGGAGATAATTTTTGTGGATGGTTCCTCCAGGTGTCTACAAGGAAAAAGAATGTCAGGGTATGCAGTAGTTGATGGGAAAAACATGCAAACTATTGAAAAGGGGAAATTACCTTCAAACTGGTCAGCTCAAACCTGTGAATTATATGCTCTAAAAAGGGCACTAGAATATTTAGCACACAAAAAGGGAACTATATATACTGATTCAAGGTATGCCTTTGGAGTAGTACATACCTTTGGAAAATTTTGGGAAGAAAGAGGATTGCTTAATTCAAGGGGAAAAGGATTAGTACATGAGGGGCTCATTTTAGAGGTTTTAGAAGCATTAAAATTACCAGAAGAGATAGCTGTAGTACACATTAAGGGTCACCAAAAGGGAGTGACTCCAGAAGTAAGAGGAAATAACTTGGCGGACCAGGAAGCTAAGGATGCAGCAGAAAACAGAGCTGAAAGAGTTATGCTAATATTAACTCCAAATGAGGAGAAATTGGAAATTCCAAAATTTAGTGAAGCAGAGGAAAAAGAATTAAAGGAGATAGGAGGTGAACAAGATGAATCAGGGAAATGGAAACTTCCTGCTGGAAGACAATTACTTAAAAAAATACTTACTAGAAGAATATTAGAAGACATGCATCAGAAAACTCACTGGGGTACTCAGGCTTTGTGTGATCATTTTCTAAGGACCTATGGGTGTATTAGGATTTTTGGAATAGCAAAGAAAGTAACTGAAAAATGTATAACTTGCCAAAGGATAAATAAAAAGGTAATGAGGAAAACCACATTGGGAGGTCGGAAATTAGCTCTTAGACCATTTCAAAGTATCCAAGTAGATTTTACTGAACTTCCTCAAGTTCAAAGATGGAAGTATTTATTAGTAATAACAGACCATCTAACTCATTGGGTGTAAGCGGTTCCCACTGCCAAGGCCACAGCCAATGTGGTAAGTAAAACCCTTTTGGAACAGATTATTCCAAGATACGGAATGGTTAATAGGATAGACTCTGAAAGAGGAACACACTTTACGTCAAAAGTGTTACAACAATTAATTCAGACCTTAGGGATAAAATGGGAGCTACACACCCCATGGCATCCACAAAGTTCCGGCCGAGTAGAGAGGATGAACCAGACTCTAAAAAGAACTTTAACTAAATTAATAGTTGAAACCCGAATGTCATGGGTACAATGCCTACCTTTAGCCTTACTGAGGATCCGAACACAACCCAGGTCAGACCTGGGAGTGTCACCTTATGAAATGATGTTTGGATTACCTTTTCTGACCACCCAACATGAAAATGCTACCTATGAGGTAGGGGAAAGGAGTATTAAAAGATATATTAACACCATTGCAAAAACTCTTGAAAATTTGAGGTTAAAAGGAATAATCCCTCAAACCACACCTTTAGACTTTAAAATCCATAATATTCACCCAGGAGAATGGGTGTTAGTAAAAACATGGAAAGAACAATCTTTAACTCCACAATGGGAAGGTCCTTTTCAGGTACTGCTGACGACCGAGGCTGCGATGCGGACCAGGGAACGAGGGTGGATCCATGCCAGCAGAATCAAAGGACCTGTGGAAGAACCTAAGGAGTGGACGATAACCTCTGAACCGGGTGTTATAAAACTGACTCTTAAACGGGGAATGGGTGGTAATGAACTGGGAAGACCCGAATGATCCAAGAAATATACACAGGATTACACCTGACTGGGAAGTAAGACCGAGCTTACATCAGTGGTTTCAAATACCGCCTGGACAAACTTTGAGGCCCCTCCGGTACCCTCCTTGGGAAAGAATACTACCACCACAGACAGGAGGGTTGGGACTGTTTCGGACAGAAAATTCCTGTATTTTTGCCTTAGCCTGTGATTTATACAAAGAGGAAGGCAAATTACAACCTCAGTCTGTGCCACGTAATATACCCTGTTTGATTCACCCAAATACTGGGCATGTTAGTTGGGTTAAATGTAAATGTTTGAATTGTGGGAAAAATTGGTATTGTAGTTCACACAACCGATGCCCCCATTGCAAGAAGTGTTGAGTGTCAACTAGATCCCCTATCCAAGCAGAGCTCGAAGCAACTGAAATAATAACTTTGTTTTGTGGATGGGAATTATTAGTGCCTGTTGAATGGGAAATAGCTGAGGAACAGTGGGAGACCACCGTTAAGGAGTGTCAAAAACGATTTGCCTGGAAATTAGCTAAGAGAAAGTGACAAAAGAAGAGAGGGCAAGACCAGATTGGCCTCTATAATCGCCACCAAGAAGATCACATACACCTGCTGTGGGTTGCAACCCCATAGGCATGGGAGGTGGGAGTATAAGCCATACTGGACCTCTCCTTTTTCTGTCACTCATTTTCTGTCTTTTCCCTTTTGGGATATTGACAAAGCCATGCTACAGGTGTTACCAGAAGCTGTATATGGAAAGACACCGAGGCTCCTTTTTTAACTCGCACACTCACTGTTATAACCCATCCAAATTAGGAAACTGCATGCACAGTGGACAAAAGTACTGGATTACTGAGAATCTAGGAATAAGTGGTAACAAGGCGGGAAGTGAATGCCCAAAAGGGGAGAAATGGATTTGTTTCACATACGCTATTGGGAATAAAGCACAGGATTTGGTAAAAGAGCAATTGATAAACAAAAAGCCTAAGCCGGCACCACCACCTAAACCTGTACCAGTCTCACTTGACAATTTGTATACAAAACTGGAACAACAATTAGAAAAAGAGATAGATATTTCGAGGATGGGTAAAAATCAGTTTGTAGAATTGGGGGAAAGAATAAGTAAGGAACTTAACATAACCAATTGTTGGGTCTGTGGAGGGGCCCTGATGTCAGAAGAATGGCCATGGAAAGGCAGCAGCTTAGGCCCAATTGAGCTCCTTAAGTGGAACCAGACAAGTATAAGGGGAGAAAACCGACCAGAGGGGTGGGTTTTGAGTTCAGTAGTCATAGGGGAAGAATGTCTTTGGCGCAATGGGAAAAAGTTCCTTCATGAAGTAGGAAAAACTCCCTGTAAAAGATATAAGGTCAGTAATGGAACTTCTGTATGGTGGGTCCCAGAAGAACTTACCATGTATTGGACCCAGGAAAAAGTAAAAAAAAAGGAAATTGTGAGTATAATAATGAAATCAGGCTTTTTCAGTGTAATGATACAGGAAAAAATCCTTACGTTGGCATCCCAGAGATTTCTAAATTTTGGGAGAATATAGATGAGCAAACATTTGACTATTGGAAAGCTCCAGATGGCTTATTCTGGATATGCGGAAAAAAGGCATACCCAAAACTTCCCTCTCAGTGGAAAGGGAGTTGTACTCTGGGAGTCATACAGCCAGGATTTTTTCTTTTGCCAGGGCCTGAAGGGGATCACTTAGGGATACCAGTTTATGAGGATCTAAAAAGAAACAAGAGAGACTTAATTGGAGGGTTCCAAACATGGGGAGACGAGGAATGGCCCCCTGAACGTATATTGGAAACATATGGGCCAGCCACCTGGGCACAAGATGGGAGTTGGGGATATCGAACCCCAATTTACATGTTAAATCACATTATAAGACTCCAAGCCGCTGTAGAAATACTAACAAACAAAACTGGTCGGGCAATGGCATTAATGTCAAGACAACAGACCCAAATCAGAGCAGCAGTGTATCAGCACAGGTTGGCTTTGGATTATCTATTAGCTGAAGAAGGGGGTGTTTGTGGAAAATTCAATACATCAGATTGCTGTTTGAAAATAGATGACAATAGGGATGCTGTCTTAGATATAGTCAATGATATCAGAAAAATAGCCCATGTACCAGTTCAAAGGTGGGAACCAATGCTGAATACTAGCTGGTGGGATAACGTGTTGGGAATAGAATGGTGGAAAAAGCTAGGCTTCTTCCTGTTATGCGCTACAGCTGGTCTAATATTCCTTCCTTGTTTGATCCCCTGTTTCATTCGACTCATCACCAGTGTAGTTCAAGGCATGCAATTAGTGACCATGGATCAAAAATTGGATACAACAAAAACGGTGCAAAAGATTATGGTATTAAAGAAACAAAATAATATAGAAGACCCCTTTCAAGAAGCTAGATTGATTTATGAAGAAAATGAACGAAAAATGAAGACTAGAAAGCAGTAAATATTGCTCGAGCCAAAGTAATTATAAAAAGAAAGAGGAAGGATTGTGAAAAATGCAGATTATATGGCTCTACACAGATATTTACTATATGTATTATGCTAGGTTGGAAAGTTATGCTGTAGTAACATTTTAATAATATAGTAAATGCAGTTTTGTAATTGAAATTAAGCTTTAGTAGTTAAAATAGAAAATATGTGTGTGTGGTATTCTTTTTGCTCAAGAGAAGGAGAAGATAATCAAGAAATTCTTCACACAGAGATAACAATTACAAAAACCCCTAAATCTTCCAGAGGAGAGGAATTTATGGCTTTCCTTATCAACAAAAAACCGAACTTCTCCAAACTCGACTTAGACTTCAAAGCGCCTGGGATTAACAGGAATTCCTCAACAAGTACCGGACGAACTTCTTGTTTTAAATAGAAATATGCATATTCATTAAGTGATTTGTGTATGCAACAGGTTACCCCTCTTAAGGAGGGAATTCTCTTTTATCGGGGTCCTTCTCCTGGCTCACTTTTGTCCAGAGAGAAGTACCCAGCCCGGGCTGTAACTTTTTGCTGTTATTGTCTCTTTAATTGTCCTAACTCTAATTGTTTAATCTTTATTACTATACTTGTATTATTTTTATAACCATTTTATTTTTATTAAACTTTTATAAATTTTTAAAATAAGTGATTGGCGTTTATTACATTTTATGATTGGTTTTTCGCAAATATTAAATTGAATACTTTATGTATTATGTTATATTGATTAGAAGTGCTGTATTAACATTTTAATAGAATGGTAAATGTAGTTTTGTAGTTAAAATAGAACCTATGTATGTGGGGGTTTTTTTAGTAGCTCAAGCAAGAGATGAGATAATGAAGAAACTCTTCACACAGAGATGACAATGATGGGGGCCCATAAAGGATTACTGCCTCCTTATCGGAAAAGACAAACATTCTTCCACCTTCTCTCCGTCTTTATGGAACCACCAGGATTAAGGGGAAGAAGTTGACAAAACCCAGAAAAGTTCTTAATTTGCAAGGAATTTATACATCATGTATGAGATGTATGAATGTGCAACAGGCTATTGCTTTTAAAGACTATTCCTTTGTTCACAAGGCATGCTTATTGGGCTTAAGTGCCCGAGAGCATCCGGACGTCCGTAAGTCTTTGCTTTTTATTGTCTTGTAATTGTCCTAACTCTAAATTTTCATTACTCTAATTGTATTACTAATTTTATAACTATTTTATTATTATTAAACTTTTAAAATTTTAAAAAACCAAGTGATTGGCGTTTATAACACTAGCGAGGACTGAGGAAGCCTTATCGTCTCGCTCCCTGTCTGCCCCAACTAAGGAGGGAGTAGTAGTGTGTGTGCCATCCTAGCCCCGACCTCCCGCCGCATCAGAGTGAAAGAGTCCGCCTGGGAAAATGATAGGCGCCCTGCCAGCCCTCGCCTCGCGGAAGGCAACAAAAACGCCACGGGGAGGCCCAAGCACCCCCCACGGCGCTCCTCTGCGCACAACGCCACCGCGCTAACAGCTCTCAGAAATCTAGTCCGCATCCTCCCACAGCCACCCTTCAGCGCCCGCGTACCTGCTCCTGGAAGGGGGCGGAGCAGAAACCCCACAGCTGATGTCGGAGGTGCTGCAGATGGCTTCAGACTGTTTCTGGGAGAGCGAAGGGCACGATGGTGTAGGGGCACGAATCTGGCGGTGCCACCACCACTTTCATTCTGCGGCAGCAGCACGGAATGAGACGCGCAGCGCACAGGTGTAAGACGAAAAGAAGCCGCAAAAAAGAGAAAGAATTGAGGAAGAAGGGTGGATGAAGGAGGGATCTGAAGCAGCTGGTCCGCTCGCGTCAGCTCCGCCTCCTTCTGGCTGTTGCTGAGGCCTACACACCAGCGCGGTCCTACGCGAGGGGAAAGAGAGCACGAAACACACGTGAGTTAGCTCACAGTACCGTCGCTTTTGCCTGCGGAGTCACCAACCTCCCCCTCCCCGAGACTAGGGACTATACAGGAATGGACAGAGACTCCGCGCGTTATCAGAGAATGTCGTCTGTTCTCCAGGGGAATGGGAAAACAAAAGGAGCGGTGTCCAGAGCAGTGACAACTGGCTCACGCGGCTTCACCCTGTCTACAGAAAGAGGATGGAGCTGCGCGCAAAGAGGAAACAAAGCCTCTCCCCATCCACTTGCCCTAATAACGGACACCTCTGCTCCTAGTTAACATTTCCATTTAAACTTGCACGTGCAGTGGTGTCACAAGTGAATTATTAAAAGTCATCGTTATGGGGTTGTGAAAAATACAGAATGTATGGCTCTACGCAGATATTTACAATATGTATTATGCTAGGTTGGAAAGTTATGCTGTAGTAACATTTTAATAATATAGTAAATGTAGTTTTGTAATTGAAATTAAGCTTCAGTAGTTAAAATAGAAAATATGTGTGTGTGGTATTCGTTTTGCTCAAGAGAAGAAGAAGATAATCAAGGAATTCTTCACACAGAGATAACAATTACAAAAACCCCTAAATCTTCCAGAGGAGAGGAATTTATGGCTTTCCTTATCAACAAAAAACCGAACTTCTCCAAACTCGACTTAGACTTCAAAGCGCCTGGGATTAACAGGAATTCCTCAACAAGTACCGGACGAACTTCTTGTTTTAAATAGAAATATGCATATTCATTAAGTGATTTGTGTATGCAACAGGTTACCCCTCTTAAGGAGGGAATTCTCTTTTATCGGGGTCCTTCTCCTGGCTCACTTTTGTCCAGAGAGAAGTACCCAGCCCGGGCTGTAACTTTTTGCTGTTATTGTCTCTTTAATTGTCCTAACTCTAATTGTTTAATCTTTATTACTATACTTGTATTATTTTTTTTTCCATTTTATTTTTAGTAAACTTTTATAAATTTTTAAAACGAGTGATTGGCGTTTATAACAAATGGTAGCAGAGGATGGTTCCTAATACCTCGCTGTGGGTGCTGTAGGAGAATTAGAGTGAGAAGACACGTCCTGCCCTGATTAGGCAGCCTCGCTCTGTTCCCCTGGTGTGACCACAGACCGCAGGTTACGATCCGATGGACAAAAAGAGACAATAAAGCAAAGAAAGGGGAAAGAATTCCTAAACCGCGGTAATTAGCCCCTAAGACCAAAGTGTACACGAAGAACAAAGACCCAAGGACAACGGATAGGTAAGTATTTGTTGGGATGAATGTGTGAATGGGGTGGATAAAGGGGGGATGAATGTGTGTGAATGAGAGGCGGGCTGGTTACCCCAGACCTGCTAAGTGAGAGCGGTAGTCTCCTACGCTGCGTTTCCGTCTTTTTCGCGAGAAAAGCGGCCAGTACAGAGACGAAGCGAATGATAAAAGAGTGAGAGAATCCCCCCCCAGGGAGGTTGAATTGAATGGGCTGGGTTGAGGGATTAATATTCAAGAGAACCCAGGGTTGCTGCTGGGTTGAGATATTAATCCTCAAGAGCACCCAGGGTTGAATTAAAAGTCTGCTGGGTTGAGATATTAATTTTCGAGAGCACCCAGGACTGAGTAAAATTTTGCCGGAGTGAGGGTACACCCGAGAGAATCTGGGGTTGGGAACAATGCAGCCGGATTGAGGGGTATCCAAGAACACCGGGACTGGCCAGGGACACCTAAAAGTGTAATAGGTGTGTTGAAAAATAAAAGGTACCTTGTTGTTGTGGTTGTTTTGTTGTGTGTGTGAGTAAGTGCAAAATAAACTTGAGTGAATGGGGACGAATGAAAGTATATGCAATGCAGATTGTTTGTTTTGAGCTAAATAAAAGTGAGTAAGTGTGCACGAATGAAAGTATATGTAACAATATTGTGAGGTTTAGAAGTATGAATGAACAGGCTTGAGGGTGTGAATGTGAGTGAGAGTGAGCGAGAGATAAAGGTGAGTAAATGGAAATGAGTGGAAGATATGTAATGTAGAGTGTTTATTTTGAGCTTTATTTTTTTAGAGGGAGGTGTATTATGTCGAATGGTTTGTGAGAGAAAGGATTTGTTGCATGGGTAGTTGAAAGAAGGTAGTATTTAGGTTGTTAGAAAATGTGAGAAAAAAAAAAAGAGCATGGAATGAATAGATAAGATTTTGGGGAAAAAAAAAAAATGGGACAGAAAACCAGTAAAAAGGAAGAAAAAGGGGAAAAGGGAGTGGAACAAGAGGGAACCACACCACTCGCAGACGAGCCGCTTGTCCCGGGCTCTGGCTCGCCGCGTGTTCCTGCCCCGGTTCCCGTACCCGCGGCGGCGGCTCTGCAGGCTCCCGCCCCGCTGCCCGCAGCAACCCCCCTGGTCCCTGTTCCGCCGCCTGCCGCTTCGGTACCGGCCCCCGCCTCGCTGCTCGCGGCTGCCCGACCGACCCCCTCCCCATCCTGCCCGGTTTGTCCGCGGCTGGTCCGCTGGCCGCGCCCGGCGGGTCCCGTTAGTCCCGGCTGTCCCGTCTCTGGCCACTTCTCCCGCAGCAGTTTTCTCGGCCCCATCCCCCGCGGTTTTGCCCGTTCCGGCTACACTGAGCGCTGCCGCCGCTGCCCTGCCTCTGCCGGGAGCGGCCGGCTCCGCCGCCGTGAGCCACGTGGAGGCTGACCGCACTCCCATCCGGTATCCCCCGGACATGCTGCCCCCTTCAGCAGCTCCGGCAGCAAACCCCGCCCGTGCTCCGCCTCTGGAGGACCTGGCCTCTATGGTATGTCCTCCTCACACCGCCCTTCCGGCCCCGAGTCCCGTTCCCTTGGAAACCGCAGCTCCGGCTCCAAGGAACTCCTTGTCCCTGGAAGATGCTCCTTATAAAAATACTAGAGGTGCAGTTAGGAGGCAGCTTTCTCCTGATTTTTCCTCACCACACGAAAATAAAGCTGCAGAAAAACATTGGAATAAAGAAATTGGTCTATTTCCACTAAGAGAGGTCCCAATGGGAGGGGGTGGGATTGGATTTGTGAATGCTCCCCTGACTTCTTCCGAAGTCCGAAATTTTAAAAAGGAAATCAAAGGGATTTTAGAGGATCCCATCGGCACAGCTGAACAACTTGACCAATTTTTAGGTCCAAACGTTTATACCTGGGAAGAAATGCAGTCTATAATGAAGATATTATTTTCTCAGGAAGAAAGGGAAATTATAAGAGTTGCAGGCATTAAAGCCTGGAATAAAGAACATCCACAGGGGCCCTCTGGAGAAGACATAATGCCAACTGAACCTCCGGGGTGGAGTCAAAATAGTGAGGAGGGGAGAAAACTTATGAATGACTATCGCAATACAATAATCAAGGGAATAAAAGGGGCGGCACCTCGAGGGCAAAATGCTAAAAAGGCTTTTGAGACACAGCAGGGGAAAGAAAAGACCCCAACTGAATGGTTAGACAGACTTAGGAAAAATATAAAACAATATTCAGGAATAGATCCTGAAACTGATGTGGGGAAAGCTTTGTTAAGAATTAACTTTGTAACGAATGCTTGGCCAGATATTAGAAAGAAATTAGAAAAAATTGAGGATTGGCATGATAAACCATTAAATGACTTATTAAAGGAAGCTCAGAAAGTTTATGTCCGGAGAGATGAAGAAAAAGCTAAACTGAAGGCAAAAATTATGGCAGTCACCATGAGAGAAAACAAGTACAAGAAAAATCAAAACCACACAGACTCTACTCCTAACGGTCGTAGAGACAGAGGAACAGAAAAGAATAAAACCCCAATACAAACCAAACCTCAGGAGCATTTTAGGAATGTCTGTTTTTACTGTCAGGGCGAAGGACATTATAGGAGGGACTGCCCTAAGCGGGCAAAAGATCTGAAAATCTTCAAAGAGATGAGCACAGAAGAAGAATAGGGGTGTCCAAGGCTCTATTTTCTAGGGGACAGATACCATCTGGAGCCTGTGATAACTTTAAAAGTAGGTCCCCAAGAAGAAGAATTGGAATTTGTAGTAGATACAGGAGCAGAAAGAACCTGTTTGTTAAATATTCCAAAAGGTTATAGTGTAAGTAAAGATACTGTAAAAGTAACAGGAGCAAAAGGAGAGAGTTTCACTGTTCCTGTCATCAAAAATGTGGTAATGGAGGGAGAAACTAGATTTTGGATGGGGGATGTCTTGTTAGTCCCAGGAGCAGGTAGTAATTTATTGGGACGAGACTTTCAAGTGAAATTAGGGATAGGAGTTATACCAGAAGATGGGAGGATGACAGCTAAAGTGCTAAAATTAGACCAGGAGGATGAAAAGAAGATTAAAAAGGAAGTTTGGGCTGGTGAAGGAAATAGGGGAGGATTAAATATCGATCCTATAAAAGTTACAATTGAGAGAGAAGATTGTCCCATACGTGTGCGTCAGTATCCTATCTCATTAGAAGGACGAGAAGGTTTGAAGCCAGTAATAGAAGGGCTAATAGAGGATGGGACTTTAGAACCTTGTATGTCTCCTCACAATACCCCTATTCTCCCAGTAAAGAAGTCTGATGGGAGTTACAGACTAGTACAAGATTTAAGGGAGGTAAACAAGAAATCTCGGACTCGCTACCCAGTGGTACCAAATCCCTATACTCTCCTAAGTAAGGTCCCTCCCCAGCATCAGTGGTTTAGTGTAGTGGATCTTAAAGATGCTTTTTGGGCTTGCCCATTAGCCACGGAGAGCCGAGATATCTTTGCCTTTGAATGGGAGGATCCACAAACTGGGAGAAAGCAGCAATTAAGATGGACGAAATTACCACAAGGCTTTACAGAGTCCCCGAACTTATTTGGACAAGCCTTAGAAACAATATTACAAGCTTTCCCCACTCCCCCTGGGATACAAATTCTCCAATATGTGGATGATCTTTTACTATCGGGGGAAGTTGAAGCTGAAGTCAGGGAGGCTACTATAAAACTTTTGAATTTTCTTGGGGAAAAAGGATTAAGGGTGTCAAAAGGGAAGCTGCAATTTGTGGAACCAGAGGTAAAATATCTTGGACACTTAATAAGTGAAGGTAGTCGGAAGCTTAACCCAGAAAGAATTGCTGGAATTTTATCCCTTCCCCCTCCCTCTTCCAAGAGGGAGATCAGAAAACTACTTGGGTTATTGGGATATTGTAGATTATGGATTGAGGGATACACACAGGCAGTAAAGTTTTTGTATGAAAAATTAACAGAGGGAGATGATATAAAATGGACCAAGGAAGATGATGATAAATTAGGAGAACTGAAGTTAAAACTGGCCTCAATACCTGCTTTAAGCTTACCTTCACTAGAAAAACCCTTTCATCTGTATGTGAATGCAGAAAAGGGGGTGGCTCATGGGGTTCTGGTTCAGGAGTGGGGGGGAGTAAAGACACCAGTGGTTTATTTATCAAAGATGTTAGATCCAGTGAGTCATGGCTGGCCAGTATATATTCAGGCTATAGCAGCTACTGCAAACCTGGTGGAAGAAAGTCGTAAACTGACTTTTGGGGGGCAAACTAATTGTGTGCACACCTCATGCAGTACGAAATGTGTTAAATCAAAAGGCTGAAAAATGGTTGACAGACTCTAGGATGTTAAAATATGAAGCAATCTTGATAGACAGTGATGACTTAACACTAGAAGTAAACAGAAGTTTAAATCCAGCTCAATTTTTATATGGGGAACCAACAGATAATCTAATACATGATTGTCTAGAAATTATCCAATACCAAACAAAGGTTCGAGAAGATCTTGAAGAACAAGCCCTTTCAGAAGGGGAGATAATTTTTGTGGATGGTTCCTCCAGGTGTCTACAAGGAAAAAGAATGTCAGGGTATGCAGTAGTGGATGGGAAAAACATGCAAACCATTGAAAAGGGGAAATTACCTTCAAACTGGTCAGCTCAAACCTGTGAATTATATGCTCTAAAAAGAGCACTGGAATATTTAGCACACAAAAAGGGAACTATATATACTGATTCAAGGTATGCCTTTGGAGTAGTACATACCTTTGGAAAAATTTGGGAAGAAAGAGGATTGCTTAATTCAAAGGGAAAAATGGATTTGTTTCACATACGCTATTGGGAATAAAGCACAAGATTTAGTAAAAGAGCAATTGATAACCAAAAAAGCTAAGCTGGCACCACCACCTAAACCTGTACCAATCTCACTTGACAATTTGTATACAAAACTGGAACAACAATTAGAAAAAGAGATAGATATTTCGAGGATGGGTAAAAATCAGTTTGTAGAATTGGGAGAAAGAATAAGTAAGGAACTTAACATAACCAATTGTTGGGTCTATGGAGGGGCTCTGATGTCAGAAGAATGGCCATGGAAAGGCAGCAGCTTAGGCCCAATTGAGCTCCTTAAGTGGAACCAGACAAGTATAAGGGGAGAAAACCGACCAGAGGGGTGGGTTTTGAGTTCAGTAGTCATAGGGGAAGAATGTCTTTGGCGCAATGGGAAAAAGTTCCTTCATGAAGTAGGAAAAACTCCCTGTAAAAGATATAAGGTCAGTAATGGAACTTCTGTATGGTGGGTCCCAGAAGAACCTACCATGTATTGGACCCAGGAAAAAGTAAAAAAAAAAAGGAAATTGTGAGTATAATAATAAAATCGGGCTTTTTCAGTGTAATGATACAGGAAAAAATCCTTACGTTGGCATCCCAGAGATTTCTAAATTTTGGGAGAATATAGATGAGCAAACATTTGACTATTGGAAAGCTCCAGATGGCTTATTCTGGATATGCGGAAAAAAGGCATACCCAAAACTTCCCTCTCAGTGGAAAGGGAGTTGTACTCTGGGAGTCATACAGCCAGGATTTTTTCTTTTGCCAGGGCCTGAAGGGGATCACTTAGGGATACCAGTTTATGAGGATCTAAAAAGAAACAAGAGAGACTTAATTGGAGGGTTCCAAACATGGGGAGACGAGGAATGGCCCCCTGAACGTATATTGGAAACATATGGGCCAGCCACCTGGGCACAAGATGGGAGTTGGGGATATCGAACCCAAATTTACATGTTAAATCGCATTATAAGACTCCAAGCCGCTGTAGAAATAATAACAAACAAAACTGGTCGGGCAATGGCATTAATGTCAAGACAACAGACCCAAATCAGAGCAGCAGTGTATCAGCACAGGTTGGCTTTGGATTATCTATTAGCTGAAGAAGGGGGTGTTTGTGGAAAATTCAATACATCAGATTGCTGTTTGAAAATAGATGACAATAGGGATGCTGTCTTAGATATAGTCAATGATATCAGAAAAATAGCCCATGTACCAGTTCAACGGTGGGAACCAATGCTGAATACTAGCTGGTGGGATAACGTGTTGGGAATAGAATGGTGGAAAAAGCTAGGTTTCTTCCTGTTATGCGCTACAGCGGGTCTAATATTCCTTCCTTGTTTGATCCCCTGTTATGCGCTACAGCTGGTCTAATATTCCTTCCTTGTTTGATCCCCTGTTTCATTCGACTCATCACCAGTGTAGTTCAAAGCATGCAATTAGTGACCATGGATCAAAAATTGGATACAACAAAAACGGTGCAAAAGATTATGGTATTAAAGAAACAAAATAATATAGAAGACCCCTTTCAAGAGGCTAGATTGATTTATGAAGAAAATGAACGAAAAGTGAAGACTAGAAAGCAGTAAATATTGCTCGAGCCAAAATAATTATAAAAAGAAAGAGGAAGGATTGTGAAAAATACAGAATGTATGGCTCTACGCAGATATTTACGATATGTATTATGCTAGGTTGGAAAGTTATGCTGTAGTAACATTTTAATAATATAGTAAATGTAGTTTTGTAATTGAAATTAAGCTTCAGTAGTTAAAATGGAAAATATGTGTGTGTGGTATTCGTTTTGCTCAAGAGAAGAAGAAGATAATCAAGGAATTCTTCACACAGAGATAACAATTACAAAAACCCCTAAATCTTCCAGAGGAGAGGAATTTATGGCTTTCCTTATCAACAAAAAACCGAACTTCTCCAAACTCGACTTAGACTTCAAGGCGCCTGGGATTAACCGGAATTCCTCAACAAGTACCGGACAAACTTCTTGTTTTAAATAAATATATGCATATTCATGAAGTGATTTGTGTATGCAACAGGTTACCCCTCTTAAGGAGGGAATTCTTTTTATCGGGGTCCTTCTCCTGGCTCACTTTTGTCCAGAGAGAGGTACCCAGCCCGGGCTGTAACTTTTTGCTGTTATTGTCTCTTTAATTGTCCTAACTCTAATCGTTTAATCTTTATTACTATACTTGTATTATTTTTTTCCATTTTATTTTTAGTAAACTTTTATAAATTTTTAAAACGAGTGATTGGCGTTTATAACAGGGTTAACTAAAGGGGTTCTATTAATCATTAAACGAGGATTAAATTATAGTTATTGACGACTGAATGAAAAGTAAATGACAAATGATGATTAATCAATAATTGAATGGCAATTTGAGAGTGTTTTGAAAAATATTTAAACGATTTAACAGTTTAAACAGTGATTTTGATAGCAGTCAAACACTGCTTACTACACTTTCAATAAGTAAGCTCTAGCTAGATATATAAATGTTGCTAGCATACAATATACTTTTAGGCCTAATGTGAAATGTTGCTTACCTCGTTATAGATATCAGATGCTGGATAAGGGGTCTCACCTGAAAGGAATAATCTTAAGAAGCATCCCTCTGCTCAAGGTGGAGATCACTGCTGTGTAGCCTGCTGCCACACAAGAGAGCTCAATTGATTTAAGGGGGCTACAGATATTTATAACCTAAGGTGATTGACTTGTAGTCAAACCCCGCTTTGGTGTATGTGCAGGAGTGCAGTTGTAGCAGTTTTAGGTCTGTCTAGTTCCAGCTCAGGCTAGTGAAGTTAGCTCCTGACAGACTCCTTAGTTTCTGAGAAGATATGGCCTAGCACAATTTTCAAGGTCTGCACATCAAGGATGATTTCAGTCAGGCCTAGTTGTTGATGATGCCTGAACCAAAGAACTGTTCACTCACTCATAGCAGGTGTAGGCATCACAAGCAGCCATTAGTTTTTTTTTTAACCTTGAACTCCTGTCTTATCTATCTTTTGGATTCATTGGCTATTGGCTACCTATACTTTTTTACTTAAACAACTATTAGGCACTAGTTGGCTACTTTTATTTTTAATAGGTTATCTGATAATGAATTGTTTGCAGTGATAACTCAGTTTTAAAATAAATTGAATAATTCTGTGCTTGATGGTGGATTTTTTGGGTGAGATTACAGGATAAAGAATTTCTATTTCTTGTGAATTTTACTGATTTAAAATTCTAAAGTTTTGAATGTTTATAAACAGTATTTACTAAAAGTAAAGGAATCTCTATAGTATACAAAGATATAATATTAAAACATATTTTCCAGTCAATTGAGACAGGAAGGTATTTGTTGTATATGGGATAAAATCTCTTTGTTATGTGGTCTGCCTGAAGTTTTGTTGTTTTTCTCACAGACTTTATTGGTTGTGATCACCTATAAACATAAGGTAAACTTGAAATCCAAACCTTGACCTGCATTCAGATTTACTAATTTTTGGGTCACTGAACCTCACAATTAGGTATTTATATATTTTTGCATGTCCAAACTTTAAATCAGACTTTCTGTGTATTGGATGTTGATAAAATTACATGTTCAGAGGATGTAACATTGACCTAGGCAGGTAAGCGTGATAGAAAGGTTACATCACTGTGGAGAGAGGGAGTTAGAAGGGTTTGCAAGCCTCGAGAGCATGGAAAGAGGAAAAATAAATCAAAGGAAAGAGTAAAGCTTGTTATTTCAGACTTCTTCCTCACTGTTGGAGGAACACAGGGTAGCTTATAGTTTCAAACCATTGTCAGTAGGTATAGGAAAGTGATTAATTTCTCATAATAAATTACAGGTAATTAAAATATTTGTAAGGTAGTATTTCTAGGAAATGGAAGACAAACATACCATGCTTACATAATTACATGTTGTTCTGGTTTAGGGTAATTTTGGGAGAAAAACTTTTAAAGGGATTTCTTTTAGAAAAATAAATTTAAGTGTTTTTTTCTTTAACTGGTTTGGGAAAGATTTCTTTGTAGAAAAGTGGAAAAAACTGCTTATTTAACAGGCAAAGTATTCATCAGTACAAAAAAAGAATAATATTAAACAATAAAACTTCTTGCTGCTCCAAAGGAGATGATAAACTCAAAAAAGTCTCCTTCATGGGTTGTAGCTCGGTTTACTTAGTCTCTTATTAGTTCCTTCGGTGCTGAAAATGCCACAGCCCAGTCCCGGCCCAGTGGGCTACAGGTGTGAGCTCTTGGTGTTTAGTCTAGAGTAGGTTTAAATAGGTTTAAAGAAAAAGAAAAATTACAGTCCAGGGAACTTCTCTGCTTCAGCTAGTTAAAAACTAACTAAACGCAAAGGAGAGTTCTGTCCTGCTGTCTGTTTGTTTGCAGACAACACAGTCTAGGAGCAGGATGCGTGGGAGTAAGTGCAGTTTCTGATAACAAATTCCATGCTTCTTCTCTCTTCCCTTTGTTTTTGGTATAAGTTTTAAAGGTGTAAATCTTATTATCCAGCATAAACAGAATAGACAGTTTGGGATACAAGCCTCATATAGTTAACTCAGGATATTTTACTTTTTATCTTTATGTTGTTAGTTTACTACTAAAACTAATATATATTTTAACTCTATAAATACATACATTATACATACAATATACAGCTATACACAGATAATGGTAGTAATATTCAGTAAACTGTGATGTTTATACATAGTTTTCACTTAATAATCAGATTTCCCTGAGGTACACATTGTGTTGTTTTATCTTCTTGTATTATTTACTATGTATGACCTGGTCCTTGAGTAAAGACAACCCTATGAATGGGTTTGTCTGTACTCGAGGTAGAATTTATTTAAATTGTTTTTTCTAATAAACCTTTGATATGTACTACTGGGATTTTGTTTTTGTTTACTGTATGCAGGGGTTCAGATTGGGTAGGGGTCACTTGGTTGGTAGAGCTTTGGGTGTTAATTACCTAGGTGGTTTTTGTTAGATGCTGCTCTTAATTTTTGAAAGGTCTCTCATTCAGTGTTTTTAAGGTGGTTTTTAATGGTCTATTGGTTTTTTTTTACTTTGTTTGTAGCTGGTGTATGGTAGGGGATGTGGTACACCCACTCAATGCCATGTTCTTTGGCCTAGGTGTTGATAAGGTGTTGTGGTTTGTCATGTTTTTTTTTAAATGAGTTCCGTTGTTTGATTCAATTTTTTCAGGGGTACCACACTTCCAAAGGGTTTGTTTTTAAGGCCTAGGATGGTGTTATGGGTTGTAGTGATTTGCGGTAATAACTTCACAACCAGAGTTGTAAAGTAGGTACGTATTTTATTCAGCGCTGGACACAGGGGGAAAACCTTCCCAAATCCTGTGTATCCCAGCTTTCCCCATCCCCTTATTTATTCACAAAAATCATGCATATTCTATAACGCCTATACATATTCAATAAGTATCTCCGCCCATACTCCGCATAGTATGGAAATTAGCTGCGACTGCACAGTTCGTTCTTTTATTGAGTCCGTGGTCTCAAAAATGAGGCTGGGGTCCGGTGGGACGAAGACTCCATAGTCTTCTTCACCACTGAACTTTCGAACTCAGGTATCTTCGCATGCACAGTCCTTCTTTGCTTCGCATTTTTGCAAGCTCAGCGACTTTTTATCAGAGGCCCTCTTCTTCTTTTGCCATCTCAGCATTATTTTAATCGGTAACATGTTCTTCAAGGGGTTCCCTATTCCCATACGAGTATCGTAATGTAAACCACATGTTTCAGTATCCATTGCCTAAACTATTCTAAAATTCTCTATTAACCCCTAAATCCCCTGCTTCAATCCCCCCTTTTCTAGAGAAATAGTAAATTCTTTTACTTAATGCCAAACTCTCTTTCTCCTTTTCTACGATATGCATCACTCAATGCTCTGCCATGTACTGCTGACAGTGAGGTTAACGTTGCTATTCGTTGCAACATTCTCCAGTTCCAAATGAGCATCACAACGGACAGAACCATACTCGTACTAATCAAGATCAATAACACAATGGTTGGATGAACTAATGCATTAAGGAATCCAGTCCCTGTTGGTGACCATCCAAATATTACACCCCCCGTTGGTGAGATGTGTCTGCCTCCAGTCTCTTAAAGACTCTCTGTATGGCCTCTGTGTCATGATGTAATCAGTTTTCCTTCCCATATCTCTACTTTCTATGAGGATTTCCCTCAACTCTTCATGTTTTAATAACTGTTTGACCAAAGTCAAGTTTATCCCTATCGGCACAGGCGATATTTCTTGTACAGTAGTCAGGTTTGCCTTTATATATTGATGGGATATCACAGGTGCTCGATAAGAGAAATTACAGCCCTCAATTCTGATAAAGTTACAGATGCATAAGTTGGATTGGGTTTCATTTATGTTTAACTCATCCACTATTATTGAGGGGCATGGTGTCCTGAGACATACACAGCCCTGACCTAAGTACACAAGTGAAGTCGTTTGATTGAGTGTACTTCAAAGTGACAAATGCTCTGTTCTGTATACAGGCAAGTATCTTGATCAATATCCACATTCCCTTCGCATATGAACCCTAATTGCTTCCTCATGGTACAATATTCTATATTGATGGTTTTCCATTCCCCTTTAGCCTTCCGTGCCCATGTCCTGTGTTCGGAGGGATATAAAATGGTTCCCTTATGGTTTAGTCCTAAGGCTACTATTGGATAAATCAGACTTACTGATGCATTATGTATAGTTAGAACGAAGGCAGTTACTACGCTTGTGACAGGATTATATGTGAAAACAACCAGGATCCACCATGACTGAAGCTCTCTCTCTAAATCAGAGGCATGATCCCAAACAATTTTGCGAATCTCAGCGATGAAGGTGCCTTCACTGCCTTCCCTAATGATTGAAGCAGCCACTGATTGCATCCATAATTGTGCTTGTAAACATCCGAGGGCCAGGGACATATTTTCGCTAGCTGTTCCCATGGCGTTCAGTATTAGGCCATGATCTTGTTCTTCTATGCCTTCCCATTCTGGTAATATTTTAGACAATCTCCACTGACTAGTACCTAGTGCCAGTAGAGAAGATTGTAAGGGTTGTTGTAGTTTAACTACATCACTGCCAGTTGCAGTCAATTTGTTCATTATTACCTCTGAGTCTATGGTGTTCAAGATCCCCAGTCCTGTTCCTAGTATTCCTGTAAGTTCTTGTTATGGTTTGACACTGGCGCAATGCTAGTGCCTTTATGAAAATATACTTTTTTAAATAATTGCTGTGAGATGTGATTAGGAACAGAGTAGAGTAGGTTTAAGTTTAATAACAAAGAAAAGAACTTTATTAAATTACTACTACTATAAAACTACAAACACTAAATTTTGGATGAAGACTTTCTAAAATACCTTTCTTCTTCTCACTTAACTTTTAAACAAACTTAACAGTGAGACACTACTTAGGATCTTGATTAAATTGCCACCTTTTAGATAATCAAATACTCAGTCTTTTAAGAGAGACAGGAGTTTTTCTTGTGCCACAGACCCCTTAGGAAACACAGTTGCTACTCTTGTGTTTCTATGTTACACATGGTAACTGTTTAGAGAAAATTTGTTATGGTGACACTCTTTTTTTATGTTACAGTGTTCTTACTACTGTGTATGGACAGACTGTTTATAGGGCTCTTTTAAGGATGTTTTGCTATGGACTAAAAGAGACAACAGTTTAGTTTTTTATTTTGGGATTACAGTCTTTCTCATTTTCCCCTGGGGCCGAGGGTTTAAGAACAGAGGTCTTCTTTTTTTTTCTTCTTTTTTGAAGACAGAGGGCTTCTCTATACTTTCTTTAACTCTTTTCTGGTTTTTTTACTTTTTTGTTGGAAATTACTGAAACAGGTTTTTTGGCTTACCAATGCACCCCCTTAAGTGCAGCCTCTGTTAGGAGAATTTGGTTTAGTTTATGGTTAACAAGAAAAGTTTAGCTACAAGCTATTCTATTATCTCTTTTTAACTTAACAATTTTTCTTCCATTATTTCGGATTTCAGACTGTTTCTCTTCTACTTCAAATTAAGGAGGAGTAATATTTTACAAAGCCTTCATTTTTCAGGAAAGGGTTAAAAGTTCAGACTCTCTGAACGGCTGATATCTCTGCTCAGCAGCCGATTCCCAAGGCCAAGGCTGGGTCCCTTCCCCCCCCCCTCCTTCTCCTCTGCCGGTAAAGTTACAGGTGCCGTCTGGACTCTCTGTCTCTTCCCTCGGGGGGGGGGGGGGGGGGGGGGACCGCAAAGGCATCTCTGCTTCTCTCTACCCTTCTGTCCAAAGGAGCTGGCTCGGTTCTAGTCTTTTTACCCCTCAGCTCACCTCGACCAGGCCGCATGGCTTCCCCTCCCCCCACCCAGCTCCATGGCTGGGCAGGGGAGATCTGCACAGCACTCTGGCCAGAACTAAAGAGAGTGAGCTCTTGGGAGTTCTTGCTTTTAACTCCCTGTGTTCTCAGAGGCATATCTACACCTTTAGTTGTTATTTTAGGTGTCAATATCTAAACTTGACTACTGATTGGTTTGACTCAACTTCCTGAAAAAATTCACTTTCATGTTAAACCACGACAGTTCTCTTTTCTGCCTGAAAGTATCAGGTACCCGCTTTTGCAACCAAGTAGTCCAATCCATAAAAGAGGTTTTGAGAAAGGGGGTACACTCTGATCGAATATCAGAAGCATTTACCTGCATTTCCACCTCTACTCGTTTCCAAGACCATTCTGGGTTCAGTAATAGTCTTTGGATCCCTACTTTCTTAACTGCATATGGTCCAATTTTAGTAATTATGGGCTGGATTACTTTTCCCGGGGTAGTTTGAGCTTGAGTAGTTGTAAGCTCCTCCGGTTTCTGGGTTAGCAAATTTGTTTCCTCATGCTCATCCTGTGGGTCAACACAATCTTGGGTAATGTCATAATCCAGTTGATTACCCTTAACTGCACACCCTTGTATTTCAAGTCTAAATGCAGAACAATCAGATAAGCAAGTTTCACAACATTCAGAATCAATTCGGAGTAGCTCTATAGGTTTTTGACGAGACCCATGATACCCCATCTGGACAAATGCATATTCACAGCCCCAAACATTTTTTCCTTCCCAGACCTTAGCATTTGTAACCTTCAACATCTGGTTCAACATTTTACGAGAGTGTGCATCATAAGCTCTTTGCCGACAGACATACCTCACAGTGATATGGTACACACGTGGTTTTTCCTTAGTTTCAATTACAGTCATGGCTAGACTCATAAGACACACAATTTTCCAGGCTAACATTTTTACCCAGAATCTATTAATCTTCCCTGAGTAAGTTTCAATTTCAGTTCATTATCACCTGGTGTTGCTTTTCAATGGGCTCCTGGAGCCTTCTTCACTCGCAAATGATGGATCCAAGCGTTCTGTTCTTTAATCTTAATTGCAGTGAACGTGGTAAGTAGTACCTGGAATGGTCCATCCCACTGTGGTTCCAGGGTTTTCTCTGTAAGAGACTTAACATAATCTCCAGGCTGTATGTTATGTACTGGCCCATCCAACCCCCTGCTCCGAGTTCCGGCCACATGTTTCTCGATTTTTCTGAGCTGTTTACTCAGAGCTATCAAATAGGAGGTCATTGTCTCTTCTCCAATTTGGGTAGACATTCCCTTTGGTATCCCATATGGCCTCCCATAAAGCATTTCAAAGGGGCTTAACTTTTCTTTAGTTCTTGGCTTAGTCCGAATTCGCAAAAATGCCAATGGGAGAGATTGGGGCCAGGGCAAATTAACTTCTTGCCCTAGTCTCACAATTTGCTGTTTAATTAAATGATTCATTTTCTCCACCTGCCCACTCGACTGAGGATAGTATGGGGTGCGGAGTTCCCAGTTTATGCCCAAGTGATGACTAACCTGCTGTACTATTTTTGAGATAAAATGGGGTCCTCTATCAGAGGATATTGTGGCTGGAACTCTGAAGCGTGGTATTATTTCTTGCAACAGGGTTTTTGTTACCTCCAGAGCTTTTGCAGTTCTGGTAGGGAAAGCTTCTGGCCATCCTGAAAAGGTGTCTGTCAATACCAACAAATACCTATACCCCCCCTTTTCTTGGGAGTTCTGTGAAATCAATTTGCCACTGCTGCCCAGGTCCCTGACCTCTTCCGATCTGGCCAAGTTTTGGCTTGGGAGTATTCTTAGGATCAGTCTGGAGGCAAAGATCACACTGCCTAGTCACTTGGGTAACGGTGTTATATAGATTTCTGGCAATAAGCTTTTCAGTTAGGTAGTGATACAGAGCATCAGCTTCCCAGTGTGTCTTTTTATGTTCTTCTCTTACTAAAGACCATAATATATAGGAGGGAATGACCAGTTTCCCTTCTGCAGTTACAGCCCATCCTTCCTGGTTATACGTTCCTCCTAGGTCCTCAACTAATTCCTTATCCTTCTTATTGTATGATGGCTTACCTTCAGGGATTACTTGTCCATCTGGAATCAGGGCAGCTTCAGCTATCATCTCACCTTTTGCTGCTTCTTTTGCCTCTCTATCCGCCAGTTCATTTCCTTCTTCCAATTCCGAGCTCACCTTTTGATGTGCCTTTATGTGCATAATTGCTACTTTCTCAGGCATCTGGACCGCATCCAGCAGTCGCACTATCTCTTGTGCATGCTTAATGTTCTTTCCTTGAGAATTTAACAGTCCTCTCTCCTTCCAAATAGCCTTGTGCGCATGTACAACTCCAAACACATATCTCGAGTCTGTGTATATATTTATTTTTCTTCCTTTTGCTATTTCCAAGGCACGGGTCAAGGCAATTAGCTCGGCCTTCTGCGCAGAGGTATTTGTAGAGAGACGCCCCGATTCTATTACCTTCTTGCTGGTGGTAACTGCATACCCAGCATGTCATTTCCCACTGATGATGTAGCTGCTCCCATCGGTAAACCAAGTTTCTGTGTTATCGAAAGGAGTGTCCTTTAAGTCTGGACGGCTGGAGTAGGTGGCTTCAATAGTCTCCAGACAGTCATGATGTACCGGCTCTCCTTGATTCCCACTAAGGAAAGAAGCTGGATTGACAATATTAGTTACCACTATTTCTACATCATCTTGTTCTACCATGATGGCTTGGTATTTCAGAAACCTCTGTGGGGAAAGCCAGTGTCCTCCTTTCACCTCTAGCACTGCAGACACTGTGTGAGACACGAGTACAGTCATTTTCTGGCCCAAGGTGAATTTACGTGCTTCTTGGATATTTATTATGAACGCTGCCACAGCTCTGAGACATCCTGGCCATCCCTTGGCAGCTGCATCTAGCTGCTTGGAGAAGTAAGCGACTGCCCTTCGGTATGGACCTAAGTTCTGTGCTAATATTCCCAGGGCAATCCCCTGTTTCTCATGGGAGAACAGAAAGAATGTTTTACTCACGTTGGGAAGTCCTAGGGCTGGGGCTGACATAAGAGCTTCCTTTAGCTGGGAAAATGCTCAAGTGGCCTCCTTAGTCCACTGGAGGTCTTTGTTTCCCTGTGCTATAAGTTCATTTAAAGGTTTAACAAGTAACCCATAGTTGTAGATCCACAATCTACACCATCCTGTCATTCCCAAAAAGGTTCGCAGTTCCTTTATTGTCTGCAGTTGTGGGGTTTGGCATATCGCTTCTTTACGATTTTGCCCCAGAGTCCGTTGTCCGGCGCTAACCTCGTACCCCAGGTAGATCACCTTTTGCTTTACCACCTGGGCTTTTTTCTTGGATACTCTGTACCCTTGTAGTCCCAAAAAGTTTAAGAGACTCACCGTCCAGGCCACTCATGCCTCTTCTGTCTGAGTGGCTATTAGGAGGTCGTCTACGTATTGCAGTAACTTTCCCTCTTCTGGTGGGGCTTTCCAGGCCTCTAAATCCTTTGCAAGTTGTTCTCCAAATAAGGTAGGTGAGTTTTTGAAGCCTTGTGGAAGGCGGGTCCATGTGAGCTGGGTTTTGCGTCCACTTTTAGTTTCCCATTCAAATGCAAAAATTTTCTGACTGGCTTCATGGAGAGGAAGGCAAAAGAAAGCATCTTTTAAGTCTAAAACAGTGAACCAGGTTAGTTCTGGCATTAAACATGTCAGTAGGGTATATGGGTTTGCTACCACTGGGTAGAGATCCTCAGTAATCTTGTTTACAGCTCGCAAGTCCTGCACCACCCAGTATGATCCATCAGGTTTCCGCATAGGTAGAATAGGAGTATTAAAGTCAGATTGACATTCCTTTAATAATCCTTGTTGTAAAAAGTTTTCGATCACTGGCCTAATTCCTTCTTTGTCTTCTTTTTTCAGAGGGTACTGCCTAATCCTGACAGGCTGTTTTCCTTCCTTAAGATTAATTACTATAGGGGGTGCATTTTTTGCTCTTCCTGGCACATTAGAGGCCCATACCCCAGGGAACACCTGATTAACTATTTCCTCCCTGACTTCTCCTTCTTTCTCGGTGATTTTTAGTATTAGACTCAACACTTCTACATACTGTTGATCATTTACCTCCAGAGTAATCTCCCCATTCTTAAATCTAATGGTCTCTGGTAATTGTTTTAATAGATCTCTTCCCAAAAGAGCCTTTGGGGAACTGGGCAAATATAAAAATTTATGAGTGCCCCATTGTTTCCCAAACTTGTACTTTAGGGGTTTGCAAAAATAAGCCTTTTCAGATTGGCCAGTAGCTCCTTGTACCATAATATAGTCTTTTCCTACGGGCACAAGGGTTTTATTTAATACTGAGTATGTTGATCCTGTATCAACTAGAAATTCTACCCTTTTTCCTTCTTCCCCCAGCCTCATGGTTATAACCAGGGGATCCTCTGGGGTAGGATCTCCCGGTCCTCTTCAGTCCTCTTTGACACCAGCAGCCACTCCTCTTCCCTTGTCTCTTCTCTGTTTAGGACATTCATTTTTCCAATGTCCAAACTCTTTACAAAATGCACATTGGTCTTTACCCAGTCGGGATAAACCTCTCTGGTTTCGCCGACTTTGTCTTTCTCCCCCTTTCTCCATTTTTACCACTGCCATAAATTTGTTCATATTCCGCTTATATGTTTCTTCTCTATTTCTATATACTCTCCATGCCTCATCTACTATTTTTTCTAAGTTTCTCAAATCAGGTCCTTTTAACTTCTGAAGTTTGCGCCTAATATCTGCTGTTGATCGACCCAAGAATAAGTGTACTAATTGTTGAATGCCCACTTCTTCTCTAGGATCTAAGGTTGTATAGCGGCGCATCGCATCTCTCAGTCGTTCCAAAAACTCAAATGGTGATTCAGAGGGGCCCTGTTTAACATTATATAACTCTGACCAATTTATGGTTTTAGGTATTGCTTGTTCCAGCCCTTTTGCTATCCATTCCTGGTATCTTTCTAACTTTTCCATGTCTCCTGCTATGTTTGGTTTCCATTTTGGCTTCTGGAGGGGGAAATAGTCCTTTACTTCTAATTCTCGGCTCTTACAATATTCCTCCACTAGACCCCCTGCAGTTTTCAAAATTAACTGTTTTTCTGTCTCAGTTAATGATTCCAACAATAATTGCATATCAGACCAGTCTGGGTTATGTTGTTTAATCATGTATCGCAAATGCTGTGCTGTAGCCTCCGGGTCGTCCCGATAGTTTTTAGCAACCTTTTGCCATGATTCTAAATCAATACTCGAAAAGGGTGCTTTAACTATCACTGGCTCCCCGTCTGGCCCTGCTGCCTCCCTCAGAGGTGCTATCACAACCTGTTGTTGTCTAGTCCGAGATGCCACTGGACTGCTAGGGGCTGATCTACTAGGAAATTATCTAATACGGGATGCTCTGCCAGGGGACGAGCTACTAAGGACTGACCTGCTAGAAGATGAGTGGGCCTCTGGGTCTGCCTCCCTTTCTTCCTCCTCCTCCTCCTGCTTCTTAGGAGGGGGTGTCCATAAGTCTAATAGGTCTTGGTCCTGGGCTTCGGCTTGATATACCTTATCTAATTTTATACACCTCTGCCCAATGCTACAGGCCGAGCAGCATCTTTTTAATTTCTCCTTCTTTCCTTTATTTTCTTTCTCTAGAGCTAGCACCAAAGGGTCACGGGGTGCCCTAATCCCACAATCCCTCTGCCATTCGGGATGGTCTCGGAGAGAGAAGAACATATCGCAATACGAGACCTCACTCCACTTGCCCTCCCTCCTTAAGAATAACATTAATTGCAACAACGTATTATAATCGAATGTTCCCGTGGGTGGCCACTTTACATCTTCATCTAGCCTATATAAAGGCCACCACTGACTACAGGACTACAGTATTTAATAAGGGTGGACTTATTTTCAGTACCTCCCTTCCCTGCAACTTCTTTCCAGTGGGCTATAATACAGCCCAATGGGCTAGCTTTAGGAACTTCTATACTTTGCTCAGATCCCATTATCTCCTTCCTCCCGTCCTACTTTGCTTTTTTTTTTTTTCCCTCTAAAATTTTCCTCTCAACACTATACAGAGACCCTCAGTTTTTTCTCGGGAACAGACAAATTCAAATCAGTATTCTCATTCTGCCGCAATTATAAATTTTGGCACAGGATGGCAGTGTTGTACCACAAATGAAGTTCTAAGACACAAGGCAGCAATTTAAACAACAAAGACTAACAGAAACTGCAATAGAACAATAAAACATAGCAATAAGATAGAACACAACGACAAAATGGCAATTAGACAACAAAAAGAACCAACAGAAACTGCGATAAAACAACAACAAAGCAGATCTTCTCTGCCGGCTCTCAAACGCAAACTTAACACACTCAAATGCAAAGCATCCTCAGACACACCTCATTCACCCCCACTCTCTCAATATCCAAACTTAAACACACTACCTTTTAGCTCCGATAACACAGGAGCAGGAATCCACTCGATCCACACTCTAGGGCCGCTTGGCGGCTACTCTATCAGTCAGCGAATTCCTTCACCAGCCTACCTTTTAGCTCCGATAACACAGGGGCAGGAATCCACTCGATCCACACTCTAGGACCGCTTGGCGGCTGGTCTATGTCAGCGAATTCCTTCACCAGCCTACCCCTCCTCCCTCCTCCTCCCCTAGACCTGTGGGGATGGAGGAGCAGAGTGGACCAAAATTTTTTTCCCGCTGCACAATCAACCAGGCGCTTGCAAGCTTTTACCATCCTAGGGACTACGTTGTACACAGGACGTCTCCTGTGATTTACCAACTCCCTTCGACCTTGCGTACGTATGTCTTACAATCCCCTTAAAGTTTGTTATAAACGCCAATCACTTGGTTTTTAAAATTTAAAAAATTTAATAATAATAAAATAGTTATAAAAATAGTAATACAATTAGAGTAATGAAAATTTAGAGTTAGGACAATTACAAGACAATAAAAAGCAAAGAATTACGGACGTCCGGATGCTCTCGGGCACTTAAGCCCAATAAGCATGCCTTGTGAACAAAGGAATAGTCTTTAAAAGCACATTCATACATCATTCATACATTCATACATTCATACATTCATACCTGTTGCACATTCATACATCTCATACATGATGCATAAATTCCTTGCAAATTAAGAACTTTTCTGGGTTTTGTCAACTTCTTCCCCTTAATCCTGGTGGTTCCATAAAGACGGAGAGAAGGTGGAAGAATGTTTGTCTTTTCCGATAAGGAGGCAGTAATTCTTTATGGGCCCCCATCATTGTCATCTCTGTGTGAAGAGTTTCTTCATTATCTCATCTCTTGCTTGAGCTAGTAAAAAAAAACCCCACATACATAGGCTCTATTTTAACTACAAAGCTACATATACCATACTATTAAAATGTTAATACAGCACTTCTAATCAATATAACATAATACATATAGTATTCAATTTTAATATTTGTGAAAAGCCAATCATAAAATATGCATTTTTCACAAGTTGATACGTACCATTTGACCCACATGCCAGTGGCTCTTTTCTGTAGCTTCCGTAAGTGAGCCAAGGTCAGATTCCTCCTCCAGGAAGCTCCTGGGGCACACCTGGATTCCTCCGTTCCTTAGCTCGATTCTTGCAGACAGACAGAAATCTCCTGGCTGGTTCCCCAAAATGATTTGCGGTAATAACTTCACAACCAGAGTTGTAAAGTAAGTACATATTTTATTCAGTGCTGGACACAGGGGGAAAACCTTCCCAAATCCTGTGTATCCCAGCTTTCCCGATCCCCTTATTTATTCACAAAAATCATGCATATTCTATAACGCCTATACATATTCAATAAGTATCTCCGCCCATACTCCGCATAGTATGGAAATTAGCTGCGACTGCACAGTTCGTTCTTTTATTGAGTCCGTGGTCTCAAAAATGAGGCTGGGGTCCGGTGGGACGAAGGCTCCATAGTCTTCTTCACCACTGAACTTTCGAACTCAGGTATCTTCGCATGCACAGTCCTTCTTTGCTTCGCATTTTTGCAAGCTCAGCGACTTTTTATCAGAGGCCCTCTTCTTCTTTTGCCATCTCAGCATTATTTTAATAGGTAACATATGTTCTTCAAGGGGTTCCCTATTCCCATACGAGTATCGTAATGTAAACCACATGTTTCAGTATCCATTGCCTAAACTACTCTAAAATTCTCTATTAAACCCTAAATCCCCTGCTTCAGTAGTATGAGGCATAGGGTAGGTTTCTATAGGGTCATCTTTATTATTGTGAGTACATAGTGTTTACTTTGGTGTGTTTGGGGTAGTGTGATGTATATAATATGTTAGGTTTTTCCATACTTATATTTGGACTACTGCCTACCATATCGGAGGAGTTTTAGCTGCTTGGTTTGTTTGATCCTAGTACATGTTTCACAGTCATGAATAACTTGAGAAATACTGTTCATGATTAGGTCTGCTCCTCGGTTTCATGTCTAATTATAGGTGGTATCTTTGTCCTGATGACTTGAGACATCATGAGTCTATCTAGTTAGGAACAACTTGTTCTTGTGTTGTTAATCTAAGTCTATTTTTGATACTTTTATTTTTGTAGCTTGATTTACTTGCCGATAGTTTTGATGTTTCTTATTGATTCTATTCTTGGGGATATGGGTATTTATATGGTGAATTTTCACAGGTAGTTTCTCTATCCTGGTAGTGTGTCTTGGTTTGAAAAGACAGGAGTCTGTGAAGGAAGGCAAAAGCCTCCTGTGAAATGGAAAAGGCAAACCCCCTCCTTCCGAATTATCACAATTTCAGAATTAAAAGGGCTCTCAGGCAAAGATATGAGAATGGGAATAACAGTTTTTTACTAGGAAGGAAAAAAACTAAATAACAATGCAATTTAGCACAAGCAAAAAAAAAAAAAAAACACTGGCAGAGTGAGAAAAAACCTGACACCCTGAGAAGTCAGGGTGTTGATAGTAGTCCAGCTAGATGGTGGCTGCTCCTCCTGGAGCAGCAATCTGCAGAAGGGTGTAGGTCCTTTCTGAAGATGCGGCAAAGGAGCAGCTGGGCCTGGTTCCTGATTCCTCTGGGAAATCCGGCAAAGAAGGCTGTCTGTTGTCTCAGAAATGCTTGTTTTATGGTGGCAGGGATGCTTGGCTCCTCCCTCTGGGTGGAGCATCTCACAATGGGATGATGTAACTAGTCTTACCAGCCACAGTGAGTAATTCAATAGCCCATTAACAGGAGATTATCTTCCTGGCAGTGTCATTGTTCTTGAAAGAGATAAGAAAAACTGCCTAACTCCCAACAGATGGCAAAAATAGAATACATGCTTATTTTACAAGCCAGGACATTATCCACCCCTTATTCTATTTCCATCTGTGTCACAATGAAATCTTATACTCAGTTCTCACTTAAGACCAGGTTTCCCTGTGGTACACAACGGGTTTCCCCATCTTTCTGCATTACCCACCAAGTGTAACCAGGTCCTTGAGCAAAAACAATCCCACGGATGGGTTTGTCTGTGCCTGAGGTGGGATTAATCCAAACAGTTTTCCCTAAAATACCCTTCATATGTACCACAGGGACTTTATCTCCATCTACTGTGTGCAAGGGTTCAGACTGGGCAGGGCCAGCTCGATTGATGGATCCTCGGGTGTTGACCATCCAGGTTGCTTTTGCCAGGTTATTTTCCCAGTTTCTAAATGTTCCCCCACCAAGTGCCTTCAGGGTAGTCTTAAGGAGTCCGTTGCACCGTTCAACTTTGCCGGCAGCTGGAGCATGATAGGGGATATGATATATCCATTCGATACCATGTTCTCTGGCCCAGGTGTTGATAAGGCCGTTCTTGAAATGGGTGCCGTTGTCAGATTCAATTCTCTCAGGTGTGCCATGTCTCCACAGGACTTGCTTTTCCAGGCCTAAGATGGTGTTCCGGGCAGTGGCATGAGGTACAGGGTAGGTCTCTAGCCATCCAGTGGTGGCTTCCACCATGGTCAGCACGTAGCGCTTGCCTTGGCGTGTCTGGGGCAGTGTGATGTAGTCAATCTGCCAGGCCTCCCCATACTTGTACTTGGACCACCGCCCCCCATACCACAGGGGCTTTACCCGCTTGGCCTGTTTGATGGCAGCACATGTCTCACAGTCGTGGATAACCTGAGAAATACTGTCCATGGTTAGATCCACCCCTCGGTCTCGTGCCCACTTGTAGGTGGCATCTCTGCCCTGATGACCCGAGGCATCGTGAGCCCATCGAGCCAGGAACAACTCCCCCTTATGGTGCCAATCTAAGTCTATCTTTGACACTTCTATTCTCGCTGCCTGATCTACCTGCTCGTTGTTTCGGTGTTCCTCATTAGCCCGACTTTTGGGGACATGGGCATCTACATGATGGACTTTCACTGTTAGTTTCTCCACCCGAGAGTCAATGTCTTTCCATATATCAGCAGCCCAGATTGGTTTTCCTTTACGTTGCCAGTTGGCTTTCTTCCACCTTCCCAGCCAGCCCCATAGAGCATTGGCTACCATCCATGAATCAGTATAAAGGTAGAGCTTTGGCCTCCTCTCCCTTTCAGCAACGTCCAGGGCCAGCTGAACGGCCTTGAGTTCAGCAAGTTGGCTCGATCCACCTTCTCCTTCGGTAGCTTGTGCAACTTGTCGTGTGGGGCTCCATACGGCTGCTTTCCACTTCCGGTTCATCCCTACGATGCGACAAGAACCGTCAGTGAAAAGAGTGTAACGTGTTTCCTCTGCTGGTAGTTGGTTATAGGGTGGAGCTTCTTCAGCTCTTGTCGCTTGTACCTGCTCCTCATCGTCAGTGAGACTAAAGTTTTCACCTTCTGGCCAGTTCGTAATTATCTCTAAAATCCCAGGGCAATTCGGGTTTCCAATACGGGCGCGCTGTGTGATGAGAGCAATCCATTTGCTCCATGTGGCGTCGGTGGCGTGGTGGGTAGTAGGAACCTTTCCTTTGAACATCCACCCCAGCACTGGTAGTCGGGGTGCCAGGAGGAGTTGTGCTTCCGTGCCAATCACCTCCGAGGCGGCTTGAACTCCTTCATAGGCAGCCAAGATTTCCTTCTCTGTTGGGGTGTAGTTGGCTTCGGACCCTTTGAAACTTCGGCTCCAGAATGCCAATGGTCGACCTCGAGTCTCACCAGGCACCTTCTGCCAAAGGCTCCAGGACAGGCCTACAGCGAGTTACCTCAACGCTGGACTAATCAGACCTGTTTTCTTCACTTTACCCAGGTCAGAAAGCAACTCACTGGGGGCCCCCTTGTATGAATCTCTAAATCGGGAGAGAAGAAGCTTAAAGGAAAAATTCCCTCTCATTGGTGGGGGACAAACTTGGGGGGAAGACGAATGGCCCGCTGAAAGAATTATTGAATACTATGGTCCAGCAACGTGGGCACAGGATGGGTCATGGGTGTATTAAACGCCAATCACTTGTTTCAAAAATTTAGAAAAGTTTAATAAAAATATAATGGTTATAAAAATAATACAAGTGTAGTAATAAAGGTTAAACAATTAGAGTTAGGACAATTAATGAGACAATAACAGAAAAGAGTTACAGCCCAGGGTGGGTACCTCTTTCTGGACAAAAGTGAGCCAGGAAAAGGACCCCGTTAAAAGAAAATTTACTCCTTAAGAAGGGTAATCTGTTGCATATACAAAACACTCCATGAATATGCATATATTTTATTTAAAACAAGAAATTCATCTGGTACTTGTCAAGAAATTTTCTGTAATCCCCAGGCGCCTTCCAGTCTAAGTCAGGCTTGAAGAAGTTTGTTTCTGCTGATAAGGAAAACAATAAACACCTCTCCTCTGGAAAATTTATGGGTTTCTGTAATTGTTATCTCTGTGCAAAGAATTTCTTGATTATCTTCTCCTTTTCTTGAGCTAATAAAAGAATACCTTACACATATAATTTCTATTTTAACTACTAAAGCTATATTATTGAAATGTTAATACAACATAACTTTCCAACCTAGCATAATACATATAGTAAATATCTGCATAGAGCCATATAATATGCATTTTTCACAATGGGGATATAGGACCCCCATCTATTTGCTGAACCGCTTAATAAGACTACAGGCTGTGGTAGAGATTGTAACCAATCACACCTCAGATGCCCTCGAATTATTATCCAAGCAACACTCTCAGATGAGTGCCTTTGTATACCAAAACAGGATAGCCCTCGATTACTTACTAGCCGAAGAAGGGGGTGTCTGTGGGAAATTTAACGAATCTCAGTGTTGTGTGGAAATAGACAATTACGGGGAGACTATTAGAGACCTGGCCACAGAGATTAAACGAGTGGCCCACGTCCCGGTACAAAAGTGGAACTCCCTGCTCCAGTCATCGTGGTGGGACCATTTGTTCGACGGGGCCTGGTGGAAAAAGGTAATTTTCTTCATTTCATGCTCGGTGGCAGGGGTCATATTCCTACCCTGTCTCACCCCCTGTTTCATAAGGCTCATACACTCAGTAGTACAGGGGATGCAGATGGCAGCATTACCCGCAGATCCAGAATCCGCTCTAGGAAAAACGAACCAGGTATCAAAACGGATGACACTAGAAGAGGAGACATCACATAGCAGGGGAGCTGAAGCCCTAGCCAGATTCGAAAAACAAATAAAGGGAAGAGAACAGATACACAAATACTACCACGAAATTGCGGGAGAGGACTTGAACATGGGGAAGTAAGGAAAGAATATATATATCAAACTCGTTGTAGGCTCTGTAACTGTAAGACAAAATAAAAACTATAGAAACTAGTAGAAATAATAAGTAGGGCGCAAATTAATGGGTTAATTCTAAGGTGGGGGATTGTTATATGTAACAGGTATAATTTGCGCCTTTTTTTGCATTATATATATATATAATATTAAATAGTTGTTAGGATGTACCTTTTGGCATTAGAAGCCCCCCCCCCTTCTCAGGCAAAACTAAGTGTGTGTTGAAACCTGATTTACAAGCAAGGAGATGTGGCTTGCCAGGAGATGGGCCTTATCTGAGGCGATATGGAGACACCCAGGCACTGATCATCGCATGAACGACCCAAGATGGACATCAGGAACATCCCCCCGGGCCAATACATGTGAATACTCTGTTCCCGTAAATTTCATCAAGAGTTTCCACACACCAGACTTTGAATTTCTCTGCCTTGTCGCCGAGAAGGAAATCTCATCAACTTATGGGACTTTGAATGAAACAAAAGACTGAATGCCGAAATCCTGGCTTGAGGCAAAATTTTCCCTATAAAAATCGCTTGTACCAGGATGGTGGGGTGGAGGCATACAGTGAAACCTCTGCTGAGGCTGATCTCTGTGTCTTGCACCCAGCGCCGATCCCGGGCTCGGCACTGTCCTTTTCCTTGTGGCTGGCTAAGTTAGATCTCTATTGCTAAAATAAATTATTTTTATTTTTTTTTAATTTGGCTGGATCATTTTTCATTTATAACAGTTGTCAAATTACAATAATAATTCATGTGTTTCCTCCCCTCCTCCTCATTTTGACCCCAATTAGGACGTGCTATTGGCATTTTCTGATCTCCTGGGGAGCCCTGCTGGTTTTCCCTTTCCCAAATTTTTATTCCAGCAGCCCTGATCAATTGTCTTTCTTCCTGAGAAAAAACTATTTTCATTATAGATTGCATCTCTTCCCAAGTAAAAATGTTCGGACCTAAGAATTGGTCTAATTGTTCAGCTGTGCCTATGGGATCTTCTAATACTCCTTTTATTTATTTTTTTTTTAATTTCTGACTTCAGGGGAAGTCAAAGGGACGTTTACAAACCTCGTCCCTCCTCGTCCTCGCATTGGAACCTCTCATAGTGGGAATAAACCAAGTTCTTCATCCCACTCTTTTTGTTCTTTATCCTTTATAACCTTTCTCCCATTGTTATGAACACAGTTTCCAGGTGTTCCCCAGAGAGGTGGGCCGGGCCTTCCTAGTTCCCATGGCAACACTGGAATGACTGCTGGCTACCAATATGGAAATGCTAATTAGCTAATTGCTCTGTTTGTTTTCTCGAAACTACCCAGAGGTAACCTGCCTTCCCCCCCACCACTCTGACATTCTGGGACTAACATGCAAATAAGAAAACCCCCTGGGATCATGGGAGTATTTTTGGGGGGTAAAGACACCCCTAAATAGAAAACTAAACACAGTGGAGGGGGATAGACAAATGCCCTAGCCGAGGAAGAGGGAAACACAACCCGTGATCAACTTTTGTGTGTCACCATAACCTAAAAGCGACTAGACTGGGGTGGGCTGGGGCAAGTGGAGAGGGAAGAGCCAGAGCCCCCTGGTGCTGCCACCAGAGAAGGTGCGGGGACAGCTGTGGTTCTGGACTTCAGCAACAGACTCTGCACTCCTCACCCTTTGGCCACCGGTTGTGCCACAGGGATGAAGAAGGGACAGCTGCTGCTCTGGACTTCAGTGACAGACCCTGCACGCCTCCTTCCTTCCGGCCACCTGGAAGAGCTACAACACCGGGGGCGAGCTCTGTTCGGGACCCCTGCCCAGCTGATATTCTTAATAAAGGGCTGAACATTAATAAAGGCATAAGCCTTGTTCATTTCACCATGTTTTGAGGAATGATCAGGGGAGGGCTGTTTTTCAAGTGAGCTTCTTGTGTTTCGATAAGGTGCATCTTCTTCAGGGAGAAAGTTTTCCTGAACAACAGGAGCTGTTACCCTGTTACCAAGGGAACGGGACCCAGGGCAGGGACAGATGGAAGTGTCGGGGGAAGGGTGGTGAGGGGAGGGATCCGCGCCAAGGCTTGGTCCTCCAAGGGGAGGGCTTAGGCAGGGTCTGCTGCTGGAATAACGGGGCAGCCGTGAATGGCGGGGGAGCAAGCGAGAACGGAGGAGGTAATACTTGCAAAGTATCCCAATATTTTTCTTTTTTTCCCTCTTGTTCCCAGCCCTTTTCTTTCCCCTTTTTCTTTTCTTGGTTTGTCTCAGCGGTTTTAAAGATTTTTTAAAAGATTTTTACAGATATTTTAAAGATTTTTTATTCTCCTAAGATCTCCTGTCCAGCATTTGGCATATTCTCTTTCTTCTGGATTAAACAGTTCTTTCGGATTTACAAATAAATTCAGAGCTGGACAAATCCAAGCTTCAAAAGAGCCGTATCTAGGCCAATAAATGTGGTCAGATCTTATTTCCTTCTTTGCCCATTCTATCATAAAAATTGGATCATCTTTACCTTGTCTTTTCTCCTTGTAGAAGGATTTTTATCCCAGTAAGCTATCATAACTCCCAGAGGGCTATCTTGGGGTACCTCTGCTGGTATCCTTTTATCCCCCTTTTTTTTTTTCCTGTACCTAACTTACTGGTATTCTGTCCCATTTTTCAAGATCTTATCTATTCGTCCCCTGCCTCTGTTTCCCACTTTCTCTAACGACCTAAATACCACTTTCTTCCTATGACACAAAAATCTCTTTCTCTCACAATACAATTCAATACAATACACCTCCCTCCAAGAAGATAAAGTGAAGCTTAAAATAAACAATCTACATTACATATACTTTCATTCATCTACATTTACTCACTTTTATTTCTCACTCACTCCCACACACAACAAGACAACAATAAGGTACCATTTACTTTCAAATCACTTGTTAAAATCTCAGATGTTATTGGCCAGCCCTGGATGCTCTTGGGTATCCCTCAGTCCGGCAGAAATTTGCTTAACCCTGGATGCTCTTGGGCATATTAATCCATCAACCCAGCAGGTTCAATCCTGGATGCTCTTGGGCATATTTACCCCTCAACCCAGCAGATTTTTAGGGCTCCCCTCTACTTTTTATCCCGCTTTCCCAGTGGATTTTGCTAGGAAAACCCTCCCTCTCTCCAAGGGGTCCCACCCCTTCCCTGAGACCCAGTCCCAGTTTCCCCGGAGGGATTCTCTCACTCCTTTTATCTCTCGCTTCATCTCTTTTCTGGCCCGAAAAGACGGAACCGCAGCATGCACTCACGAAGCAGGTCTGGGATAAGCAGCCTGCTTCTCAGTCACACACACATTCACCCCTCCCGTACCTGCCCCCCCAAAAAAGTACTTACAATCCTTTTTCTTTTCTGGGTCTTTGTGTACACTTAGTCTTAGGGGGCAAATTACCACGGTTTTAGGGAGCCTTTTCCCTTTTGTTTGTTTTGTTGTCTCTTTTTGTCCACCGAGTTGGAACTTGCGTCTGCCGATCATGCCACAAGAAACAGAACGAGGCTGCCAAAATTGGCAGGGCACGTCTCCCTCACTCGGAATCCTCTGAGGCTTCCTCTCTCACTCGGAATCCTCTGAGGCTTCGGCAGGGAGGTGTTTGATCCAAGTCATGGCACCAATTGTGAAAAACTCCATTCACTTGTGTTAAAATTTTAGAAGTTTAATAGCAGTGAAAATAGTAATAAAAATTAGGATAACAAGAGACAATTAAAAGCAAAGAATTACAGACATCTGGGTGCCTTGCGCTCTGCCACAAAGCACACCTTGCTAATGTTATAAATGAAAAATGATCCAGCCAAATTAAAAAAAATAAAAATAATTTATTTTAGCAATAGAGATCTAACTTAGCCAGCCACAAGGAAAAGGACAGTGCCGAGCCCGGGATCGGCGCTGGGTGCAAGACACAGAGATCAGCCTCAGCAGAGGTTTCACTCTATGCCCCCACACCACCATCCTGGTACAAGCGATTTTTATAGGGAAAATTTTGCCTCAAGCCAGGATTTCGGCATTCAGTCTTTTGTTTCATTCAAAGTCCCATAAGTTGATGAGATTTCCTTCTCTTGATGAAATTTACGGGAACAGAGTATTCACATGTATTGGCCCGGGGGATGTTCCGGATGTCCATCTTGGGTCGTTCACGCGATGATCAGTGCCTGGGTGTCTCCATATCGCCTCAGATAAGGCCCATCTCCTGGCAAGCCACATCTCCTTGCTTGTAAATCAGGTTTCAAAACACACTTAGTTTTGCCTGAGAAGGGGGGGGGGCTTCTAATGCCAAAAGGTACATCCTAACAACTATTTAATATTATATATATATCATGCAAGAAAATGGCGCGAATTATACCTGTTACATATAACACTAACAAAGGATCAACCCTTAAAAGCATTAGCCTATTGCATATTCATATATCTCATATATGATTCAAACATGCCTTTTCAAACTAAGGGTGTTTCTGCTTAATTTCAACTCCCCCCCTCATCTTGTAAATCAATCATTTTGGTCCCTCGAAGTCTGGGTCTTCACAATGTAATAAACGCCAATAACTTGTTTTAAAAATTTATAAAAGTTTAATAAAAATAAAATGGAAAAAAATAATACAAGTATAGTAATAAAGATTAAACAATTAGAGTTAGGACAATTAAAGAGACAATAACAGCAAAAAGTTACAGCCCGGGCTGGGTACTTCTCTCTGGACAAAAGTGAGCCAGGAGAAGGACCCCGATAAAAGAGAATTCCCTCCTTAAGAGGGGTAACCTGTTGCATACACAAATCACTTAATGAATATGCATATTTTTTATTTAAAACAAGAAATTCGTCCGGTACTTGTTGAGGAATTCCTGTTAATCCCAGGCGCCTTGAAGTCTAAGTCGAGTTTGGAGAAGTTCGGTTTTTTTGTTGATAAGGAAAGCCATAAATTCCTCTCCTCTGGAAGATTTAGGGGTTTCTGTAATTGTTATCTCTGTGTGAAGAATTTCTTGATTATCTTCTCCTCTTGAGCAAAAAGAATACCACACACACATATTTTCTATTTTAACTACTAAAGCTTAATTTCAATTACAAAACTACATTTACTATATTATTAAAATGTTACTACAGCATAACTTTCCAACCTAGCATAATACATATAGTAAATATCTGCGTAGAGCCATATAATATGCATTTTTCACAGTGTACACGTTGATCTTAGGAGCTAATTACCGCGGTTTAGGAATTCTTTCCCTTTTCTTTGCTTTATTGTCTCCTTTTGTCCATCGGATCGTAACCTGCATCTGTCGGCAGCACCAGGGGAGCAGAGCGAGGCTGCCTAATCAGGGCAGGACGCGTCTTCTCACTCTGACTCTCCTTAGGCACCGGCAGAGAGGTGTTAGGAACCATCCTCTGCTACCATTTGTTATAAACGCCAATCACTTGGTTTTTAAAATTTTAAAAGTTTAATAATAATAAAATAGTTATAAAAATAGTAATACAATTAGAGTAATGAAAATTTAGAGTTAGGACAATTACAAGACAATAAAAAGCAAGAATTACGGATGTCCGGATGCTCTCGGGCACTTAAGCCTAATAAGCATGCCTTGTGAACAAAGGAATAATCTTTAAAAGCAGTAGCCTGTTGCATATCCATACATCTCATACATGATGCATAAATTCCTTGCAAATTAAGAACTTTTCTGGTTTTTGTCAACTTCTTCCCCTTAATCCTGGTGGTTCCATAAAGACGGAGAGAAGGTGGAAGAATGTTTGTCTTTTCCGATAAGGAGGCAGTAATTCTTTATGGGCCCCCATCATTGTCATCTCTGTGTGAAGAGTTTCTTCATTATCTCATCTCTTGCTTGAGCTAGTAAAAAAAAAAAACCCACATACATAGGCTCTATTTTAACTACAAAACTACATATACCATACTATTAAAATGTTAATACAGCACTTCTAATCAATATAAGATAATACATATAGTATTCAATTTAATATTTGCGAAAAGCCAATCATAAAATATGCATTTTTCACAATCCCTCCTCTTATTCTTTATACATCATTTGGCTTGAGCAATATTTCTTATCTAATTGCATTCTTTAGACTATGTTAGTAATCAAATTAAAGATGGGATTAAACAAGGAAGAAACATCAGAACAGTTGTAATCCTAATTTCTTCCACTATCTATTTTTCAATACATTACCCCATCAGTTAGTTTTTAACATTGTTTTCCCACTTTTGGACTGGTATCTGGGTTATTTCTTTAATTCTAATGCTAGAGCGGCTTTGTTTGTTATCTTCTCTATGACTGCTTGGAGTCCTATAATACGATTCAGTATATAATTTGGGTTTAATACAGAGGTAGATTGCTGTGCTGATTTCACCTTTTTGTTTACTAATGGCCTTTTTGCAAAATCTTGGACTGTATTCCTGAAATCAAATGTAAAACAAATCCATCTCTCTCATTTTGGACATTCAATGCCCCATCTATTACCACTTTTCCCTAAGTTCCTAGTAATTCAATATTTTTCCCTATTTTTTTTCTTGCAGGTACTCAGTTTGGATGGGTTATAACAGTGGCTGTTGACATGGGGGTGTGTAACAAAAAAGGAACTTTGGTTTCTTTCCATGTAATATTTTTTGTAGCATTTGTGACACGATCTTGCCAGTATCTCAAAAGGTAAAAGACAACAAATGAGAGACAGAAACAGGAATAACAGAGGTCTGGTATGGCTTATACCCCCACCTCCCCTGCCTATGGAGTTGCTTCCCATAGCAGGTATGTGTGATCTTCTCGGTGGCGAGTACAGTGGTCAATCCAGGCTTGCCCTCTGTTTCCTTTGTTATTCTTTTTACTAAATATTTTTAGGGAAGTCCTTTTCAACACTCCTTAACTGAGGTTTCTTACCATTCCTCAGGTATCTCTCAGTCAACAGGAACTGATAATTCCCATCCACAAAACAAAGTTATTACCTCAGTTGCTTTGAGTTCTATCTGTATAGGGGATAGATTCAGTACTCAATACCTATTGCAATGAGAACATAGATTTTGTGAGCTCCAATACCAATCATTCTCATAATTTGAACATTTACTTATAACCCAGTTAGCGTGTCCAGCACTGGGATGAATCAAATAAAGTATACAGTATAATACTGATGGTAATTTCCCTTCTTCCTTGTACAAGTCACAGGCTAAGGCCAGAATGTGAGAACTCTGATTAAAATAATCTTGATCTTCCTGTTTGAAGTGGTAATGTTCCTCTCCTAAGGAGGTGTCGGAGGCATCTGAGGACTTATTTAGGCAGTGCTTAAAACCAGTGATGTAAGCTTTGCCTTATTTCTCAGTTAGGTGTTATTTTTTGTACTTTCCTTGGTTCATTTGGGTTTTCCCAGACTATTACCACCCAGTCCCAGTTGAAAGTCAATTTGATATCACCCAGTTTAGATGTGATAGTCCATTCTTCAAGGTTCTTCACAAGTTCTTTGATTTTGCTGTCGTGAATTCACCCTCTTTCCGTAGTTCAGATTGCTGCTTTAGTGGTACCTGGAAAGGACTTCTTAATAACAGAGTGTTAAAAGAAAGACAATACTGCATTAACTTTTACCATTAGTTTTCTTCAAGACTTTCTGGGTTTAACTAAAAGCTCTTTCTACAGCTGATTCTTCTTCTTGTATCCAGCTGTTTTAATAGCTGCAGAGGCCAATTCTTCTTGTGAGCTATAAGTAGTTAAATAGAAAGACCAGGCCAGTTTTAACACGACATGTATCACATCTCTTGTTTTTTTACTTCTTGGGCAACATTTAACTCATTCTTCAGAACAAAAAGCCTCCTCTTCTTAACAACAAAAAACCAGAAAGAGAAAAGCGTCCTTGCTTAAACAAATAAATCACTTTGTGAAAGTCAGCTATCTCTGACTTGATCTTATCTCTAGTGGTGGTCCCTTTCTTTTATTTATTTATTTATTTATTTTTAACAGTCTTGCGTTTAACTCTGTCCTTTACCTCCCTCTCTTTTTCTCTCCCTCTCTTTCTCTCTCTTCACATTTTAACATCCACATTCCAGCATCAGTCCACCTTCTAACATCAGTCTACATTCCAATGTCTCAGAGGGCTAAGTCTGCCAACCACCCCTCCCCCTTTTTCAACTTCTTTACAAATTAATTTACTTTTGTTATGTGCGTTCTGCAAGCATGCAATTCATGGCACTCTCCACCAAGGCTACTAGCCACTCACAGCTGACACAGTACTAAAACTAAAGACTTGTTTTTCTATCACAATTTTTTTCCATTCACAAGCTCAAAAAGGTTGTAAGAACAAGGTAAACAACAACTTACTTCCAAAGTGATCCTGCTTGCACCAGAAAATTTAAGACAATGCTAGTTAGTGCAATGCAATTTGCAACAAAGCCAAGGTTTGATTTGGGAAGGGCATCTAAGGACACAGAGCATGAGTTTTACAAATCTATATTTTGAAGAGAGAATGGACAAAATATGAATACAGTGGGGGGAGACAGAAAGTAAGGAATTTGTCTCTGCAATACCTTCTCTTTGACCGTTAGGAAACGCTGTTCAAAGAGGCTCCTGTGGTACAAACAATAATTGGATGGCAAGAGGCACTCTTGAATTTAAGCTTTAATGTCACAATAGGAAACAGCACCTGAGCACTGCAGTGGTGAAGCACTCTGCCTGCAAACTCACTAGAGGCAAGCTACTGTTGCCACGCTGCAGGGTTACCTGCAGCACAGAAGGAATCACGACTAAGCTCTCCCTGCAGGCCTGGGTAAACCACACAAGGAACCCACAACTTCTTCATAGCTGTCTAACTCATTCCAGAAATAAAACTACAGCAAGCAGAGATTCCCCCTCACCATTTTTTTTTTTATGTGTGTGTGTGTCACACACCCACAGTGATGCTGAAAGTAACAAATTAACAGCTTACATTAGAAGATACTGAAACCTTTTCTTCACCCAGCTTTGTGTGTTCCCATTTATATATGTAGCCATCTCCAATTCGAGGTCAAAAAAAATGAGCCTTATTTTTCAAAAGTGCTATGCATGCACAACTCTAGCTGCTGTTCTAGGTGCACTGCAAGTAGTCAGCACTTCCAGAAACACAGACAAAACAAAAAAAACTAAAAAAGCAAAACACATTTGGGTACATGAAAAAGGACTGGCTGGAAGAAAAAAATGTTTCTCATTGACCTGCCAAGCAGCTGGTGTTACCTTTAGTTTAACTTTACACACTGAGAACCATGTGATTGAACAGCTTCACATCGATTCAAAATAAATTAAAAGTATGTCTGGCTATGTCACAGCTGTAAACTAGTTTCTCAACTTTAGAGTATAGCAAGTTACAAATTTCAAGATGAAAAATCACAATGCAAATTGGAAGAAATAATTTAAACTACTTGTCCACAGTAATGGGAAAAGAATTAGCTGAATCAACAGCTCAATGAAGACATTTGCTCAGTATGAAGCATCCTTCCCTATTTCTTTCTCTAGCCCAAACTTCCTTGTTAATTTTTTTTTTCTTGTTACTTTTACAGTATCTTTGCTCACACTATAATATTTTGGAATATTTAACAGACAGCTTCTTTTTGCCCCTGTGTCTACTACAAATTCTAATTCTTTTTTCTTGGGGACCCACTTTTAAAGTTATCACAGACTCTAGATGGTATTTTTCCCTTAAAAAAATAGAGCCTCTAACATCCCTATTCTTCTTCTTTGCTCATCTCTCAGAAGATTTTCAGATCTGTTGCTCTCTTAGGACAATCTCTCTTATAATGTCCTTTGCTCTTACAGTAAAAGCAGACATTCCTGGAATGCTCCTGAGACTTGGTTTGTATTGGGGTTTTATTTTTTTCTGTTCCCCTGTCTCTACTACTGTCATATCTAGGAGTAGTGTTTGTGTGTTTTTGATTTTTTTCTTGTAATTGTTTTCTCACATGGTGACTGCCACAATCCTTGCTTTTAGCTTGGCTTTGGCCATAGACTTCCTGAGCCTCCTTTAATAAATTTTTTCCATTATCTGGCCAAGCACAAAGTTAATCTTTAACAAAGCTTTTCTCACATCAATCTCGGGATCCATTCTGGAATGTTGCCTTATATTTCTCCCAAGTCTGTCCAACCATTCAGTTGGAGCCTCCCTGTTGCAGCAGATAGGCCTTCTAGGCCCCTCTGGAGATTAGCTGCCTAAGGGCAGAGAAAATGCATAGTCATGCTGACTAGCAAAAGAACCCCTTTTCCCGCGCCTCAGACCCTCTGTTATCTTCCTGTAAGACAACAGGTCAATTTGTACCCTGACCCACACCATTGGACCATTTCTCAAAACCCCTGTACCCTATAAAAACCCCTTAGTTTCCCTAGCTCGTTGGAAGTAAGCTGTCCCTGAACCCTTCACGGAAGATGAAATAAAGATCCTCCGGTGGAACCTCACACAGCGCTCCCCGTCTCTCTCTCCCTGCGTCTGCCCGAAGCACCCCAGCAAGCCTATGAGCTGAAATCACTTCTCAAAGAGCTGAACTTTGCTTAAGAGCTGCATATCACTATAACAGCTTGCTGGGGCTAGCCTGTGCCTGGGAGCTCTGCCAAAGGTGCTTGGGCAGGAGGGTGTGCAGATACCCTTCTCACCCCAGAACACCAAGGCAGCCGGACCAACTGAGCCTGACCGGGAGCAAAAACAATACCTCCCCTTTCCCTTGTTGTGCCTCAAAAGTCCCTTCAGCATTTTGCCCTCGAGATGATGCCCCTTTTTTCCTCTTGATTATTAAATTACAATACTCATTCATATGTTTTCTCCCCTCCTCATTATTTCGACCCCGCTCAGGAGGTGCAGTTGGCATTTTGTCCTCTCCGGGGAGGGGATGTGGTTTTTCTTTACTCCCGGCTTCTTTGCTTGCAATTTTGATCATTTCCCTTGCTTCTGGAGAAAATAGTATCTTTATTATCGACCACATTTCTTCCCAGGTATAAATGCTTGAACCTAAAAATTGGTCTAATTGTTCAGCAGTGCTTATGGGATCCTTCAAAATCCCTTTGATTTCCTCTTTAAAATTCCTGACCTCAGAAGAAGTTAAAGGAGCATTTACAAACTCAGTTCCACCCCCTCCCATCGGGACCTCTCTTAGTGGAAACAGATCCCAGTCTTTTTCTATAGCCTTTCTCCCGTGTTGTGAGGAAGAGTCTGGAGAATGTTCTTTTCTAACTGAACTTCTCGTGTTCCTATAAGGGGCGTCCTCCAGGTGCGAGTTTTTTTGGGCTGCAGCTGCAGTTACCAGGGAAACGGAGCTCAGGGGAGCATGGGCAGGGCTCGCTGCCGGAACCGCCAAACGAGGGGGCATTTCCAGGGGATACCAGCCGGGAGCGTAGTTAATGGGGGCTGGGTCAGCTGTTCCCAGCAGAGGCAAAGCAGCAGTGGCGGTGCCCAGAGCAGCTGGCACGGTCAGAGTCGCTGGGGGTGGGGCAGAGGAAACAGCCGCAGGAGGAGCTGCCAAGGATGGGACAGACGGGACGGATGGGAGCCCGCCAGGCGCGGCCGGCGGAGTGGCCATGGACCAGCCGGGCGGGATGGGGGCAGGGACCGGTTGGGCAGCCGCGAGCAGCGAGACGGGGACTGGTACAGAGGCTGCGGGTGGCGAAACAGGCACCGGGACAGGCGCTGGCACCGGGGCAGGCGGAGCCGAAGCGAGCGGCTCGCTGGGACCTGGGACAAATGCCGGGACTGGGACAGACGGAGCTGAAACAAGCGGCGAGCCAGGGCCCGGGACAAGCGGCTCGGCTGCGAGTGGTGTGGTTCCCTCTTGTTCCACTCCCTTTTCCCCTTTTTCTTCCTTTTTACTGGTTTTCTGTCCCATTTTTTTTTTCCCCCAAAAATCTTATCTATTCATTCCATGCTCTTTTTTTTTTCTCCTCACATTTTCTAACAACCTAAATACTACCTTCTTTCAACTACCCATGCAAAAAATCCTTTCTCTCACAAACCATTCAACATAATACACCTCCCTCTAAAAAAAATAAAGCTCAAAATAAACAATCTACATTACATATCTTCCACTCATTTCCATTTACTCACCTTTATCTCTCGCTCACTCTCACTCACATTCACACCCTCAAGCCTGTTCATTCATACTTCTGGACTTGACAATACTGTTACATATACTTTCATTCGTGCACACTTACTCACTTTTATTTAGCTCAAAACAAACAATCTGCATTGCATATCTTCCACTAATTTCTATTTACTCACCTTTATTTTCCACTTACTTTCGCACACACATCTACACCCTCAGGCCTGTCCATTCATACTTCTACATTTCCCTTTATTTTATTGCACAGAGGAAGGAAACGTTAGCAAACCTCTTAGACTTACACAAAGGGATTTCTGTTGCCAGAGAATCGTGAATCGTGTAAGCCCCCACCCTGACCCCTTCCACCTCCCCGAGGTTTGGCTATCCTTCTTCCCTAGAGATAGCCTCAGAGTCAGGGGTTCGGACCTCCGTACCTTGCCCGATCTGGACTCCCCACACCCCCTCCCCCAGGGGGAACAGGTTAGACGACTACGCAGCCGCGGTGCTAAAAGGTCCTATGATACTGAGCCATCCTTGCTTTGGGGGCAGCCTCTCTGGGTTTCAGTACCGCTGGGCCTCTGGGAAGGGCCCTGAGTTACTCAATCCTGGATGCTCTCGAAGGTTAATATCTCAACCCAGCAGACTTTTTCACTCAAGTTTTTGCAGGGTTTTGCCTAAGCTCCCACCCTCAGGGGACTTGTTCGTGCGGGACCCACCCTTGCATACACAACAAGTAAAGGTACCTTTTGTTTGCCTCTGGTTCCAATTCACCTTTGAGGCTGGCTGCAGTCACAACTTCCCCCTCACGCCCAGGGGAACAAGGCTAGTTTTGTGGGTTTTGCCTAAGCTCCCACCCACAGGGGACTTTTTGGTGAGGGACCCACCCTCGCGTACACAACAAGAAGGTACCTTTTGTTTCACCTAATAGGTGTTACTGGCCAGTGTTGGTATTCTTGGATATCCCTCAATCTAGCTGTGTTGTCCAAAGCAGAATTTTTAGGGGCCCCTCCCACACATTTTACCTTTTAAATTTTTTTTCTCCAATTAATTATGCCAAGAAAACCCTCTTTTTACTTTTTATTCTTCTCTAATTAATTATGCCAAGAAAACCCTCTTTTTACCTTTTATTTTACCCAATGGATTATACCAGGAACACCCTCGGCTTCTTCTCTCCAAGGGGTCCCACTCCTTCCCGGAGACCCAATCTAAATTTTCCCCGGGGGGATTCTCTCACTCTTATCATTCGCTTCGTCTCTGTACTGGCCGCTTTTCTCGCGAAAAAGACGGAAACGCAGCATGGGAGACTACCGCACTCACTTAGCAGGTCTGGGGTAACCAGCCCGCCTCTCATTCACACACATTCACCCCCCCTTATCCACCCCATCCCAACAAATACTTACCTATCCCTTGTCCTTGGGTCTTTTTTCTTCGTGTACACTTTGGTCTTAGGGGCTAATTACCGTGGTTTTAGGGAATCCTTTCCCTTTTCTTTGCTTTATTGTCTCTTTTTGTCCATCGGATCGTAACCTGCATCTGTCGCAGCACCAGGGGAGCAGAGCGAGGCTGCCTAATCAGGGCAGGACGCGTCTTCCTCACTCTGACTCTCCTTAGGCACCGGCAGAGAGGTGTTAGGAACCATCCTCTGCTACCATTTGTTATAAACGCCAATCACTTGGTTTTTAAAATTTTAAAAGTTTAATAATAATAAAATAGTTATAAAAATAGTAATACAATTAGAGTAATGAAAATTTAGAGTTAGGACAATTACAAGACAATAAAAAGCAAAGAATTACGGACATCCGGATGCTCTCGGGCACTTAAGCCTAATAAGCATGCCTTGTGAACAAAGGAATAATCTTTAAAAGCAGTAGCCTGTTGCATATCCATACATCTCATACATGATGCATAAATTCCTTGCAAATTAAGAACTTTTCTGGTTTTTGTCAACTTCTTCCCCTTAATCCTGGTGGTTCCATAAAGACGGAGAGAAGGTGGAAGAATGTTTGTCTTTTCCGATAAGGAGGCAGTAATTCTTTATGGGCCCCCATCATTGTCATCTCTGTGTGAAGAGTTTCTTCATTATCTCATCTCTTGCTTGAGCTAGTAAAAAAAAAACCCCACATACATAGGTTCTATTTTAACTACAAAACTACATTTACCATACTATTAAAATGTTAATACAACACTTCTAATCAATATAACATAATACATATAGTATTCAATTTAATATTTGCGAAAAGCCAATCATAAAATATGCATTTTTCACAATAACCATTTTATTATTATTATACTTTTAAAATTTTAAAAACCAAGTGATTGGTGTTTATAACAGGAACCATCCTCTGCTACCATTTGTAATAAACGCCAATCACTTGTTTTAAAAATTTATGAAAGTTTAATAAAAATAAAATGGAAAAAAATTAATACAAGTATAGTAATAAAGATTAAACAATTAGAGTTAGGAATATTAAAGAGACAATAACAGCAAAAAAAAATTACAGCCCGGGCTGGGTACCTCTTTCTGGACCAAAAGTGAGCCAGGAGAAGGACCCCGATAAAAGAGAATTCCCTCCTTAAGACGGGTAACCTGTTGCATACACAAAGCACTTCATGAATATGCATATCTTTTATTTAAAATAAGAAATTCGTCTGGTACTTGTTGAGGAATTCCTGTTAATCCCAGGCGCCTTGAAGTCTAAGTCGAGTTTGGAGAAGTTCGGTTTTTTTGTTGATAAGGAAAGCCATAAATTCCTCTCCTCTGGAAGATTTAGGGGTTTCTGTAATTGTTATCTCTGTGTGAAGAATTTCTTGATTATCTTCTCCTTCTCTTGAGCAAAAAGAATACCACACACACATATTTTTTATTTTAACTACTAAAGCTTAATTTCAATTACAGAACTACATTTACTATATTATTAAAATGTTACTACAGCATAACTTTCCAACCTAGTATAAAACATATAGTAAATATCTGCGTAGAGCCATATAATATGCATTTTTCACAACAATAAGGAGGCAGTAATTCTTCTCTTGGGATCTCAGTGTCTTGTAGATGTTATCTCTATGTCAAGAATTTCTTAATTATCTTATCCATTCCTTTAGCTAGTTACAAAAAGTATGTTACATCACATAGTTTCTATTTTAATATTATGTTATAGCCTAAAAACTATATTTACCACACTACTTAAAAGAGATAAATACAGCACTACTTGAAAGAGATTAATACAGCATAGCTTTCCGACATAACACATATAGTATGCATTTTAATATTTGCGAAGATCCAATCATGTAATATGCATTTCTCAAAGTAAATCTGTTATTGGTTTTATCAAAATAGAACAACCCTCAATAGCTCACTTAGCTAGAGTTAAAAGACCCACAGCCGCATACATTTTAAGGAAGGCTTCTGCCAGTCTTTGGGAGCCCCAATGACTCCCTTCGTGAAGTTGTTTTAACAATTGTAAGGCCAGAGCTTTTGGTATCCACTGCTTACCATGCCTTGTAAACCAATTATCCCCTCTTTCCTCTGCCGCACTTTTTAATTATCTCAAGTTCCTCTGGTGGAAAAGACAGTTTCTTTGGCAGCGGGGCAGTCACTGGGAACAAAAGGAGGATTTTAGAGATTTTTGGCAACAATGCAGGTTTCTGAGCTTCTTCATCAGCCAGTCGGTTTCCTATTACCTCCTCCAAGCACCCTGCCTGGTGCCCCTTGATGTGTATTATTGCTAACTTTTTTGGTAAGTTCACCACCTCCAATAGGTGAGAGATTAAGCTCTCATGAGATAAGGTCTTTCCCCTGCAGGTTAATAAACCTCTTTGTTCCCATAATTTCCCAAATGCATGTATCACTCCATATGCATACTTCGAATCAGTGAAAACATTCACTGTCTTGCCCGGGTATAATTCACAGGCTCTCACAAGTGCATACAGGTCCACTGTCTGAGCTGACCAGGTGGGCAGTAACCTCCCCCCTTCCTTTAATTGCCTTCCATTCACAATAAAGTATCCTGTAAATCCTTTCCCTTCTATCACCATTGAAGACCCATCAATAAACACATTTTCTCCCTCCGGTCGGGGAGTATCTAGGGGAGTATCTCACAAATCTTCCCTAGCCCATGTCAGGAGATGGATCACCTGAATACAGTCATGAGTTTCTTCCTGGCCCCTCTCTCCAGGGCCATTCAGACAGGAAGCTGGGTTGAACCCTTCCCCACTTTTAAATTCTAAATCCTCCTATTCCATTAAACAAGATTCATACTGTAATAACTGAGTGCTGGTCATCCACTTAGAGGCTCTTTCAGTTAACAAAGCTTTAATCTGATGGGAAACTTTAACAATCCGATAACCTTCCCTTGTCAGCTTTCAGGCCTCAGCCATCATCAGAGCTGTGGCCTCGTAGTTCTGCAGACAATGGGGCCAGCCTCTGGCCACCCCATCTAACAATTTTGAAGAATAAGCAACAGGTCCCCTTGTTCCTCCATGCTCTTGCACTAAAATTCCTTTAGCATGGCCCTGTTTAACATCCCCATATAGTTCAAATTCCTTTTCTGAGTCTGGAAGAGCTAAGACTGGGGCCTTAACCAATTTGTCTTTCAATTTTTTAAAGCTTTGCTCTCCTTCTGGTGTCCATACCATGACATTAGGACTATTTTGAGTTAAAAAGTCATATAAAGGTCGGGCCACAACAGAAAAATCCTCAATCCATGCTCTGCAGTATCCCATCAACCCTAAAAACTGCTGTAACTCCTTTTTTTTGTCTGGGATAATGGTACTTGAAAAATCCCTTGTATTCTGTCTGGATCAATACACCGTAACCCTCCAGTCAGAATGTGTCCCAAATATTTGACCTTTTTTTCTACCAACTGTGCCTTCTTTTCGGACACTCTAAGTCCTTTTTTAGCAAGAAAATTAAGCAGCTTCACAGTAGACTCCTCAACCACCTTTTCATGTTCCCCTTGTTATGTGTATATGGGATAATTCGTGCGTATAAAATGTTATCTATATCTTATATATATATGTTGGTGAGACACATTCTTATAAAAGATTTTTAAGCGCACAAGTCAGTGTCGGGGATTGCATCACAGTGTGGAAACCACCTGGACAGGAGGAAGGAGAACCTCATTTGCAAATGAATGAACGTAGCCCAGAGATGGGTCACTCTCCAGGGTGATCCGAGATGAATACATGATAAATATCTAAGATTGAGATAGCCAGAGCCATGGAGAGATACATCTCAATACTGGATTGTGGCAAGCACATTTCTCTCTCTCTCAGGATTTTTATAAAGGTGCACAGAGAGGAGTGAAAGAGAAAACAATTTCTATTTCTGCTCCTTGTTTTTCTCTTGTGGAATGTGTTTGGAGAATTGTTTACCTAGAGCGAATGCCTGGTTGGATCACGGTGGATTGTTTGGGCCTGATGGCCAATCAGATCCACCTGTGTCTGGGCTCTGGCAATCAGGGTCATGAGTTGTGAGTAGTTAGATATTATAGTTAGAGAGTAGCATGTAGTTTTTAGTATCCTCTTTTATATAGTATATTAATGTATCATAGCATAATTATAATAAAGAAATAATTCAGCCTTCTGAAATAAGTCAGACATCATCATTCTTCCCATTGGGTTCGCCGACATCTACAACAAGTGGTGACCCCGAACGTTGAATGAAGAACCAGGACCTGGATCGGTCCACAACCGTGATTTTACACGGGAAAGGAGGTGAACCCTCTTGAAAAGGCATGTCCGACGTCCCTGCGAGGGATAGGGGAAGTAAGATGCCGTAGGAACCCTCTCTATAGGACCAGGTGAAGGCCCGAGCAGTTGCCGTAACCGGACACCTCTGCCTGCCTTTGAAAAGGTACTGATTTTTGTTTATAATACTGCCCTGACCTGGGGTGGACTTTAACCTTGGGAAGAAATGTCTGAACATATGGACACTGGTTTGTCTTGTGTAGATGCCCTGATACTTGCCGTCTGGAAAGACTTGGCTCAGAACTATGGAATTTATATCCCTGATGATGATTTATTGGAGTTTCTTGAATATGCAGACAGTCGTGTTTTTTTTCAGTGATCTGGGTTTTTCCCTGAATACAGAAGCTAAGAGATCCCTATATTTCCTCATCAGGCAAAGCATTATGCGAGATCTCCAAGTGTTTCGATACATGAGAGTTTATTTCGAGCTTTTTCCGATAGTCCAGAAATGGACCCCTTTTCCGATAGTCCAGTCTTTGCGGCAGGTGCCCCCCCGCGAAAGGAGGGGGGCAGAGCCTTTGTCCGTGGCTCAGAAGTTTTCTTCTGCTTCTGCGCAGAGGGAGGTTTTTTCCCCGCCTCCTCCACCTCCTGCAGCGTGTGAGCCCCCCCTCCTCCCCTCGGAGGGGGGGGGGGGGGCCGCTCCTGACCCCGGCGGACGCGGAGACACCGCCTCCCTCGCCGGTCCGCCCGCCCGCAGCCGTGCCTCCTCCTCCTCCTGCCCATTCGGAGCTGGGAGACACACCCGCCGCTGAGAGCCAGCCTGAAGCCACTTCGGCAGGGGCGGAGACACCGCCCGCGCCGGCCCCGCTCGCCGCGCCCGCCCCTGCCTCGGAGTCGGCGGCCGCGCCTCCTGCAGCGACAGCGGCGCCTCCGGCACCGCCCGTCATCGCTCCCGCGGCGGCGGCCGCACTCCCTGCGCCGTAAGCCAGCCCCCCGGAGCCGCGGTCGGCAATTGAGCCATCGGCAGCCGAGGCCGAGGACCTCCCTGCGCCGGCTCCGCCGCTGACATCAGCTCTGACGCCGGCGCCGGCCCCGGCTGCCCTGTCGGCTCCCGAGGCTTTCGCCGGGTCGCCAGGCGCTGCCACCAGCAACAGCAGCGAGCAGCAGCAGCCTGGGGCCGCGCTGGAGCGGACCCCGCCGTCTCCAATCAGCCCGGGGTCCCCTCCCGGCCTGTTCCCTGGTACTGGCGCTCCTCGGCAGCTCTTTGCAGCTGCCGCGAAAGTGGAAGTTATGAAGTTTAGTGCCTTTCTGGGGAACAGAGTTTTTCTTGGTCCAATTCTTGCTTGGGGGGGGGGGGGGGGGGGGAATTCTTGCCGGAGCTCGAGGTCCCTCGTCCTTCCCGCTCCCGTTTGGGGGGCGGGGGGAATGAGTTCTGGGAATGCTGCCGCTGGTCTTGTGCCCGGAGAGCGTGGGGGTGCTGCTGCCAGGGGTCAGAGAGCTGCGTGCCGGCCCAGCCGTGCAGCAAGTCCTGAGAATCAACATTTCTCTGGGGAAAGCACCTTCTCTGCTGATCCCTGGGGCAGTTCTTGTGTCATGCTCTCGTTTGAGGTGCGGGAGGAACAAAATGCTGGAGGAATTGCTGTGATGCTGGCCGCGTGGTGGGGGCGGGCTGTGAAGATGAAGACCCCGCCTCGCCGGCCGGGCTGGGACCGATTGGTCCAGCCCCCCGGCCGGAGGGCCCCGCGCCCCCCACGGCCGGGTTTGGGATCTTCGCTCCGCCCGCATGGACCGGGGCCGCCACCTGCGCAGGGTCTTAAAGCCTGCTGGTTGCTGGGCATTCTGATCCCAAGATTAAAAAAGAAAAAAAATCATAAAATCATTGAAGTAAGATTTAAGATTAATTAAATAGAGGTGGTTGAAAAGACAAGAAAACAAGAAAAAAGTGATCGATTTAAGAGGTTTGGCCATGGCATTTCAGAGATTTTTCAGGTTTTTTTTCTTTTTTATTTGGTGATGGGTTTTTGCACCAGAAAGGTATGTTTGCATGGTTGATGATCACCCCAGAGTAGGTGTTATCAGTTGTTGCAGTCTCTGGGATGCCATTCAGTGTTTTGGTGTTTGATAATTATATGATGTCACATTTGGTTTTTCTTTATGGGTTTTTAAATTGTTATTTGGACTTTCTTCAGTTGTTTTGTTTCAGGATTCAGCAGTTCTCTGTTTCAGCAATGAGAAGGACTTTTGAGGATGTCAAGATAAACGTTACAAGTTAATGGACACCTTCTCCTGAGAATCAGCTGTTTGGACTTTGAAATTTGAGCATTCTTTTCACTGTTGTTTTTGTTTTTGTATTGTAAGCTTTGTTTTAGAGATTTGATAGATGGTTTGCAGGTAAAGGATCTCTGAACATTCCACATCAGTATTTGATTTGGCTTTTGATTGATAGCTAGCAAATTGATAAGGGGACCTCTTGAGATGTGTTTGCTCTCTTTTGCAGGGTCCTGCAGAAGACTTGCAGATGCAGTTTTTTATTTTTAATTTTTTAAAATTTGTACTAAAATGGTGATATGTGGCAAGCACATTTCTCTCTCTCTCAGGATTTTTATAAAGGTGCACAGAGAGGAGTGAAAGAGAAAACAATTTCTATTTCTGCTCCTTGTTTTTCTCTTGTGGAATGTGTTTGGAGAATTGTTTACCTAGAGCGAATGCCTGGTTGGATCACGGTGGATTGTTTGGGCCTGATGGCCAATCAGATCCACCTGTGTCTGGACTCTGGAGAACAGGGCCACGAGTTGTTAGTTAGATATGATAGTTAGAGAGAGTAGCATGTAGTTTTTAGTATCCTCTTTTATATAGTATATTAATGTACCATAGCATAATTATAATAAAGAAATCATTCAGCCTTCTGAAATAAGTCAGACATCATCATTCTTCCCATTGGGTTCACCAACATCTATAACACTGGATTCTGGGAATGAGATCATGGATGTGCATCATTCCTCGGACATGGTTTTGTTCAGTTTATTGCAGAGAAAGAACTCCACATGAATATGTGAAATTCTGAAAGGAAGAAAAAGGACTCTGACCCGGGCAGAATAAACTGTATAAAAACCGCTCAGACGGAATGGTCTGTGTGAAACATAGGGGACCCTATGCTGTAGCGATTGGACCTGTGTCTCACCCAGTGCCGATACCCGGGCTTGTCACTGTCCCTTTTTGATTGGATTGTGGCTATCTTGGACCAAATTTCAGTCGCGTAATAAAAAAATCTATTTTTATTACATAATAAATTTGGCTTGAATAATTTTTACTTATAACACCCTGATAAAAGCAAATCATCTGCATACTGAAACAACCTAACTCCTGAGGGTGGAGTAAACTCTCTCCATATTTTCTGCAAAGCTTGCCCAAAAAAAACCGGTGACTGTATATCCCTGCTGGAGAACTGCCCATTTCAATTGTTATTTTATCATTTTCCCTCCTTCCTCCTATTCCCACTCAAAGGCAAAATACTGTTTACTATCTTCTGTAATCAGACACCCTCAGAAAGCATCCTTCAAATCCAGTACTGAATAATACTGATGTGTAGAAGGGATCTGATTCAGGATTGTATAGGGATCCGGAACTGTGGTATGCCTTAGTTTGACAATTTCATTTATTATTCTTAAGTCCTGTACCATTCTGTAGGTTCCATCTGGTTTCTTAACTGGCAGGATAGGGTTGTTATAGGGAGACATACACGTCTCCAAGAGATCTGCCTTTAGCAGGGACTCAGTGACAGGCTGCAACCCCTTCTTTCCCTCCCTTGAAAGAGGGTATTACTTTTTAGACATCACTTGTCCTGGTTGTTTCAAAGTAATTTGGAGAGGTTCTATGTCTAGTTTTCCATATTTCCCTGGGGCTGCCCACACTTCTGGATTTATTTCAGCATAAGCCTTCTCAGACATTTTACACAAAGATATCACAGTGTTGGACTCTGTGTAATTTTTTTACAATACTAATTTGCATTCCCACTTTAGCCATCAAATCCCTTCCCAGTAAATTACAATCACAATTAGGAAAAAACAGGAATTAATGCATTTCAAACCTGTCTCCCACATCTATTAATAGGGGTTGAATAAAATGCATTCGTTCATCCTTCCTGCTCACTCCTTGAATAACCAATGATCTTTTTGACAATTTCCCCCTCTTAGGTATAAAATTCAAGGTGAATCAAGAGGCCCCTGTGTCTACCAGAAAACACACCTCCTCTCAATCCGGACCCACCTTAAAAGTTATCAAGGGCTCCAGAGTGGTGGGTCCTTGATATAATGGGAGCCCATGATACCCCTAACAATCCATTTCCATTCTCCTCTGGACTTCCTCCTCCTGAGGGTCCAGCTGTCTCTGCAGACACTCCCTTTTCCAATACCCTTCTGCCTGGCAGATGGTGCACTGGTTTCTCCCCAACTGCTGTTTGGGTTGGCTTTCCCCGGCCTAGGAGGGAATGCCTCTGTCACTTCCTTGTGGCCGACCCCATCCCCTCTGTCCCGGGGGACCTGTTGGACCCTGTGATTTATTTCTCCACGGCTGCAAAATTTCTGCCATCATCTTTGCCTTAGCTTTAACCTTTTCCTCATCTCTTCTTACATAGATCTGCTGTATTTTTCTAACCATTTCCTCCAGAGGCTTATTTTGCTACTCTTCATCTTTCTGTGCTCCTTTTCTTATATCAGGCCAGGCCTTAGTAACAAATTGTACCTTCAGTAATGTGTCAAAGGCTGGCCCCTCAGGATTCATCCCCCTATGCTTTTGCAAGGCATCCCTAATCCTTTCCAACCAATGAGAAGGGCTTTCATGTTTCTCTTGTTCTAATGACATAGCCTTAGCTATATTGTTAGTTCTGGGAGTGGTTGATTTAATTGCCCTTTTCAAATAAGCATGGTAATCGTGGAGGTGAGCCAGACTGGACTGGTGTTCTGGATTAGGGCAAATTTGGGAGAAAACCTCCAAAAGGCGCCCCCCCAGAAAGCCAACCCACACAGCCCCTCCCCCCAACCGGTTTGGGAAAATTTCCTCAGAGAGAAGTGGAAAAAACCCTGTTTATTTAAACAGGCAAAGCACTCCCTAGCACACAAAATGAACAATACCAGATGACAAAACTCTTTCACCGCTCTGAAGAGATGACAAATTCAGAAAGTCCCTCCTGGGAGTGGTCACTCTGTTATCAGTCTCTCCGGTGCTGGGAAAGGCTGCTGCCCAGAGTAGGCCCTGGTAGGCCACAAAGTACGAGCTCTTGGTGTTTCCCTGGGTCCCAGTCCGGAGCAGGTTCGAACGGATCCAAGAAAAGGGAAAGAAAACCAGTCCAGGGAAAACTTGGAATGCCCCAGCTAGCTAAGCTAACTAAAATGCAAAGGAGCGTGATGTTCTGCCCTGTCCATGCCCAGACAACACAGTGGAGTTCCGTGTTCCAGCAGACTGGAGGAGTGAGTGCACACTGATAACAAAACTCTCTTCTTCTTCTTCTGTCCGCCTTCACTCTCAGAGCCCGTCTTGAAGGCACAAAATATAATATCCAGCATAAACAGAACACACGACTGGGGATATGAGCATCAAAACATCACCCTACAACACCTTGTTATTTGGGTCCCACTTGGGGGTCAGCCTGGGGGATGGCATCATCCACTGTAGGTACATTAGGCCCAGTGCCCCCTGCTGATTGTGGATGTTCATACTCCCGCAGTGGCAAGCTTTCTGCAAAATCATTCATTTCTCTGATGACCCAAAAAAAAATCTCCAAAAGAAAAACACAATCCTTCCATGTATAATCCACATTTCCCAAATATTCCTCTATCTTTTCCCCCACCCCTATGGGATCATCCAAATATGGGGGTGTCACACTACGACACGAAATAACTCACACATTCATTCTAGATGCAAAAGAGGGAAAAGAGAGGAAATTTATTCCTGACCCCACAATATATAGAATTCCAAAAGTGACAGTGGATTGGAGGGTGAAAATACCACCTCTCCAACCACACTGGTCAAACCAACAGTCCATCAATTCTCTCCTCCCACAAAGAAGAATGCAAAACAATCATTATTTACATGAACATGCGTGGGAAACTCCAGTAGAAATATGTATACATCAGAAGGCATAGAAAACTTTTAAAAGAACTTTAAAACTCTTAAAAGAACAGAGCAACATCTCACCCTTTTTCTGTAAAGAAAAAAAAAAGAAAAAAGAAAAATTAACAATGTTAAAAAGGAAAAATTTGAACAATGTTCAGTGTCCATTCCTAGAGGAATCATCGGAGTGATCACTCGCGTCGTCTGCATCTGAGACATCACTCAATGATTCATCCACTTGATGACTTTCACTTTGGTCACGGTTTTCATTTTGCCTGTCGGCCGGATTCTGTCTCTGCCGTCACAGGTCAGGGCGAACACACTTCGAAGGTACCCAGCGTACCCCAGTATCTGTGGATATGCACGCATACCCACGCCCCAAAGCGATAAGGTCATAGGGACCTTCCCACTGTTTGGTGGCTAAATTCCGCACCTGAACCTTCGCTTGAGGCTGATGTGTTTTGTCAGAAACCTGCGAAGAAAGGTGATGATTCAAAATGAAAGGTTATTTGAATTCTGTGGATCAGTAAGATGATTGATGGTATACAAAGCTTTTGCCAACTGACTGTGGGGTTTTTGAAGAACCCGCTTCAGAGTACGATGAGCGAGTTCTACAATAGCTTGACCAGTCAGAGAATGAGGAATTCCAAACTTGTGTGACACACCCCACAACTGCAGGAACTGCTGCACCTTCTGCAATGCCTAAGCAGGACCATTGTCGGTTTTCACAGCAGAAGGTATGCCCAGAACGGCAAAGGCCTGCCTTCAGTGGGCAAGGACATTGCGGGCCTTTTCTCCAGTGTGAGCAGAAGTCCACATCACAGAGGAGAACGTGTCAACAGTGACACGCACATACTTGAGCTGGCCAAACTCGGCAATCTGGGTGACATTGGTCTGCCAAATCTCCAAGGCCCTACGGCCTCTGGGGTTTACCCCTGTCGGCAAAGGCACAGAAAGCGCATGACAGTAGTCACACGACTCGACAATGTCACGAGCCTCAGTTGGCATCAACTGTAACTACTTCTGCAAGATATGTGCGTTCTGATGGAAAAACCCATGCAATGCCTTGGCCTGCGCAAGTGTGTCAGGCTGAGGTGCTACCCATGCTGGGTTAGCCAACTTGTCAGCCCTCGCATTACCTTCTGCTGCACACCCTGGCAAATTGGTGTGACTCCTTACATGCAGAACGTAGTACGGATGAACCTGGGCCTGAATGGCACACCACAAGGTCTTCAGTCAATGAAACAAGGCAGGATTACTGACCTCCTTCAAAACTGAATAACCCAACCGCTGTGCAATGTCAGCCACATAGGCAGAATCCGTGACCAAATTGAAAGGTTCCTGGGAAAATTTCTCAAATGCCATGACAGCGGCCTTCAATTCAACCAATTGGGCAGACCCATCCTCATGACCTTCCAGGACCTGCCACTCAGATCCATCCCTCCAAGTAACAATGGCCTTCCCTGTCTTCCACGAACCGTCAGCGAAGACAGTGGGTCCTTGCACTGGTTCCTGACTATTTTTGGGCCGCAAAGAGATTTGGGTGGATTTTGCCACCTGCATAGCTTGTGGCTGGGCAGATGATAAGTGATCTGCCCTGAAAAGTTTTCCAGAGCACTTTGCAGGGACACACTGTGTATAAAGCTCCAGTCAAAATCCTCCTGCTGTACCGGGAGTATGATCTTTGCGGTATCCGCTCCCATCAATTGCAAACACCGTTGCCGTCATTTGATTATCAAGCAAGCAATTAGCTCAAGCAATGTGGTTGCCGTCTTCTGGGGCTGATGGGGCAGGAAAACCCATTCCAGGATGTGTAAAGAATCGGACGATTTGTCCCTCCATTGGCCAATGATGCCTGTGGGATGCAAATCTGGAGTGGTAATGAACACAGTGACATCAACGGAAGGATCAATGCGATAAACCTGGTAAGCAGAAACATCTTGCTGAACCTCCTCCAGCACCTGAAGTGCCTCAGGAGTCAATGTGTGAGGTGACTTTAAATCAGAGTCTCCCTTTAACAAATCAAACAGAGGAGACAGTTGTGCATTGGTCAGTCCCAAGTATGGACGTAAGCAAATGATGACACCTACCAATTTCTGGGCATTATTCAGTGTCTTCACTGAATGCACAAATTGTACCTCCTGGTGTTGGATTGTTCGTTCCAGAATTTTGACCCCCAAATACTTCCAAGGAGGTTGTTGTTGAACCTTTTCTGTAGCCACCTGCAGCCCATGAGAATGCAAAGCATTGAGCAACTGAAGCTGTATCCTCAGCAGCTCATCCTGGGTGGACGCAGCCACCAAAATGTCATCCATATAGTGAGAAAGATGGGCATCAGGAAACTGCTTGCGAACTCCAGACAAGGCATGGGCCACATACCATTGGCATATGGCAGGAAAACTTTGCATGCCCTGGGGCAAAAATCTCCATTAATATTGCTGTGTGGGCTCAGCATTGTTGACTGCTGGCACGGAGAAGGCAAATTTTAGTCTGTTAACAGGATGCAAAGGAATTGTAAAAATACAATCCTTCAAATCCACGATGAGGATTGGCCAATCTGCGGGAATGAAACAGAGTGAAAATTTAACAGGGTAGAAATCCATTTAGATTTAGGTGAAATGTGCTGCTTTGAGCTTGCTAGCATAAGTAAAATATGCTGTTTAGTCTAGTAACTCTGCAGCCCTAGTAAAACTGCCCCAGCTGAGGAGAAAGAATGCGAATTTCCAAGCTGAAGAGATAAGAGAGGCTCCTTGAACCTTAAAACAGACAGGGCAGGGTGACCCAAGAGTTCTTTATGTACTTGCTGATTAAAAAAACTAGCTACAAGTATAATTAACTGTATGTATAATGCAAAATCAGTAAAATAAATATACACGAACCTATTGTAAAACACTATACATATATAAACAAGTAAAGAAGAATAAAAAAAGATCAAGAATTCTCAGGGGCACACATGTCCTTTGAAGGGGAACGATCCCCACATGCGTCCAGCGCTGTAATAAACACACCGTCCCTACAAATCTTTATAGGAATTGTAAGGTTTTTTCGTCCATGTTTCAGGAAGCATGGTAGACAACGGCATGCCCACCTGCAATGTTCCCATGCTTTCCATCATGGCATTGACCTTTCGGAGGTCTTGTAACAACCTCCATTTCCCAGATTTTTTCTTGATGCAGAGGACAGGAGTGTTCCAGGGACTGGTAGAAGGCTCCAAATGACCCTGGTCCAACTGCTCTGGCACCAGGTTTCTAAGGGCGACTAATTTGTCTTGAGGGAGGGGCCACTGGTTCTCCCAGACAGGTTTGTCCACCAGCCACTGTAAAGGAGGCCTAGGACACTCTGTGTCCTTCATCGCAGTGGTCCCCATCAAAAATCCGTCCCGATGCACACCCCCCATGCTGACAGAACATCCCTCCCCCAGAGGTTAACACTAGTTGAAGTAACATGAGGCTGAATCATGGCCGTCTGTCCCTCTGGGTTCGCAATCAGCACGGGCTGCTGGCTCATGTAGCAACACGCTGTTCCTCTCAATCCTGCAATAGGTGTCTCCACCAGATCCAAGGGCTACTCTGGGAGTCAGGCGGCAAGGGAGAGAACTGTGACGTCTGCGCCGCTGTCAAGAAGACCACAGAGATGGATCTCTGGCAGTGTCTAATTTCTCCTCTAAATACCTCCACAAAATTGGACACAAATGAATTCTATCTGTTCCAGAAGGTGGCCATAAAAGCCCCTTTGGCAACTTATACTCTGGCCACACAAAATAACAATATTTTACCACGATCTCCATAGTTACCTCTGGGTGAATGTATAATCTGTTCCAAGACCTCAGCATTCTCCCCAAGGGACTCTCTGGGGGGTATTATGGGATCATCATCCCTTTTGCCAGGGCCCCTTCCCAGCTTTACCCTTTCAACCCTCCATGGTGCCTTGTTTCACCTGTGCTACCCTCCATGGGTGCCTGTTTCACCTGTGCTGTCCTCCATGGGTGCCCTCCCAGGTTTGCTCCCCAAAGATCCCATATTATTCACCAGTGAGATTTTCAGTGTTCCTTCCCTGTGGTCTCTTCACGGACCCCCCTGGTCTGCCACTCATCTGTCTCCTGGACAGTCTCGGGAACCCAATCAATTGCCGGTAGCCAGCCACCACCAAGGGGAGTTGATCACCCAAACTGGGTGAGGTGTGCGTCCAGCTCCACACTCTGCCTGCCGCTCCGGATGGTGGAAAGATCCCAGACGAGCCTGCAGTTGTTAGAAAAATTAATCCACAAACACCAGAGGTTTATGTCCAAAAAGGAGACAGATGAGTCCTTTTACTTTATTCAAATAAAGGGAGAGGCCATGGGGCATTCCCCTGGGGCCTCTCAAATTTTTGGAGGATGCAGCCTCCTTTTTTTCCGAATCTCCCATCCGCATTTCCCTTCTCTCTTTCCCAATTGGCTGAGGTACTTGAGAGGTAAAGACTTCCCGAAACGCCCGATAGCAGAGATTTCCCTCTAATGTATAACCCTCCATTTTAATGTTTAATTCTTATGGAATTTAGGGTTTTTCCCCATTGTTTCTTTCATCTTTCAATGTCCAATTTCATTTATCAGCAATCCTAAAGTTTATTTGTAAAAGCAAATATCTTTTCCCATTCACCAATCAGTGGAATCCTTCCCATTGTTTCTTTTATCTCTCAGTGCTAGTTTTATCTACCAGTAGACCCACAGCTTTTTTGTAAAGACAAATCCTTCATTCCTCTCAGTAACCCCTTTTTATCACCTAACAGTGTCTGGCTCCTAATTTCAGGACCAGTGAAAAGGCATCACTGTCATCTCTGCTTCTTCCAGTTGCTGACATTCCAGGGAAATACTCTTTTTCTTCTTTATATAAAAATCAGACATCAACACATAAGAATCATGCCTGTTCAAATTAAACTAAAACATGCCTGATTTCCCTTCAACACTGTATCTTTCATATTTAATGTTTAAATCATACAGATATTAGTCCTTTTGTCAGCTTCACATCTGCTATTGCAGCATTCTGAATATCTCCACCATACCATATCTTCCGAGTAGTGGGATAATCTGTGAGTATTTTCACTAACTGGTCCTTAGGTTTTATCTTACAATTATCTTTTTTCTTTTTTTATCAGAGATTTAGCTTCAGGCTACAGGTGAACGCCTTAAATTTCCCTCATTATCCTAAGTTGTGGTTCCATGTTTGCAGTTGTGCATCACAATATTACCTTGGAGTACAGATTTAAGTCAATTCAGACACAGGCTGTTTTCCAGCAGTGTTGTTCACTTAACAAGAGCTAACAGTATAGGGGTTTGGATGGCAAGAAGCCTGATGCTCTGACTGCTGTGTGTGAAGCCTTTCACTTGTCCATCCTGTTTCCCTGTAAGGCTCTCTGTGGATTGGTCTCTTTGGAAGACCTGGCCTGTTTATAATATCAGACTTTCCTTACATTGCTGTCCAGAAACAATTGCCATCAAAGCACTACTTCACTGCCAAGAAATCATTCCACACTACAAAATCAATACATCATTTTTGCTTCTACCTGAGCAGTGACTGCAGCAGAAGCAGCATGGATCCTTGACTGGTGACAGCTGTACATGTCCTGATGCAGCTTTCTTGAGACTCTCTGTGTCAGGAATGAGCCCTTTTGTTCACTAATGGTCACATACAGGGAGATTAGGTACATGTAGAGATGGAATAACAGTAGGCCAGGCTACCCTAAGCCTAAACTACCCACTGCTGATTGTCCAGATTGGCAGCAAAGAGGTTGATGAGAGAAGTTCTAGGGCAATCAAAAAGGATTTCAGGGCCCTGGGGCAACTGGTTGAAGGGAGATGAGCACAGGTGGCATTTTTCCTCAACTCCTTTGGTAGCGGGGAAGAATGCCAAAAGGAGCAGGAGAACCCATGTAATCAACATGTGGCTCTTTTAAAGACTGGTGCCATCAGTGGAGTTTTGGCTTTTTTGATCATGAGGTGGTTAACTCTGCACCAGACATGCTGGAGACAAATGGGGTTCACCTCCCTAAAAGGGGGAAAAGGCTTCTAGTCCGTGAGTTGGCAGGGTTGATTGGGAGGTCTTTAAACTAGGTTTGAAGGCAGAAGGGGATAAGAGCAGGTTTGCTAGAGATGAGCCTGGGGGAAGCAGGCTAGAGTAGGGAGTGTTACAATCCACTCTAATCACAGAAAAGCAAAGAGAACTCTGTGAATAAGGTGGAAAGAACTTCAGGTTTAAATAATCCCCAAAATGAGATTAAAACTCTGAGAAATGACTGCTCACTTTCAAAATTTCAAAGGTTTATTAAACCTTAACAAAAAATTACAACAAAAGGACTAAATAAGGAAAAACTACAGCGCTGGGAGCCCCTGTGACTATCAGCCACGTGCTCATCTACAAAATGGATGCTCTGCCATTTATATCCTTAGCCCCTCCCAAAGTTTTGTCAGTCAACTCCTTCTCTGCCGTCTATTGGTGGAGATTTCTTTCTTACATCTTGATTGGAGGTCAGGTGTTGTTATGCTGCACCTCTTGGTAATAAGCCGGCCCTCTCCAAATGTCCTGACTACTAAGGCTATTACAAGGGGGAGGGGAAAGAGGTCTAGCGGGGGGGACATATTTGTATAACATTACTATAGATCTGGATAATATCTATCTCTTAATTGTGAGAGCCAACTCATCTGTAAAAAAAACCAAATGAGGTTAAATGTTGATACCAGAAAACTGATATATTTTATTTAACAGAAAATGAGAGAGAAAGAAAGAGAAAGAAAGAAAGAAATAGAAAAAAGAGGTGGGGGGACAGGAAGACTGACAGATTAGGTAGAATCATATCACCCCTCCATGGATCTTAATGATGTCTTGTTGATCCTCTCCATCTGGTCTTCTTGGTGGTGAGGGTCCCCCACCAAAAAGTATAGAATCCAATGGATTAATATGCGTTTGGGGCAGGACGAAATGCCAAGGTGCCTCCCCTGGGGAGGGCAAGTTTGACACTGTCTCTTGCAAGACTATGGATCAGTTGCATCATTTTGCATTATGTGCAGTGCTCTGGTGCAAGGGCTCAGGAATGGGTCTGTGGAGCACTTTGGGGGTCTTTGATGAATTGTGACACCCCCTCAGCTGCCCCTTGTGAATATCCTGTGGATGCAGCTTTCCCAGGGTGGGGAGTGTAGCAGCATGGGGTTTAGATGGTGGATGCTGCTACCTATACTTATTCCCCAATAAGCATATCCCGTGGAAAAGCCACTTGGGTAAGTATTCAGGCAAAGCAGTCAAGTCCACACACCACATTCACCATGGCTAGCTCAGTGAAGAGAGGCAGAAGGGCCTTTTGTATGGTCAGTTCCAGCGAGGTTTATTTCAGCAGGCCAAAGGGAAACCAGGGACAAAATACAAGACCATGTGGTGTGTACAAGGTAAAGTATGGGATGGCACAGGGGCGGTACAAAGGGCAGGGCAAAGGGCATTGGCCTACAGGGAAGATGGGGCCGGCCACCAGCGATACCACAACCAATGAGGAAACAAGGAAAGGAGAAACCACTAGAATTGGAGACATATGGTGAAGGGAACAGGAGTGGTTGCAAGACTCCATGGGGGAGTCCTTTCTGTCTGCCTAGGTGGGGAAAACTCTATGGTAAATTCTTCCAAGGCAATGCCCTGGGGATTTCCCCAGGGGGGAAAGATTCAGAGGATTCCACAGGGGAGGGGGGGTTTCACAGCTGAGCCAGTTTGTGTAATGGAGGGGGGATGTTTACTGCCTCTGACCAGAGGTTGCGCCACACACCCAAGACCCTCCTCCTCCCCCCTTGGTGGGGACTGGGACTCTGCAAACCTAGCAGCAGGAGATAAGCTTGAGGGCTATGGCCTCCGCCCTGAAACTAGCTAGGGATGATTTTCAGGACAGCTGCTCTCCCAGCCTTATCCATTACTCCCCAGACCACAGATGATTGAACAAAAATGTCACTTTATCTTATCCCAAGTTCTCTTAGGTGGCTTAACTCACAGTTCAGTTTCAGTCAGGAGGCCCATTCAGGGTGAGCTTTGGTGGTGGAGCTTTGTTGGTGCAGTTTTGCTATAATGGGCAAAAGTCTTTTATGACAATGTTTAAGTCATCAACTATGACCTTTCCGTTTCTGACAGGGTGAAATCAGTAGCCCAGCTCAAGTGCATTTGCACCAATGCAGCAGTGTGGGTAACAAACAGGAGGAGCTGGAAGCCATTGTGCAGCAGGAAAGCTATGATGCAGTTGCCGTTGTAAAAATGTGGTGGGATGACTTGCCCAGCTGGAGTGCTGCAATGGATGGCTATAAGCTCTTCAGAAGCACCAGGTGAGGAAGGAGAGATGGTGGGGTAGCTCTGTTATTAGGGACTATTTTTGCACCTGGCTATCAGCGGCCACGGGATGGAGGTTCGCCGACTAGCTGTCCCGCTTGTGGCTGGAGGGCAAACACGCGAGTGGCCGCTCCTGAGTCTCTGCCGAGACTGTTGCGGGTAGTGGTGATTGCTGTGGCGTGGGTAGCACAGCAGAGGCACAGAGCATGAGGAAACTGAGGCAAAGGAATAAGGGAAAGACACTTGTCTGAGTCTCCAAATATTTAATCTCGAAGTGGGGCAAAGCAAGTGACAAATCTGAACCGGAACAGACTACTTTTATAGGGTAGAGGGAACACGGAGAGGACACAACCTTTGACCAATAGGAAGGCATTAGGGGAGGGGTGCAGGGTGGGGGCTTCCCAATAGAAGCCAACATGAGGAGGGAGCAAACCTTACAACCCAATTCTGCTTTGAGGAAGGTCTGAAAGACAGGGAACACTCCAGAACCAAAAGAGTGTGCTATCTTTGACAGACAGGGGTAAGACAAGGCAACAAGGGAGGTATGCAGGTGGATTGACATGTGGATTGACATACATTTTGGCAGGGAAAACTGTGGTAAACAACTCAGGACTGAACCATTAGGGAAGCCAAATTGGGTACATAGAAGGAAGCATTACAAACTTATATCAAAACATACTACAGAAGAACAAACTGTAAAATAACAGACTACCACATCTCCCCGTTTTTTGTTTTATAAAGTTGAAAACAGCTGAGAAGGGGTACCAACTCCATCCTGGAACTTAGTTCTTTAAACTTCTGTGCTTTCTTGGGCACTTTCTTCCCACCACTCTTGGTCTGTGGTGGTAGCAGCTACCACAGTCTTTGAAGTTGAAATGACTCACTTTAAGATTCCAAAAACTAAGGAAACTAAAAATATAGCAACTATAAAGCAACTAATGTCTTTTACAACAGAAAGCATTCAGCCTGACAGGCTCCAATTCTTAAATCTTCATAGCTGGTCAGGTGGATGTCTAGGAAAAATGACAACATAACCATGAAATAAAGGCAACCAAATGCCATGTGCTGGGAAAAAGGGTCAGGGCCTTCCTCTACCCTTGTGACGCTTTCGGTTTGATGCAACTGCATCATTGGCTGGGTTATTTTGGGGATTTAAAGGGACAATTTCCGACTCAATTTCCTCTCTTGTGGGAGTGTATGGTTTCACCCACTTCTTGGGGATCCACTTTACTCCTGAGGGCGTGGACACACACGTGTACCCACGGTCCCATGGCACTAATTTAAAGGCACCCTGGATGTCTTTAGAGTCTGGATCTCTCACCATAACAGGAGGCCTTTCCTCAACTGGCAGTTGTTGGTGACAGTAAAAATGCCTCAGGACTGGTGGGTTTGGGTTGTCAAAGGAACAGTTGAGAAAGTTGATAGTAAACAAAGCTTTACACAACCTGTGCTGCGGTGACAAGCCCTGGACATTTCTTCTCTGGCAGGTGAGGACCTTTTTTGAGTGTTTGATGGGTCCTCTCTATCACTGCTTGGCCTGTGGGGGAGTGCGGTATCCCAGTCCGATGTTGAACTCCCCATTTCTGCAAAAACTCGCCGAACGCCTTGGATGTATAGGCTGGGCCATTATCTGTTTTGATGGTTTTGGGGATCCCCAAGGTCGCAAAGGCCTGCACAAGATGTTTCTGTGCATCTCAGGTCTTTTCCCCTTCCTGGGCCGAGGCAAAAACTGCTCCTGAGAAGGTGTCCACTGGTGCATGTATGTATTTCAGCTTCCCGAATTCAGGCACATGGGTCACATCAGTTTGCCAGACCTCACAATTGTGGAGTCCTCTTGGGTTTACTCCTGAACCCAGTGATGGTAAGGAGGACTCTTGACAGTTTGGGCATGTGGCCACAATCGCCTTGGCCTGATCATGCCTCAGGTAGAATTGGCGGATCAGACCAGGAACGTTTTGATGGAATTGCGGATGGCTAAACTTGGCCTGTTGGAAGATGTTAGGTTGGCCAGCCAGCTGCAAAGGGGCAGCTAGGGCATCTGCTCTACTGTTCCCTTCACTCATGAATCCAGGGAAGTCAGTGTGTGACCTCACATGCATCCCAAAAAAAGGCTTGCTCTCAGTGGGAATCTAGATATACAAGCTTCGAGAGCAAGCCAAGGATGACTAGATTGGAGACTTCCTTCAAGACTGCATGTTCTGCTCTGGACACCACTCCTGCTATGTAAGCTGAATTAATTACAATATTAATTGGTTCTGGGAATTTCTCAAAGACCCTAACAACTGCATCCAACTCAGCAACTTGAGGAGAGCCCTCTACAATTTTAATGTCTGCTTCCCACTGCGGAGTTTGAGGATTTTTCCAAATCATAACTGACTTGTGGGACCCTCTGGACCTGTCAGTAAAAACTGTCAAGGCCTTTAATGGGAGTCTACTTTGGATTTCTTTTGGAATCAAATTAAATTCGGTGTTAAACAATTTGTGAACTGGGTGATGGATAGAAATTTGGCCTGGATAACTGTCCAGAGCAAACTGCAAATTCTTGTTTTCACGGAGCAAGTGCTTCAAGGTCTCCTTGGTTAGTTTCCCAGTTGATGTTTTGATGGGGACATGGATACATGTGAAGTTGCACCCCGCCAACAGTCTCAGACAGACTCTAGCCTTTATAATCAGCTGAGCCATCAGCTCTTGTGGCTGCATGATGCTTTTGGACAACTGATGACCGAGTAACACCCACTCTATGATTAGGAGGGGGTCCTTCTGGTCCGTGTCCCATTGAAAAATGAGCCCGTGAAGGTGTGGCAACTTACCTAAGATAATGTAACAGAAGGGAAGGCCCTCACGGCAACAGTGGGCTTGACGGCCTGCCAGTGTGGATTGTACCTTCTCGAGCGCTGTCCTCGCCTCCTGGGTCAGGGCCCTCAGAGAATCTAACCCCTCTTCCCCCTGCAACAAGTTGAAGAGGGGAGACAGATCCCCCATGGTGAGCCCCAACCAGGGCCTGATCCAGTTCAAAGACTCACACAACTGTTGGAGGTCCTGTAGGGTCTTTGGGTTTTCATAAATTACAACCCTCTGGGGCTTGATGGTCTGGTTGGAAATTTCAAGGCCCAGATACTTCCAAGGCAGCAGCTTCTGTACTTTCTCCTTTTGCAACTCAAATCCAGCCGCTGCCAAGGCAGTAACAGTGTACTCAAGTGCTTCTGCAAGCACATTGTCATCGGGGGCACAAACAAGAACATCATCCATATAGTGATACATGATGCAATCTCTCACCCTAGCACACACTGGGGACAGAACTCTGGCGAAATACCACTGGCAGATGGCGGGAGAGCATTTGAGGCCCTGAGGCAATACTCTCCAGTGGTAGCACTTCATGGGAGCTTCTCTGTTAATGGAGGGCACAAAGAAAGCAAAATGTGGAGCATCAGCTGGGTGAAGGGGAATTTGAAAAAAGCAATCTTTTATATCTATGACAGCCAATGACCAGTTTTGGGGGAGCATTGAAGGAGATGGCATCCCTGGTGGGAGAGACCCCATATCCTCAATTACATCATTGATTTTTCTCAAATCCTGGAGGAGGCACCACTTATCCCTCCCCAGCTTTTTGATGACAAAGACCGGGGAGTTCCAAGGGCTATTGATTTCAATGATGTGACCCTTGGCCAACTCCTCCTCAACAATCTGAGTGAGCGCGCTTAATTTCTGCTTGTTCAGCGGCTACTGTTCTACCCACACTGGTGTATCTGTGAGCCAATTCAGCTTCTGGGTAGGGCACTCTTCAGTGACCACCACTAAAAATCCTGGGGGCCCAGAAATTCCAATTTGACCCCCCATTGAGACATGGCATCCCTCCCCCATAGGGTGAACTTAGAATTCAACACGAATGGGCATATAGAGGCCAATTGCCCATTCAGTCCCTCAATTTGTACAATGCTCCTGGATCTTTTAGCTAATTGGGTGCCCCCAACACCTAGAACCTCGCAGGGTACACTTTGTAGCTCCCACTTTGATGTCCATTTGTGTGGAGGAATGACCGTTATGTCTGCCCCCGTGTCCATCATTCCTTGTAACTGGATGGAATGCCCCCTACTTTTAAGGTCACACCATACAAGGGGCTTGTCTTCTCCCAGTACTTTGGTGAAATAAACTGAAAGGTCCAGGTCATCGCTGATGGCATAGGGCACTGGAATGGTCTGCGCAATTACTTGGCCCTCTGGCAGGAAGGGGGGGGATGGACACAGCATGCCATGAGACTGAATCGCTCAGGATCTGTTGTATTGTGTTTTTATATCTTTGTCACAGTTCTGTAATGGTTTGCCCCTTCACCCCCCATTTTTGCCCAATGGTTCCACCCTGAGCTCTCCCGCCCCTCCTTCAATGCCACCCCTCCCTGGTGCCTTGTCCATCACGCAGCTCCTAATCCCACCCTCCCAAATTTTTCCACCTTGGGAATCGAGTGAGTGGACAAAGGCCACGGGTCCCTCCCTTAACCTTCCCCAATTGGTTTGTATTTCTGTCTGTCCTCCTGCCTTCCACTCCCCCGAACTCCCCCATTGGGCAGTGGGCATCCCTCCCCCTTGTCTCCGCCCCGGTACTTAAGGTGATTACGAAAGCCATGTGACTCACTTTCGGCTGCAGGGACATGGAACTCAGAGCTCCTCGGAGCTTACAATAAACCTGAGACTTTTTCCCCGGCCTTGAGTCAACTCCCTCATTACCTCCTCAGATGCCGCCTCTCCTCCATACAAGGCAGACAGCGAAGCGCTCTGTCTTAGCCACTCCCCGAATCTACCACATGACACAGAGGAGTGTCCTCACTGCTGATCGTGCCTCTGCCAGGCAGGCAAAGCCAGGGGGCTTCGGAGAGAGCACAGCGGCAAGGATTGAGTGACAGGATCCCTGGGGCAATTTCAATCTCAAGGGGAGTGTGCTTGGTGTCCCCAACAACAAGGTACTTGCAGTTTAAGGATGGGGAGTGCTTATAAGTCTCCACCTGATGGGTGTGAGGGAGAAGTCCAGGCGCAGCAGTGACTACTTGCCAGTCCTGATCAGGAAAGAAAATAGGATTAGTTAGTCGCAGTGTCAGGGTCCGCAAATGCATGCAGGGTCCCTGATAGGTTCTTTTTGGAGATCTCAAAGCACAAAAGACACAGCAGGGGACACAACACTTTGCTTAAACAAAAATGCACTTTTATTTAGTGCCAACAACTGTGATAGTGGGAGAGAAATAAAGAGATAGAGTGAAAGATAGAGAAAGAGGGGAAGGGGATTATAGCTACCAGTCTGAAGAGACGAGGCCCTCGGAGCTTGACGAGATGCTCATAGGCTGTCTTCTCCAGGTGGGGTCCAGACAAAGTCCTCAAAACTCCTTGAGTCTTTTATAGGGTTCCTCAAAGCGGGTGGCATCTGGCCAAAGCGGCAGCTCTCCTGGCTACATGGTGGGTGTGGACTCGTTGTTTTGGGAACTAGTTGTAACCGTCGTGTCGGTGCAGGACCAAGAGTACAGGACCGAAGGTACAGGACGAACTGATTAGGGCTCAGTCCACCATGACCAGTCCACTGTTCTTGCACTGAGTTCCCATGGCATCGCATACCAGTCCTTAAGGCTTGGCAGACTTTCCACCTCAGCCAGGCTAGAGCTACTTTCAGGGTCTAGGGTCTCAGTCCTTGGAGACAGTCGTGAGGCAAACATGAGGGATTTTCGGACAGACCCTGACACGCAGCCGGTAAGGTTCTCTTTTATCTGAGGTTATTACTTGAGCGCTGGCATTATTATCAGCGACCCCCCCATGGCCTGCCCTATTGTTATCAATGCACGGGGCAGACCCACACTCTGTATTTAGTTTTTTTGTGGCTGGGAAGCTTCTCCCTCCCCTGCCCCTCCCCTCCCTGGTGGCACCCTTCCTCTTAAGGGGCATTGACTTATAAAATGTCCTTCTTGATGGCAGTGGAAGCATCTCCTCCTAGGTGGTTGATTCCCTCGGGTAACGGCTGCTGGAGCTGCTGTCCATTCTCGCAAGGCTGGTTTCCTCAGGGTGTCTTCTACAGTGATCATTGCTTTCTTGGTGCACTCCTCTATAAGCTGGTCTAGGGTGGGTGTTGGAGTTGAAGGGAGTGACAGGATTACTTTTCTGCAGGCTTCGTTTGCGTTGCTGGAGACTATTACTAGTATCAACTGTTCTTGTATCTCTAGGTTTTCGACTCTCTTTTCCACAGCAGAACGAACCCGTTCTACAAAGTCTATAAATGCCTCTGAAAAAGACTGCTTAATAAAAATATAGGGTTGGATTGATTATTTGGATGGCATGGTCAAGAAAGCTTTCTCTGCGGCATCTTTAATTCAATATAGAACTATTTTTGGAATCCCCCCTGCCTTTTTCCATGCCTGCTCCCAGTCACCCTCACCGACCATATGATCAAAGGTGATATCATTCCCATCTGCATCAGTGGAGCATTCAGGATTCTGCAAGAGCTGTGGAAGGAGGTCTCCTACTAATCTCTTCCACTTTTGCTCCCATAACTTATATTTGGATGATGTGAGCAAGCAAATAAAAAGCCTTTTTAAATCTGCGGGAACCAGCATGTTTGATGTAAATGTTGCTTTTAAAAGACTCCTAAAAAACTCGCTTTTCTGGCTGAATTCACGCTGTGTTCTACAAAGTTCTTTGATGCTCTGATACAACAATGGTTCCCACCTGGAGTGGTCTTCCCTCGCATTATAAGTGACTTGGGCTGATGAAACAGAGTAAAAATTTAACAGGGTAGAAAATCCATGTGGATTTAGGTGAAATGTGCCACATTGAACTTGCTAACATAAGTAAAATATGCTGTTTAGTCTGGTAACTGCAGCACTAGCAAAACTGCCCCAGCTAAGGAGAAAGAATGCAAATTTTCAAGCTAAAGAGATAAGAGATAAGAAAGACTCCTCAGAACTTGAAACAGACAGTGCAGAGTGACCCAGGAGTTCCTTCTGTACTTTCTGACAAAAACTGAGTACAAGTGTAACTAGCTGTAAGTGTAATGCGAAATCAGCAGAATGAATATGCATAAATCTATTGTGAAATTATATGAATATGTAAATTAGTAAGAGTAATAAAAATGGATCGGGAGTTCTCAGGGGCGCACATGCCCTTTGAAGGGAAATCCCTGCGTGTGCCCAGCGCTGTAAGTAAAAACATACCGTTCCCTACAAATCTCTATTGGAATTGTGGGGTCTTGATTTTTCACCGCAATTCATTTGGCGAGCCAGCCAGGAGAGTTTCTGTCCTCGCAGGGGCAGAGGGGAGAATGGACCTCCTTGGCGCGCCCCGGGGAATTTCCCTGGAGAGGGCTCTGCTCTGCCTCCGCTTGCCACCTGAGGAGACAGACAACGACCTGCTGGTGTGCGGATAAATGGTATGTATCGAAAGGGCCCTGGGGGGAGAGAGAGACAGGACTGCTGGTCAGTCACTCAGAGACGTCTGAGTGCGCAGCGTCGTTCCTGCACCTGCAGGCAGCCCAGCCGATGTGGTGGCTGGACTGGAGACGGGTTCACTGTTCCGATAGAGTGGCTGCAAGCAACTCTAGGGGTGAGTCGAGTTAAAGCAGGGACTAATAAAAAAAAGGTGAGCTGGACAGGAACAAAGGCAGATCTGAACCAATGTGGCTAATCATACATTCTCCCTTTATTGTTTATAGACAGTAGTTTATATACACTTCCAGATAGTTTACAATTGTGAGCACACTCTCATTGGCAAACAAACATTGTTTGTCCCTGTCTTAAGGTGGCTAAAGTTTCACACTGCAGACCTATACTAATTCATACCTAGATAGCTCTGTACACTGTGTTTTATCCTAACATCATTTCTGACTGCGCCACAAACTTATTCTTAACTGTGTCATAGGCTTCAAGGCCTCACCGAGGCCCATATCTGCGGCCTAGGCTGGAGTAGCTCAACCTTCACTCCAAACATATAAATCGTGAACATACAGATCGTGACCTCTTTCTCTCAGAAATTCTTCTATAATTCCCCCTTTTTCTTTTTGAGCTACCCAGACTGATTCAAAGGCGTGGCTAGTTACTTTCCGTACACATTGTAGTACACACGGTATGAAGACTAGAATAAGTATAATAGTAAGAAAAATTATAATACCATAACAAACTAATTCTATGAACCATCCAGTAAAACCTAAAGAATTGAGCCAGTCAGCAAACGGAGAGTTTACAACGACAATTTTCTTCATATTGTCTTTCAGTTGTGTTAATTGTTTATAGATTGATCGAGAGTGGTCAGATAAATTCATGCAGCACATGCCCTCAAATTCTTCACACCCATGTCCTTGTGCTAAAAGAAGAAAATTAATGGCAGCTCTGTTTTGCAGAACTGCATGACGAATGTCATCTACATCAGTGGCAAGCTCACTTAACATTCTAGATGTGATATTAATTTGCTCTGATGTCCAGCAGGCCAGGGCTCTCAATTGTGTGAGAGCTTGCGCTGAAGCAACCCCGGGGGCGAAAATTGAGGATAGTACTACAGATGTGCACCCCCAAAGTGATATGTGGTCATTACAATGGGAGTCTAGTTGGAGAGCACTTTGTTTGGCTCATCGAGGCTTCTGGGGCAATCCCATAACTTGATGGATGGTGGGAGCAAACAGGGTTAATTTACCAAGGTAACATGGGCCTCCCATAGCTTTGTGAGGCACTGCAGACCAGGCTCGATCCCCACAAATGAAGAAAGTTCCTGGTGGCAGTTTTCTTGCAACACTTTTTGATGGTATCACGGATTGTGTCTGATTATTACAATATTCTGAATAGTTATAATATAATTGGGATCTGGGAGACAACCAAGTGTTGCCATGATGTGGCTGATGTCCTTTTTGCGTTAGTTTCATAGCATGAGGTCCAAATATCAAACAGTAATTTCTTGGGACAGAGCCTAAAAGATCGAATTCTTGGGGTGGGATACTAATAAATATAAGATTCTGCACAACTACAACAGCTTGCGCTCCCAGAACACCTTTTGGGTCTATTTTGGCTTGGGTCCAATTTTTGAATTCTGCCATGGAACCCAGTGGAACTCCAGTTAAACAAGTACGAAAAGGACTAGATGGTGTGTTTAAAGACAGGCAGAATGAATCCTGCCCCGTTTGATTGGCCCACGTGACCCACATGTTTTGTCTCTTGTCGACATCAAGGATGTGGATATTCTCAGTTCAGTCAGAGAGAAAAAGAGAGGGTTTTTTAACCAGGCGAAGAGCCTGAGAGACAGTTGGAAAGGAATGTAAATAGTCCTCTAATCTATCTTGTTGTTCACATTGTTTATAGATATGCTCTGCCACTGTGCGTCATTCACTGCACACCAATGGTGTGAGATGTTTTTACTCTAGGACCAATGAAATTAGTCTGCACGATGTTCTCTATAAATAGAGCGGTACATTTGAAATAAAGGAGTCCATTCTCTAGCCTTTGATTTGGAGTCATTCTCGTTACCGTCCTGCTCTACAGCGACGCAAGGATTCCAAATACTTTAGTTACAAAGACACTACTTAACAAAAACACTGTGACCCACCACATATTTTTCCCGTTTGTGATTGCTCTGTTTAACATGAAAGAAACAAACTTACTTCTAAACTTAATTCTAAATACAAACTATAACTTATACTAAACTTAATATTATACTGATAATTATCTAATTTAATTTCTAATACTCTAAAAAATTAATTTTCATCAGACCTGGACTTGTCGTGGGATGTTCCAGGTAAATCGTTGTCGTCAGCGTTGTTATCATGGTTGGCTGGAATCTCTGCCTGTGGACACACACGGGTGAATTTGCTTGGCACCCAAACTGGACCAGTACCTGTTGAGACACACATATAACCTCTACCATTAAACAACACAGGACTTGGCCCTTGCCATTCACCTTTTTGCATGTCCTTGTGATAGACATAAAGTCCTGGAATTGCTTGTGGTCTTCCCTCTTTCACCCCTTGGCAGTGTATCACCACCGCAGGTTCTTCTCTACCTTCTGCTAAACACAAATAATTTAGAGTAAACAATACTTTCAACAATCTGTTAGATACATCAATCTCATCATTCTGCTTTTGTTTTGCTAGATATTCTTTCAGGGTACGATTTGCTCTTTCTCCACAATAGCTTGACCTGTAGAGGAGTGAGGGATCCCTGTGGTATGTTTCACCCCCCACTTCTGCATAAATGTGGCAATTTGTTGACTGACATAAGATGGAGCATTATCAGTCTTAATTTCTACAGGTACACCCATAACTGCAAAGCAGGCAAATAAATGCCTTTTCACATGGAGAGCTTTTTCCCCTGTCTGTGCTGTTGCCCAAATGAACTTTGAGTAGGTATCTACAGTGACATGGACATATTTCAGCCTACCAAACTCTGGAACATGAGTGACATCCATCTGCCACAATTCTAAAGCTTTCAGTCCCCTTGGATTTGTGCCCAGTCCAAGGCCAGGCCTATAATGACTACATTGAGGGCAGGCACGGACAATCCCTTGAGCATCATTCAGGGGATCTGAAATTGTTGGTGCATGATTCTCGCATTGAACAGGTAAAAACACCCATTCATGCAGAATCGTTGCTGAACCAGGTTGGGACTCCCCCTTTTTCTTTTGCCATTGAAAAACAATGGCAAGTGGACAGACATCACTGTTGGAGAGGAACAGTGACCACTTCAACCAGGTTGTAATTTTTTTTTTTTTTAAACTCGAATCAGAGACTTTTGTTGATCAGAGGTACAAACTCGAGTGCTGTTGGCATCAATGCCATGAAGCTACGGTAGAAATGGTTGGAGATCATCCTCGGTAATTCTTTGATAAAGCAGCTGCAATGATGTGTCCCTGCTGTTGCATGGCATCCTGAATGGGTGCGGTGAATGCTGCAGTTTGATTGCTTTGCTCTGCTCTCGTGGCTCTGACAAGCATCTTGTCGACTGGACAGCCTTGAGGAAGGGTGGCTAAAATAGTTCTCGTGTGTGAGTTAGCATTTTCAAAAGCAAGTGATCGAAACAAATGATCTCAAACATCTGCTGGTACATCAGGAGCATCTTCCAAAGCAGCTGACAACCTGTCAATGAACTGTCCATATGGTTCTGTGGTTCCTTGCTTTATGGTTGTATAAGGTGCTGGCTTTTTCTTATCTGGTACTGAAAGCAAAGCTTGATGGGCCAGCTGTTGTGACAATTGATGCATTTCAATTGGGTAGGTGAGTTGTACTCTGTTGCATGTACTCTGTGTCAGAGTTCGAGGGAAGCGTGCAGTGTCGGGCAACCTCTGTGTGGCATGAATGGGCTGCTGCGGGCTGTATCGCTATTGTCTGTGTAGTTGCTTCTGTCGTCCCCCCGCCCCTGATGCCAAGTTCAAAACCGCCCCCCCCGTGCGTGGGTCTCTGCTGGCAGCACCGGCTGCGAAGTGGCCCCACCCCGCGTGCACGGCTGCGGCGGTGGCCACGCCTCCTGGCGGGTGCAGGGGGGGCGCCGCCTCGCTCCCATCGCCGCCCTGGTCTCCGCCCTGGTCTCTGCCCTGGTCTCCACCCCAGTGTTCTGTCACCTGAGCCAGCCCCGTTTCGTCATCAACTCCGCCTGTCTCCTTGGGTTTCACCCTGCCCCAGGAGTGGGGCGGCTGGCTCACTTCCTGTTGCCCCTCATTTTGCCTGGCAGCTGACTGAGTCACTTCCGCCACCTGCGCGCGGCTCTCCATGTGGGCCACTACTTCCTGCACGGACGTGCTGACCGGAGCCCTTTGTCCACGCATTGGCGGCATATTATGAACACCAAAAAATTTTTCAACCTGAGATGACTTCGGAATCTCTGTTTTTTCAACCACGGGTCCCTCAAATGCTTGAATTGCCACCTCGGCTGCCCATTTTTTGGTGGACATGCTTTGCAAGGTTCGTAAAACTTTCTTTGCAACTACCCCAAACTCTAAAATGGTTTTTTTGTCCCTTCCGCCCTCCACGGCCGAATTCCAAAGCAGTTGCTCTAGTTCTTGCCACTCTGTCTCGCTAAAGAGGAGTGAGGGCTTCTGCAATTTGCCCTTATTTCTCGCCCATAGAGCTAATTGCTCTAAATCAGTGTCCTTTATCTTTTCCCCTCTCTTTGAGAGGATATAAACCAGAAGTCCTAGAACTGCGTCCCAAACACATTCCATTCTGACTGCCTTTCGCTATCTTGGCTTGCGGCTTACCTTCCAACCACTGCGGGGCACTCTGTATCTTCCAAACGACAGAGCCGCAACACTGCTCCAGCCACCCTGCTCCGTCTCGCTCACCTCCGCCGCGCAGCTCGTCCAACTCTGCGCACAGGCAATGCGTGAACCCTAGAGGCTACCACCGGTCTCCCGTTGCGAACAAGCAAAAAACGATCTGGAAACCTTTCTCAGGAGGCTTCAGTGCTCCGGCATCCCAATCCCCGTCGCTTTTAAAAGCGATTTGGGATCTGAGCCCCCCATCGCTCCCTCCTGCAAACGATTTGGGGGCCGTTTCCCGTCACTGTCATAAAACTGACAGTTGCTATTATCACAACGACTTTTTGAAACTCATCGGAGACTTTCTGTCCCTGTTCACTTGCGCCACGTAAAGCAGGGACTAATAAAAAAAAGGTGAGCTGGACAGGAACAAAGGCAGATCCGAACCAATGTGGCTAATCATACATTCTCCCTTTATTGTTTATAGACAGTAGTTTATATACACTTCCAGATAGTTTACAATCGTGAGCACACTCTCATTGGCAAGCAAACATTGTTTGTCCCTGTCTTAAAGTGGCTAAAGTTTCACACTGCAGACCTATACTAATTCACACCTGGATAGCTCAGTACACTGTGTTATACTTTAACATAATTTCTGACTGTGCCACAAACTTATTCTTAACTGCACCATAGGCTTCAAGGCCTCACTGAGGCCCATATCTGAGGCCTAGGCTGGGGTAGCTCAACCTTCACTCTAAACATATAAATCGTGAACATACAGATCGTGACCACTTTCTCTCAGAAATTCTGCCACATCGAGTGAACCCAAAGTTTGTGTGCTTGTAGTGTCCAGACATTGTGTGGTTAATGTGCTTGTAATCGTGTGAGTGCATGGTGTATAAAGGGAGTGAAATAACGAAGGAGTGAGTGTACCCGCGGCGCGGGGGGGGAAGTTCGACTCGTGTCTGAAGCGGCCTGGTGAGGCCCGAGGTGCCAGCTGGGGCAGGCTATGGGGGCAGGCAGTGACCCGTGGAGAAGTGGAACAAGTGGAGAAACATGGGTGAGGACATTTATTGTGTTTAAAGGTGGTGATTTGTGTAGATTTGTGTAGACTGTGCACATTTTAACTGTAGCTAGACGAACTGGAGGGGTTCCTCTGCCCCAGTGGTTCGGACTTGATTCCTGGAATTTTATGGTGTGCTGTTGTTCTGATTGTGTCCAGAGTGTGTGGGGACCAGAGGAAGCTGGTGTGGATAGGTGCTGAAGTGTTGTATGCTGTGTTGTGTTGAGAAAAGTGGGCACTTTAAGAGATACCACCTTTCCCAGTGAGTTTGTGTGGTTCTTCCCCTGCATTGTGGTAATTTGATTCTCGGGATTGTAGGGTTGTGTTTGTGGAGATTTTAGGATTTTGTTTGCAACAAGTGACCATTTTCTGCAGAAAAGCGACATTGTGGTGATTTGTTTAACTGTGGTAAAGCAAATTAAAGGAATTCCAGGAATTCCTCTCCCACGGCAACTTAAGCCCTGACTCTCATGAATTTGAGATAAGGAGGGGGGGTCTGTGTTTGTGGGCATATCAGAGTTTTTGCTGTAACAGGCACAGCCTTTTGCAAGGCAGCAAAGTAAGTGTCAATAGAAACTGTCGTTGTTGAGGCGGTCACAACACAAAGCAGAGACATTAAGCAGTCTTCTGATGGCAACTCTTTATTACAGAAATGGCTGACCTTTTATACACTTTCTAATTGTTTATACTTCTTCTACCCTAACTATTGGCCACAATAATTCAACATAACACCATTGGTGAAAAGTAACAGTGACTTCAGCTAACTTTCTTGTCCAGCTGCAGTTCCCTCCTTATCTTTCTTCAATTCCTCTCTTCTCTTGGTCTCCTTGGTAACAGCCTTGAAGAGAGCTCCTTATCAGCTTCTTCTTGCTTCTCAGCTTCTTCTCGCTTCTTTAGCTAACAGGCCCATTGTTAGCCCCTTCCACAAGAAATAGTGCTTTAATTAGATTATGAGGAAAGAGAACTGGAAAAGACTGATTTTGTAAAAGACAGTTTAAATAAAGGAGACAAATGAGTTTATATAAAGGGGCTTTATCAGACTTCAGCTAGTAATATAGTAAGTCTGGACTGAAACCAACCCGTGTAGAGGTTAAGTGATAAACACTGAAGTGATAAACGGAATAGCCTGCAGGCAATTCCCGGGAGTTTTTGGTGTATTAAGAGGCTGGCACCTTGCATGAGTACTATTGCAATGCAGAGTTTGTGAGAGGGGCTGGTATTGCTGTTCTATGCCCCAAGTGTAAATTGAAGGTTCCTGATCAAGCTGATTCAGAACCTGAGATTTTAAAGCTTATGTGTGGAGGATTGCATCTGATATCTGCCGCCCAGAGGTCTGTGTGTGAGAAAAACTGAGAAAAGACTATGAGGCTTGGGTGGAAACAAAATAGTATAAGGAATGAGAACTAACCAGAGCAAAGAGGTTCCCAAACTAGCCCCTTGGGGGGGGGGGGGCGGGAAGGGGGGAGGGGCTCACTGGGAGAAAGCCACCAGTAGGGGCGGCCAGGAAAATAAAGATTTATAATACCTTATTGCAATCAATGCGGTTTTAAGACAGGAAAGCAAATAAGGTGAGGTCTCGTATGCTGATATGTTTTTCGCCTTAAAGAATCACCCAGAATGGCAGAGTAACTGTGGATTCAGAGTTCCCTCTGACCCACTGGCGTTAGCTCTTGAAAAAGAAAACAGAGCAAAGAGAAGGCAAATCAAATAATCAAATGTGTTGTTCAGCATGCCGTATAAGGAAGCGATGTATGAAATCAGACAAAGCTTATCATCATGAAACACAAAAATATAGATGATTTGTAAAAGGCTCCTCCTAAGGTAACGGAGGATGAGGAAGACCTTCCCAAAAGGGAAAAGGACTCAGGCTCTGAAGGTATACCCACTCGAACCCATCCCCATCCTGGCAGTCCAATCTCATCCAGAACTAGGAGGTAACCGAGCCCTCTGTGAGAGGCAGTGGGACCAGGAGAAAGGAAAAGGGTGGAATTTTGCTTGATACAGGAGCTACATATTCAGTTTTAAATGAAGCATTAATACCTATGGAAAATGATTATGTTGTGGTGCGGGGCGCAACTGGCCAATCTGAGAAGGCATATTTTTGCAAACCTCTGAAGTATAAATTGGGAAAACAATGGGGTATTCACAAGTTTTTGCATATGCCCAATTCTCCAAAGACACTTTTAGGGAGAGACTTGTTGGAGCAGTTACAAGCAACCATTACATTCAAAAATGGGGAGGTTACTTTGGAGGTAGATGATCAAAGGTACATAGAGGTGCTAAGTTTAACATTAACAGCCATTGAAAATAAGGAGGAAATTAGTGAAGAGATATTAGGACAAGTATTTTTCAGGGGTATGGGCCTCTAATGAACCAGGGAGGGCAAAGAATGCCCCCCATACTAATCAAGCTTAAGGAAGGGACACAACCAGTGAGAATTAAACAGTGCCTCCCGAAAAAGAAGATAGGGGATAAATCAGCCCAATAATTGATAATACAAGATTGAGGGCTGTCAATAAGATAACAAAGGATTTATATCTTGTGGTTGCAAATCCATATACTTTACTACCTTGTTTAACACCTGAACTAACCTGGTTTACTGTTTTAGGTCTGAAAGATGTTTTCTTTTGCCTCCTTATCCACGAAGCCAGCCAGATAATTTTTACATTTGAATAGAAAAGCCCTAAAAGCGGGTGCAAATCCCAGCTCACATGGTCCATGTGCCTCAAGGCTTCAAAATTCTCCCACTCTGGAGAACAACTTGCAATGATCCAGAATCCTGGGAAACTCCACAGGAAGAAAGAAGAAGCCTTTCAAATTTCCTAGAACTCCACGGATACAGAGTATTAAAGAAGAAGACAGAGGTATGGCAGGGTGGTGCCAGCTGTGGGTTTATAATTACAGACTGTTTGCCAGATAGAGATCTCCACTGAACAAAGAAAGCCACATGGGCCTTTCACCAGCTAAAGAGTGTCTCATGTCAGCTCCAGCTTTAGGACTTCCAGATGTAAGTAAACTATTCTTGCTATTCTCCCATGTGGCGCAAGACTTGAATTCATACTGGAGGGCAGTTGCTTACTTTTCCAAGCAACTAGATGCAATGCCAAAGCATGGCCAGGTTGCCTCAGAGCTGTAGCAGCAGTCGTGCTGAATAGTCAATAAGCATGCAAGTTTACCCTGGGACAGAAATTGACTGTGCTAGTGTCCCACACAGTGTCTGCAGTACTGGAAGTAAAGGGCGGCCACCGGCTCTCACCACAGAGGTTCCTGAAGTACCAGGCCATCATGGTAGAACAAGATGATATAGAGAGAGTGGTAACTAACATTGTCAACCCAGCTTCTTTTCTCAGTGGAAATCAGGGAGAAGCAGTACACCACGATTACCTAGAGACTACTGAAGCTATTACTCCAGCCACCTAGACTTAAAGGACACTCCTTTGTATGATGCAGAGACCTGGTTCACTGACAGGAGTAGCTATGTTGCCAGTGGAAAGCGACATGCAGTCACTACCTGCAGAGAGGTAACAGAATCTGGACCCTTACCAACAGGCACCTCCGTGCAGAAGGCCAAGATTATCACACTGACCCGTGCCTTGGAAATGCATTCAGAGCTATGCACACACATGGAGCTATCTGGAGAGAAAGGGGACTGCTGAAGAGATAATCCAGGTGTTGGAAGTATGCATGTTAAAGCACACCAGAGAGTGAGCTCAGAATTGGGAAAAAAAGAAATGAGCTGGTGGATGGAAAGGAAAAGAAAGCAGAAAAAGGTGAGGTAATTATGGACAGATTTCCCTTAAAGGTAAGCCAGAATATAATAATACTAATCAAAAGGGACATATAACCAAGAGGGGTGGGCTACCATTGAAAGGGAGCTGGTAACCCCTTCCCATACGTGTGGTCACTAGTAAGGGAGGAGCACCAGAAAACACACTGGGGCCTAATTACCTAAAAACTTTTATAAAGTGTAGCTCCTTTCCCAGAATGACCAAGATTGCCAGTGTTACAGAGTGCATCAAAATGAAGTGTTGACTTTTAAGTGGTAACTTCCACAGGCTTTTTAGAACACATATCTGATTGAAAGGATCATTGCCAGAAATTTATATGCCACTGTCACTCAGGTGAGCTGATAGCGTGTTCCTTGCCTCCAAACTAACCCCAAGAATACCCCCAGACAAAACTTGGTCAGATTGGGAGGGGCCATGGATCTGGACAGCAGTGGTAAATTGGCTTTTCAAAACCCCCATGGAAAGGGGGGTGTCAGTATTGACAAATACATTTTCAGGGTGGCCAGAAGCATTCCCCACCAGAACTGTCAAGGTGGCCAGAGTAAATAATATCGCTTTCTGAGTTCCAGTCACAATATTCCCAGACAAAGGATCACATTTTATTTCCAGAATAGTGCAAGAGACCTATATGGTGGCTTTAAGTAGACAGGTCAAATAAAATGAAAAGACATGTGGCTGGAACTCAGAGCAGGGAGCTAAGTGAACCAGTACATAACATACAGCCTGGGAATTAAGTATATGTTAAGTCTCTTACAGAAAAGACTTTGGAACCACAGTGAGAAGGACCATTCCAGATGCTTCTCACCACCTTCACTGCAATCAAGATTAAGAAGCAGAATACCCAGATCCACCACGCTTGAAGGAAGCAGGCCCCAGAAGCTCCTTGAAAATTGACACCAAGACACAATGAACTGAGACTAAAACTTACTCGAGCAAAATGAGTATATTGTGTCCAGGGGTAGCTTGTAATTTCATTTACAGAATTGTTTTGTATATAATCATAATTGGAGTCTCGGAATTAGAAAGTACCTCTATCCAAACTGATAATGAATGGTCTTGGTCCCAGGCTTTTAATCAGTACACTGGATCCATGAGGGAACATTTTAAGATAAAAGATTTAAACCTATCTACGGCAGTAATCCATGGGAATCAAGTATATGAAAAGCAGGAGTGACAGGAACAAGAATTGTGGAAGTTAGTGTCTCCGCCCCTCCTGTATACAGGCACCGGGAGGTTTGTGATAGCCCAAGTAAATTAGATTGTTGGTGTAATTTCACATTAATTCAGCCTGTAGAAGTGATTTGTCTGTGGGCTCGTGATGAAGTCGGACTCTCATTTAGATTTAAAATAGATGTTATACCTGTTACAATAACAAAACCACATACAACTCACACCAGATGCAAACCACACTTGAACCTAAGGTATATGAAATAGGCCCATACGTAGTGGGAAATATGGGTCAACAACAACTGTTGTTCAATCCAGAGTGGTCTCTCAAATGTGTTGAATTGCTAATGCAAATTAATATCTCAGAAATCCAGCCAGCCTGCTCCTCTTTCCTAAGAACATCCTTTGAGGGCTGGACAATGGGGTTACAAAGACAAGTACACCTCAGGAGCAAAATAAAAAGGGATCTAACTGGGATATTAGGTACGGGATTAGGAGTTTTAAATGGAATCGGTTCAGAAATACTGATGAACAAGCTAGCCACTGCAACAAGTAGTTTAACAAAATTAAGACAGTCATCTCTATTGGCATCAGGAACCAGCCAGTGGCAGATTTCAAAGGTACTGCCAAAGTGGGAAAAGGCCAGGGACCAAGACCACAAGTTAATAGTAGAAGCACTTAGTACAGTTCAAGATAATGTGTCTTTAGCTTTCAGCTGTATACAAGCACAGTTATGGATGCAGGCAACAGAAGCTTTGATCATACGGGAAGGAAGTGAAAGTGAAATTGAAAAGATTGTCTGGGATAATGTGATTGATTTTGAAAGGAAATTTCAACCCTGGTGGACTATGGTAAATTTTACCTATGATCCTGCTTCTAATGTGACCACTGCCTTTGTGCTTACCATACGCAATGCCACTGTTTATGTGATCCACCCCATCATTGCACTAGGATTAAATCATAAAAAACAGTGCTCTACCCTTCAGAACATAGTGTGTGGGCACGAAAGGTGAATGAAAAGTCGCAAACAGTAAACTTAGAATCTTGTGTTACTAGGGAACAACTAGGATTCATTTGTGAAGGCAATAGCATTAATACTCAAGATGTGTGTCTTGACACTGAACAAAGTATTTGCCACTTTGAGATTCATCCAGACACTGATCAGAAAACTGTGTTTGTATATACTGGTAAAGGTTGTGTATGCTTGAGAACTGCTTGTAATGTAAAAAATCAATAACAGTGATTTTATTTTGTCTACTAGAAATCATTCTAATTTTTGTATTTGCAATTTTGTTGTTGAAGTTTAGGATTATCCTTCATATTGCTAATTTGGAATTGGAGAATACTACAGCAAGTAGCTGCGTTAACCTCCTTATCAAATGTACATGGTAAAGCATTAAGGGACACTTATTATTGTAGTGATTTGCATTAAGTAAAAGAATTTACCTTTATGTAGGAAAGGGGGGGGGATGAAAGTGTAAAAATTTAACGGGGTTAGGGTTAGGTGAAATGTGCCGCTTTGAACTTGCTAACGTAACTAAAATATGCTGTTTAGTCTGGTAAGTGCAGCACTAGCAAAACTGCCCCAGCTAAGGAGAAAGAATGCAAATTTCCAAGCTAAAGAGATAAGAGATAAGAAAGACACCTTGGACCTTGAAACCGACAGCGCAGAGTGACCCAGGAGTTCTTTCTGTACTTTCTGACAAAAATGAGTACAAGTGTAACTATCTGTAAGTGTAACGCGAAATCAGCAGAATGAGTATGCATGAACCTGTAGCAGAATTTCTGAGAGAGAGAGGACACGATTTATATTTAGAGTGAAGGTTGAGCTACTCCAGCCTAGGCCTCAGATACGGGCCTTGGTGGGGCCTTGAAGCCTATGAGGCAGTTAAAAATTAGTCTGTGGCGCAGTTAGAAATTATGTTAAGGTGTAAGCACAGTGTAATGGGCTTTCTGGGTGTGAATTAGTATAGGTCTGCATTGTGAAACTTTAGCCACCTTAAGACAAAGACAAACAATGTTTGCTTGCCAATGAGAGTGTGCTCACAATTGTAAACTATCTGGAAGTGTATATAAACTGCCATCTTATAAATAATAAAGGGAGAACGTATGATTAACCACATTGATTTGGATCTGCGTTTGGCCTGTCCAGCTTTCCCAATTTTTATATGAAGTCCCATGTTTTATGAACCTATTGTGAAATTCTATGAATATGTAAATTAGTAAGAGTAATGAAAAAGTATCGGGAGTTCTCAGGGGCGCACATGCACTTTGAAGGGAAATCCCTGCTGTAAATAAAAACATTCAGTTCCCTACAAATCTCTATTGGAATTGTGGGGTCTTGATTTTTCACCACAATTCACTAGGAAAGGTGAGTTGTTATTTTCCACCACTTCTGGTCTCCCTGGCACTGCATTCCTGGTCCCCCTGTTACTGTGGGAACCAGAAGCCGGACCGTGGGAAACAGGAGGCTGGTGGGCAGAAACCTGGGCGGAGGCAGCTGAGGAGAAGGAGGAGGGGGCTGGTGATGACACATCAATGGGGGGAGCAGTGGATGGAACCATGGGTGGGGTGAAACTTCCCCCCGCAAAGGAGGAGGAGGGACTCAGCGAGAGGGAAGGATCAGGGGTCTGGGCGGGAAGAGGGAGAAAGGGGTTCTGGGAAGAAGAAGAAGCATCTGCCACGAGGCCAAGGCCATTTTGTGCTGCTTCGGTGGGATAAGGGAAGGAACCATCTTGGAACTCCGAACTACGATTTCTAAAAGGGACAAAGGGATTGGATTGAGGGATCGGGGTGAGGTCCTGGACAGTGTGGCCATCACTATCCAAGCAGGGGTTCCGAGGGGACCTGGGGGAGCCAGGGAGATGGTGGCAGCCCGGCGTCTTCTGAGGATGGGCTGCTCCCCCCTGTCCACCCAGTGTAGGGGAAGAGGGAATGGGAAAAGAAGGTGGGGAAGAGGGGTTTCTGGGGAAAACCGGGGGTAAACTTGCGGGTTTTTTTTTAACTCCCCTTTCTTTCACTTTTAACACATCCCAAATCAACAGAAATAATTGCAAAAATCCCTCTTTAATGGGGGAGTCACCTCTCTTTGTTAAATCACTCAATTTAGCACCTACTTGCTTCCAAAATACAACATTTTGCCCATCTTGCGAAGTAATATTTGGAAAGTTAAAAAACAACCACCTCATGAAATTTTTAACAATTCACTTTGAAAACACAACACCCGCCTCTCCCAGGGACTCTGTGACTTGGTAATAAACTTCCCTTTGCTGGGTAGACAGCCTGGCACCCATCCTGTCTACCTAGTTTAGCTTCCACCCACCCTTTGCAGGAAAAAGGAGACAAAAAAAAAAAAGGGTCCTGAAAGCCGACAGGGACAAACTGAGCACACCACGTGTTGCATGTCCCCTTGCCTCAGGAAACAGCCGCTCACCTCCTGAGCCCCTGGCCAGGTCCCTCTCAGACTCCCAGAGAACTCACCAAACCATTGACTTCAGGAAATAAAGTCGCAGAATGGGTCCTCGATCCCAGAGACACCTTCCTGGATACCAACGAGAAAGCTACGTCTCTTTCCTCCGGGAGCACTGCTGACTAAAACACAGCATGCTCACACGGAGGCAATGGCACAGCATGGCTTATAAATCCAGGGCATGTTTGCTTGCAGTACAGCCTGTCCATTGGGTTTCTTTGCATGGAAACCGTGGCGCCGCTTCCCGCCACTGCTTTTTCGCGCTGAAAGCCCAGCGCCGCTTTCTGCCTCTGCTTCTGCGACACAGTGACATGCAGATCCGGCACCACCGATCCTCGCGGCAGCGAAGATGCGCAGAGAAAGCCTCGTGGAAACAAAGAGGCATCATGTTGGGCACCACCTGCTCCTGGCTCTCAGCAGCCACGAGATGGAGGTTCGCCGACTAGCTGTCCCGCTTGTGGCCGGAGGGCAGACACGAGAGTGGCCGCTCCCAAGTCTCTGCCGAGACTGTTGCGGGTAGCAGTGATTGCTGCAGCACAGCAGAGGCACAGAGCATGAGGAAACTGAGGCAAAGGAATAAGGGAAGGACACTTGTCTGAGTCTCCAAATATTTAATCTCGAAGTGGGGCAAAGCAAGTGACAAATCTGAACCAGAACAGACTACTTTTATAGGGTAGAGGGAACACGGAGAGGACACAACCTTTGACCAATAGGAAGGCATTAGGGGAGGGGTGCAGGGTGGGGGCTCCCCAATAGAAGCCAACACAGGGAGGGAGCAAACCTTGCAACCCAATTCTGCTTTGAGGAAGGTTTGAAAGACAGGGAACACTCCAGAACCAAAAGAGTGTGCTATCTTTGACAGACAGGGGTGAGACAAGGGAGCAAGGGAGGTATGCAGGTGGATTGACATGTGGATTGATATACATTTTGGCAGGGAAAACTGTGGTAAACAACTCAGGACTGAACCATTAGGGAAGCCAAATGGGGTACATAGAATGAAGCATTACAAACTTATAACAAGGATTATCAAAACATACTGCAGAAGATCAAACTGTAAAATAACGGACTACCACATATTATGACTGTCTAGAGCTCAAGGATAGTGATGATAAGGTCAAGTGCCTATGGGTCAGAATCCGGGGGAAGGCCAACAAGGCAGATCTCCTGATGGGAGTCTGTCCTAGACCACCCAACCAGGATGAAGAGGTTATAGATATTCTCAGTTCAGTCAGAGAGAAAAGGAGAGAGTTTCTACCAGGCTAAGCCTGGGAAAAAGTCCGAGAGGTATGCAAATAATTACTATCTCTCTTTCTGTTCATATTGTTTATAGATGTGTTCTGCCACCGTGTGCTATTCATAATGCACCAATGGTGTGAGATGTTTTTACTCTAGGACCAATGAAGTTGGTCCTCACGATGTTCTCTATAAAAGACCAATGTACTTGTTAATAAAGAGTTCATTCTTGCCTTCTGATCTGGAGTCACATTATTCCCATTCTGCCTCAATAGCAACAAGAGGCAGATGAATTATAAGCAGTTAGCTGATGTTTCACGGTCACCAGCCCTTGTTCTTGTGGGAGACTTTAATTTGCCAGATGTCTGCTGGAAACTCAACACAGCAGAGAGGAGGCAGATTCTTGGAGTATGGTGAAGAGAACTTCCTGACACAGCTGGTGAGTGAGCCTACCAGGGGTGGTGCCCCAATAGACCTGCTTTTTACAAACAGAGAAGGGCTGGTGGAAGACTGTCTTGGGCACAGCTGTTGTCCTAAATGCAGACTGGCACTAATTCACACACCAAGGTGAGGTATTTCTGTATTTTATTCTAGTTTGTGCAAAGTCAGAAGCTGGGCTGGATCCCCAGTCATCAAAACTTTACACTATTTATATATTTTAGCAAAGGCATCAGCATTCATTGGTTACAAATTACATTACTCTTCTGTGGTAATCGCATATCCTCTGAACAGAGAAAGAGATAGCTTTCCCAGGATTTTCCTGGGAAGCTGTGAGAAAGCTCAGAGAAAATAATGAGAAAAAATTCTTATCTTCATTTGCTGCACTTGTTGTGCACATGTGGAATGTGTTATGGAGATTTGTTTACCAAAGGGTGATTTCTTAATTGGACACTGGTAATGGTGTTTGGATTTTCAAGGACTGTATCAGACTGTCTGTAACAGTGAAGTGTTCTTCTTAGTAGTGTAGTATAATATAGTATAGTACAATAAAGTGATTGATCAGCCTTCTGCAATCATGGAGTCAATGCTAATTATTACCTGGCAGGGACCACTGCTATGATACTCTTCTATTATTTAGTATGCAAATTTCTATTTGCTAGTTATTTCTCTCACTTCTCATGCTAGTCTGCACGCTCAGTTATACCCTCCATTTGAGTCAGGGGTCCATTCTGAGTAGGTGGTCAATGGGTTGATGGTCACGATCTCCCCTGCCAGAATTACCTTTCCCCAGGTATTGCTCAGTCCTGTTGATTTCACTCCTGGTGGCTCTCGTCCAGACAGCCCATTTATCTTGGGTTTGTCTTCTCTTTTCCTTAAAACAAAAGATTAGCCAAGCATACAGTGTTCACAATGCAACTGCTTAATCAAAAGGTTCACGATGCAATTGCTTCATCATAACTTTCCAGCTATAGCTACTGATTAACAACTAAAAAAATGCAAAGTTTGGTTCAAATTTTGAGGACCTTGATATTACAGCAATCACAAAATTATATATTCTCAAATCTTGGTAAAATAAGGAAGGGTGTCAACAAAACCTCTGCCTTGGACTTCTGGAGGGTGGACTTTGTCCTGTTCAGGACATGGATTTAGAAAGTCCCCTGGGAAACAGTTCTTAACAACAAAAGGGTCCAGGAAGGCTGGAAATACTTTAAAAGGAAACCTTAAAGGTGCAGTAGCAGGCTGTTCCTATGTACCAAAAGATGAGCTGGGAGGAAAGAAGACCAGCTCGGCCAAACAGGGAACTTTCACTGGAACTCAGGGGGAAAAAGAGGGTTTATGACCTTTGGAAGGAGGAGCAAGCAAATCAAGAAGAGTACAAGGATGTTGTCAGGTCATGTAGAGAGAAAATTAGAAAGGCAAAAGCTCAGCTAGAACTCAACCTGGCCACTGCTGTGAAAGATAGTAAAAGGTGTTTTTATAAACACATTAACAACAAAAGGGGGGGCAGGGAGAATCTCCATTTCTTATTGAATGAAGGCAGGGAACATTGTCACCAAGGATGAGGAAAAGGCAAAGGTGCCTTCTTTGCCTCAGTCTTACAGTAAGACCAGTTATCCTCAGAACAACTGACCCCCTGAGCTGATAGACAAGGATGAGGAGCAGAATAGCCCCCCTGTAATCCAGGAGGAGGTAGTTAGTGAGCTGCTGAGCCACTTAGACACTCACAAGTCTATGGGGCCAGAGGAGATTCATCCAAGGGTACTGAGGAAGCTGGCAGAAGAGCTCACTAAGCTACTCTTCATCATTTGTCACCAGTCCTGGCTAACTGGGGAGGTCTCACACTATTGTAGCATGGGTCCCTGCTGGGTAATAATTAGCATTGACTCCATGATTGCAGAAGGTTGATCAATCGTTTTATTATTATTATACTGTTGCCCTGTTCTTTTGAAAGTTTTAAAGATATTTTAAAAGTTTTCTATGCCTTCTGATGCTTGCATATTTCTACTGGAGTTTCTCACAGACTGTTCATGTAAATAATGATTGCTTCGCATTCTACTTTGTAGAAGGAGAGAACTGATGGACTGTTGGTGTGGCCAGTCTGGTTGGAGAGGTGGCAACTTCATCCTCCAATCCACTGTCACTTTTGTAATTCTATATATCGCAAGGTCAGGAATAAAGTTAGCTTCCTTTTGTTCTTTGCATCTTAGTGTGCATGCGTGAGTTATTTCGTGTCGTAGTGCGACATTATACTATACTATACTATACTATACTGTACTACTAAGAAAAACCCATCACCCTTGCTGACAGTCCAATACAGCTTTGACCAGATTCGTCAATTGAATCCAAACACCATCACCAGTGGCCAATTAAGATGCTTACATTTACTTAATGAAAACATACACTACCCATTGGTTATAAAGAAGAAACAAAACTTTTGATAGGTAAAAGGAGCCACGTCACTGTGTGAGCCAACCAAAGTTCAGGTCTTTTTACTTTCTCTCTTTCTTCATGTTGTCATGGTAATAACCTTGGTGACTTCCTCAAGAGAGATATGAGACTTTCCTTATCTTCAGGAAGCCTCCTGGCTGGCTCACAAGAATGGCACAGAAATGTCTTTCCTACAAAGAACAACTCTGCAGACACCAAGATCAGTGGAGAAGGAGAGGGAGGAGGTGCTTCAGGCACAGGAGCTGAGATTCCCCTGCAGCCTGTGGTGCCGCCCATGGTGAAGCAGCTGTGCCCCTGCAGCCCATGAAGGACCACAGAGATGCAGAGATCCACCTGCTTGCTGCCCATGAAGGAGCCACATGCTGGAGCAGGTGGATGCCTGAGAGGACGCTGTGACCCCATGGAAGGCCTATGCTGGAGCAAACTCCTGGCAGGGACATGTGTACCCATGGAGAGATGTGCCTACACAGGAATAGAATTTCCCAATAGGACATTGACTGCTCCTCTCCCGCCCTCCTGTGGTTTGCTTGTTCTCCCCCCGCCTTCCCTTGAGCTGTCTGCCTCGAGCCATCCGCCCTCCCTCTGCTTCCCTTCGAGTCAACTGCCTCCGCTCCACCCCCCTTGAGCCATCTGCCCCCCTCCCTTCTGAACTGATTGAACAAATGCAGTCTTTAACATTGTGTCCTTCTTTGTCTAGTGATACTTCTGACGATGAACTGCCGGTGATAAGTGCATCTAAAATGTTGCAAGGATCTGTTTCTGGTAGACCTCGTAGCAGATCCAGGTCTGCTGTTTCTTGGACTTTACCTCCCTGGCAGGTGGCTGTGACTCTTTCAACATCCTTTGCAATTTTGGGAGCATGTGAGAATGAAAGCAGCTGAAGTGGGAGATTGGAATTTGTTGGAGAAAATAGGTCCACCTAAAAGGATGGAAATGGCTGCTGCTGCTTCTGGTGGGCCTGTGGCTTTTCCTGTTTTCAAAGCTGCTACTAATTCAGGGCAACGAGATAGCCACCAGGTTTTTGCATGGAGGGTTGTGCAGGATCTCCAGGCAAAAGTAGATCAGTATGGTGCTAATTCTTTGCAGGTGATGCAATTGATTAGTGTTCTAAATGCTGATGTACTTGCTCCTTATGATATTGTTCACCTTGCTAAGAGTCTGTTTCAGCAAGTGCAGTATGGTATGTTTCAAGCTACCTGGAAACAAATGGTTGAAAGAGTAGCATTGGATGATATGCAGTTACCTTAGCACGATCCATGTCATGCTGTGGGAGTTGATGCCTTGCTGGGCAATGGACCATTCTCCAACCCGGATTTGCAGGCAAGATAGGACCCCCTGGTTCTGGCACAGGCTCAGCAGCTGGGTATGAGTGCTTTACTTAAAACAATGGAAATGGCAGCTCCTAAACTGAGGTATATTACTATCCAGCAAGGGCTAAAGGAAACTTCTCTGCAGTTTGTGGAAAGGGTTGCTGCAGCCCTTGAGAAGCAAGCAGAAGATGATAAGTTGAGGCAAATTTTATGCAGACAATTAGCCCGGGACAACGCGAATGAAGATTGCAGGAGAATTATTGATTCTTTACCCTGAGATCCTTCGCTATCTGATATTGTAGTTGCTTGCTCAAAGGTTGGTTCAGTTGAGCATAAAATGGCTGCTCTGGCAAGAGTCTTGAAGTCTTCACCCAGATGTTCTGCTTGTGAAGAATCAGAGCATGTGAAGGCACAATGCCCTCAAACTGCTGGACGGTTTGTACACTCTAGGGTAATCTGGACCAATAAAGTGCCTTGTTATCTTTGTGGTAACTTTGGCCATATTGCTAAATTTTGTAAGTTACGATCTTTTTCAGGTGGTCGACAAGTGCAGGGAAACTGGAAGAAGAACGTGAAGGGGCATGTGGAGACACTAATACCCCAACGACAATCACGAGCCCTGGCAGCACTGCAAAGCTCTCCATTTGTGAGTGATACAGAGGGGCCACAAGAGGATCTGCAGGGATTGATATACCGACAGCTGACACTATTTTGACAAGAGGTATATGTAAAGTGCCTCTTGATGCCCATGGTCCTATAGGCCGAGGTTTAAGTGCTTTTCTAGTGGGAAGATCTAGTACCACTATTCAAGGTATTAATGTGCATTTAGGTCTTATTGATTCTGATTATGTGGGACAAATTAATGCTATGGTGTCTGTTAGTGAACCTCCTGTTATTATCCAAAAAGGCACTTGTATTGCTCAACTTGTTCCTTTTATGAGTTCTGTTCCAATTGTAGTGGACTGGAGTCATGGCACTGGAAGTTTTGGATCTACAGGACCGCCTCAGGGTTTTTGGACTCAAAAGGTGACAGATGAGCGTGCAGAAATACAATGTTTGGTCACCACTAAGGGATGTCATCCAGAAACTACAACAATATCAGGTTTACTTGACACAGGAGCAGATGTAACTATAATTTCACAGTTTTTTTGGCCTTCAACATGGCCCCTCACTCAATCAGCCTTTGGAGTTGTTGGGTTAGGTGGGTCAACTGCTGGTGCTTTATCTGCTACTGCGATCACTGTAACACATCCTGAAGGCCAACAATATAACATCAGACCTTATGTTACTAACGCTCAAGCTAACTTATGGGAATGTGATTGTTTAACCCAATGGGGTGTTAAAATTACTATGAATTTTTAGTGGGGGCCACTGGGATGCAGGGCCTTAAACGTCCAGTTGTATACTTGACATGGTTGACAGATAAGCCTGTCTGGATTGATCAGTGGCTCCTGCCTACTGAAAAGTTTCTTGCCCTGTGAGGCTTAGTAGCCGAACAATTGCAAGCTGGACATATTGAAAAATCATTTTGCTCATGGAATACTCCTGTGTTTGTAATAAAAAAGGAATCAGGTAAATGGACACTTTTGCACGATTTGCGGCAGATAAACACTGTGATGGCTGCAATGGGTGCTTTACAATCAGGTCTTCCAACACCCACAATGATTCCACAAGGATGGGAAATAATTATAATTGTTTTGAAAGATTGCTTTTTTACAATTCCATTGGCTGATCAGGACAAGGAAAAATTTGCTTTTACTGTGCCTTCTTTAAATCATGATGAACTGGGCCAAAGATATCAGTGGATGGTTCTGCCTCAAGGAATGAGAAATTCTCCAAGAGTTTGTCAATGGTTTGTGGCACAGGCCTTATCTAAGGTCCGAGAGCAATTTAGCAATTGTTATTGCTATCATTATATGGATGATATCTTGTTGGCGTCCAAAAATAAACAATTATCAGCTCTTGAACAATGTGCTATGGCAAATTTAGAAGCCTTTGTTTTGGTTATCACCCTGGAGAAAGTTCAGAAACAGATGCCTTGGAAATATTTGGGGTTGATAATCACCAACACACAAATTGTGCCTCAACCTGCAAAATTGGACATTGAAATTAAAACTGTTACTGATGTACAGAAATAAGTTGGTGCAATAGGTTGGCTTAGGCCATACTTGGGGATTACTAATCATCAACTGCAACCTTTGTTTGACTTATTGTCAGGGATTACTTCCACTACTGATGAGAGACATTTGACCGCTGCAGCAAAAAAGGCTGTAGAAGAAATTGAATTGGCCTTGACATCTAAATTTGCTACCAGGATAGATGTTTCTATTGATGTGCAATTATTTATTTTGAGAGATGATGAAATACCATGTGGATTGTTGTGTCAATGGAATGATAAATGGGAAGACAAATTGCATATTTTGGAAGGGATATTTCTATCTTTCAGGTCCCGAACAACAGCTCCAGGTCTTTATGAGCTTTTTGCAGACATCATTATCAAAGGTCGCAGATGCTGCCATGAAATCTTAGGCCGTGATCCTGTAACTATTGTCATACCCATACAACAATGGTATTTTGAGTGGTGTTTTCAAAACAATCATGAGTTGCAATCTGCCTTATCTTCTTTTACAGGTCAAATAGCATATCATTTACCTTCTCATCCTATTTTGAATTTCCCTTTCAGAGGAAACAACTTTGTTCTTCTGTTCCAGTGGAAGGTGCGACAGTTTTTACAGATGGATCAGGGAAAACTGGAAAAGCTGGTGTAGCCTGGAAGAAGGATGACTGCTGGGAATATGAAGTGATAGTTCATCAAGGGTCTCCTCAATTAGTTGAACTTTGTGCCGTACTTTTGGCCTTTAACTTGTTTCCTAGTTCTGTAAATACAGTTACTAATTCTGTTTATGTTGCTAATTTAGTAAAACAGTTGGATCAAGCTGTGTTGTATAATGTAAAGGAGAAATCATTATTTGTTATGTTGTTGAAATTGTGGACTGTTATTCGTAATCAAAAGCATTCTTATTTTATTATGCATATCTGTAGCCATACATCGCTACCTGGATTTTTTGTTGAAGATAATGCCTATGTGGATTCCCTTGTGGCTGCCTCAGCTGTAAAAACGGTGCCTGTGTTACAGCAAACTGGTCTATCTCATCAATTTTTTCATCAAGGTGCTCAGGCACTATGGCAGCAATTTAAATTATCACATAGTGAAGCAAAGTCAATTATTTCTTCTTGTCCTGATTGTCATATGTCTCATGTTTTGTAATATTACGGTACTAATTCTAGAGGCTTACTCCCTTTGCAAGAATGGCAAACAGATGTTACAAAGATGCCTGAATTTGGCTGTCAGAAGTATGTTCATGTTACAATTGACACCTTTTCTCATGCCATGGTTGCCTCAGCGTTGGCAGGTGAAACAGCAAGGGATGTTATTCATCACTTTGGCCACGCCTTTTCCATCTTAGGCGTTCCATCACATGCAAAGATAGATAATGGCCCAGCATATGCTTCAAAGAAATTGCAGGTGTTTTTCTGTGCCTGGGGTGTTGATCATTCCACTGGTATTCCTCGTGCTTCGACAGGCCAAGCAATTATTGAACGTGCCCATGGTGTATTGAAGCATCAGGTACAAAAAAAAAAAAAAAAAGGGGGAATGCAGACGGAGTCGTCTCAAGCGAGATTAGATAAAGACGTTTATGTGTTAAACTTTTTGCGTCCTTTACTGGACTTGCAATTGTCTCCTATATTCTATCATTTTTCATCTTTGAATTTGAAACAGCCAAACTTTCAGAAAGGTATTAAGGCATGGGTAAAAGATTTAATCACGGGAAAGTGGACTAGCCTAGTAGAATTAGTAACATGGGGAAGAGGATATGCATGTGTTTTAACAGAGAATGGCCCTCGTTGGGTCTCTGCCCATTGTGTTAAACTTTATTTGGAGCACACAGGAAAGGAAAGGATGGGTGGTTCCACAGCAGAAGCAAAATGAGTAGGTAATGGAATTGGCTATTAGGTGTATGGAAGCATGGACCCTCAAAGAATGTATGGTAAAGATGTTAATTCAAGGCAGAGTAAAGGGAGTTATTGACTTATGCTGAAAATCTAAATTTAAGTTAGTGGATGTTACTTTTGCTTCTGTTCTTTGAATTCCCTCGCAGAGAGGTTGGTAGTACTGAGAAATGTGTCTTGTACCATTTCCTTTTGCAGGGCACAGATGGTCCCAAAAATAGGGGAATTTGATGTACCTAAGGGAGAAGCGTTGCCTTTGCATAGGGGTTGAATCAGTAGTTAAAGTCCACACTTTGAGCAACTAGGTTGGTTGCCCATTATGATAGCAGCAACCAGTTGTAAAGTTAAGTGGATGCTACTTTGTTCTAAGTGGTGACTAGGCAGACGACATGGTCTCTGACTTTGTGTGGGAGAAATTTATTTGACTAGAGGTGAAGGTGTCGTTCTGCTACAAATGTGTCATTCAGAAATTGTGAGGTCTATAACAGTATTTGAATATCTATTTTTATGTGCCTTGTTTATATATGAATGTTAAGATTGTGAGAGTGTGTGTTGTGGATTTGGTAGAAGTTGGTTATTTGTAAGTGAATGAAGAATGGAACCTCTGTCTGCTTCGATTTTTGCAAGGGCCCTTCAGAAATCCTTGGCAGTTGTGTTTGCGGGTCAAATACAAAAAGGGGGAATTGTAGGAAAGACATTTCTGTGCCATTCTTGTGAGCCAGCCAGGAGGCTTCCTGAAGATAAGGAAAGTCTCATACCTCTCTTGAGGAAGTCACCAAGGTTATCACCATGACAACATGAAGAAAGAGAGAAAGTAAAAAGACCTGAACTTTGGTTGGCTCACACAGTGACGTGGCTCCTTTTACCTATCAAAAGTTTTGTTTCTTCTTTATAACCAATGGGTAGTGTATGTTTTCATTAAGTAAATGTAAGCATCTTGTAAGATTATAAAAGCAACATGTTGCTTTAATACAAGGTCTATACAGCCTTCTGACTGAGCCCTGGTGCTTTGTGCCATGTGGGGCTCTATAGCGACAGTTCTTCTCATATGTTCTCATCCCGCTCTTCTCTGGATGAATTATATGTGTTGTTATGGATCAAATGGGAGCTTCAGACAAGCCCTGCCTTAGATTTTTGGCAGCAGCTAAAATTTAGGTGGCCCGTACCAAAAATCTCTCCAGCTCACAGGTTTTAAAAAACTGTCCTGGTTTAGAAGACAGGTGTCTGCCAAGGAAGGTGGGAACCTTTCTGGAATGGAAAAGATGACCCACTTCCTCCTTAGTATAACAACTTTGAAATGAGGGGGCTTTCAGGCAAAGATATGGGAAAAGGAATAACAGTTCTTTACTAGGATATAAATATAAAAAATGGCAGACAAACAACAGCAACAGCAACAAAATGAGGGGAAAACAATAAGAGCCTTTAGCTGCCTGTCAAGCAATTTCCCCTTTGGTGTAGTTATGACCACAACTGGCAGGGGGCGCGGTTGTCTCATGTAGAGGCAGAGACTGCAGTGACTCCCCTGGGGCTTCAGGGGGCACTGTTGGCTCTTGGCAAGGTGACTGCTGAGGGGACTCTCTTACAACCAGCAGATGGTGCTAGTGGGCCCTGTTGAGGCAGGGAAGGTGTGCTGTTTCCCCCTCAGCTGCAGGGGGCACTCCGACGTGAGCTTGCCAATCTCTCTAAGTGGTAGTGGAGTCTTGGGTGAGGTGGGGAGAGGGGGAAAATTGCTCCATCAGTAAACTCATGAGCAGATATCGGTGTCCGCAGCAGGCAGCAAACAGTGAAGGCAGGCAGATTTGATCGGCAGCAATCTCCATACCACGCACTGGCAGCCGGCAGAAATGGCGAAAAGAGGGCAGACCTGGGCAGCAAGCTACAACATAGCACTGCCTTGGGAAAACCAGGCACCTGCTCTCCATAACACACACGACCGCTCTGCCCAGTCACGGGGCTGAAGAGGGGAAAAAAGAGCCAGCCCCCACCACCTCTCCTAGTATTACCTGACTCCCGAAACCCCCTCAGTCTCCCAGGCATGACTCCCAAATTCTCATTTCCCTTGGCTGAGTCATTACCATGGTATGTAAGACTGCTTGGCCACGTCTTTTTATTAATTGTTTCCTGGACAACCCCCTCCCCCCACAGTTCTTCCTTTTGAATGGGACAAAATCCCCTGAAAAAATCCAAACCCAAAACAGAATAGCAGATCAGGTCTATTATAAAATGAGTTATTTGTTGAATAGACAGGAAATAACAGATAAAAGGCCTCAGAGTTACTTACAACACAGTATTGAAAGGAATGAGAAGAAGGTACCTTTACAAACTGTAAGCCTGATGGTAGATAAGGCCAGATACTGAGAGGTGAAAGAAGCAATGGGAGAAATCATAAATTCCATAGGAATCCCACTAATTCACACAGACTGTTACTCACTCAAGACTGTGATAAATCTCTGGATTTAGAGAAAAATAACAGAGACATGAGGAAAAAGAAAAGGGGGGGGTGTGTACACATTAGAAGGGGGTCTGTGTTAGGCAGTTCGGGAAGTCTGTACCTCTCAAGTACCTCAGCCAATGGGGAAAGAAAGAGGCAAAAGCGGTTGGGATTTTAGGATAAAAAGGAGGCTGCGTCCTCTAACAATTTGAGAGAGCCCATGGGAAATGCCCATGGCCTCTCCCTTTATTTGAATAAAGTTACAGGACTCCTCTGTCTTCTTTTTGGACATAAACCTCTGGTGTTTGTGGATTAATTTTCCTGACAATTTGGGAGCTCTTGTCCAGGTTATTTCCACCATCCAGGGGTAGTGGGCAGCAAGCGGAGCTGAAGGCGTGCCTCACCAATTTTGGTGATCAGCTCCCCTTGGAGGTGGCAGGCACTGAGTGATAGATTGGGTTCCCAAGACTGTCCAGGAGACAGATGAGTGGCAGACCAGGGGGGTCCATGAAGAGTCCACAGGGAAGGAGAACTGAAAATCTGTGAGTAAAATAGGATCTTAGGAGAGTAAACCTGGGAGGGCACCAATGGAGAGTTGCAAAGGGAAAGCCAGTGTGAGAAACGACTGCTCACTTTTTAAAATTTTAAAGGTTTATTAAACCTTAACAAAAAAAATACAACAAAAGGACTAAATAAGGAAAAATTACAGCATTGGGACCCCCCATGACTATTAGCCACGTGCTTGTCTTCAAAATGGATGCTCCGCCTTTTATACCTCTAGCCTCTCCTGAAGTCTTGTCAGTCGACTCCTTCCTTTCATATAGTGGTGGAGATCACTTTCTTACATCTTGATTGGAGGTCAGGTATTACTATAGCAGCAAGCCAACCCTCCCCAAATGCCCTGACTACCAAGGCCATCCTGTGATAACAATGCAAGGGGGGGACGACATATTACAGTAACATAACTATACATCTACAAATCTTCTCTTAACATACATATAATGTTCATTCCTTAATTGTGAGAGCCAACCATCTCATTACTCATCTATAACACCATGAAGGGGCCATGGCAAAAGGGATGACGACCCCGAAATACCTCCAAAGAATCCCTTGGAAGAATGTTGAATTGGTTTGCACATTCTCCCAGAAGTAATTAGGGACAGAGATGCCCAAAGGGGGCGATAAGAGAAAGTTGAGAAGGGGTCTCGTCAATTCATGCCCAGGGGGGCAATAAGGAGAGTGGAGAAGGAGTCCTGACAACAGGAGATGGACAAATAGTGTTGATATTATGTGTATGTTAAGAGAAGTTTTATAGATGCATAGTTATATTATTTTGATATGTTCTTCCCATAGTCCTCTTTTCCTTCCCCCCTTGCATTGTAGCCACTAGTTGGGGCATTTAGGGGAGGGCAATCTTGTTACTAGGAGGTGCAGCATGGCAACATCTGACCTCCAATCAAGTTGTAAGAAAGTGATCTTCACCAATGGATGTCAGAGAAAGAGTTGACTGACAAGACTTTGGGAGGGGTCAAGGGTATAAAAAGCAGAGCATCCATTTTGTAAACAAGTACATGGCTGCTGGTCACAGAGACTCCCAGTGCTATAATTTTTCCTTATTCAGTCTTTTGTTGTATTTTTTTAAGGTTTTATAAACCTTTAAAATTTTGAAAGTCAGCATCATTTCTCACAGTATGTTAAGAAAAGATTAGCTGAAGGGAAGTGCAAAGAAATATGGTTGAGGCAAGGAGTGGAAGGACTGAGTGCAAAGGTGCAGGACTGGGAGCATGGGCTGGGGGCCTGTGGGTCAGCCAGGGCTCAGCGCCAGGTAGTGCCTGACCCCACCACCCCTGGGGCAGGGACAACAGTGGCCACCGGCCCCCATGAGGCTGTGGGATGCCCCAGTTGCCTGTGGTGCTGCAGGCCATTCACGCTGGGGAGCCATGTTTGGAAACTGCAGCAGGACAGAGACTGGTTCTGGTGTATGCTGTGTGATAAAGAGAGTGAGCACAAGGAGGAGGAGGAAGACTTATCTGGGAAATGCAGATTGTACATGGAAGGATTAGGATTTTCTTTTAAGGATTTTGTTTGGTTCACTGGAAAAATGAATGGTTTTGAGCTGTGAGAAAATGAGTACCCACAGGCAGTAGCGGGGGGGACTAGAAGAAGAACAGAATAAGTCACTGGATGAACTGGTTAGAAAGATACAGCAAGTGTATGTAAGAAGGGATGAGGAAAAGGCAAAAGCAAAGGTGACAGCAAAGATTTTACAACCCCAAAGCACAGTTTGAACTTAAAATGGTGACTTTTGTAAAGGATAATAAAAAAATGTTTTTATAAATATATTAATGGTAAAAGGAAGAGTAAGACCAACCTTTGTTCTTTATTAGATGCAGAAGGGAGCTTAGTAACTGCAGATGAGGAGAAGGCAGAGGTGCTTAATGGCTTCTTTGCTTCAGTTTTCATGAGAAGACAGCTTGCCTTCAGGATAACTGTCCTCTTGGGTTGGTCAGTGGTATCAAGGAGCAGAATGGTCCCCTCGTTATCCAAGAGGAGTCAGTCAGAGAACTGCTGAGACACTTGGATGTCGCTGTAGAGCAGGACGGTAATGAGAAGACTCCAAATCAAAGGCAAAGAGAATGAACTCTGATTTATTTCAAATGCACCGCTCTATTTATAGAGAACATCGTGCGGACTAATTTCATTGGTCTTAGAGTAAAAACATCTCACACCATTGGTGTGCAGTGAATGACGCACAGTGGCAGAACCTATCTATAAACAATGTGAACAACAAGATAGATTAGAGAATTATTTACATTCTTTCCCAACTGTCTCCCAGTCTTTCGCCTGGTTAGAAAACCTCTTTTTCTCTCTGACTGAACTGAGAATATCCACACTTGGATATTCATAAATCCATGGGAAAGGCTGTTGATGTTGTGTACCTGGACTTCAGCAAGGCTTGTGACACTGTCTCCCACAACATACTCCTGGAAAAGCTGACAGCCCATGGCTAGGACAGGAGCACTCTTTGCTGGGTTAAGAACTGGCTGGATGACTGGGTCCAGAGGGTGGTGGTGAATGGTGCTGCATCCGCCTAGCTGCCAGTCACTAGTGGTGTCCCTCAGCGATCTGTGCTGGGGCCAGTTCTTGTTGTAATCCTGGATGCTAAAAATTTTAAACTTTCTGTGCTGAAAGGCACAGACTCGCAAGAGAGCACTGCATTTGACCTGCAGCTGTGGAGAAGACTTCCAACATTGATTATTAGCACTGGGATTACAGGTGTGTAGTTGGTGAGAAGTGTATAATATCACAGGGTGGAAAACTTAGAGTTTGGGGTTTTAGAATATAGAAATAAATACGAAGCAAGATGGAGGTTTTAGGGCGGAGGCAGGTTGTTCTTCTTCACGTTCTTCTTCCTTCTTCTTCATGGATTTGGGTGGTATCTTGTAATTGGACAGAAAAGTTCGCATTGCGGGCTTCGAGGGATCAGTTATTGGGTTAAAAGGGAAAATAATCTAAGTGTCATTTCTTAATTGGGTAGTTTAGTCTTAAAAAACCTTGTAACAAGAGATAGTTGGCCATTTTGTGCCTTGCTAATGAAAGGCTGCAGAACTCATGGTTGTGAGGCTGTTTCACTGATAAGAAATAATAAACACTTGAGTCCAAACATGAAACACCATCTCAAGTGCCTTCAATCCTGACCTCAACAGAGGTAGAAAAAACAAGCAGAGAACCCACAAACTGGTGCCTCCATGTAAAAGTGGCAGCTCAGCAAAAAGAAACTGTGCCAGGAACCCTTGACGAAAACCAAGACCGGGGAAAATTCCTCCGCAGATGAACATCTCGGCATTTGGACATTCAGAGAACCCAGTGGAAGGAGCCGATTCCTGTGACATGCAGGTCACAGCACGGACCAGACCTGAGAACGGCAGACCCATTAGGGTCTGGTAAGCTGCCAAGAAATCAGAATGAGGGGTAACCTCTCAAAAACTGAATTGGATGTCATTAATAATCTAGAGATATTGATGAAACAGCATTCAGTTCGAGTCTCCAGACAGGAACTGGAACTTCTGCTATCCTGGGTGAGGGAGGTGTTCCCAAATATCTCTGTTAATGACTTATTTGATCCAAATCTGTGGGAAGATGTAAATACTAAGCTTTACCACGTGGCTATGCGTAAAGACAAAAATGCTATGAGATTGATTTCAGTTTGTAGTTATGCATGAAGTTATAAATGCGAGAAAATGCAAAAAGCCCTCTGCAGAAGCTGCTTTACATACATCTCAGCAGCTCCAGGGCGTTTCCTCGCAGGCAGGAGACCAGGGACCTGTGGCCCCCACAGGGGGAGAGACTGCCCTCCCCGTCCCCCCTGAATTACAAGAGCCACCCCAAAAAGAGAAAAATAAGGAAGCGGCGCAGCCTGGTGCAGGTGTGATGGCATCCAGTGCCCACACCATTCAGCAACAGCGCCATCAAGTGGACAAACAGCACCACTGCAGCCAATTCAACCACGTTTTAGAAGTTTCAAAGCATCTTTTCCAGTTCCCCTTTCAGATTAACAGAATACAATGAATATATTCCCAGGTGAATGGGACGTGTCAGAACAAGACACAGCAGCTGCAGCACACTTTCCAAAGACTGATCAGGAGAACAGAGCTCAAGCCACGGGTGATCCAGGGGCACAACATCTACCACCCCAAGATATCAATGGCAAAAATGCTATAACCATCACAGCTGGACAAGGCATTCCTATACCATCACAGATCCCACACTGCTTTTGGCCCGCAATAGGCAAAACTCCAGCACCTCACCTGCCTGCCCCAAGAGCTTGGTTTCCAGGGCAACAGTCCAGCTCCAGGATTCACTCACGTTTTCAATTTTCAAAAGACTTTTTACGATAACTCTTCCTCCAAGTCAGGGAATGTGCTCAGGAATTCCTACCAGGACATAGTGCACACTTTCCTCAAACCTCCTTTCCAGTGCAAGATGGCAACACCCTTTCTGCAGTCTTTGTAAATACTCCCTATATGTCTACCTCAATGCCATCTGCAGTGCCACCAATGGCAGGTTCAGCCATTGCACCCTCATTTCCCCTGTGTGCACAACTACAGATGTTCCTCCCCATGCCTCAAACAAGAGGGGGAGGGGTGCATGGGATGCCTGCAACCTTCAGGTTAGAAGAAGGTGCATCCTGGCAAACTACAAATTCACTGAATACGGCCATGGATTTGGTTCCATTTAACAGAAATTTCTCAAGAGACATGTCCGGTTCAACGAACTGGGCAGACATCAGGAAGAAAGCACTGAAAGAAAGAGACTTTGATATAGCAGACACAGATTGCATTGCATTGCCAGTGAGATACGAGAGACGAAATGAAAATCCTAGATGGGAACTTCTGGATCATGATGTCGTGAAAAGTTTAATGAAAGCAGTGAAAATTAATGGCCTCGGTTCCCCATACTTCAAACAGCTTTGGAGAGGCACATTCAACAATTATGATTTCGTGCCTTTTGACTGTAGGTGCATTGCCTTGACAATTTTTACAGATTCACAACTCCTGCTGTGGGACGCAAGATGGCAGAGACCCCTCACTCAAATGAGAAATAGTTATGCGGGAGGGCCACATGTATCTCTCACGCTGGCACAATTAGCAGGAGATGAACCCCACGACAAACCTGAAGATCAGTCAGCAGAGTTGCCTCAAGACATGATTGCAGACATCAAAGAGGCAGCACAAGAGGTAGTTTTGCAAATCCCACCAGTTGGAACTACAGAAGGCATTTATACAGAAATAAAGCAAGGCCTTTCTGAACCCTTCACTTCATTCCTCGATCATCTCACGCAAGCAGTGGACAGACAAGTACGTGACGAAGCGGCAAAGCCACACTTGCTTCGAAGTCTTGCTTTTGCAAATGCCAATGCAGAGTGCAAACATATATTAGTGCCATGCCTGGTCAATCAACCATGACTGAAATGATAGAGGTATGCAGTAAGGTGGGCACACCTTAGCACATGGCAGCAATTCAAGCAGGTGTTTGGGGAGAACAGGTTGGGAAACTCTTCTAAGCGCAGGATGAAAAACTTTCAAGAACTCCTGCAGCACTTTATCCAGTTTTTTAACAGGGCAACTCCACAAAAAATGCAGCAGCACCGAGTCATTGCCCAAGATCCAGAAAAGGGGAACACTATGCAAATTGTTATGTTAGTCCAAATATGATATAGATGGAAATCTTTTGCCATGAAAAATGCTTCCCAGGGAGGGAAACCACTGTGTAAAGATAAAAGTATTAGTAATGATTTAACTACCCAAAATGTCTCTGAAGACAGTGTATTTGGGAAACGTCAATCAGATCCTATCTGTAGGGTCATCAGTTGATTCCCTAATGGGGTCAGAGTTTTGGGGATTGTTGGTATTGAGTCTGTAACCTTTGTTATTTTTGTTCTCTATAAGTAATACTGATAAATAGTAATTGTTGTTAATGCTCTATGAATGCTTAAAAAAGGTTGTCTTAACCCCTTCAAACACTTCTTATTGATAAGTTGATTATATAATGTGAATTCTCTGATTTTTGTGATAAGAATTATTATTAAGGTATTGTAGTATTTACAGCCAGCTTTCATGTGCTTTACTATCTCTTTGTGTGATCACCTCCAAGACACATGTCTCTTCAGGATCCTGCCTTTTTGTTTCTTAACTACTCATATGTTTTCTTTATCCAGACTGCTAGTCTTGTAACTTTCTTCAGTTATTATTACAGAAGTACTCCAGCAGAGAGTCCAGCTGTAACATTAACTTCTTTTTTGGTTTTCAGTTTCGTGCTAGGTAATCAGTCTCTCATTCAGAGACTCATTCTGCACTTCCTCCACCTTCACACTCTCAGTGTCCAGATCCTGGCTCACAATCCTGCCTGTGACCACTTTCAGATCTTTTAAGAAAAGGTTTGCTGTGTTTGAAGAATCTCTATCCTGAAGGAAACTTCAGAGGGATTCAACTACTTGACTGGTTTTTAACCCTAAGGTTTTTTACTCATAACTGCTATTTTTGAGAGTCTTGTTTTAAAATGTGTTAAGTGACACCCACCAATTAGAGTTCAGGCTCTGGCCAAGCTCTAGCTCTAGTCGAATGGGATGATTGACAATCAACCCAGATGTTTTCTGCATCAAAAACTATTCAAGTCATTTTGGCTTGGCAATTTGACCATATGTGACAGCTGAGCCTATTTTCAAAGGGAGTTTGGAGAAACATGAATCCAGACATGGTTTCTCCAATTTTCTGTTGTTTTAAGGTTTATCAGCTGCTGCAGACTCTGGGATGACAATTCAGTGTTGTAGTGCTTGGAAAGTGTATGATTTCACATGTGTTATTGAGTATGGGTATTATCTAATTGATTCCTAACTGCTGTTAGTTTCTTCTTTACTGCATGCATTATTTTGCTCTTGATGTTTTCTCATGCTCATAACCAAAGAATGTTAGTAATAGCAACTTATGTTGTTATCGTATATGTCTTTATACAATTTTGCAAAACAGAACTGATCAATGTTTTATTTTCACATCAGGGCCCATTCTTCACTTCCAGGATTTTGAGAAAATCCTCCAGTCCCTGTGGGGACGTGGATTTGTTTGTGTTTTAGTAGGTGTAAAGTCCAGGTGGATTTCAGTGAAGAATGTGAAATTCTACCAAATGCAAGAAAGCGCTGACCTCTGAACAAGCAGAGAAGAAGATACACAGATGTGGACTGCACAGAGATTCCAACCCTAGTGTTTCACCCACAGAAGATTGTGGACTTTGGGTTTCTTTATGGGTGTGGGAATCAGTGGTGTTGTAGAATTTTTATTAGATGATAGCTTAAGCAAAACATGGGGTTTTGTCCAATGTGTGTCTGACAGAGGATTGACAAAGTTGTCAATGAAGCGTTCATGGTTCGGACAAGAGGGAGAGATGTTGGAACCCTGGATGCTGAGAATTTTAAACCTTCTGTGCTGAAAGGCACAGACTCACAAGAGAGCACTGCATTTGACCTGCGACTGTGGAGAAGACTTCCAAAATTGATTAATAGCACTGGGATTATGGGTGTGTAGTTGGTTAGAAGTGTATAATATCACAGGGTGGAAAACTTAGAGTTTGAGGTTTTAGAATATAGAAATAAATATGAAGCAAGATGGAGGTTTTAGGGCAGAGGCAGGTTGTTCTTCTTCACCTTCTTCCTCCTTCTTTGTCGGAGTCCAGAGCATCCCTTTGGCTGCTCCAGATGCCTCGAGACCCTGGCAGGGGGCTCAGGGACCTTGGCATCCCTGGGAGGATTTGGCGTCCCTGGGAGGGCTTTCACTCACCAGTGGTGCAGAGAGCATCAGACATCTGACCCTAGCCCGAGAAGAAAACTACCTGAAGAGAACAGCCTGAACCCCTGCAGAGAGCAAGTTTCTTTAAACTCGACCTGGAAAGGCGATCTGAGCACCCTGGGTGTTCTCCTCCGGTTATCTACTGGCAAGAGACCAGGAAAAGCTTCCGGACCAATTTTGCAGACGACTCAGCAAATTGGTGAGACCGGTCAAAATTAAGAACATGGGGGGGGGGCTTGCTCCCAGGACCAACTTAATATCTTATCCACTCTAAGGAGTGTGGAGGCCACTTATTCCGTGACCTTAGCCGACAGGGAACTCAAAGATCTTTTGCAATGGGTCCACTTTAATTATCCACATACTGAATCTCATGTGATTTTTGAGCCAGGATTTTGGCAGGATGTTAATATATGACTATATAATTTAGCAACACAAAAAGATAAAACAGCTGTGAAACTTTTAGCTGCAGCGAGAACTATGCTGGACCAATTTCAAACAGAAAACCCACGGGACTTACTTCCACCAGGGTGGTGGGGAGAATTCCATCTTGTGAACGGCAGATGGAGGATACGCCCACCAAAGAGGTGGATCAGGGACCGCCCTGCGAACTGCAGGTGGCAGACACCCCTGAAAATTCAGGGGGGGAGAAGGACCTGACACCAATCAAAGAGGTGCAGGGAGTATCATCAACCAATGAGTCTCCTCAAACACCCCAGTTATTACCAGGAAAACTAAAATTAGATATATTCCCCAGCGAATTAGAGGATTGGGATTTTGCATCTTTTGAGGCATGTTCGTCCGAGTCACAGAGACCAATAGCAAATCCCACCTCACAGCCAGAATCCCCCACACCTCCTTTTCCAGGGATACGGGTGGGGAGGCGGAGGGGGGTGGGGAGACACAAAGGCAAACAGCACCAGAAACTGAAGAGCAGCAACAGGATGACATGATACACTGCTTCAGTGTCTTCCAGCCTGGATGGTTTCAGCGTCAAGAACTGCTGGCCCATATCGCCAGAGACAGTCAACCCGAAAATCAAGAGATGCTGTGAGACAGTCTCTTTTGCAATATAGCAAAATGCAGGTTTGAAGTCTTATCCAGATCTGTCAAGTTTGATATCGGGGGATGTCATGAGACACCTTCTTTTACATTATATTGATTCAGCCCTGAAGTCTTGTCCAGATTTGGTGACTCAACTTTCATGGACTTTTCATCCAATGCAAAGCAGCAATGCTTTGCCTCCAGCTGCAGATGTTCCTACTGCTCCTTGTCTAAAATCAAGGAAAACATCAGAACTGTCAACATTTTTTGAAGATGCAACAGCTGCAATGCAACAAAGTATGGGAATGCCACTGATGCCAGCAGATCCCAGGATGAGAAAGGTTGCCGTACCACAGCAAGAGCAACAGTTAACTCCATTTTTCAACCAGATATTTAAAGAATTACAAATACCTTGATCACTTCCAATGACAAATTGGACGGAAATCTGGAAAAAGGCCTTGAGAGAGAAGGATTTCCACATGACTCGTATAAGGGACATTGCTATGCCTGTGAATTATGATGCACAGGGACAAAATCCAAGATGGGAACGATTGGAATATGAGGTTGTCAAAGACCTGGTCAAAGTGATAAGAGATAATGGCCTTGGATCTTCATATTTCAAACAACTGCTAAAAAGTACTTTTAATATATATGATATGACACTGTATGATATCAGATCCCTCGTTTTGATGATTCTCACTGATACACAAATTATCGTGTGGGACACAAAATGGAGAAGAGCTCTTGGTGAGCTGAGAACCAGATACCAGGGCGGACCAAACACAGCTCTCACTGTGGCACAATTGGCAGGTGATCCTCCAGATGATAATCCAGCTCAACAAGCAGCGCGTCTTCCACGAGAGGTGCTGAGCGACATCAAAGAGGCCGCAAGAAGAGCAATCATACAGATTGCACCGGCAGGAATCCAGGATACCATTTATATAGACATTAGGCAAGGTCCTTCTGAATCTTTTTCCTTATTCACCGGCCGCCTCACACAAGCCATGGACAGACAAGTGACTGAGGAGACAGTGAAACCACACTTGCTCCGAAGCCTTGTGCTTGCAAACTCCAACCCAGAATGCAGGCGAGTCCTCAACGCAATGCCAGGCCAACCTTCACTGGCGGAGATGGTGGAAGCGTGCAGCAAGGTGGGAACACCTCAACATGTTATGTCCATCATCGGAGAAGAGATGGGGAAAATCATCCAAGCACAAAATGAGAACTTCAAAGAGATTCTCTCAACACTTCAAAAGAAAAGCAAATCAGAGGGACAGTGCTACAGGTGTGGGGCCCATGGACATTTCAAGAGAAATTGCCCAAAACTTGCAAAGACTGGGCAGTCAATAGACATTTGTCAAAGATGCAGAAAAGGGAAGCATCTCGCAAGTTAATGCTTTTCCCAAACAGACATAGACAGAAGACCTTTACCTCATCCGGGAAACTCAAAAAATAGCACAAATCGTCAGCGCGCGATGACACAAGTTATGGCAATGGCTCAGACTCAGATTCCACAAACAGGACAACTATTGAAGAGCGTCAAGCAAACTCCCTCAGCAGGACAATCAGCAGGATCCCCAGTGATCCAGAATTATTGCCACCAGGAGCACCATGCGTCCTGGCAGCTTCCAAAATGACATGCTTCATGGATGAAAATCACGCAGTGATACACACAGCTGTCACTGGAACAACCTCAAAGAGACAAGACTTTTTAATAATAGGCAAAGATAGAAGCAGCATCCTTGGACTTATCATTTATCCTTCGATAATCTCAGCAAATCGCAATGAAGAGCTGACAGTTTTAGCTAAGCCTCTTCAACCACCATTGATCGTTCCGGAAAATACCCCAATAGCTAAAGCTATTGCTCTACCACCTCATGCAGTGGAACAAGTTATGCCAGTGTTTGATTATCAGGACTTTCCTTCTGGCGACCATGTGGAAGTTCATGCTTCCTGGGTGAAGCGCATAGGTCGAGATCAACCCATCGTTGCCTGTCAATTGACCTATGGTGAAAAATCAATCATCATCCAAGGGATGACACAAGGGCCGATGTTACAGTGATATCATATATGTTTTGGCCCCAGGAATGGAAGTTAATTGCACCCTTGGGTTCTCAGGCATAGGAGGAAGCTCCGTATGTCTGCAGAGTGCAAATGCAATTGTCGTCTCAGGACCAGGAGGGAAAACAGCAATAATTTGTCCTTTCGTTGTGGAAAAGCCCATCACAGTTTAGGGAAGAGTCCTCTTGGCACAATGGGGCATGAAACTGGAAGTGGATTTTTAGTCGGGGTCACTGTGGCACTCACCACTCTAAAACTGACCTGGAAGACAGACAATCCTGTCTGGGTGGATCAGTGGCCCCTTGAGCGAAAGAAATTGAGTGCTCTGAAAAACTTGGTCAAAGAACAAGTTGAAAAGGCACACATCAAGCCGACGAACAGCCCCTGGAACTCTCCAGTGTTCGTCATTCGCAAAAAGGCTTCAGGCTCATGGAGATTGCTTCATGACCTCAGGAAAATCAACAAAGTCCTTGAGGACATGGGACCACTTCAGTTGGGACTTCCCTCTCTTTCAATGATTCCGAGAAATTGGCCGCTTGTGGTCATTGATCTCAAGGATTGTTTTTTCAGCATTCCACTCTATCCAGATGATGCTCCTCGACTTGCATTCTCCGTCCCAAGCATCAACAGACAGGACCCTCTGCAAAGATACCATTGGACCATTCTTCCACAAGGCCTCAAGAACTCACCAAGCATCTGCCAATGGTACGTGGCTCGAGCTTTGTCTCCATCACGAGAAAAATATCCGGGAACAAAAATCATTCATTATATGGATGATTTGCTCATTGCAGCACCAACGCAACAAGAACTGTGAAAGGTTCGTGACTGTGTGATTGCAGAAGTGCAAAAGGTAGGACTGGAAATTAGCACTTCAAAAATTCAGGAAATTGCACCATGGAAGTACTTGGAATGGAAAATCACAGAGCAGACCATCAGACCTCAAAAAATAGAAATCAATTCAGAGATCAACAACCTACAGGATTTACAACAACTTCTAGGAGAGATCAACTGGATGAGGCCAATTTTGGGAATCACAAATGACAATCTTGAATCACTGTTCAAACTTTTGAGAGGAGACAACAATATTAAATCTCCCAGAACTCTCACACCAGAAGCACAGAAAACCCTTGAAAAGATTGCAGACATCATTCAACAAAAACAAGCACATTGTTTTGTGACCTCACTGCCTTTTTGTCTAGCAGTGTTGGGGGGAAAAATACAGTTGTATGGCTTGATTTTTCAGTGGGACTCATCTCAAAGAGATCCTCTCTTGATCATAGAGTGGATTTTTTTATCTTACAGATCACCAAAGACAATTCTCACGGACCTGGAGATGACAGCTCAAATTATCATAAAAGCAAGGACACGGTTGCTGACAATGGCAGGCAAAGACTTCTCAAGAATCTATCTACCTTTGAGAAAACAATATTTTGATTGGGCATTGCAGAAATCAAAATATTTACAAATTGCATTATTAGAATACCCAGGTGTTTGTTCAATCCACCTTCCAAAACATAGATTATTAAATGCAAAAATAAGTTTTAGGGAAAAGCCAAAAATAAGTGAGGAACCATTGGATGCAATCACTGTGTTTACCGATGGTTCAGGAAAAACTCACAAATCAGTCATTACATGGCAAAACTCAGATACAGGGGAATGGGAATCAAACATAAAAATTGTTCAGGGTTCGCCACAAATTGTAGAATTGGCAGCAGTGACCAGAGCTTTTGAAATATTTCAGCAACCCTTCAATTTGATCACAGATTCAGCTTATGTTGCAAATGTGGTCAAAAGACTGGAAGGCTCACTTTTGAGAGACACAAACAATGAAATTTTATATTAATATTTACTATGCATGAAAACATTACTAGAGAACAGAAAACATACTTTGTGGCCCACATTAGAGCACATTCCTCCCTTCCAGGGTTTTTGGCAGAAGGAAATGCTCATGCAGATAAATTATGCCCATTTCACGGACTTTGACAGACATTTTTGAGCAAGCAAAATTGAGCCACGCATTTTTTCATCAGAATGCATGAGCACTGATGGAATCCTTTCACATTTCCAAAAGCCAGGCAAGGGAAATTATTAGTGCTTTTCCAGACTGTCAGTTTGTGCAACCACCTGCATCTCCAGGAGTTGTCAATCCAAGAGGATTGCAAAGCGTCCAGTTGTGGCAAACTGAGGTCACAAAATATCCATCTTTTGGGAAGCTAAAAAATGTTCACGTCTCAGTTGATACTTTTTTGTGAGCAATTTTTGCATTGTTGCACCCAGGAGAAACCGCACAACATGCCTGTTGACATTTTTTTACAAGCATTTGCATCATTGGGAGTGCTTCAAGAAATAAAAACAGACAATGGTCCAACTTATATAGGGAAGGTACTTGACAAGTTTTTGAAAAAATGGGGAGTCAGACACACTTTTGGTATTCCCCAGTCTCCCACAAGTCAAGCAATCATTGAAAGAACACACCACACCCTGAAATCCCTTTTGGATAAACAGAAAAGGGGGGAGGCAGAGGCAACGCCTCACATGTGGTTGAACAAGGCTTTGTATGTGCTGAATTTTCTAAACGGCTCCTTTTCAGAGCCCACTCCACCAATTTTTAGGCATTTTTCAAACAGTACACAGGCAAAATTAAGGGAGAATCCTTTAGTTTTGATAAAAAATCCAGAATCGAGGCAAATTGAAGGGCCTTTCAAATTAATACCTTGGGGCAAGGGTTTTGCTTGTGTCTCCACAGGGCGAGGACCGAAGTAGGTTTCGGCGAGATACGTAAAACCCTATTGGACTCAGACACAAGCAGACACGGAATCTGAAAGCAAAGATGCAAGCGCACAGACGTGAGCAGACGTCCACGAACATCTCTTCAATCAAGAATTTTGGGACTTGGGTGTCATTGCATTGCAAAGTCAAAATGTTGGTTTTGTGTTTCATTCTGTTGTCAATTGCCTTAGGCAATTTCATTGCCTTGGGTAATTTGGCAGACTTGCCCATGGTCCAACCAAAAGAAAATGTTTGGGAAACTTTGGCCAATGCAGCAGGTTTGGACACCATCTGCTTGACACATTCAAGACCGAAAAAACAGTTTTCAACATGTCTGGTGGGTTTGCTAGTGAGTGAATGGCCAATTCCAAAGGACATCCCTCCAAAGGTTTTGCAGGTCATTTTGAATCCTGTGGACGGATGGGAGGTTTGGACACAATTTCTCCCAGTGGCTCCTTTTGAGCCTCAGGAATTGGAAATTCTTCGTTTGGTGAAAATGAATTTTTGTATAGAATTTGGCATTTCAGGAGTGACGTAAACAAAGAAAAAAATGATAGATGTCACCCCAAACCATTTCATTTATAGAAATGCCTCTTCTTGGTGTAACTACACCAAGGTGTCAAACAGACCATCCCACCAAGTTCCAGCGCAATTGCCACAAGGAATCTTTTTCATTTGTGGGGACAGGATTTGGCCTGCTATCCCTGCGAATGTCACAGGTGGTCCATGCAGCATTGGAAGACTTTCATTGCTAACACCCAATTTGGCAATCTTGAGAGAGAAAAAACGTAGGGGGAAAAGAAATGTTAAAAAATATGATCCAAATTGTGATAATAGTGTTTATACATGGAACAAGGCTCAAAGAATTGTGGCTGCAATATTCTCGCCACAAACAGCATCGGGGGTAGCCTTGACTCAATTGGACCGAATGGGGTGTTGGTTGAGCAAACACGCTCGTGCCATCTCTCTTGCGCTGACATGTTAACGGATGTCAACAGCGTAAGACAGGCAACTCTTCAAAACAGAGCAGCAATCGATTATTTATTCCTGGCACATGGGCACGGGTGTGAAGAATTTGAAGGGATGTGCTGCATGAACTTGTCAGATCATTCAAAATCGATTCATGAAAATATAAAACAATTGCAAGAAGGTATAGACAAACTCGGAGAAGTTACTGCGTCTTGGTTGAAGGATGTGTTTGATTTTTTTGACCTCTCACCATTGTGGAGGGAACTTTTGAAAATGGCTTTTTATGTTTTAGTAGGGTTTGTAATTCTTCTGCTCATTTTGCCATGCCTTTTTCAATGCATGGGGCTGCCAGAGAGGTGTTTTTGGTGCAACAAGAAAGGGGAGATGTCAGAGTCCAGACCATCCCTTTGGCTGCTCCGATTGCCTCAAGACCCTGACAGGGGGCTCAGGGACCTTGGCAACAAGTCAAAAACACCTGTGGCTTCGATTTGAGCCCATGGGAGAGTCTGCCAACCTTATATGAGGAATTACAAGCCAAAAGGGCTCGAGTAGTGTAATAAGGGAATTGACACAGGGTGAAAAAGTAGAATTTTTTGAGGGTTTTTTTAGAATGTAATTCAGGGGTACAATATGGAGGAATCTGGGCGTGCCCATGCCTTTTCTTCCTTCTTCTTGTCGTCCATGTCTCGGTGTGATAGTGACACTTTTCTATTGGTCTAGGATAGGGACACACTGTCCAACATAGATTTTAGGTATTGGTACGGGAACTGTAAACATGGTACACGTAATTTTGAGTATATAATGTGGGAGATGCCTGGGGCTCGGGACAGACTGCCACGGCTTCTGTACTAGGTGGACCTCGGCAGCTCAGAGAGAAAATATTTTAGATAAGAAGAAATAAACAACCTTCAAAACTCAGCTTCACACATTCCAGACCTTTTCTTTGGCTGCCAGGCTAGGGAAAAAGGACTTTCACACTGTTGGAGTCTTGCCAACATGACCCCGACACTTCTTCTTCATGGGTTTGGATGATGCTTTGTAATCAGACAGAAAAGTCCGCATTGTAGGCTTCAAGGGATCAGTTATTGGGTTAAAAGGGAAAATAATGTAGGTGTCATTTCTTAATTGGATAGTTTAGTCTTAAAAGACCTTGTAACAAGAGATAGATGGCCATTTTGCGCCTTGCTAATGAAAGGCTGCAGAACTCATGGTTGTGAGGCTGTTTCAATGATAAGAAATAATAAACACCTGAATCCGAACATGAACTATCGTCTCAAGTGCCTTCAATCCTGACCTTGACAGAGGTAGAAAAAACAAGCAGAGAACCCACAAGCTCTGTTTAATATTTTTATTGATGGCATGAATGAGGGGATTGAGTCTTTCATTAACAAATTTGCGGACAACACTAAGCTGGGATCGTGTGTCAGTCTGTTGGAAGGTAGGAGGGCTCTGCAGAGAGACTTGGAATGGTTGAATGGATGGGCAAAGTTCAATAGGCTGAAATTTAATAAATCCAAGTGCCAAGTCCTGCATTTGGGCCACAATAACCCCCTGCTATGTTTTAGGCTAGGGACGGTGTGGCTGGACAGTGCCCAGGTGGAAAAGGACCTGGGGGTACTGGTTGACAGCCAGCTGAACATGAGCCAGCAGTATGCCCTGGTGGCTAAGAAGGCCAATGGCATCTTGGCCTGTATCAGGAATAGTGTGGCCAGCAGGACCAGGGAGGTCATTTTTCCCCTATACTCGCGACTGGTGAGGCCGCACCTTGAGTACTGTGTCCACTTCTGGGCCCCTCAGTTTGGGAAGGACATTGACATGCTTGAGTGTGTCCAGAGGAGGGCAACTAGGTTGGTGAGGGGCTTGGAACACAAGCCCTATGAGAAAGGACTGAGGGAGCTGGGGTTGTTTAGCCTGGAGTAAAGGGGACTCAGGGGTGACCTTATCACTCTCTTCAACTTCCTGAAAAGTCGTTGTAGCCAGGTGGAGGTTGGTCTCTTTCACCAGGCAGCAACTGACAGAAGGAGAGGTCACAGTCTCAAGCTGTGTCAAGGGAAATATAGGTTGGATATTAGGAAAATGTTTTTCACTGAAAGAATGATAAAGTTCTGTAATGGCCTGCCCAGGGAGGTGGTGGAGTCACCATCCCTGGATGTGTTTAAAAAAAGACTGGATATGGCACTCGATGCCATGGTTTAGTTGAGGTGTTAGGGCATGGGTTAGACTCAATCTTGAAGGTCTCTTCCAACCTAGTCATTCTGTGAATTCTGTCAATAAACCGCAGGGCCCAAGGGGTCCCCCAGGATAGAAGGGATGGGGTCGGCCACAAGGAAGTGGCAGAAACATTCCCTCCTCACCAGGGGAGAGCCAACCAAAACAGTGGTTAGGGAGGAATCCGTGTGCTAACTGCAGGGCAGAGGGACACTGGAAGTGGGAATGTCTGCAGAGACAGCTGGATCCTCAGGAGAAGGAAGTCCAGAGGATAATGGAAATGGATTGTTAGGGGTGTCAGGTGTGGTAGTCTGTTGTTTTGAAGTTTGTTTTTCTGTAGTAGGTTTTAAATATTCCTTGTTATAAGTTTGTAATGGTTAATTCCATGTACCCCATTTGGCTTCCCTGATGGTTCAGCCCTGAATTGTTTACCCCAAGATTCTCCCACCAAGTGTATGTCAATCTATCTGTCAGTCTCCTTGTATCTCCTTTGTTCCCTTCTGGAATGTTCCCTGTCCTTCATCCCTTCCTCAAAGCAAGATTGGGGTGCAGGGTTTGCTCTTTCCCCTTGGTGGCTTCTATTGGATAGCCCTTACCCTGCACCCCTCCCCTAATGCCTTCCTATTGGTAAAAGGTTGTGTCCTTCCCTTATTCCCACCTCTCCTTAAAAGCAGTGTTTTGCCCCCAATTATTGTCATTTGTCCCTGAATCCTCTGGGGAAAAATTAAATTTCCTGGAACTCAAACAAGTGACCCCTCTCTATTCCTTTGCCTTGGTTTCTCGTACTGTGCTCCTGCTGTGTTACCCATGCCACATCTGTCTACTGCAGGGAGCTGCAAGCCCCCTGTAAGCACCGCCACCTGGGGGAATTCAGTGAAGATCTGGGGGAGGCCACTCTCGTAACTGCATCTCCCCTAGGAAGCCTGAAGATAAGACTGCACCTAAATACTAACTGACTGAAGGGGATAAGTTGCTCAATACCTGGGTGTGAGTGTTACCCATTAGTTCATTTTGAGTGCTAATATTGTAAAGAAATCTGGGTTATACACTGTAGGCAAGGATATAAATCTAAAGGGCTTTGTCCAACGTGTTGGGAGGAGGAAGCCACTCTAATCACCCATTCCTTAGTGGTTGCTACTAACATAGGCGTATTAGAAATAAACTCCTCAGAGTGGTATAAGTTGTTTCAAGGGGGAGTAAGGGGCAAATTAGGATCGAAGGCACAAGTCCTCACAATCAAGCGTCGACGATAAAACAAAGTACCTTGTAGTGCCCATGCGGTCAGAATATCAAAGAGGGATGCTTTTAAGAAGAAGTATGCAACTCGTTCCTCTCATGGGTCCCCTGAAAAATACTCCTGCTGTCTAGAAGATGAATTCCCTCTCTGCAGGTAGCAACCCTGTGGGTGTAGGCAGAAGCAGAGGGGTATGCTTGTGGGGAGCCCTGATGGTTCTGAGTCTAATGGTAAGCAGGACGACCAGTCTGCTCACAAAGAATTACCTCGATATTGAGAAGCAAAGCTCAGTCCAAGACTGCGGGCAGTGCTTTAAGATCACTCGAAGGGGACAAATAGCTACAAAACCCTTGATATACCATATCCACTATGACTGCAAAATTGGCAACGAAAAAGGAAACTGTGTATATAATAACACTCGATATAAAATGTGCTAATTAGAAGGGGAAATATTCTGCTATGACCCAAAGATAACACCTAAGAATCAGTAGTTAGAAGTAGGGGGTATACAAGAAAGTAAAAAAGTAGTAACCCATGTGTTACACAAACGAGCTGCTGAACCTATGATTCCCATCTGTAACAACTGCAACCATACTGTATGGATCGGAGAAAAGATGGAACTAACATTTTTAGCATACTCCCAGGTTGATGCAGCATGTTATGATCACAGCCAATTAAAAATGTGCACTATGAAGACAAAGGTATATTGGGTTGGAGAATATTCAAAACATGGCAAGGTAGATTATGAACAAGTTTGCTTGCGATACGGCAGAACCTTTTGTTTTACAAAAGATGAAGAAGGTATAGATCTGGAGAGTAGAATGAAGCAAATAGCTCAAAAATTAAGAAAACAGGAATCAGAAGCAAGAAAAAAAAGAATAGAGCAGGAAAAGTTAAAACCATTAAGTGAACAATATGAGCAGTTAGAACAACAGTATAACAATTGGGGCCTACCCACCTCAAATAAGAATTTGTTTGCAGACCTGATGCAGGAAATCGCTACAGAATTAGGGTTATCTAATTGTTTTGTAGAGGCCTAAAATCAGCTGAGAAATGGCCATGGAAGGGTAAAGGTTTAACTCCAGAACAACTTCTAAAATGGAATCACACTCAAATTTCTAGAACATTGAAACGACCTGAAGGGTGGGTTTTAAATCACAGAGTAATTGGTACAGTTTGTATTAGCCGAAAAGGGAAAAGATATACCGAAATAGTGGGATATACTCCTTGTATGTCTACTTTAGTAATAAATTAAAATGATAACACCAAGACCTGGCAGCCGGAGGCTCCCACTGGGTTTTGGAGTAGAAGTAGAGAAACAAATTGTGACTGGAATAGCCAAATTGGATTATGTTGGCATAAAATCCCTGGAGCTAACCCTTACCAATCCTTAGATATCATAAAAGATTACTGAGAGAAACCAGGGGCTGTAAATGACCCATGGAAAGCTCCTAATGGAATATATTGGATTTGCAGAGAAAAAGCTTACAGCGAACTACCCCGTAGGTGGAAAGGATCCTGCACTTTAGGAATGATAAGGCCCTCCTTCTTTGTGCTACCAAGGTCTGAGCGTAATCTGCTAGGGGCACCACTATATGAGACCCTAGACAGAGAAAAGAGAGTATTAAAACTTGAATTTCTAAGAGTGGGAGGGGATCAAAAATGGGGAGAAGACAAATTGCCTGCAGAGAGGATAATAGCATACTATGGTCTGGCAACTTGGGCTCAAGATGGGAGCTGGTGATATAGGACCCCAATTTACTTACTAAATCAATTAACAAGACTCCAGGCAGTAGTAGAAGTCATGTCAAATTATACCTCTGATGTTCTAGAATTATTAGCCAAACAGCACTCCCAAGTGCGAGCATTTGCATACCAGAACCGAATAGCTCTGGACTACTTGTTAGCCGAAGAAGGAGGGGTTTGTGGAAAATTTAATGAGTCTGAATGCTGTGTAGAAATTGATGACTATGGGGAAACTATCAAAAATCTTGCTGCAGAGATTAAGAAAGTAGCGCATGTACCAGTCCAAAAGTGGAATTCCATCCTTCAAGCATCATGGTGAGATCAATTGTTAGGAGGAGGAGCTTGGTGGAAGAAGGTGGGGTTTTTAATATTATGTTCAATAGCTGGATTACTGTTTTTAACCTTTCTAATACCGTGTTTCATCTGGTTAATTCACTCTTTTGTCCAAAGTATGCAAATAGCAGCAATGCCAGTAGATCATGAATCAGTGGAAGCGCCCAAGTTATCTAGAATAATGAAACTAAGAGAAGACGGGAAAAGTAGAGCCGCTAAAGCTTTAGCTAGGTTTGAAGCCCAGATAAATCAGGCCAAGGATAATTATGAAATGTGTAAAGCACAAGTATCATGGGATAGCTACAAAGATGAGTTGTAGCAGACATAGAAAGCGTGCAGAGTTTTTTGCCAATATCTTGCGTATTAAGAAGCCATTGCAAACCTTAAGCTACCGCATAACAAAATTAGGATTGTAAGATACATGCAGTAGTAGATATTTAAAATGATGAAAATTAGAATAATCTGTTACATAAAATATTTGTTAATTTTAAGAAATGTATTTGTAAGATTTTACAAATGTTAGAAATGAAATTGAAAATGTGTAATGAACAAGCCAAAGTGAAACTTGTCACAAAAAGCATGAATTAATAAATTAATATAAAAGGGGAGGGATTTTAATATATGATTTAGAATAAATTTGTGCTCAGGACTAAAAAAAATACAGTATCTTTTTAAATGGAACCAAGTGACAGGAAAGAGCAATATACACAGGATGAATTCCTGTCTCAAAAGATAGTTATTCTGAAGGATTATTCTGTCTAGAAGATATGCATTGAACGATAAGATGAATATTCGTCACCAGAACAAGATATTCGAGGGGATTACCGTCTAACAGGATTTCAGCAATCAGAGTATTCCAGGAAAACCTCTGTTTAGAAGCACCACAAGAAAAGAACATGCATTAATATGTGAGAAAGGACAAAAGAAAACAGGAGGACCCTCCTCCAGCATCCTGCTAAGTCTGGAAACAGTATAAAAAAGACCCTGTGAAATCAGTACCATGTGAACTGCCAGGGTACGGAGCTACATAGTCCGGACCCAGTTCACCCAGCACCGATCACCTGGCTTGGTGCTGATTTTCTTGTGGCTTTTCCAATTTTACTTTGTTTTAATCAATTCCTTTAATTATTAAATCGACTGATTCATTTATAACACTGGGATATCACTGGCCCACACTATTGGATTGACCACATTTTCAACTTCAGTGGGGATTTCATCACATTTTTCCTGTATAAAAAGTGCAGCAACTTGGACAAATTTACATTCAGGAATTACATCTCGTACACCCTTCCCTTTTTTGAATTTAATTTCTGCTTCCAATTTTTCTAGCAAATCCCTTCCCAGCAATGGTTTAGGGCAGTTAGGCATATAGAGAAATTGATGAGTTACCCAGTGCTTCCCCAGTTTAAATTTTAAAGGTTGAAAGAAAGGCTGTGTTTTGCTTATCCCAGTCACCCCAACAACATGTACAGTATCGTGACTCATTTTCCCTTCCAAAGTATTTAACACCGAATATGCCGCTCCAGTGTCTACCAGAAACTCAGTGTCATCTTTCCCCAGCTTAGCTATAACCAAGGGGTCTGCTGGGGAGGTAGCCCTCAGTCCCCATCACTCGGAGCCTGAGCTGCTTGAGGTTTGTACTACTGGAAGTTGGGGGATTGATGATTTTTCTTTCAACACTGGACAGTCCTTTTTCCAATGCCCCCATTTCTTACAGTATGCACACTGGTCCTTCTCCGTAGGGGAAGCTTTCTTGGATGACTTTTCCCGAGTTTCCTTCTTACTAGGCTGGGACTTAACACTTTCAGTTGGGCCCCTATCTCAAAACACCTTCCAGGCAACCTCTAGCAGTTTATCCAGATCTCGGACTCCTTCTATCTTTTGCAGCTTTCTTCTTATAGAATTTGAAGCCTGACCCATAAACAACAAAACCAAATATGCTTTACCATCAGCTGATTCAGGATCTAGATCAGTATATTTGATGGCAGTTTCTCTTAACCTGTTTAAAAAAAATCATTGGGTGATTCATCATAATTTTGCCTCACTTCGTAAAGCTTTGGCCAATTTACAGTTTTAGGGACACCATGTTTCAACCCATATACCATGAGACTTTGGTATCGTTTTAACCTTGCCATATGCTCGGGTATATTTGGATCCCACCCAGGATTCTCGAGGGGGAATATCTGAGTGACAGTGCCTTGAAGCAGTCCACTGTCTATGCTACCGTCTACTGATGTTGTAATGGCTTTATTGACCATTCGTCTCTCAGTGGGATCAAGTAATGTGTCGAACATAGAGTTCAGATCAGCCCAGTCCGGATTTTGCGAGTTAATAGCCCGTTCTACTAATTTTGCCACTTTATCTGGGTCCTCTTTATATTTCCCCACAGTAGTTTTCCACTGCTCTAACTCTATAAGGGAGTATGGAACTCTCACATATATTGCCCCCTGATTGCCAACTGCTTGTCGCAATGGGGCTTGCACAATTGGTTCTCTTTCTTTTTCCCTTTTTGATCTAGTACGGTGAGCAACTGGGCTACGTTCTCTGATGGCTTTTCTCGCTATTTTCCCCCTCTTTCACCTGTTTAGGGCAGCAATGATCTCATCCATTTCATCATCCTTCCCTTCCTCCTCAGAGCTGTTTGAGCAAGAGCTGCCTGACTGCTATAGCCAGTAGTCTAGCTCGGCTAATCCCGCTCCTAAAAAGCTTCACACAGGACCTACTCCGACGCAGCTCCTGGGTTGTGTGTTTACGATCTTTGATGATGTCATCTCCTGAGGCAGCTCCCTGGCGTTCGGGGTCGCTATGGTAACTCACAGGCTTGAGAACAGAGGCGGCACCACTCCCCCTATGAGATGTTCCCTCTCCGCCCTCTTTGTAAAAGGCCCTGCCTCCCCACCCCTCCTCTCGGGGCGGTGAAAGGAGGCGGTGGTAGGGACAGCGTCCATCGCTGCCAAGGCTTGCCTTTCTCCTCCTTTGCTGACCGGGGCCCCGCGCGAGCCGCACCTCCCCCGGCCCCCCTTCCCGGCGGTGACAGAGGTGGTGGTGGGGGAAGGGCTACGTCCCGACCCAAGACCACGCCCTCTGCAAACGCAGCCGGGGCCCCCCGCCCTCATGGCTGGTGCAATCAGGTCTAGCTCTGTCTCTTCTGAGTTTTAATATTCGCTACTGAAGGTCAGCTCTTTCTTTTTACCTTTTAAGACCAATATATGTTCTTTCTTCTCATCTAGGCTTTGCTCACATGCTGCCACCATAAAAAGCTGGGCATACTGCAATTCTTCAAAATATCTGTCTCTGCATATGCAGGATATTAAGCTTGATATTAATTTTCAGTCTAAACTTCCGAATTTAGGCCATATTTCTCCATTATCTAGTTCATATTGTGAAAAACACCATTCACTTGTGTTAAAATTTTAGAAGTTTAATAGCAATAAAATAGTTATAAAAATAGTAATAAAAATTAGAGCAATAAGAATTTGGACAATCAGAGCTAGGACAATAAAGGACAATAAAAAGCAAAGAATTACAGATGTTCAGGTGTCTAGCACTCTGCCTTAGAAACACACTGTGAAAAATGCATATTTTATGATTGGCTTTTCACAAATATTAAATTGAATACTATATGTATTATGTTATATTGATTAGAAGTGCTGTATTAACATTTTAATAGTATGGTAAATGTAGTTTTGTAGTTAAAATAGAGCCTATGTATGTGGGGTTTTTTTTTACTAGCTCAAGCAAGAGATGAGATAATGAAGAAACTCTTCACACAGAGATGACAATGATGGGGGCCCATAAAGAATTACTGCCTCCTTATCGGAAAAGACAAACATTCTTCCACCTTCTCTCCGTCTTTATGGAACCACCAGGATTAAGGGGAAGAAGTTGACAAAAACCAGAAAAGTTCTTAATTTGCAAGGAATTTATGCATCATGTATGAGATGTATGAATATGCAACAGGCTACTGCTTTTAAAGATTATTCCTTTGTTCACAATGCATGCTTATTGGGCTTAAGTGCCCGAGAGCATCCGGACGTCCGTAATTCTTTGCTTTTTATTGTCTTGTAATTGTCCTAACTCTAAATTTTCATTACTCTAATTGTATTACTATTTTTATAACCATTTTATTATTATTAAACTTTTAAAATTTTAAAAACCAAGTGATTGGCGTTTATAACAACACCTTGCTAACAAAGGATTAACCCTTTAAAGCAATAGCCTGTTGCATATTCATATATCACATACATGATGCAAGCATTCTTTTCAAACAAAGGATGTCTTCTGCTTAATTTCTGCCCCCCCCCCCCCCCCCCCCCCCCCATCTTGTAAATCAATTCCTTTGGCTCCTAGAAGTCTGGAAGAAGTCTGAATAGTCTGGGTAAGGAGGCAATAATTCTTCTCTTGAGATATTGGTGTCTTGTTGCTGTTATCTCTATCCAAATAGGATAATGAGAAGAATTTCTTGATTATCTTTTCCATTCCTTAAGCCAGTTACAAAAAGTATCTTACATCACATAGTTTCTATTTTAATATTATGCTATAGCCTAAAAACTATATTTACCGCACTACTTAAAAGAGATTAATACAGCATAACTTTCCAACATAACACATATAGTATTCCTTTTAATATTTGCAAAGAGCCAATCATATAATATGCATTTTCACAATATGTTTGCCACATTTTCTCTGAGAGTCTAATAAGTTTAGATTTTAAGAGCATACACTCTTCTCCGGTTAAATTTGCCCAGTTCTTCAATATTAACCGAGGGCTATCTCTTAGAAAACTACTGTTCTCATATTCACAAGAGGATACACAGCCCATTCTGATGCCCAGAAATAAAAAGCAAAGTGGCACAAACAAATAAATGCAAATCGAGATTAGAACTCAAAACCTTCAGAGCCACAGCACAGAAGCTGCTTAGTTGCACCACCCTTTGGCTTCAGGCCAACCCCACTACAATTTAAACCTGTGCTTTTGAGAGTGCATCCCTTCTTACCTGAGGGTAACGAGCAAAACACCTCCACCCAGAACCCTAGGGTTAGCCGAACAAAATTACAATTTACCAATATCTCTTAGCACCTAAGCCAGATGCTAAACAGAACATCCCTTTATTCAATCACTCACATGCCTCCATTCCAAGGGTTCTTGGCTCTGATACCTCTGGACCTCAGCTGGGCCTCCCCCAGAATGCTGGGTCCAAAGGTTTTCCAGATGCCTCAAGGTCTCATCTGGGGTGCCAGAACTGCTGCTTTAAACAGCTAGAACAGAGGCTAGACAGAGTAAAGGGGAATAAAAGGATATCTACTGAAGTGCCTTCAAAGGCCACACCCTGGCAGTACCAGAGCCATGGCTTTGGCTCTGCCCAGATGGCTCCAAGATGGAAGCAAAAGAGGGCTTGGTCACAAGAGCTCACATTTTTATAAGTTTTGGTCCATTAGCATATTGGAGCTAATTGTCCAATTACAACCCCAGCCCATGAAGTCCCATCCTTCTTATTTTTTCTCTCTTCAGTCCACGTTGTTTATACTCTTAGGCCTGAGATCTGGATCGGCTGTCCTTGGGTCCCCGGCTAGAGAAGGAATTGTTGTGTCTACCTACTCTATGAAGAGAGCTTACTATCCCCATATATGAAAACCCACACTTTATTATCCCCTTATATGAAACCCAGACCCACAAAATCAAAAAAAGAAAAAAATAGCTAAAACCCAAGGTATCACGGGGGCGAGGGGGGATGCGAAGTGTTCTACCCGCATCTGAAGCGGCCGAGCGGGCCCTGGGGAGGTGGATGGGGTGTGTGGGCTGGGAGGCTGTGGGGGCAGATAGCGTCCTGCAGGGAGGCAGCTGGAGAGAAGCAGAGCAAGTGGAGAAGTTTAAGTGAGGACACCTAGTGTGTTTTAATGTGTTTGTGTAGATCGTGCATGTTTTAACCATGACTAGATGAACTGAGGGGATTCTACTGCCTCAGTGAGTCAAGCTTGGCCCCTAAGAATTTGTGAATCCAGTAAATCACTAGATCCAGTTAATAATTTTACTGTGTGCTGTTATTTTGATTGTGTCCAGAGTGTGTGAAGGCCAGAGGAAACTAATATGGGTGGATGCTGATGTGTTGTATGCTGTATTGTGTTGAGAAAAGTGGGCACTTAATGCCCAAACACAAAGCATTGACGAGATACCCCTTTCCCGGTGAGTTTGTGTGTGTGAACTTTCTATTGCAGGGAACGGTATTCCCTGTGAGACCTGGTGTTTGAGTATAACCAGTCTCTCGTCAACGCTTTGTGTTCGGGTATTAACTGATCCTTTACCTGCGAGACTTGGGAGGCAAGGGATGGACGTTGTAACACGGTGCCTTTGTGATCCTTCTCCTTGTGGAGTTTACAAAGTTGCTCTGTTAGACCTGTAATAGAGACAACTTGCTATAGTTGACTCTCGTAAATTTGAGGTACGGGGGGTTTGTGTGGTTCTTCCCCCGCATTGTGGTAATTTGATTCTCTGGACTGTTATGGTTGTGTTTGTGGAGATTTTAGGATTTTGTTTGCAACAAGTGTAGCATTTTATGCAGAAAAACTACAGTATAGTGATTTATGTTTAACTGTAGTAGAATGAATTAAAGGAATTCCAGGAATTCCACTCCCGTAGCAACTTCACTCTCCTGAATTTGAGATGGGGGGGGGGGGGTGTCTGTGTTTGGGGGCATATCAGAGTTTTTACTGTAACAGGGACAGCCATTTGCAAGGCAGCAAAGTGAGTGTCAGTGGAAACAATGCTTTAATTGAAGATTGGATTGTGCAGGAAGAAAACTGGAAAATACTTAGAAAAGAGAGTTTCAAGTAATTTAAGAAACCCAGAAGAAATAATTAAAACTGAGTGTGCTCAGCCTATTTTTTATACCCCACGACTTTTGAATTAAGACAGAGTTGGGATGGAGTAGAAAAATAGGGACTAAGAAAATGGAATTTTTAGTAGACACGGGGGCAAAATACTCAGTGTTAAATAAAGCCTTGATGCCTATAACAGATAATTATGTTATGGTAAGGGGGCAACTGGCCAATCTGAAAAAGCATATTTTTGCAAACCATCAAAATATTCATAGGTTTTTGTATATGCCCACCTCTCCAAAGGCACTGTGGGGTAGGGGTTTGTTGGAACAGCTGGAAGCAAAGATCACATTTAAAGATGGGGAGATTATTTTGGAGGTAAAGGATCAACAATATGTAAACATACTAAGCTTAATTTTGACAATTAGTGAGACCAAAATTGAAAATAAGGATGAAATTAATGGATCAGGTGTTTCCTGGCGTATGGGCCTCTAACATACCAGGGAGGGCAAAGAATGCACCTCCTGTGCAAGTTAAGGAAAACAACCAGTTAGGATCAGGCAGGAAAACCTAATCTGCACCCAGTGGTGGCAAACCCGTATACCTTACTAACATGTTTGACACCTGAACTAACCTGGTTTACCATTTTAGATTTGAAGGATGCCTTCTTTTGCCTCCCTCTCCATGAAACCAGACAGAAAATTTTTGCCTTCGAATGAAAGAATCCCAAGAACGAGCATAAGACTCAGCTCACATAGATGGTATTGCCCCAAAGTTTAACAACAGCCCCAGGATATTCAGAGAACAAAAACCTGCAAGAGATCTAGAGTCCTGGGAAGCTCCATCAGAGGAAAGACAGCTGCTGCAGTATATAGACAATCTCCTGATAGCTACCTGAACCCAAGAGGTATGTGTGGATTAGACGGTAAGCCTCCTGAACTTTTTTGGGTTTACAAGGGTATAAAGTACCTCAGAAAAAGGCTCAAATAGTGAAGCCAACAGTCACATATCTGGATTATGAGATCAATGCTAGGAAAAGGACTCTAAGACAAGACCAAAAGGAACCATGCAAGTTCACCCTAGGCCAGAAGATTACTCTACTAGGGTCCCATACAGTGTCTACAGTGCTGGAAGTAAAAGGCAGACACTGGCTTTCCGCACAAAGGTTCCTGAAGTACCAAGCCATAATGGCAGAATAAGATGATGTAGAGATTGTAGTCACTAACTTTGTGAACCCAGCTTCTTTTCTCGGGGGGATACAGGAGAACCAGTGATCCATGATTACCTGGAAGCTCTCAAGACCACCTACTCTAACTGTCTGGATTCGAAGGATACCCCCCTCGATAATGCAGAGACCTGTTTCACCGATGGGTGCAATTATGTCATCAGCAGAAAGAGACATGCTGGGTATGCTGTCACCACTTGCAGAGAAGTAATAGAGCCTGGACTACTATCAACAAATACCTCTGAACAAAAAACTGAAAACTGGGAAACTCAAGGTATGCATTTGGGGTTGTGCATGCACATGGAGCGATTTAGATGCACAAGAAATAATTAAACTGTTAGAAGCTGTCCAGCTACCTGAGAATGCATATCAAGACATACCAGAAAGTGAACTCAGAATTAGAGGAAGGAAATGGTCTGGTGAACAAAGAGGCCAAAGATGCAGCAAAAGGTGAGATTCCCACTGAGGGAGCCCTAATTCCAGATGGCCCTTGAAAGTAAGCCAAAATAAAGACAGAAAGTTAATCCAAGATCAGGAAGGGATATATAACAAAGAGGGGTGTGTTACTATTAACAAGAAACTAGGAATCCCTTCCCATTTGTTGTGGTCACTAGTAAGGGAGGAGCACCAGAAAGCACACTAGGGAGTTGATGCCCTGAGCACCTATCTGATTGAAAGAATTGTTGCCAGGAATTTATATGCAACTATTACTCAAGTGACCTGACAGTGTGATCTTTGCCTCCAGACTAACCCAAAGAATACCCCAAAGCCAAAACTTGGTCAGATTTAGAGCAGCCATGGACCGGGACAGCAGTGGCAAAATGACTTTTCAGAACTCCCAAGAAAAGGGGGGTATCGGTATTTATTGGTATTGACAGATACATTTTCAGGGTGGCCAGAAGCATTCCTCACCAGGACTACCAAGGCTCGAGAGGTGACCAGGGTATTATTACAAGAAATAATAACACACTTCAGAGTTCCAGCCATGATGTCCCCAGATAGAGGATCACATTTCATTTCCAGGATAGCGCAACAAATTAACACCCACCTAGACATGGACTGGGAAATTCATACTCCATACCACGCCCAATCAAGTGGCCAGGTGGAGAAAATGAACCATTTGATTAAACAACAAATTGGCCCCAAGCTCTTCCACTAGCATTGTTATGAATTTGAACTAAATCTAAAGCCAAAGAAAGGTTGAGTCGCTTTGAAATGCTTTATGGAAGACCATATGGAATAAAAAAGGGGATGTCCATCCACATTGGAGAGGTGACACTGGCCGCATACATGGTGGCTTTAAGTAAAATTAAAAAACATGTGGCTGGAACTCGGAGCTGGGAGTTAGATGGACCAGTACATAACATACAGCCTGGAGATTATGTATATGTTAAGTCTCTTACAGAAAAGACTTTGGAACCATGGTAGGAAGCATTCCAGGTGCTTCTCACCACTTTCACCACGATTAAGATCAAGGAGCAGAGTGCCTGGATCCACCATGCTCCAGTGAAGAAGGCCCCAGAAGCCCTATGGAAAGTGACGCCAGAAGATAAATAACTGAAACTAAAACTTACTTGGGCAAAATGAGTATACTGCGGCTGGGAGTAGTTAGTAATTTCATTTGCAGAATTGTTCTGTGTGTAATTGCAATTGAAGTCTTAGAATTAGAAGGTACCTCTATCCAAAACAATGCTGAATAGCCTTGGTCCCAGGCTTTTATTCGGTACACTGGATCCATGGGAAAACATTCTGATGTAAAAGATTTAAACCTATCAACTGTGGTAATACATGAAAGTCAGGTATATGACAACGTGGTTACAAAGACAAATACACCTCACGAACAGAATAAAAAGGACTTTAACTGAGATATTAGGAATAGGATTGGGAGTTTTAAATGAAATTGACTCAAAAATATTAATGAACGAGTTGGCCATTGCAGCAAGTGATCTAACAAAACTAAAACAACCCCTGCAGTCATCTTTATTAGCATTAGGAAGTAGTCAGTGGCAAATTTCAAAAGTGCTACCAAAATGAGAAAAGGCCGGGGACTAAGGCCCCAAGTTGATAGTAGAGGTGTTAGCGTTGAGTTCTGGTGAAAAATAAAAACCTTACAATTCCGATAGATTTGTAAGATTTGGTATGTATTTCAGCGTCGGGCGCACGCCAGGGTTTTCCCTTCAATGGGCATGCGCGCCCCTTGAGGATACTTGATCCTTTTTATTATCCCATACCAATTTACATATACATAGGATCTCACAATAGGTTAATGCATATTCATTCCACTGATTTCGCATTACAATTTGCAGTTGGCCCTTTGTTCATTTCTTGCAGACTTAGCTTTGGTTTTTTCTTCTTAGTTTTCAGAGTTCAAGGGGCCCCTCTTATCTCTTCACCTTGGAGATTGCATTCTTTCTTCTTGGCTGGGATGGTTTTACAAGCACAACATAGCTATCAGACTAAACAGCATATTCTACCTATGTTAGCAGGTTACTACACAGCACATTTCACCTAAATCCAAATGGATTTTCTACCCTGTTAAATTTTACTCTGTTTCAGCGTTCAGGAACACATAATCATGGAATATGATTATATGCAGGTGTTTTTATTTGAAGAGCTCTGGGAATCAGGGGTACAGACCCAAATCTGACTCCGACATGGTTTCGAGCTGAACATGTTTTATATTCTATCATTATATAACTACATATTAATTATTAAACTTATATTGTTCTATTTTATACACTGATTTCATCCAAGCATGGATTTCTCGTGATCCCCCCTCAACTCCTCAAACACAGTTTCTCATGATTCTTGTTACGATTAAACAATAATTATATCTAATTACGAAGCAATCATCACATATAACAATCATATCATTTATCATATACTGATTACACAGGTGCAGTGTCACATGACTTGGCAAAGACATGGCCTATCATTTTCCCAGGGCCTACCATTAATATTTTCCCAGGGCCTACCAAGCCAACTTTCCTTTCCCAAATTCCCCATGAGTTAAAAAAACCTTTTACTATCAGAGGCACTTAGTATAGTTCAAGATAATGTGTCCTTAGCCTTCAGTTGTATACAAACAGTTATGGATGCAAGCAACAGCAGCCTTGATCATATGGAAAGGGGGTGTAGGTGATTTTCTGTTGGAATCCTGGATGCTGAGAGTTTTAAACTTTCTGTGCTTAAAGGCACAGACCCACAAGAGAACACTGCATTTACCCTGAGGTTGTGGAACAGGCTTTTAAAATTGATTAATAGCACTGGGATTAGGGGTGTGTAGTTGGTTAGAAGTCTGTAATATCACAGGGTGGAAAACTTAGAGTTTGGGATTTTAGAATATAGAAAAAAATATGAAGCAAGATGGAGGTTCTAGGGTGGAAACAGGTTGTTCTTCTTTACCTTCTTCTTCCTTCTTCTTCATGGGTTTGGGTGATGTCTTGTGATTGGACAGAAAAGTTTGCATTGCGGGCTTTGGGGGATCAGTTATTGGGTTAAAAGGGAAAATAATCTAAGTGTCATTTCTTAATTGGATATTTTAGTTTTAAAAGACCTTGTAACAAGAGTTAGCCATTTTGTGCTTTGCTAATGAAAAAGCTGCCAAACTCATGGTAGCGAGATTGTAACATAGATAAGAAATAATAAACACCTGAGTTCAAGCATGAAATACCATCTCAAGTGCCTTCAATCCCGACCTCGAGAAACTGATAACTGGTGCCTCCATGTAAAAGTAGCAGCTCAGCAAGAAGAAACTGCCAGGAACCCTTGACAAAAACCAGAACCCAGGAAAACTCCTCCTCAGATGAACATCTCAACGTTTGGACATTCGGAGAATCTGGTGGACGGAGCCAATTCCAAGGTTGCAGCATGGACCAGACCCGAGAACTGCAGACCCATTAGGGTCGGGTAAGCTGTGAAGGAATCAGGATGGGGGGTAACTTCTCAAAAACTGACTCAGATGTCATAAAGAATCTAGAAATATTGATGAAATAGCATCCAATTCAAGTCTCAAGACAGGAACTGGAACTTTTGCTATCCTGGGTGAGGGAGATGTGCCCAAATATCTCTGTTAATGACTTGTTTGGCCCAAATCTATGGGAATATGTAAATACTAAGCTTTACCACACGGCTATGCGTAAAGGCAAAAATGCTGTGAGACTGCTTTTGGTTGGTAGAGTTGTGCATGAAGTTTTACATGTGGCAAAATGCAAAAGACCCTTTGCAGAAGCTGCTTTGCAAACATCTCAGCAGCTGCAGGGTGTTTTCTCATAGACTGAAGCCCAAGGACCTGTGGCCCCCACAGGGGGAGAGACCCCCCCCCCCCCCCCCCCCGTCCCCCCTGAATTACAAGAGGGAGGCCTTATGCCTGTAAATGCTGGTGTGGAGTCATCCCCTGGTCCGAGGGAGGTGCACGGGGGGGGGTGATGCAGCCCAGGCAAAGCCCGAGAGGGACCCAGGGGGATTTCCAAGGATGAAACTGCTGGTGGGGGATGCGGACGAAGCAGACATGGCATTTTTTGAATTCTTTACATCTGCGCGTGTCTCGGAGACAGGAGCGGGAGGGGAGGGCTCGGGAATCCACTGCTTTCCCCACCCTTCGCCACACCTTGGGGATAGTTCCAAACAGCTGAGCCAGCCTCCGGAGCTTGGGTGGCAACGCTCCTGTTATAAACGCCAATCACTTGGTTTTTAAAATTTATAAAGGTTTAATAAAAATAAATTGGAAAAAAAATTAATACAAGTAAAGTAATAAAGATTAAACAATTAGAGTTAGGACAATTAAAGAGACAATAACAGCAAAAAGTTACAGCCCGGGCTGGGTACCTCTCTCTGGACAAAAGTGAGCCAGGAGAAGGACCCTGATAAAAAAGAATTCCCTCCTTAAGAGGGGTAACCTGTTGCATACACAAATCACTTCATGAATATGCATATATTTATTTAAAACAAGAAGTTCGTCCGGTACTTGTTGAGGAATTCCTGTTAATCCCAGGCGCCTTGAAGTCTAAGTCGAGTTTGGAGAAGTTCGGTTTTTTGTTGATAAAGAAAGCCATAAATTCCTCTCCTCTGGAAGATTTAGGGGTTTCTGTAATTGTTATCTCTGTGTGAAGAATTTCTTGATTATCTTCTCCTTCTCTTGAGCAAAAAGAATACCACACACACATATTTTCTATTTTAACTACTAAAGCTTAATTTCAATTACAAAACTCCATTTACTATATTATTAAAATGTTAACTTTCCAACCTAGCATAATACATATAGTAAATATCTGTGCAGAGCCATATAATATGCATTTTTCACACTCCTGTTACCTAGTGGTTCACCCATAGCTCCTGCTCACATCCATGCCCCAAAACCGACGTTGGAAGGGTCTCTCCATCCCCCTTGGTCAACAGGGGCGGCTCTGCAACCTAGAGACGTCAGCCTTGTCCCGCCCCCCCCCCCCCCCGCCTCCAAACCCCAGGCCACGGCACAAAGGGAGGAACCTAGGTCCAGCGGGTCGGACGTCATTCCACGGCCTGGAGCAGCCCCTCCCCTCCAGCCCGCGCAGCCAAAATCGGCGGAAGGGGTAGTCCCCTCCTGCTCTAGCAGTGTTATATGTAAAAGGTATAATTCGCGCCTTTTTTTTTTTTACATTATATATATATATATATGTAATGTTAAATAATTGTTAGGATGTACCCTTTGGCATTAAAAGCCTCCCTTCTCTGGCAAAACTGAGTGTGTGTTGAAACCTGATTTACAAGCAAGGGGATGTAGCTCACCAGGAGATGGGCCTTATCTGAAGCGATATGGAGACACCCAGTCGCTGATCATCATCAGGAACATCCTCCCCCTGGGCCGATACATGTGAATACTCTGTTCCCGTAAATTTCATCAAGAGTTTCCATGACACCAGACTTTGAATTTCTCTGCCTTGTTGCCGAGAAGGAAATCTCATCAACTCATGAGACTTTGAATGAAACAAAGGTCTGAATGCCGAAATCCTGGCCTCAGGCAAAATTTTCCCTATAAAAATCGCTTGTACCAGGATGGTGGTGTGGAGGCATAGAGTGAAACCTCTGCTGAGGCTGATCTCTGTGTCTTGCACCCAGCGCCGATCCCGGGCTCGGCACTGTCCTTTTCCGTGTGGCTGGCTAAGTTAGATCTCTATTGCTAAAATAAATTCTTTTTATCTTTTTTAATTTGGCTGGATCATTTTTCATTTATAACAAGCAGCATCGGCAGAGCCTGCGAAATCGCTCATCACAGCTCACCCAGGGGATGAAACATGGGGTTAGAACTAGAAGATATTAATCATAGAAATTAGAAGGTATTGAATAGTAATAGGCATATAAAATAATGAATATTGCTTAGGGCCACATCCTTATGTTACGTGAGAATATACCGTATCCTGGCCTATGGGAAAGGAAGAGACTACGTGCAGAGCAGCAAGGAGAGACCTGATAAGGAGAAGGAATGTATATGGAAAACAGGATACAGGGTGTAAAGACAACTGAAAAATGGGGCCCCTTATGTTCTGGAAACAGATGGATCCTGGCCCCTGGCTTGGACCGTGGCCAAGGAATCAATGGGCATGTGCAAAGCAGTGGGGTTGAAAAGTCAGCCTGAAGAAGACCATTCTTACTTCATCCCTTTTACGACCCCCGAAGCCTGGGACGACCACCAGAGACAGCTGCGCAGGCGCAGAGGACCGACAAGCTGATCAGCATACAGAGCGGAGAGGGAGGGGAGCCAGGAAATGACCCATGAGGAAACTTAATGCATATGTAACACTCCAGGGGATAAAAGAGCACGTGTGTAAGCAAGGGGCACGCATGTATTTGGGGAAATGTCCCACATGCGTCCGGCCGAATAAACATACCTACTTTAAAACTCACTCTGTCTCTGAGTTTTAGAGTCTGGCTCCGCGTGTCAATTGGCGACCACGAAGGGACTTCTCTGCCAGCCGTGGGACCGGCTCGGGGGCGGACTTCCTAAGGCGCGCCCCAGGATTTCTCTGGAGGAACTCCGCTTCTCGTGTCTCTTACTGCGGGGGCAGAGAACGACCTCCTAACCAGCGGAGAAACGGTATGTATCTTTTAAAAAAGGGGGGGGCCCCGTAGTGACCGCTGGTAAGCCGATCAGAGACGTCTGACCGCACAGAGCATGGTCTTGGTTTGGTTTGGAATTGCAAGTAACCGGTAGCTGAAAGGGCAGCTATCGGTTAGGGCCGCTGACCGACGGAAAGGCAGCGGGGGAGGATTCACTGAATCCTTGGTGTATGGTTGCTGTCTGGGTTTGTGATATGTGTGTGTGAGTTTTGTTCGTCTAGGTGTATGTGAGTTTTGTCTGTTATGTGTGTGAATTTTGCACTGATGTGTGAGTTTTAAAGGTTTTGTGTGAAGTAACTCCTGTTTATGTGTGTGAATTTTGCCCTGATGTGTGTGTGAGCTTTGTTGCTGTCTGGGCGTATGTGTGAGTTTTAAAGGTTTTGTGTGAAGTAACTCGTGTTTGGGAAACTGTGGCATATTTGTGATGCTTGCGTCAAAAGTTATAATTGTGGCAACTTTGTGTGGACTCTTTGAACTACTTGCGTCGTTTTTGGATATTGCATTTTGTTTGAAGCACTATTGGTGCTGTTTTGATGCTTTTGCTGTGAGTATTAGGTTTGCTTAATGCTGTCTAAGGTTTTGTTGTGAGTATTTTGTGTAAAGTATTTCGTTGTGAGGCCTGCTCTGATAAATGTTGTTCTCAGCTACTGCTATTTGTTTGATGTTTTTGTTGTGAGTATTGTTTTTAGGGTTTGTTTAGTGTACTTTACTAGCCGTGGCAGGACAGCTGGAGGGGATCCTTTTCCCCCAGTGGTTTTGGATTTGAACCTTAGGACCCTCTGTTTTGACAAGGGCAATATCTAGAGTGGGAGCTGGTTGAGTGCAGGACCTGCAGGGAGTGGTGGTATTGCCCGTCATGTATGAGACACAGTTACTGTGCTCAGTATAAGCTGCAGAGTCAGGAGAATCCAGAGCTAGAAATTTTAAAGGGTGTTTTGTTTTTTTAGGATCTATTTAATTCCAGAGATCTGGAGCTAGGAGAAAGGGATTAGGAAAAGACTGTGCAAGAGTGTGAGAAAGATCTGGATAAAAGCCATAAGATAAGAAAATAATGGGATTGGGAGAGAGCAGAGAAATTCCCAAGGCAAGCCCTCTGGGCTGCATTTTAGCTAACTGGAAGAAGATCGCAGGCTTGGGGGGTGTCGAGTCCAAACGCACCCTGGTAAAATACTGTAGCCAGTGGTGGCCTTTGTATCGTCTGGAAAATGGAGCCAGATGGCCCCCGACTGGGAGCCTAGATTATGATACCTTATTGGAACTAATGCTATTTCTTAGACGTGAGGGTAAGTGGACTGAAGTTTCATATGCAGATATGTTTTTCTCCCTCCGAAATCACCCTGAATGGCAGAGGGATTGTGGGATCAGGGCCCCTTCTGACCCCCTGGTATTAGCCCTAGAAAGGGAAGGCAAAGCTAATAGGAAGCAGCCTAAACGATGTTGTAGCACCTGCTCAATAAACCAGCGTTGCACACATCGTGATAAGGTTTATCAAGCAGAAACACAAAAGCAGGAGTTGTTGGATTTATTTGTGTCACCCCCTGAGGAGCAAAGGGGCCTAAGGGGAGGAACAGGTTCAGCCCCCTTGGAGGAGAGACAGGCTGGACCATCTGCTCCCCCACCCACTTCTGAGTTACAGACTATATCGTATCCACCATTGCCTGAGAGTGATAGTGATGAGAGTGCAGGCAGTCCCATAGCATCTCGGACTAGAAAACAAACAAAGGAAATCATACAAGCCCCTTTAAGGGAAGCAATAGGACCTGAGAAGGAAAGGGTGTTGATAAAAGTCCCCTTCTCTACAATTGATTTAGAAGGTTGGGAAAGAGTTGCCAAAAACTATAGAAGTGACCCAATAGGAACAGCTAAAAGGTTAAGATACATGATTAAGCAGCATAACCCAGACTGGTCAGATATTCAGTTATTGTTGGATGCATTGACAGACACAGAAAGACAGCTAGTTTTAAAAGCAGCAGGAGACTTGGCAGAAGGCTTTTGCAAAGCAAAAGAAGTGGATGTTAAGAACTTCTTTCCCCTCCAAGACCCAAAATGGGACCCAAATGATGAGGAGCAAACAAAAAAGTTACGTCACTACCAAGAATGGATAGCAAAGGGGGTGGAGCGGGCCATCCCCAAGACTATAAATTGGTCAGCTTTATATGCAATTAAGCAGAATCCCTCTGAAAGTCCTTCTGAATTTTTGGATCGCTTGAGAGACACAATGCGTTGCTATACATCATTAGATCCTGAATCAGAGGTAGGGATACAGCACCTAGCGAGTTTATTTTTAGGGCAATCTAGTCAAGATATCAGGAGGAAACTTCAGAGACTCCAGGGGGGAGAGGAAAGGAAGTTGGAGGTCCTGCTAGAAGAAGCATGGAGGGTTTTCAGCAATCAAGAAGAAGGATATAGGCAAGGAATGAGAAAATTAATGGCTGTAATAAAAGAAGAAAATAAAGGAGGACAAAGACCACCTAGGCAAGGACCACCCCGGTTGGGTAAAAATCAGTGTGCAAATTGCAAAAGACTTGGACACTGGAAAAACGAGTGCCCTGAACGAAAAGGAAATGGGAAAGGGAACCGGGGAAGGGAGGTGGTGGTTGCTCACACAGAAAGTAATTGAAGGGGACCGGGGGACCTTACCCCAGGAGATCCGCTGGTTATAAAAATGAAACTGGGGGAGGAAGGGAAAGAGGTGGAATTCATGGTGGATACAGGAGCAACATTTTCAGTTTTAAACAAAGCTCTGGTGCCAGTAGGGAATGATTATGTCAGGGTCAGGGGAGCAACTGGCCAACCTGAGATAGCATATTTTTGCAAGCCACTCAAATACAAATATGGAAAACAGTGGGGCATCCATAAATTCTTATACATGCCCAATTCCCCAGAATCTCTCCTAGGGAGAGACTTATTGGAGAAACTGGAGGCAACTATTTCATTTAAAAATGGGGAAGTTATTCTGGAGGTGAATGAACAAAAATATGTAGAAGTGCTGAGCTTAATACTGACAACCATTAAGGCTAAAGAAGAAATTAGTGAAGAGATTCTGAATCAAGTCTTCCCGGGAGTATGGGCCTCCAATGTACCAGGGAGGGCAAAAAATGCACCACCAATACAAATTAGGCTCAAGGAAGGAAAACAACCATTTAGAATTAAGCAGTATCCCTTGAGGAGAGAAGATAGAGAAGGAATTAGCCCGATAACTGAAAATTTCTTACAGCTGGGGTTATTGAAAGAATGCCAGTCCGATTTTAACACTCCTATCCTGCCTGTCCGCAAACCTGATGGGACATACCGGATCGTGCAGGATTTACGGGCTGTTAACAAGATCACTGAGGATCTCTACCCTGTGGTAGCCAACCCCTACACCTTGTTGACATGTTTAACACCAGAACTAACTTGGTTCACTGTTTTAGATTTGAAGGATGCTTTCTTTTGCCTCCCTCTCCATGAGACCAGCCAGAAAATTTTTGCATTTGAATGGCAAAATCCCAAAAGTGGACGCAAAACTCAGCTCACATGGACAGTTTTACCACAAGGCTTCAAAAACTCGCCCACCCTGTTTGGAGAACAACTCGCAAAGGATTTGGAATCCTGGGAAGCCCCGCCAGGAGAAGGCAAAATGTTGCAGTATGTAGATGACATCCTCATAGCCACCCCCACAGAAGAAGGGTGCGTGGCTTGGACGGTAAGCCTTTTAAACTTTTTGGGGCTCCAGGGATATAGGGTGTCAAAGAAAAAGGCTCAGGTGGTAAAACAGAAGGTGATCTACCTGGGGTATGAAATCAGTGCTGGACAACAGACTTTGGGGAAAGAACGCATAGAATCAATATGCCAAACCCCAAAACCTCAGACGATAAAGGAACTGAGAACATTCCTGGGTATGACAGGATGGTGCAGACTATGGATATACAACTACGGATTGTTCGTGAAACCTCTGTATTCACTCATTGCAAATAGAAGCAGAGACCTTCAGTGGACAAAAGAAACCACACAGGCCTTTGGTCAGCTGAAAAAGGCCCTCATGTCAGCTCCAGCTCTAGGACTTCCAGACGTGAGTAAACCATTCTTTCTCTTCTGTCATGAGAAACAGGGAATTGCCCTGGGAATACTGGCACAGGACCTGGGCCCATACAGAAGGGCAGTTGCTTACCTTTCTAAACAGCTAGATGCAGCAGCGAAAGGATGGCCAGGTTGCCTCAGAGCTGTGGCCGCAGTTGTACTGAACATTCAGGAAGCCCTTAAGTTCACCCTGAGCCAGAAGATGACTGTGCTAGTGTCTCATACAGTATCCTCAGTCCTAGAAACCAAGGGTGGCCACTGGCTCTCTCCACAACGATTTCTGAAATACCAAGCTATCATGGTAGAACGAGATGATGTTGAGATAGTGGTAACTAACATTGTCAACCCAGCTTCCTTTCTCAGTGGGAACCAAGGAGAACCAATTCATCACGATTGCCTGGAGACCATCGAAGCCACTTATTCCAGCCACTCAGACCTGAAGGACACCCCTCTGGATGACGTGGAAACCTGGTTCACTGATGGAAGCAGCTACGTCATCAATGGAAAGCGACATGCTGGGTATGCAGTTACCACATCAAGGGATCTAATCGAATCAGGACCATTACCAGCAGGTACCTCTGCACAGAAGGCAGAAATAATTGCCCTGACTCGGGCATTAGAGTTATCAAAGGGAAAAAGAATAAACATTTATACAGATTCAAGATATGCATTTGGAGTGATGCATGCCCATGGGGCTATCTGGAGAGAAAGAGGACTATTAAACTCACAGGGAAAGAACATTAAACATGCGCAAGAGATACTACAACTATTGGAATCAGTCCAACTGCCTGAAAAGGTGGCAATCATGCACATTAAAGCACATCAAAAAGGAAACTCAGAATTGGAGGAGGGAAACGAGCTGGCGGACAGAGAGGCAAAAGAAGCAGCAAAAGGTGAGGTAACAGTGGAGGGACCCTTAATTCCTGATGGCCAAATCTCCCTAGAAGGTAAGCCAGTGTATGATAAGAAGGACAGAAAGCTAATTGAAGATGAAAAGGGAACGTATAACCAAGAGGGATGGGCTGTTACAGCAGAAAAGAAACTAGTTATCCCCTCCCATTTATTATGGTCATTAGTAAAAGAGGAACATCAGAAAACACACTGGGGAATTGATGCCCTGCATAACTACTTGACTGGAAAAATCATTGCTAGGAACTTATATGCCACTGTCACTCAGGTAGCCAGGCAGTGTGAACTTTGCCTCCAGACTAACCCTAAGAATACCCCTAAACCAAAACTTGGCCAAATTGGAAAAGGCCATGGACCTGGTCAGCAGTGGCAAATTGATTTTTCAGAATTGCCAAGAAAAGGGGGGTATCGATATTTGTTGGTACTAACAGATACCTTTTCAGGATGGCCAGAGGCTTTCCCCACCAGGACTGCAAAAGCTCGGGAGGTAACAAAGGTGCTGTTACAAGAAATAATGCCATGCTTTGGAGTTCCAGCCACAATATCCTCAGACAGGGGACCTCATTTTATTTCTAAATTAGTACAACAGGTCAGTCAGCTTCTGGGCATAGATTGGGAACTTCACACACCATATCGCCCCCAGTCAAGTGGCCAAGTTGAAAAAATGAATCATTTGATTAAGCAACAAATTGTGAGACTAGGGCAAGAAGTTAATTTGCCTTGGCCCCAGTCTCTCCCACTAGCATTGTTGCGACTCCGAACTAAGCCCAGAACCAAAACAAAGCTGAGCCCCTTTGAAATGCTCTATGGGAGACCATATGGTGTACAGAAGGGAATATCCACCCAAATTGGGGAAGAAAGGCTGGCTGTTTACATGGTGGCCTTAGGTAAGCAGCTCAGAGAAATTGAAAAACACGTGGCTGGAACTCAGAGCACAGGGCTAGATGGACCAGTGCATGACATACAGCCTGGGGATTATGTGTATGTCAAGTCTCTTACAGAAAATACCTTGGAGCCGCAGTGGGAAGGACCGTTCCAAGTGCTTCTCACCACTTTCACTGCGATTAAGATCCAAGAGCAGAACACCTGGATTCACCACTCTCGAGTAAAGAAAGCTCCTGAGGCCCCTTGGAAAGTAACATCGGGTGATAATGAACTGAAACTAAAATTCACTCGAACAAAATGAGTATATTGTGGTCGGGGGTGTTTAGCAATTTAGGTTGCAAAAGTCTAATCAGGAGAATTGTTTTGTTAGCAACCCTAATCACGATCCTAGAACTAAAACCCACCTCTAGCCAGAGTAATGCTGAATGGCCTTGGTCCCAAGCCTTTACTTGTTACACTGGATCCATGGGAAAATACTCTGACATAAAAAGTCTGAATCTATCAACTGTAGTCATGCACAGAAACCAAGCATACGAAAGACAAGAGTGGCAGAGACAAAGAATATGGTCACTTCAAGGAACCATAGGAGAAGAAATTAGGATAGGGTGTCGGATGATCAATGGAACCGATCATAGGAGAGCAACCCAAATTAGTGTTTTAACATCTCCCACGGACGGAAACTGGGAGGTTTGTAGTCGTTCAAGTGAAATAGACTGTTGGTGTAACTTTACATTAATACAGACTGTTGAGGTAGTTTGTCTCTGGGCCCGGGATACCATTGGGCTCTCCTTCAAGTTTAAAATAAATGCCACAACTGAGCCCAAGACCCCAGCCCAAACCCAAATCACACCTCTTGGGCCTGGACCTGAAATTTACAAAATCGGCCCATATGTAATAAGAAATACAGGCCAACAGCAGTTATTGTTTAACCCAGAATGGTCTCTTAAGCGTGTTGAAAGCAGAATGCGAAGAGATCTGACTGGAATATTAGGGACAGGGCTGGGAGTCCTAAACGGAATTGATTCTGAAATATTAATGAACAAATTGGCCACTGCAACAAGTGATTTAACTAAATTAAAACAACCTTTACAGTCATCTTTGTTAGCATTGGGAACCAGTCAGTGGCAGGTATCGAGAATACTGCCAAGGTTGAAAAAGGCAGAGGACCAAGACCATGGGTCAATCATAGATGCACTTGCTGTGGTTCAGGATAATGTGTCTCTGGCCTTTAGCTGTATACAGGCACAATTATGGTTGCAATCAACAGCTGCCTCAATTATAAGGGAAGGAAGCGAAGGAGCCTTTCCAATTGAGATTTGAAAGGCCGTGTGGGAAAACGCTACGGATTTTGAGAAGAAATTTCAGTCTTGGTGGACTTTGGTAAACTTTACCTATGACTCGACTGACAACGTAGTTACTGCCTTTGTGCTCACCATACGCAATGCCACAGTTTATGTTATTCATCCTATTATAGCACTGGGACTGAATCATGAGCAGTCAGTGCTCTACCCTTCAGAGCACAGGGCATGGGCACGGAGAGTGGGTGAAAAATGGCAAACTGTGAATCTAGAATCTTGCGTTACCCGGGAACAACAGGGGTTCATTTGTGAGAGTAACACAATCGATGCTCAAGATATATGTCTTGATACTGAACAAGGTGTTTGTCACTTTGAGATTCATCTGGATACGAGTCAAAGGACTGTACTTGTATATATTGGTCAAGGTTGTGTATGTTTGAGAACTGCGTGTACTTTTATAGAAATAGATAAGGGTAATGTAACTTTGCTCGGTAAGAATTATCTTAACTTTTGTATTTGTAACTTTGTTAGGATGTCAGGGTGTGACTTTCTGTATTTGGCACCAGTTGTGTCTCATCAGCTAATTAATGCCAACAATAAGATGTACCACAGGTTGTCACCCACGCGTATTGGAATGAACCTCACTTTAATTAGACAATTAATCAAACATCAGGACCTTGTCAAAATTCTAGAGAATATTCAAAAACTGGGGAGAAAAACTTAATTACTGTCCATCATGACATAAAAGAAATAAACAAGGTTCTGCAAAGAGTGAAACAGGATGCAAGTCACAGTTGGTGGGATTCACTTTTTGGATGGTCGCCCACTGCAACTGGAATCCTAAATACATTATGTCACCCCATTATTGTTTTACTAATATTAGTATCCCAGATACATAGTAAAGCATTGGGAGACACATATCGTAGAGATTGGAGCTTGTACTAAGTAAAAGAATTTACTATTTTGCTGAAAAGGGGGGACTGAAACATGGGGTTAGAACTAGAAGATATTAATTAGAAGGTATTGAATAGTAATAGGCATATAAAATAATGGATATTGCTTAGGGCCACATCCTTATGTTACGTGAGAATATACCGTATCCTGGCCTATGGGAAAGGAAGAGACTACGTGCAGAGCAGCAAGGAGAGACCTGATAAGGAGAAGGAATGTATATGGAAAACAGGATACAGGGTGTAAAGACAACTGAAAATGGGGCCCCTTATGTTCTGGAAACAGATGGATCCTGACCCCGGGCTTGGACCGTGGCCAAGGAATCAATGGGCATGTGCAAAGCAGTGGGGTCGAAAAGTCAGCCTGAAGAAGACCATTCTTACTTCATCCCTTTTACGACCCCCGAAGCCTGGGACGACCACCAGAGACAGCTGCGCAGGCGCAGAGGACCGACCAGCTGATTAGCATACAGAGCGGAGAGGGAGGGGAGCCAGGAAATGGCCCATGGGGAAACTTAATGCATATGTAACACTCCAGGGGATAAAAGAACACGTGTGTAAGCAAGGGGCACGCATGTATTTGGGGAAATGTCCCACATGCGTCCGGCCGAATAAACATACCTACTTTAAAACTCACTCTGTCTCTGAGTTTTAGAGTCTGGCTCCGCGTGTCACTCCCAGACTGCTTCACTTGTTCATTGGCTTCTCAGGCTTGGTCTTTATTAGTAATCATGGTCACTCACAACACATACTTGCTTCAGTTGCCAGCACCAGTAACATGTGGGCCCTCTGATCTATGGTCTGACTCCAGTTGGTGGCACTCAGACCTGCATATGCACATAGAATAGAGAGCCCTCAGCTAGAAAAAGGTTAAAAATAAATTTATTAAGAAGATAAAACAGACTGTGCTGATCAGGTGCAGGGCACGACCAGATAAGTGTACTGACCAGTCAACTATTTACATATGACTGGCACTTTTTATCCCCTTATCCCTCTACTTTCCCCGTTGTTCCTCCCCAAATTACCTAAACCCTTCCCTTTTCCTGCCTTTTTTTTTTTTAGCTAAACATCCCATAGGTCCTGCTTGATCCCAAACTGCCTTTCCCCTGCATTCCATGCTGTATTCCACACTCCTACAAGTGATCCCCTTAGCTGGAAAGGTGATCCAGAGAGCTGCCTCCAATGACAGATGATGATGGGTTTCAAAGCTGGACTGTGGGCTGATGACTTTACTGAGCCAGCCCTCGGAGGGGCCTGGACAAGGTGTTTGTTCCTCTGTCTTGAGAGATATTAATTGTTTAGCTTAAATAAGTACATTTAAAGTTGAATGAGTTACATAGAGTTATAATACTGTGTGGTTGACTATGCTGTTTGTTTAGCTTTTCTTGCTTTTCATGAGGAGATAGATTTGCTGAAGCCTTTGGCTGCAAGCTGGGAACTTACACATAGAGTTAATGGAGTTCATTTTCTTAGTAATTTCTTAGTAGCTGTACAGTAATGTGTTTTGTCTTTAGTATGAGAAGAATATTGATAACACACTGATGATTTGTCTGTTTCTAAGTAATGTTTATCCTAAGTCTAGGACATTTTTAGTTTTCCATGTTCTACTGGTGTCACGATCCACTTGTTGTGGGGTGTCATGATGGTTCTTTTCACCGATCCCAAAAGTGCAATAAGGCAAACAACAAGGGACTATCAGTTAATCACAACAAATGCACCTTTATTAGGGGCCAAAACAGTAAAGGCAATAGTGGGGATCAGAAAGGAGATAAAAGGAGAGAGAGAGAGAGAGAGAGAGAGAGAGAAGAGGGGGATGGGAATAGCTAACAACACAGGCGAGATCCTCAGTGGTCCGGACGATGGGAATCCGTCTTGTCGTGTCGGGGAAATCTTCCGAAGTTCTGGTCAACTCGGGCCCAGTTATAGTCCACAGAGGAAAGAGGGAGGAACATGCAGGACAATGAGCGTCTATTGTGATTGCTGTGGGGGAACATGTGAGTCCACCGAAACCACCAAAGCAAGGCGAACACAATGAAGAATAAGTCCATTGAAATTACTGAAGGGAAACAGGTCATGTCATTAGTAGTCAGACCACCATTTCCCCCCCCTCCCTGTTATAGGGGTCTCAGTCTCAGTCCTTGGGAGGAGGGTTCTCAATCTTTGTCTGTCACGATGGTAATGAGGCAGATGAGGGGTCTTCAATGAAGGACCATGGGAGTGACCCCAAAAGTTTATTTGGCTTCAGGAGGAGAGTGGGCAAAGATGCAGTAGGCCATTCCTTGCTGGGTCCATGCCAGGTCCTTGCCGATTCCTTGCCAAGTCCTCACCAACTCCTTGCCAAGCCTTGTTTGGAACAGCTAATGTAACAGTACAGCAACTGCACCTGCACTGCTGCTCTCTCCAAGCTGGAACTGTAGTGGGGGATGGAGTTTCTCCTCGTGGCAATCGGTAGGCAAATGTGGGGGCTTCAGACAGCCTCTTATAACTGGTAAGCAGGTTCACCAGAAGCACAAAGCAGAAGATAAGGAAACTGCAATTATTACATTAACAATCCATGATGTTCATATGTCTGAGACATAACACATGACAAACTCCTGTTGGTCATCAGTAAACAGCACGATTTATTGTTCAGGGCTGTCTTTTATAGTCCATTCAAAACTCCTGGGTCAGACAGGTCATTGGTCTATCTGTGTGCCCCCAGACTCTGAACCAATAAGATGCCTGCATCCTAGGAGAGCTCGCACTGGCTGTGAGCTTCTGTCAGTCAGCCCATAGGCTGGTTCATGGAGCTGAGCTGCTTATTATAACTTGATTAATACTAATGCAACATACAATCTTCAGCAGAAGCTGGAACTCCACAAGATAAGAGCAATTAATGGCCTGCCTACATGGACAGAGAAAGAACCCAATAAGGTGTCAGCAGACCCCAGACCCAAAATTACCATTGGACCAAGAGGCACATGCAAGGTGTATGAACAGCTCATGAGGTACATAAGTCATAAGGATATAACTGCCCAAGGATGCCTTTGTTCTGGGTCTGTCACCAAAGGCACCCAACTGAAGTTGACCTGCTACTCTACAAAATTATTTTTTTTATAAATCCAACACCTGAGATTCTGTTGTGGGAAACCTAGTGTCGAGTCTGAAGAAGGAGGAAGCATTCCCGTCTTGGTTTGAAAGACAGGTGCCTGCCAAGGAAGGTGGGAACCTCCCTTGGAATGGAAAATATGACCCCTTACCCTTCAAATTATTATAACTTTGAAATTAAGGGGCTTTCAGGCAAAGATATGGGAAAAGGAATAACAGCTCTTTACTAGAATATATATATATATATATATATATATATATATATATATATAACAAGGCAAACAAACAACAGCAGCAGTAACAGCAACAAACAAAATACCCAGAAACCCAATAACAGCCTTCTTTCGGCCATCAAGCCTTTTCCCCTTTGGTGTAGTTACGGCCACAGCAGGCAGGGGTGCTGTTGGCTCCTGGCTGGGAAGGGCAGGTGCGATGATTCCCCCGTGGCTGCAAGGGGCACTGTGGCTTGAGCGCAGCCACCTCTCCATGTGGTAATGGCGGCTCAGCCAGCAGGAGAGAGAGAAAAGGGGTTTCCTTTGCAAACTCATGGGAAGCAGCACATCCCAGTACCTCTCCGGGTCATGAAATGGACTGTAGCAGGAAACTCGGAACAGCAGGCTGGAACAGCAGAGGTGAGCACACCTGGGGTGGCAAAAAAAGTGTAGCAAAAACTCTGAAGCCATGCCAGGAGCTGCAGGAGGTCTGGGCAGACATGAGGTGTCAGGTTAAAGTGTAGCAAAAAGCCCAAAGCAATGGCAGAAAATAGTGGGCCTAGGCAGCAGCTGCCAGGGTCCTGTAAGCAGCCGGGAGATGCTCCCTCTAGAGGGGGCTCAGGGGTTGGGGTTCAGGGTCTCAGATTTTCCCCTGAGGCACCCGAGCAGATGGTGAGAGTCCTTTCCAGTGAGATGGGGTGTTTAAAAGATCCCAGTTTAACAGCCACTCTTACGAGCAACAGCTCACCCATAGTAATGTTATAAACTAATCAGTCAATTTAATAATTAAAGGAATTTATTAAAACAAATCAAAGTAAAATTGGAAAAGCCACAAGCAAATCAGCACCGAGCCAGGCGATCGGTGCTGGGTGAACTGGGTCGGGACTAATGCACCACCATACCCTAGCAGTTCACAAGGTACTGATTTCACAGGGTCTTTTTTATACTGTTTCCAGACTTAGCAGGATTCAGGGGGGGAGTCCTCCTGTTTCCTTTTGTCCTTTTTCACATATTCATGCATTTTCTTTTCTTGTGGTGCTTCTAAACTGAGGTTTTCCAGGAATACTCTGATTGCTGAAATCCTGTCAGACAGTAATCCCACTGAATTCTGGCAACGAATATTCATCTTATCGTTCAATGCATATCTTCTAGACAGAATAATCCTTCAGAATAACCATCTTTTGAGACAGGAATTCATCCTGTGTATATTGCTCTTTCCTGTCACTCGGTTCCATTTAAAAGGATACTGTATTTTTTAGTCCTGAGCACAAATTTATTCTAAATCATATAGTACAATCTCTCCCCTTTTATATTAATTTACTAATTTAATTTACTAATTCGTACTTTTTGTGACAAGTTTACCCTTAGGTTTATTCATTACACATTTTCAATTTCATTTATAACATTTGTAAAATCTAGCAACTACATTTCTTAAAATTAACAAATATTTTATGTAACAGATTATTCTAATTTTCATCATTTTAAATATCTACTACTGCATGTATCTTACAATCCTAATTTTGTTATGAGGTAGCTTAAGGCTTGCAATGGCTTCTTTTGTTTGATCTCCTTTTTTCTTGCTTCTGACTCCTGTTTCTTTTAACTCTTGAGTTATTTGTTTCATTCTACTCTCAGGATCTGCACCTTTTCCATCTTTAGTGAAACAAAAAATCTTATCATGCCGTAAACAAATTTCATTATCATTATCTTTTAGAAAATTAAGTAACACAGGTTCTTTATTAAGAGAAGTTATTTTCCCATATTTTGTATTTTCTCTTACTCAGTATGTCTTTCCCCCTCCAGTACACATTCCAATTTTGCTGGGATCAGAGCATGTCGGACTAGCCTGAGCATGTGCCATAAAGGTGGATTCCATCCTTTCCCCAATCCATACTGTATGGTTACACTGATCACAGATGGGGATATTAGGTTTTAATTCAGCAGGCCTCTTATGTAATACGTGTTAATGTTTTCATATTCCCTTTTATAGGTCACACTGCTAACTACCGATTCTTAGGTGCCACTCTGGGGTCATGACAAATTATTCTTCCTTCTGATTGACATACTTTATATCGAGTGCCATTATACATGCAGCTTCCCCTTTCGTTGCTATTCTTGCAGTCAAAGTTAGTCCGGTATGCCATGATTTTGTAACTATCTGTCCTTTTAGGGTGGTCTTAAGGCATTGCTCACAGTCTTGGGCTGGACTCTGCCCCTCAACATTGAGGTGTTTCTCCATGATCACGCTGACTGTCCTGCCCATCATTAGGCTCAGAACCATCAGAGTTCCCAACAGGCGTACCCCTCTGCCTTTGCCTACACCCACTGGGTTGCCACCAGTGGCAAGGTAATCCATCTTCACGGCAGCAGGGGTATTCTTCAAGGGACTCATAAATGGAACGAGCTGCCCACCTCCTCTTAAAGGTGTCCCACCTTGACAGTTTGACTGCATTGGCACTACAAGGTACTTTGTTTAACCTGCGACACTCAATTGTAATGGCTTGTGCTCTGGAATTCAATTTACCTCTCACTCCCTCCTGGAAAAACTCGTACTACTCTATAGAGTCTAATTCCAATATGCCTGCGTTAGTGGCGACCACTAAGGCAAGGGTGGTTATAGCGTGTTCCTCCTCCCAGCACGGTGGACAAAGTCTGTGAAGTCTATATCCTCTCCTACAATGTGCAACCCAAATTTCTTGACAATAATAACATTTAAAATGAATGAATGGATAACATTTACACCCATGTACTGAACAACTTATCCCCTTCAGTCGTTAGTATGCCGGTGCAATTTTATCTACAAATCTCTTGGAGGAGAAGTCACTTTTTATTCTGGTGTCCTCTTCTGACGTTCGATCCTTTTTACTCGGGAAGCATGTGTCTAACCCTTCTCAGCCGTTTGTATTGCTGTGTCTGTGGTTAGAAGCACAATGAAAGGACCCTCCCAATGAGGAGTTAGGGACACTTCTTTCCAAGCTTTAATTAATACCTTATCTCTTGGTTGTATTTTATGCATGGCAAACCCCAAAGGGGTGCTTTGCATTATTAATCCCTTCTTTCTTAGCTCTTGCAGATTCTTATTTATTGCTATTAGATATGGCTGAATTTGGCTGTCCTCCAGCTTGGGGTGTCCAACTGGCATCTCATGTTCATATGGTATTGCATAAAGCATTTCAAAGGGTGATAGTCCACTTTTTGAGTGAGGCATAGTTCTTATATTTAGTAGGGCTAAAGGAAGGCACTTGATCCATGACATTTTAGTTTCTAACATCAATTTTGGCAACTGGGTTTTTAGCGTCTGATTTATCCTTTCTACTCGCCCTGAACTCTGAGGGTGCCATGGAGTATGATATTCCCAGTGGATTCTCAGAGCTTTTGCCAACTGCTTGATAATTTTTGATGTAAAATGCGTTCTCTGATCTGAATTTATAGAATCTACTAAACTATATTGAGGTATAATATCTCCTAACAGTCTCCTAGACACTGTCTGAGCTGTAGCCTTGGTACTTGGAAAGGCCTCTACCCAATGTGTTAATTGATCTACTATTACTAACAGGTATTTATACCTACCCACATTAGGTACTTCAGTGGAATCTACCTGAATCTTTTCAAATGGACGATATGCCAATGGCTGGCCTCCGAATTGAGTTTGCAGTGACCTGGCCTTATTTATCTTTTGACAGGTCATGCATCCCTGTACCTCTTGTTTAGCTAATTCATAAATCCATTTGCACCTAAAGAATTTCAAAAATTGTTCTGCAAGTGCTTGTGCCCCCCAGTGGGTCTGTTGGTGAAGCTTATTTAGAATTTTCTTTGTGTACTCTTTGGATAATAATTCTCTTCTATTAGACAGTTTCCATTTACTTTATTTTCACTTGCCTCCTATTTTCTCATACCATTCAATTTCCTTTGAGGAGGGACAGGAGGATAGTCTTGGGTTTTATCCCTTCTAACTTCTGGAACATTCATTGCTAATAATACTGCCTTTTTAGCTTCCCTGTTTCCCAGATTTTTTCTCTGAGTCCGAAATTGTATCCCTAGCTGGTGTCCCTTAACATGTACTACAGAAATTGCTTCTGGTCCTCTAATAGCCTCTAGGATTTGTCTTATTAATTCTTCATGAACTAACCCTCTTCCATGAGTGCTGATTGTTATATGTGTATATGATAATTCGTGCAGAGAAAATTGTCGTATATTTTACAGTTATGTACTGGTAAGATATACTCTTATAAAAAGTTTTAAAACGCACAAGTCAGTGACAGGGATTGCATAACAGTGTCGAAACCACCTGGACAAGGGAGGGAGAACCTCATTTGCAATCAAATGAACGTGGCCAGCCCGGAGATGGATCGTGGCCAGCCCGGAGATGGATTGTCCTTCAAGGTGATCTGAGGAACAGCGGATGATGAATACTCAATAAATATCTGAGATTGAGATAGCCGGAGCCATCAGGGAGATACATCTCAATACCGGGGAACGCAATCATGGGTGTGCATCACTCTCCGGAAATGTTTTGTTCAACTCACCACAGAGAAAGAACTCCACATGAATATGTGCAGTCCTAAAAGGAAGAAAAACTGTATGAAAATCGCTCAGATAGGACAGTTGGTGTGAAACATAGGGGACCCTCTGCTGTAGCGGTCAGACCTGTGTCTCACCCAGCGCCGATACCCAGGCCGATACCCAGGCTCGGCACTGACCCTTTTTGATTGGATAGTGGCTTTTCATTGTTATTATCTAAATTTATATTTAAATAGCTCAATTGAGCTGCATTCTGACCGAGGTAGGGTAAAGAAAATAGGTCTGACTAATCCTATTGTACATGATCCTTTCCACCGCTGAGGCAACTTGCTATATGCTTTCTTCCCACAGATCCAATACAAACTATTTGAGGCTTTCCACCTGACCTTTGTGCTTTCGGGTTCATTCCAGAACCCCCTCAACTCCTCCAAGGATTGGTAAGGGTTAGCTCCAGAGCCTTTGTTCCAGCAAAGTCCAATTTTTTCACTCCATTCACATTTGTCACTTTTCCCTTGGCTCCAGTACCCTGTAGGGTTTTCTGGTTGCCACACTCTGCTTTTGTTTGGGGAATTTATTGTCAGAGTGGACACACACGGAGTGTATCCCACCATTTCAATGTATTCCCTTTCCTCCCTGCTAATGCAGAACATCCCAATCACTTTTTTGTCCAAGACCCAACGCTTGGGTCTCTGAATTGTTTTTGAGGTTTTGGCATTATCCCATTTTAGGAGTTACTCTGGGGCTAAGCTCTCACCTTTCCAAGGCCACTTTTCTGCTGATTTGAGCCCCCCACAGATCCAGCAATTAGATAAGCCCAACTCTATTGCAATTTCCTACATCAGATCCACAAATAAGTTTTGATCTGAGGCAGGTAAACCCCAGCTGGTATACTGCTTTTCAAGCTGATCATATTGCTCGCTTAGGGTTCTCAGCCTTTCCTGCTCCATCCTTCTTTTCCTCATTTCTGCTTCCTGTTTTCTCAGCTCCTGTGATACCTGTTTCATTTTGCTCTCCGGGTCCACTCCCTCTTTGTTCCTTGAAAAGCAGAACATTCGGTCATATTGCAAGCAAACTCGGTCATCCTGATCCTCTAAAAGGTCCAAGATAACCGGCTCACCTTTGAGGGACGTCTTAGTTTCATACTTTAAGTTCTCCCCTATCCAGTATGTTTTACCACCCATAACACACATTCACAACTGGTTATTGTTATAGCATAAAGGATTGGCCTGAAAGTATGCTACAAACACTGACTCCATTTTTCCCCCAATCCATACCGTTCGGTTACATTCATCACAGATCGGGACAGGTACCTGTTCAATATTTCTTTTATCTACCTTGTGCTCTGACCATCTGTCCTTAGGGGTCGCCTTTTGTGTATACCACCTTGTTCTTCCTTTTAGCCTGCAATTCCCCTGCTGAGTGCCGTTCCTGGTGCAGTGCCCCTTTATCTTACCCTTGCTGCAGTTCTTTGGGACTGGGGATATCGGAGCCTCCGATTCCCCGTGTTCTTTCTGGGCAGTCTGTACGCAGTGCCCGCACCCGTTGCAGGGGCCTTGCACCTCTGTGCTGGGCGAGTTATTCAAATGCGTACCAGTCTTGAGGCACATTGCTAGATTCAGGTAGATCAGGATCCCCACAATTATCATTATTCCTCTGCCTCTGCCTGCGCCCACTGGGGTGCCACCAGCGGAGAGGTAAACCATCTTCTCGGCAGCAGGAACAGTCTTCTGTGGTGTCATACCTGGACTGAGCTGTGTACCTCCATTTAAAGATGCCCCACCTCGATAGTTTAACTGTGTCTGCACTGCAGGGTTCTTTATTTAACCTTCGGCACTCAGTAGCAAGAATTTTAGCCTTTGATTTCAATTTTCCCCTTATCCCGGTTTGGAACACACAAAACCAAATTTCGGAATCTACTTCGATTATCCCCAATCTTGTGGCAAGCTCTAAGATATGGCTAGTCAGGCACAGTTCTTCTTCCAGGCACTTATCATGCAAACCCCTTAGCCAGTACCCCCTTCTACAGTGCATGACCCAAGCCTCGTTACAGTACTCATATTTCAAATGTACAAATGGGTAACATTCACAATCGGGCTTAGTGTACCTTATCGGATCCCTATCAGTCATTTACTTGGTCGACGCAAAGTTAGCGTTAAGTCCCCAGGTGGAGAAGTGATTTTCCACTCTGCCGTCTCTTCCCATGGCTGGACCTTCTTTACTCGGGATGCGTAGGTCCAACCCTTTTCTGCTGTTCGTATGGCTGTATCTGTGGTTAAGAGGACAAGAAAAGGGCCTTCCCAGTGAGGTGTTAGTGGGACCTCTTTCCATGTTTTTATGAGCACCTTGTCCCCAGGTTGTATTCTGTGTATGGAGAAGCCTAAAAGGGTATTTTGTGTCAGGATTCCCTGTTTCCGCAATTCCTGTAGATTTTTACTTATAGATATGAGGTACGGTTGTATCTATCCATCTTCTATCCTTGGATGCCCTACTGGCATACCATGTTCATATGGCATCCCATACAGCATTTCGAAAGGTGACAGCCCAGTCTCAGAGTGAGGCATGGTTCAAATATTTAATAAGGCTAAGGGGAGACACTTTAACTAAGACATTTTTGTTTCCAAAATTAATTTTGCCAATTGAGCCTTTAATGTTTGGTTCATCCTTTCAACTTGTCCAGAGCTCTGGGGATGCCAAGGGGTGTGGTATTCCCACTGGCTCCCTAGAGAGTCGGATAGTTGTCTAATAATTTTTGAAGTGAAGTGCGTGCCTTGATCCGAATCTATGCATTTTATTAACCCGTATCAGGAAATGATTTTCCGATTCTATTTCCATATTTTTTAAAACCGGTACCTTAAAAGGTTCTCTTTTGGTCCCGATGACCACCACTGAGTCCTTACTTTTAGTACATCCCAGTGGCAGTCGCTGAACTGTGGTTCTTTCCACTCCTGAATCCACCAAAAATACCAACTCTTGTTTCTGGGGTCCAATTTTTAACTTTATCAAGGGCTCTTCAGGTGTTCTGGACCCTAAATTATAGAGCCCCTGACACCTCTAATCCTCCTGAAAGATTTGTTCATCCTTTATTCTTTTCTTGCACTCCCTCTTGAAGTGCCCTTACTGTTTACAGTAAAAGCACTCAGAGCCACTTACCTGTTTGTTTGTGCCCTTCCTTTGAGAGAGGTTCGGCTTGCCCTGGGGCCATTCTGTTGGTGCCGGCTTTCCGGGATTCTGCAGCCGCTCCTGTTTGTACGTTTCCCGTACCGCCGCCACCAACTCCCTTGCTTGTGCCTTTTGTTTTTCTTCATCCCTCCTCATGTAAACCTTCTGTGCCTCCCTTAGCAATTCTTGGAGGCTTTTCTCCTGCCAATTCTCTATTTTTTCTAGCTTTTTCCGTATGTCCTCCCATGATTTAGCAACAAATTGTTTTTTTAGCAAAATGCCCCCAACAGGAGAATTAGGGTCGGTGCCCGAATACATCTGGAGACTTTTTCTTAACCCCTCCAGCCATTCGGTGGGTGTTTCATTCCTCCCCTGGCATTCCCCCAATGCTTTACTGATGTTCTGCCCCTTTGGTACTGCCCCCCGAATTCCCTGTATTACCAAGTTCCACAGCCCTATCATTTTGAGCCAATCCTCCTCCGACTGGGCATTCCATTATGGCCTCTGTTCAGGCCACCTCTCGGCCCCACTCCCCCCCTGGGGATTCCTGTGTTCCCAATCCTTTATTGCAGTCTGCCGTATCATGTCCCGCTCCTCAGCGTTAAACAACGACCTTAGAATGGTGCAGATATCATCATATGAATAGATACTGTTTCCCAAAAACTCATCCAGCCTCTCTGCCACCCCCAGAGGGTCATCCATTAATTTCCCCATTTCCCTTTTGAAGGCCCTTAACGTCCCCCATATTGATTGGCACATTTACATACCCAATGACTCCTGGAGCGGTTGGTACTTCCCTTAGGGGGTAGAGACCGGGTTTGTCCCCTTCCCCCTCACTATCGTCATGGTTCTCCCTCCGCGTCTTGCGCCCTGTCCTGCTGGCTGGAGGAGAGGCAGTTTCCCCGGCAGGGAGTGTGTGTCCGGGGCCATGCGCCTGCTGTGGCACAGGTGGGGGCTGAGAGGGACCCGGTGGGTGCAAGTCTGCCACTGCTGGAGCCGAGGGCTGTATGTTATGCGGCGGTGCCTGTGCCTGTGCGGGTTGAGGCGGGTCACCCACTGGAGCAGGCACTGGCTCCTGGACCTGGTTTAGGTACGGGGGTGGAAGGTTGTCCAAGGGCTCCAAGGTCTCACCCTGGTTTATTTTACCGCCCTGAGTTCGGACCAGGAATAGCCTGGCACCAGCATATTCCCACAATCTGGCATAGTCCAGCTCCTCCCCTTCTGGCCCGCTTTCTTCATATATACTATCATATAATGCCTGACACATTCTTGTATCAAATGTGCCAAACGTGGGCCAAAACTGATATTTCCCAATTTCCATATTCCCCCATACTTCCACACAGTAATGAATCATCTTTTCCTTAGATTTCCTCCGTCTCTTGGGGCAGTCTTCCCAATGCTCCAATATCCACCCCAACGGGCTTCCCCTTGGGATTTCTGGCAAACAGTCCCGCCGCCCTTTACCAGGTTTTCCCTGGGATTTTCCCTGAATTTTACTCTTTTTCTGCCCCATACTTCAACAAGCCTGCTTACCTTAATTCCTTGACCGAAGTCCTTGAATCAGTCCTGGTCGATACCGCAGTTTTAGCCTGTCCTGATTGAATGTTACCAGCCTATCATTCACACAGCGAACCGCTCTGTGGACCTACGACTGGTGGTGAGCTCTCTTACCTTTTTCCCGGACTTCCAAAGTCCTGGACCGAAGAGGTTTACCAGTTCTCAAACACCCAAGAACATACCGTCCCTCCCCGGTCCGCCCGTGATCGAACCCCTGAACTCCCTGAGTTGCAGGCTTTACGTGTGAAATGAGTTTTCCCGGTTCCATTTGCTTCCCCAGCGACCGACCACTTCCCTCGCGGGATAGTGGAACTGCGATCTTGTGGTCCACACTCGCCCCGTGACAATGTCATGTCTCACACACGCGCTCGATCACCCCTCACTCAACCACACGATACTTACGGTCCTTTTTCCCACATGGACTCTTCGTGCACGTAGATTTTTATGAGTGAAAAAAATTAACTGCAGCCTCGGAGACTCTGCTCCAAGTTCCCGAGAGCTCTGGGCCCATCTTATCCCCATTTTTTTGATAGTGGTTCTGGCTCCGAATTCAAAATTTGTTTGGTTCTATGGGACTCCCCAATCCCATCCGACTGCCGAAATCAGCGGGGCGCCACTCGGACAAAAAAGGGTTTTCCCAGACCCCCAAATCAGATCATATAAAGGGTCACCAAGATTGTTATAAATGAATGCTCCATTTTATTAATTAAAGAAAATTTATTAAATGGTCCAAATAAAAATTTAAATAATAACAACAAAAAAGCCACTATCCAAAAAAAAAGGTCAGTGCCGAGCCCAGGTATCGGCACTGGGTGAGACACAGATTTGACCACTACAGCAGAGGGTCTCCTATGCTTCACACCGACTGTCCTGTCCAAGCGATTTTTATACAGTTTTTCTTGCCTGAGGCAGAGTCCCTTTTCTTCCTTTTTGGACTGCACATATTCATGTGGAGTTTTTCTCTGTGGTGAGTTGAAAAAAAACATGTCCAGAGAGTGATGAGCACCCATGATCGCGTTCCCCAATTCGGTATTAAGATGTATCTCCCCTCTGGCTATCTCAGTCTCAGATATTTATCGCGTATTCATCCTCCGATGGACGATCGTCCTCCGATGGACGATCCATCTCCAGGCTGGCCCCGTTCATTTGATTGCAAATGAAGTTCTCCCTCCCGTGTCCAGGTGGTTTTGACATTATGTTGCAATCCCTGTCACTGGCTTGTGCATTTTAAAACTTCTTATAAAAGTATATCTTAACAGTACATAACTCTAAAACATGACAATTTTATTTGCACAAATTATCATATACACATATAACAGTGCTTCTCTCAATAATTCCTGTAATCCCCTCTCTTGCCAGTTTTCTAATTTTTCAAGGGTTTTGTTTTTGTTGGGGTTTTTTTTGTATATCTCCCCAAGATTTCTCTACAAATTGTGTTTTTAATAATACCTCCTCGACTGGTGAATTTGGATCAATCCCTGAATACATTTGTAAACCCTTTCTTAATTTTTCTAACTACTCTGTAGGAGATTTGTCTCTCCCATAGCACTTTCTAAATACTTTGCTAATGTTTTTCCCTCGGGGCACTGCTTCTCAAATTCCTTATTTTATAATGCTCTTTAAATCGACTACATTTTGCCGACTCTCTTCTGTTTGAGCATTCCACCCGGGTCTTTGGTTTGGCTGTTTCTGATCTCCGGGTAGATCTTGTGGATATCGGTGTTCTCATTCCTGTATGCTAGCTTGCCTTATCATCTCCCTTTCCTCAATAGTAAACAAAGTTCTCAATCTGGCTTGTATGTTATCTCATGTATAAACACTGGTTCCCAGAAACTGGTTTAACCGTCTGCCACCCCTAGGGGACCATCTATTAAGCTACCCATCTCTCTTCTGAAGGCTCTGACGTCCCGGTGTTAAGTGGCACATTTACATATCCAATAACTCCCGGTGCAGTTGGTGTTTTTCTCAACGGGAGAAGATTGTGCCCCCTTTTTCTCTCTTCTTCACCCCCACCGTTTTCACTACCAATTCCCTCCCCCGTTAGACTCAGTCTTCCTCCCCCCAGGAGGAGAAAGAACAACCCCGGGGGGAAGTGGGGGGGCAGCCGATCCCACAGCTTCCGCAGGCTGGGAAGGAGGCCGGGGCCGCTGCACTTGCAGGGGCTGGGACAGGGGCACAGGGACCAGATGTGAGACCCGAGGCTGTGGCGCCCGCACTGGGAGGGGGCGCTGGTATTGTGTGGGGTTGCCCTGCCTGCTGTACAGGCAATAGTCTAAGGGATCTGAGTTCTTGTTCCTTTCTTGATTTTTACTGTAAATAACTGAACTGCTGATCCTACTGTGAAAAACGCCAATCACTTGTTTCAAAATTTTAAAAAGTTTAATAGTATAAAAACAGTAATAAAAATTAGAGCAATAATAATTTAGACAATCAGAGTTAAGAACATAAAGGACAATAAAAGAAAGAATTATTGACATCCAGATGATCTCGGGCACTAAGCCATGAAAAAGCATGCCTTGTGAACAAAGAATTAACCCTTAAAAGCAATAGTCTGTTGCATATTCATATATCTCATACATGATGCATTAAATCTGTCGAAACAAAGAACTCTGATCAATGTCAACGTCTTCTTCTTAATCTTGTGGCGTCTTCAGGGCTGAGCAAGGCAAGAAGAAGTTAGTTTCTTTTGATAAGGGAGTCATAAATTCTTTGTCTGGAAGATTTAGGTGTCCTGCAGCTGCTATTGTGATGCAAGTACCTCATTCCTTTCTTGCCACGTACATAGTTTCTATTTTAACTACAAAAGCTCCATTGTAACTACAAAACTACATTTACCATACTATTAAAATGTTAATACAGCACTTCTAATCAATATAACATAATATATATAGTAAATATCTGTGTAGAGCCATACAATAAGCACTTTTCACAATCCTCCCTTTTTCTTTTTATAATTAATTTGGCTTGAGCAATATTCATTGTTTTCTAGCCTTCATCATTCTCTCATTTTCTTTACAAATCAATCTCGCTTCTTTGAAAGGATCCTCTATATTATTTTGTTTCTTTAACACCATAATCCTTTGCATCATTTTTGTTGTAGCCAACTTTTGATCCATGGTCACTAATTGCATGCCTTGGACCACACTGGTGATGAGTCGAATGGAACAGGGGATCAAACAAGGAAGAAATATTAGACCAGCTACAGCGCATAAAAGGAAGAAGTCTAACTTTTCCCACCATTCTATTCCAAACACGTTATCCCACCAGCTAGTATTTAGCATTGAATCCCATTTTTGAACTGGTACATGGGCAATTTTTCTGATATCATTGACTATATTGAGGACAGCATCCCCATTGTCATCTATTTTTAAACAACAATCTGATGTATTAAATTTTCCACAAACACCCCCTTCTTCAGCTAATAGATAGTCCAAAGCCAACCTATTCTGATAAACGACCGGTCTTGTTTGGGTTTGTTGCTTTGATATTAATTCCATTGCCCGACCAGTTTTGTTCATTATTATCTCTACAGCAGCTTGGAGTCTTATAATATGATTTAGCATATAAATTGGGGTCAGCTATCCCCAACTCCCATCTTGTGCCCAGGTAGCTGGCCCATACGTTTCTAATATGTGTTCAGGGGGCCATTCCTCATCTCCCCATGTTTGGAACCCTCCAATTAAGTCTCTCTTGTTTCTCTTTAGATCCTCATAAACCGGTATCCCTAATTGATATCCATCAGGTCCTGGTAAAAGAAAAAATCCTGGCTGTATGATTCCCAGAGTACAGCTCCCTTTCCACTGAGAGGGGAGTTTTGGGTATGCTCTTTTTCCACATATCCAAAATAAACCATCTGGAGATTTCCAATAGTCAAATTCTGGTTGATCTATATTCTCCCAAAATGTGGAAATTTCCAGGATGCCAAAGTAAGGATTCTTGCCAATATCATTACATTGAAAAAGTCTAATGTTACGATTATACTTACAATTTCATTTTTTTACTTTTTCTTGGGTCCAGTACATGGTAGGTTCTTCTGGTATCCACCATACAGAAGTTCCATTACTAACCCTATATCTTTTACAGGGAGTTTTTCCTACTTCATGAAGGAACTTTTTCCCATTGCACCAGAGACATTCTTCCCCTATGACTACAGGTTTTCTCCACTTATACTTGTTTGGTTACACTTAAGGAGCTCAATTTGGCCTAAGCTGCTGCCTTTCCATGTCCATTCTTCTGACATCAAAGCCCCTCCACAGACCCAACAATTGGTTATGTTAAGTTCCTTACTTATTCTTTCCCCCAATTCCACAAACTGATTTTTACTCATCCTTGAGATATCTATTTCCTATTCTAATTGCTGTTCAAGTTTTGTATACAAATCGTCAAGTGAGATTGGCGTGGGTTTAGGTGGTTGTGCTGGCTTCACCTTTTTGTTTATCAATTGCTCTTTTACCAAATCTTGTGCTTTATTTCCAATTGCGTATGTGAAACAATTCCATCTCTCCCCCTTTAGGCATTCATTTCCCATCCTGTTACCACTTGTTCCTAAATTCTCCGCAATCCAGTACTTTTTCCCATTGTGCATGCACTTGCCTAATTTGGATGGGTTATAACAGTGACTGTTGACATGAGTGTGAGAAATAAAAAAGGAACCTTGGTGTCTTTCCATATACAGCTTTTGGTAACACCTCTGGCATGGCTTGGTCGATATCCCAATAGGGGAAAGACAAAAAATGAGTGACAGAAGAAGGAATGACAGAGGTCCAGTATGGCTTATACTCCCACCTCTCATGCCTATGGGGTTGCAACCCACTGCAGGTATATTTGATCTTCTTGGTGGCGAATACACAGGCCAATCCGGTCTTGCTTTCTATTTCCTTGTCACTTTCTCGTATCTAACTTCCAGGCAAATAGTTTTTGACACTCCTTAACTGTGTGTCACGGTTTGACGCTGGCGCCATGCCAGCACCCCCATGAAAATACACCTTCCCAAAATAAATGCTGTGAGATGCGATCAGGAACAGAGCAGAGCAGGCCCAAGCTTAGAAATAAAGAAAAAAAATTATTAAGCTACTTCTACTGTAAAAGACACACACAATAAATCCAGGATGAAGACCCTCCAAAACACTCTTCCTCCCCTCACCCAATTTCCAACAAACCACAGGGAGACACCACCCGGGATGCCTGATCAAGTTGCCACCCTTCAGATAATCAATACTCAGTCCATCAAGGGAGAGAGGAGTCTCTCTTGCACCATAGACCCCCCAGGAAACACAGTTGCCACCTCTTGTGTTTCCATGTCACACATGGCACTGCCCGGAGAAAATCTGCCAGTGTGACACTCTCCTTTCCATGTCACAGTACTCTCACCACCGCGCATGGACAGACTGCTCATAGGGCTTCTTTAAGGATGCTTTGCCAAGGACCAAAAGAAACAACAGTTCAGTTTTTCTCATTTTTGGGATTACAGTCCCCCCCATTTCCTCCTCCCCTGGGGCCGAGGGTCCAAGAACAGTGATCTTCTTCTTCCTGAAGACAGTGAGCACCACCACACCCTCCCCAACTCTTCTCTGTTCACTCCATTCCTGTGCTTGCAGTCACTGAAATAGGTCTCTTGGCTCACCATTGCATCCCCCTAAAAATGCAGTCTCTGTTGCAAGAGAATTTGGTTCAGTCTATGGCTAACAAGAAAAGTCCAGCCACAAGCCACTCCATCATCTCCTCCCACCTAGGATTTCTTCTTCTAACATCTCAGGTCCTGGACTGTCTCTCTTCTACTTCAAATCGAGGAGGAGTAACATTTTGCAAAGCCTTCATTTCCCAGGAAAGGGGTAAAAGTCTTGGACTCCCCGGACGGCTGAAATCTCTGCCCAGAACTCCAACTCCCATGGCTGGGCAACTTCCACCCCCTTCTCCTTCTCCTCTGCCGGCAAATTCCAGGTGCCATCAGGCTTTCTTTCTCTTTCCCTCTGGGGGGGTTGGGGGGGGGTGGGAACAAAGACATCTCCGTTTCTCTCCACCCTTCCGTCCGCAGGGGGCCCGCCCGGTTCCAGTCCTTAAGCTCCTGGCCTACCTCTCTCATGCCACATGGCTTCCTTTCCCCCTCCCAGCCTGTGGCTGGGCAGGGGAGAGTCTGCACTCTCCGACGACCGGAACCAAAGAGACAGTTCCCCTGGGAGTTCTTGCTTTTAACCCCCTGTGTTCTCAAAGGCGTGTCCATGCCTTCAGTGGTCACTCCAGGTGCCAATATCCAAACCTGACCACTGATTGGTTTGACCACAACTTTCTGAAAAAATTCACTTCCGTGTCAAACCACAACACTGTGGTTTCCCACCATTCCTCAGGTATCTCCCATTCAACAGGCACTAATAATTCCCATCTGCAAAACAAAGTTATTATTTCAGTTGCTTCAAGTTCTACCTGGATAGGGGATTCATTTGGCACTCGACACTTCCTGCAATGAGGGCATTGATTGTGCGAACTACAATACCGATTTTTCCCACAATTTAAACATTTACATTTAACCCAACTAACATGTCCGGTATTTGGGTGAATTAAAGAGGGTATGTGATATGGCACTGACTGAGGTTGTAACTCATCCTCCTCTTTGTATAAATCACAGGCTAAGGCCAAAATACAAGAGTTTTCTATCCAAAACAGTCCTGATCCTCCTGTTTGAAGTGGCAGTATTCTTCCCCAAGGAGGGTACCGGAGGCGTCTCAAAGCTTGTCCAGGCAGTACTTGAAACCACTGATAAAAGTTCTGTCTTATTTCCCAGTTAGGTGTGATCCTGTGTATGTTTCTTGGATAATTTTTGTCTTCCCAGTTCATTACCACCCATTCCCCATTTAAGAGTCAATTTTGTATCATGTAGTTCAGTTGTTATCGTCCACTCGTTAGGTTCTTCTAGGGGTCCTTTGATTCTGCTGGCATGAATCCACCCTCGTTCCCTGATCCGGATCGCAGCCTCGGTTGTCAGCAATACCTGAAAAGGACCTTCCCATTGTGTAGTTAAAGATTGTTCTTTCCATGTTTTTACCAACACCCATTCTCCTGGGTGAATATTATGGATTTTAAAGTCTAAAGGTGTGGTTTGGGGGATTATTCCTTTTAACCTCCAATTTTCAAGAGTTTTTGCAATGGTGTTAATATATCCTTTAACACTCTTTTCCCCTACCTCATAGGTAGCATTTTCATGTTGGGTGGTCAGAAAAGGTAATCCAAACATCATTTCATAGGGTGACACTCGCAGGTCAGACCTGGGTTGTGTTTGGATCCTCAGTAAGGCTAAAGGTAGGCATTGTACCCATGACATTCAGGTTTCAATTATTAATTTAGTCAAAGTTCTCTTTAAAGCCTGGTTCATCCTCTCTACCCGGCCAGAACTCTGTGGATGCCATGGGGTGTGTAACTCCCATTTTATCCCCAAGGCTTGAATTATTTGTTGTAACACTCTTGACATAAAACGCGCACCTCTGTCCGAGTCTATCCTATTAACTATTCCATATCTGGGAATAATCTGTTCCAAAAGGGTTTTACTTACCACATTGGCTGTGGCCTTAGCAGTGGGAGCTGTTTCCACCCAATGAGTCTGTCATTACTAATAAATACTTCCATCTTTATACTTGAGGAAGTTCAGTAAAATCTACTTGGATACTTTGAAATGGTCGAAGAGCTAACTCACGACCTCCTAATGTTGTTTTTCTCATTACCTTTTTATTTATCCTTTGGCAAGTCATACATCTTTCAGTTACTTGCTTTGCTATGCGAAAAATCCCAATGCAGCCATAGTTCCTTAAAAAATGATCACACAAAGCCTGAGTACCCCAGTGGGTTTTCTGATGCATATCTTCTAATATTCTCCTAGTAAGCATTTTATTAAGTAATTGTCTCCCATCAGAAAGTTTCCATTTCCCAGATTCATCTGGTTCACCTCCTATTTTATTTAATTCTTTTTTCTCTGCTTCACTAAACTTTGGAATTTCCAGTTTTTCCTCATTTGGAGTTAATATTACCATGACTCTTTCAGCTCCATTTTCTGCTGCATCCTTAGCTTCCTGATCTGCCAAATTATTTCCTCTTATTTCTGGGCTCACTCCCTTTTGGTGTCCCTTAATGTGTACTATAGCTATCTCTTCTGGTAATTTTAATGCTTCTAAAACCTCTAAAATGAGCTCCTCATGTACTAATCCTTTTCCTCTCAAATTAAGTAATCCTCTTTCTTCCCAAATTTTTCCAAAGGTATGTACTACTCAAAGGCATACCTTGAATCAGTATATATCGTTTCTTTTTTGTGTGCTAAATATTCCAGTGCTCTTTTTAGAGCATGTAATTCACAAGTTTGAGCTGACCAGTTGGAAGGTAATTTTTCTTTTTTGATAGTTTGCATTTTTTCCATCAACTACTGCATACCCTGACATTCTTTTTCCTTGTAGACATCTGGAGGAACCATCCAGATATATTGTTTCCCCTTCTGAAAGGGCTTGTTCTTCAAGATCTTCTCGAACTTTTGTTTGATATTGGATAATTTCTAGACAGTTGTGTATTAGGTTATTTGCTGGTTCTCCATATAAGAATTGAGCTGGATTTAAACTTCTGTTTGCCTCTAGTGTCAGGTCATCACTGTCTATCAAGATTGCTTCATATTTTAACATTCTAGCATCTGTCAACCATTTTTCAGCCTTCTGGTTTAACACATTTTGTACTGCATGAGGTGTGCACACAATTAGTTTACCTCCAAATGTAAGCTTACGACTTTCTTCTACCAGGATTGCAGTAGCTGCTATAGCTTGAATACATACTGGCCAGCCATGGCTTACCGGGTCCAACATCTTTGATAAATAAGCTACTGGTCTCTTTGCTCCTCCCCACTCCTGAACCAGAACTCCATGAGCTACCCCCTTTTCTACATTCATGTACAGATGAAAGAGTTTTTCTAGTGAAGGTAAGCCTAAAGATGGTATTGAGGCCAATTTTAACTTCAGTTCCCTTAATTTATCATAATCTTTCTTGGTCCAGGTTATATCATCTCCCTCTGTCAATTTTTCATACAAAAATTTTGCTGCCTGTGTGTACCCCTCAATCCATAATCTACAATATCCCAATAGTCCATGTAGTTTTCTGATTTCCCTCTTTGAAGAGGGAGGGGGAAGGGATTAAATTCCTGTAATTCTCTCTGGGTTGAGCTGCCGACTGCCTTTACTAATCAAGTGTCCAAGATATTTTACCTCTGGTTCTACAAATTGCAACTTACTTTTTGATACCCTTAATCCTTTTTCCCCAAGAAAATTCAAAAGTTTTATAGTAGCCTCTCCAACTTCAGCTTCCCCAGATAGTAAAAGATCATCCACATATTGGATATTCTGTATTCCAGGAGGAGTGGGGAAAGCTTGTATTATTGTTTCCAAAGCTTGCCCAAATAAGTTTGGAGATTCAGTGAACCTCTGTGCTAAATTTGTCCATCTTAATTGCTGCTTTCTCCCAGTTTGTGGATCCTCCCATTTGAAGGCAAAGATACTTCGGCTCTCCTTGGGTAATGGACAAGCCCAAAAAGCATCTTTAAGATCCACTACACTAAACCACTGATGCTGGGGAGGGACCTTACTTAGAATAGTATAAGGATTTGGTACCACTGGGGAGCGAGTCTGAGTTCTTTTGTTAACTTCCCTTAAATCTTGTACAAGTCTATAACTCCCATCCGGCTTCTTTACTGGGAGAATAGGGGTATTATGAGGAGACATACAAAGTCCTAATGTCCCATCCTTTATTAGTCTTTCTATTACTGGCTTCAAACCTTCCTGTCCTTCTAAGGATATAGGATACTGACGTACACATATGGGACAATCTTCTCTCTCAATTGTAACCCTTGTGGGGTCAATATTTAATCCTCCCCTATTTTCTTCCCCAGCCCAAACTTCCTTGTTAATTTTTTCTTCAACCTCTTGGCCTAATTTTAAAACTCTAGCTGTCATTTTCCTGTCTTCTGGTATAACCCCTATTCCTAATTTCACTTTTAAGTTTCTTCCCAATAAGTTGCTACCTGCCCCAGGAACCAATAAGACATCCCCCATCCAGATTTTAGTTTCCCCCTCAATTACCACATCTTTAATGACAGGAACTGTGAAACTCTCCCCTTTTGCACCTGCTACTTTTACAGTATCTTTGCTTACACTATAACCTTTTGGAATATTTAACAGGCAGGTTCTTTCTGCTCCTGTGTCTACCACAAATTCCAAGTCTTCTTCTTTGGGACCCACTTTTAAGGTTATCACAGGCTCCAGATGGTATTTGTCCCCAAACAAATAGAGCCTATGACATCCCTATTCTTCTTCGGTGCCCATCTCTTTGAAGATTTTCAGATCTTTTACCCACTTAGGACAATCTTTCTTATAATGTCCTTCGTCCCTACAGTAAAAACAGACATTCCTGGAGTACTCCTGAGATTTGGTTTGTATTGGAGTTCTGTTCTTTTGCTTTCCCCTGTCTCTACGACCCTCATATCTAGGAGCAGTGCCTGTGTGGTTTTGATTTCTCGGGAAATTGTTTTCTCACATGGTGGGTGCCATAATTTTTGCTTCCAGTTTAACTTCTTCTTCATCTCTCCGGACATAAACTTTCTGAGCTTCCTTTTGTGAAAAATGCATATTTTATGATTGGCTTTTCGCAAATATTAAATTGAATACTATATGTATTATGTTATATTGATTAGAAGTGCTGTATTAACATTTTAATAGTATGGTATATGTAGTTTTGTAGTTAAAATAGAACCTATGTATGTGGGGGTTTTTTTTACTAACTCAAGCAAGAGATGAGATAATGAAGAAACTCTTCACACAGAGATGACAATGATGGGGGCCCATAAAGAATTACTGCCTCCTTATCGGAAAAGACAAACATTCTTCCACCTTCTCTCCGTCTTTATGGAACCACCAGGATTAAGGGGAAAAAGTTGACAAAAACCAGAAAAGTTCTTAATTTGCAAGGAATTTACGCATCATGTATGAGATGTATGAATATGCAACAGGCTATTGCTTTTAAAGGTTATTCCTTTGTTCACAAGGTATGCTTATCGGGCTTAAGTGCCCGAGAGCATCCGGACGTCCGTAATTCTTTGCTTTTTATTGTCTTGTAATTGTCCTAACTCTAAATTTTCATTACTCTAATTGTATTACTATTTTTATAACTATTTTATGATTATTAAACTTTTGAAATTTTAAAAACCAAGTGATTGGCGTTTATAACAAATGGTAGCAGAGGATGGTTCCTAACACCTCTCTGCCGGTGCCTTAGGAGAGTCAGAATGAGAAGACGCGTCCTGCCCTGATTAGGCAGCCTCACTGTGCTCCCCTGGTGCTGCCGACAGATGCAGGTTATGATCCGATGGACAAAAGGAGACAATAAAACAAAGAAAAGGGAAGGGATTCCCTAAAACCGCGGTAATTAGCCCCTAAGACCAAAGTGTACATGAAGAACAAAGACCCAAGGACAAGGGATAGGTAAGTATTTGTTGGGATGGGGTGGATAAGGGGGGATGAATGTGTGTGAATGAGAGGCGGGCTGGTTACCCCAGACCTGCTAAGCGATGCGGTAGTCTCCCGTGCTGCGTTTCCGTCTTTTTCGCGAGAAAAGCGGCCAGTACAGAGGCGAAGTGAATGATAAAAGAGTGAGAGAATGCCCCCGGGGAAAATTGGGATTGCTCGCGGAAAGAGTCTGACCCCTTGGAGAGAAGAAGCCGAGGGTGTTCCTGGTATAATCCATTGGGTAAAATAAAAGGTAAAAAGAGGGTTTTCTTGGCATAATTAATTGGAGAAAAAGAAATTCAAAAGGTAAGATGTGTGGGAGGGGCCCCTAAAAATTCTGCTTTGGACAACACAGCTAGATTGAGGGATATCCAAGAATACCAACACTGGCCAGTAACACCTATTAGGTGAAACAAAAGGTACCTTCTTGTTGTGTACGCGAGGGTGGGTCCCGCACCAACAAGTCCCCTGTGGGTGGGAGCTTAGGCAAAACCCTGCAAAAACTTGAGTGAAAAAGTCTGCTGGGTTGAGATATTAACCTTCGAGAGCACCCAGGACTGAGTAACTCAGGGCACTTCCCAGAGGCCCAGTGGTACTGAAGCCCAGAGAGGCTGTCCCCAAAGCAAGGATGGCTCAGTATCGTAGGACCTTTTAGCACCGCGACTGCGTAAAGTAGTCGTCTAACCCATTCCCCCTGGGGGAGGGGGTGTGGGGAGTCCAGATCGGGCAAGGTACGGAGGTCCGAACCCCTGACTCTGAGGCTATCTCTAGGGAAGAGGGATAGCCAAACCTCGGGGAGGTGGAAGGGGTCAGGGTGGGGGCTTACACGATTCACGATTCTCTGGCAACAGAAATCCCTTTGTGTAAGTCTAAGAGGTTTGCTAACGTTTCCTTCCTCTGTGAAATAAAATAAAGGGAAATGTAGAAGTATGAATGGACAGGCCTGAGGGTGTAGATGTGTGTGCGAAAGTAAGTGGAAAATAAAGGTGAGTAAATGGAAATGAGTGGAAGATATGCAATGCAGATTGTTTGCTTTGAGCTAAATTAAAGTGAGTAAGTGTGCACGAATGAAAGTATATGTAACAGTATTGTGAAGTCCAGAAGTATGAATGAACAGGCTTGAGGGTGTGAATGTGAGTGAGAGTGAGCGAGAGATAAAGGTAGGTAAATGGAAACGAGTGGATGATATGTAATGTAGATTACTTATTCTGAGCTTTAATTTTTAGAGGGAGGTGTATTATGTGGAATGGTTTGTGAGAGAAAGGATTTTTTGCATGGGTAGTTGAAAGAAGGTAGTATTTAGGTTGTTAGAAAATGTGAGGAAAAAAGAAAAAGAGCATGGAATGAATAGATAAGATTTGGGGGGGGAAAAAAATGGGACAGAAAACCAGTAAAAAGGAAGAAAAAGGGGAAAAGGGAGTGGAACAAGAGGGAATCACACCACTCGCAGCCGAGCCGCTTGTCCCGGGCCCTGGCTCTCCGCTTGTTTCAGCTCCGCCTATCCCTGTCCCAGAATTTGTCCCAGGTCCCAGCGAGCCGCTCGCTTCGGCTCCGCCTGCCCCGGTGCCGGCGCCTGTCCCGGTGCCTGTTTCGCCCCCCGCAGCCTCTGTACCAGTCCCCGTCTCGCTGCTCGCGGCTTTCCAACCGGCCCCTGCCCCCATCCCACCCGGCTGGTCCATAGCCGCTTCGCCGGCCGCGCCTGGCGGGCTCTCGTCCGTCCCGTCTGTCCCATCCTTGACCGCTCCTCCTGCGGCTGTTTCCTCTGCCCCATCCCCAGCGACTCTGACCGTGCCAGCTGCTCTGGGCACCGCCGCTGCTGCTTTGCCTCTGCTGGGAACAGCTGACCCAGCCACCATTAACCACGCTCCCGGCTGGTATCCCCTGGAAATGCCCCCTCGTTTGGCGGTTCCGGCAGCGAACCCTCCCCATGCTCCCCTGAGCTCCGTTCCCCTGGTAACTGCAGCTGCAGCCCAAAAAAACCTGCACCTGGAGGACGCCCCTTATAGGAACACGAGAAGTTCAGTTAGAAAAGAACATTCTCCAGACTATTCCTCACAACACGGGAGAAAGGCTATAGAAAAAGACTGGGATCTGTTTCCACTAAGAGAGGTCCCGATGGGAGGGAGTGGAACCGAGTTTGTAAATGCTCCTTTAACTTCTTCTGAGGTCAAGAATTTTAAAGAGGAAATCAAAGGGGTTTTGAAGGATCCCATAAGCACTGCTGAACAATTAGACCAATTTTTAGGTTCAAGCATTTATATCTGGGAAGAAATGTAGTCGATAATAAAGATACTATTTTCTCCAGAAGAAAGGGAAATGATCAAAATTGCAAGCAAAGAAGCCGGGAGTAAAGAAAAACCACATCCCCTCCCTGGAGAGGACAAAATGCCAACTGCACCTCCTGAGCAGGGTCGAAATAATGACGAAGGGAGAAAACATATGAATGAGTATTGTAATTTAATAATCAAGGGAAAAAAAGGGGCATCATCTCGAGGGCAAAATGCTGAAGGGACTTTTCAGGCGCAACAAGGGAAAGGGGAGGCTCCAACTGAATGGTTGGACAGACTTGGGAGAAATATATGGCAACATTCCAGAATGGATCCTGAGACTGATGTGAGAAAAGCTTTGTTAAGGATTAACTTTGTGCTTGGCCAGATAATGGAAAAAATTGAAGAACAGCATGACAAATCATTAGATGATTTATTAAAGGAGGCTCAGAAAGTCTATGGCCAAAGCCAAACTAAAAGCAAGGATTGTGGCAGTCACCATGTGAGAAAACAATTACAAGAAAAAAATCAAAACCACACAAGCACTACTCCTAGATATGACAGTAGTAGAGACAGGGGAACAGGAAAAAAAAAAACAAACCCCAATACAAACCAAGTCCCAGGAGCATTCCAGGAATGTCTGCTTTTACTGTAAGAGCAAAGGACATTATAAGAGAGATTGTCCTAAGAGAGCAACAGATCTGAAAATCTTCTGAGAGATGAGCACAGAAGAAGAATAGGGATGTTAGAAGCTCTATTTTTTTAAGGGAGAAATACCATCTAGAGTCTGTGATAACTTTAAAAGTGGGTCCCCACGAAAAAGAATTAGAATTTTTAATAGACACAGGGGCAAAAAGAACCTGTCTGTTAAATATTCCAAAATATTATAGTGTGAGCAAAGATACTGTAAAAGTAACAAGAAAAAAATAATTTTACAAGGAAGTTTGGGCTAGAGAAGGAAATAGGGGAGGATGCTTCATACTGAGCAAATGTCTTCATTGAGCTGTTGATTCAGCTAATTCTTTTCCCTTTACAGTGTACAAGTAGTTTAAATTATTTCTTCCAATTTGCATTGTGATTTTTCATCTTGAAATTTGTAACTTGCTATACTCTAAGATTGAAAAACTAGTTTACAGTTGTGACATAGCCAGACCCACTTTTAATTTATTTTGAAGCGATGCGAGGCTGTTCAATCAAATGGTTCTCAGTGTGTAAAGTTAAACTAAAGGTAACACCAGCTGCTTGGCAGGTCAATGAGAAACATTTTTTCTTCCAGCCAGTCCTTTTACATGTCGCCAAATGTGTTTTGCTTTCTTGGTTTTTTGTTTTGTTTGTGTTTCTTGAAGTTCTGACTACTTGCAGTGCACCTAGAACAGCAGTTAGATTTGTGCATGCATAGCACTTTTGAAAAATAGGGCTCATTTTTTTAACCTAGAATTGGAGATGGCTACATATATAAATGGGAACACACAAAGCTGGATGAAGAAAAGGTTTCAGTATCTTCTAATGTAAGCTGTTAATTTGTTACTTTCAGCATCGCTGTAGGTGTGTGACACACACACATAAAAAAAAAAAAAAAAAGATGGTGGGGGGGAATCTCTGCTTGCTGTAGTTTTATTTCTGGAATGAGTTAGACAGCTATGAAGAAGTTGTGGGTTCCTTGTGTGGTTTATCCAGGCATGCAGGGGGGGCTTGGTCGTGATTCCCTCTGTGCTGCAGGTGACACGCGGAGCCAGGCTCTAAAACTCAAAGACAGAGTGAGTTTTAAAGTAGGTATGTTTATTAGGCCGGACGCATGTGGGACATTTCCCCAAATACATGCGTGCCCCTTGCTTACACACGTGTTCTTTTATCCCCTGGAGTGTTACATATGCATTATGTTTCCCCATGGGCCATTTCCTGGCTCCCCTCCCTCTCCGCTCTGTATGCTAATCAGCTTGTCGGTCCTCTGCGCCTGCGCAGCTGTCTCTGGTGGTCGTCCCAGGCTTCAGGGGTTGTAAAAGGGATGAAGTAAGAATGGTCTTCTTCAGGCTGACTTTTGGACCCCACTGCTTTGCACATGCCCATTGATTCCTTGGCCACGGTCCAAGCCTGGGGTCAGGATCCATCTGTTCCCAGAACATAAGGAGCCCCATTTTTCAGTTGTTTTTACACCCTGTATCCTGCTTTCCATATACATTCTTTCTCCTTATCAGGTCTCTCCTTGCTGCTCTGAATGTAGTCTCTTCCTTTCCCATAGGCCAGGATACTATATACTGTCACGTAACCTAAGGATGTGGCCCTAAGCAATATCCATTATTTTACATGCCAATTACTATTCAATACCTTCTAATTTCTATGATTAATATCTTCTAGTTCTAACCCCATGTTTCACAGGTAGCCCTGCAACGTGGCAGCAGTAGCTTGCCTCTAGTGAGTTTGCAGGCAGGGTGCTTCACCACTGCAGTGCTCAGGTGCTGTTTCCTGTTGTGACATTAAAGCTTAAATTCAAGAGTGCCTCTTGCCATCCAATCATTGTTTGTACCACAGTAACGTCTTTGAACAGCGTTTCCTAATGGTCAAAGAGAAGGTATTGCAGAGACAAATTCCTTTCTTTCTGTCTCTCCCCACTGCATTCATATTTTGTCCATTGTCTCTTCAAAATATATATTTGTAAAACTCATATGCCCTCATATGTCCTCAGATGCCCTTCCCAAATCAAACTTTGGCTTCATTACAAATTGCATTGCACTAATGTTATAAACGCCAATCACTTGGTTTTTAAAATTTTAAAAGTTTAATAATAATAAAATGGTTATAAAAATTGTAATTCAATTAGAGTAATGAAAATTTAGAGTTAGGACAATTACAAGACAATAAAAAGCAAAGAATTTCGGACGTCTGGATGCTCTCGGGCACTTAAGCCCGATAAGCATGCCTTGTGAACAAAGGAATAACCTTTAAAAGCAATAGCCTGTTGCATATTCATACATCTCATACATGATGCATAAATTCCTTGCAAATTAAGAACTTTTCTGGTTTTTGTCAACTTCTTCCCCTTAATCCTGGTGGTTCCATAAAGACGGAGAGAAGGTGGAAGAATGTTTCTCTTTTCCGATAAGGAGGCAGTAATTCTTTATGGGCCCCCATCATTGTCATCTCTGTGTGAAGAGTTTCTTCATTATCTCATCTCTTGCTTGAGCTAGTAAAAAAAAAAAACCCACATACATAGGTTCTATTTTAACTACAAAACTACATTTACCATACTATTAAAATGTTAATACAGCACTTCTAATCAATATAACATAATACATATAGTATTCAATTTAATATTTGTGAAAAGCCAATCATAAAATATGCATTTTTCACAATCCCTCCTCTTATTCTTTATAAATCATTTGGCTTGAGCAATATTTCTTATCTAATTGCATTCTTTAGACTATGTTAGTAATCAAATAAAAGATGGGATTAAAGGAGGAAGAAACATCAGAACAGTTGTAAAACATCCAAGGAAGAACCTTAATTTCTTCCACAATCCATTCTTCAATACATTACTCCATCAGTTAGTTTTTAACATTGTTGTCCCACTTTTGGACCGGTATCTGGGTTATTTCTTTCTCATATTCTTTATTTTTTTTTCCAGGATGACTTTCCCATTGTCATCTATTTTCAACAATCTGATATATTAAATTTTCCACAAACACCCCCTTCTTTAGCCAATACATAGTCTAAAGCCAACCTATTCTGATGCTCTAGAGTTTTTGTTTGGCTTTGCTGATTCAATATTAATTCCAATGCCTGAGCGGCTTTGTTTGTTACCTTCTCTATGAGTGCTTGGAATCTTATAATACGATTCAGTATATAATTTAGGTTTAATACAGAGGTAGATCGCTGTGCTGGTTTCACCTTTTTGTTTACTAATGGCCTTTTCGCCAAATCTTGGACTGTATTCCTGGAATCAAATGTAAAACAAATCCATCTCTCTCATTTTGGACATTCAATGCCCCATCTATTACCACTTTTTCTTAAGTTCCTTGTAATTAAATATTTTTCCCCATTTTTTTTTTTTTTGCAGGTACTCAGTTTGGATGGGTTATAACAGTGGCTGTTGACATGGGGGTGTATAACAAAAAAGGAACTTTGGTTTCTTTCCATGTAATATTTTTTTTGTAGCATTTGTGACACGATCTTGCCAGTATCTCAAAAGGTAAAAGACAACAAATGAGAGACAGAAACAGGAATAACAGAGGTCTGGTATGGCTTATACCCCCACCTCCCCTGCCTATGGAGTTGCTTCCCATAGCAGGTATGTGTGATCTTCTCGGTGGCGAGTACAGTGGTCAATCCAGGCTTGCCCTCTGTTTCCTTTGTTACTCTTTTTACTAAATATTTTTAGGCAAGTCCTTTTCCACACTCCTTAACTGAGGTTTCTTACCATTATTCAGGTATCTCTCAGTCAACAGGCATTGATAATTCCCATCTACAAAACAAAGTTATTACCTCAGTTGCTTTGAGTTCTATCTCTATAGGGGATAGATTCAGTACTCAATACCTATTGCAATGAGAACATAGATTTTGTGAGCTCCAATACCAATCATTCTCATAATTTGAACATTTACTTATAACCCAGTTAGCGTGTCCAGCACTGGGATGAATCAAATAAAGTATACAGTATAATACTGATGGTAATTTCCCTTCTTCCTTGTACAAGTCACAGGCTAAGGCCAGAACGTGAGAACTCTGATTAAAATAGTCTTGATCTTCCTGTTTGAAGTGGTAATGTTCCGCTCCTAAGGAGGTGTCGGAGGCGTCTGAGGGCTTATTTAGGCAGTGCTTAAAACCAGTGATGTAAGCTTTGCCTTATTTCTCAGTTAGGTGTTATTTTTTGTACTTTCCTTGGTTCATTTGGGTTTTCCCAGACTATTACCACCCAGTCCCAGTCGAAAGTCAATTTGATATCACCCGGTTTAGATGTGATAGTCCATTCTTCACAAGTTCTTTGATTTTGCTGTTGTGAATTCACCCTCTTTCCGTGGTTCAGATTGCTGCTTTGGTGGTACCTGGAAAGGACTTCTTAATAACACAGTGTTAAAAGAAAGACAATACTGCATTAACTTTTACCATTAGTTTTCTTCAAAACTTTCTGGGTTTAACTAAAAGCTTTTTTCTACAGCTGCTTCTTCTTCTAGTGTCCAGCTGTTTTAATAGCTGCAGAGGTCAATTCTTCTTCTTGTGAGCTATAAGTAGTTAAATAGAAAGACCAGGCCAATTTTAACACGACATGCATCACATCTCTTGCTTTTTACTTTTTGGGCAACATTTAACTGTTTTAGTCTTACAGACCAGTTCTGCAGAACAAAAAGCCTCCTCTTCTTAACAACAAAAAACCAGAAAGAGAAAACAGTTCTTGCTTAAACAAATAAATCACTTTGTGAAAGTCAGCTATCTCTGCCTTGATCTTCTCTCTAGTGGTGGTCCCTCTCTCCCTTTTTTTTTTTAACAGTCTTGCGTTTAACTCTGTCCTTCGCCTCCCTCTCTCTTTTTCTCTCCCTCTCTTTCTCTCTCTTCACATTTTAACAGCCACATTCCAACATCAGTCCACATTCCAGCGTCTCGGAGAGGTGAGTCTGCCAATCACCCCTCCCCCTTTTTCAACTTCTTTACAAATTAAATTACTTTTGTTATGTGCTTTCTACAAGCGTTCAATTCACAGCACCCTGCACCAAGGCTACTAGCCACTCACAGCTGACACAGTGCCAAAACTAAAGACTTGCTTTGCTATCACAATTTTGTCCATTCACAAGCTCAAAAAGGTTGTAGGAACACGGTAAACAACAACTTAATTCCAAAGTGATCCTGCCTGCACCAAAAAATTTAAGACAATGCTAGTTAGTGCAATGCAATTTGCAACGAAGCCAAGGTTTGATTTGGGAAGGGCATCTGAGGACACAGAGCATGAGTTTTACAAATCCATATTTTTAAGAGAGACTGGACAAAACATGAATACAGTGGGGGGGAGACCGAAAGTAAGGAATTTGTCTCTGCAATACCTTCTCTTTGACTGTTAGGAAACGCTGTTCAAAGATGCTCCTGTGGTACAAGCAATAATTGGATGGGAAGAGGCACGCTTGAATTCAAGCTTTAATGTCACAATAGGAAACAGCACCTGAGCACTGCAGTGGTGAAGCACCCTGCCTGCAAACTCACTAGAGGCAAGCTACTGCTGCCACGCTGCAGGGCTACCTGCAGCACAGAGGGAATCACGACCAAGCCCTCCCTGCAGGCCTGGATAAACCACACAAGGAACCCACAACTTCTTCATAGCTCTCTAACTCATTCCAGAAATAAAACTACAGCCAGCAGAGATTCCCATCCACCATCTTTTTTTTTTTTTTTTTTTTTTTTATGTGTGTGTGTGTCACACACCCACAGTGATGCTGAAAGTAACAAATTAACAGCTTACATTAGAAGATACTGAAACCTTTTCTTCATCCAGCTTTGTGTGTTCCCATTTATATATGTAGCCATCTCCAATTCTAGGTCAAAAAAATGAGCCCTATTTTTCAGAAGTGCTATGCATGCACAACTCTAGCTGCTGTTCTAGGTGCACTGCAAGTAGTCAGCACTTCAAGAAACACTAACAAACAAACAAAACAAAAACCAAGGAAGCAAAACACATTTGGGTACATGAAAAAGGACTGGCTGGAAGAAAAAAATGTTTCTCATTGACCTGCCAAGCAGCTGGTGTTACCTTTAGTTTAACTTTACACACTGAGAACCACTTGACTGAACAGCCTCACATCGACTCAAAGTAAATTGAAAGTAGGTTTGGCTATGTCACAACTGTAAACTAGTTTTTCAATCTTAGAGTATAGCAAGTTACAAATTTCAAGATGAAAAATCACAATGCAAATTGGAAGAAATAATTTAAACTACTTGTACACTGTAAAGGGAAAAGAATTAGCTGAATCAACAGCTCAATGAAGACATTTGCTCAGTATGAAGCATCCTCCCCTATTTCCTTCTCTAGCCCAAACTTCCTAGTTAATTTTTTTTTCTTGTTACTTTTAGAGTATCTTTGCTCACACTATAATATTTTGGAATATTTAACAGACAGGTACTTTTTGCCCCTGTGTCTATTAAAAATTCTAATTCTTTTTCGTGGGGACCCACTTTTAAAGTTATCACAGACTCTAGATGGTATTTCTCCCTTAAAAAAATAGAGCTTCTAGCATCCCTATTCTTCTTCTGTGCTCATCTCTCAGAAGATTTTCAGATCTGTTGCTCTCTTAGGACAATCTCTCTTATAATGTCCTTTGCTCTTACAGTAAAAGCAGACATTCCTGGAATGCTCCTGGGACTTGGTTTGTATTGGGGTTTGTTTTTTTGTTTCCTGTTCCCCTGTCTCTACTACTGTCATATCTAGGAGTAGTGCTTGTGTGGTTTTGATTTTTTTCTTGTAATTGTTTTCTCACATGGTAACTGCCACAATCCTTGCTTTTAGCTTGGCTTTGGCCATAGACTTTCTGAGCCTCCTTTAATAAATCATCTAATGATTTGTCATGCTGTTCTTCAATTTTTTCCATTATCTGGCCAAGCACAAAGTTAATCCTTAACAAAGCTTTTCTCACATCAGTCTCAGGATCCATTCTGGAATGTTGCCATATATTTCTCCCAAGTCTGTCCAACCATTCAGTTGGAGCCTCCCCTTTCCCTTGTTGCGCCTGAAAAGTCCCTTCAGCATTTTGCCCTCGAGATGATGCCCCTTTTTTTCCCTTGATTATTAAATTACAATACTCATTCATATGTTTTCTCCCTTCGTCATTTTTTTGACTCCGCTCAGGAGGTGCAGTTGGCATTTTGTCCTCTCCGGGTGGGGGGGGTTGGGGGGGGGGGGGGCGGGGCTGTGGGTTTTCTTTGCTTCAGGCTTCTATGCTTGCAATTTTGATCATTTCCCTTTCTTCTGGAGAAAATAGTATCTTTATTATCGACTACATTTCTTCCCAGGTATAAATGCTTGAACCTAAAAATTGGTCTAATTGTTCAGCAGTGCTTATGGGATCCTTCAAAACCCCTTTGATTTCCTCTTTAAAATTCCTGACCTCAGAAGAAGTTAAAGGAGCATTTACAAACTCAGTTCCACCCCCTCTCATCGGGACCTCTCTTAATGGAAATAGATCCCAGTCTTTTTCTATAGCCTTTCTCCCGTGTTTTGAGGAATAGTCTGGAGATTGTTGTTTTCTAACTGAACTTCTCGTGTTCCTAGAAGGGGCGTCCTCCAGGTGCGAGTTTCTTTGAGCTGGAGCTGCGGTTACCAGGGGAACGGAGCTCAGGGGAGCATGGGCAGGCTTTGCTGCTGGAACCGCCAAACGAGGGGGCATTTCCAGGGGATACCAGCTGGGACCATGGTTAATGGTGGCTGGGTCAGCTGTTCCCAGCAGAGGCAAAGCTGCAGTGGTGGTACCCAGCGCAGATGGAACGGTCAGAGTCGCTGGGGATGGGGCAGAGGAAACAGCCACGGGAGGAGCGGTCAAGGATTGGACAGACGGGACGGGCGGGACGGACGAGAGCCCGCCAGGCGCGGCCGGTGGAGCGGCCATGGACCAGCCGGGCGGGATGGGGGCAGGGACCGGTTGGGCAGCCGCGAGCAGCGAGACGGGGACTGGTACAGAGGCTGCGGGCGGCGAAACAGGCACCGGGACAGGCGCCGGCACCGGGGCAGGCGGAGCCGAAGCGAGCGGCTCGCTGGGGCCTGGGACAAATTCCGGGACTGGGACAGGCGGAGCTGAAACAAGCGGAGAGCAAGGGCCCAGGACAAGCGGCTCGACTGCGAGTGGTGTGGTTCCCTCTTGTTCCACTCCCTTTTCCCCTTTTTCTTCTTTTTTACTGGTTTTCTGTCCCATTTTTTTTTTCCCAAAATCTTATCTATTCATTCCATGCCTTTTTTTTTCTCACTTTCTCTAACAACCTGAATACTACCTTCTTTCAACTACCCACAGAAAAAAATCCTTTCTCTCACAAGCCATTCGACATAATACACCTCCCTCCAAGGAAATAAAGAATAAGTAATCTACATTACATATCATCCACTCGTTTCCATTTACCTACCTTTATCTCTCACTCACTCTCACTCACATTCACACCCTCAAGCCTGTTCATTTATACTTCTGGACTTCACAATACTGTTACATATACTTTCATTCGTGCACACTTACTTTTATTTTTCACTCACTCTCACATATACATTTACCCTGAGTACTCTTGGAATGTTAATCCATCAACCCAGCAGGTTTAATCCTGGATGTCTCTCAATCCAGCAGAATTTTAGGAGTACTGGTGTTCTTGGATATCCCTCAATCCAACAGTGTTTTTCAACCCCAGATCCCTTTGGATATTTTTATCCCTCAGTCCAGCTGTGTTGTCCAACCCCAGATTATCTTGGACATATCCTCAATCCGACAGCCCTGAGTACTCTTAGAATATTAATTCCTCAACACAGCACATTTAATCCTGGATGTCTCTCAATCCAGCAGATTTTTTTTTTTTTTGTGAATTAACCCTCTTTTTACCTTTATTTTTTTTCCCAATTACTTAAGCCAAGAAAACCCTCTTTTTACCTTTTATTTTACTCTCCCCACGGGGTCCCACTCTTTCCCGGAGACCCAGTCCCGGTTTTCCCCGGGGGGATTCTCTCACTCTTTTTATCACTCGCTTCATCTCTTTACAGGCCGCTTTTCTCGCGAAAAAGACGGAAACTCAGCTTGGGAGACTACCGCATCACTTAGCAGGTCTAGGGTAACCAGCCCGCCTCTCATTCACACACATTCATCCCCCCTTATCCACCCCATCCCAACAAATACTTACCTATCCCTTGTCCTTGGGTCTTTGTTCTTCATGTACACTTTGGTCTTAGGGGCTAATTACCGAGGTTTTAGGGAATCCTTTCCCTTTTCTTTGTTTTATTGTCTCCTTTTGTCCATCAGATCGTAACCTGAATCTGTCAGTAGCACCAGGGGAGCACAGTGAGGCTGCCTAATCAGGGCAGGACGCGTCTTCTCACTCTGACTCTCCTAAGGCACCGGCAGAGAGGTGTTAGGAACCATCCTCTGCAACCATAATTGTGAAAAATGCCAATCACTTGGTTTTTAAAATTTCAAAAGTTTAATAATCATAAAATAGTTATAAAAATAGTAATACAATTAGAGTAATGAAAATTTAGAGTTAGGACAATTACAAGACAATAAAAAGCAAAGAATTACGGACGTCCGGATGCTCTCGGGCACTTAAGCCCGATAAGCATACCTTGTGAACAAAGGAATAACCTTTAAAAGCAATAGCCTGTTGCATATTCATACATCTCATACATGATGCATAAATTCCTTGCAAATTAAGAACTTTTCTGGGTTTTGTCAACTTCTTCCCCTTAATCCTGGTGGTTCCATAAAGACGGAGAGAAGGTGGAAGAATGTTTGTCCTTTCTGATAAGGAGGCAGTAATTCTTTATGGGCCCCCATCACTGCCATCTCTGTGCAAAGAGTTTCTTCATTATCTCATCTCTTGCTTGAGCTAGTAAAAAAAAACCCCATATACATAGGTTCTATTTTAACTACAAAACTACATTTACCATGCTATTAAAATGTTAATACAGCACTTCTAATCAATATAACATAATACATATAGTATTCAATTTAATATTGTGAAAAGCCAATCATAAAATATGCATTTTTCACACCCCCTTCTCTATTTAACTGGAGCGGCAAGGACATTAACTTTTTTCAGCGAACTCCCAGTTATTACCCAAAGCTGCTTCCCTTTTGATTTGAACCCAGGGATCCTCAAATTCACCATTTGAATCTGAGGAATCACTGTCATCTGAGGTAGAGGCAGATGTCCTAGAATCAGCACTAGAGCTCCAGCCTGGGTACACTTAATGCTTGGAGCCTTTGGTGTGTAAACGGGAGGGTTTTTTCCAATTATTTTTTGGGGACCTGGGGGACAAACCGCAGTACCCAGCGGAGTAGGGGGAGAAGGACCCGGAGGGGTGAAACAGAGTAAAATTTAACAGGGTAGAAAATCCATTTGGATTTAGGTGAAATGTGCTATGTAGTAACTTGCTAACATAGGTAGAATATGCTGTTTAGTCTGATAGCTATGCTGTGCTTGTAAAATCATCCCACCCAAGAAGAAAGAATGTAATCTCCAAGGTGAAGAGATAAGAGGGGCCCCTTGAACACTGAAACAAAGAAGAAAAGAACCAAAACTAAGTCTGCAAGAAATGAACAAAGGGATTAGAGGGTTCTCTGTACAAATGGCCAACTGTAAATTGTAAGGCGAAATCAGCAGAATGAATATGCATGAACCTATTGTGAGATCTTATGTATATGTAAATTGTAAGGGGCAATAAAAAGAGTCCAGAATCCTCAAGGGACACACATGCCCATTGAAGGGAACACCCTGGCGTGTGTCCAGCGCTGAAAATACCTACCAAAATCTTGCAAATCTATTGGAATTGTAAGGTTTTTATTTTTCACCGCAATTCATTTGGTAGAGCCAGCCAGGAGGGTTTCTGTCCTCGCAGGGGCAGAGGGGAGAACGGACCTCCTTGGTGGACCCCGGGGAATTTCCCTGCAGGGGGCTCTGACACGCGGAGCCAGACTCTAAAACTCAGAGACAGAGTGAGTTTTAAAGTAGGTATGTTTATTCGGCCGGACTCATGTGGGACATTTCCCCAAATACATGCGTGCCCCTTGCTTACACACGTGTTCTTTTATCCCCTGGAGTGTTACAAATGCATTAAGTTTCTTCATGGGTCATTTCCTGGCTCCCCTCCCTCTCCGCTCTGTATGCTAATCAGCTTGTCGGTCCTCTGCGCCTGTGCAGCAGCTGTCTCTGGTGGTCGTCCCAGGCTTCGGGGGTCATAAAAGGGATGAAGTAAGAATGGTCTTCTTCAGGCTGACTTTTGGACCCCACTGCTTTGCACATGCCCGTTGATTCCTTGGCCACGGTCCAAGCCCGGGGTTAGGATCCATCTGTTTCCAGAACATAAGGGGCCCCATTTTCCAGTTGTCGTTACACCCTGTATCCTGTTTTTCATATACATTCTTCCTCCTTATCAGGTCTCTCCTCGCTGCTCTGCACGTAGTCTCTTCCTTTCCCATAGGCCAGGATATGGTATATTCTCACGTAACCTAAGGATGTGGCCCTAAGCAATATCCATTATTTTATATGCCTATTACTATTCAATAGCTTCTAATTTCTATGATTAATATCTTCTAGTTCTAACCCCATGTTTCAGTCCCCCCTTTTCAGAAAAATAGTAATTTCTTTTACTTAGTACAAGCTCCAATCTCTACAATATGTGTCTCCCAATGCTTTACCATGTATCTGGGATAAAGAGGTTAGTATTGTTATTCGTTGTAACAATTTGCAATTCCAAATGAGTATCACAAAGGATAGTGTTAAACTTATACCTACTAATATTAGTAAAACAATAATGGGGTGACATAATGTATTTAGGATTCCAGTTGCAGTGAGCGACCATCCAAAAAGTGAATCCCACCAACTGTGACTTGCATCCTGTTTCACTCTTTGCAAAACCTTGTTTATTTCTTTTATGTCATGATGGACAGTAATTAAGGTTTTCTCCCCAGTTTTTGAATATTCTCTAGAATTTTGACAAGGTCCTGATGTTTGATTAATTGTCTAATTAAAGTGAGGTTCATTCCAATAGGCATGGGTGACAACCTGTGGTACATCTTATTGTTGGCATTAATTAGCTGATGAGACACAACTGGTGCCAAATACAGAAAGTCACACCCTGACATCCTAACAAAGTTACAAATACAAAAGTTAAGATAATTCTTACCGAGCAAAGTTACATTACCCTTATCTATTTCTATAAAAGTACACGCAGTTCTCAAAATATACAACCTTGACCAATATATACAAGTACAGTCCTTTGACTCGTATCCGGATGAATCTCAGAGTGACAAACACCTTGTTCAGTATCAAGACATATATCTTGAGCATCGATTGTGTTACTCTCACAAATGAACCCCTGTTGTTCCCGGGTAACGCAAGATTCTAGATTCACAGTTTGCCATTTTTCACCCACTCTCCGTGCCCATGCCCTGTGCTCTGAAGGGTAGAGCACTGACTGCTCATGATTCAGTCCCAGTGCTATAATAGGATGAATAACATAAACTGTGGCATTGCGTATGGTGAGCACAAAGGCAGTAACTACGTTGTCAGTCGAGTCATAGGTAAAGTTTACCAAAGTCCACCAAGACTGAAATTTCTTCTCAAAATCCGTAGCGCTGTCCCACACGGCCTTTCGAATCTCAATTGGAAAGGCTCCTTCGCTTCCTTCCCTTATAATTGAGGCAGCTGTTGATTGCAACCATAATTGTGCCTGTATACAGCTAAAGGCCAGAGACACATTATCCTGAACCACAGCAAGTGCATCTATGATTGACCCATGGTCTTGGTCCTCTGCCTTTTTCAACCTTGGCAGTATTCTCGAGACCTGCCACTGACTGGTTCCCAATGCTAACAAAGATGACTGTAAAGGTTGTTTTAATTTAGTTAAATCACTTGTTGCAGTGGTCAATTTGTTCATTAATATTTCAGAATCAATTCCGTTTAGGACTCCCAGCCCTGTCCCTAATATTCCAGTCAGATCTCTTCGCATTCTGCCTCCAGTATATGCTTGTTTCTGCAGCCAGGTCATCCAAACCTCAAAGGACGTTTTTAAAAAGGGAGAGCAGGCTGGTTGAATTTCAGAGATGTTATTTTGCTTTAGTAATTCAACACGCTTAAGAGACCATTCTGGGTTAAACAATAACTGCTGTTGGCCTGTATTTCTTATTACATATGGGCCGATTTTGTAAATTTCAGGTCCAGGCCCAAGAGGCGTGATTTGGGTTTGGGCTGGGGTCATGGGCTCAGTTGTGGCATTTATTTTAAACTTGAAGGAGAGCCCAATGGTATCCCGGGCCCAGAGACAAACTACCTCAACAGTCTGTATTAATGCAAAGTTACACCAACAGTCTATGTCACTTGAACGACTACAAACCTCCCAGTTTTCGTCCGTGGGAGATGTTAAAACACTAATTTGGGTTGCTCTCCTATGATTGGTTCCATTGATCATCCGACACCCTATCCTAATTTCTTCTCCTATGGTTCCTTGAAGTGACCATATTCTTTGTCTCTGCCACTCTTGTCTTTCGTATGCTTGGTTTCTGTGCATGACTACAGTTGATAGATTCAGACTTTTTATGTCAGAGTATTTTCCCATGGATCCAGTGTAACAAGTAAAGGCTTGGGACCAAGGCCATTCAGCATTACTCTGGCTAGAGGTGGGTTTTAGTTCTAGGATCGTGATTAGGGTTGCTAACAAAACAATTCTCTTGATTAGACTTTTGCAACCTAAATTGCTAAACACCCCCGACCACAATATACTCATTTTGTTCGAGTGAATTTTAGTTTCAGTTCATTATCACCCGATGTTACTTTCCAAGGGGCCTCAGGAGCTTTCTTTACTCGAGAGTGGTGAATCCAGGTGTTCTGCTCTTGGATCTTAATCGCAGTGAAAGTGGTGAGAAGCACTTGGAACGGTCCTTCCCACTGCGGCTCCAAGGTATTTTCTGTAAGAGACTTGACATACACATAATCCCCAGGCTGTATGTCATGCACTGGTCCATCTAGCCCTGTGCTCTGAGTTCCAGCCACGTGTTTTTCAATTTCTCTGAGCTGCTTACCTAAGGCCACCATGTAAACAGCCAGCCTTTCTTCCCCAATTTGGGTGGATATTCCCTTCTGTACACCATATGGTCTCCCATAGAGCATTTCAAAGGGGCTCAGCTTTGTTTTGGTTCTGGGCTTAGTTCGGAGTCGCAACAATGCTAGTGGGAGAGACTGGGGCCAAGGCAAATTAACTTCTTGCCCTAGTCTCACAATTTGTTGCTTAATCAAATGATTCATTTTTTCAACTTGGCCACTTGACTGGGGGCGATATGGTGTGTGAAGTTCCCAATCTATGCCCAGAAGCTGACTGACCTGTTGTACTAATTTAGAAATAAAATGAGGTCCCCTGTCTGAGGATATTGTGGCTGGAACTCCAAAGCATGGCATTATTTCTTGTAACAGCACCTTTGTTACCTCCCGAGCTTTTGCAGTCCTGGTGGGGAAAGCCTCTGGCCATCCTGAAAAGGTATCTGTTAGTACCAACAAATATCGATACCCCCCTTTTCTTGGCAATTCTGAAAAATCAATTTGCCACTGCTGACCAGGTCCATGGCCTTTTCCAATTTGGCCAAGTTTTGGTTTAGGGGTATTCTTAGGGTTAGTCTGGAGGCAAAGTTCACACTGCCTGGCTACCTGAGTGACAGTGGCATATAAGTTCCTAGCAATGATTTTTCCAGTCAAGTAGTTATGCAGGGCATCAATTCCCCAGTGTGTTTTCTGATGTTCCTCTTTTACTAATGACCATAATAAATGGGAGGGGATAACTAGTTTCTTTTCTGCTGTAACAGCCCATCCCTCTTGGTTATACGTTCCCTTTTCATCTTCAATTAGCTTTCTGTCCTTCTTATCATACACTGGCTTACCTTCTAGGGAGATTTGGCCATCAGGAATTAAGGGTCCCTCCACTGTTACCTCACCTTTTGCTGCTTCTTTTGCCTCTCTGTCCGCCAGCTCGTTTCCCTCCTCCAATTCTGAGTTTCCTTTTTGATGTGCTTTAATGTGCATGATTGCCACCTTTTCAGGCAGTTGGACTGATTCCAATAGTTGTAGTATCTCTTGCGCATGTTTAATGTTCTTTCCCTGTGAGTTTAATAGTCCTCTTTCTCTCCAGATAGCCCCATGGGCATGCACCACTCCAAATGCATATCTTGAATCTGTATAAATGTTTATTCTTTTTCCCTTTGATAACTCTAATGCCCGAGTCAGGGCAATTATTTCTGCCTTCTGTGCGGAGGTACCTGCTGGTAATGGTCCTGATTCGATTAGATCCCTTGATGTGGTAACTGCATACCCAGCATGTCGCTTTCCATTGATGATGTAGCTGCTTCCATCAGTGAACCAGGTTTCCGCGTCATCCAGAGGGGTGTCCTTCAGGTCTGAGCGGCTGGAATAAGTGGCTTCGATGGTCTCCAGGCAATCGTGATGAATTGGTTCTCCTTGGTTCCCACTGAGAAAGGAAGCTGGGTTGACAATGTTAGTTACCACTATCTCAACATCATCTCGTTCTACCATGATAGCTTGGTATTTCAGAAATCGTTGTGGAGAGAGCCAGTGGCCACCCTTGGTTTCTAGGACTGAGGATACTGTATGAGACACTAGCACAGTCATCTTCTGGTCCAGGGTGAACTTAAGGGCTTCCTGAATGTTCAGTACAACTGCGGCCACAGCTCTGAGGCAACCTGGCCATCCTTTCGCTGCTGCATCTAGCTGTTTAGAAAGGTAAGCAACTGCCCTTCTGTATGGGCCCAGGTCCTGTGCCAGTATTCCCAGGGCAATTCCCTGTTTCTCCTGAGAGAAGAGAAAGAATGGTTTACTCACATCTGGAAGTCCTAGAGCTGGAGCTGACACGAGGGCCTTTTTCAGCTGACCAAAGGCCTGTGTGGTTTCTTTTGTCCACTGAAGGTCTCTGCTTCCATTTGCAATGAGTGAATACAGAGGTTTCACGAGCAATCCGTAGTTGTATATCCATAGTCTGCACCATCCTGTCATACCCAGGAATGTTCTCAGTTCCTTTATCGTCTGAGGTTTTGGGGTTTGGCATATTGATTCTATGCGTTCTTTCCCCAAAGTCCGTTGTCCAGCACTGATTTCATAACCCAGGTAGATCACCTTCTGTTTTACCACCTGAGCCTTTTTCTTTGACACCCTATATCCCTGGAGCCCCAAAAAGTTTAAAAGGCTTACCGTCCAAGCCACGCACCCTTCTTCTGTGGGGGTGGCTATGAGGATGTCATCTACATACTGCAACATTTTGCCTTCTCCTGGCGGGGCTTCCCAGGATTCCAAATCCTTTGCGAGTTGTTCTCCAAACAGGGTGGGCGAGTTTTTGAAGCCTTGTGGTAAAACTGTCCATGTGAGCTGAGTTTTGCGTCCACTTTTGGGATTTTGCCATTCAAATGCAAAAATTTTCGGGCTGGTCTCATGGAGAGGGAGGCAAAAGAAAGCATCCTTCAAATCTAAAACAGTGAACCAAGTTAGTTCTGGTGTTAAACATGTCAACAAGGTGTAGGGGTTGGCTACCACAGGGTAGAGATCCTCAGTGACCTTGTTAACAGCCCGTAAATCCTGCACGATCCGGTATATCCCATCAGGCTTGCGGACAGGCAGGATAGGAGTGTAAAATCGAACTGGCATTCTTTCAATAACCCCAGCTGTAAGAAATTTTCAGTTATCGGGCTAATTCCTTCTCTATCTTCTCTCCTCAAGGGATACTGCTTAATTCTAACTGGTTGTTTTCCTTCCTTGAGCCTAATTTGTATTGGTGGTGCATTTTTTGCCCTCCCTGGTACGTTGGAGGCCCATACTCCCGGGAAGACTTGATTCAGAATCTCTTCACTAATTTCTTCTTTAGCCTTAATGGTTGTCAGTATTAAGCTCAGCACTTCTACATATTTTTGTTCATTCACCTCCAGAATAACTTCCCCATTTTTAAATGAAATAGTTGCCTCCAGTTTCTCCAATAAGTCTCTCCCTAGGAGAGATTCTGGGGAATTGGGCATGTATAAGAATTTATGGATGCCCCACTGTTTTCCATATTTGTATTTGAGTGGCTTGCAAAAATAAGCTATCTCAGGTTGGCCAGTTGCTCCCCTGACCCTGACATAATCATTCCCTACTAGCACCAGAGCTTTGTTTAAAACTGAAAATGTTGCTCCTGTATCCACCATGAATTCCACCTCTTTCCCTTCCTCCCCCAGTTTCATTTTTATAACCAGCGGATCTCCTGGGGTAAGGTCCCCCAGTCCCCTTCAATTACTTTCTGTGTGAGCAACCACCACCTCCCTTCCCCGGTTCCCTTTCCCATTTCCCTTTTGTTCAGGGCACTCGTTTTTCCAGTGTCCAAGTCTTTTGCAATTTGCACACTGATTTTTACCCAACCGGGGTGGTCCTTGCCTAGGTGGTCTTTGTCTCTGCCCTCCTTTATTTTCTTCTTTTACTACAGCCATTAATTTTCTCATTCCTTGCCTATATCCTTCTTCTCGATTGCTGAAAACCCTCCATGCCTCTCCTAGCAAGACCTCTAACCTCCTTTCCTCTCCCCCCTGGAGTCTCTGAAGTTTCCTCCTGATATCTTGACTAGATTGCCCTAAAAATAAACTTGCTAGCTGCTGTATCCCTATCTCTGATTCAGGATCTAATGATGTATAGCGACGCATTGTGTCTCTCAAGCGATCCAAAAATTCAGAAGGACTTTCAGAGGGATTCTGTTTAATTGCATATAAAGCTGACCAATTTATAGTCTTGGGGATGGCCCGCTCCACCCCCTTTGCTATCATTCTTGGTAGTGACGTAACTTTTTTATTTGCTCCTCATCATTTGGGTCCCATTTTTGTTCTTGGAGGGGAAAGAAGTCCTTAACATCCTCTTCTTTTGCTTTGCAAAAGCCTTCTGCTAAGTCCCCTGCTGCTTTTAAAACTAGCTGTCTTTCTGTGTCTGTCAATGCATCCAACAATAACTGAATATCTGACCAGTCTGGGTTATGCTGCTTAATCATGTATCTTAACCTTTTAGCTGTTCCAATTGGGTCACTTCTATAGTTTTTGGCAACTCTTTCCCAACCTTCTAAATCAATTGTAGAGAAGGGGACTTTTATCAACACCCTTTCCTTCTCAGGTCCTATTGCTTCCCTTAAAGGGGCTTGTATGATTTCCTTTGTTTGTTTTCTAGTCCAAGATGCTATGGGACTGCCTGCACTCTCATCACTATCACTCTCAGGCAATGGTGGATACAATATAGTCTGTAACTCAGAGGTGGGTGGGGGAGCAGACGGTCCAGCCTGTCTCTCCTCCAAGGGGGCAGAACCTATTCCTCCCCTTAGTCCCCTTTGCTCCTCAGGGGGTGACACAAATAAATCCAACAACTCCTGCATTTGTGTTTCTGCTTCATAGACCTTATCACGATGTGTGCAACGCTGGTTTATTGAGCAGGTGCTGCAACATCGTTTAGGCTGCTTCCTATTAGCTTTGCCTTCCCTTTCTAGGGCTAATACCAGGGGGTCAGAAGGGGCCCTGATCCCACAATCCCTCTGCCATTCAGGGTGATTTCAGAGAGAGAAAAACATATCTGCATATGAAACTTCAGTCCACTTACCCTCACGTCTAAGAAATAGCATTAGTTCCAATAAGGTATCATAATCTAGGCTTCCAGTCGGGGGCCATCTGGCTCCGTTTTCCAGACGATACAAAGGCCACCACTGGCTACAGTATTTTACCAGGGTGCGTTTGGACTCGACACCCCCCGAGACTGCGATCTTCTTCCAGTTAGCTAAAATGCAGCCCAGAGGGCTTGCCTTGGGAATTTCTCTGCTCTCTCCCAATCCCATTATTTTCTTATCTTATGGCTTTTATCCAGATCTTTCTCACACTCTTGCACAGTCTTCTCCTAATCCCTTTCTCCTAGCTCCAGATCTCTGGAATTAAATAGATCCTAAAAAAACAAAACACCCTTTAAAATTTCTAGCTCTGGATTCTCCTGACTCTGCAGCTTATACTGAGCACAGTAACTGTGTCTCATACATGACAGGCAATACCACCACTCCCTGTAGGTCCTGCACTCAACCAGCTCCCACTCTAGATATCGCCCTTGTCAAAACAGAGGGTCCTAAGGTTCAAATCCAAAACCACTGGGGGAAAAGGATCCCCTCCAGCTGTCCTGCCACGGCTAGTAAAGTACACTAAACAAACCCTAAAAACAATACTCACAGCAAAAACATCAAACGAATAGCAGTAGCTGAGAACAACATTTATCAGAGCAGGCCTCACAACGAAATACTTTGCACAAAATACTCACAACAAAACCTTAAACAGCATTAAGCAAACCTAATACTCACAGCAAAAGCATCAAAACAAACAGCACCAATAGTGCTTCATACAAAATGCAATATCCAAAAACAACGCAAGGAGCTCAAAGAGTCCACTCAAAGTTGCCACAATTATAACTTTTGACACAAGCATCAGAAATATGCCACAGTTCCCCAAACACGAGTTACTTCACACAAAACCTTTAAAACTCACACATACGCCCAGACAGCAACAAAACTCACACACACATCAGTGCAAAATTCACACACATAAACAGACAGAACTCACACACACCTGGACAGTGCAAAACCCATACACACATAGCAGACAAAACTCACATACACCTAGACGGACAAAACTCACACACACACACCACACACCCAGACAGCAACCATACACCAAGGATTCAGTGAATCCTCCCCCGCTGCCTTTCCGTCGGTCAGCGGCCCTTACCGATAGCTGCCCTTTCAGCTACCGGTTACTTGCAAGTCCAAACCAAATCAAGACCATGCTCTGTGCGGTCAGAGGTCTGTGATTGGCTTGCCAGTGGTCATTACGGGCCCCCCCCTTTTTTTTTTTTAAAGATACATACCATTTCTCCGCTGGTTAGGAGGTCGTTCTCTGCCCCCGCAGTAAGCGACACGAGAAGCGGAGTTCCTCCAGAGAAATCCTGGGGCGCGCCTTAGGAAGTCCGCCCCCGAGCCGGTCCCACGGCTGGCAGAGAAGTCCCTTCGTGGTCGCCAATTGACACGCGGAGCCAGACTCTAAAACTCAGAGACAGAGTGAGTTTTAAAGTAGGTATGTTTATTCGGCCAGACGCATGTGGGACATTTCCCAAATACATGCGTGCCCCTTGCTTACACACGTGTTCTTTTATCCCCTGGAGTGTTACATATGCATTAAGTTTCTTCATGGGTCATTTCCTGGCTCCCCTCCCTCTCCGCTCTGTATGCTAATCAGCTTGTCGGTCCTCTGCGCCTGCGCAGCTGTCTCTGGTTGTCAGCTGTCTCTGGTGGTCGTCCCAGGCTTCGGGGGTCGTAAAAGGGATGAAGTAAGAATGGTCTTCTTCAGGCTGACTTTTTGACCCCACTGCTTTGCACATGCCCATTGATTCCTTGGCCACGGTCCAAGCCAGGGGTCATTATCCATCTGTTTCCAGAACATAAAGGGCCCCATTTTTCAGTTGTCTTTACACCCTGTATCCTGTTTTTCATATACATTCTTCCTCCTTATCAGGTCTCTCCTTGCTGCTCTGCACGTAGTCTCTTCCTTTCCCATAGGCCAGGATACGGTATATTCTCACGTAACCTAAGGATGTGGCCCTAAGCAATATCCATTATTTTATATGCCTATTACTATTCAATACCTTCTAATTTCTATGATTAATATCTTCTAGTTCTAACCCCATGTTTCACTAACCCTTATAATTGTCTCACCTGTCTTTTAGTTTTGGGGACTGGGATTGAGAATATTCCCTTCACTCTCCCAGGGTCCAGTTTCTTGGTCCCCTGGCTCAACCTATGCACTAAACACTTCACCTCTTTTTCCACAAACTGCAATTTAGATTTGGAGACCTTTAGTCCTTTCAAATTTAAAAAGTTTAGCAACTTTATACTCTCTTGTCTATCTACTTCCTCACTCTTTCCAGCTATTAATAAATCATCTACATGCTGTATCAATGTGGCCCTTTCCCCCAAATGATAATCTTGCAAAATTTGTTCTAGGCCCTGCCCAAATAGGTTGGGGGATTCTGTAGAGCCTTGTGGGAGCACCGTCTACCTCGATTGCTGCTTCCTGTGGATATCCGGGTCCTCCCATTTGAAGGCAAAATAATCTCTGCAGGTGTACTTAGAATTCCCATATATATTTAGGGCCTGACAGATCTAATCCTCGAAAGATCCAAAACTGGCCAATAAAGGTGATCTCCTCTGATCTGCTTTCTACCCCACACTTCTATACAATAATGTATAATTTTTACTTTATCCTTCCCCTTTCTAGACGGAAAGGCATGCCAATTTGCAATCATCAATCCCAATGGGCTATCTGGCGGTATATGGGGGAGTTTTGCTTGGGTCCCCCCACCCATGGGATCAGAGGGCTTGCTTTTCCTCTCTCCCATCTTCCGGAGTGCCTTCTCACACACACACACTCACTGCCCCCTGTTGGTGGCCCAGCCCCTCGTGGGGTATGGAAAACGCACTACTTAGAGGTCCGCACTTGCCTCGCCCTGACTTAGGGCGTCTCACACAGCACACTCAGGGATACCCAACCCCAAGCGGACGGATTCCCAACCTATACTTACGCACTCCTGTGCCTTCGTCCGGGGCTTCGTGCACAAAGATTACGGGGTTGCCGGCTTTCTTTTCCTTGCTGCCAATTTAGGGTTCGTCGGTCAGGGTCCCGGAGGATAGCACCCAAGCGGGGCCACTGCCTAAGCAGCGGGGTGCCTCCCCAAAAGGGGCTCCCACCAGGTTGCCTTGATCCGAGTCACGGCACCAAATTTGTTATAAGTTTGGAGTGATAATAATCGACCAAAATGCCAATTGAATCAGGCTGATTTATTAAAGCAAGCGACAGCAAGCAAAACAGCGCTGGGTGGCTGGGGAGTCCCTGCTCCGCCAACGACTCGCAACTCCCCCCCTCAGTCCCAGGGTCTTTATTGCTTCTCTGCTTCCTGCGGAAGTGTGGGTTCCAGGGTACTCTGTGTCTGTGCCGCCTGTTGCTAGGGCATCGTAGTTCTGCCCTCCAGTGGTCGTCGGGAGGAAGGCTTCTCCTCATCCTCACGATTTTGCAGTGCCCTGAGAGCCAACTTTACATATATGGTTACACCAGTCTGCTTAAGTAAGCAATATCTGCGCAATTCTGCAACTTGCCTTGTTAGGCCGGATGCCTCTGGTCTCCTGTTTGCCTGAGGACTTCCTGTACCCGTTGTGTTTCTCTTCCCTAGTTTGATGAACAAAGACTTACCCATTACATTCCCAGCAATTTATATAAAGGGAAAGGGTGGTGGTGGCATTGTAGAGGATCAGCAATGGAACATCACGCCATGATCAATATGATCAAGGGAAGCTGATTTATTGCAAAAAATAAGCTATATTCATACTGTGTTCTACTATTCACCCGCCTTAAGCTAATACATGATTGGTTATGCCTGACTGTGAAATGAACAGGTCTAATGCCTTTATTAATTTTCAGCTCTTTATTAAAAATATCAGCTGGGCAGGGGGCCCGAACAGAGCTCGCCCCCATTGTTGTAGCTCTCCCAGGTGGCCAAAAGGAAGGAGGTGTGCAGAGTCTTTCACTGAAGTCCAGAGCAGCAGCTGTCCCTTCTTCTTCCCTGTGGCACAACCAGTGGCCAAAGGGTGAGGAGGCATGGCGTGCAGAGTCTGTTGCTGAAGTCCAGAACAGCAGCTGTCCCCGCTCCTTCCCTGGTGGCAGCACCAGGGGGCTCTGTCTTTTCTGTCTCCACCTCGCATAGACTATTCTAGTCTAGTCTTTTTAGGTGATGATGACGGACAAAAGTCGATCAGGGAATGTGTTTCCCTCTTCCTCTGCTAGGGCATTTGTCTATCCCCCTCTACTGTGTTTAGTTTTTTATTTAGGGATGTCTTTATCCCCAAAAAATACTCCCATGATCCCAGGGGGTTTTCTTATTTGCATTTTAGTCCCAGAATGTTGGTGTTGTGGGGGGAGGCAGGTTATCTCCAGGTAGTTTAGAGAAAACAAACAGAGCAATTAGCTAATTAACATTTCAATATCGGTACTCAGCTAGAGCCAGCAGCCATTCCAGTGTTGCCATGGGAGCTAGGAAGTCCCTGCCCACCTCTCTGGGGAACACCTGGAAACTTTGTTCATTAAAAATCTCTCCTCTATTTCTTTGATCGGGCTTGAGCCCCCATCAACTTACAGTCTTTGGCTTTTGAGGGCTAACTTCTTTTGGCATTTGTATGATTTTACTTATGTCTGATGGTAATTTTCCTATTCTTTAGAAACTAAGTCTTAATAATATTCTAATTTTAAAAATTCTTCAGTTAACTCCTTTGGCTAAAGGACACTTATTCTTATTAAACAATTACAAAGTACTTAAACCTTTACTATGGCACTTTAACTCAGAAACAGTTATTAACAACTTACTGTATATCAGTCTCTGGCAAGTCTTCTTTAAAGGTAATTTTAAGTCCTCTGGTCTCTTAATTACTGTCCATGCACAAGAGGAGGTGGGTGACACTGTTGGGTCTGCTCCGGCGTCCGGGGGTGGCACTGGTCCTTTGACTCTGGTGACATGGGTCCAGCCTTTTTCTTGTGTTCGCACCGCAGTGTGTGTGGTGAGTAGTACCTGGAAAGGTCCTTAGAATTTGGGGGTTAATGGAGTGTTGGTGTTCCAGGACTTTATCAACACCCAATCCCCTGGACTGATGTTGTGGGCATTGGTGTCCAGAGTGGAAGTTTGGGGGAGGTACCCCTTCTTTCTGAGGCCTTCTAGGGATTTTCCTATGACCTCTAAGTATTTCTGAGTTGCTGCCTCCCCTTCCAGATAATCTGCTGTACTGAAAGGGGTGATTAAAAAAGGGAGCCCAAACATCATTTCATATGTCGGACCAAGGTCTGGTTCTGATGCGCAAGAGAGCGAGAGGTAAACACCTGAGCCAATTCATCTTTGTCTCTTCAAATAATTTAGGTAACACATTTTTAAGAGTTCTATTCATCCTCTCCACTCTTCCAGAGCTTTGAGCATGCCATGGGGTGTGCAATCTCCACCTTATCCCCAGGGCTTTTGTTACTTGATGTAAAGTTTGAGCGACAAAATGTGGACCTCGGTCCAAGTCAATGTTATTGACTAGCCCGTATTGTGGTATGATGTTTTCTAAGATCATTCTTGCAACTTCCTGTGCGGTTTCAGTTCTGGTTGGGAAAGCCTCCACCCAGTGAGTGTGATGATCTACGATCACTAGTAAATGTTTGTAGCTCGGCACAGAGGGCATTTCAGTGACATCTACTTGTATGTTTTGGAAAGGTCTCAAAGCAAGTTTTCATCCCCCATGTGCTGTTTTTCTCATTACCTTTTGGTCAGTTTTCAGGCAAATCGCACACCCTCTTGTGACTGTCTTTGCCAGATCATATACTCCAAGACATAAATTTTCCCGTAGAAAGTGGTCGCACAAACCTTGCATTCCCCAGTGGGTCAATGCATATAACTCTACTAGCACTCTTCGAGTTAGGGCTTCATTTAGGAACTTACGCCCATCAGGAGTTAACCATTCTCCTTGTTCCCCTTGATGTAATTCTAGTTCTTTTATTATTTTTAATTCTTTTTCACTGAACCTTGGCTCTTCTTCTTTTCTTTCTCTACTTGGTCCTACTTCTATTTTAAAAGCTTTTACTGGATTTCTTGAGTCTAAGGCTGCTTCTTTAGCTATCTGATCTGCTAATCAGTTTCCCTTTTCTTCACGGGTGTGTCCTTTCTGATGTCCCTTTATATGCACCACAGCTATCTCTGTGGGCTTTTGTCAGGATTCTAATACTAGTTTTATCAGTTTCTCATGTACCAGGTTCTTCCCTTTGGAGTTTAGGTAGCCACGCTCCTCCCAATTTTTTCTGAAGGTATGGATGATCCCAAACACATATTGCGAGTCTGTGTAAATAGTTCCTTTGTCTCCCTCTAAAAGGTCTAATCCTCTTTTCAAAGCATAGACTTCACAACACTGGGCTGACCAGTTCGAGAGCAGTTTCCCTTTTTCTGCGACTTTCATGTCTTCCCCATCTATGACAGCATATCCTGAGGCTCTTTTCCCTCCTACTACTCTTGAGGACCCATCTATAGAAAGGGATCTCCCGTATGGCAAGGGTACATCTTCTAAATCCTCTCTCACTTTGGTCTGTAGATTTATGAGTTTAACACAATCATGTTCTAGATCAGCCAGGGGTTCTCCGGCAAGAAATTGTGCAGGGTTTAGACATTTGGAGGTGACTAACTCTAAGTCACCTGTGTTCATTAAGATGATCTCATACCTCAATACTCTAGAGTCAGTCAACCACTGCTGAGCCTTTTGGCTTAGTACTGTTTTGAGATCGTGGGGTGTGTGGGCTTTAATTTTCCCTTGCAGGGTCAACTTTTGGGCTTCTTCTATCAGGATGGCTGCTGCTGTGATTACTTGCAGGCAAGTTGGCCATCCTCTGGCTACTGGGTCTAGTAGTTTTGAGAGGTAGGCTATTGGCTTTTTATGTCTTCCCCATTCTTGAGTTAATACCCCATATGCAATTCCCCCTTCTGTGATCACAAACAGGTTAAACTCTTTCTTAAGGTCAGGCAGGCTTAGAACAGGTGCCAAGGATAGTTTATCTTTCAAACCTCGTAGCTGTTCCTCATCCTCTTCTGTCCACTCTACAGGCTCAGAGTCTACTAATTTATCATAAAAGAACTTCACACTTTTGGTGTATTGATCTAACCACAGTTTACAATAACCAAACAGGCCTAGTAGCTTCCTTACGTCTCTCTTGGTCTTGGGAGCTGGGATAGAAAGGATACCTGAGATTCTCTCAGGACTTAGTTTCTTATACCATTCCCCAATTATGTGATCTAGGTAGGTCACTTCAGATTCTACAAATTGTAGTTTTTCTTGGGATACTTTTAGGCCATTTTCTCCCAGGAAATTTAGGAGTCGAACACTGGTGGTTTTGACCCGGTCTTGCTCTTCCCCAGATACTAATAAGTCATCCAGGTACTGTAAGATCTGAACGTTTTCCTCAGGAGTGAACTGCCCTAATAGTTCTTCTGGTGCTTGCCCAAAGTGGTTTGGGGATTCTGTAAACCCCTGTGGGAGGCGTGTCCACCTTAGCTGTTGCTTTCTCCTTCTGTCAGGGTCTTTCCACTCAAATGTAAACCAGTCACGACATTCTTCTGCCAGCGGGCATGCCTAGAAGGCATCTTTTAAATCTATAACTGTGAACCAGGCATGCTCCCTTGGAATTTGGCTTAAAAGGGTATAGGGGTTGGATACCACAGGGTGTCTGGTAACAGTCTTCTTGTTAACTTCTCTTAAGTCTTGAACTAGCCTGTATTTCCCTTCTGCTTTTCTTACGGCTAGTATAGGAGTGTTATGGGGGGGACATGCATGATTGTAGAATACTTTGTTCTAATAGTCGTTTGATCACTGGGGCTAATCCTCTCCTGCCTTCAGGGGATATTGTGTATTGCTTGACTCGGATAAGGGGTGTATCCCTTTGCATTTCTATTTTTATTGTTGTGATGTTCAAGTATCCACACTTACTTTCTTCTGCCGATACTCTGGGGTCTATTTCCTCTATGTCTCTCTGGGTCAGCCTCATGACCTGGACTACCATCCTCCCATCTCTTGGGATGATCCCTACCCCCAGTTGAACTTGCAAGTCTCTTCCCAAGGGATTAGATCCTAAATTTGGCAGATAGATAAAGTCTGCCAAACATTGTCTTGAATTCCTCTTGATTTCTATATTCTCAACTATAGATGCTTTAAATGGTCTTCCCTCTGCCCCTAAAACCTCACAGACCTTCTTCCCAATGGTGACTCCTACTGGTAATTTGTTTATACTGGACTTATCTGCCCCTGTGTCAACTAAGAACTCAAATTCGTCATAGTGGGGACCGACCTCAAAGTTTACCAAGGGCTCTTCTTGATGGTTCATTGGATCCCCTAACTTATAGAGCCCCTTACACCCCTATTTGTTTCCCCTTGAAATCTCTTCTAAGACTTCTTGTTCTTTATGCATTGTCTCATCAAACTGAAACTTCTTACAATTTCTTTTAAGGTGTTCTATCTCGCCACAGTAATAGCACCTCCTGTTGCTTTGTGAAGCCTCAGGTTTCCTGAACTCATTGAAGTTCTTATTTGCTCCATATGATGGTGCTGGTTGGTCTCTATTTTTTTTAGATAATGGCCCTGGGTCATTACTTGGGTCTCACTTGACTTAGACAGCAGTGCTGGTGATCTGTCTGCTCTTATACTTTCTCGAGCAACTGTGACCATAATTCTAGCCTTTGTTTTGGCTTTTTCTTCTTCCCTCCTTAAATACACTCTTAGAGCTTCTTTGAGCAAGTCATTCATGTTCTTTTCTTGCCAGTCCTCCATCTTTTCTAGCTTCCATCTAATATCAGGCCAGGATTTGGTGACAAACTGGACCTTCAAGAGGACTTGACCCTCTGGGCTGTCTGGGTCTATATTTGAATATAACTGGAAATTTCATTTTAGTTGGTTAAGCCAAATTGCTGGGGTTTCATCCTTCTCCTGAGTACTATCAAAGGCCAATTTTGTGTTGCTTCCCCTAGGGATAGACTCTTTGATCCCTCTTATCATGAGGGACCTATAGTCTCTCATGTTTTGCCTTCCTTCTCCCTGGTTGGGATTCCAGTTGGGGTCTACTAAGGGTATATTTTGGTCCCCTGGGGGCCCCAATCTATTTTCTCTTTCCCATATCCTCACCCCTGCTGTTTGGATCATCCAGACCTCTTCTGGAGAGAACAGAATGCTTAGAATAGAGTTAAGCTCTCCCCAGGTATAAATATTCGGCCCTAGAAATTGGTCTATCTGGTTAGATATTCCAACGGGGTCTTCTACTAAATTTCCCAGCTCTTTCTTAAATCCCCAGACTTTGGAAGCTGTCAAAGGTGCATCTACAAACCCAACTCCTCCAGCTGCTCCACCCATAGGAACTTCCCTAAGGGGAAAGAGCCTTTCTACCCTTGGTGCTTTGGATCGGGTGTTACAATATGGCCCTTCTTCTAATATACCAGGTAGGGAGATAGTAGTGGAGACAGACGCTTGTTGGGGGCTAGGGGGCATGTTAGGTGGTGAACTAACACTGGGCAAGGGTGGTCTCAGCTCCCAAGTGGGAGGAGGCAAGGAAACTCCAGTTGGAGAAGGGGAAGAGGGAGTTGGGGAGATGGTTGGAATAGAGGTGGGAAAACTGGGGAAAGGAATGATAGGAGGGGCCGAAGGATTAACTGGGGAAACTGTTGGAGAGGTAACAGGAGTAGAAGGGGGTAGGTAATCGAGGGGGTCACATTTTTTTCTTTTTCTAATCTCTTCTTCTCCATTCTCTTTGTCTTCTTCTCTATTCCTTTGTAACTTGCATATTCTCACAGTCTCATTATTTATAGAATTCTCCAGCCAGCAAGCTGCATAAGATAGTTGTTCTACATCAAGGTCCTCTCGGGTTTGTAGGTGTTGGTTTAACTGATTACACATCCACTGATCTCTGGTTCCATACCATGGCCACTCTCCCTGTAGTTCTAACTTCGGCCATACTTCTATACTGTAATGTATCATCTTACTTTTGACTAGACCCTTCGTGGTCTCCCAAGAATTCCATTGGTCTAACAGTTGCCCCAAGGGCTGTTAGAGAGAATTCTCTTTGCTTTCTCTTTGGAAGGATCTACTCCTTTACTATAACCTCTTCCCATTTTCAGGCCTCAAAAAAAGAAAAAAAAATATATACTTTAAATGGGGCCTCTATTTAAAATGGAATATACAGACAGGCAACTAAAGCTCATCTGGTCCCTTCGCACAACTTAGTATTTTGAATCTCTTGACTGAACTTAATCTCTTTTAACTAAACTCCCACTCTGGGTACTACCCTTTTGACACTTTGCATTGTCTCTTGGCTAGGACAATCACTAGTCACACTCACATATATGGTCTTTTGTTCTCTTGCTCTTCGGTCTAAGTTTTGGACTTCCTCCTGGACTTTTTAGGCTTGGACCCCTACTAAGTCTACCCTAAACTCTTACCTGGCCTTCTGCCCAACCTTCTTTCTAGGCTTGGGAAGCTTGGTCTCCCTGCCGAGGTAAGGTCGAATGTCCAGCCGAGCCTTACACTCGAACTCCAGCCAAGCCCCCTTGCCTGACCCTCCTAGTAGTCTTAGCTTGCTTGCCTTCCTGCCTTTCTTCTTACTCTGCTTCATGCCTGCTCTGCCGGGGACATCGTGCCCAGCCTTCCAGGGACATTCCTCTACCTGCTCTGCTGGGGACCTCTGGCCCTGCCTGCCAGGGACATCCCACGTGCCCTGTTATCCAGTCCTGCCTGCTGGGGACATGCCCTCTGCCTGGCAGGACTTGCCACTCCTGCCTGCTAGGACATCCCACCCTACCTGCCAAGGACATCCTACCTGCCCTGGTATTCTCTCCTGTCTGCCAAGGACATGCCCTCTGCCTGGCGGGACTTGCTACTCCTGCTTGCTAGGACATCCCACCATACATGCCAGGGACATCCCACCTGCCCTGCTGGTGACATTCCTTGTGCCCTGATTGCCAGGGACTTACTTTGCCCCTAGGGGATCTCCACATGCCCGGAGGAGGGCCTGCTTTACTTCTAAGGAGACGCCTCAGTCACTCCTCTATTCCACTCGCTTCCCCCGTTCCCGGTCGGCCCCTTCACAGGAGTCTGGAAACGCGGAACTAGCAGGTCCCTCTCACTTCGGGGGTCTGTGCTGCCGGCCCCTGTCTTAATCACTCACTCATTCACTCACTCACTCACTCGTCTCCTGGTTTTTCTTACCGATCCGACGCTCCTCCGCGTTGCTCCTCTGCGTTGCTCTTCTCACGGTGATCCTAGGGTCCGTAGGTAGCCAGCAACTCCCGAGGGTCCCTCGAAGAAGATGGCTGAGCTGTCCAGCTGTCCGGGGGTCCTCTTCAGGCGGAAGGGGATTTACAGAAACCCTCTGACCAAGCTAGCAGCTTACCTAAGGCAGCACTACAAGACTTGGCTATTGCAGCAAAAACCTCCTTACTTCTTACCCCAGATGACTATTCCTACCCAACACTTCTCTAATATTAAACAAGGAGTAGATGAAAGCTTTATCAAAATTGTGGACAGAATTAAGGATGCTCTGGAAAAACAGATAGAGAGCACAGAGGCAAGAAATGAACTGTTGTGTAAACTTGCCATGAGAAATGCTAATGAACAGTATAAAAGGGCCCTACCCTTGGATACAGAACCTACCATAGAGCAAATGGTGGAAAGCTGTACACATCATATGTCCACTGAAAACACAGTGGCCCAAGCAGTTGCTAAGGGTATTGCAGAAGGAGTTTCTGGTGTATTTGCAGTAGTGATTTCCGAAGACCAGGACTGTTGCTCCTGTGAAAAATGCATATTATATGGCTCTACGCAGATATTTACAATATGTATTATGCTAGGTTGGAAAGTTATGCTGTAGTAACATTTTAATAATATAGTAAATGTAGTTTTGTAATTGAAATTAAGCTTTAGTAGTTAAAATAGAAAATATGTGTGTGTGGTATTCTTTTTGCTCAAGAGAAGGAGAAGATAATCAAGAAATTCTTCACACAGAGATAACAATTACAGAAACCCCTAAATCTTCCAGAGGAGAGGAATTTATGGCTTTCCTTATGAACAAAAAAACCGAACTTCTCCAAACTCGACTTAGACTTCAAGGCGCCTGGGATTAACAGCAATTACTCAACAAGTACCGGACTAATTTCTTGTTTTAAATAAAAATATGCATATTCATGAAGTGATTTGTGTATGCAACAGGTTACCCCTCTTAAGGAGGGAATTCTCTTTTATCGGGGTCCTTCTCCTGGCTCACTTTTGTCCAGAGAGGGGTACCCAGCCCGGGCTGTAACTTTTTGCTGTTATTGTCTCTCTAATTGTCCTAACTCTAATTGTTTAATCTTTATTACTATACTTGTATTAATTTTTTTTCATTTTATTTTTATTAAACCTTTATAAATTTTAAAAACCAAGTGATTGGCGTTTATTACACTCCCACTGTGGAGACTGGACATTTTATAAAGGACTGCCCAGACAGGTCACCTACCCGAAATCCCCGTAACACCTACCAAAAACCCCAGAATCAGCAGCGCTACCAGCAGCATTCGGGAAATTTCCAGGGGAGCGTGGTCAGGCCCCGCGCAAAGACAACAAATCAAAAGCCATCCAGACTAAACCACACATCATCCCAGGAGATTCCAGGTCACATGAAGAGGATCCAACACACAGAGCGATACAGACGGGAACCCGGCACCAGCTGGTAACTGCTCTGTATATTGACTTTAATAATAAGGATGTTTATTGTGTTCCCACAGGCAAGCAAGGGCCAAAAGGTGGTCCTTTTGACATCTTAACTATAGGGGACACTCTCCATGGCCCAGAGGAAATCTTTGTTGTTCCAGAAGTACAAACAGTGCACCCAGGACAAGAAATCTCTGTCCAGCTGTGCTGCACGGACTTACCATTTTTCCTTTCACAGGGAACTCCGATCGCACAAGCCTTTCTACTCCCAAAGAATCACAGGGAACAGCTTCCTCTCAACCCTACAGCAATGTGGGCACAAGTTGTGGGTCCAAGTTAGCCTACCATCGAGTGTGGTCTATCCTGCAGAGGAGAGAAGATCTACCGACCAGGGATGCTGGACACCGGTGTGAACGTGACCATCATTGCTCGCTAAGAATGGCCAGCACACTGGGAACTACAACCGGTAGCAGGAATGATTTCAGGGATTGGTGGAGCCACAGTGTCCATGTGAAGCAAGCACAACATCCTCATTGAAGGGCCTGAAGGCAAGTTGGCAACCATCTGCCCATTTGTGGTAAGGTCCCACATCACCCTTTGGGGCAAGGACGTCCTATCCCAATGGGAAGCTTCCCTACATATTCCCAGTCAGGATTTCTGAATGGGGCCACTGAGGAGCGCACACTACCAGATACCCCTCAGCTCACCTGGAAATGCGAAGACCCAATCTGGATTGAACAGTGGCCCCTCTCTAAAGTAAAACTGCGCACACTACAAGCCCTTGTGGAAGAACAGCTCACCAAAGGTCACATTGTCGAGACCACCAGCCCTTGGAACTCCCCAGTCTTCATACTGCAAAAACCTGGAACGGACAGGTGGAGGCTCCTCCACGACGTTCGCAAAATCAATGAGGGCATTGAGGACATGGGACCCCTCCAGCCTGGATGGCCTTCACCATCGATGTTGCCTCGAGACTGGACACTTGCCATCATAGATATTAAAGACTGTTTCATCAGTATTCCTCTGCATCCCCAGGACGCTCCACAGTTTGCTTTCTCCGTTCCCTCTCTTAACAGAGAAGCTCCACTCAAAATATATCATTGGTGTTATCTTCCTCAAGGAATGAAAACCTTGCTGACTATATGCCAGTGGTACGTTGCTCACATCCTGTCTCCTGTTCAGAACCTATTTCCAGATGCAATCATCTACCACTCTATGGGTGATATCCTGGTCTGTGCATCAGAAAAAACTTACTTAGACAAAGCAGTTAAAAAGACAATCGAAACCATAGAAAAAGCAGGATTCAAGATCCGTGAGGACAAAATACAGTACACCAACCCATGGACTTATCTTGGAATCCAGATCCATGAAAGGACCATCGTATCCCAGCAGTTCGCCATCTGAGACGATCCAAAAACTCTGAGAGTCTTACACAGTCTATGCGGATCCATCAACTGGGTATGTCCCCTGCTAGGAATTACAACAGAGGACCTCGCTCCCCTGTTCAACCTTCTCCATGGCAACGAAGACCTGGACTCTCCATGCACTCTCATAACAGAAACCCAAGACACCATCACCAAGGTCCAAGAAGCCCTGTCTTCCTGCCAAGCCCATTGCTTTGAGCCCAACCTGCCTTTCCAGTTCGTCATCCTCAGAAAAGCATCCTGGTTCTACGGACTGATTTTCCAGTGGGATCTTCAACTCCAAGACCCTTTATTGATACTGGAATGGATCTTTACAAACAACCAACCCCCAAAGACTATTACAAACTTCCAAGAAATCATGGGACATGTAATAAAAAAAAGCCAGAACTCTCCGCCGGTCTCTTGCAGGGTGTGAGTTCACATGCATATACTTGCCACTGACCACTGGGGATCTGGAACATTTGCTTCAGACCAGTGAAAATCTCCAGTTCGCCCTAGATAGCTATACAGGCCAAATTTCCATCCATATCCCAAAACATATACTTTTAAATTGTGATGCAGCCTTTAATCTGACCCCAAAATTAGTCCAAAGTAAAACACCTCTCAAAGCTCTAACAATTTTTACAGATGGCTCAGGGTCTTCCCACAACTCTGTAATGACCTGGAAGGACCCTAAGACCTAAAAATGGGAATCTGGCATCCAGATAGTAGAGGGATCTCCACAGATTGCAGAGTTAGCAGCTGTTGTCAGAGCCTTTGAGAAATTCAAAGATGAACCCTTTAATCTGGTCACAGATTCAGCGTATGTTGCTGGTGTAGCTATGAGAGCAGAACACGCTCTTCTCAAAGAGGTTTCCAATCCAAAGTTACACCAATTGATTTCAGCATTAACACACCTAATGTCTCACAGAAAGCAACCTTACCAAATCATGCATGTGAGATCACACACCAGCCTCCCAGGTATCATCACAGAAGGGAACAGGAAAGCAGATGCATTGGCCATGGCAACAGAAACTGCTAACGTCCCTGACATCTTCGCCCAGGCAAAGTTGTCACATGCATTTTATCATCAAAATGTACCTGCCCTTATCAGAATGTTCGAGCTCTCAAAAGATCAATCAAAAGCTATTGTCCCCACATGCCCAAACTGTCAAAATTACCAGATACCATCTATGGGGACCGGAGTCAATCTCCGAGGCCTGAACAGCTGCCAGCTGTGGAAGACAGACGTAACTCACTTCCCACCTTTTGGAAGGTCAAAATATGTGCACGTGTCGGTCGATACGTTTTCTGGAGTAATATTTGCATCAGCTCATCCAGGAGAAACTACGCAGCACACCATAAAGCACTTCCTCCTTGCCTTTGCTACCCTGGGTGTCCCTAAACAAATCAAAATAGATAATGGACCTGCCTATACCTCTCGAAAGTTAAGAGAGTTCTTCAGTGAGTGGGGAATAGAACACAAGAAAGACATACCTGCAAATCCCACAGGACAATCAATCGTAGAGAGGACACATCAAACCCTCAAAAGAGTCCTCAATCAGCAGCAAAGAGAAACAAAAATCATATCTCCAGTTGAGAGACTTTGCAAGGCTTTCTACATCAACTTCCAAAATTGTACAACATCAGAGCCTGACCCGCCAATACTTTGTCACTTTGCAAATACCACCCAAGCAAAGCTCACTGAGAAACCACCTGTGCTAGTGAAGGACCCAGAAACACATAAAATTTCTGGGCCTTTCCAGTTGATTACTTGGGGTAGAGGGTATGCGTGTGTTCTACTACCATCTGGTCCAAGATGGTACCCAGGAAAAAACATAAAACCATACCTAGGCACTGCAAACACTACTCCCACAGTGACAAGAATTCCCTGGAGTCAAATACAAGACCTCCTCAAAACCGGACAAGTTCTGCCTGGAGATAAGGGCATTGATGAATGTCCACATACCAAAGAAAAGACCATCCCATAACGCGACAGCAGACAAAACAGAAAGCTGAACAACATTTTGGTCTATCAGTCAAGCCATAAGTCAGACACAGCCTGAACACAAATTGTTCTCTGAATCACATGCTATTACCCCTTTTTTACCCTAAAAAAACCTATTGTTCCCCTTTCTCAAGTCTTGCCTAAAACCCCTAACCTTATACCTACTCCCTCATCCTTAGTTTTTAGAACAAAAAAAAAAAAGGGGGGGAGGGGTGGAGGAAGGAAAGGAGGAAAGGAACAAGGAAGAAAACCCTAACCCTCCCCTCCCACCATAATGATAACAAATTTTGCTTATATTCTCTATCAGAAGCCCCATCCTTGTCCAAAGATGAAAATAATCCCGGTTGGTGCTGTCCTCACTGCTGCCTGGATGCTCCTCACCATACCGTATGCCTTTGGCTGGATTAGCCCACAGCCTAGCCATAATGTTTGGGTAACCTTAGCAAAGACATTAAAACAGGATAACATGTGCTTATCCATGGGAAGCATTGATAACCCACTTTCCACGTCTGGTAGGGATTCCCTTCGTAGAAGATGACTGGGCCGTCTATAATTGAGAGCCCCTCCGCACCACAGGTAAGAGACCCAACCTGGTAGATACTTGGGACGAGTGGACAAAAATGTTGCCCAATGCTCTAGAGGAACCCCAAGAATTGGACCTGTTGGGGTCCTCCAAAGCAACATACTGTGTCAAATTTTACTTTAGACATCCAAAGAATAATTGGCCAGAAATTGACCAGACCAAAAAACACATACAGAAAAGAGATATCACCCATTAACAAAGCCTATAACTATCCGGATTTGTGTAATTACTCCGCTCGGATGATCTCTGTATCCTCTCTCCACCCCAAAGTATTACCCAAAGGAACGTTTCTCATCTGTGGTGACCAAGTATGGGCTGGGATCCCCTCACGGCTCCAGGGAGGTCCCTGTAGCCTTGGAAAACTTTTTACCCTCACTCCAAATATCACCTTGTTACACAATTGGAAAAAAGAAAGCAAATTAAAACACCACAAAAGATCCTACACGGAATTTGATGAAAATTGCAATCCCAAATTATACGATTGGAACAAATCAAAAAAGATTGCGGTCTTCCTATTCCTACCATGGGTAGCTGCAGCCAAAGCCCTTGGTGAAATAAATCACATAGGGTGCTGGCTCAGTAAGCAAGCCAACGCTACATCTGCTGCCCTGAGCGATCTTTTAAAGGAAGAAGAAACCACAAGACATGCATCACTTCAAAATCGAGCAGCAATTGGCTTCCTACTGCTTGCCCATGGGCACAGCTGCCAAGACTTTGAAGGGGTGTGTTGCTTCAATCTCTCTTCACGCTTGGAATCCATCCACGCAAACATCCAGAAACTGAAGGAACTTGTGAAGGACTTAAAAGTAGAAAGCAACCCATTCTGAGTCAATGGGGATTAATAGGATGGGTTGCATCTTTGGTTAAGGGAATTTTGTGGATTTTCATTGTAATTGTCATTGTATTAGCTATGTTCTCATGCCTTCCAGCAGGATGTGGGGTCAGGACAGGAAAAATAGTACACTTGATGGTTGATGGTTGGGTACCGACACCGTCCCTGTTCATCATCACCTTTTTCTTGCTCCTCACCACAATTCATTCTTCATCAGCTCATGTCCGTCCTGCTACTTAACACCTGTAGCATACAACTTCCACTATAGGTTATTCTTACCCCAAGGTTAAATTTCCTTGAGGTGCACACCGGGTCTCCCCATCCTCCCGCATTACTCACCAAGTACACCCAGGTCCTTGGGCAAAGAAAGTCACATGAATGGGTTTGCCTTTTCCCATGGGGGAAGAAATCCACACTGACTTCCCCAGATACTTCCCTATGTGTAATGCAGGGACCTTGTCTCCTTCCACAGTGTCTTAAGGGCTTAGTTTGGGTGGGACCAGGGTGGTTAGCAAATCCCCTAGTATTGACTAGCCAAGTGGTTTCTGCCAAGGTCGCATCCCAGTGCTTCCATGTCCCATTGCCTAATGCCCCTAACATAGTTTTTAGCAGCCCATTATATCTTTCAATCTTCCCAGAGGCCTGTGGATGATAAGGAATGTGTTATATCCACTTAATGCCATGCCTCTTTGACCAGGAGTTTATAAGATTATTTTGAAAATGAGTTCCATTGTCTGACTTAATTCTCTCTGCAGTTCCATGTCACCACAAAATGTGTCTTTCAAGACCTGAAATTGTGTTCCGGGCAGTGGCATGGTTTACTGGGTGCATTTCCAGTCAGCCAGTTGTGGCCTCTACCATGGTGAGGATATAACTATTTCCTTGGCGTGTCCGTGGCAATGGCCCAATGTAATCAATTTGCCAGGCTTCACCATACTGCAAATCCAGCCACCGCGCTCCACTCCAAATCAGCTTCACTTGTGTGGGTCTCTTGATGGCAGCACATTTCACACTGATGGATAACCTGTGAGATAGCCTCCATGGTCAGGTGCACCCCTGGATCACAAGCCCGTCTGCATGCTGCATCCCTTCCAAAATGCCCTGATATTTTGTGGGCCCATTGGACTATATAAATAGCTCACCCTTTTTTTCCCAATCTAGGTCCACCTGAGCTATTGCAATTTTGGCAGCCTTCTCTACCCCTTCATTGTTTTGATGCTCCTCAGTGTCATGACTTCTGGGCACATGGGCATCTACATGATGCACTTTCAGAGTCATGTTTTCTATCCATGCAGCAATGTCCTGCTGAATTGTGGTGAAAAATCAAGACCCCACAATTCCTATAAAGATTTGTAGAGACGGTATGTTTATTCAGCACTGGACTCATGTGAGGGATCTTTTCCCTTCAAAGGACATGCGTGCCCCTGAAAACTCCCGATCCTTTTTTATTACTGTAGCTAATTTACATATTCATGGAACTTCACAATAGGTTCGTGCATATTCATTCTTCTGATTTCGCGTTACACTTACAGCTAGTTACATTTGTACTCAGTTTTTGTCAGAAAGTACAGAGAGAACTCTTGGGTCACTCTGCGCTGTCTGTTTCAAGGTCTGAGGAGTCTTTCTTATCTCTTTAGCTTGAAAATTTGCATTCTTTCTCCTTAGCTGGGGCAGTTTTGCTAGTGCTGCAGTTACCAGACTAAACAGCATATTTTACTTATGTTAGCAAGCTCAAAGTGGCACATTTCACCTTAATCCAAATGGATTTCTACCCTATTAAATTTTTACTCTGTCTCACTGCCATAATGCAGCAGCCCAGATGGGTTTACCCCTGCCTTGCCAGTTGCTTTTCTTCCACTGCTGCAGCCATCTCCATAGGGCATTAGCCACCACCCAGGAGTCAGTATAAAGTATGGGCCACTTTTGTCTCTCAGTAATCTCTAGGGCTAGTTGAATGGCTTTCACCTCTGCAAATTAGCTTGATTCGCCTTCCCCTTCAGCAGCCTCCATGACTTGTCATGTAGGACTCCACACAGCAGCTTTCCACCTCCAATGGTTTCCTATCACTCGTCAGGATCCATCAGTAAATAAAGCATAGCTTCTTTAATTTTCTGGTAACTCATTATATGGTGGTGCTTCTTGGGCATGAGTCACCTTCTCAGGCACTGCTCCAAAAACTCTGGCTTCTGGCCAATCCAAAATCTCTTCTAGGATTCCTGTAAAATTGGGTTTTCCCATTTGGGCTTGTTGTGTAATTAATGATACCCACTTACTCCATGTAGCACTGGTTGCATGATGTGTTGAGGGAATGTTTCCTTTGAACATCCAATGTAGGATGGGCAATTGTGTCAAGAGGAGACACGCTTCTGTCCCAACAACTTGTGATGCTGCTCGAACCCCTCATAAGCTGCTAGTATCTCTTTTTCAGTTGGAGTATAGTGGGTTTCTGATCCTCAATGACTCCAGCTCCAAAACCCAAATGGTTGATCTTGGGTTTCTCCTGTGGTTCTTTGCCAGAGGCTGCAGGTGGGACCATGTTCCCCAGCTGCAGTGTAGAGTATATTTTGCACAGCTGGTCATGTCCAAACAGGCCCAAGAGCTACTGCATGAGTTATTTCCTGTCTGATCTGCTCAAAGGCCTGTTGTTGCTCAGGGCACCACTCAAAGTGGTTCTTCCCAGTCACTCAATAGAGGGGGCCCACAAGCTGTCTATAACCTGGAATGTGCATTCGCCAGAACCCCACAAGGCCCAGAAAAGCTCATGTTTCCTTCTTATTAGCTGGTGGAGACATAGTTGTAATTTTGTCAACCACCTCTGTAGGCACATGACAGTGTCTATCCTGCCATTTTATTCCCAAGAACTGGATCGCCTGTGCAGGTTCCTTTACCTTACTTTGTTTTGTGGTGAGACCAGCTTTCAGAAGAATTTGGATTATTTTCTTTCCTTTCTCAAAAACTTCTTCTGCTGTATCACCCCACACAATGATATCATCAATATATTGTAGGTGTTCTGGAGCTCCACCCTGTTCCAGGGCAATCTGGATCAGGCCATGGCACATGGTGGAGCTGTGTTTCCACCCCTGGGGCATTCAGTTCCAGGTGTATTAGACACCCCTCCAGGTGAAAGCAAATGGTGGTCTGCACTCTGCCGCCAGAGGGACTGAGAAAAATGCATTAGCAATGTCAGTTGTGGCATGCTATTGGGCTGCTTTTGACTCTAGCTCATATTGGAGTTCCAACATATTTGGTACAGCAGCACTTAGAGGTGGCATGACTTCATTCAGGCCCCAATAGTCTACTGTCAGCCTCCATTCCCCATTTGACTATTGCACTGGCCATATGGGGCTGTTGAAGGGTGAACGGGTTCTGCTTATTACTCCTTGGCTCTCCAGTTGGCGAATTAGTTCACGAATAGGAGTTAGAGTCTCAGTTTGTGCACTATTGCCACTGGTGCACTGTCCTGGTAGCAACTGGTACTTGTTGGTCTCCCACCTGCAGCAATCTTATGATGAAGGGATCTTCTGAGAGGCCAGGCAGGATGGATAACTGTTTGATATTCTCTGTATTCACTGTAGCTATACCAAAAGCCCATCATTAGCCTTTTGGATCCTTGAAGTACCCTCTCCTGAGGTAATCGATGCCAAGGATACAAGGGGCCTCTGGGCCAGTCACAATGGGGTGCTTTTGCCATCTGTCCCCTGTTAAGCTCACCTCAGCCTCTATTACAGACAACTCTTGGCATTTCATTGTCACTCCAGAGATCCAGGTAGGTTCTGCACTCTTGTGTCTTGATGGCATCAATGTACACTGTGCACCGGTATCTACTAAAGCTTTATACTTCTGTGAATTCAGTGTGCCAGGCCATGGAATCCACACAGTCCAGTATACCCAATCATCCCTTTCTTCCTTCTGGCCGAAGGCAGAGACCCTCTATTCCTGTTCCTGGTCAGAGTAATCACTATCCGACCTTTGCGATGCCAGATGAGAAGTTCCCTCATTGGGGCTGTAGGAAATTGTTTTAGTTCTCTTATACCTGGGAGATTGCTGATTGTCTTCTGGTCTTTCTGCAACAACTACACTGACAGTCTTCTTGAGCGGCCCCTTCTTAAAAGGTCTCTTCCCTCTCAGTTCATGGGCACGGGCTTTCAGCTTAGAGGTGGGTTCACCATCCCACTTCCTCATGTCCTCCCCCTGCGCATGCAGAAAGAACCAGAGTTGGTTACATGGCCTGTTCTTGGGGCTTCCCTTCCCTCTGACTGAGGTTGGATAGGAGTGATCTCTTGGGCTGCCCCTAAAATTCGGGATACTGGCTTGTAGGGATGCGGGAGTACCCAGAGTTTCTTCTACATTTCGGAGCCAGGAGGACGCCACCTCTACAGTTGGTGTATCCATTTGCGGATAATACAGTGCTACCAAGCTGCTGGAATATGATGCAGGGGCACCTTGAACTACCTTCCTCCACATGACGAGTGTACAAGGAACGTCCTCTGGATCTTTAGAGACACTGTCATTCTTTAGATCACTATAGACAACTTCCAGCACTGCTAATTCTCTCAAGTACTGGATACCTTCTTCTGCAGTAGTTCACTTCCCTGAGGATTTCACAAGATCTTCCTCAAATGGCTATATAATCCTCACGCTTGAGAGAAGTAGTTTCCAAAGGCTGCAAATTGCTCCTTACTTTCCAAGTCTTCTTTCAATTTCCTGATCCTTAGCAAGGAATACTAGCTGTTAGGCTTCATGACCACCTAACTGCTGACTATAGGCCCCATTATCCCAGCATCGCAGCAGCCATGCAGAAATCCGCTCATCTGGCTGGCAGCTGTCATCTTTTGGCAAGTCTCGAAGTTCTGATGAGATCAGGGACTGAGTAACTTCAGTTTCCTGTTTGATTTGCCTCACTCCCTTTGATTTCTTTGTTGAAGGGCCTGCCTCTTGATCTAATTCCTCCTTTCACTGAATCACAGAATCACTAGGTTGGAAGAGACCTTCAAGATCATCGAGTCTAACCCATGCCCTAATGTCGCTGTTGAGGCAGAACAGGAACAGATTGACTCCAAGTCAGAAGGCAAGGAATGAAACTGATTTATTTCAAATGCACCGCTCTATATATAGAGAACATCGTGCAGATTAATTTAATTGGTCTTAAAGTAAAAACATCTCACACCATTGGTGTGCTCTGAGTGACGCATGATGGCAAGACATATCTATAAACAATATGAACAACAAAAGAGATTAGAGAATTATTTACATTCTTTCCCAACTGTTTCCCAGGTTCTTGCCTGGCTAGAAAACCCTCTCTTTTCTCTCTGACTGAATTGAGAATATCCATACCCTAACACCTCAACTAAACCATGGCACTGAGTGCCACATCCAGTCTTTTCTTAAACACATCCAGGGATGGTGACTCCACCACCTCCCCGGGCAGGCCATTCCAGTACTTTATCACTCTTTCCATAAAAAACTTTTTCCTAATATCCAACCTATATTTCCCTTGCCGCAGCTTAAGACCCTCCTCTCATTCTGTCAGTTGCTACCTGGTGAAAGAGACCAACCCCCACCTGACTACAGTCACCTTTCAGGAAGTTGTAGAAAGTGATAAGGTCACCTCTGAGTCTCCTTTTCTCCAGGCTAAACAACCCCAGCTCCCCCAGTCATTCCTCATAGGGCTTGTGTTCCAAGCCCCTTACCAGCCTCATTGCCCCCCTCTGGGCGTGCTCAAGCATCTCAACATCCTTCCTAAATGGAAGGGCTCAGAACTGGACACAGTACTCAAGGTACAGCCTCACCAGTGCCAAGTACAGGGGAAGAATGACCTCTCTGCTCCTGCTGGCCACACTATTCCTGATGCAGGCCGGGATGCCATTGGCCTTCTTGGCTGCCAGAGCACACTGCTGGCTCATGTTTCCTGCTATTGCTTCCTCTTTTTCTTCTTTCTCTTCTTCTTCCTCCCTTATATATCGGTGGTATGGGCCTGCAACTTGCCTTGTCAGTTTTTTTGTTTTCACTACTGGGGCAATTACTGTAGTTGCTGGGGTTTGTCTCCCTGCTGTCACAGTACAATAGGTTAGATTCAAACCTATACAGAGACCTCAGCCAGCCCTGTTCAAGCTTAGATGCAGATACACCACTGGCTAGAGAGCTGGGCATAGAGAGGTCTCATCCAATCAGCTATCTAGGCCCAGGAGATTCAAAAGCCTCTATCAAAAGGGCAGCCATATTAAACTCATTGCTGTTTGCTGATGATTCTTGGTGTTGTGTCGTGTGTCGGTCTCCAACCCACGTCTCCATGTAACACCCTGCTTCAGCCATAGTGTCCTCAAACACAGTTTGGGTTCCTGCTTTGACTACAGTCCTCTGAGAGTATTGAAGAGAAGCTCGGTAGGCCAAGGCCAGGATCCAGTATAGGGCAAGAAGCTTCTCACATTCCTGGGAGTAAACAAGGCACCCTTCTATCAGTTGATGGGCCAATTTCTTATGGTCCTTTACCTCTTCAGGAGTAAAGTCCCAGACAACCTCTTCAGGAGTAAAGTTTCAGGCAGTGGGAGGTGATAACCAGCCTAGGAACCTCCCCAAATCTCTCCACACACCTTTCCACCCAGTAACTGGGTGCCTCGGGGCAGATTTTAACAGTTCCTCACCCAAGGGTTGTTTCCTCTTGTACCAGGATGATGATAAATTCCATTAATTCCATAGTGTAGCAATGGTAGTGGCTAATACTATTAATATCAGGCAGCTTATATAAGGATTGGCAATGACCGTGGGAGCCTGCAGTAAAAAATCATCCATATTCAAATTCATCCCACACAGAGAGAAGGAGATATATTCATTCATAGTCATTGTTTGTTTCACCATGTTCCCAAACTTAGCAAAATAACGATAAGCAGGGTGGCTGCCTAAGGCCATGTGCCACACAGCTTGCTACTTGAGAACTGCAATTGATAATTACTAGAACATGCAATGAATATATATATATATGTGTATATATATATATATAACTGCCTTTATCTTGCCCCACATTTGGGCGCCAAAATGACTGTTGTGGGTTGACCCTGGCTGGGTGCCAGGTTCTCACTTAGTTGCTCTATCACTCCCTTTCCCACTGGGACAAGGGAGAGAATAAGATGGAACACAACCAACAGGGTGAGATAAGGCAGTTTTGTCACAGAAAAAAAAAAAAAACAAACAACCAAAAAAACCCAAAAAACCCAGAGATCTGTGCTCATAACAGCTAAAGGGGGAAAAAAAAAGTCAGTCTCTACTTCCCATCAGCAGCAATGTAGAGACACTTCCTGGGAAGCAGGGCTTCAGCATGTGCAACGGTTCCTCCAGAAGGCAAACATTGAAAACTCATGAATGTCCCCCCCCCTTCCTCCTCTCTCCCTTAGCTTATATAACTGAGCTGACGTCAGACGGTATAGAATATCCCTTTGGCTAATTTGGGTCAGCTGGCCTGGTTGTTTCGTTTCCCCTCTCAGGATCCTGCCCACTCCCATCCCCTTTCATGGGGGAAGAAATGTCAGAGGGACAGCGCTGCCTGGCAGCAGCCAAAACACTGGTCTGTTATCAGCACCCTTCCAGCTACCAATGCAAAGCACATCACTGTAAGGGCTGTGAACTTTACCTTGGTCAGACCCAATACAATCCGTTATCACAGAGGCATAACCATCATGTCTAATTGGCCCAGACTTGGCCAGTGGCATGTCCATCTTCAGAGACATCAGAGATTGGCTCTGCTGGACATGGTTGAAACTTCTAGCAGCTTCTCACAGAAGCCTCCTCTGTGGCCACCCCACTACCAAAGACCAGGCCATGCAAAACCAACACAACCCCAAACCTTATCTATTTGTGTATTTATTTTGCAAGCTCTCCCAAACACATATTGTCTTCTGTTAACAGTGTAGTTCTTAATTTCCTGTAGCTGATATTAAAAAATATAAATAAATGAGGAACACCAATTATTATTTTGAAACTGGAACATTATGAAACATGCTGCTGCTTTAAGAAATAGACATTTTTAAGCATGTGGTCATTTTATTGTTCTTGTGTATGTGGTTTTTTTTTCATATAGCAAGCACTTTCTGATGTGTCCTGAATATTTTGTCACTTTAAAAAAGCACTTTCTTGGCTCATTTTGACTGAATTTTCTTTAGTATATTCATTAAAAGAAAAAAAAAACCCTAACAAATGTATTAGAGGGAAAATGGGGGTGACTGTTTATGTCTTTAAGATAAGTATTCAGAGTCCAAATTTGAAAAGGAGACACATGGAAATTGCAATTTCAAATATCCTAATTTTAAGTGCATTTGAGCAGATTTACAGTGGATCTTAAATGATGTTTTTTCCTCCTGTACATGATAGGACTGCTAGCTATGATTCAGTAAGCCAGCTTATATTAGATTTATGTATAGTTTTGTATTGCTGATGTGGAATGTAATTACTAAAATTGTGTTGCTTTTTCTTGCAGAAATTAAAAAGTGGTAATTTAATTTTTTCAAATGATTAAAAATGCTTATTCTGAAAGTGATGACAGTAAGTGCTGAGAAAAACAATTGGCTCTCCTGAATAGAAATGGTAGAGTAGGACTTTGGTGTCTGGACCAACATTGTTATATGTAACAGGTATAATTTGCGCCATTTTTTTGCATGATATATATATATTATATTAAATAGTTGTTAGAATGTACCCTTTGGCATTAGAAGCCTCCCCTTCTCAGGCAAAACTAGGTGTGTGTTGAAACCTGATTTACAAGCAAGGGGATGTAGCTCTCCAGGAGATGGGCCTTATCTGAGGCAATATGGAGACACCCAGGCACTGATCATCGCGTGAACGACCCGAGATGGACATCAGGAACATCCCCCCGGGCCGATACATGTGAATACTCTGTTCCCGGTAAATTTCATCAAGAGTTTCAACGACACCGACACCGGACTTCGAATTGTTCTGCCTTGTCGCCAAGAAGGAAATCTCATCAACTTATGGGACTTTGAATGAAACAAAAGACTGAATGCCGAAATCCTGGCTTGAGGCAAAATTTTCCCTATAAAAATCGCTTGTACCAGGATGGTGGTGTGGAGGCATAGAGTGAAACCTCTGCTGAGGCTGATCTCTGTGTCTTGCACCCAGCGCCGATCCCGGGCTCGGCACTGTCCTTTTCCGTGTGGCTGGTTAAGTTAGATCTCTATTGCTAAAATAAATTATTTTTATTTTTTTAATTTGGCTGGATCATTTTTCATTTATAACAAACATGAATGAAGTACTTAACAGGGAGTTAATTCATGTCATAGTTCTGACACCTGCTTGCCCAATTTGGAGATGATCTTCTGCATTCTACCTTGGTTTCCTTTTTTGCAAATGAGAATAATAGGTATGTATCTGTCTCAAAAATTCAGGGTGAAAATGAGTTATGAATGCACCGCATGCTTCATCCATGCTCAGACCATATCGTGCCATAGAAGAGATTTTGTGGAGCTAGAGCAACTGTGGGTGCATCCATTGACTTCACAAAGAACCCTCAGTGCAGTCAGCACTTCATAGAATCACAGAATGGATAAGGTTGAAATGGACCACAGTGGGTCATCTGGTCCAACCTCCCTGCTCAAGCAGGGTCATTCTAGAGCACATTGCACAGGATTGCATCCAGATGTTTCTTGAATATCTCCAGTGAGGGAGACTCCACAACCTCTCTGGGCAATCTGTTCTGGTGCTCGGTCACACACACAAGAAAGTTCTTTCTCATATTCAGGTGTGTCCTAGGGTAACTTTATGATGTTGCATCCTTGTATTCCTAATCATCTGTTCTGCTTTATTGCCAGATATTGAGTTCTGTGCCTTTAAGATTAGATCCAAGAGCGAATGTGGGAGAAAGGGTGCGAAGTTTTGACTGCAGAAGCTTTACTTCCTCCCCGGAATTCCTCTCTCACAGGCTGTGCTCCCTAGCATGGACAGCGAGAGAGAGCTTTCCTTTGCTTCTAGTTAGTTTTTTCTAGTTAGCTGAGACAGAAAAGTTTCCTGGACTGTGGGTTTTTTTCTGGAACTGTTCATCTTTTTCTCCAGTCCAGAACACCAGGACAATCACCCAGGGGGCTCCCAAGCTGCTCTGCATCCTGGATGCTGGGCCCGAGCCCCAGAGAGACTGAAAGAGACTGAGCGAGCCAAGACACACCCACAAAAGGACTCTCTGAACTACAGAAAGACTCTCTGAATTTGCCATCTCTTCAGAGCCATGAAAAGTTTCATTAATATGATTCATTTTTTTTCATGTTTCTGAGTACTTTACTTGTGAAATAAACAGTTTTTTCTACTTTTCTCCAAGGAGATTATCTCCTGAACCGATTGGGGGAGGGGCTGCTGGAATCTGCTCTTAGAAGAGACATCCCTTCAGGAAGTTTCCTTCCAAATTTATCTCAAACAGGGACAAGATGGAACTTCTTGTGCATCATTTTCTGTCCATTTCCTCTTGTCCTATTGCCTGGCACCATGTAACAGCGCCTGGCTCCATCCTCTTGACATCCTTCCTTCAGATACTGATAGACATTGATGAGGTCATCTCAGTCTTCTCTGCTCCAGGTTAAATAGGCCCACCTCCCTCAGCCTTCCCTCATAAGTGGGATGCTCTAGTTCCCTTATCAACTTTGTCACTCTCTGATGGACTTGCTCCAGGAGCTCCATGTCTTTCTTGTATTGAGAAGTCCAGAACTGGACACAGCATTCCAGATGCAGCCTCACTAGGACTGAGTATAAGGGCAGGATCACCTCCCTTGACCTGCTGGCAATGTACTTAGGGCTGCCCAGTTACAGTATTTGGGATGTCAAACATGGAGCCATTTGGAGAGAGAGGGGACTGCTGAGCTCACAAGGGAAGAACATCAAACATGCACAAGAAATAATGCGACTATTGGAAGCAGTCCAGCTACCTGAGAAGGTAGCAATTATGCACATTAAGGCACACCAGAAGGTGAGCTCAGAATTGGAGGAAGATGTGGATATTCTCAGTTCAGTCAGAGAGAAAAAGAGAAGTTTTTCTAACCAGGCGAGAGCCTGGGAGACAGTTGGGAAAGAATGTAAATAATTCTCTAATCTATCTTGTTGATCACATTGTTTATAGATAGGTTCTGCCACGGTGCGTCATTCACTGCACACCAATGGTGTGAGATGTTTTTACTCTAGGACCAATGAAATTAGTCCGCACGATGTTCTCTATAAATAGAGCGGTGCATTTGAAATAAATCGGAGTTCATTCTCTTTGCCATTGATTTGGAGTCATTTTCGTTCCCGTCCTGCTCTACGGCGACATCTGGTGACACCCGTCGTGAACTGCACCTACCCTGAAGGAACAGGGTCTGGTGGACTCTTACTGCAGCCTCGGCTGAAGACCCGAGCCCCGGCGCCTTGCGGGGGTCGCTCTGCGGCTGCGGCTGCTCGCCAGGAGCCTGGAGGCTCCGGCTGGACACCTTTACCCTCCTGAGAGAGGTAACGCTGAAACCGCGTGCCTTCTGCAGAAGGCTTGGTCCTGTCTGGACTGCGGATCGGCTCTTAGAAGCCGAGGGCTGAGCAGGACGGTTTTCCCTGAAGTAGTGGACTGTCTGTCTCTTGCAGTGGACGTCTGCTAAGGGAGGGTTTCCTAACAATGGGGAACCAGTTATCTACGGCTGAATGGTTGTTCTTGACCGCGTGGCGGACTTGCGCCCCTCACACAGGGGTCCAGGTCTCTGATAATGAGCTCGTCACACTCTTGAGTTGGGTTCGGGACCATGGATTCCCTGTGGACCCTGAACGCGCCTTTGATCGTAGAGTCTGGCGCGGCTTGGGCCAATGCCTCCTGAAGGAGATGCGCAAAAGGGACGCTACAGCGTCCATGCTGTTCGTAATCTGGGGGTGCATCTACCCGGCCTTGCGTGGCAAGACCCAGAGAGGCAGCGGTTCCGACCGGGACATTTCGGGATTCCGGACACAGACCCCGCCGCAGCCCGCGCCGCGGCCAGCCGGGCAGACTCACCTCGCCTTGAGCGAGGTGCCAGTGACATCATCCGCCTTCCAGGCGGCAGGGGTGCCTTTGCCGCAACTATCAGCTTCGGCACACTCGACATTGCAGGGACTGCACGGGGCGGCCCTGGACCGGCGGCCGCCGCCACCGCCCGCGGCTCCGCAGCCCCCCCCTTTCCGGACTGCAATCGCGGGGAGGCCGGCGCCTCCCGCAGTCCATGGCGCAGCGGGGGCTGGAGCCTCCCCGACGCCTTGGCTGATGGAGCCTGGGCAGATGTACTGCCCCTCTTGTACTGCTGGGACCGGCAATGGAGCCTCTGATCCATCCCCTGCCACGCGCCCCGCCGCACGCGGGGGCTTCTGCTTTGCTCACGGGACAGGCGCAACTGCCTCCCGGCGCGCCTCCCTGCGCGCCGTGCGGACCGGCGGATTTGATATCCTTTGAGATACCAGCGTCAGCTGTGCAGCAGCACATCCTGGGCGGGACCACCATGTCGTTCTCCGTCCTGCCCTCGGTGGGACTGGCTCCGGCGCCGGGGGCGGGGTCTGCCCTCCCCGCCCCGCCTGCCATGGCACCGCTCCTGCCGGCAGCGGGGTTCGCCGCCCCGCCCGCCGCTCCGCCCGCCGTTTCAGCGGCAGCAGCAGCCTTGCCTTTCGCTCCACCCTCCGCTCCGTTCGGAGCGAGCCCGCCGCCGCCGGGGCCGAGAGAAGCCGCCGCGCCGCCGCGGTCACCAGCGCCACTCCTGAGAGAGCCGCCGCCGCCGCGGCCCCCCACCCCGGGATCGACATCGCCGCCGGCGCCGAACCGACCGCCGCCGCCGACCCCGGGACCGGCAGAGTTGTCGCAGCCGCCGCCGCGACCGCCAGCGCCGAGAGACGCTGCCGAAGCCGCGCCGCCCGCTCCGCTTGGGCTGGCGGCGTGCCATGGCGTGGGGGAGACTGCACCCCCCGCGCCGCTCGCTGCGGGCGGGGAGCGCCCGCAGGGCGCCGCGGCTCCCGCCGCCGCGCCGCCTGAAGCCGACTCATCAGCAGTGACTTCGCTCTGCGATTCGCCGCCGGCAATGGCAGGCAGCCCTGTGCTGGACAACACATCCAGCCTGTTTGTTTCAGAGCCTGCATCCAGCCCATCACTCCCTCTGCTTCCCCCAGACTGCCCCGAGCTCTGTCCCACTGAGGCAGAGGCAGAGGCAGCGGGAGGGAGCACCGGCTTGGTCCGCAGCAGCGTCCCTGCTGCTGCTACCGTGGCTGGGAATGGGGATGGGGCCGCGATCCAGTCCATTGTATCGCGGGGCAGCGCAAACACACCGGGAGCGAAGAGCAGCCCCTTGTACTGGGCAGGCATGAATGGTGCAAAGGTCCCTAAAACCAGGGTGGAATTTTATATTCCCGGGAAAACCTCCCCTGCCCGCGCCCCGCGCGTCCTGCTCCTGTTCGTAGAGCGGGAGGAGCGGGGTCCCGAGAAGCTGTGGCTTGATCCATGGCCGAGTGGAGCGGGGGGAGGGCGAAAAACCGGAGGAATTACCGGGATTCTCGCAGCCTGGTGGGGGCGTGAACCGAAATATAAGGTTGGAATGGGTCGCCCATTTGCGGGTGGCCATGGAGTGTCCCAGGGACCCCAGATTCAGGGGCCCCAAGTGATACCTATGAGAAGCTGGGGGGAGGGACCGAGCCGCGTGGATCTTGGCTGGGCAGAGAGCCTGGGTTCTCCGCCCCCCCGGCCAGGTTTGGGACGCTTGGCCCGGCCCCCTGGACCGGGTCCTCCGCCTCGCCGAGCACCGCAGGGTCCTAGAGCCCGCAGGTGCTGCTGGCTTTTTTGGGAAAAAAAAAAAAAAAAGGCGGAAAGAGCTGTGTTTTACTGACAGCTCAAACTACTGGAAAGCCATGACAGCCTCGGCCCAAGTGATTAAATTAAGGGCTGTGGCCATGGCATTTCAGAGATTTCATGACATTTCAGAGATTTCTCAAGTGTTTCTGAATTGGGTCAATTTCACTCAATTGCTTTGAAAGCTTTGAGGATGCAATTTGGACCTGATTTCAAATTTGTCACTCAAGTTGTTCATTGAGGACATGACTGCATGGGCCAAAAGCCTTGCATGATTATTCTATTAAGTGCACACTCCTTGCAAAAGCAATTTGATGAATGCCAACCAAGGCTTGACCTGCTGCACCTTATTGTCTGGGATAAATCCCAGAGGCCTAAAGGTGCAGCAACTGTGGCAAACAGATGTTGCTCATCTTGCCAGGTTCCGAATTTTGCTGATTTGGGTATGTGCACGTGTTTATTAATACCTTCTTTTCTGTCATGTGGGCATCTGCTCACACTGGGAAATGGGTCTTGACAAGTTGGACTGCCAGTCCTTTGGCAGACTGACAATGAGTTATTACTATCCTAGAGTTGGTAACTGATTTCTTGAAATTTATAATAAGAGTTTGGAATCTCTTCGACCGTTCTGAGCCAATATCCAAATTGAGGTTTTGATTGATTGGAGTTGATAAAACTCTCGAGCTGTGTTTGTTCTCTTTCCTGCAAGGGCCCAGCAGGAGGGCACAAACACTGCCTTTTTCTTTTTTCTTTTTTTGTAAACAAAACGGAGGAAATGTGGATATTCTCAGTTCAGTCAGAGAGAAAAAGAGGTTTTCTAACCAGGCAAGAGCCTGGGAGACAGTTGGGAAAGAATGTAAATAATTCTCTAATCTATCTTGTTGTTCACATTGTGAAAAATGCATATTTTATGATTGGCTTTTCACAAATATTAAATTGAATACTATATGTATTATGTTATATTGATTAGAAGTGCTGTATTAACATTTTAATAGTATGGTATATGTAGTTTTGTAGTTAAAATAGAACCTATGTATGTGGGATTTTTTTTACTAACTCAAGCAAGAGATGAGATAATGAAGAAACTCTTCACACAGAGATGACAATGATGGGGGCCCATAAAGAATTACTGCCTCCTTATCGGAAAAGACAAACATTCTTCCACCTTCTCTCCGTCTTTATGGAACCACCAGGATTAAGGGGAAGAAGTTGACAAAAACCAGAAAAGTTCTTAATTTGCAAGGAATTTATGCATCATGTATGAGATGTATGAATATGCAACAGGCTACTGCTTTTAAAGATTATTCCTTTGTTCACAAGGCATGCTTATTGGGCTTAAGTGCCCGAGAGCATCCGGACGTCCGTAATTCTTTGCTTTTTATTGTCTTGTAATTGTCCTAACTCTAAATTTTCATTACTCTAATTGTATTACTATTTTTATAACTATTTTATTATTATTAAACTTTTAAATTTTTAAAAACCAAGTGATTGGCGTTTATAACAAATGGTAGCAGAGGATGGTTCCTAACACATCTCTGCCGGTGCCTTAGGAGAGTCAGAGTGAGAAGACGCGTCCTGCCCTGATTAGGCAGCCTCGCTCTGCTCCCCTGGTGCTGCCGACAGATGCAGGTTACGATCCGATGGACAAAAGGAGACAATAAAACAAAGAAAAGGGAAAGGATTCCCTAAAACCGCGGTAATTAACCCCTAAGACCAAAGTGTACACAAAGAACAAAGACCCAAGGACAAGGGATAGGTAAGTATTTGTTAGGATGGGGTGGATAAGGGGGGATGAATGTGTGTGAATGGGGTGGATAAGGGGGGATGAATGTATGTGAATGAGAGGCGGGCTGGTTACCCCATACCTGCTAAGTGAGTGCGGTAGTTTCCCATGCTGCGTTTCCGTCTTTTTCGCAAGAAAAGCGGCCAGTACAGAGACGAAGCGAATGATAAAAGAGTGAGAGAATCCCCCCGGGGAGATTGAATTGAATGGGCTGGGTTGAGGGATTAATATTCAAGAGCACCCAGGGTTGCTGCTGGGTTGAGATATTAATCCTCAAGAGCACCCAGGGTTGAATAAGTGAAACAAAAGGTACCTTTACTTGTTGTGTACGCGACAGTGGGTCCCGCACCAACAAGTACCCTGAGGGTGGGAGCTTAGGCAAAACCCTGCAAAAACTTGAGTGAAAAAGACTGCTGGGTTGAGATATTAACCTTCAAGAGCACCCAGGATTGAGTAACTCAGGGCCCTTCCCAGAGGCCCAGCGGTACTGAAACCCAGAGAGGCTGCCCCCAAAGCAAGGATGGCTCAGTATCGTAGGACCTTTTAGCACCGCGACTGCGTAAAGTAGTCGTCTAACCCATTCCCCCTGGGGGGAGGGGGTGTGGGGAGTCCAGATCGGGCAAGGTACGGAGGTCCAAACCCCTGACTCTGAGGCTATCTCTAGGGAAGAGGGATAGCCAAACCTCGGGGAGGTGGAAGGGGTCAGGGTGGGGGCTTACACGATTCACGATTCTCTGGCAACAGAAATCCCTTTGTGTAAGTCTAAGAGGTTTGCTAACGTTTCCTTCCTCTGTGCAATAAAATAAAGGGAAATGTAGACGTATGAATGGACAGGCCTGAGGGTGTAGATGTGTGTGCGAAAGTAAGTGGAAAATAAAGGTGAGTAAATAGAAATTAGTGAAAGATATGCAATGCAGATTGTTTGTTTTGAGTTAAATAAAAGTAAGTGTGCACGAATGAAAGTATATGTAACAGTATTGTGAAGTCCAGAAGTATGAATGAACAGGCTTGAGGGTGTGAATGTGAGTGAGAGTGAGCGAGAGATAAAGGTGAGTAAATGGAAATGAGTGGAAGATATGTAATGTAGATTGTTTATTTTGAGCTTTATTTTTTTAGAGGGAGGTGTATTATGTGGAATGGTTTGTGAGAGAAAGGATTTTTTGCATGGGTAGTTGAAAGAAGGTAGTATTTAGGTTGTTAGAAAATGTGAGGAAGATTTTGGGGAAAAAAAAAAAAAAGGGGGGACAGAAAACCAGTAAAAAGGAAAAGGGAGTGGAACAAGAGAGAACCACACCACTCGCAGCCGAGCCGCTTGTCCCGGGCCCTGGCTCGCCGCTTGTTTCAGCTCCGTCTGTCCCAGTCCCGGCATTTGTCCCTGGTCCCAGCGAGCCGCTCGCTTCGGCTCCGCCTGCCCCGGTGCCAGCGCCTATCCCGGTGCCTGTTTCGCCGCCTGCAGCCTCTGTACCAGTCCCCGTCTCGCTGCTCGCGGCTTTCCAACCGGTCCCTGCCCCCATCCCACCCGGCTGGTCCGTGGCCGCTCCGCCGGCCGCGCCTGGCAGGCTCTCGTCCGTCCTGTCTGTCCCATCCTTGGCAGCTCCTCCTGCGGCTGTTTCCTCTGCCCCATCCCCAGCGACTCTGACCGTGCCAGCTGCTCTGGGCACCGCCGCTGCTGCTTCGCCTCTGCTGGGAACAGCTGACCCAGCCACCATTAACTACGCTCCCGGCTGGTATCCCCTGGAAATGCCCCCTCGTTTGGCGGTTCCGGCAGCGAACCCTGCCCATGCTCCCCTGAGCTCCGTTCCCCTGGTAACCGCAGCTGAAGCCCAAAAAAAAAAAACTCGCACCTGGAGGACGCCCCTTATAGGAACACGAGAAGTTCAGTTAGAAAACAACATTCTCCAGACTCTTCCTCACAACATGGGAGAAAGGCTCTAGAAAAAGACTGGGATCTGTTTCCACTAAGAGAGGTCGTCCCGATGGGAGGGGGTGGAACTGAGTTTGTAAATGCTCCTTTAACTTCTTCTGAGGTCTGGAATTTTAAAGAGGAAATCAAAGGGATTTTGAAGGATCCCATAAGCACTGCTGAACAATTAGGCCAATTTTTAGGTTCAAGCATTTATACCTGAGAAGAAATGTGGTCAATAATAAAGATACTATTTTCTCCAGAAGAAAGGGAAATGATCAAAATTGCAAGCAAAGACAAGTAGTTTAAATTGTTTCTTCCAATTTGCATTGTGATTTTTCATCTTGAAATTTGTAACTTGCTATACTCTAAAGTTGAGAAACTAGTTTACAGCTGTGACATAGCCAAACCTACTTTCAATTTACTTTGAGTCGATGTGAGGCTGTTCAGTCAAGTGGTTCTCAGTGTGTAAAGTTAAACTAAAGGTAACACCAGCTGCTTGGCAGGTCAATGAGAAACATTTTTTTCTTCCAGCCAGTCCTTTTTCATGTACCCAAATGTGTTTTGCTTCCTTGGTTTTTGTTTTGTTTGTTTGTTAGTGTTTCTTGAAGTGCTGACTACTTGCAGTGCACCTAGAACAGCAGCTAGAGTTGTGCATGCATAGCACTTCTGAAAAATAGGGCTCATTTTTTTGACCTAGAATTGGAGATGGCTACATATATAAATGGGAACACACAAAGCTGGATGAAGAAAAGGTTTCAGTATCTTCTAATGTAAGCTGTTAATTTGTTACTTTCAGCATCACTGTGGGTGTGTGACACACACACACATAAAAAAAAAAAAAATAATTGGTGGGGGGAATCTCTGCTTGCTGTAGTTTTATTTCTGGAATGAGTCAGACAGCTATGAAGAAGTTGTGGGTTCCTTGTGTGGTTTACCCAGGCCTGCAGGGAGGGCTTAGTCGTGATTCCTTCTGTGCTGCAAGTAGCCCTGCAGCATGGCAGCAGTAGCTTGCCTCTAGTGAGTTTGCAGGCAGGGTGCTTCACCACTGCAGTGCTCAGGTGCTGTTTCCTATTGTGACATTAAAGCTTGAATTCAAGAGTGCCTTTTTCCATCCAATTATTGTTTGTACCACAGGAGCCTCTTTGATCAGCGTTTCCTAGCAGTCAAAGAGAAGGTATTGCAAAGACAAATTTCTTACTTTCTGTCTCTCCCCCACTGTATTCATGTTTTGTCCATTCTCTCTTCAAAATATGGATTTGTAAAACTCATGCTCTGTGTCCTCAGATGCCCTTCCCAAATCAAACCTTGGCTTTGTTGCAAATTGCATTGCACTAACTAGCATTGTCTTAATTTTTTTTTGGTGCAGGCAGGGTCACTTTAGAAGTAAGTTGTTGTTTACCTTGTTCCTACAACCTTTTTGAGCTTGTGAATGGAGAAAATTGTGATAGAAAAACAAGTCTTTAATTTTAGTACTGTGTCAGCTGTGAGTGGCTAGTAGCCTTGGTGGAGAGTGCCATGAATTGCATGCTTGCAAAACGCACATAACAAAAGTAATTTAATTTGTAAAGAAGTTGAAAAAGGGGGAGGGGTGGTTGGCAGACTTACCTCTCTGAGACATTGGAATGTGGACTGATGTTAGAAGGTGGACTGATGCTGGAATGTGGATGTTAAAATGTGAAGAAAGAGAAAGAGAGGGAGAGAAAAAAGAGAGAGGCAGGTGAAAGACAGAGTTAAACGCAAGACTGTTAAAATAAATAAATAAATAAAAGAAAGGGACCACCACTAGAGATAAGATCAAGTCAGAGATAGCTGACTTTCGCAAAGTGATTTATTTGTTTAGCAAGAACTCTTTTCTCTTTCTGGTTTTTGTTGTTAAGAAGAGGAGGCTTTTTGTTCTGAAGAATGAGTTAAATGTTGCCCAAGAAGGAAAAAAACAAGAGATGTGATACATGTCGTGTTAAAATTGGCCTGGTCTTTCTATTTAACTACTTATAGCTCACAAGAAGAATTGGCCTCTGCAGCTATTAAAACAGCTGGATACAAGAAGAAGAAGCAGCTGTAGAAAAAGCTTTTAGTTAAACCCAGAAAGTTTTGAAGAAAACTAATGGTAAAAGTTAATGCAGTATTGTCTTTCTTTTAACACTGTGTTATTAAGAAGTCCTTTCCAGGTACCACTAAAGCAGTAATCTGAACCACGGAAAGAGGGTGAATTCACGACAGCAAAATCAAAGAACTTGTGAAGAATGGACTATCACATCTAAACCGGGTGATATCAAATTGACTTTTCGACTGGGACTGGGTGGTAATGGTTTGGGAAAACCCAAATGAACCAAGGAAAGTACAAAAAAATAACACCTAACTGAGAAATAAGGCAAAGCTTACATCACTGGTTTTAAGCACTGCCTAAATAAGTCCTCAGACGCCTCCAACACCCCCTTAGGAGAGGAACATTACCACTTCAAACAGGAAGATCAAGATTATTTTAATCAGAGTTCTCACGTTCTGGCCTTAGCCTGTGACTTGTACAAGGAAGAAGGGAAATTACCATCAGTATTATACTGTATACTTTATTTGATTCATCCCAGTACTGGACACGCTAACTGGGTTATAAGTAAATGTTCAAATTATGAGAATGATTGGTATTGGAGCTCACAAAATCTATGTTCTCATTGCAATAGGTATTGAGTACTGAATCTATCCCCTATAGAGATAGAACTCAAAGCAACTGAGGTAATAACTTTGTTTTGTAGATGGGAATTATCAATGCCTGTTGACTGAGAGATACCTGAGGAATGGTAAGAAACCTCAGTTAAGGAGTGTGGAAAAGGACTTGCCTAAAAATATTTAGTAAAAAGAGTAACAAAGGAAACAGAGGGCAAGCCTGGATTGACCACTGTACTCACCACCGAGAAGATCACACATACCTGCTATGGGAAGCAACTCCATAGGCAGGGGAGGTGGGGGTATAAGCCATACCAGACCTCTGTTATTCCTGTTTCTGTCTCTCATTTGTTGTCTTTTACCTTTTGAGATACTGGCAAGATCGTGTCACAAATGCTACAAAAAATATTACATGGAAAGAAACCAAAGTTCCTTTTTTGTTACACACCCCCATGTCAACAGCCACTGTCATAACCCTTCCAAACCGAGTACCTGCAGGAAAAATGGGGAAAAATATTGAATTACAAGGAACTTAGGAAAAAGTGGTAATAGATGGGGCATTGAATGTCCAAAATGAGAGAGATGGATTTGTTTTACATTTGATTTCAGGAATACAGTCCAAGATTAGGCAAAAAGGCCATTAGTAAAAAAAAAAAAAGAAGTGAAATCAGCACAGCAATCTACCTCTGTATTAAACCCAAATTATATACTGAATCGTATTATAAGACTCCAAGCATTCATAAAGAAGATAACAAACCAAGCCGCTCAGGCATTAGAATTAAAGAAATAACCCAGATACCGGTCCAAAAGTGGGAAAACAATGTTAAAAACTAACTGATGGGATAATGTATTGAAGAATAGATAGTGGAATAAATTAGGATTACAACTGTTCTGATGTTTCTTCCTTGTTTAATCCCATCTTTAATTTGATTACTAACATAGTCTAAAGAATGCAATTAGATAAGAAATATTGCTCAAGCCAAATGATTTATAAAGAATAAGAGGAGGGATTGTGAAAAATGCATATTTTATGATTGGCTTTTCACAAATATTAAATTGAATACTATATGTATTATGTTATATTGATTAGAAGTGCTGTATTAACATTTTAATAGTATGGTATATGTAGTTTTGTAGTTAAAATAGAACCTATGTATGTGGGATTTTTTTTACTAACTCAAGCAAGAGATGAGATAATGAAGAAACTCTTCACACAGAGATGACAATGATGGGGGCCCATAAAGAATTACTGCCTCCTTATCGGAAAAGACAAACATTCTTCCACCTTCTCTCCGTCTTTATGGAACCACCAGGATTAAGGGGAAGAAGTTGACAAAAACCAGAAAAGTTCTTAATTTGCAAGGAATTTATGCATCATGTATGAGATGTATGAATATGCAACAGGCTACTGCTTTTAAAGATTATTCCTTTGTTCACAAGGCATGCTTATTGGGCTTAAGTGCCCGAGAGCATCCAGACGTCCGTAATTCTTTGCTTTTTATTGTCTTGTAATTGTCCTAACTCTAAATTTTCATTACTCTAATTGTATTACTATTTTTATAACCATTTTATTATTATTAAACTTTTAAAATTTCAAAAACCAAGTGATTGGCGTTTATAACAACATTGTTTATAGATAGGTTCTGCCACGGTGCGTCGTTCACTGCACACCAATGGTGTGAGATGTTTTTACTCTAGGACCAATGAAATTAGTCTGCACGATGTTCTCTATAAATAGAGCGATGCATTTGAAATAAATTGGAGTTCATTCTCTTTGCCATTGATTTGGAGTCATTTTCGTTCCCGTCCTGCGCTACGGCGACAGGAAGGAAATGAGCTGGTGGACAGAGAGGCAAAGGAAGCAGCAAAAATGTTAAAACGTGATCTAGCAAGGTCTGCACATATTGATCAGATAGTCCCTACTGCATGAAAGCTTCCAGTCCAGTCCACTCCCTTCCACTGCTGTTGGTTCTGATTACTGGGGACAGAGATTACTGGAAATGTTTGTGGGATAAACTCATCTTCGATGAGAGCTTCTCTTCTGATCCAATGCCAACGGCAGGCTAGATTGCTATCATTGTCAGATACAGGGTTGCTAGTAGATCTCCGTTCCGCACTCTCTCTCCTTCATTCAGGGCTTCTCTCCTCCTTCAGCTGTAGCGTACTCTCTTGGTTGTCATGTCGAGTCGAGGCATCGGACATTCTCCGCATACTACAATACCAATCATAATCTTGCTCCTACCGCACTCTCTCCCTTTCAGCTTCTTGCTCCTGCTGTTTTCTTCTCTCCTCTGCCCACCAAGCTGTTTCATCCTTAGGAATCATAGGGCGGGCAAACCTCCCATCAGGGCTACCTTCTCTGGAGAGCTGGTCTCAGCAACTCTCACTTCTCTTACGGTCTGGAGAATTGGGAATACGGTAAGCTGATTTTGTGATTGAATAATCTCTCCTTCTTGCTTCTGCCATCAACAACGATTTGGTTTTTTATCTTTCCCTTATTTGTCGATCTATCAAAACTCTGAGCTCGATTAATTCTTTCTCTTGCCGCCTTCGTTCTTCTTCCTCAAAGTGGCACAAACTTTTTGCATTTGAATAGCTGCACTCTCTATTTGTATGCCTGCCTATACGGCTAAGCAGTGAATCCAGCAGTTCAGGGGGTAGAAGGGGAAATACTCGCCCCCTGCTGCTATTGTTAACTCTTCAGGGGATACCACGGGGCACCCCGTGGGTAAACCCGGTGTCGGAGGAAGGAGTGGCAGATCCACCTCCATTCTCTCCACTACCAGTGTAGACTGTGGAGCCAGTGCAGGCTGTAGGACCGTGTTGTCACTGTCTGAGACTGCCTGTTGTGCCTGCAGCTCCGGTTCTGCAGGTGCAGAAGGTAGGAGTATAACTGGGTCCACCCACCCAAAAACTCTCACGCAAAAGCTGTGAAGGCTGCTGAGGGGTCGTCTGGCTCTAGAACTCCTGCAGTCCCTGCCGCAGCTGTTCTTTCTGCTTTTAACTGCTTCAGCACTGTTATCATAAGTTTCCAATTTGTGCTAAGCCCCTTGGTTTCTTTTTACCCGTCACTTACAGCATCCCAAAGGACTATTCCTAGCTTTTCCCACTTGGGGGGTGTTGAATATGCTTTTGGGGGTGGCAAAAATCGTCTCTCCTGACTCCACCTTAATAATCTTTTCAGGACCTCTGGGTCATATTTAACCTCTCTCTTCAAGAGAATATGCTGGAGGACTCTTAGAGTGGCCTGCTCTTTGTTTGACAGTCCTTTCCCCATCCTCCAGCCCCCAGCCACTCACCTTTTCTGGTGTTCTGCTGAAGCGTAAGTGTATTTTTCCCGGAGCCATTTTCTGACTCTGTGGAGACATCCTCCAACTCCTCCCCCACCGCGGTCCTGCCGTGGGGGTCTCCGACTGGGCCTCCCACTTTTTCACTCAGTAGATGCTTCTTCAGAGTCCAAAAGGTCCAAAGTGTCCATCTACTTCATTAGCACGTTCGTGTATCAAGTCGTGGTTCACCAATAATGCGGGAAACGGGACTCTTGTACAACTAACCAATATGATTAAGCAGAAGTCATTTATTGTTTACATGATGCACTTATTTATAGGTTCGAAAACTACTGCACACACTAGTCACACATTTCTTCATTGGTGCCTCTATCTTGTCCACGCGTTCTGCATGCACTATTCAGAGTATGTGATTGGTTACAGTCCAGGTGGTTCACTGCCTCCTGTTATCTAGTTCTTGTGGTCTTGGTATTCTGTTTCTCAGCCTCTTCTTTCTTAATTTAGCACAGTTTGTCTTAGTAACCTTGATGAATTCCAGAGGGTGCTGATAAGATTAACTAGAAGCAGCCTGGCTGGTGCACGCTGTGGCCTAAACCTTGCAGATACATTGCTACAATTGACAGTGGGATCGAGTGCACCCTCAGAAAGTTTGCCAACAACACTAAGTTGCATGGTGTGGTTGACATGCAGGAGGGAAGGGATAGCATCCAGAGGGACCTGGACAGGCTCGAGAGGTGGGCCTGTGCGAGCCTCATCAAGTTCATCAATGTAAGGTCCTGCACCTGGGTCAGGGCAATACCAAACACAAGTACAGTCTGGACTAAGACTGGATGGAGAGCAGCCCTGTGCAGAAGGACTTGGGTTATTTGTGGACAAAAAGCTCAACATGTCTCAGCAATGTGCACTCACAGCCGAGAAGGCCAGCCATATCCTGGGCTGCATCAAGAGGCATGGTCAGCAGGTCAACAGAGGTGATTCTGCCTCTCTGCTCTGCTCTTGTGAGACCCTACTTGAAGTACTGCGTACAGTTCTGGTATCCCCAACACAAGAATGATGTTGACCTGTTGGAACAAGTCCAGAGGAGGCCACTAAGTTGATCACAGGGCTGGAACACCTCTGCTATGAAAACAAGATGAGAGAGTTGGGGATACTCAGCCTGGAGAAGACAAGGCTCCGGGGAGATCTTTCGGCAACTTCCAGTACCTAAAGGGGACCTACAAGAAAGCTAGAGACAGACTTTTTGCAAGGGCACTGTCATGGGAGTGGGATCTTCAGACAAGGTTTATTAGAGAAACCCTGCTGCTGAGTCATGAGGTCTGGGGGAAGGGGGGGGTTCTAAACTCCTTCTGAGAGGAGTCTAGGGGCAGTTAGATACAATCTCAGCCCCAGACTGTAGAAGAATTTCTGAGAGAAAGAGGTCATGATCTGTATGTTCACGATTTATATATTTAGAGTGAAGGTTGAGCTACCCCAGCCTAGGCCTCAGATATGGGCCTCGGTGAGACCTTGAAACCTATGGCGCAGTTAAGAATAAGTTTGTGGCGCAGTCAGAAATTATGTTAAGGTGTACCACCGTGAACTGATCTATCTAGGTGTGAATTAGTATAGGTTTGAAGTGTGAAACTTTAGCCACCTTAAGACAAGGACTGTCACCAGAGGACACAAGGAAAAACGACGCACCACAGCTTTGGTCACCATGAAGAGACTAATTTATTTTTTCTGACTCCAATCATTTATAGTTCTCAAAAGGTGCCAGTGGATAGGAAGGTGAACGTGCCACCTCTCCAACGACACTGGACAAACTACCAGTCTATCAAATTTCTCCGCCTCTATGAAAGAATGCAAAACAATAGGTTGTTTACAGAAAGTTGCGTGAGAAAGTTCTCTACAAGAATGTAAATTCAGAAGGCTTTAGAAAATCCTAAGAAATCAGGGCGACATCTCACCCTTCTCAGTTAAAAAAAAAAAAGAAAAAAGAAAAAGAAAAATGAACAGTGTTCAGTGTCCATTCATGGAGGAATCATCAGAGTGATCACTCACGTTGTCTGCATCCGAGTCATCACTCAGCGATTCACCCACTTGATGCCTTTCAGGTTGGTCACGGTTTCCATGTTGCCCGTCGGCCGGATTCTGTCTCTGTGGCCGCAGGTCAGGGTGGACACACTTCGAAGGTACCCAGCGTGCCCCAGTATCTGTGGACACACAAGCATACCCGCGCCCCGAAGCGATAAGGTCATAAGGACCTTCCCACTGTTTGGCGACTAAATTCCGCACTCGAACATTTGCTCGAGGCTGATGTGCCTCGTCCGCAGCCTGCAATGAGAAATGATGGTTCAAAATGACAGGGTTATTTGAGTTCTGTTGCACCGTAAGATGATTGATGGTGTACAATGCTTTTTCCAACCGACTGTGCAGTGTTTCACCCTGCATTCCCCTTTTCTGTTTTTGAAGAACCCGCTTCAGGGTACCATGAGTGCGTTCTACAATAGCTTGACCAGTCAGAGAATGAGGGATACCAAACTTGTGTGACACACCCCACAACTGCAGGAACTGCCGCACCTTTTGCAATGCGTAAGCAGGACCATTGTCGGTTTTCACAGCAGAAGGTACCCCCAGGACGGCAAAAGCCTGCCGCCAGTGGGCAATGACATCGCGGGCCTTCTCTCCAGTGTGAGCAGAAGCCCACATTGCAGAAGAGAACGTGTCCACAGTGACATGCACATACTTAAGCCGGCCAAACTCGGCAATCTGGGTGACATCAGTCTGCCAAAGCTCCAAAGCCCTAAGGCCTCTGGGGTTTACCCCTGCTGGTAAAGGCGGAGCAAGCGCATGGAAGTCGTCACAGGACTCGACAATGTCCCGAGCCTCCGTTGGCGTCAGCTGAAACTGCTTCTGGCAAGGTATGTGCGTTCTGATTGAAAAACCCATGCGATGCCTCGGCCTGCGCGAGTGTATCAGGCTGAGGTGCTACCCACGCCGGGTTAGCCAACCTGTCAGCCCTCACGTTACCTTCTGCCACAAATCCTGGCAAGTTGGTGTGACTCCTCACATGCAAAACATAAAATGGATGAACCCGGGCCTGAATGGTACACCACAATGTCTTCAGTAAATGAAACAAGGCAGGATTACTGACTTCCTTCAAGAACAAATGACCCAATCGCTGTGCAGTGTCGGCCACATAGGCAGAATCCGTGACCAAATTGAAAGGTTCCTGGGAAAATCTCTCAAATGCCATAACAGCAGCCCTTAATTCAACCAATTGAGCTGATCCATCCTGATGACCTTCCAGAACCTGCCATTCAGATCCATCCTGCCAGGTAGCAATGGCCTTTCCAGTCTTCCCCGAGCCATCAGTAAAGACGGTGGGCCCTTGCACGGGTTCCTGACTATTTTTGGGCCGCAAAGAAATTTGGGTGGATTTCGCCACCTGCAGTAGCTTGTGGCTGGGCAGATGATAAGTGATCTGCCCTGAAAAGTTTTCCAGAGCACATTGCAGGGATACACTGTGTGCAAGGCTCCAGTCAAAATCCTCCCGGGATACTGGGAGTATGATCTTTGTGGGATCTGCACCCATCAATTGCAAACACCGTTGCCGGCATTTGATTATCAAGCGAGCAAGCAACTCAGCCAATTCAGTTGCCGTCTTCTGCGGCTGATGGGGCAGGAAAACCCATTCTAAGATGTGCAAAGGTTCAGACCATTTGTCACTCCACTGGCCAATGATACCTGTGGGATGCGACTCTGGAGTGGTAACGAATACAGTGACATCAACGGAGAAATCAATGCAATAAACTTGGCGGGCAGAAACAGCCCGCTGAACCTCCTCCAGCACCTGACGTGCCTCAGGGGTCAACGTGCGAGGCGACTTTAGATCAGAGTCTCCTTTCAACAAATCATACAGAGGAGACAGCTGTGCGTTGGTTAGTCCCAGGTACGGACGTAACCAAGTGATGACACCCATCAACTTCTGGGCATCATTCAGTGTCTTCACCGAATGCACAAATTGCACCTCCTGGTGTTGGATTGTCCGTTCCAGAATTTTGACCCCCAAATACTTCCAAGGAGGTTGCCGCTGAACCTTTTCTGGAGCCACCTGCAGTCCATGCTCATGCAAAGCATCGAGCAACCGAGGCTGAATCCTCAGCAGCTCATCCTGGGTGGAAGCAGCCACCAAAATGTCGTCCATATAATGATACAGACGTGCACCAGGAAACTGCTTGCGAACTCCAGACAAGGCACGAGCCACATACCATTGACATATGGCAGGGGAATTACGCATCCCCTGGGGCAAGACTCTCCATTGATATCGCTGTGCGGGCTCAGCATTGTCGATTGCTGGCACCAAAAAGGCAAATTTTGGTCTGTCATCGGGATGCAAAGGAATTGTAAACAAACAATCCTTCAAATCCACGATGAAGATTGGCCAATCTGCAGGAAGCATGGTAGGCGACGGCATGCCTGCCTGCAATGTTCCCATACTTTCCATCACGGCATTAACCTTTCGGAGGTCTTGTAACAACCTCCATTTCCCAGATTTCTTCTTGATGCAGAAAACAGGAGTGTTCCAGGGACTGGTAGAAGGCTCCAGATGACCCTGGTCCAACTGCTCCTGCACAAAATCTCGAAGGGCGCTCAATTTATCGTGAGAGAGGGGCCACTGGTTCTCCCAAACAGGTGTGTCCACCAGCCACCGTATAGGAGGCGTGGGACACTCTGCGCCCTTCGTCGCAGTGGCCCCCATCAGACAGAACATCTCGTCCCCAGAGGTTAGCAGGAGTAGAAGTAACATGCAGCCTAACCCAGGCCGTCTGTCCCTCTGGGCTTGTGATCAGCAAAGACCGCTGGCTCACGTAACATCGTGCCGTCCCCCCCAGTCTTGCGATGGATGTCTCCACGGGACTCAGAGGCCAGTCCAGAGGCCAGGTGGCAAGGGAGAGAACCGTGACGTCAGCGCCACTGTAGAGAAGCCCGCGGAGGTGAATCTCCGATGGCGTCGCACCGGGGATGGACAGAGTACATGACATCTTGGGACAGTCTTTGGTCAGGACAGCGGTCCAGTGAATTTGAGGCGGCCCAGTGGACCCAAAACCGCCGACTCCACACGACCGGCCAGCTGTCCTACAAACAGAAGACTTAAAAAGTACAAGTTGAACAAGCCATGTCCCTTTCGGGATCGTGACTGGGGGGGTGGGTGTGGAAACCATTGCAAAAATCTGCCCTCTGAAGTCTGCATCAATGAGACCCAGGTGCACAATGATGCCCTGAAGGGTGGCACTAGACCTTCCCATAAGGAAAGCACTCATGCCTTCACCCAAAGGACCAAAAGCATCCAGAGGAACCTTGTGTATTTGACTAGATTCTAAAACAACTGTTGCTGCTGTGCAGACATCCACACCTGCTGATCCACGGGTGCTGGCTGCAAGCTGGCTGAGCAAACCTCCATGGGCTCCGGGGTCTGGAGAGGAACTTGTGTCTGGGCGCGCTTTCCCCTTCGCGCTCCGCTTCTCGTTTCCCGGGCCCAGCAGCGCCTGGCCATTAACATGAACAGTTGCCTTACAGGCGTATGACATATGGTCAGGCCTTCCACACCGGCCACACAAGAACATGGGAAATTTTCCCTTCTGCACTTTCTTTCCCTGTTTGGTGCTGGCCCGAGCAGTCCCCCACTGTTGTTGTCAGCCCTGCGGCACCGCCCAGACCGGGGTGCGCAACAGTAGTCCAGGCAGCCGTCTTTTGAACGGAGGGGCTGAGGTCTGCACATGCCTCTACCATCTGCGAGACAGTAGCCGCACCAGGAAGAGCCCTTATGACTCTCCTACAGTCTGCGTTACAGTTGCTCCTGGCCAGGTTCGCAAGCACAATTCTCCTTGCCTCAGGACCTGCAAACTGCCTCTCCACAGAGGCAGTCAGTCTCCCTGCAAATTTCATGAGAGGCTCATCGACCCCTTGGACAATGGTTGCAAACGGCTGCAGAGGAGCAGCCATTTCCAGGGTCTGAACCAGTGCTGCTAAGCCTAGCGTCTGGCACTGGTCAAGCACAAGGGGATCATATCCAGCTTGCCCCTGAGGATCAACATAATTGCCCCTGCCCAGCAACATATCAGTGCCAACTGCACTCCTAGGATCCTGTGGCCCCCGCGTAGCATTCTTTTGCACTGCGCTGGCTACCAAACGAGCCCACTTGTCCTCAAAAACGTCAAACTGCACAGGGTCAAAAAGAACATGGGCCACAGAACGGATGTCGGAAGGTGTCAGCATCTCAGCAACAAGCATGCGGAGCGTCTGCATAACTTCAGCAGACCCAACACCATGCTGGGCAACGGTATCACAGACTTCCTTCAGTGTCTTAAACGGTAAAGGTTGATGTGTGTTGTGAGTAACACTCCTAAGCACAGGGAAAGCCTGGGGACCCCTTGTCAAGGTCGCATCACCCGCCGTGTCCCGTCCCGTGGGCTCCACAGGGACAACGGCAGCCGCCTGACTGCGGGGCAGTGCAACATCACTTGACACCACGCTCCCCGCAGCATCAGCAGAGCCAGAGGAGCCTCCCCCACGATCCTGCAGGCGCTGCGAGGAGGCAGAGTCGCACATCTCCTCAGCCTTATCTAGGACCTCCTGCCAAAACCGCCCGTGGTCCCTGGGACGCACGGTCACCTGGCAGGGGGGGAGGGTCCACAGGACCGATGGAGAGGATCCACGGCCACGGGAACCCACCGGTCTCCCGCCGGCCGCATCAGCAGTCGCGCTAAAGGTAAACACCTCAACGCCCCGCTGTACCACAACCTCAGCCCCCGCGGCAGGCGGGGAAGGCGGAGCCGAACCAGCCGACAGCTCGGCAGTGCCGTCCGCGGCAGCGCTGGCAGAGGGCACCGCGGCGGACACAGGCTGCGGCGCGGAACGCAGACCCGGCGCGGCGCCCCCCTCCCCCGGCGCGGGGGAGGGATGGGGCACAGAGAGAGACTTGAGCTCGGAGTCACGTTATCGCGGGCTGACGCAAGGGAGTCCGGCACGGCCCCAAGGAGCGTCGCACCCGTCCCGCGCAGCCGCGCAGCGGGCACCGCCCCCGCCGGGCGGAGCGGGGCGGGCTGCCCGCCCGCTGGGCCGGGGCCCGAAGGAACAGAGACCAGCGCCCCGCCTCCGGCGGCTCCCACCGCCTGCACACGCCCAGCAGGCTGCGCAGGCTCAGAAATGGGAGACGACCTTCCCCCAGAAGACGAGCCCGAGATCGAAACGGGCGAACCCGCTCTCGCTGCCCCCAGGGGATATGTCGTAGAAACACCGCAATTTGGACAAAGTGTTGTCACCGAATCAGATGCAATCAGAGGCGGGGACTGATCCACGGGCCCCTCCTCGCCCCCGAGCGCCGGGAAGGCACAAAGAGAGGGCGATTTCTCCCCCGGCTCACTACATCTGCGGCGCGGGGCGGGGCGAGGCGGCCCGGCGGGGCCGAGCCGGCTTCACCGACCGCTCGCTTAAGGCCAGCGAGCTGGGAGCCCTATCCACCTCAGAGGACGAACCGCCTTCCAGCTCATCGTCTCGGGGAGAAGGGGAAGCACCCGCATCCTGCATAAACTCAGAGTCCCCGTCGTCCACGTCCGAAACAGACGGTTCCCCCAAAGAGCTCCGAGAGCTACCAAATTCAGATCCCGGCCAAGTCGCGTCCACTATTTTCCATTGCACCAGCAGTGGTCCAACGTCCACAGAGCAGTCATCAAACAGGGTGTCCATGAGACTGACCCCCAACTGAGACCACACTTCCCGGGACATCACCTCCCTAAAGTCAGAAAAGACCCCCTGCTGCCTTGCCCACAAAAACAGCCTTTCAAAATCACTCCAGGAGACGGAAACACGATTCCTCTCCAGGACATCCCTCCAGAGATCCAACATCAGAGATTCCATCCCGAAACCGATAGAGGTTTCCATCACCAACACAGCAGGCAATACGCCAAAGAGGAGGGGGGGTGTAAGCTCACTCTCACCCGACCTAAGCTGTAGTACATACCGGCGGCCACCAGATGTCACCAGAGAACACAAGGAAAAACGACACACCACAGCTTTGGTCACCATGAAGAGACTAATTTATTTTTTCTGACTCCAATCATTTTTAGTTCTCAAAAGGTGTCAGTGGATAGGAAGGTGAACGTGCCACCTCTCCAACGACACTGGACAAACTACCAGTCTATCAAATTTATCCACCTCTATGAAAGAATGCAAAACAATAGGTTGTTTACAGAAAGTTGCGTGAGAAAGTTCTCTACAAGAATGTAAATTCAGAAGGCTTTAGAAAATCCTAAGAAATCAGGGCGACAAAGGACAAACAATGTTTGCTTGCCAATGAGAGTGTGCTCACGATTGTAAACTATCTGGAAGTGTATGTAAACTACTGTCTATAAACAATAAACAGGAGAACATATGATTAGCCACATTGGTTTGGATCTGCATTGGTTCCTGTCCAGCTCACCTTTTTTTTTATTAGTCCCTGCTTTACATGGCGCCCGTGAACAGGGACAGAAAGTCTCCAATGAGTTTCAAAAGTCACTGAGATAATAGCGACTGACACTTCTATGATAGTGATGGGAAACGGCCCCCAAATCACGTGCAGGAGGGCGTGACGGGGGGCACAGATCCCAAATTACTTTTAAAAGCGACGGGGATCGGATGCCGGAGCACTGAAGCCTCCTGAGAAGGTTTCCAAATCGCTTGTTTGTTTGTTTGCAACAGGAAACCGGTGGTAGCCTCTGTTGTTCACGCATTGCCCGCACGGCGGAGGGGAACGAGCCGTGCGGTGGAGGTGGATGGAACAGAGCAGGGTGGCTGGAGCGGTGTCGCGGCTGTGTCATTTGCAAGGTACGGAGCGCCCTGCAGTGGTTGGAAGGTAAGCCGCGAGCCGAGACAGTGAAAGATGGTCAGAATGGATAGTGATTGGGACGCGGCTCTGCGACTTCTGGTTTATATCCTTTCAAAGAGAGGCGAAAAGATAAAGGACACTGATTTAGAGCAATTAGCCCGATGGGCAAGAAATAAGGGCAGATTGCAGAATCCCCCACTCCTTTTTAGCGAGACGGAGTGGCAAGAACTAGGGCAGCTGCTTTGGAATTCGACCGTGGCGGGCAGAAAGGACAAAAAAAATGTGTTAGAGTTCGGGGCAGTTGCAAAGAAAGTTTTACCAACCTTACAAAGTATGTCCGCTGAAAAACGGGCAGCCGAGGCAGCAATTCAAGCATTTGAGGGACCTGTGGTTGAAAAAACAGAGATTCCGAAGCCATCTCGGGTCAAAACATTTTTTGGTGTTCATAATTTGAGGCCGATGTGCGGACAAAGGGCTCCAGTCAGTGCGTCCATGCAGGAAGTAGTGGCATGCATGGAGAGCCGTGCGCAGGCAGCGGAAGTGACTCAGTCAGCTGCCAGGAAGAATGAAGGGCAACAGGAAGTGAGCCAGCCACCCCACTCCTGGGGCAGGGTGAAATTCTTTAGGTTTTACTGGATGGTTTATAGAATTAGTTCGTTTTGTTATTATAATTTTTCTTACTATTATACTTATTCTGGTCTTTATACTGTGTTTATTACAATGCGTACGGAAAGTAACTAGCCACGCCTTTGAATCCGGCTGGGTAGCTCAAAAAGAAAAAGGGGGAATTGTAGAAGAATTTCTGAGAGAAAGAGGTCATGATCTGTATGTTCACGATTTATATATTTAGAGTAAAGTTTGAGCTACCCCAGCCTAGGCCTCAGATATGGGCCTCAGTGAGACCTTGAAACCTATGGCGCAGTTAAGAATAAGTTTGTGGCGCAGTCAGAAATTATGTTAAGGTGTACCACCGTGAATTGATCTATCTAGGTGTGAATTAGTATAGGTTTGAAGTGTGAAACTTTAGCCACCTTAAGACAAGGACAAACAATGTTTGCTTGCCAATGAGAGTGTGCTCACGTTTGTAAACTATCTGGAAGTGTATATAAACTACTGTCTATAAACAATAAACAGGAGAATGTATGATTAGCCACATTGGTTCGGATCTGCGTTGGTTCCTGTCCAGCTCACCTTTTTTTTTTAATTAGTCTCTGCTTTAACAGACTTTGTCAAAGGTTTAAGAAATTTCATCCCACAGGATTTAAAGATGGCAAATCAGGTATATTTAGATATAATTATTTATTATGAAAAATTATTAGACGAGATATCTTAATCAGAATTATTTACTACACAGCATAAAGGCTAAAACTACTAGTAGTATAGGATGGAATACGATAGTGCACTATATCAACACAATTATATTAAAGCAATTCTATTAAAGCTAGCAAAAAGAAACAATTACTAAGTAGTGATTGATGTAACTCCCCCATATCAACACGGGTGGTCAGGTCTCTTTCTCTTAAACTCTAGGAGTATCTTTGGTGGGCGTTCCCTTCTGTCTTGGTTTGAAAGACAGGTGTCTGTCAAGGAAGGCGGGAACCTCCCTTGGAATGGAAAATATTACTCCCCTCCTGACACTGTTGAGCCAGGAACAGGCGAAATGACTCGCACGATTTCAGAAGGCAAAATGAGCGTTTATTCAAAAGCACTTCTCTTCTTTTACAGAGAACATCATGAACATTAATTCCATTGGTCTTAAAGTAAAAACATTTCACCTGATTGGCACATTGGACTTAGGTCAGTGTGGTAGAACATATCTATAAACAATATGAACGGAAAGCAAGATAATAGATTGTTTACATTCCTCTTGGACTTTTTCCCAGGCTTAGCCTGGCAGAAATCTTTCTCTTTTTCTCTCTGACTGAACTGAGAATATCCGCAGTTCCCCCTTTTTGTTTAAAGAAGGAAGCAGTGTTTGTTGCCCTCCTGCGGGGCCCCTTGCAGGAAAGAGGACAAACACGACTCCGAGGTTTATCAGCTGTCAATCAAAACCTCCATCGGACATTGGCTCAGAACAGTCGAAGAGATTTCAACTTATACTATAAATTCTCTACCATTGCATTCTCTTTATAGACTTAACTATTAATTCTAAGAAATCCATCACCAACCCCAAAACATTGTTAGTCTGCTTATAACACAGGCAGCCTAACTCATCAACAGTCTGTTTCCAGAAATAAAACAAAGCAAATGTTCATTCCCCACTCGTAGAGGGGCCAGCTGGCTGATGGTCGGTGTCTTTGTCATCGTCTGAAGACTGTGATGGATGGTCGGCACCATGGTCACCGTTTGAAGGTCGTCTGCCGGCCACATTCTGTTTATGATGTCGCAAGTCAGGGCAAACACACCTCACAGGTATCCATCGTACCCCTGTACCTGTGGAGACACATGCATACCCGCGGCCCCAAGTGATGAGGTTGCACGGGCCCTCCCACTTATTGGTGGCAAGGTCCCGCACCCAGACCTTTGCTCGAGGCAGGTGTGTCTCACCTGCTGGGTACAACAAAAGAAAATGATTCAAAATGACAGGAATCTCTGAGTTTTGTGGCACTGTCAAACGGTTAATTGTATATAAGGCTTTTTCCAACCGACTGTGTGGGGTCTTTCCCAGCATTCCCCTTTTTGGTTTTCCAGAACACGCTTTAAAGTGCCATGAGCGTGTTCAACAATGGCTTGACCTGTTGGTGAATGCGGAATACCAAATTTGTGTGAGACTCCCCACAAGCGTAAAAACTGATGAGTCTTCTGTGAGATATAGGCAGGGCCATTTTCAGTTTTCACACTCAAAGGTATTCCCAAAACTGCAAAAGCCATCCTCCAATGGGCAATCATGTTGCGACCCTTCTCCCCTGTGTGAGCAGATGCCCACATGGCGGAGGAGAAGGTGTCAATAGACACATGCACATACTTGAGTTGACTAAACTCGGCAATGTGAGTAACATCTGTTTGCCTGAGCTGCAAGGCCTTTAGGCCTCTGGAGTTCACCCCCGCCGGTAAAGGTGCAGCAAACCCATGACAGTCAACACAAGAGCTGACAATGTCACAAGCTTAGGTTGACGTCAAATCGAATTGCTTCCACAAAGTATGTGCGCTTTGGTGAAAAAAATCATGCAACGCTTTGGCTTGTGCAGTCCTGTCAGGCTGAGGCACCACCCATGCAGGGTTAGCCAACCTGTCAGCCCTGGTGTTACCTTCTGTTATGAAACCTGGTAAAGTGGTGTGACTCCGAATGTGCAGGATGTAGTATGGATGAACCTGGGTTTGAATTGCACACCACAAGGCTCTCAACAATTGAAACAAAGCTGCATTGTTGACCTCTTTCATCAGTGAGCAATCCAACCGCTTGGTTATGTCTGCGACATAAGCAGAGTCAGTGACCAAATTCAAAGTCATCTTGAGAAAATTTCTGAAATGTCATAGCAATAGCTTTCAGCTCAACCAATTGGGCTGAGCTAGACATGTGGCCTTCTAGCACTTGCCATCCAGACTCATCCTTCCAGGTCACAATGGCCTTTCCCATTTTTCCCGAACCGTCGGTGAAGATGGTGGGTACCCGCACTGGCACTTGACTGTTTTTCGGTCATAAGGACAGACTGGTCATTTTTGCCAGTTGCAGCAATTTGTGACTGGGCAGATAATAAACAATTTGCCCTAAAAGGTTTTGCAGCGCACTTTGCAAAAGAACGCTGTTAATGAAATCCCATTCAAAAGTGTCCCGCTCCACTGGAAGAACAATTCTCGCGGGATCAGCTGCCATCAATTGCAAACACCGATGACAGCATTTGATTATCAACTGGGCAAACAAATCAAGCAGCAAGGATGCTGTCTTTTTGGGTTGATGGGGCAAAAAGACCCACTCCAAGATGTGCAAAGGATCAGGCCATTTGTCATTCCATTGGACAATGACACCTGTGGGATGGTTGTCTGGATAGGTAATAAAGACAGTGATATCAATGGAAGGATCTACTCGATAAACCTGATGAAGAGAAAGAGCCCGTTGGACCTCTTCCAGCGCTTGTCGCACTTCAGGAGTCAATTTCCGAGGTGAATTCAGATCCGGGTCCCCCTTTAAATGTTGAACAGCGGGGACATCTGCGCCGTGGTCAGTCCCAGATAGGGATGCAACCAACTGATGATCCTGTCCTGGTTCAGGGCAAATTTGGGAGAGAACCCCAAAAGGGGTTCCTCTAGAAGGCAGATTCAATTGGCCCCTCCCCAAACCAGTTCAGGAAAAAATACTTCCTTGGAGAAAAGTGGAAACAACTGTTTATTAAACAAGAAAACCTAAACAATACTAAACAACAAAACTTCTTGCCGCTCCAAAAGAGGGACAAACTCAGAAACCCCCCCCCCCCCCCTCCCCCGGGTTGCAGCTCAGCTCACTCAGTCTCTTATCAGTCCCTCCGGCGCTGGTAATGCTGCGGCCCAGGCCCGGCCCGCTGGGCCACAGGTGCGCGCTGCTGGTGCTCTTCTTGGTGTTCAGTCCAGAGCAGGTTTGAGCAGGTCCAAAGAAAAGGAAAAGCCATAGTCCAGGGAACTTCTTTGCCTCAGCTAGCTAAAACTAGCTAAAAAGCAAAGGAGAGCTCTGTCTCGCTGTCTGTCCGTCCGCAGACAACACAGTCCAGGAGAAGGAATGTGGAGGAGTGAGTGCAGTATTTGAAAACAAACTCCGTGCTTCTTCTCCCCCCCTTCACTCCTGGAACAAGTCTTAAAGGTGCAAAACTTATTATTATTCAGCATAAACAGGACAGATGATTGGGGATAAAAGCATCATACAGTCAACCAAGGACATTCCATCCCTTATCCCCATATCGTCAGCTTACTACTAGAACTAATATATATATATTCTAACTCTACAAACACATCCAATATATAGCTATACAAAGACAATGGTAGTAACATTCAGCAAACAGTGATATTTACACATAGTTCTCACCCAACAATCAAATCTCCCTGAGGTACACATCGTGTTCTTCCATCTTTCTGCATTATCCACCATGTGCAACCTGGTCCCTGAGCAAAGACAACCCCACATATGGGTTTGTCTGTACTCGAGGCAGAACTGATGTGCACTGTCTTCCCTAACAAACCTCTGACATGTACCACTGGGACTTTGTCTCCATCTACTATATGCAAAGGCTCAGATTGGGCAGAGCCTACTCGACTGGTAGAGCCTCGGGTGTTAACTAACCAGGTGGCTTTGCCAGATGCTGCTCCCAGTTTTTGAAAGATCCCCCACCCAATGCTTTCAAGGTGGCTTTAACAGTCCATTGTACCTCTCCACTTTGCCTGCAGCTGGTGCATGGTAGGGAATATGGTACACCCACTCAATGCCATGTTCCCTAGCCCAGGTGTTGATAAGGCTGTTCTTGAAATGAGTCCCATTGTCTGACTCAATCCTCTCAGGGGTACCATGCCTCCAGAGGACTTGCTTTTCAAGGCCCGGGATGGTGTTATGGGCTGTAGCATGAGGCACAGGGTAGGTTTCCAATCATCCTGTGGTGGCTTCTACCATTGTGAGCACGTAGCGCTTGCCTTGGTGTGTCTGGGGCAGCGTGATGTAGTCAATCTGCCAGGCTTCCCCATACTTATACTTGGACCACCGCCCACCATATCATAGGGGCTTCACTCGCTTGGCCTGTTTGATGGCAGCACACGTCTCACAGTCATGGATAACCCGAGAAATACTGTCCATGGTTAAATCTACCCCTTGGTCTCGTGCCCACTTAAAAGTGGCATCTCTACCCTGATGTCCTGAGGCATCATGGGCCCATTGAGCTAGGAACAACTCCCCCTTGTGTTGCCAATCCAAGTCTGTCTTTGACACCCCTATCTTTGCAGCCTGATCTACATGCTGATTGTTTTGGCGCTCCTCACTGGCTCTGCTCTTGGGGACATGGGCATCTACATGGCCAACTTTCACAGGTAGTTTCCCTAACCTGGTAGCAATGTCTTTCCACTCATCAGCAGCCCAAATTGGTTTTCCTCTATGCTGCCAATTAGTCTTTTTCCACCTCTCCAGCCATCCCCACAGAGCATTGGCTACCATCCATGAATCAGTATAGAGGTAGAGCTTTGGCCACTTCTTTCAGCAATGTCCAGGGCCAGTTGAACAGCTTTGAGTTCAGCAAGGTGACTTGATCCACCTTCTCCTTCAGTAGCTTCTGCAACATGCCCTGTGGAGCTCCATATGGCTGCTTTCCACTTCCGTTTCATTCCCACAATACGGCAAGAACCATCTGTGAAAAGAGTGTAACGTGTTTCTTCTGCTGGCAGTTGGTTATATGGTGGTGCTTCTTCAGCACGTGTCACTTCTTGTTCCTCTTCATGAGCAAGACCAAAGTTTTCACCTTCCGGCCAGTTTGTAATTATCTCCAAAATCCCAGGGCGATTCAGTTTTCCAATCTGGGCGTGTTGTGTGATAAGAGCAACCCACTTGCTGCATGTAGCACTGGTCGCATGGTGGGTGGAGGGAAGCTTTCCTCTGAACACCCACCCCAGCACTGGTAGTCGGGGTGCCAGGAGGAGTTGTACTTCAGTGCCAATCACCTCTGAGGCGGCTTGGACTCCTTCATAGGCTGCTACAATTTCCTTCTCTATTGGAGTATAGTTGGCTTCAGACCCTCTCTAGCTTCCACTACAAAATCTTAATGGTCGGCCTTGAGTCTCACCAGGCACCTTCTGCCAAAGGCTCCAGGACAAACCATGGCTCCCGGCTGCAGAGTAGAGCACATTCTTCACATCTGTTCCTGTCCTGACTGGGCCAAGGGCTACTGCATGAGCAATTTCCTGCTTAATCTGGGAAAAGGCTTGTTGCTGTTCAGGGCCCCAGTGGAAGGTGTTCTTCTTGCGGGTGACCAGGTAGAGAGGGCTCACAATCTGGCTGTACTCAGGAATATGCATTCTCCAAAAACCTATGGCGCCTAGGAAAGCTTGTGTTTCCTTCATGCTGGTTGGTGAAGACATCGCTGTGATCTTGTTTATGACATCGGTGGGAATCTGACAACATCCATCTTGCCACTTCCATCCCAGGAACTTGATCTCTCGAGCAGGTCCCTTGACTTTGTCCTTCTTGATGGCAAAGCCGGCTTTCAGGAGAATATGGATGATTTTCTCTCCTTTCTCAAACACTTCTGCTGCTGTGTTTCCCCACACAATGATATCATCAATGTACTGCAGATGTTTTGGAGCCTCACCCTTTTCTAGTGCAGTCTGAATCAGTCCATGGCAGATGGTAGGACTGCACTTCCACCCCTGGGGCAGTCGGTTCCAAGTGTACTGCACACCCCTCCAGGTGAAAGCAAGCTGAGGCCTGCATTCTGCTGCCAGAGCAATGGAGAAAAACGCATTAGCAATGTCAATAGTGGCATACCACTTTGCTGCCTTGGACTCCAGCTCGTACTGGAGTTCCAGCATGTCCGGCACAGCAGCGCTCAGCGATGGAGTCACTTTGTTCAATGCATGGTAGTCCACAGTCAATCTCCATTCTCCTTCAGATTTACGCACAGGCCAAATGGGGCTGTTGAAGGGTGAGTGGGTTTTGCTGACCACCCCTTGGCTCTCCAACTCACAGATCATTTTGTGGATGGGGATCATGGCATCTCGATCTGTCCGATACTGCCAGCGGTGTACTGTTGAGGTGGCAATTGGTACTTGTTGCTCTTCCACCTTCAGGAGTACTACTGCAGATGGGTTTTCTGATAGTCCAGGTAAGCTGTTCAATTGCTTGATCCCCTCTGTCTCTACAGCAGCTATTCCAAACGCCCACATGAGTCCCTTTGGGTCTTTGAAATACCCACTTTGGAGGAAGTCTATGCCTAAAATGCATGGGGCCTCTGGACCAGTCACAACAGAGTGCTTCTTCCACTCATTTCCAGTCAGGCTCACCTCAGCTTCTACCAAAGTAAAATCCTGTGATCCCCCTGTCACACCAGCAATAAAAACAGATTCTGCCCCCACATATTTTGATGGGATTAATGTGCACTATGCACCAGTGTCAACCAAAGCTTTATATTCTTGTGGCTCAGATGTGCCAGGCCAACGAATCCACACAGTCCAAAAAACACGGTTTTCCCTCACCTCTACCTGGCTAGAGGCAGGGCCCCTCTAAGCCTGGTTATCCTTCTTTCCTGGGGTATATGTCTTGGAGGTTCCTTCAAGGGGATCGAAAATATCATCATCATCATCATATACAGCAGTTCGTTTATGGGCCACTGGAGCTGCTTCCATTTTGGTGAAACTTCCTCTCGGAGTCTTGTCTTCCTTCAATTCACGCACCCGTTGTGCCAGAGCAGCAGTAGATTTTCCATCCCATCTCCTCATGTTTTCTCCGCAATCACACAGGAAAAAACACAGTTCAGCTCATGAGGTGTACCTTCTTTCCCCATCTGGGGGACGTCTGCGTTGGGTACCAGAACCTCTGATCTGTACTGCTGAGATTTGGAGAAAACCCTCTTTAATCTCCTCCCTGAGTTTCTTGTGGTTCTTCTCCATCCTGTCTTCTAATTTCTGCAGACATGTTTCCACCGCTGTGATTCTGGCATGTGTTGGGCCATGTACAGCATCTGCATATGCTCGGAGCTTCTTGGCCATATCAAGCACAGTCTCCTCACTGTCATCCCGCTTCATCGTTCTATAGTCTTCCACTGAGTTTGCTGCAGATAGAGATCGTCTGCACACAGATATCTTTGTGCCACACTTCCCAGGACCCGTGCCCAGAGACTCTGAGAGTCAGCCCCCCTCATCATTCCTTGGTCAATAACCAGCTCATGTGATAAGGATCCTAAATGCCTCGCTTCACTACCATCCAAAACTGTAGCCTCACCTGCAGCATCCCAAAGATGGACTAACCAACTAACTATAGATTCATCAGGTCTTCGAGTGTAATCCTTTCTTAGGGCACGAAGGTCCTTCAGGGAATAGGACTCAATAGTGGCTTCTGATCTTGTGTCAGTTGCTTTAACTTTGGCTTTTGTATCAGTAATTGGCGTTGAGGGTCCTTCCCGTGGATCATCATCGTCCATCACTGGCCGATTGGTTTTGCTTGTGTGCTTCTTTCCTGCAGCAACTGCCAGTGGCTTAGGGTTACTGCCTGGTTTAGCTACAACCTGAGTAGCTGGGGTGTTGGCTGCAGCCTGAATGACTGGGGTAGCTACTGGTTTATCTCCCTGCCCCCCTGCCTCTATCTGCCGCCCTACAGTATCTAGTAGGGTGCGATAAGCATATTCCAGGGCCCAGCTTATTGCAATGAGCTTTTTCTCCCTAGAGTCATCATGGCACTTCTCTCTCAGGTATTTCCCCACCTCATCTGGGTTCTGAATTTGTTCATATAGAAAATCCCAGTCTACAGGGTCAGAAAATTCCTTCAGGGTTTGGCCCATATTTTCCCATTCTCCACACCACTCAGGATTTTCCACATCTGGGTCAGGGGTCTCATCAGCTCCTCTGGACATCTCAGCCCTCACTCTAGAGAAGCTGCGGACTGTATAAAGGATGTTAAGGATGTTTACCAGAAAAGATACCAGAAAGATGGTCTCTTTAACATTCAGGGGAAACTGAACATTCTCAAAAAGTGACATAACAGATTCAAAGGAGAAGAAGGAAAGGAGAGGCTGGAAAACCTTATCCCCTGCACCTCCTCTAACAAACCGGGTACAGTTACTAATAAACCCCCAAAACATACTACTGGAACTAGGACGCAGGGTAGGACAAAGAAACCATAAACCATACATATCTTGAACAGACTCCAGTATCTTTGTAAATGCCTTATAAACCACTATCACTAAGGCCAGCACAATAGCTATTTTAATCCGTGCTCCTCTACTATAAAAACTACGTGCAAGGGACAACAATCCTAGTGACCAGAAAAGTGCTAAAACCTCAAAGAACCCTAGAGACCAGAGCCACATGAAGGCCTCCACCCCAAGAGACATTACGAATACAAGCAACATGGCTACTGACTGTTGTAACCCACTACAGAGCAAGCACAACCAAAATGCAATCAATAAAGGTTTTTTCCACTTTCTCAGCCCCACATTGGGTGTCAATAAATGTATTTGTCCTGGTTCAGGGCAAATTTGGGAGAGAACCCCAAAAGGGGTTCCTCTAGAAGGCAGATTCAATTGGCCCCTCCCCAAACCAGTTCGGGAAAAAATACTTCCTTGGAGAAAAGTGGAAACAACTGTTTATTAAACAAGAAAACCTAAACAATATTAAACAACAAAACTTCTTGCCGCTCCAAAAGAGGGACAAACTCAGAAAATCCCCCCCCCCCCCGGGGTTGCAGCTCAGCTCACTCAGTCTCTTATCAGTCCCTCCGGCGCTGGAAATGCGGCGGCTCAGGCCTGGCCTGCTGGGCCACAGGTGCGAGCTGATGGTGCTCTTCTTGGTGTTCAGTCCAGAGCAGGTTTGAGCAGGTCCAAAGAAAAGGAAAAGCCATAGTCCAGGGAACTTCTTTGCCTCAGCTAGCTAAAACTAGCTAAAAAGCAAAGGAGAGCTCTGTCTTGCTGTCTGTCCGTCCGCAGACAACACAGTCCAGGAGAAGGAATGTGGAGGAGTGAGTGCAGTATTTGAAAACAAACTCCGCGCTTCTTCTCCCCCCCTTCACTCCTGGAACAAGTCTTAAAGGTGCAAAACTTATTATTCAGCATAAACAGAACAGACGATTGGCGATAAAAGCATCATACAGTCAACCTAGGACAGACCCCTAGCAATTTCTGGGCATCATTCAGGGTCGCAATAGACTTTGGGAATTGCACCTCTTGATGCTGAATAGTTCGCTCAAGAATCTTGACCCCCAAATATTTCAAAGGAGGATGGCTTTGAACCTTTTCCAGAGCCACTTGCAGTCCATAAGAATGCAAGGCGGTGAACAACTGAGGCTGTGCCCTCAGTAGTTCCTCCCGAGTGGGGGCCACCACCAGGATGTCATCCATGTAATAATAACAATACACATCAGAGAACTGCTCGCAGACTCCGGAGAAGGCCTGAGCCACATACCATTGACAGATAGTTGGACTGTTCTTGCAGCCCTGTGGCAAAACTTTCCATTGATATCTCTGCACAGGTTGGAACAACACAGAGGCCAGAAGTTTGTTATCATAGGGAGCAGGCAGGTCATTGTTTATCACTCTGAGGACCTGCATCAGTGGAGCAGAGCCCAGCCCATATTTCGCTACGTTATCTTACAAATCATGCACAGCTCACCAGGCCATAACATTGTGCCTATCCCGTCGCCCCGAATTCAGGACCGCTTTGTGCACAGGAAAGGCCTGAAGTGTACGTTGTGGTGAAGCATCCTCACCCTGATCCCCCTGTACCACTTCCCGAGAGTCCAGAGGGACCAGCTGACTACTAACTACAGTCTCCTCTTCCTGGATCAGTGGGTTCAAGACCGCACCACCAGGCTTGCCCACCCGCTCTATCAAATCCCAATCACAAGCTTCAAAGCCCGTTCTTTGGCTGCTTCCCAAAAGCAGTGGGGATTTATTGGCCGCACAGACACCCGACAGGGAGGCAGCGTCCACAGATCCCTCTGAAACGCCAGTCACCCCTGTCGGCGACAGCATTCTGACATTCGGTCACGCCCCTGTCGCAGAGTTGAGCATCACTGATCATTGCTGTCACTGCCTGCCTCCTGGGATGGGGGCGAGCAGGACAGTCTGCGATCCACAGGGGAAGGCAGGCTGGTGGGAGGCACTGAGGCAGGAGAAAGCGACTGTTGACCTTGAAACAGAAGAGCCAGGCACAGCCTCCGAGCCCACAGCTTCCAGGATGGGGAGGGCAGTCGCCGGTGATGGGGCAGGGACCGGAGCCGCAACCAGAGGCTCGGTGGATTCTCCCATCGTAGGCGGTGGCACGAGGGGACCAGCCGCCGCCTGCGACACAGCGGGTGGAGCGGGCGCCGAAGCTGCAGTCATTGGAGGCACAAACAGTGCGGGCTGCTGGAATGCAGCAGGAGCACTGAACCCCACTGTCGGCAGGGACAGCGCCATGGCAGGCAGGGTGGGGAAGGCAGCCACCACCCCCAGCGCGGGAGCCAGTCCCACAGAGGGCAGGGCGGAGAACAACATGGAGGCCCCGCCCAAGACGTGCTGCTGCATGGTAGAGGGTGGCACAGCAGGCGCTGGCATCAGAAAGGACATCGAGCCAGCCGGTCCGCACAGAGCACAGGGGGGCAGAATGGGAGGCAGTTGTGCCTGTCCCGTCGGCAAAGCCGGAGCCCCCGCAGGCGGCGGTTAGTGTGCCAGGGGATGGATCAAAGGCTCCACTGCCGGTCCCACCGGTACAGGGGGGCAGGACCCCTACATCTGCGCAGGCTCCATAGTCGATAGCGAAGGAGCCGGGGGGGCAGCTGCCCCCACTGCATCACGGGCCACGGGCGGCACCGGCCCTCCCCCCAAGTGCAATCCGGAGGGGGGGGGGGCAGCAGCGGCTGAAGCAGTGAAGCCGCCTGCTCAACAAATGGGCGGTCTTCAGTCCGCCGTGGCGAAGACGGAAAAAATACTCACAGCCACCCAGGCTGCGGAGCCACGGGCTGTGGCAGCTCCTGCCGGGCTGGGGTCGCCCCGTGCAGCCCCTGCAATGGAGGGGGGGGGGCAGCAGCGGCTGAAGCAGTGAAGCCACCTGCTCAACAAATGGGCAGTCTTCAGTCCGCCGTGGCGAAGACGGAAAAAATACTCACAGCCACCCAGGCTGCGGAGCCACGGGCTGTGGCAGCTCCTGCCGGGCCGGGGTCGTCCCGTGCAGCCCCTGCAATGTTGGGTGTGCCGAAACTGATAGTTGTGACAAAGGCACCCCGGCTGCCACCTGAAAGGCGGATGACGTCACCGACGCCGCGCTCAAAGTGGGGTGAGTCTGCCCAGCCGACCGTGGCACGGGCTGCTGTGCAGCCAGCGGCCGAATCAGACGGCAAAGGATATTTCGGCTGAACATAGTCACGGGGATGGGGATACATGGGCTTAACGAAACTTCCCAGCAACATTTAAAGTCTGTGGGGCGTCCCAGTGTCTCTTGCGGCCCCTCACTGTGCCGGGGCAGGGCTGGGCATTGCCCTGCTCGCCTCTTGCCTGTTGAATCCCGAAATGCCGCTATATACCAAAACGGCATCTACGTTCCCCAAAAGTTCCCAGTCGGAATTGCTGCCTCTAGGTGTCTTGCCCCACAGGGCTGTGTAGATGCGCCCCCAGACTGTGAACAATGAGGACGCTATTGCATCCCCCTTGTTCGACTCCGTCATGAGGCAACGACCCAAGTCACGCCAAATTCTCCAATGCAAGGTGCATCTGAGATCTACAGAAAATCCATGGTCCCGAGCCCAACCCAGGAGTCCAACAAGCTCGGCATCAGACACTGGGACCCCCAGCTGAGGGATATAACCCTGCCAGGAGGACAGAACCAGCCGTTCAGCCATATAAAGTTGTTTCCTCATTTTCAAGGAAACCCTCCCTCAGCAGACATCCACTTCAAGAGACAGACAATCTGCTATTTCAGGGAAAACCCATCCCGCTCAGTTCTCGGCTTCTAAGAGATGACCCGCGCTCCAAACAGGACCAAGTATTCTCCAGAAGACACGGGGTTTCAGCGTTACCTCACTCAAGAGGGCAAAGGTGTCCAACCAGAGCCTCCAGGCTGCTGGCGTCCAGCCTCGGCCCAAAGTCCCCCCCTGACAGTGTCAGGGTCTCGGCTCTTCAGCCCAGGCTGCAGTATCAGACGGGGTCACCAGATGACACTGTTGAGCCAGGGACAGGCGAAAGGACTCGCACAATTTCAGAAGGCAAAATGAGCGTTTACTCAAAAGCACTTCTCTTCTTTTATAGAGAACATTGTGATTAATTCCATTGGTCTTAAAGTAAAAACATTTCACCTGATTGGTACACTGGACTTAGGTCAGTGTGGTAGAACATAGCTATAAACAATATGAACGGAAAGCAAGATAATAGATTGTTTACATTCCTCTTGGACTTTTTCCCAGGCTTAGCTTGGCAGAAATCTTTCTCTTTTTCTCTCTGACTGAACTGGGAATATCCACACCCTCCCTCCAAATTATTATAACTTTGAAATTAGGAGGCTTTCAGGCAAAGATATGGGAAAAGGAATAACAGTTCTTTACTACTATGTATGTGTATAACAAGGTGTCCTGGTTTAGAAGACAGATGTCTGCTAGGGAAGGCAGAAAAAACCTCCCTTGGAATTGAGAATGTAAACCCCCTCCCTCTGAATTATTAGAATCATGAAATAGGGGGCTCTCAGGTAAAGATAGAGGAACAGGAATGTCATGGTTTGACGCTGGCGCAATGCCAGCAACCCCATGAAAATGCACCTTCCCCAAATAAATGCTGTGAGATGCAATCAGGAACAGAGCAGAGCAGGCCCAAGCTTAGAAATAAAAGAGAAAGAACTTTATTAAGCTACTACTATTATAAAAGACACACACTGAATCCAGAATGAAAACCTTCCGAAACATTCCTCCTACCCCCACCCAAACTCCAACAAACCATAGTGAGACACAACTTGGAACCTCAATCAAGTCATCACCCTTCAGATAATCAATACTCAGTCCATCAAGGGAGAGAGGAGTCTCTCTTGCACCATAAACCCCCAGGAAACACAATTGCAACCTCTTGTGTTTCCATGTCACACATGGCACCGCCCGAAGAAAATCTGCCAGTGTGACACTCTTCTTTCCATGTCACAGTGCTCTCACCACCATGCATGGACAGACTGCTCATAGGGCTTCTTTAAGGATGCTTTGCCAAGGACCAAAAGAAACAACAGTTCAGTTTCTCATTTTGGGATTACAGTCCCCACCATCCCACCCCCCCCCCCCACCCCCCCCCCCCAGGGCTGAGGGTCTCGAGAACAGAGATCTTCGTCTTCCTGAAGACAGAGGGCATCACCACACCCTCCTCAGCTTTTCTCTGTTCACTCCATTTCTGTGCTGACAGTCGCTGAAGCAGGTCTTTTGGCTCACCATTGCATCCCCCTAAAAATGCAGTCTCTGTTGCAGGAGAATTTGGTCCAGTATATGGCTAACAAGAAAAGTCCAGCCAAAAGCCACTCCATCATCTCCTCCCACCTAGAATTTCTTCTTCTAACATCTCAGGTCCCAGACTGTCTCTCTTCTCTTTCAAATCAAGGAGGAGTAATATTTCACAAAGCTTTCATTTCCCAGGAAAGGGTTAAAAGTCTCAGGCTCCCTGGACAGCTGAAATCTCTGCCCAGAACTCCAACTCCCATGGCTGGGCACCTCCCCCCCCTTCTCCTTCTCCTCTGATGGCAAATTCCAGGTGTCGTCAGGCTCTCTGTCTCTTTCCCTCTGGGGGGGAGAACAAAGGCATCTCAGTTTCTCTCCACCCTTCCGTCCACAGGAGCTGGCTCGATTCCAGTCCCTTCACACCCTGGCCTACCTCGACCAGGCCGCATGGCTTCCCCTCCCCCACCCAGCCCATGGCTGGGCAGGTTGAGGTCTGCACTGCACTCTGACTGGAGCCAAAGAGACAGTTCCCCTGGGAGTTCTCTGCTTTTAACCCCCTGTGTTTTCAGAGGTGTGTCCATGCCTTCAGTGGTCACTCCAGGTGCCAATATCCAAACCTGACCACTGATTGGTTTGACACCAACTTCCTGAGAAACTTCACTTCCGTGTCAAACCATGACAAGGAATAACAGTTCTTTACTAGTATTTATAATAAAGCAAACAAACAACAACAACGGCATTAGCAACAAACAGAACCAGGAACCCAGTAACAGCATTTTGGCTGTGGCACTTTGGTGTAGTTACAGTCACAGCCGGCAGGGGCGCTGGCAGGTTCCCAGTGGATGGGGTAGGTGTGGTAATCCCCACGTGGCTGCAGGGGACGCTCTGGCGTGGGCTCAGGGATCACATGGCAATGGCGGCTTTTGCCCGAAGATGGGAAGGGGTGGAAGAGAGGCTTTGCTTCACAAACCCCGGGGGCAGCTGAACCCGGTACCCCCTGCAGGACTCTCAGACAGCAGCAAGCTGGGTCGGCAGGATGTCTCGGCAGGCAGGGGGTGAGGGGCTCCCAGCAGGGGAGGGAGAGCCGAGCTCAAGATCCCGGGCATTGGAGCAGATGGTGATAGGTCTCTCTTTTAGTGAGGTAATTGTTAACAAGGTCCCAGTTCAGAGGCTCACCCCACAGCAGAAGAAGCAGCTCTGGGCCAGGCTCCAGCAGCAGCAGTGGAATTCCTTTCCCCAAAAGCAGCGGCTCTGACCACCCTCCTCCAAAGCTGAAAGAGGGCAAGGAGCTGCACCCAGCTCCTTCCCCCAGCCCGAATCTTCCCCCCCCCCCCCCCCCAGAAAACTCCAAAAACGCAGAGGAGTTCCCCCTTTGTCTCAAGCACCCAGCAATCTGTTTCCATTAGCAATTCAATGGGAAAAAATTCTACAGGTGATAAGGAACGAACAGGAAAGAAAACAGCAATTCCCAGCACAAGGCAAACAAACAACAATGATAGCAACAACAAAACAAAGAAAGAATAAACTAGAAAACCCATTAAACAGTCTCTTCCCCCTCTTTAAGCAATTTCCCCTTTGGTGTAGTTATGGTCACAGCCAGCAGGGTCGCTGGCAGGCTCCCTGGCAGGCTCCCAGCCGGGCAGGGCAGGTGTGATGATTCCCCCTGGGCTGCAAGGGGTGCTGTGGTGTGACTTTTGGCTGTCTTTTCTCCACGTGGACAATGGTGGACACAGACGGTAGAAAGGGATGGAGAAGGGGCTTCCTTTATGAACCCTCAGGGGCAGCTGATTCCAGTGCCCCTTCTGAATAGCAAAAAGGAGCTGTAGCAGGGACCTCGGAATAGTAAGCTCGGAAGGCAGGGATGAGCAAAGTACCAGAGTGGTAGGTGAGATGTATCAGAAACTCGGCGGCTGTATCTAGAACCATGGGGCATCTGGGCAGGCAGGGGGTGCAAGTTGCTTTGTAGCAAAGAAACCCCAGAGCAGTGGCAGAGAAAATGGCAGAGGCTGGGCAGTGGCCACCCAACTCCTGAACACAGCCGAGAGAGAGAGAGACTCCCTTGGAGGGGGAGGGGGCTCGGGGATCCCAGGGTTTTTCCCCTGAGGCACCTGAGGAAATTGTAAAAGTCTTTTGCTGGTGAGGTAGGGTGTTAATAAGATCCCAGCTCAGTGGTTGCTCTCACAAGCAAAAGCTCACCCCACGGCAGAAGAAGCAGGACCAGGCTGGGCTCTGGCAGTGGCAACGAATTCCCCCACCCAAAGCAGCAGGTTGGCCATCCTCCTAGGAAGCTGAGAGAGAGACAGAGAGAGAGAGGAGCTGCACCCAACCCCTTTTCCCGAGCCCAATCCTTGCAGCATCTCTGCCCTTCCCAGAGAAACCCCCAGGTAAAAACGAGAGAGTAGCCATCTGGACCTCTCCCCTGAGCTCTGGCCAATTCTTCTGTCTCTCTTAAGTACCTGGTCATTATTGTTCCCTAGCAAAACATATGGGAGAAAATTCTTTGAGAAAAAGAAAGAAAAGGAAGAATCCTAATCCCTAACACCTTCTCAAGGAAGGAAGCTTCATACACACACTCCAAGAAGGAATATGTTAGAAGAAACTACCATATGAAAGTGGACTGGACTTCTATAGTGTAAAGTGATTGACTGCTACCCATATATCTCCAAGTCAGCTTAGCAGCTTGTTATAGATGGGTAATGTGATGATTGGCTCTTGCAATTAAGGGATGAATATTGTGTGTATGTTAAGAGAAGTTTTGTTGATGTGTGGTTATGTTATTGTAGTTTGTTGTTTGGGCACCCTCTGTTCTCCCCATAGTCCCCTCTCCCCCCCTGTATTGTTACCACTGGACAGCCTTGGTTGTCAGGGTTGTCAGGGACATGTGGAGGGAGGGCATGTACATGTGCCCCTTGCATGGGGCAGTTGGGAATGGGGAAAGCTTGTTGCTGGGGAGGTGTGGCATGACAACACCTCACCTCTAATCAAGTTTCAAGAAGGTTTCCACCAATGGATGGCAATGAAGAGTTGACTGGCAGACTATAGGAGGGGCCAAGGTTGGCTGATGCAACATCAGGAGTATAAAAGGTGGAGCAAGCATTTTCAGCTTCTGGCAGTTGGCCGTACTCCCAGAGCTGTCCCTTTTTCTTTATTCAGTCCTTTGTTGTGTTTGTTGATGTGAGAAATGATACTCACTTCTAAAAATTTAGAAAGGTTTATTAAAACCTTATCAAAAATACAACAGAAGACTGAATAGAGAAAATATTGCGGTGCCGGGAGCAGAGGATTTTTCCCACCATGTGCTCATCCACACAATGGAGGTTTCACCTTTTAACACTTTAGCCCCTCCCAAAGTTCTGTCCATTGACTCCTTCTTCATTGTCCAGTGGTGGAGTTTACTTCCTTAAATATTGATTGGAGGTCAGGTGCTGCCATAGTAACAAGTTGACCCTCCCAAATGTCCCAAACCCTGGCCACCCCTGATAACAATGCAAGGGAGGTATATCGGTTTCTGGGCCTCACGCTGGGCCCCTCCCTGGGGGTTCCCCTGTCAGGGGGAAACCCTCCTGGAGTGGTTCTGTGTCAGGAAAAGGAGACGCACAGGACTTTTTCAGTCTTCAGCTTCTTGCTTATTGTTATCTAAAGTTTTGCACACCGTCTTTGCATCTAGGGGTGCATGACTTCTTAAGGGCTTATGAATTAATTTTAGAGATGAATTTAGTAGCTGATGTTTTGGACAATTGACCAAAATTTTCCCTGTAAAATTTTCTAGGGAAAATTGCATAACCTCTGAATTTTGAATTAACCACTCCAAATAGATGGATGTGACAGGCAGAAAGATTTCTGCAAAATAATTTCCTGAAAGGGAAAACATTCAGGATCTAGCCTTCATAATCAATTGCGATATAATTTCAGAGCAAGTTGTTATAGTTTTACCCAGCTGACGAGACAGGAAAACCCATTCTAAGATTATCAGATGGTCCTTCTTCTCTAGATCCCACTGGAATATTAAACCGTGAAGCTGTGGACTCTCCCCTAAAACTGCAAACAAAAAAGACAAGTTAGGATTATATCAATGAGCCTGGCGTGATTGGATGGCTCGCATCACTTTATCTAAAGCATTTTGGGCTTCTTTGTTGAATTCTCGTGGTGAGTTTAAAGCTGTGTCTCCCTTCAATAGATCGGACAGAGGGGCTAGGTCCTGGTTTGAAATGCCTAGCAGTGGATGAAGCCAGTTCAGAGTCCCTACCAGCTGCTGCACTTCATTCAGTGTTTTTGGATTTCTTTTTAGTTGGAGTGGTTGTGGAGTTACAGTTTGTTCTGTGATTCTGTATCCTAAATATTTCCAGGGAGGGAGTGTCTGTATTTTTTCCTTCACTATTGTGAGTCCTGCTTTTTCCACTGCTGAGATGACCTGATCTGTTGTGTCCTGCATTGATGCTTGGTCCTTTGCTGCTACCAAAATATCGTCCATATAATGCAAGATCAGGGAATTTGGGTATTATCCACAAACTGAGGAAAGTACTTTTGCTACATAGCACTGGCATATATTCAGAGAATTGCACATACCTTGGGGAAGTACCAGCCAATGGTATCTTTTTAAAGAGGCCTGATGATTTATTAATAGGATGGAAAAGGCAAATTGTGGCGCGTCATCTGGATGCAAGCAATTATTGAAAAAACAGTCTTTTAAATCAATAGCAGTTAACTTCCAATCCTTTGGAATCATAACGGGAGAAGGTAAACCTGGTTATAAAGAACCCATTTCTTGAATCACTTTGTTAACCTTTCTGAGGTCCTGCAATAATCTCCATTTCCCACTGTTTGGCATTTTAACTAGGAAAACTGGAGTGTTCCAGGGGCTGGTAGTTGGAGTTTGGTGACCTTTATTTAACTGTTCCTGTACCAACTGCTCTAATGCAGCAAGTTTCTCTTTGGGTAAGGGTCATTGGCTGACCCAGAAAGGTGTATTGGATGTCCATGTGAGTTTTAGAGTGTTATGTCCATCAACAGCCCTTGTCAAAAATCAGTTTCTATTCCCAGACCCCACTGAGAATGTCTCTTCCCCAAAGAACTATATCAGCTCCTACTATGAATGGTTTTGTGGTGGCAACACGACCTTCAGGTCCCTCAAATGTGACAGAGTGTAAGCTACGAAAGCTTTCACAGTGACCACCAATACCTGCCAGTTGGTCCAGCGTGGGTATGATGGTCCAGTCTTGTGGCCATTTCGATTTCGATATCAGAGTGATGTCAGCTCCAGTATCTATCAGGCCAACGAGGGTGATGGTTTCCCCGAGATGCTTCAGGACACAGGTGAGTTGAGGCCGCCCATGGCTGATGTGCCTGGTCCAAGCAATGAGGGATGTGTTGCTCCGTGACTCTGGTAGGAGAAAAGCTTGTGCTATGGTTAGTCCTTTAGGTAGAAAACATGGAGGGTCTGGACATAAAGCTAATACAGTGATTTCCTGTGAACAAGTGACAGATAACACAGTTGGAATGATATAGAAACCTTCTGCATAAGATCTGTTCACTCACACTATTAAGAACCAACGTGGTTGTAGTTCAGGGCCCAGCTGTCCTGTGGATATTGTGTGAGCAATAGCATTTGTTAGCATTACTGGCTGGGCTGTAGACAGCTCCAATCTGGTACCTGGGGACATTGTGCTTGGTAGTCCTGCAAAGATCTGCTGCAGTTCTGTACTTGATGGCCTGTGGTGGTTTCTGGCCCTTGGTACAGCGGTTCTTGTGTTGTGCTCGGCTGCAAGTTTCCCGGCAGATGGCATGGACAACCCTGTGATGGGTGAAAACTGTTATTTTGACAGGGACCTCTGTATCCACTGTTTTTTGGAGGTGGTCTCCTTCATAGTTTAGGACATTCTCTCTTAAAATGCCCTCTTTGGCCACAGGAATAGCATGTATCCTTTGGAATCTGTTGGTTTTCAATTGCCCCTTTAAATGCTGTTAGAGCATCTGCTAGGGTTTGCATTTGAATTTCTACAGCTTTTTCCTGCTGCTTTAGGGTGTTTTCCTGTGCAGTTGTAATGGCATTAGCTAGCACCTCTGCCTGCATGGCTGCTGCGTGTTCAGGGGTACCCAGGCGATTGCAAGCATCCACTAGCTGTGTTAAGGTGGGCTCGGGGTCTTGTGGCAATGCACGTAGTATTTTTCTGCAGCTTGTATTTGCATTAGAAATTGCAAGCTGTTTTAATAGCTCTTGTCTGGCACAATCTATGGGAATTTGCTTATCCAATGCCAATTTTAAACAGTCTAAAAACTTAGTGTATGGCTCATCCATCCCATGTTTAATTTCTGTGAAATCTAATGCTGGTTTATTCCTGTCAGGCACCTGGAGCAGGGCAGGCCTTGCAGCTTCCTTAATATCCTGAAGGAATTGTCTCTTAAGAGCCCTTGCCTGTCTTTGTAGATCTATGTAGGCTCCTTCCCCAGCAAGCTGATCAAGAGTTATACTTGCAGTGGCTGGAGTTCTTGCAAAACCTCTTAAAAGGTCATTTAGTAAATGCTTCCATGCCAGTTCCCACAGAGAATACTCTGTCGGAGACAGCAAAGATGTACAAAGCTGCCTTAGGTCACGAGGGGTGAATACATTGGCTGAAAAGGTGGCTTGTAATAGACCTTGGAAATATGCTGACTCTCTTTCATATGATCTCACCGCTTTGCAAATTTCTTTTATTTCTGCAAAGCTTATTTGTTCCCACTGAGGTGTCCCCCCGTGTCCCCCCCCCATCCCCGACATTATGAAACATGGGGTTAGAACTAGAAGATATTAATCATAGAAATTAGAAGGTATTGAAAAGTAATAGGCATATAAAATAATGGATATTGCTTAGGGCCACATCCTTAGGTTACGTGAGAATATACCGTATCCTGGCCTATGGGAAAGGAAGAGCCTACATGCAGAGCAGCAAGGAAAGACCTGATAAGGAGGAAGAATGTATATGAAAAAAAGGATACAGGGTGTAAAGACAACTGAAAAATGGGGCCCCGTATGTTCTGGAAACAGATGGATCCTGGCCCCTGGCTTGGACCGTGGCCAAGGAATCAATGGGCATGTGCAAAGCAGTGGGGTCGAAAAGTCAGCCTGAAGAAGACCATTCTTACTTCATCCCTTTTACGACCCCCGAAGCCTGGGACGACCACCAGAGACAGCTGCGCAGGCGCAGAGGACCGACAAGCTGATTAGCATACAGAGCGGAGAGGGAGGGGAGCCAGGAAATGACCCATGAGGAAACTTAATGCATATGTAACACTCCAGGGGATAAAAGAGCATGTGTGTAAGCAAGGGGCATGCATGTATTTGGGGTAATGTCCCACATGCATCCGGCTGAATAAACATACCTACTTTAAAACTCACTCTGTCTCTGAGTTTTAGAGTCTGGCTCCGCGTGTCAATTGGCGACCACGAAGGGACTTCTCTGCCAGCCGTGGGACCGGCTCGGGGGCGGACTTCCTAAGGCGCGCCCCAGGATTTCTCTGGAGGAACTCCGCTTCTCGTGTCGCTTACTGCGGGGGCAGAGAACGACCTCCTAACCAGCGGAGAAACGGTATGCATCTTTTAAAAAAGGGGGGGGGGGGGCCCGTAGTGACCACTGGCAAGCCGATCAGAGACGTCTGACCGCACAGAGCATGGTCTTGGTTTGGTTTGGACTTGCAAGTAACCGGTAGCTGTAAGGGCAGCTATCGGTAAGGGCCGCTGACTGACGGAAAGGCAGCGGGGGAGGTTTGGTTTGGTTTGGACTTGCAAGTAACCGGTAGCTGAAAGGGCAGCTATCGATAAGGACCGCTGACCGACGGAAAGGCAGCGGGGGAGGATTCACTGAATCCTTGGTGTATGGTTGCTGTCTGGGTGTGTAATGTGTGTGTGAGTTTTGTCCGTCTAGGTGTATGTGAGTTTTGTCTGCTATGTGTGTATGGGTTTTGCACTGTCCAGGTGTGTGTGAGTTCTGTCTGTTTATGTGTGTGAATTTTGCACTGATGTGTGTGTGAGTTTTGTTGCTGTCTGGGCGTATGTGTGAGTTTTAAAGGTTTTGTGTGAAGTAACTCGTGTTTGGGGAACTGTGGCATATTTCTGATGCTTGTGTCAAAAGTTATAATTGTGGCAACTTTGTGTGGACTCTTTGAACTCCTGGCGTTGTTTTTGGATATTGCATTTTGTTTGAAGCACTATTGGTGCTGCTTGTTTTGATGCTTTTGCTGTGAGTATTAGGTTTGCTTAATGCTGTCTAAGGTTTTGTTGTGAGTATTTTGTGCAAAGTATTTCGTTGTGAGGCCTGCTCTGATAAATGTTGTTCTCAGCTACTGCTATTCGTTTGATGTTTTTGCTGTGAGTATTGTTTTTAGGGTTTGTTTAGTGTACTTTACTAGCCGTGGCAGGACAGCTGGAGGGGATCCTTTTCCCCCAGTGGTTTTGGATTTGAACCTTAGGACCCTCTGTTTTGACAAGGGCAATATCTAGAGTGGGAGCTGGTTGAGTGCAGGACCTGCAGGGAGTGGTGGTATTGCCCGTCGTGTATGAGACACAGTTACTGTGCTCAGTATAAGCTGCAGAGTCAGGAGAATCCAGAGCTAGAAATTTTAAAGGGTGTTTTGTTTTTTTAGGATCTATTTAATTCCAGAGATCTGGAGCTAGGAGAAAGGGATTAAGAAAAGACTGTGTAAGAGTGTGAGAAAGATCTGGATAAAAGCCATAAGATAAGAAAATAATGGGATTGGGAGAGAGCAGAGAAATTCCCAAGGCAAGCCCCCTGGGCTGCATTTTAGCTAATTGGAAGAAGATTGCAGGCTCGGGGGGTGTCGAGTCCAAACGCACCCTGGTAAAATACTGTAGCCAGTGGTGGCCTTTGTATCGTCTGGAAAACGGAGCCAGATGGCCCCCGACTGGGAGCCTAGATTATGATACCTTATTGGAACTAATGCTATTTCTTAGACGTGAGGGTAAGTGGACTGAAGTTTCATATGCAGATATGTTTTTCTCTCTCTGAAATCACCCTGAATGGCAGAGGGATTGTGGGATCAGGGCCCCTTCTGACCCCCTGGTATTAGCCCTAGAAAGGGAAGGCAAAGCTAATAGGAAGCAGCCTAAACGATGTTGTAGCACCTGCTCAATAAACCAGCATTGCACACATCGTGATAAGGTCTATCAAGCAGAAACACAAAAGCAGGAGTTGTTGGATTTATTTGTGTCACCCCCTGAGGAGCAAAGGGGCCTAAGGGGAGGAACAGGTTCAGCCCCCTTGGAGGAGAGACAGGCTGGACCGTCTGCTCCCCCACCCACCTCTGAGTTACAGACTATATCGTATCCACCATTGCCTGAGAGTGATAGTGATGAGAGTGCAGGCAGTCCCATAGCGCCTCGGACTAGAAAACAAACAAAGGAAATCATACAAGCCCCTTTAAGGGAAGCAATAGGACCTGAAAAGGAAAGGGTGTTGATAAAAGTCCCCTTCTCTACAATTGATTTAGAAGGTTGGGAAAGAGTTACCAAAAACTATAGAAGTGACCCAATAGGAACAGCTAAAAGGTTAAGATACATGATTAAGCAGCATAACCCAGACTGGTCAGATATTCAGTTATTGTTGGATGCATTGACAGACACAGAAAGACAGCTAGTTTTAAAAGCAGCAGGGGACTTAGCAGAAGGCTTTTGCAAAGCAAAAGAAGAGGATGTTAAGGACTTCTTTCCCCTCCAAGACCCAAAATGGAACCCAAATGATGAGGGGCAAATAAAAAAGTTACGTCACTACCAAGAATGATAGCAAAGGGGGTGGAGCGGGCCATCCCCAAGACTATAAATTGGTCAGCTTTATATGCAATTAAACAGAACCCCTCTGAAAGTCCTTCTGAGTTTTTGGATCGCTTGAGAGACACAATGCGTCGTTATACATCATTAGATCCTGAATCAGAGGTAGGGATACAGCAGCTAGCAAGTTTATTTTTAGGGCAATCTAGTCAAGATATCAGGTGGAAACTTCAGAGACTCCAGGGGGGAGAGGAAAGGAAGTTGGAGGTCTTGCTAGGAGAGGCATGGAGGGTTTTCAGCAATCGAGAAGAAGGATATAGGCAAGGAATGAGAAAATTAATGGCTGTAGTAAAAGAAGAAAATAAAGGAGGGCAGAGACAAAGACCACCTAGGCAAGGACCACCCCGGTTGGGTAAAAATCAGTGTGCAAATTGCAAAAGACTTGGACACTGGAAAAACGAGTGCCCTGAACGAAAAGGAAATGGGAAAGGGAACCGGGGAAGGGAGGTGGTGGTTGCTCACACAGAAAGTAATTGAAGGGGACCAGGGGACCTTACCCCAGGAGATCCGCTGGTTATAAAAATGAAACTGGGGGAGGAAGGGAAAGAGGTGGAATTCATGGTGGATACAGGAGCAACATTTTCAGTTTTAAACAAAGCTCTGGTGCCAGTAGGGAATGATTATGTCAGGGTCAGGGGAGCAACTGGCCAACCTGAGATAGCATATTTTTGCAAGCCACTCAAATACAAATATGGAAGACAGTGGGGCATCCATAAATTCTTATACATGCCCAATTCCCCAGAATCTCTCCTAGGGAGAGACTTATTGGAGAAACTGGAGGCAACTATTTCATTTAAAAATGGGGAAGTTATTCTGGAGGTGAATGAACAAAAATATGTAGAAGTGCTGAGCTTAATACTGACAACCATTAAGGCTAAAGAAGAAATTAGTGAAGAGATTCTGAATCAAGTCTTCCCGGGAGTATGGGCCTTCAATGTACCAGGGAGGGCAAAAAATGCACCACCAATACAAATCAGGCTCAAGGAAGGAATACAACCAGTTAGAATTAAGCAGTATCCCTTGAGGAGAGAAGATAGAGAAGGAATTAGCCCGATAATTGAAAATTTCTTACAGCTGGGGTTATTGAAAGAATGCCAGTCCGATTTTAACACTCCTATCCTGCCTGTCTGCAAACCTCATCTCTACCCTGTGGTTGCCAACCCCTACACCTTGCTGACATGTTTAACACCAGAACTAACTTGGTTCACTGTTTTAGATTTGAAGGATGCTTTCTTTTGCCTCCCTCTCCATGAAACCAGCCAGAAAATTTTTGCATTTGAATGGCAAAATCCCAAAAGTGGACGCAAAACTCAGCTCACATGGACAGTTTTACCACAAGGCTTCAAAAACTCACCCACCCTGTTTGGAGAACAACTCACAAAGGATTTGGAATCCTGGGAAGCCCCACCAGGAGAAGGCAAAATGTTGCAGTATGTAGATGACATCCTCATAGCCACCCCCACAGAAGAAGGGTGCGTGGCTTGGACAGTAAGCCGTTTAAACTTTTTGGGGCTCCAGGGATATAGGGTGTCAAAGAAAAAGGCTCAGGTGGTAAAACAGAAGGTGATCTACCTGGGTTATGAAATCAGTGCTGGACAACGGACTTTGGGGAAAGAACGCATAGAATCAATATGCCAAACCCCAAAACCTCAGACGATAAAGGAACTGAGAACATTCCTGGGTATGACAGGATGGTGCAGACTATGGATATACAACTACGGATTGCTCGTGAAACCTCTGTATTCACTCATTGCAAATGGAAGCAGAGACCTTCAGTGGACAAAAGAAACCACACAGGCCTTTGGTCAGCTGAAAAAGGCCCTCATGTCAGCTCCAGCTCTAGGACTTCCAGACGTGAGTAGACCATTCTTTCTCTTCTCTCATGTGAAACAGGGAATTGCCCTGGGAATACTGGCACAGGACCTGGGCCCATACAGAAGGGCAGTTGCTTACCTTTCTAAACAGCTAGATGCAGCAGCGAAAGGATGGCCAGGTTGCCTCAGAGCAGTGGCCGCAGTTGTACTGAACATTCAGGAAGCCCGTAAGTTCACCCTGGGCCAGAAGATGACTGTGCTAGTGTCTCATACAGTATCCTCAGTCCTAGAAACCAAGGGTGGCCACTGGCTCTCCCCACAACGATTTCTGAAATACCGAGCTATCATGGTAGAACAAGATGATGTTGAGATAGTGGTAACTAACATTGTCAACCCAGCTTCCTTTCTCAGTGGGAACCAAGGAGAACCAATTCATCACGATTGCCTGGAGACCATCGAAGCCCCTTATCCCAGCCGCTCAGACCTGAAGGACACCCCTCTGGATGACGCGGAAACCTGGTTCACTGATGGAAGCAGCTACGTCATCAATGGAAAGCGACATGCTGGGTATGCACTTACCACATCAAGGGATCTAATCGAATCAGGACCATTACCAACAGGTACCTCTGCACAGAAGGCAGAAATAATTGCCCTGACTCGGGCATTAGAGTTATCAAAGGGAAAAAGAATAAACATTTATACAGATTCAAGATATGCATTTGGAGTGGTGCATGCCCATGGGGCTATCTGGAGAGAAAGAGGACTATTAAACTCACAGGGAAAGAACATTAAACATGCGCAAGAGATACTACAACTATTGGAATCAGTCCAACTGCCTGAAAAGGTGGCAATCATGCACATTAAAGCACATCAAAAAGGAAACTCAGAATTGGAGGAGGGAAACGAGCTGGCGGACAGAGAGGCAAAAGAAGCAGCAAAAGGTGAGGTAACAGTGGAGGGACCCTTAATTCCTGATGGCCAAATCTCCCTAGAAGGTAAGCCAGTGTATGATAAGAAGGACAGAAAGCTAATTGAAGATGAAAAGGGAACGTATAACCAAGAGGGATGGGCTGTTACAGCAGAAAAGAAACTAGTTATCCCCTCCCATTTATTATGGTCATTAGTAAAAGAGGAACATCAGAAAACACACTGGGGAATTGATGCCCTGCATAACTACTTGACTGGAAAAATCATTGCTAGGAACTTATATGCCACTGTCACTCAGGTAGCCAGGCAGTGTGAACTTTGCCTCCAGACTAACCCTAAGAATACCCCTAAACCAAAACTTGGCCAAATTGGAAAGGGCCATGGACCTGGTCAGCAGTGGCAAATTGATTTTTCAGAATTGCCAAGAAAAGGGGGGTATCGATATTTGTTGGTACTAACAGATACCTTTTCAGGATGGCCAGAGGCTTTCCCCACCAGGACTGCAAAAGCTCGGGAGGTAACAAAGGTGCTGTTACAAGAAATAATGCCATGCTTTGGAGTTCCAGCCACAATATCCTCAGACAGGGGACCTCATTTTATTTCTAAATTAGTACAACAGGTCAGTCAGCTTCTGGGCATAGATTGGGAACTTCACACACCATATCGCCCCCAGTCAAGTGGCCAAGTTGAAAAAATGAATCATTTGATTAAGCAACAAATTGTGAGACTAGGGCAAGAAGTTAATTTGCCTTGGCCCCAGTCTCTCCCACTAGCATTGTTGCGACTCCGAACTAAGCCCAGAACCAAAACAAAGCTGAGCCCCTTTGAAATGCTCTATGGGAGACCATATGGTGTACAGAAGGGAATATCCACCCAAATTGGGGAAGAAAGGCTGGTTGTTTACATGGTGGCCTTAGGTAAGCAGCTTAGAGAAATTGAAAAACACGTGGCTGGAACTCAGAGCAGAGGGCTAGATGGACCAGTGCATGACATACAGCCTGGGGATTATGTGTATGTCAAGTCTCTTACAGAAAATACCTTGGAGCCGCAGTGGGAAGGACCGTTCCAAGTGCTTCTCACCACTTTCACTGCGATTAAGATCCAAGAGCAGAACGCCTGGATTCACCACTCTCGAGTAAAGAAAGCTCCTGAGGCCCCTTGGAAAGTAACATCGGGTGATAATGAACTGAAACTAAAATTCACTCGAACAAAATGAGTATATTGTGGTCGGGGGTGTTTAGCAATTTAGGTTGCAAAAGTCTAATCAGGAGAATTGTTTTGTTAGCAACCCTAATCACGATCCTAGAACTAAAACCCACCTCTAGCCAGAGTAATGCTGAATGGCCTTGGTCCCAAGCCTTTACTTGTTACACTGGATCCATGGGAAAATACTCTGACATAAAAAGTCTGAATCTATCAACTGTAGTCATGCACAGAAACCAAGCATACGAAAGACAAGAGTGGCAGAGACAAAGAATATGGTCACTTCAAGGAACCATAGGAGAAGAAATTAGGATAGGGTGTCGGATGATCAATGGAACCGATCATAGGAGAGCAACCCAAATTAGTGTTTTAACATCTCCCACGGACGAAAACTGGGAGGTTTGTAGTCGTTCAAGTGACATAGACTGTTGGTGTAACTTTACATTAATACAGACTGTTGAGGTAGCTTGTCTCTGGGCCCGGGATACCATTGGGCTCTCCTTCAAGTTTAAAATAAATGCCACAACTGAGCCCATGACCCCAGCCCAAACCCAAATCACACCTCTTGGGCCTGGACCTGAAATTTACAAAATCGGCCCATATGTAATAAGAAATGCAGGCCAACAGCAGTTATTGTTTAACCCAGAATGGTCTCTTAAGCGTGTTGAATTACTAATGCAAACTAACATCTCTGAAATTCAACCAGCCTGCTCTCCCTTTTTAAAAACGTCCTTTGAGGGTTGGATGACCTGGCTGCAGAAACAAGCATATACTGGAGGCAGAATGCGAAGAGATCTGACTGGAATATTAGGGACAGGGCTGGGAGTCCTAAAGGGAATTGATTCTGAAATATTAATGAACAAATTGACCACTGCAACAAGTGATTTAACCAAATTAAAACAACCTTTACAGTCATCTTTGTTAGCATTGGGAACCAGTCAGTGGCAGGTATCGAGAATACTGCCAAGGTTGAAAAAGGCAGAGGACCAAGACCATGGGTCAATCATAGATGCACTTGCTGTGGTTCAGGATAATGTGTCTCTGGCCTTTAGCTGTATACAGGCACAATTATGGTTGCAATCAACAGCTGCCTCAATTATAAGGGAAGGAAGCGAAGGAGCCTTTCCAATTGAGATTCGAAAGGCCGTGTGGGACAGCGCTATGGATTTTGAGAAGAAATTTCAGTCTTGGTGGACTTTGGTAAACTTTACCTATGACTCGACTGACAACGTAGTTACTGCCTTTGTGCTCACCATACGCAATGCCACAGTTTATGTTATTCATCCTATTATAGCATTGGGACTGAATCATGAGCAGTCAGTGCTCTACCCTTCAGAGCACAGGGCATGGGCACGGAGAGTGGGTGAAAAATGGCAAACTGTGAATCTAGAATCTTGCGTTACCCGGGAACAACAGGGGTTCATTTGTGAGAGTAACACAATCGATGCTCAAGATATATGTCTTGATACTGAACAAGGTGTTTGTCACTCTGAGATTCATCCGGATACGAGTCAAAGGACTGTACTTGTATATATTGGTCAAGGTTGTGTATGTTTGAGAACTGCGTGTACTTTTATAGAAATAGATAAGGGTAATGTAACTTTGCTCGGTAAGAATTATCTTAACTTTTGTATTTGTAACTTTGTTAGGATTTCAGGGTGTGACTTTCTGTATTTGGCACCAGTTGTGTCTCATCAGCTAATTAATGCCAACAATAAGATGTACCACAGGTTGTCACCCATGCCTATTGGAATGAACCTCACTTTAATTAGACAAGTAATCAAACATCAGGACCTTGTCAAAATTCTAAAGAATATTCAAAAAACTGGGGAGAAAACCTTAATTACTGTCCATCATGACATAAAAGAAATAAGCAAGGTTCTGCAAAGAGTGAAACAGGATGCAAGTCACAGTTGGTGGGATTCACTTTTTGGATGGTCACCCACTGCAACTGGAATCCTAAATACATTATGTCACCCCCTTATTGTTTTACTAATATTAGTAGGTATGAGTTTAACACTATCCTTTGTGATACTCATTTGGAATTGCAAATTGTTACAACGAATAACAATACTAACCTCTTTATCCCAGATACATGGTAAAGCATTGGGAGACACATATCGTAGAGATTGGAGCATGTACTAAGTAAAAGAATTTACTATTTTGCTGAAAAGGGGGGACTGAAACATGGGGTTAGAACTAGAAGATATTAATCATTGAAATTAGAAGGTATTGAATAGTAATAGGCATATAAAATAATGGATATTGCTTAGGGCCACATCCTTAGGTTACGTGAGAATATACCGTATCCTGGCCTATGGGAAAGGAAGAGACTACGTGCAGAGCAGCAAGGAGAGACCTGGTAAGGAGAAGGAATGTATATGGAAAACAGGATACAGGGTGAAAAGACAACTGAAAAATGGGGCCCCTTATGTTCTGGAAACAGATGGATCGTGACCCCTGGCTTGGACATTTATTCTCAAGAGCAACAACAACTGGTGTCATCTGAGATTCCATGGAAAACTTTTCCATTTGCAAGAGACTTCTTGCTACAATCTTTCCTCCAATTAACAAGCTGTGCTCTGGTGACATGCGGAGCCAGACTCTAAAACTCAGAGACAGAGTGAGTTTTAAATTAGGTATGTTTATTCGGTCGGACACATGTGGGACATTTCCCCAAATACATGCGTGCCCCTTGCTTACACACGTGTTCTTTTATCCCCTGGAGTGTTACATATGCATTAAGTTTCCCCATGGGTCATTTCCTGGCTCCCCTCCCTCTCTGCTCTGTATGCTAATCAGCTTGTCGGTCCCCTGCGCCTGCGCAGCTGTCTCTGGTGGTCGTCCCAGGCTTCGGGGGTCGTAAAAGGGATGAAGTAAGAATGGTCTTCTTCAGGCTGACTTTTCGACCCCACTGCTTTGCACATGCCCATTGATTCCTTGGCCACGGTCCAAGCCAGGGGTCACGATCCATCTGTTTCCAGAACATAAGGGGCCCCATTTTTCAGTTGTCTTTACACCCTGTATCCTTTTTTTCATATACATTCTTTCTCCTTATCAGGTCTCTCCTTGCTGCTATGCACGTAGTCTCTTCCTTTCCCATAGGCCAGGATACGGTATATTCTCACGTAACCTAAGGATGTGGCCCTAAGCAATATCCATTATTTTATATGCCTATTACTTTTCAATACCTTCTAATTTCTATGATTAATATCTTCTAGTTCTAACCCCATGTTTCACTGGAACTCTGCATTCGGCAATGCATTTTTCCCAATTGTTCCTTCCCGCAGGAGGTAGCCACACCCTTTCCATATCATCTGTAAATATTCCTTCTTCATCAGCATCCAGGCTACCTGCTGGACCGACGGCGATTTCGGCTGTGGTTTCCCCTGACTGTGCTGCACAGCGACTGTGTGCTGCACAGGGAAGGCAGCTTCCCCTTCCTCAGCTAGGAGGAGAAGAAATGCCCGTGCGGATTCCCACTCATCATCCAAGAAGGAAAGAGATACCTAAGGTGTCAATACCCCTTGGGAACAGAGAGGGCACATCTTGTCAAGGTGAAGAAAGGCCAAGAACTTCAGTAGCCCTCCAAGATGAAAGAACCACATTTTGGCAAGGTGTGAAAAGGCCAGAAATGTCAGCGAACTCCGGGATGACAAAGGATGCATCAAGAAAACAATTTGCACAAGTGTCTGGTGTCACAGACTGGGCAGAAATCAGAAAGAGAGCATTAAAAGACAAAAACTTTGATACAGTGAACATGGACAGCATCGTATTACCAGTGACTCATAGTCCACGGAATGAAAACATGAGATGGGAAAGACTGGACTATAAGGCTGTGAGTGACTTAAAAACAGCACTGCAAGAAAATTGATTGGATTCTAAATATTTTAAACAGTTATGAAAGGGTATATTTTAAATATATGATTTAACACCGCACGATCTCAAATACCTCGTTTCAGTGATTTTCACTGAATCACAGATTATTATGTGGGAAGCGAGGTGGAGAAGGGCTCTTGAGGAGCTCAAAAACAGATATCAGGGAGGACCAAATGCAGCCATCTCCATAGTGCAGATGGCAGGTGAACCCCTGGGACCAAATGATAATACAGGACAACAGATTAAAGAGCTACCACGGGATGTGTTGATTGACATCAAGAATGCAGCATGCAATGCAATTTTACAAACTCCATCAGCAGGAACACCTGAAAACATCTACACAGGGATCAGGCAAGGACCTTCAGAACCTTTTACTTCATTCCTTGAGCATCTCACACAAGCAGTGAACAGGCAAGTGAATGAAGAAACAGCAAAACCACACTTGATTCGGGGTCTTGCATTTGCAAATGCCAGCACAAAATGCAGACAAATCATCAACACACTGCCTGGTCAACCCTCGTTGGAAGAAATGGTGAGGGCCTGCAGCAAAAATGATACACCTCCACACACTGCATCAATTCAGACAAACATCTGGGGAGAGTAACTTGAAAGAATCCTCCAAGTTCGGGATGGAAGATTTCACGAAGCACTTCAATTACTGTTTCAGCGAAACAATTTTACAGAAGACACATGAAGGTTGTGAAAGAAGACCAGAAGAAAGAATCACAATCACTTGTTTCTTTGTTGTGTGACAGGTCATCATTGTGTGGGATACACAATGTGAGAAAGGGACATCTTATCATAATGAAAATTGAAATAGAAAATTAAATAGCATTAATTTTTAATAATTTATTATATGTAGGTCTAAGTTAGGTTGTATTTTAACATTTTATTAATGATGGGATTGGTTTTTATATAGTTTGGTTTAAGTATTATTTAATTAGAGTATATCACTTTAAGTTTTATTTTAGGTTTGGGCCCTGAAGAAGTTAAGTTTTATAAAAGTTTAATTGATAATGAATTTATATATTATTAATTTGATACATATGGATTTTATAAAGTTAATATAATTTAGGGATTTTTTACCAAGATTTTTTTTTTATATTGAGTTTAAGTAGTTTGATTCAAAAATAATTTTATGTTTTTCAAAGATCAAGTTTATTTAGCTAACAAAGTTTAGTTGTTTTTCTTTAAGGATGGGAGGATTTAGACTGAAAAGGAGGTCATGAAACATTGAGGAACATTGATTTAAGGAGAAGACACAGTTTGTTGGATCTTTGGTTTTGTTTCAGTCTTTTGTGTTTTATTATAAGTTTATCAATATATAAGAGTTTTAAAGGAATTTGTTTTGGGTTTTCTGAGATTGATTTCATCGTTTAATAGTCAGTTTTTATAGTCTTATATTTCTTTATATAATGATACAAAGGGTGTTTGTTGTTTTCAAATCCTTTCATTTATTTTTAAACTATTTTAGTGTTTTATAAATGTTATTATTAAGAAATTTTATCATATTATTAGGCAAAGCCTTGTGCTTTGTTTTTTCATAGCAAATTTTCATATGTTTTATTGTCCTATATGCAATCTTATCCAAGTTGCATGCCATTTTGAAGTCTCATTTTGGTTTCTAACTGTATTGTGCATTTTTCTAGGTGGACCTTCTGGTTATTTTTTTATATCTCTTGTGAGTGGAATCATTGCATTTCTATTTTTTATCATTCTCAAATGTTTTTCAGAACATCTCAAAGGGAGATACCTGAAACATTTTGGCAGCCTTTTGTCAACTGTTGATCTTATGATTTCTTCCAATTGACATTCTTTTTCCCCTAAGGAAGTTTCAAGGAAAATAAATCCTTGTGTCATTTGATCAGTTTATCCTCTTGACTTCAAGTATTTATTTTATGTGAAAATGTATAATAGGTTGTTATGTTTTAAGTATCATATACGTATTGTTGGTACAAGCTTTGTTTTCGATAATATGTTAGGGGACATCACTCCAGTTTAAAGATTGGGCCCTGACCAAGCGCTGATTTTAACTTGGACAGATGAGTTTGCCAACAAAATCCAGAGGTTTCTGCACAAAAATGAATAATATGCAGGTCATTTTGACCTACCGATTTGATCCTACAGATGTAACAGCTGATGCAGCTTTGAGGTGAAACTTGTCAGCCTTGCCTGTGAAAGGATACCAAGGATTTTCCCTGGAAACAAATGTTTCAGCTGTTTGCAGACTCTGAAGTGCTGGCACAATGTTTCTAATGACTGTGCTTTGTTCAATTTTATGTTATTTAGAATCTCTTTCTTTTGAACCTTCTTGAATTGTTGTCAGTTTTGATAAGTTTTATACATTTTATCATTGAGGTCTTTTGTCTTATTTTATATTATGTTTTATATTTTTCCATCTTCCTCTTTCAAAAAAAAAAAAGAAGGAGAAAAAGGTGAAGAAGTGCCTGAAATAAGGCTGGAATGAGGTTGGAGATTTTGTGTATTTTAATCTTTTGAAATAATTCTTTTGTAAAGCCCACTTCACTGATCATTGAGTGAAATGTGAGGAGAGTCCCAGACACTGGACAGATCAAATTGAAAAAAACATTCAAATTAATAACTTTGGGCAAGGATTTTGTTTGTGTTTTCACAGGGGTTGAAAGTGGATGTCAGCAGGATGCATGAGATCTTGTCGAGTTCAGAGGAGAGCAGATCCTGACTCCAGAAGCAGAGAAGTCAGCACACAGACATGAGCAGGTGTCAAGACAGTGGACATCTCTTCGTTCTACATGCAAAAAGAGGACTCTGGAACTTGGGTTTCTTTTGGGACTTGAGTTGTTGTCTTTCCATTTCAGGAAAGGAAGATGTTGATGTTGCATTCCAGATTCCCACGGGGAACGAGATCTGCAGTTTGATCAAGTGTTATACTTGTGCCTCATCTTCTCACTGATTGCCTTGGGCAGTGGGGTGGTTTTGTTCATGTTTCAACCAAGGGAAATGCGCGGCTACTCTTTACTTTGTCTGCCCCGATCAGCTCCCGAATGCCCGGCTTGGGCGTCTCAGCTTTTCGTCGGGGCCGGGGCTCGCCGCAGTTTCCGGGCGCTTTTGCTGTCGCGCTCCGGGGTGGGCTGATGGCTGCGCTTTGCCGTCGGCGCGAGGGAAGAAACAAAGAGGCAGGGAATTCGTCCAAATCCGTCCGCATGGCGGCTGGATGCTTTATTGGCTGCGAGAGCTGCGATGGAAAGGCTAAAGCCGCTCCCAGCTTCGCACGGACGCAAATGGCCTCGAGCATGCCGAGGAGTGGGATCAAATAGGGAAGGGACAGGGCGGACGGGGAGCCCTCCCGCCCAATGGGTACAGACATCGCGGTGATGACGTGTACTGCAGCGACCAATGGGAACACGGCAGGGGCGGACACGAGACTTTGGGGTGAGTGGCACCACGAGAACGGGAACACAGGCACGGAAATCGCAGGAGTAGGGGAAAACCCGGGGGATGCACGAGGGTGCAGAGAACTGGAAAACTAACAAAGGAAAAACCCATGTGAACCTAAACCTGGGATGCAACAATTCCCCGCTTTAAATAATATAAAAAAGACAGTTGTTTCTGTTGGGATTCTTTCGCAGTGGCCTCTTCTCTTAGCTTCTTCTGCTGCTGTGACTGCTTTGTAGATGGAAAGGGCTTGGGGATGGTACTGCAGCTGCTTCTTCCCTGGGTGTTTGGGGATAGGGGAACTGGGACAACAACTTTATTATACACGATCTGGAGACATACATGGTCTGAGGTAGATGTGGGAAAAGTGCTTTTTAGGGAGATACTGAGTCTCTCCCTTTTCTGCGGCGCCTGCGATTGGATGCAACCCCTTGGTTGGTGGGATCATTGGTTGCATCTACTGGCACTGTATCGCTCCGACTCACTGACTGTCCTGGTGTGTAAGGTTTGACATGCCTCCTGGGGATCCACTTGACTCCTGAGGGCGTGGATACGCAGGCATATCCCCGTCCCCAAGTCAAGAGTGGGAATGGACCCTGGATTTCTTTAGAGTCTGGATCCCTCACTAATACTGGAGGCGTCTCCTCTGGCTGGAGCTCCTGATGTTGTTTGAAATGTCTCAGGGCTGGCGGTTCTTGCCTGTCAAAAGAGCAGTTTAGGAAATTGATAGTAAACAAGGCCTTGCAGAGTCTCTCGTGCGGTGACAGCACTCCCAATCTCCCCGCTGTTTCCGGAGGACTTGTTTCAGTGTCTGGTGAGTCCTCTCTATTATGGCCTGGCCGGTGGGGGAGTGAGGAATCCCAGTATTATGCTGGACCCCCCATTCCTGCAGGAAGTTACTGAGCACCCTGGAAGTATATGCTGGACCATTATCAGTTTTTATTGTGGCTGGGACCCCTAAAGTAGCAAAGGCGTGTATGAGGTGTTTTTTCACGTCTGTGGCTCTTTCTCCTATGTGGGCTGAGGCAAAAACTGCTCCCGAGAAGGTGTCCACGGTTACATGGACATTCTTGAGTTTCCCAAATTCGGGGACTTTGGTGACGTCCATCTGCCATACCTCACAACTGCGGAGACCTCTGGGATTCACACCTGCTCCCAGTGTTGGTAGAGCTGCCTCCTGACAGTTGGGGCATGAGGCCACAATTTCCCTGGCTTGGTCACGCCGCAGATGGAACTGGCGTACCAGACCTGGGGCATTTTGATGGAACTGCTGATGGCTGAGCCTGGCCTGCTCGACTATGTTTGGCTGGCCTCCCAGCTGTACTGGGGCTGCCAAGGCGTCTGCTCTGCGATTCCCTTCGGCAATAAAGCCTGGGAGATCCGTATGTGACCTCACATGTACCACATAAAAGGGATGCTCACGGTTAGAAACCAGGTGTACTAATTCTGTGAGCAACCTGAAGATTACTTGATTTGGGACCTCTTTTACAATTGCATGTTCAGCTCTAGACACTGCTCCTGCCACATATGCCGAATCTGTGACTAGATTAAAAGGTTGATCGAATTTTTTAAAAGCCCTCACGACAGCATCCAACTCAGCTACTTGTGGGGAACCTTCCACTACTTTAACATCTGATTCCCACAACTGAGTCTCTGGGTCTTTCCAAGTCACTACTGACTTGTGGGACTTCCCTGACCCATCTGTGAACACTGTCAGTGCTTTAAGTGGTTTTTTACTTTGCAATTCTCTCGGCAACAATTTGAATTCTGTATTGAACAGATGATGGCCAGGATGCCCAATTTGAATTTGGCCTGAGAAGCTGTTCAAAGGTCTCCTTGGTCATTTTCCCCGTGGATGTTTTGATGGGGAGGTGGATACATGTGAAGTCACAACCCACTAGTACTTGCAGACGAGCCCTGGCCCGTATTATGAGCTGCGCCATCAGCTCTTGTGGCTTGGCGATACTTTTGGACTGTCTGTGGCCAAGGAACACCCACTCAATTATCAAGAGGGGGTCCTGTTGGCCCTTGTCCCACTGGAATATTATACCGTATAAATGGGGTAACTCACCTAAGATGATGAAGCGGAAAGGCAGCCCTGGTTGACAGCGATGGGCTTGCCTACTTGCGATGGTGGTTTGGACCTTCTCGAGTGCGGCTCTGGCCTCCCGGGTCAGGACTCTTGGGGAACTTAAACCCTCATCCCCCTCCCTTTCTGCTAACAAGTCAAAAAGAGGGGATAGTTCTCTCGTGGTGAGTCCCAGCCATGGCCTGATCCAATTTAGTGATCCACACAAGCGCTGGATGTCATTCAGCGTCTTGGGGTTGTTACTTATCTGAATTTGTTGAGGCCTAATCGTTCGGTTATTAATTTCTAGGCCCAGGTACTTCCAGGGTGGCAGTAACTGTACCTTCTCTTTTTGTAGCTCGAATCCGGCCACCGACAAGGCCCTAACAGTGTCCTCCAGAGCTGCTTGTAGGACCTCGCTGTCAGGGGCACAAATCAGCACGTCATCCATGTAATGATAGAAAATACAGGATGTCCACTTGGCACGCATTGGGGACAGAACTCTGGCGACATACCACTGGCATATAGTGGGGGAACATTTTAGCCCCTGAGGTAGTACTGTCCAGTGGTAGCGCTTCATAGGGGCTTCCCTGTTGATGGAGGGCACAGAGAAGGCAAACCGGGGAGCATCATCCGGATGGAGCGGGATTTGAAAGAAGCAATCTTTAATGTCAATTACGGCTAAATTATAATTTTGGGGTAGCATAGATGGAGATGGCATACCCGGTTGGAGAGAGCCCAGATTTTCTATGGCTTCATTAATTTTCCTTAGGTCATGGAGGAGTCGCCACCTGTCCTTCCCTGGCTTTTTAATTACAAACACCAGAGAGTTCCAGGGGCTGTTAGTTTCGACTATATGTCCCTTTGCCAATTCCTCCTCCACTAGTTTTGTGAGCGCCTGTAGTTTTTGTTTACTCAGCGGCCACTGCTCCACCCAGACAGGCTTATCTGTGAGCCATGTTAATTTCTGTGTGGGGCGCTCCTCAGTGGCCGCACCTAAAAATGTTGGGGGGCCGGAAATTCCAATTTGGCTCCCCACTGGGACATGGCGTCTCTCCCCCATAGTGTAAATTTACAATTGATCACGAACGGACGTACTGAGGCTAGCAGTCCGTTCGGACCCTTAATTTGGATAATATTTTTTGATTGCTTTGCTGGCTGGGGCCCGCCTAGTCCTAAGACTGGCGTGGCCACATTTTGCAGCTCCCAGTGTGACGGCCACTTATGTGGTGGGATGACCGTCACATCTGCCCCTGTGTCCAACATCCCCTGAAGGTATGCAGAATGCCCCTCGCACTTGAGTTTACACCATACGAGGGGTTTTTCCTCTCCCAACTTCCCAGCATAAAAGACTGAGAGTTCCAGGTCATTACACAGAGCACGAGGAATAGGAATTGCCTGTGCAATAACCTGGCCCTTAGGCAGGAAGAGGGGGGGATGGACACAGCGTGCCACGAGATAGAAGAGCCTCGGATTAAGGGTGGAAATTACCGGAGGAACCTCTATCTCCAGTGGGGTGCTTTTTGTGTCTCCGACCACGAGGTATCTGCAGTTCAGAAGGTCCTCCTTCCTCCTGGTTTCACAGCGGCAGATGTGTGATAGAAGCTCTGCATCTGCTATGAAGAAATGCCAGTCCTGGGAACGAAAGTGGACAGAATTGGTGAGTTGGAGCCGATAAGGCTCCCTGATGTCAGTAGTTGAGAGGCAGCCGCTTACAGATGGGACTAGATGGTGTATCGCGGCTCCTCTCGCGGCACCACGACTTGCCTCATTTTTATCAGCACGCGAGGCAAGTGCGCGTTCTTTTCCTAGTTTTTTGGGATTGTGGGGCTCCCATCCCTCCTCCCTCCTCCCGCAGCCCTGGGTGGTATAGTCCTTAGAAGTGGGCAGCGATCCTGAAAATGTCCATCCTGATGGCAGTGGAAGCACCGGCGTGTGGATGGAAGTCGCTTCGGAGCTGAGTTCCTTGGAGGAGCAACAGCAGATGCGACCAGCTTGTCTTTAGGTCTCTTTGGGGCCTCCTCCTCTATCAGGTGTGATTTCAGGGTGCACTCCTCGATGATCTGGTCGAGGGTCGGCGCTGGTGAGGCCGGCAGCGACAGGATGATTCTTTTGCACATGGTGTTGGCCTTCATGTGCACCACTTCTAGGACTAGCCCGTCTCAGTGTTCAGGTCTCTCCACCCGTCTCTCGACTGCTGCCCGGACCCGGTCTACGAAATCTACAAAAGGCTCTGCGACACCTTGTTTAATCGCTGTATAGGGAACCATCGGGTCCTTGGTGGGCATGCCCAGGTACGCACGTTCTGCTGCACCCATGGACACGTCCAGCACGGCCGTTGGAATTCCCCGAGCTTGAAGTTGCCCTTCACTCCATTCTCCTTCACCTACAAGATGGTCCAAAGTGATCGGTTCTTCCGCGAAATCCAGGCTGTAAGGCCCTTCTAGGATTTCGGGAAGCAGGTCTGCTGCCAGTTTCTTCCACCTCCTCTCCCACAGGCTGTATTCTGATGGGAGAAGCAGGCAGCTAAACAGACACTTAAGGTCTGCTGGCACTACGGTTCTAGACGTTAAAGTCGCTTTTAAAATGCCTTTAAAAAAGGGGCTTTTTTGTCCAAAATCGCGTGATGTTTTGCAGACCTCTTTTATGGATTCATAGGGAAGGGGTGTCCATGTAGGGTTTTCCCCTCCCCTGGCGTAGGAGGCTGGAGTGTGGAGCGACTGCTCGACTTCATAGATTAGGCCCCGTCCCCTCCCCTCTCCCCTACTCCCCCCTCCCCCCCTGGGTATCCGAGGAGCGGGAGGACGTGGGGGCACGGTACGTGGGACAGGGCGGGGAGAATCTTCTCCCTGGGACAGCGGGGCGGAGGTGACAGAGCCCTCCCTGTTGGGGGAGGGTGGGGCTGATGTTACAGCAGGCAGGACATGGAAGAAGGGAACGCCCACCCGAGGGGGAACAGGGGGAGGGGTGGCAACCCGATGCCTGGAGTGGGCGGTGCCCACACCCACAGGGAAACAGGAAGGGGTGGGGTCAAAGGTGGGGATACAGGGAACAAAGAAGACAAAGGGATTATGGGGAGAAGAAGCCTCTCCACGTGGCCGCCCTCTATCTTGGGAAGACAGAGGCCCTAGCCACGTGGCTGCGGCTTCCTCAGGGGGACAAAGAAAGGGATTCAGGGGAGCAGAGCAGCGCGGGGTAGCGCCAGAACTAGGATTTCTAACTGGGAAAAAGGGATTGGAAAAGGGGTTTGGGATTAGTTCCTCAGCAGAGTAGCTAATTCCACCAAGGCGGGGGTGCCGGGACGGCTCGGGGGAGCCAGGAGCACGGTCCACGTCTGTGGAGCTGCCCTGCGCCTCAGAGCGGCGGAGTACTCCCCTCTGCCTACCCGGTTTAGGGGAAAAAGGGGTAGGAGAGGATGGGGAAATGGATTCAAGGGAAACAACAGTTCTGCCCGATGGCTCTTTCCTTTCCTCGGCCGCTTCTCGCGCGGACCCTGCTTTTACAACCTCCGAGATCAGCAAATGGAGCTTTGGGAAACAATCTTTCACAGAGGGATCCTTGTCAATTCCCTCTGCTAACCTGGCTCCTACTTGCTCCCAGAACTCTGTTCTGTGAGCATCCTCCGCGGTTACACGTGGAAAGGAAAAGCAGAGCCATCGTACAAACTGCTTGACTGAATTTTTGGGGTAGGGATGTTTTACTGATAAAATCCCCTTAATTTGGGTATAGAATTCCCTTTGTTGGGCAGATAGCGTGGTCCCCATGCTATTTCTACCCAAAGCCTCACCCCTGGTGCAGAAAAGGCGAAAGAAAAAAATCAAAAAACGCGAAAGACCCCGGCGGCCCGCCGCACACGCTGCGCGCTGCGTGATCCGTACCCCCGGAAATGCGGCAGAGCCCACCCACGTGAAGTATCAGCCGGGTACCCCCCGCGGCTAATCACTCACCAAACCGGAATCTTCGCAAATAAAAGCTGCTACCAGGGTCTTCTTTCCCGGGAAGCGTCCGTTCTTCGGCTTTCCGTAGCCGTGAATGGTTGCGCTTCCAGTCCCACGCGGGAAAACACAGCGTGTTTTCCTGTGGGTGGCGGAGACGTCACTGACTTACTTCGGGGGGGCACTTGCTCCCGTTTTCAGTCTGGCACGGAGCACTTTTCCGTCGTGGACCGCGACCCTGCGGTGGCGGCGGCGGTTTTCCGCGCGGATCGCGCTCGCTCGTCTCGGCAGCGGCGCTTGCTGGTCGGCGGCGCGGCTTCGCGGCGGCGCTCTCTCTGCGCGGCTCCCGGGTGCTCTGTGGTGACTCTCTGCCTGCTCCGCGGCTTTGCGCTGGCCGTGGCCCGGACGTTGGGCGTCACTCGCGGCTGCTCTTTACTTTGTCTGCCCCGATCAGCTCCCGAATGCCCGGCTTGGGCGTCTCAGCTTTTCGTCGGGGCCGGGGCTCGCCGCAGTTTCCGGGCGCTTTTGCTGTCGCGCTCCGGGTTGGGCTGATGGCTGCGCTTTGCCGTCGGCGTGAGGGAAGAAACAAAGAGGCAGGGAATTCGTCCAAATCCGTCCGCGTGGCGGCTGGATGCTTTATTGGCTGCGAGAGCTGCGATGGAAAGGCTACAGCCGCTCCCAGCTTCGTACGGACGCAAATGGCCTCGAGCATGCCGAGGAGTGGGATCAAATAGGGAAGGGACAGGGCGGACGGGGAGCCCTCCCGCCCAATGGGTACAGACATCGCGGTGATGACGTGTACTGCAGCGACCAATGGGAACACGGCAGGGGCGGACACGAGACTTTGGGGTGAGTGGCACCACGAGAACGGGAACACAGGCACGGAAATCGCAGGAGTAGGGGAAAACCCGGGGGATGCACGAGGGTGCAGAGAACTGGAAAACTAACAAAGGAAAAACCCATGTGAACCTAAACCTGGGATGCAACAGAAATGTTTGGGAAACTCTGGGCAGCACATCAGGGTTGACACCATCAGGCTGAAACACTCAAGGCCAGAAAAGCCCTTTTCAACATGTTTGAATTTGACAGGGAACAAATGGTTGATTCCAAAAGACATCCCTCCAACAATTTTGCAAGTGCATTCTCAATTTGGAGAATGGAGGTGGTCTTTGGATGGGGTTTCTTTCTGCGGCTCCTTATGAGCTTTGAGAACTGGAAAGTTGCAGCAAAAATGAATTTTTATATAACAATTCGGCTTTTCGGAGTGGCACAAAACAAAGATAAAATCATAGAAGTCACTCCAAACCACAGAATTTGCAAAGAAGCATCATCTTGGTGTATTTACACTAAGATGTCAAACAAACCATCCAACCAGGTTTCAAAATAATTGCCACGGGAGATCTTTTCCACTTGTAAGAACACAGTTTGATTTGCTATCCCTACAGATATCAGGGACAGTCCATGCAACATAGGGAGATCTTTTGTTAACACGCAGCATGACTTTGATAAAAGAGCAAGAAGGAAAAAATCTAATGAATGAAGTGATCCAGATTGTGACAACGATAATGTTAACACATGGAAAAAAGGCTCGGAAAACTGGAATGGTTCTGCTTTCACAGCAGGTGGCATCAAAAAGAGCTTCCTGATTGATGTGCTTTACAGTGTATAATTGCCACTTGTTCAGGTTTTTGTACTGCTCTTATCAGCTGCAGAACTGCATCTTGATGTTTAATGTGCATCCCCTGAGACGAAAGCAGGCCCCATTCTTTCCATAGGGCCCTGTGCACATGCACCACTCCGAAAGCATATTTTGAATTAGTCCACATGTTTACGTTTTTCCCTTCACTTAAGTCTAGTGCTCTGGTTAAAGCAACCAGTTCTGCCTTCTGGGCGGATGTATTTGGTGGCAATGCTTTTGCCTCTACCACTGTACCGCATATCCAGCGTATCTGATTCCGTTCTCCATGAAACTGCTTCCATCTGTGAACAACTCCCAGTCTGGCTGTTCTAGTGGGACATCTTTCAGATCTGCTCTAGCCGCACAGGTGTGTTCTATTACTTCCACGCAATTGTGTTCCAATGGGCTTTCTTCAGATGTTGTACCTAGGAACAAGGCTGGGTTCAAAAGGTTAGTTGTTTTTAATGTTACATCATCTTGGTCCGTTAAGATTACCTGGAATTTCATCATTTGGCTTGGGGATAGCCAATGGCCCCCCTTCTGCTCCAACACAGTGGTTACCATGTGCGGTACATAGACATCTATGTGCCTTCCCATGTTGAGCTTCCTGGCTTCTTGTATCAGGATCACAGTGGCTCCGACTGCCCGCAGACATGAAGGCCACCCGGCACTGACGTTATCAAGTTGTTTGGAAAAGTAGCCCACCGGCCTTTTCCAGCTTCCTAAACGTTGGGTTAAGACTCCCAATGCCAGATGCAGCCTTTCATGTACAAACAGCTGAAAATCTTTGGACAAATCAGGTAACCCCAATGCAGGAGCAGTTGTCAAGGCCTCCTTTAGTTTGAGGAAAGCCTCCTTCTGTGGTTTGCCCCAGGTAAATGGCTGCATCTTCTGGGCCTCATACAGGGGTTTTGCAATTAGTCCATAGTCCATGATCCACAGGCGGCACCACCCTGTCATCCCAAGGAAGACTCGCAGCTCATGTAGATTCTGGGGCTCTGGAATGGCACAAATAGCTTGAATACGGTTAAGTCCCCAGTTTTTGCTGCCCTTGTGAGATTTCACATCCCAGGTAAATCACAGTCTGTTGGGCAATTTGTGCTTTTTCTTTAGACACCTTATATCCTCCCATTCCCAGTGAATTCAAAATCTCGGACTGTTACCTTTATGCAGGTTGCTTTTTCCTCTGTGGTTATCAGTATATCATCAACATACTGTAGCAGCAGGTATTGTTCTCTTGGTACTTGCCCATTTGCAATCCAGATCTCCAGCTCCTTCTCCAGTTGGTTTCCGAATAGGGTCAGACTGTTCTTGAATCCTTGTGGGAGCCGTGTCCAGGTGAGCTGGGTTTTTCTTCCATTCCCTGGATTTTCCCACTCAAAGGCAAACAGGTTCCTACTTTCTTTGTCAAGGGGTATGCAGAAAAAGGCATCTTTTAGATCAATTACTGTAAACCATTTATATATCTCTTTCACGGATGTCAACAATGTGTAGGGATTGGCAACCACTGGATAAATGTCCTTAGTTATTTCATTTATTGCTCTCAAATCCTGCACTAGTCTATACTCACCATAGGGTTTCCTCCCTGGAAATATAGGTGTATTATATTCTGAGTCACATTCTTCTAAAATTTGGTATTTCAAGAATTTATCAATAATTTTTACTATTCCCTGCCGTGCTTCTGGTTTTATAGGATACTGTTTGACTGGTACTGCTTTTGCCCCTTCCTTTAATTCGACATGTATTGGTTGTGCTAATTTAGATTTTCCAGGTATATCTATTTCCCATACTGAAGGAATTACTGCATCTTCTACTTCCCTAGGAATAGAGGGAACTGTTTTTTCTTTAATCATTAAAATTTGTCCCGTCTTTGATTCAGGTATTTTCATCAAAAGCTCCCCATTCTCAAAGGTTATTACCGCATCAAGTTTTGCCAATAAGTCTCTCCCTAAAAGGGGAATTGGACACTCGGGCATATATAAGAATTCATGCGTTAAGACTTTATTTCCAAAACACAAATCTCGGGGTTGTAGGAATGGCCGATTCTCCTCCTTCCCTGTGGCCCCAGCTATTGTTGTTTGTTTGTCCCCAATTTGTCCTTGCAAATCATTTAGTGCAGAATATGTGGCCCCTGTATCCACCAGGAATTTTACTGCTCTATCACCTAGCTGTATGGTCACTAAAGGTTCCTTCGTATATCCCGTTTCTAGTCAGCTACTGTATTCCCCCAGCACCATTAATTTTGAAATATTCTGATCCTGGCTTGGCTGGTTGCCCTGGTAAAACCGGTTTGGGCACTCGTTCTTCCAGTGACCTTCTTGTTTGCAATAAGCACACTGGTTAAATCCCAATATTGGCACAACAGTTCCCCCATGTCCCCTGCCAAGCCCACCTCCCCTCCCCAGTCCGCGGCCACCCCTACCCCTCCCTCTGATGCCTGGGTTTCCTTTCCCTTGTATTGCTGCCAGGAGATTTTGCTGTTGCCTTTTACTGGTCTCTTTTTCTCTGTTATTGTATACCTTCCAGGCTACTTCGAGCAATTTATCCAGATTTCTTAATTCCTTCCCTTCTAGTTTTTGTAATTTCCTCCTAATATCATCCTGTGACTGCCCCAGGAAAATGAGAGCGAGCTGAATCTTTGCTTGTGGTGCATCTGTTTGGAGATCTGTGTATTTTCTCGCTGCTTCCTTAAGCCTTTCAAAAAATGCAGTAGGGGATTCTTTCTTCTCCTGCCTTATCTCATACAATTTAGACCAATTTATAGTCTTAGGCACAGCATTCTGAACCCCTATCTGGACCCACTCTTGATATTTCTTCAGCCTCCCCATATGCCCAGGTGCATTAGGATCCCACCCTGGATCCTCGGTTGGAAAATTATCATCTAGAGTTCCCATTACGAGCCTATTTCTGATATCCTCCCTTGCCCTTTCCTTGGCTGCTTTAAGTACCATCTCTTTCTCTGTAGAATCCATTAGGGTATCTAATATTACTTGTATATCATCCCAATCTGGATTCTGAGTTTTCATAATCATTTTTACCACCCTTGCCACTTTATCAGGATTTTCCCTAAAAGTTCCAGCCGATGGTTTCCAAATTACTAAATCAGCAGGCGAAAAGGGTATTTTTACAAACACTGGCCCCTCCGCTCCTATTCCCTGTCGTAAGGGGGCAATCACAGTTTGCTTCTGACTACCCAGATCTTTCCTGGCCAAAACTGGGGCGAGCTTTGACCGACTCCGAGTCCTATGAGATACCGGTATCGCAGATTCACTTTCATCTCCATTATCGCTATCTCCTTCACTTTCATCCTCCCCCCTTCTTTGTATCACAGTTAAATTTAGATCATCTCCTGGGGAAGAGGGGTCAGGTGATGGTGGGAGAGGAGGATAGGGAGAGAAGGGTTGAGTGGGTGAAATAGGATTAGACAAAATAGGATTGGGTGAAGCAGGTGATGAAGTAGGGGTAGCAGGCAGGATAGGGTTAGGTTCTCCCGGCCTTGCAGGGGCTACCTGTAAATCAACATCTGTATCATTCCTCCGACTCAGACTTTCTTTCAACGCAAGACATTCTAAACAACGTTTCTCCTTCACACAAACCCCACACTTATCACTTGCAGATGCCCTAACCACCATCAATCCACATTCAACCTGCCATTCTGGCTTACCTCATAAATAGAAAAACAAATCAATATACGAAACCTCATCCCATTTTCCTTCACGCTTACAAAATGACATCAATTGCAAAATAGTGTTATGTTGCAAAGTCCCATTCATTGGCCACTTTTCACCACCCTCCAAAACATATTCTGGCCACCATGTATTACAGTGATCAATTAACTTACCCCTACGTAAGTCTTGCCCAAAATTACCCTGTTTCCAATGTGCTAATAAGCACCCCAATGGAGAAGTACGTGGTATGGGGGCATTGCCGCCCAAAAGACTTTTAAGCTTCTCCATATTACAGCTACAAGACACCACAGAATGCCAAACCTGCAACGCTTTTGCGATGTCTAACGGATGGCGCCCAGGCAATACCACAGGAATTCCTTTAACCCAACCGAGCATAGCTTTTGCTGCGTCTTATCGGCAGGTACCAGACCAGAGTAAAAGCACCTTACCTCTCTCCAGGGGACATTGTGAGCGGCGGAGGGTTGCGGCGCCGATGGGCTCCCCGAGAATCCCTCGGTGCCGGCTGGAGCATGATCGGGTCGCGGGGCCCTCAGCAGCGCTCGTAGGGTCCCATCTGGGGGTCGCCAAAATGTTAGCGTTCAGCAACACACATAATCATGGGATATGATTATATGCAGGTGCTTTTATTGCAGAGCTCTGGGAATCAGGGGTACAGACCCAAATCTGGCTCCGACATGGCTTTCGAGCTGAACGTATTTTATATTCTATCGTTATATAACTCACATATTAATCATTAAACTTATATTGTTCTGTTGTATACATTGACTTTATCCAAGCATGAATTTGTCGTGATCTTTCTCAAGCCCCTGACCACAGTTTCCCATGATTTTTCTTGATTATTCTTACAATTAAACAGTAATTATATTTAATTACTAAACAATCATCACATCTAACAATTCCATCATTTATCATATACTAGCTATACAGGTGCAGTTCTAGCAAGTACAAGGCCTATACTTTCCCGGGGTATTTTCCCGGGGCCTACTACGCTTAATTTTCCTTCTAACTCCCCAAATCCTCATGATCTTAAAACCCTTTTACTATCAAGACCCCACCCTAGAGTGCTGCATCCAGCTCTGGGCCCCTCAACACAAGAAAGATGTTGACCTGTTAAAATGGGTCCAGAGGAGGCCACTAAGTTCATCACAGGGCTGGAACATCTCTCCTATGAAGACAGGCTGAGAGAGTTGGGGCTGTTCAGCCTGGAGAAGAGAAGGCTTCAGGGTGACCTTATAGCAACTTCCAGTACCTAAAGGGGGCCTACAAGAAAGCTGGAGAGGGACTTTTTATAAGGGCATGGAGTGATAGGACAAGGAGGAATAGCTTCAAACTGAAAAAGGGCAGGTTTAGATTAGGTATTAGGAAGAAATTCTTTACTGTGAGGCTAGTGAGGCACTGAAACAGGTTGCCCAGAGAGGTTGTGGACTCCCCATCCCTGGAAGTGTTCAAGGCCAAATTGGATGGGGCTCTAGGTAATCTGGTCTAGTGGAAGGTTCCCTGCCCATGGTAGGGGGGGTTGCAACTAGATGATCTTTAAGGTCCCTTCCAACCTAAACCCTTCTGTGATTAATTTGTATTTTATCCACACAATATTCACAGGGTCTTTTTGTCTTATTCAAACTTTCCCCCCTTCAAACAAAAACAGCAATGAACATTTCAGGACATAAAAACACATTATGCAAACATAAAACATCAAAGGAATAGCTGAAACCTTTCACAACTTCAAACACAGTTGTATCTCATTTAACCCGGGGCGATTTAGTTGCATATCACACCACTAGCTGAACTATTATTTTCATATATGCAGCTTTAACAAAACAATATTAATAATAAAAAAAAAGATAAATGCATTGTGATTTTTTCACTTAGTGTTGAAGTGGTAGCATGTGTTCTATTATATCCTATCCAATAACTTATTTTAAAAAATATATACAGTTTTCAAATATGTAGCATAAAAAGAAAGCACTAGTTTTTGTGTTCCGATCTTTGAGATTGTTACAATTTGAGCTTGTACCTCAAAAATGGAACTGCAATATTGCAAGTTCAATACAAGATAGAAAGACATACATAATTCTGAATAAAATATTAAAATCTTTAATACTCCTGTTACCTTTTAACTAATTTTTGAAGTGTTAAAGCTTTTTTCTTCAGTTCTGAGAGTGTAGTTTATAAGTTTACAATAGAGACAAGAATAATTTTTTTTAACTACCACACCATTTTAAAGGCATCTTAGGTCATCTTAGAACGATTATTTGGTGTCCAAGTGAATGTGTAAATCCTGCCAAATTTTTCCTGGAAAATAATACAGGCAATTAATGAGAATTTAGCATTCTTTCGCTGCTTGCTGAAAACTAGTTTAAGTGGAATATTTTTGAATTAGAGCTAGTAACTCGGTTTTTTAATTTTAGTTCTGTTTGTGTGCACTTAAAAACTGGTCCAAGTTAATTTATTCCTCCAGCACCATCTGAAGAACTCTTTCTTTATTTTGACTAGCTCAATTAAAGGTACTTGTATGTACATATATTTACTGTCTTCCACATCCAAATAAACCAAGATTTTTTTACAATACATAAACTAAAGATATGAACAGTGGAAGCAATGCAGCTACAAATCTACCAAAAAGATATCACAAAACATTTAAAACATTTTTGACCACTAACAGAAGAGTAGCGATTACATGTGCAAGGTCATAATGAATCAATTCACCAAACAGGGAAATAAAGCACACAGCACTCACACAATGTAGTATTAGTATTAAATGAGCTTCTTAATAGGAAAACAATTTAATTAAAATCTTTGCACGTGCCTAATGGATGCAATGTAACTGGTGCTGGTGCTGAACTGCTTGATAAAGACCAAACTATTTTTGGTCTTAAATGTGACAAGCAGCAGCACTAAGTACAGAGATTGCACAGCTTCAGTAACAAAGTTACAATATTCCCCATTTTATTGCATTTTTAAAAACAACTTGGAGATTTAAAAATTTTGAATAGAGAAAGCATGTTTCTCAAGTAGTCTCAGTTTAGAAGTTGTTTAGTAAAACATTGTAAAAGAAGAAATGCATTATATTTTAATGTAGAAAAGTGTGTGTTTAGACAAATACTCTCAGGTATAAAATTTAGCAGGTTTTGAAGATGGAGATTTACCAGGCAGGTGGAGACTGCACCAATATATACTATCAAGCTTGCAACAATTTTACGGATAAGCAAAGGATATAATTGGATTTTTTTTTTTTTTTTTGTTACAGCAAATGAAAACAGTGGAATACATCTCACAACTACAGTTCATCACATTAGCTTGTTTATGATCCAACACATTCAGCATGAAAATTCAAGTCAAATCAAATTTTCATGAGTATTGTCTTTCACATCAGACACTAGATTGGCAGGTTCTTTCAAAGCATTATAACACAGATGGGCAATCATATCAGTAAAGTCAAACTCAATTCAGATTAAAATCAGCAAAACCAAAGAGAGGCTGGTCATTGCCAGATATTTAATACAAGTATCAGAAAACACTAACTTTACTCTATATTTCAAAGTGGGTGTCCCTTTCATAGCTTGTGGGTTACGTTTTGTGATTTTAATCAATGAGGAGGGGTAGACATTTAGATGCTTCATATATTTAGTTACTTGTCCTTACAAGGATATATAACGGTAATTTCACAAGTGATTAACACAATGACCTGAAGCATTATCACTACCAGTTATGATGTAACACGGGTTGTTGTGGTTCTTTTATCTGAGAAGAAGCTTTTGAGGAGAAATACCTGCCCAACACTAACTACAAGAAGAATGATTGCCTCCCCTATTGACCAATAGGCTACTCTTGTGTTTAAATCCTCTGCTCTGCTGCGGCCTTGTGCTTCTCTCAACCGGAAATGAGTCTGATAATCAATGACAGATTTCAGAGCTTTATGAATTGAAACACACGCAGAGTCCATCTAGAGAAGCAAATAAATACACATGCTCAATTAAGAACTCTTCTAATACTTGTTCTGTGAAGTTCTGTGGTTTGATATTTAAAATTAGGATTCACATAGCTTTACAAATGAAAGACTATCTCAGTCCACTGTCAGACTGAAATACTATAAATCTAACATATTCATCAAATTTTACACACAGGAATGTGACTGACTTAAGTACCAAAGTGTGCAAAACTGCAGATGTAATACAAAGTGATGCACTCTAAGAGCCAGAAACTGAATATTAAAATTCATGCATGTTTGGGTTCAAAAGTAAATATAATCACTGTATTGAAATATGCCAGTGATACAACATTTGCTAATTCCACATACACCAGTAAAACAAGCAGTAAATCTTTCTTGAGATTTGGATAGTGAATAAGCTTCTTATATCATTAAGATTTGCACAGTAGATATTAAAACACTTTTAGATTTCAGAAGTATGTGATTCTTTATCGCATAATACCCAAAGTTCAGTTTCCCAAAAGCCTGAAATCTTGATTGCTGACCTCAACATGTTCTTTTGGCAGGAGGTCCTTATATTAGTCACATATGTAAAAAGTGATTAGATAAAGGACAACTGTTATTTTTCAGTGTTCCTGGATGCTCCCTACCATATTCATATAACAAACACTTAAGACCAAATTGCCCAACTAAATGTGCCATCTTTCATAAAAATCACATTTCTTTCTCTAACATGAAAAAATCTTAAACCTCTTCAATAGACATACTACAGGCTTTCCAAGACCTAGATTTTTTTACACATAAACCTCTTCCATTTTTGGTTTATCTTCTGAAAGTAAGAGTCAGTATCCATGATTGTTTAAAATGAAATTTGGTAACAACTATAGTGTAAGAATGTTAGAATTCATGAAGTTACTGTTCCAAGTGAAGTTGGCTGATTTAGTTTAGGCAGAAGTGGTGTGAAACTAAAATCATGAAGAAAGAAAAAAACATTAGGAAAAAAAGTCTGGAGCAAGAATATTTTTTTGCCACTTAAGTGTCTTATAAATTACATATGTAGAAGTCATTTAAGTATGACTGATTTTGTGCATTTGTTTATTTTGCTAGAAGTCTCTTCCAATTTTAAAAGTGACAGTTACATAAGAGATGAATCATTCAAGTATTTGCCTCAAAAAAGACTAAACTATTTTAATATAAAACTAAATTCTTCTCAAAGTTTCTCCAAAGTTCAGGAATTTTGAAAACCCCAATCCTCTGATATTTTACACTTTATAAATTCCCCACTTCCACAGACATAGAACCATGGCATAAAAAAGTTCCCTTAAACTCTAGGGCACTGTATAATTTCCCTAATTTCTGCTTAATCACTTGGTAATTCCTCCTCAGCTCTGCATTCTATAAATCCTAATTTTTAGAAAAGGTTCACTTTTAGTAACAGGGTTTATTTTAAAGAAGCTCTGACCCATTCATTTTCAACAACAATATAGATAGCTAATGCAGTTTAATTTGAAAAATATTCCCTCCACCTAACAGTTACTGTCAAACACAATATTTTACCTGAGTAAGCGCAGTTGCTCTGTTCTCACTAGGAAACAGTGGTGGATCTTCTCCAACCTGGAAATCAAAGTACACAGTTTTGTGTGTGAAAGTAGAGAACTCATTGCTGAAGCAGAATTTGTATGTTCCATTTCTGGATGCAGTAAATGTGAAGCTATCATATTGTTTCTTCATCTCTTTGTATAATACAGAACCATCAGGACCTTCCAACCGACAGTCCACATCATAATGACCTCCAGTGATCACCTGAAAAAAACCCAAGAAATTGCCTTAAACAGAACAGACATCCAGCTAGCATTGAAAATTGTTTGATCTGACAAATATTTTAAAATTAATTAATTCATAAATCTATTGAGTTTGAAAAAATTGTCATCCTGTGAAAGACACAGAACAATTCAAAATAAGGTTTTTTTAATTGAGGATATGCAATGTCAACTATGTTCTCTAACAGTTTATGAAGAAAACTTTAGTTACTTCATTTTGAGATACTAGTACTATAACAAAGGCAAGAGTTTATTAAATTTGATGGGGCAAAGACATTACTGCAATAAATCAGTAATATATTATATTCATAAGCCCATCCATACAATTTATTCAGTAAGCTGAGACTGCCAAAATCAATAAACCATCTCTTTTATGTATGACCTAAACTGTCTGACTAACCTATTAGGTCAAGCTGCTTTATGTTGCAGGAATGGCATATGTTCAGTAGAACAGATATTACAGCCGGACGCATCACATCAACAGAGCAGTGTTCTGGAGGTTATGCTGCCTTACTCTTGCACAATAGATGACAGTATTTTTTTCCAACACCATCATGTTCAAATTATATCTACAAGTAACTCAAAACTTCATATGATCATCTTGAGAATGGTCAGTCTTTGATTATTGTTGGTTCATAGCATGTTCTTCTGCAGAATCACACTAGCTATCCTATCTCCACTACAAGAGCAATTGGCAGTTTAGGTATGCATTGTTTACTATTCTGTAATGTGATTCTGATAGCTCTCAGACTAGTAGTTAAATTTAATCCTTGCTCCAAACTTCTTGCCTTTAAGATAAAGCATCCTAAAGGATAAAGAAACTTCTATCCGATAGCACATCCTTTTTATATGTATACAGAAGATTTTTAAAATATAGACATATTATTTGAAATATGTACATATCTATTCAAGTACATACTATAAAGATTTGTTCAGAGGTGCCAAGCAGCAGAAGCAACATTTCAGTAGGCTGTTTGTATAACATAGTCTTAGTGCCCACCAATTTATATCGGTATTAAACTCCTAATACTAACGGCAAAAGTGAAATAACAAGACACTCCCCGGGAGCCGAGGGAAGCACGGAGTACCTGAAATTCGAGGGTGCACTTTGTGCCCTGGACAATCTCCTCGTAAAAACATTGTTTGGCATTGTCAGGCAGCTCAAAAGTGATTTCAGAGGCCCATGCCGTGCAAGCTACCAGGAGCAGCATCAGCCACCCCCAAGGTCCAGCAGTTCCATAGCCCCGTAAAAGCATCATTCAGCGTGCAGTGCGGACTAATAGTAACAGAGTTTTAGCCGGGCAGAAAGAGGGCAGCCCCCCATCAGAGGCCAACAGGCACAGAGCCCAGAGGAAGATGTCTGCGGTGCCAAGCGATCACAACGGAGAAATCTAACTGAGAAACAACGCTGCGCTCTCAGGAGCAACCATGGCGCCTAGTTCCGCCCTTACAGAAGCTCTTCCGGGTGAGCCCTCATAGTTATATGGACGTGCTGCTCCTCGTAGAAGGGAGTGCTCCCTGCCTCTCCCGGGCGCACTTGCGCGCTTGCTGCCTGGCAACGTTTACCAGGGAGCATGACGGTCCGGCATCGCCTTGGGCACTAGGCCCGGTCTGGGCCGTGACACCAGCGAGCCGAGATGGTGTCCAGATTCACAGGGACGACCGTTCGGCACCAGAGGTACATAGGCGCACGCGCGAGGCCCGCCCATCCCGGCTTTGTGCTGAGGGGTACTCAGATTATATAGCTAATTTAACTTTTATTTTAATTCCCCTCTGTCATACTTGCACTACACAGTCCAGGTTCCCCAATACATCAAAACTTTTGTCTCTATGTCCATTGTATAAAACTATCCCGGGGCTAAACTGTTTTAAAATTCTCATAAGACATGATTTAGAGAAGAAATAGTGGTCTCTCTTCTCTGAATGCAAGTGAAAAGTATCTTAAGTACTGTCTCTGTATATCTTGGAGTTACTGAATATACAGTGTTATATGTAACAGGTATAATTCGCGCCTTTTTTTTTTTTTTACATTATATATATATATATATATATATAATGTTAAATAATTGTTAGGATGTACCCTTTGGCATTAAAAGCCTCCCTTCTCAGGCAAAACTGAGTGTGTGTTGAAACCTGATTTACAAGCAAGGGGATGTAGCTCACCAGGAGAGGGGCCTTATCTGAAGCAATATGGAGACACCCAGGCACTGATCACCATCAGGAACATCCTCCCCCCAGGCCGATACATGTGAATACGCTGTTCCCGTAAATTTCATCAAGAGTTTCCACTACACCAGACTTTGAATTTCTCTACCTTGTTGCCGAGAAGGAAATCTCATCAACTTATGGGACTTTGAATGAAACAAAGGACTGAATGCCGAAATCCTGGCTTCAGGCAAAATTTTCCTTATAAAAATCGCTTGTACCAGGATGGTGGTGTGGGGGCATAGAGTAAAACCTCTGCTGAGGCTGATCTCTGTGTCTTGCACCCAGCGCCGATCCCGGGCTCGGCACTGTCCTTTTCCGTGTGGCTGGCTAAGTTAGATCTCTATTGCTAAAATAAATTCTTTTTATTTTTTTTAATTTGGCTGGATCATTTTTCATTTATAACATACAGGGTTGAATTTCAGAGTTGGAGTCCCAACTTTTTTTGTACTTTAACATTACTTACTTCAAAGAGATTGTCCTGGTTTCAGCTGGGATAGTTAATTTTCTTCTTAGTGTGAAAAACACGTTCACTCTCCTGTGAAAATTTAAACAGTTTAATAAAGGACAATAGAGACAAAGACAGTAAAGCAAAGATTACGGGCCGGGTGTGTTTTGGCACTCAGCCAAGAGCACGCCTTCACCTTCGGGGATCCCCCTTAAACACCTTTTCCATTACATCAGCCTGTTGCATATTCATAGATCCGTATGCATATCCATAAACTAGTTTACATATTCCAGAGGCTATTTTACATGGCCCTTCCTTAGGTCTGCCTTTTTAGAGTATGTGTGTTTCTTGGCTGTGGTTTTGGCTCCTTCTCCTTATCACTTCCAGTTTGGGCCCATACTTTCTTCAGACGGCAGATGCTGATAGTTGGCATATCAATAGCAGGGTCTTCATTACATGTTTGCTGGATGTTATCCTGACCAGACAGTTCACTCATAACTATATCAGCTACCACTACTACTATGTCTAAGTTTTTGTTACTAGCAGAAATAAAAGCAAAGTTATTTTAACATTATACATATAACATTCATCCTAATATTTGCGAAAAGCCAACAACATAATATGTATTTATAACATTAGTAGCTGGTACAGTGCTGTGTTTTGGATTCAGTATGAGAATAATGTTGATAACACACTGATGTTTTGGCTGTTGCTAAGTAATGCTTATTCAAGAACTTTTCAGTGTCTCATGCTCTGCCAGTGAGCCGGTGCCCAAGAAGCTGGGAGGGAGCACAGCCAAGACAGCTGACCTGGACTAGCCAAAGGGATATTCCATACCATAAAATGTCATGCTCAGTATATAAACTGGGTGGGGAGAGTTATCTGGGGCTGCTGTTGTTTCGGTACTGGTTGGGCATAAGTCAGCTGATGGCAAGCAATTACGGGGGTTTTTTGCATCCCTTGTTTTTATTGGTTTTGATTTTATTTGTTGTTTTGAGGTTTTTCTTCCTTTTTTTTTTTTCTTCTTATTAAACTGTCTTTGTCTCAACTCATGAGGTTTTGCACTTTTACCCTTCCAATTATTCCCCCAATTCCACTGTGGGGAGAGTGAGCAAGCTGTTGTGTGGTGCTTCGATGCCCACAAGGTTCAACCCATAGTGCCTGAATGTTGGGATCTGTGATATCTAGATGCTACCGAGATTGTAGAAAGTCTCTTCAACACCTGCTAAATTTTATACTTCTGCCTAAACTAAATCAGCCAACTTCACTTGGAACAGTAACTTCATGAATTCTAACATTCTTACACTATAGTTGTTACCAAATTTCATTTTAAACAATCATGGATACTGACTCTTACTTTCAGAAGATAAACCAAAAATGGAAGAGGTTTATGTGTAAAAAAATCTAGGTCTTGGAAAGCCTGTAGTATGTCTATTGAAGAGGTTTAAGATTTTTTCATGTTAGAGAAAGAAATGTGATTTTTATGAAAGATGGCACATTTAGTTGGGCAATTTGGTCTTAAGTGTTTGTTATATGAATATGGTAGGGAGCATCCAGGAACACTGAAAAATAACAGTTGTCCTTTATCTAATCACTTTTTACATATGTGACTAATATAAGGACCTCCTGCCAAAAGAACATGTTGAGGTCAGCAATCAAGATTTCAGGCTTTTGGGAAACTGAACTTTGGGTATTATGCGATAAAGAATCACATACTTCTGAAATCTAAAAGTGTTTTAATATCTACTGTGCAAATCTTAATGATATAAGAAGCTTATTCACTATCCAAATCTCAAGAAAGATTTACTGCTTGTTTTACTGGTGTATGTGGAATTAGCAAATGTTGTATCACTGGCATATTTCAATACAGTGATTATATTTACTTTTGAACCCAAACATGCATGAATTTTAATATTCAGTTTCTGGCTCTTAGAGTGCATCACTTTGTATTACATCTGCAGTTTTGCACACTTTGGTACTTAAGTCAGTCACATTCCTGTGTGTAAAATTTGATGAATATGTTAGATTTATAGTATTTCAGTCTGACAGTGGACTGAGATAGTCTTTCATTTGTAAAGCTATGTGAATCCTAATTTTAAATATCAAACCACAGAACTTCACAGAACAAGTATTAGAAGAGTTCTTAATTGAGCATGTGTATTTATTTGCTTCTCTAGATGGACTCTGCGTGTGTTTCAATTCATAAAGCTCTGAAATCTGTCATTGATTATCAGACTCATTTCCGGTTGAGAGAAGCACAAGGCCGCAGCAGAGCAGAGGATTTAAACACAAGAGTAGCCTATTGGTCAATAGGGGAGGCAATCATTCTTCTTGTAGTTAGTGTTGGGCAGGTATTTCTCCTCAAAAGCTTCTTCTCAGATAAAAGAACCACAACAACCCGTGTTACATCATAACTGGTAGTGATAATGCTTCAGGTCATTGTGTTAATCACTTGTGAAATTACCGTTATATATCCTTGTAAGGACAAGTAACTAAATATATGAAGCATCTAAATGTCTACCCCTCCTCATTGATTAAAATCACAAAACGTAACCCACAAGCTATGAAAGGGACACCCACTTTGAAATATAGAGTAAAGTTAGTGTTTTCTGATACTTGTATTAAATATCTGGCAATGACCAGCCTCTCTTTGGTTTTGCTGATTTTAATCTGAATTGAGTTTGACTTTACTGATATGATTGCCCATCTGTGTTATAATGCTTTGAAAGAACCTGCCAATCTAGTGTCTGATGTGAAAGACAATACTCATGAAAATTTGATTTGACTTGAATTTTCATGCTGAATGTGTTGGATCATAAACAAGCTAATGTGATGAACTGTAGTTGTGAGATGTATTCCACTGTTTTCATTTGCTGTAACAAAAAAAAAAAAAAAAATCCAATTATATCCTTTGCTTATCCGTAAAATTGTTGCAAGCTTGATAGTATATATTGGTGCAGTCTCCACCTGCCTGGTAAATCTCCATCTTCAAAACCTGCTAAATTTTATACCTGAGAGTATTTGTCTAAACACACACTTTTCTACATTAAAATATAATGCATTTCTTCTTTTACAATGTTTTACTAAACAACTTCTAAACTGAGACTACTTGAGAAACATGCTTTCTCTATTCAAAATTTTTAAATCTCCAAGTTGTTTTTAAAAATGCAATAAAATGGGGAATATTGTAACTTTGTTACTGAAGCTGTGCAATCTCTGTACTTAGTGCTGCTGCTTGTCACATTTAAGACCAAAAATAGTTTGGTCTTTATCAAGCAGTTCAGCACCAGCACCAGTTACATTGCATCCATTAGGCACGTGCAAAGATTTTAATTAAATTGTTTTCCTATTAAGAAGCTCATTTAATACTAATACTACATTGTGTGAGTGCTGTGTGCTTTATTTCCCTGTTTGGTGAATTGATTCATTATGACCTTGCACATGTAATCGCTACTCTTCTGTTAGTGGTCAAAAATGTTTTAAATGTTTTGTGATATCTTTTTGGTAGATTTGTAGCTGCATTGCTTCCACTGTTCATATCTTTAGTTTATGTATTGTAAAAAAATCTTGGTTTATTTGGATGTGGAAGACAGTAAATATATGTACATACAAGTACCTTTAATTGAGCTAGTCAAAATAAAGAAAGAGTTCTTCAGATGGTGCTGGAGGAATAAATTAACTTGGACCAGTTTTTAAGTGCACACAAACAGAACTAAAATTAAAAAACCGAGTTACTAGCTCTAATTCAAAAATATTCCACTTAAACTAGTTTTCAGCAAGCAGCGAAAGAATGCTAAATTCTCATTAATTGCCTGTATTATTTTCCAGGAAAAATTTGGCAGGATTTACACATTCACTTGGACACCAAATAATCGTTCTAAGATGACCTAAGATGCCTTTAAAATGGTGTGGTAGTTAAAAAAAATTATTCTTGTCTCTATTGTAAACTTATAAACTACACTCTCAGAACTGAAGAAAAAAGCTTTAACACTTCAAAAATTAGTTAAAAGGTAACAGGAGTATTAAAGATTTTAATATTTTATTCAGAATTATGTATGTCTTTCTATCTTGTATTGAACTTGCAATATTGCAGTTCCATTTTTGAGGTACAAGCTCAAATTGTAACAATCTCAAAGATCGGAACACAAAAACTAGTGCTTTCTTTTTATGCTACATATTTGAAAACTGTATATATTTTTTAAAATAAGTTATTGGATAGGATATAATAGAACACATGCTACCACTTCAACACTAAGTGAAAAAATCACAATGCATTTATCTTTTTTTTTATTATTAATATTGTTTTGTTAAAGCTGCATATATGAAAATAATAGTTCAGCTAGTGGTGTGATATGCAACTAAATCGCCCCGGGTTAAATGAGATACAACTGTGTTTGAAGTTGTGAAAGGTTTCAGCTATTCCTTTGATGTTTTATGTTTGCATAATGTGTTTTTATGTCCTGAAATGTTCATTGCTGTTTTTGTTTGAAGGGGGGAAAGTTTGAATAAGACAAAAAGACCCTGTGAATATTGTGTGGATAAAATACAAATTAATCACAGAAGGGTTTAGGTTGGAAGGGACCTTAAAGATCATCTAGTTGCAACCCCCCCTACCATGGGCAGGGAACCTTCCACTAGACCAGATTACCTAGAGCCCCATCCAATTTGGCCTTGAACACTTCCAGGGATGGGGAGTCCACAACCTCTCTGGGCAACCTGTTTCAGTGCCTCACTAGCCTCACAGTAAAGAATTTCTTCCTAATACCTAATCTAAACCTGCCCTTTTTCAGTTTGAAGCTATTCCTCCTTGTCCTATCACTCCATGCCCTTATAAAAAGTCCCTCTCCAGCTTTCTTGTAGGCCCCCTTTAGGTACTGGAAGTTGCTATAAGGTCACCCTGAAGCCTTCTCTTCTCCAGGCTGAACAGCCCCAACTCTCTCAGCCTGTCTTCATAGGAGAGATGTTCCAGCCCTGTGATGAACTTAGTGGCCTCCTCTGGACCCATTTTAACAGGTCAACATCTTTCTTGTGTTGAGGGGCCCAGAGCTGGATGCAGCACTCTAGGGTGGGGTCTTGATAGTAAAAGGGTTTTAAGATCATGAGGATTTGGGGAGTTAGAAGGAAAATTAAGCGTAGTAGGCCCCGGGAAAATACCCCGGGAAAGTATAGGCCTTGTACTTGCTAGAACTGCACCTGTATAGCTAGTATATGATAAATGATGGAATTGTTAGATGTGATGATTGTTTAGTAATTAAATATAATTACTGTTTAATTGTAAGAATAATCAAGAAAAATCATGGGAAACTGTGGTCAGGGGCTTGAGAAAGATCACGACAAATTCATGCTTGGATAAAGTCAATGTATACAACAGAACAATATAAGTTTAATGATTAATATGTGAGTTATATAACGATAGAATATAAAATACGTTCAGCTCGAAAGCCATGTCGGAGCCAGATTTGGGTCTGTACCCCTGATTCCCAGAGCTCTGCAATAAAAGCACCTGCATATAATCATATCCCATGATTATGTGTGTTGCTGAACGCTAACATTTTGGCGACCCCCAGATGGGACCCTACGAGCGCTGCTGAGGGCCCCGCGACCCGATCATGCTCCAGCCGGCACCGAGGGATTCTCGGGGAGCCCATCGGTGCCGCAACCCTCCGCCGCTCACAATGTCCCCTGGAGAGAGGTAAGGTGCTTTTACTCTGGTCTGGTACCTGCCGATAAGACGCAGCAAAAGCTATGCTCGGTTGGGTTAAAGGAATTCCTGTGGTATTGCCTGGGCGCCATCCGTTAGACATCGCAAAAGCGTTGCAGGTTTGGCATTCTGTGGTGTCTTGTAGCTGTAATATGGAGAAGCTTAAAAGTCTTTTGGGCGGCAATGCCCCCATACCACGTACTTCTCCATTGGGGTGCTTATTAGCACATTGGAAACAGGGTAATTTTGGGCAAGACTTACGTAGGGGTAAGTTAATTGATCACTGTAATACATGGTGGCCAGAATATGTTTTGGAGGGTGGTGAAAAGTGGCCAATGAATGGGACTTTGCAACATAACACTATTTTGCAATTGATGTCATTTTGTAAGCGTGAAGGAAAATGGGATGAGGTTTCGTATATTGATTTGTTTTTCTATTTATGAGGTAAGCCAGAATGGCAGGTTGAATGTGGATTGATGGTGGTTAGGGCATCTGCAAGTGATAAGTGTGGGGTTTGTGTGAAGGAGAAACGTTGTTTAGAATGTCTTGCGTTGAAAGAAAGTCTGAGTCGGAGGAATGATACAGATGTTGATTTACAGGTAGCCCCTGCAAGGCCGGGAGAACCTAACCCTATCCTGCCTGCTACCCCTACTTCATCACCTGCTTCACCCAATCCTATTTTGTCTAATCCTATTTCACCCACTCAACCCTTCTCTCCCTATCCTCCTCTCCCACCATCACCTGACCCCTCTTCCCCAGGAGATGATCTAAATTTAACTGTGATACAAAGAAGGGGGGAGGATGAAAGTGAAGGAGATAGCGATAATGGAGATGAAAGTGAATCTGCGATACCGGTATCTCATAGGACTCGGAGTCGGTCAAAGCTCGCCCCAGTTTTGGCCAGGAAAGATCTGGGTAGTCAGAAGCAAACTGTGATTGCCCCCTTACGACAGGGAATAGGAGCGGAGGGGCCAGTGTTTGTAAAAATACCCTTTTCGCCTGCTGATTTAGTAATTTGGAAACCATCGGCTGGAACTTTTAGGGAAAATCCTGATAAAGTGGCAAGGGTGGTAAAAATGATTATGAAAACTCAGAATCCAGATTGGGATGATATACAAGTAATATTAGATACCCTAATGGATTCTACAGAGAAAGAGATGGTACTTAAAGCAGCCAAGGAAAGGGCAAGGGAGGATATCAGAAATAGGCTCGTAATGGGAACTCTAGATGATAATTTTCCAACCGAGGATCCAGGGTGGGATCCTAATGCACCTGGGCATATGGGGAGGCTGAAGAAATATCAAGAGTGGGTCCAGATAGGGGTTCAGAATGCTGTGCCTAAGACTATAAATTGGTCTAAATTGTATGAGATAAGGCAGGAGAAGAAAGAATCCCCTACTGCATTTTTTGAAAGGCTTAAGGAAGCAGCGAGAAAATACACAGATCTCCAAACAGATGCACCACAAGCAAAGATTCAGCTCGCTCTCATTTTCCTGGGGCAGTCACAGGATGATATTAGGAGGAAATTACAAAAACTAGAAGGGAAGGAATTAAGAAATCTGGATAAATTGCTCGAAGTAGCCTGGAAGGTATACAATAACAGAGAAAAAGAGACCAGTAAAAGGCAACAGCAAAATCTCCTGGCAGCAATACAAGGGAAAGGAAACCCAGGCATCAGAGGGAGGGGTAGGGGTGGCCGCGGACTGGGGAGGGGAGGTGGGCTTGGCAGGGGACATGGGGGAACTGTTGTGCCAATATTGGGATTTAACCAGTGTGCTTATTGCAAACAAGAAGGTCACTGGAAGAACGAGTGCCCAAACCGGTTTTACCAGGGCAACCAGCCAAGCCAGGATCAGAATATTTCAAAATTAATGGTGCTGGGGGAATACAGTAGCTGACTAGAAACGGGATATACGAAGGAACCTTTAGTGACCATACAGCTAGGTGATAGAGCAGTAAAATTCCTGGTGGATACAGGGGCCACGTATTCTGCACTAAATGATTTGCAAGGACAAATTGGGGACAAACAAACAACAATAGCTGGGGCCACAGGGAAGGAGGAGAATCGGCCATTCCTACAACCCCGAGATTTGTGTTTTGGAAATAAAGTCTTAACGCATGAATTCTTATATATGCCCGAGTGTCCAATTCCCCTTTTAGGGAGAGACTTATTGGCAAAACTTGATGCGGTAATAACCTTTGAGAATGGGGAGCTTTTGATGAAAATACCTGAATCAAAGACGGGACAAATTTTAATGATTAAAGAAAAAACAGTTCCCTCTATTCCTAGGGAAGTAGAAGATGCAGTAATTCCTTCAGTATGGGAAATAGATATACCTGGAAAATCTAAATTAGCACAACCAATACATGTCGAATTAAAGGAAGGGGCAAAAGCAGTACCAGTCAAACAGTATCCTATAAAACCAGAAGCACGGCAGGGAATAGTAAAAATTATTGATAAATTCTTGAAATACCAAATTTTAGAAGAATGTGACTCAGAATATAATACACCTATATTTCCAGGGAGGAAACCCTATGGTGAGTATAGACTAGTGCAGGATTTGAGAGCAATAAATGAAATAACTAAGGACATTTATCCAGTGGTTGCCAATCCCTACACATTGTTGACATCCGTGAAAGAGATATATAAATGGTTTACAGTAATTGATCTAAAAGATGCCTTTTTCTGCATACCCCTTGACAAAGAAAGTAGGAACCTGTTTGCCTTTGAGTGGGAAAATCCAGGGAATGGAAGAAAAACCCAGCTCACCTGGACACGGCTCCCACAAGGATTCAAGAACAGTCTGACCCTATTCGGAAACCAACTGGAGAAGGAGCTGGAGATCTGGATTGCAAATGGGCAAGTACCAAGAGAACAATACCTGCTGCTACAGTATGTTGATGATATACTGATAACCACAGAGGAAAAAGCAACCTGCATAAAGGTAACAGTCCGAGATTTTGAATTCACTGGGAATGGGAGGATATAAGGTGTCTAAAGAAAAAGCACAAATTGCCCAACAGACTGTGATTTACCTGGGATGTGAAATCTCACAAGGGCAGCAAAAACTGGGGACTTAACCGTATTCAAGCTATTTGTGCCATTCCAGAGCCCCAGAATCTACATGAGCTGCGAGTCTTCCTTGGGATGACAGGGTGGTGCCGCCTGTGGATCATGGACTATGGACTAATTGCAAAACCCCTGTATGAGGCCCAGAAGATGCAGCCATTTACCTGGGGCAAACCACAGAAGGAGGCTTTCCTCAAACTAAAGGAGGCCTTGACAACTGCTCCTGCATTGGGGTTACCTGATTTGTCCAAAGATTTTCAGCTGTTTGTACATGAAAGGCTGCATCTGGCATTGGGAGTCTTAACCCAACGTTTAGGAAGCTGGAAAAGGCCGGTGGGCTACTTTTCCAAACAACTTGATAACGTCAGTGCCGGGTGGCCTTCATGTCTGCGGGCAGTCGGAGCCACTGTGATCCTGATACAAGAAGCCAGGAAGCTCAACATGGGAAGGCACATAGATGTCTATGTACCGCACATGGTAACCACTGTGTTGGAGCAGAAGGGGGGCCATTGGCTATCCCCAAGCCAAATGATGAAATTCCAGGTAATCTTAACGGACCAAGATGATGTAACATTAAAAACAACTAACCTTTTGAACCCAGCCTTGTTCCTAGGTACAACATCTGAAGAAAGCCCATTGGAACACAATTGCGTGGAAGTAATAGAACACACCTGTGCGGCTAGAGCAGATCTGAAAGATGTCCCACTAGAACAGCCAGACTGGGAGTTGTTCACAGATGGAAGCAGTTTCATGGAGAACGGAATCAGATACGCTGGATATGCGGTACAGTGGTAGAGGCAAAAGCATTGCCACCAAATACATCCGCCCAGAAGGCAGAACTGGTTGCTTTAACCAGAGCACTAGACTTAAGTGAAGGGAAAAACGTAAACATGTGGACTAATTCAAAATATGCTTTCGGAGTGGTGCATGTGCACAGGGCCCTATGGAAAGAATGGGGCCTGCTTTCGTCTCAGGGGATGCACATTAAACATCAAGATGCAGTTCTGCAGCTGATAAGAGCAGTACAAAAACCTGAACAAGTGGCAATTATACACTGTAAAGCACATCAATCAGGAAGCTCTTTTTGATGCCACCTGCTGTGAAAGCAGAACCATTCCAGTTTTCCGAGCCTTTTTTCCATGTGTTAACATTATCGTTGTCACAATCTGGATCACTTCATTCATTAGATTTTTTCCTTCTTGCTCTTTTATCAAAGTCATGCTGCGTGTTAACAAAAGATCTCCCTATGTTGCATGGACTGTCCCTGATATCTGTAGGGATAGCAAATCAAACTGTGTTCTTACAAGTGGAAAAGATCTCCCGTGGCAATTATTTTGAAACCTGGTTGGATGGTTTGTTTGACATCTTAGTGTAAATACACCAAGATGATGCTTCTTTGCAAATTCTGTGGTTTGGAGTGACTTCTATGATTTTATCTTTGTTTTGTGCCACTCCGAAAAGCCGAATTGTTATATAAAAATTCATTTTTGCTGCAACTTTCCAGTTCTCAAAGCTCATAAGGAGCCGCAGAAAGAAACCCCATCCAAAGACCACCTCCATTCTCCAAATTGAGAATGCACTTGCAAAATTGTTGGAGGGATGTCTTTTGGAATCAACCATTTGTTCCCTGTCAAATTCAAACATGTTGAAAAGGGCTTTTCTGGCCTTGAGTGTTTCAGCCTGATGGTGTCAACCCTGATGTGCTGCCCAGAGTTTCCCAAACATTTCTGTTGCATCCCAGGTTTAGGTTCACATGGGTTTTTCCTTTGTTAGTTTTCCAGTTCTCTGCACCCTCGTGCATCCCCCGGGTTTTCCCCTACTCCTGCGATTTCCGTGCCTGTGTTCCCGTTCTCGTGGTGCCACTCACCCCAAAGTCTCGTGTCCGCCCCTGCCGTGTTCCCATTGGTCGCTGCAGTACACGTCATCACCGCGATGTCTGTACCCATTGGGCGGGAGGGCTCCCCGTCCGCCCTGTCCCTTCCCTATTTGATCCCACTCCTCGGCATGCTCGAGGCCATTTGCGTCCGTACGAAGCTGGGAGCGGCTGTAGCCTTTCCATCGCAGCTCTCGCAGCCAATAAAGCATCCAGCCGCCACGCGGACGGATTTGGACGAATTCCCTGCCTCTTTGTTTCTTCCCTCACGCCGACGGCAAAGCGCAGCCATCAGCCCACCCCGGAGCGCGACAGCAAAAGCGCCCGGAAACTGCGGCGAGCCCCGGCCCCGACGAAAAGCTGAGACGCCCAAGCCGGGCATTCGGGAGCTGATCGGGGCAGACAAAGTAAAGAGCAGCCGCGAGTGACGCCCAACGTCCGGGCCACGGCCAGCGCAAAGCCGCGGAACAGGCAGAGAGTCACCACAGAGCACCCGGGAGCCGCGCAGAGAGAGCGCCGCCGCGAAGCCGCGCCGCCGACCAGCAAGCGCCGCTGCCGAGACGAGCGAGCGCGATCCGCGCGGAAAACCGCCGCCGCCACCGCAGGGTCGCGGTCCACGACGGAAAAGTGCTCCGTGCCAGACTGAAAACGGGAGCAAGTGCCCCCCCGAAGTAAGTCAGTGACGTCTCCGCCACCCACAGGAAAACACGCTGTGTTTTCCCGCGTGGGACTGGAAGCGCAACCATTCACGGCTACGGAAAGCCGAAGAACGGACGCTTCCCGGGAAAGAAGACCCTGGTAGCAGCTTTTATTTGCGAAGATTCCGGTTTGGTGAGTGATTAGCCGCGGGGGGTACCCGGCTGATACTTCACGTGGGTGGGCTCTGCCGCATTTCCGGGGGTACGGATCACGCAGCGCGCAGCGTGTGCGGCGGGCCGCCGGGGTCTTTCGCGTTTTTTGATTTTTTTCTTTCGCCTTTTCTGCACCAGGGGTGAGGCTTTGGGTAGAAATAGCATGGGGACCACGCTATCTGCCCAACAAAGGGAATTCTATACCCAAATTAAGGGGATTTTATCAGTAAAACATCCCTACCCCAAAAATTCAGTCAAGCAGTTTGTACGATGGCTCTGCTTTTCCTTTCCACGTGTAACCGCGGAGGATGCTCACAGAACAGAGTTCTGGGAGCAAGTAGGAGCCAGGTTAGCAGAGGGAATTGACAAGGATCCCTCTGTGAAAGATTGTTTCCCAAAGCTCCATTTGCTGATCTCGGAGGTTGTAAAAGCAGGGTCCGCGCGAGAAGCGGCCGAGGAAAGGAAAGAGCCATCGGGCAGAACTGTTGTTTCCCTTGAATCCATTTCCCCATCCTCTCCTACCCCTTTTTCCCCTAAACCGGGTAGGCAGAGGGGAGTACTCCGCCGCTCTGAGGCGCAGGGCAGCTCCACAGACGTGGACCGTGCTCCTGGCTCCCCCGAGCCGTCCCGGCACCCCCGCCTTGGTGGAATTAGCTACTCTGCTGAGGAACTAATCCCAAACCCCTTTTCCAATCCCTTTTTCCCAGTTAGAAATCCTAGTTCTGGCGCTACCCCGCGCTGCTCTGCTCCCCTGAATCCCTTTCTTTGTCCCCCTGAGGAAGCCGCAGCCACGTGGCTAGGGCCTCTGTCTTCCCAAGATAGAGGGCGGCCACGTGGAGAGGCTTCTTCTCCCCATAATCCCTTTGTCTTCTTTGTTCCCTGTATCCCCACCTTTGACCCCACCCCTTCCTGTTTCCCTGTGGGTGTGGGCACCGCCCACTCCAGGCATCGGGTTGCCACCCCTCCCCCTGTTCCCCCTCGGGTGGGCGTTCCCTTCTTCCATGTCCTGCCTGCTGTAACATCAGCCCCACCCTCCCCCAACAGGGAGGGCTCTGTCACCTCCGCCCCGCTGTCCCAGGGAGAAGATTCTCCCCGCCCTGTCCCACGTACCGTGCCCCCACGTCCTCCCGCTCCTCGGATACCCAGGGGGGGAGGGGGGAGTAGGGGAGAGGGGAGGGGACGGGGCCTAATCTATGAAGTCGAGCAGTCGCTCCACACTCCAGCCTCCTACGCCAGGGGAGGGGAAAACCCTACATGGACACCCCTTCCCTATGAATCCATAAAAGAGGTCTGCAAAACATCACGCGATTTTGGACAAAAAAGCCCCTTTTTTAAAGGCATTTTAAAAGCGACTTTAACGTCTAGAACCGTAGTGCCAGCAGACCTTAAGTGTCTGTTTAGCTGCCTGCTTCTCCCATCAGAATACAGCCTGTGGGAGAGGAGGTGGAAGAAACTGGCAGCAGACCTGCTTCCCGAAATCCTAGAAGGGCCTTACAGCCTGGATTTCGCGGAAGAACCGATCACTTTGGACCATCTTGTAGGTGAAGGAGAATGGAGTGAAGGGCAACTTCAAGCTCGGGGAATTCCAACGGCCGTGCTGGACGTGTCCATGGGTGCAGCAGAACGTGCGTACCTGGGCATGCCCACCAAGGACCCGATGGTTCCCTATACAGCGATTAAACAAGGTGTCGCAGAGCCTTTTGTAGATTTCGTAGACCGGGTCCGGGCAGCAGTCGAGAGACGGGTGGAGAGACCTGAACACCGAGACGGGCTAGTCCTAGAAGTGGTGCACATGAAGGCCAACACCATGTGCAAAAGAATCATCCTGTCGCTGCCGGCCTCACCAGCGCCGACCCTCGACCAGATCATCGAGGAGTGCACCCTGAAATCACACCTGATAGAGGAGGAGGCCCCAAAGAGACCTAAAGACAAGCTGGTCGCATCTGCTGTTGCTCCTCCAAGGAACTCAGCTCCGAAGCGACTTCCATCCACACGCCGGTGCTTCCACTGCCATCAGGATGGACATTTTCAGGATCGCTGCCCACTTCTAAGGACTATACCACCCAGGGCTGCGGGAGGAGGGAGGAGGGATGGGAGCCCCACAATCCCAAAAAACTAGGAAAAGAACGCGCACTTGCCTCGCGTGCTGATAAAAATGAGGCAAGTCGTGGTGCCGCGAGAGGAGCCGCGATACACCATCTAGTCCCATCTGTAAGCGGCTGCCTCTCAACTACTGACATCAGGGAGCCTTATCGGCTCCAACTCACCAATTCTGTCCACTTTCGTTCCCAGGACTGGCATTTCTTCATAGCAGATGCAGAGCTTCTATCACACATCTGCCGCTGTGAAACCAGGAGGAAGGAGGACCTTCTGAACTGCAGATACCTCGTGGTCGGAGACACAAAAAGCACCCCACTGGAGATAGAGGTTCCTCCGGTAATTTCCACCCTTAATCCGAGGCTCTTCTATCTCGTGGCACGCTGTGTCCATCCCCCCCTCTTCCTGCCTAAGGGCCAGGTTATTGCACAGGCAATTCCTATTCCTCGTGCTCTGTGTAATGACCTGGAACTCTCAGTCTTTTATGCTGGGAAGTTGGGAGAGGAAAAACCCCTCGTATGGTGTAAACTCAAGTGCGAGGGGCATTCTGCATACCTTCAGGGGATGTTGGACACAGGGGCAGATGTGACGGTCATCCCACCACATAAGTGGCCGTCACACTGGGAGCTGCAAAATGTGGCCACGCCAGTCTTAGGACTAGGCGGGCCCCAGCCAGCAAAGCAATCAAAAAATATTATCCAAATTAAGGGTCCGAACGGACTGCTAGCCTCAGTACGTCCGTTCGTGATCAATTGTAAATTTACACTATGGGGGAGAGACGCCATGTCCCAGTGGGGAGCCAAATTGGAATTTCCGGCCCCCCAACATTTTTAGGTGCGGCCACTGAGGAGCGCCCCACACAGAAATTAACATGGCTCACAGATAAGCCTGTCTGGGTGGAGCAGTGGCCGCTGAGTAAACAAAAACTACAGGCGCTCACAAAACTAGTGGAGGAGGAATTGGCAAAGGGACATATAGTCGAAACTAACAGCCCCTGGAACTCTCTGGTGTTTGTAATTAAAAAGCCAGGGAAGGACAGGTGGCGACTCCTCCATGACCTAAGGAAAATTAATGAAGCCATAGAAAATCTGGGCTCTCTCCAACCGGGTATGCCATCTCCATCTATGCTACCCCAAAATTATAATTTAGCCGTAATTGACATTAAAGATTGCTTCTTTCAAATCCCGCTCCATCCGGATGATGCTCCCCGGTTTGCCTTCTCTGTGCCCTCCATCAACAGGGAAGCCCCTATGAAGCGCTACCACTGGACAGTACTACCTCAGGGGCTAAAATGTTCCCCCACTATATGCCAGTGGTATGTCGCCAGAGTTCTGTCCCCAATGCGTGCCAAGTGGACATCCTGTATTTTCTATCATTACATGGATGACGTGCTGATTTGTGCCCCTGACAGCGAGGTCCTACAAGCAGCTCTGGAGGACACTGTTAGGGCCTTGTCGGTGGCCGGATTCGAGCTACAAAAAGAGAAGGTACAGTTACTGCCACCCTGGAAGTACCTGGGCCTAGAAATTAATAACCGAACGATTAGGCCTCAACAAATTCAGATAAGTAACAACCCCAAGACGCTGAATGACATCCAGCGCTTGTGTGGATCACTAAATTGGATCAGGCCATGGCTGGGACTCACCACGAGAGAACTATCCCCTCTTTTTGACTTGTTAGCAGAAAGGGAGGGGGATGAGGGTTTAAGTTCCCCAAGAGTCCTGACCCGGGAGGCCAGAGCCGCACTCGAGAAGGTCCAAACCACCATCGCAAGTAGGCAAGCCCATCGCTGTCAACCAGGGCTGCCTTTCCGCTTCATCATCTTAGGTGAGTTACCCCATTTATACGGTATAATATTCCAGTGGGACAAGGGCCAACAGGACCCCCTCTTGATAATTGAGTGGGTGTTCCTTGGCCACAGACAGTCCAAAAGTATCGCCAAGCCACAAGAGCTGATGGCGCAGCTCATAATACGGGCCAGGGCTCGTCTGCAAGTACTAGCGGGTTGTGACTTCACATGTATCCACCTCCCCATCAAAACATCCACGGGGAAAATGACCAAGGAGACCTTTGAACAGCTTCTCAGGCCAAATTCAAATTGGGCATCCTGGCCATCATCTGTTCAATACAGAATTCAAATTGTTGCCGAGAGAATTGCAAAGTAAAAAACCACTTAAAGCACTGACAGTGTTCACAGATGGGTCAGGGAAGTCCCACAAGTCAGTAGTGACTTGGAAAGACCCAGAGACTCAGTTGTGGGAATCAGATGTTAAAGTAGTGGAAGGTTCCCCACAAGTAGCTGAGTTGGATGCTGTCGTGAGGGCTTTTAAAAAATTCGATCAACCTTTTAATCTAGTCACAGATTCGGCATATGTGGCAGGAGCAGTGTCTAGAGCTGAACATGCAATTGTAAAAGAGGTCCCAAATCAAGTAATCTTCAGGTTGCTCACAGAATTAGTACACCTGGTTTCTAACCGTGAGCATCCCTTTTATGTGGTACATGTGAGGTCACATACGGATCTCCCAGGCTTTATTGCCGAAGGGAATCGCAGAGCAGACGCCTTGGCAGCCCCAGTACAGCTGGGAGGCCAGCCAAACATAGTCGAGCAGGCCAGGCTCAGCCATCAGCAGTTCCATCAAAATGCCCCAGGTCTGGTACGCCAGTTCCATCTGCGGCGTGACCAAGCCAGGGAAATTGTGGCCTCATGCCCCAACTGTCAGGAGGCAGCTCTACCAACACTGGGAGCAGGTGTGAATCCCAGAGGTCTCCGCAGTTGTGAGGTATGGCAGATGGACGTCACCAAAGTCCCCGAATTTGGGAAACTCAAGAATGTCCATGTAACCGTGGACACCTTCTCGGGAGCAGTTTTTGCCTCAGCCCACATAGGAGAAAGAGACACAGACGTGAAAAAACACCTCATACACGCCTTTGCTACTTTAGGGGTCCCAGCCACAATAAAAACTGATAATGGTCCAGCATATACTTCCAGGGTGCTCAGTAACTTCCTGCAGGAATGGGGGGTCCAGCATAATACTGGGATTCCTCACTCCCCCACCGGCCAGGCCATAATAGAGAGGACTCACCAGACACTGAAACAAGTCCTCCGGAAACAGCGGGGAGATGTGGGAGTGCTGTCACCGCACAAGAGACTCTGCAAGGCCTTGTTTACTATCAATTTCCTAAACTGCTCTTTTGACAGGCAAGAACCGCCAGCCCTGAGACATTTCAAACAACATCAGGAGCTCCAGCCAGAGGAGACGCCTCCAGTATTAGTGAGGGATCCAGACTCTAAAGAAATCCAGGGTCCATTCCCACTCTTGACTTGGGGACGGGGATATGCCTGCGTATCCACGCCCTCAGGAGTCAAGTGGATCCCCAGGAGGCAGGTCAAACCTTACACACCAGGACAGTCAGTGAGTCGGAGCGATACAGTGCCAGTAGATGCAACCAATGATCCCACCAACCAAGGGATATATAAAAATTCATTTTTATATTCATTTTTATATTCAATTCATTATATAAAAATTCATTTTTGCTGCAACTTTCCAGTTCTCAAAGCTCATAAGGAGCCGCAGAAAGAAACCCCATCCAAAGACCACCTCCATTCTCCAAATTGAGAATGCACTTGCAAAATTGTTGGAGGGATGTCTTTTGGAATCAACCATTTGTTCCCTGTCAAATTCAAACATTTTGAAAAGGGCTTTTCTGGCATTGAGTGTTTCAGCCTGATGGTGTCAACCCTGATGTGCTGCCCAGAGTTTCCCAAACATTTCCCTTGGTTGAAACATGAACAAAACCACCCCACTGCCCAAGGCAATCAGTGAGAAGATGAGGCACAAGTATAACACTTGATCAAACTGCAGATCTCGTTCCCCGTGGGAATCTGGAATGCAACATCAACATCTTCCTTTCCTGAAATGGAAAGACAACAACTCAAGTCCCAAAAGAAACCCAAGTTCCAGAGTCCTCTTTTTGCATGTAGAACGAAGAGATGTCCACTGTCTTGACACCTGCTCATGTCTGTGTGCTGACTTCTCTGCTTCTGGAGTCAGGATCTGCTCTCCTCTGAACTCGACAAGATCTCATGCATCCTGCTGACATCCACTTTCAACCCCTGTGAAAACACAAACAAAATCCTTGCCCAAAGTTATTAATTTGAATGTTTTTTTCAATTTGATCTGTCCAGTGTCTGGGACTCTCCTCACATTTCACTCAATGATCAGTGAAGTGGGCTTTACAAAAGAATTATTTCAAAAGATTAAAATACACAAAATCTCCAACCTCATTCCAGCCTTATTTCAGGCACTTCTTCACCTTTTTCTCCTTCTTTTTTTTTTTTGAAAGAGGAAGATGGAAAAATATAAAACATAATATAAAATAAGACAAAAGACCTCAATGATAAAATGTATAAAACTTATCAAAACTGACAACAATTCAAGAAGGTTCAAAAGAAAGAGATTCTAAATAACATAAAATTGAACAAAGCACAGTCATTAGAAACATTGTGCCAGCACTTCAGAGTCTGCAAACAGCTGAAACATTTGTTTCCAGGGAAAATCCTTGGTATCCTTTCACAGGCAAGGCTGACAAGTTTCACCTCAAAGCTGCATCAGCTGTTACATCTGTAGGATCAAATAGGTAGGTCAAAATGACCTGCATATTATTCATTTTTGTGCAGAAACCTCTGGATTTTGTTGGCAAACTCATCTGTCCAAGTTAAAATCAGCGCTTGGTCAGGGCCCAAACTTTAAACTGGAGTGATGTCCCCTAACATATTATCGAAAACAAAGCTTGTACCAACAATACGTATATGATACTTAAAACATAACAACCTATTATACATTTTCACATAAAATAAATACTTGAAGTCAAGAGGATAAACTGATCAAATGACACAAGGATTTATTTTCCTTGAAACTTCCTTAGGGGAAAAAGAATGTCAATTGGAAGAAATCATAAGATCAACAGTTGACAAAAGGCTGCCAAAATGTTTCAGGTATCTCCCTTTGAGATGTTCTGAAAAACATTTGAGAATGATAAAAAATAGAAATGCAATGATTCCACTCACAAGAGATATAAAAAAATAACCAGAAGGTCCACCTAGAAAAATGCACAATACAGTTAGAAACCAAAATGAGACTTCAAAATGGCATGCAACTTGGATAAGATTGCATATAGGACAATAAAACATATGAAAATTTGCTATGAAAAAACAAAGCACAAGGCTTTGCCTAATAATATGATAAAATTTCTTAATAATAACATTTATAAAACACTAAAATAGTTTAAAAATAAATGAAAGGATTTGAAAACAACAAACACCCTTTGTATCATTATATAAAGAAATATAAGACTATAAAAACTGACTATTAAATGATGAAATCAATCTCAGAAAACCAGTTTTGGCGCCAGTTTTGTTCTTAGTGAACTCATTTTCTTGATCCTGTATTCCAAAGCAAACACCTAACAGGGTAATGGATAATCGGATTAGTAAAATGAACTGTTGCATTATTATTAAATTATTTTATTGCTTCATGCCTTTGTCAGAATGATATTTTGTCACAGCCATGATGGTCTAAAGGACAAAGATGGGACATGGGTTGCTGGAAGAAGTAATATATTTTATTAAATATATGGTATGTTAAGAAATTACCAAACTTGAAGGCCATCAACCCTGATTTCCAAGTTTGTGCACACAAAAACTTGTTTAATTTTTCCAGCTATATCAGTCTCATAATGTCTACCAGTAAACAACATCCTGCTTTGTTGAAATTAGTTTCTGTTTGTTAAAACAATGAAGGAATCCTGAGTTTGAAGTGAACAAAATTACTAACGGATGTTTGGTACCCTCTATTACTTCACTTTTCTCTGATTTTCCTTTTCTCACTGTACTCATATGGCATTACACCTCTCTCATTGACAGGGCTCACCCCCAGATTGGGGTGACCCCGAAAGATGGAAAAGTCTCTCCTCCAACCCGTGCCTTCAAAGAAAGACTCAGTAGTCTTCAGTCGTCCAGTCTCAAGGTAGTTTACTGTGTGTTATCTAAAAGATTTTCTTCCTGAACTGCTGCGGTCCATTCAGCAGGTCAGACAAAGGCACACACACTGACTCCCAGGGGGCTGGTGCCTTCTTTTATATCATACATTACGTGTTAAATGTTTATGGTTTTCCCCAATGCCTATTACCTATATTGAATGGGGACTTTCTACTCTAAACCAATCTGTGAGTGCCAACATCACCATGAACATGAAGGTTAGGAAGGAGAAAGAAGGAGGACAGGGCACGCCCAAATCCCTCCATCTTAGAACTTCTGACCCCCATGTACAAAACTTAGACCCCTCTGTACAAGGCCTAAACCCCCCCTGTACAGCACTCAAAAATTCTTCCTTTCACTTTGTGACTACTTCTACTATAATATCTAAACTTTTGTGATTTCTTGTTCTTCCTGCAAGGTTGGTAAATTGTTCCATGGGTCAGATTCAAAGCCACAGGGGTTTCCGGCTGCATGCCAGGGTCTCAAATGCTTCTGACCTGGGCCCGGAGCATCCAAGAGTGTCCAAAGGACATTCTGGGTTCCGACATCTCATTGTGTAAATTAATTAAATATCTTTATTAGAGTCAAGTTCTCACTGACCACATGCATAATATTCCTTTGCAACATATAGGCTTACTCTGCTTACCAATTAAACCACTTAAAATCTTTTAATTCCTTTAGGTCTGATCCTACTTCTGCCATATGTCCATGTTTCTTCAACTCATTTATGGAATACATTTTGAATTTTGATAAAGGATATGTTTGTAGCAGTCAGGGGCCCTGCAAGGCCTCCCTGGCAGTTACCTGCCTAAGACAATAAATGCAGAGTCATGATGAGTGGACCAAAGTAGCCCCTCTTCCATCCTCGGACCCTTGTTATCTCTCTTTAAGGCTATAGGTCGTATTCTCCTCAACCCTGGCCATTGGACAATTTTCAATCCCCCAGTAGCCTACTTAAACCCCCCTCTCTGCCCAGTTCAGCAGAAGAGCTGTCACTGGAACTCTCTGCAGGAGCTGCCAATAAAAGACACCACTGCAGAACTCCATACAGACTTCTCCTCTCTCAATCCCTGCGTCTGCAGTGGCACCTTTGCGAGGTCAGAGCTGAAATCACTTAAGAGCTGAACTCACAGAGCTGAAATTGCTCAAGAGTGCTCGCTAAGGTTGCCTGCGGCTGGGAGCTAGCCCGAGGGACCCAGAAAGGTTGTGCCTCATCAGCACAGCGCTATCCGGGACATCTACGGCAGCAGCTGCCCAGGGGGCCAGACAGACCCCAGGGACCCCAGGCCGCGATATATGTTTATCCATGGCTTTGTATTTGTTTTGTTATGAATAAGAGACAACTCAGAGGTTACAGAGTGTTTACTTATCGGCCAGCGTTAAGTGGTCGTTAATTACCCAAAGTGCTTACTTATCGGCCAGCGCTAAATGGCTGTTAATCACCCCTCGTTCACCCCAGTTAACTACCTCATGTTCAGCCCTTGTTAATTACCCCACGTCCATTCCCTGTTAACTACCTATGGTTCATCTCTTGTTAGAAATCCTTTTACTGTTGGGTCGGGTTTCACACCTGCTGCTTCCTAGAAAATGGCGCCCGGACCGTGAGGGGGAGGTGACATCAGGAGCAACATGCAAATGCAGAAATACACTGCATGCGGCACTAAAAACCCCTAAAAACAGCGAGCCACAACGGAATGGGAGGACTCAAACTACAGCAAAGGGTGAGCAATCAGTCCTAGTGTCCGCAGGAACCCCTCTAATATCTCGCTCTAACCAGCAGAGACACATGTTAGTATGAGGACCCCTGACCAGAACTCCAACTTCGGAATCCTGCCGCTCCTGTGAGGACGGAATCCCCAGCTCTGACTGCGTGCCAAGCTGACAAAACTGCGCTCCTCCTCCTCTGTGCCACTCTGGGAAGCAGCGGCGGCGTGCGCGCGACCCGTCGGGGCCCCACCCGAGCTGATCACTCTAATAAAGGCATCTTTACGGAGAACGACCTCCTGCCCTTTTCATAGCACGTGGGGGCTCGTCCGGGAGAGGCCACGCCCAGAAGAGGACCCCAAGACTGGCCATCTCGGACCTCGGGGACAGCTGGGCATTCCGGACCGGAGGATCAACTCGGGACCTGCGGCACTGAGGAGCGCCGGATTGGTGAGAAATATCCGGTGGCGGGAGAAGGAGTGAGATGAGGGCCGGCAGCTCGGACACTTGGAGCGAGTGTGGACCCCTTATACCGTGTTTTCGGACTCCCGCGAAGGTGCCGGCCAGGAACAGGGGGAAGCGAGTGGAGCCAGAGAGGCGTCTCCTTAGGGGGTCAAGAGGGCCCCCCCTCCGGGTGTGCGGAGGAAATAGTGTATGAGTGGCACGCAGACCCCCAAAAAGTCCTGATAGGTAAGCCCTAACAAGGGGGGTTAGGCAACCTTAGCAGATCAGGCAATTTTATGTTAAGTCCTGGCTAACGGGAGTCAGGCACTAGCCTTGGCATAGGAGGCCGGGGACTAGTTGTTTTTAAGTCCTGATGCGTAGGCCTTGGTAGGGAGACCGGGCAAAACTACACATCAGGCATTCGAGTTGTTTTAAGTCCTGATAGTAGAAGGTCAGGCAAAGTATAAGTCCCGAGAAGGAGTCGGGCAGATAAAAAGTCCTGCAGGCTTGACAAGTCCTGATGAGGGAAGTCAGGCACTAGCTTCGGCGAAGGGAGGCCGAGGTCTAGTAGTGGTAAGTCCTGATGCGTAGGCCTTGGTAAAGGAGACCGAGCAAAACTACAAATCAGGCAATCCTTTTGCTTTGAGCCCTAACTAACGGGGATAAGGCACGAGCCTCGGCAGAGGAGGTCGAGGTCTCAGGTTTTCTAGTGGGAAGTCCTGATGCGTAGGCCTTGGTAAAGGAGACCGGGCAAAACTACAATCAGGTAGTCTTTTTGCTTTGAGCCCTAACCAACGGGGATAAGGCACGAGCCCCGGTAGAGGAGGTCGGGGTCTCGGGTTTTCTGTGGCGGACCTGCCAATTGATTTTCTTTTGGAAAGAGGTGTCTTGGGATTTTTTTTGTTGGTTTGAAAAACATGGGAGGGTGTGGCAGTAAGAGAATGAGCTCCTTTAAAACCAAGGGCAAGGGGAAGGGAAAAAAGAATATTCCCCCGAGCAGCCCTCTAGGTGAGTTGCTAGAGGAATGGAACTCCATAGAAGCTATGGGGACATTAGACAAAATCAAGATGATCCACTACTGTGTGGAGATTTGGCCAAACTTAGAAATACCTGGAGGATGGCCATGGTGTGGCACAAAGGACCAATGGATGTGCCAACAACTAACCAACTATTCGAAAGATCGAGAGGATACTGACCCTGAGCAATTATTATATGCCACTTGCTGGGAAAGGGGTGTAACTGGGGGTAAAAACGTACGAGTATGTAAAGTACAGAAGAAAGGGGAGAGCGAGCAGGAAGAAGGGGCAGGGGAGGGAAGTAGTAAAAAGTGGGACCCCTTAGATTGTCTGCCTCCTCCTATTGCTCTTCCCCTGCCTGCGGCACTTCAAGCAGCAGATCCAGCTCTTCCCCCAGTTGTTATCCCTTTACCACCCCCTCCGATCTATCCATCTGCTCCTGCCCCTCGCCTGCAGGAGCTTCCTCCACCTGCTGCACTCCCTATACCAACTCCTCCCCCAGCTGTTACTCCTTTACCACCTTCCCAGGCTTGTTCACCTACTCCTGTCACTCCACTACAGGGACTTCCTTCATCTAATGCATGTTCTACACCTCCATCTGCTATGTATGCAGGTCCTTCTCCTTCTATCCCATCCTATTCTCCCGATTCGAACATGAGAGTCCTTCTACCCGGTGACCTCTTAACCAATACCAATCCTCCTCAGGCCCCCACTAACACTAACAACCCTCAAGTGGAAAATGTGGCGTCTGAGGAAGGGCCCTACTGCTGTACTCGCTCCAAGACTTCGAAGTTAGAGAAGTTGTTTCCCCTTAGAGAGGTTCCTATGGGGGGAGTACAGGGAGAGGTAGGTTTTGTAAATGCACCATTAACAGCCTCTGAGGTAAGAGGGTTTAAAAAGGAGTTGGGGAACCTTATTGAGGACCCTGTGGGCATCGCTAACCAGGTGGATCAATTTTTAGGACCAAATATCTACACCTGGGGGGAGATGAATTCCATTTTAAACATACTGCTTTCCCCAGAGGAGATTAGGATGATTCGGGTGGCGAGCATAAAAATTTGGGAAGAGGATAATCGGCCCGGACCTCAGGTACTCACCGGGGAGCAAAAACTGCCTCTAGCAGACCCTAATTGGAATCCTAACCAAGAAGCAGGAAGGAAGGCAATGATGGAGTATAGGTCATTGATCATCCGGGGAATTCGAGAATCAGTTCCCAAAGGAACGAACACCAAACTTGCATTTGAGAGTGCCCAGGAGAAGGATGAGACCCCAGCTAACCAGCTAAACCACTTACGGCGGAACTTCCAATTATATTCTAAGATAGATCCAGATAGCACGGAGGATAAGGTGCTATTGAAAGTTCAGTTTGTTAGCAAATCTTGGCCAGATATACGGAGGAAATTAGAGAAGATGGAAGACTGGCAAGAGAAAGACATTAATGAATTGTTGAGGGAAGCACTGAAAGTGTATCTGAGGAGGGAGGAGGAAAAAGCTAAAGCCAAGGCCAGAGTTATGGTGGCTGTGGCTAAAGAAAGTGTAGGGGCAGGTAGTTCTGTACCACCAACCAGGGTAAAGAAAAGGTGGTCTGGTCCGCCATTAGCAACAAGCAAGGAGAGGTCAGTATCAGCTGGTGGATATAAGGACTTCAGAGGAGCTGAGAAAGGTCAGGTCTCTCTCAGTGAAAGGCGCTGCTATTATTGTGGGGAAACTGGACACTTTAAGAGGTTTTGTAAAAAGCTCAGCACTGATGAGGGCATAGCCAGAGAACAAGAAGTTTTGGAAAAAATCCTTAGAGGTGATGATTAGGGGTGTCAGGGGCTCTATATTCTAGGGGACCCGATGAAACATCTTGAGGAGCCCTTGGTAAATTTTGAAATGGGACCCCTAAATGAGGAATTTGAGATTCCAGTTGACACAGGGGCAGATAAATCCTGTCTTAATAAATTACCAGAGGGAATGGTAATTGGAAAGAAATTTTGTGAGGTATTGGTTGCTGAAGGAAACCATTCAGAGCATCGATAATCGAGAATGTCAAAATAATGGGAAACTCAAGGCAGTGCGAAGCTAATTTTATCTACCTGCCTAAACTAGAGAAGAGCCTACTAGGGAGGGACTTACAGGTTCATTTGGGGGTTGGAATTATCCCAAGGGAGGGAAAAATGGTAGTGCAAATAATGAAACTGTCCCAAGGGGACATCGCTGAAATAGACCCAAAGGTATGGGCTGAGGGAGGAAAACGGGGGCTTCTGGATATTCCACCAATAACCATAACAATGCAAGAAGCCACACCACCTATAAGGGTTAAGCAATACCCCATTTCCCTAGAGGGAAGAAGAGGACTCGTTGTGGTAATTGAACAACTGCTACAGGAGGGAATTTTAGAACCATGCATGTCACCGCACAACACTCCTATCCTAGCAGTAAAGAAAGCTGAAGGGAAATATAGACTGGTGCAAGATTTAGGGGAGGTCAACAAGAGAACCATTGCTAGACATCCAGTTGTGCCCAACCCATATAGCCCGCTGAGCCGAATTCCAAGAGATCATGCTTGGTTCACTATTATTGACCTAAAAGATGATTTTTGGGCGTGTCCTCTGGCAGAAGAGTGTAGGGATTGGTTCGCATTCGAGTGGGAAGACCCAGATACAAAAAGAAAACAACAGCTTAGGTGGACCCGATTACCTCAAGGGTTCACCGAATCCCCCAACCTCTTTGGACAGGCTTTAGAAGGTTTATTAGAACACTTTGTCCCTGAAGGAGATGTGCAGATCCTACAATATGTAGATGATTTAATGGTGTCTGGAAAGCAGAAGGACAAAGTTAAAGCAGCCAGCATACAACTTTTAAACTTTCTAGGGGAGAAAGGACTGAAGGTTTCTCAGGAGAAGTTGCAATTTGTACAATCAGAGGTAACCTACCTTGGACATATAATCGGGGAGGGATATAAAAAGCTAAGTCCGGAAAGAATCTCCGGCATTCTGTCGCTTCCAGCTCCAAAAACAAAAAGAGATGTAAGGAAGCTCTTGGGTCTGTTTGGATACTGCAAATTGTGGTTAGATCAATACACACAAAGTGTGAAATTCCTGTATGATAAGTTGGTAGCCCCAGATCCTATAATTTGGACAGCACAAGATGAGCAACAGCTAGAAGACCTAAAGGAGAAGTTATCCTCTGCCCCAGTCCTGAGTTTACCAGATCTGAGGAGGGGTTTTGATCTCTTTGTGAGTGCAGAAGGGGGAATAGCTTATGGTATACTCACTCAAGACTGGGGAGGTTGTAGAAAACCTGTGGCTTATATTTCTAAACTGCTAGATCCCGTGGCACGAGGTTGGCCAGTTTGCATACAGGCAGTGGTGGCTACAGCCATTCTGATTGAGGAGGCTCAAAAATTGACACTACAGGGAAAAATCAAAGTACATACTCCACATGACCTCAAAACAATTTTGAGTCAAAGAGCCCAACAATGGCTAACTGATACTAGAATATTAAAATATGAAATAATATTAATGAGCACAGATGACTTAGAATTAGTTACGTCAAGTGCTCTTAATCCAGCACAATTCCTTATGGGAGAACCCATTGAGGATTTAGAACATGACTGCCTGTAATTGATTATTCTTCAGACAAAAGTAAGAGAAGATTTAGAAGAACAGCCTTTGGTAAGTGGAAAAATTCTGTTTATAGATGGCTCCTCGAGAGTTATTGATGGAAAAAGAGCCTCAGGATATGCTATCATAGACGGAGAGACCTTACAAATCCAAGAAAAAGGGAAACTACCCTCAAACTGGTCAGCCCAAAGTTGTGAAATATATGCCTTAAAAAGAGGATTAAATTTGCTAGAAGGATTACGAGGAACTATTTACACAGATTCTCAGTATGCCTTTGGAATAGTACATACATTTGGGAAAATCTGGGAGGAGCGGGGTTATCTCAGCTCAAAGGGAAAAAGTCTGGCCCATGAGAGCTTGGTAAAGTCTGTATTAGAATCCCTCAGAAAACCAACAGAAATAGCTGTAGTCCATGTGAAAGGACACCAAAAAGGGAACAATTTTGAAGCCAGAAGAAACCGACTGGCTGACCAAGCTGCGAAGGAAGCAGCTCTGGAATCGGGGGATTCAGTGAAAATTCTTCAGATAGGAACTACACCTGAAGAGGAGAGAGGGAAAGGAGAACCGATATTTAGTGAAAAGGAATGGAAAGCAATAAAATAATTAAGTTCGCATCAAGGACAACAAGGGGAATGGTTAACTCCAGATGGGCGGGTATTTTTAAACAAAGCACTTGCTCGAACAGTGCTGACAGAACTACACAAATTAACCCATTGGGGGGTTCAGGGACTTTGTGACCACTTCTTGAGAAACAACCTATGTATAGGTGTGTATGATCTAGCAAAGGCTATTACCAGAGGTTGTTTAATTTGCCCAAAAGTAAATCAAAAGGTCATGAGAAAAGCTGTACCTGGAGGAAGGGAATTGGCCCTAAGACCTTTCCAGAGACTACAGGTAGACTTTACTGAGATGACACAGGTACAGGGATACAAACACCTACTGGTTATAGTAGATCATCTAACCCACTGGGTAGAAGCCTTTCCTACCAAAAGAGAAACTGCCCAGGTCACGGCAAAGATAATCCTAGAAAACATTATCCCTAGGTATGGAATAGTGAATACTATAGATTCAGACCGAGGTCCACATTTTGTAGCTCAAACATTGCAGAATGTAATCGAGGCCCTAGGAATAGAGTGGAGGTTACACACTCCGTGGCATCCCCAGAGTTCTGGAAGGGTAGAGCGGATGAATAAAACTCTCAAGAATGTACTAACTAAATTGATAGAAGAAACAAAAATTAATTGGGTAAGGTGCTTACCGTTAGCACTTTTACGGATCAGGACAAGACCTCGATCTGATATAAGGATCTCACCCTATGAGATGATGTTTGGATTACCATTCCTGTTAACACCTTACAGTACTGGAGACTATCTAGAAGGAGAGGAGGCTACTAGAAGATATCTAGAGGTTATTGGAAGAACTTTAGAGGGACTTAGAAAAAAAGGATATCTACCCCAGACCTCCCTTCTGGACACAAAAGTACATAATATTAACCCTGGAGATTGGGTTTTAATAAAATCTTGGAATAATGGACTGCTCATACCTAAATTTGAAGGCCCTTTTCAGGTGCTCCTCGTCACTAATTTGGCTGTGAGAACCAGAGAGAAAGGTTGGACACACTTCACGAGGGTCAAAGGACCAGTTCCACCCCCTGGTATTGGACCAGAGTCAGCGTCAGCTCCACTCCCTGGTATTGGACCAGAGTCAGCGTCAGCTCCACCCCCTGGCATTGGACCAGAGTTAGTGTCAGCTCCACTCCTTGGTATTGGACCAGAGTCAGCGTCAGCTCCACTCCCCGGCATTGGACCAGAGTTAGCGTCAGTTCCACCCCCTGACATCGGACCAGCGTCAGTATCAGTTTCATCCCCTGGCATTGGACCAGATTCACCACCACCTTCACCCCCTAACTCAGGACAGGATTTACCTGAGTATGTTATTGTAAAAGGACCAACAGACTTAAAGTTGACTCTTAAAAGAAGGAGGCAAAAAGACTGATAAACTAATGAGAAAAGTTGTGTTTAGAACTATAAGAGGATTTTAAATTGGTTGGGTATGTTCAAAAGAGTTCTAAGCAGTTAAGTGTTGAGTAATTCTAAGTGTTAAAAGTTTGTATGGTAGTTAAAACCCCCCCAACTAAATTTCAGAAAGCCGCAGGTTAATCTTATACGGAACACTCTCCTAGGTGAGCACAAATTGATAAGAGGACGAGTTGAGAGGTTTAACCAGAAAAAGGGGCAGAAAAGACTCTACTGGACTCTGAACATCCCCAAGAGGCACGGCCAGGTGAGCAGACTGTGAGGATGTCTCATACCGGACTCTTGGGAAGGGTGGTAGTCATGGCTATGATGGCTAGTGGAGTTCTGGGGAATCCGAGAGAGCCATGTAGTAAGTGCTACCAACCGCTGTACGAAGAGGAGGAATTAACCTCTTTACTAAGAGTCCATACTAACTTGAACCCTAGCTGTGTTGACCTCTCACAATTAATTTCTTGCCAGGAGGATGGAAGAACATATTGGATGGCTCGAAACACGGCTAATTTTAGGCAGCGACTCCTAGGGGAGTGCCCGGTTGGAGAAACCTGGTTGTGCTTTGAACGAAGTACCACTCAAGCAGGTCTGGTAGACTTGATAAAAGAAAAAGAGATAATGAAAAAATACAAAGGAACAAAATGATTGGGAAATTCCCACAGGCAAGAATTTATTTATAGACCTAGTTGAAAGAATTAGCCACGAGCTAAATTTGACTAACTGCTGGGTCTGTGGTAACACACAAATGTCCGAGGTCTGGCCATGGGAAGGGGTTAGCCTGAGGCCATTAGAAATCCTAAAATGGAAGCAAAATAACACTGAAGCAAACATCCTCAAGAAAAGGGGAGAAGGGCAGTGGAATTTAAAAACCAGAATAATAGGAGAAGAATGTGCCTCCAGAAGGGGGAGAGAATACAACACTCCGGTGGGAAGGATGGCTTGCAAAAGGTATTTAAAGGTAAAAAGCTCACTCACTCGATGGATCCCAAAGGACCCAAACAGGTTCTGGTCTATGGAGAAAAAGGAAGGGTTCAGGTGTATCTATAATCAGGCATATGATTTACATGAATGTGCTAAAGAAGGAGTAAACCCATTTTTGGGGATAAGAGAAATTGCAAAATATTAGGAACATCCAGCTAAAATTGATAATACCTTTTGGGAAGCCCCTCAACATCTATTCTGGATCTGTGGGACTACAGCATATACTAATCTTCCAGGAGATTGGTCAGGAAGCTGTACAATTGGGATAATAAAACCAGCCTTCTTTTTTTTTTACCAAAAGAATTGGGATCGAGTCAGGGAATTCCCATATATGATGATTTAAGAAAAGCTGGAAGAGAAAAAAGAAGTGTAATTGAAATTGGGGGAGCACAGAAATGGAAAAGCGAAGTTTGGACTCCGAAAAGGAAATCAGGAATGGACTCCCATACTCGATTCCAATTGGTGGGATAATCTATGATCCTTTAAGGGGGACTGGTGGAAGAAGGTAGCCTTCTTCACTGTATGCATCATTGCTGGTCTCATCTTTTTACCTTGCCTACTTCCATGTTTAATTAAGATAGTGACATCGGCCATACAGACCAACATAGAGACTGCATTAAAGAAACCAGAAAAGATAATGAACTTAAATAACCAGGAACACAAGAACGCACGAGAAATTTATGACCAATTTCAGAAACTAAGAAAAATTTATGCTGAGGAACCAGAGACTGCAAATTGATGCGGACTTGTGATCCAAGTCCGATCAAAGAAAAATAGGGTGGACTGTTATGAATAAGAGACTACTCAGAGGTTACAGAGTGTTTACTTATCGGCCAGCGCTAAATGGCTGTTAATCACCCCTCGTTCACCCCAGTTAACTACCTCATGTTCAGCCCTTGTTAATTACCCCACGTCCATTCCCTGTTAACTACCTATGGTTCATCTCTTGTTAGAAATCCTTTTACTGTTGGGTCGGGTTTCACACCTGCTGCTTCCTAGAAAATGGCGCCCGGACCGTGAGGGGGAGGTGACATCAGGAGCAACATGCAAATGCAGAAATACACTGCATGCGGCACTAAAAACCCCTAAAAACAGCGAGCCACAACGGAATGGGAGGACTCAAACTACAGCAAAGGGTGAGCAATCAGTCCTAGTGTCCGCGGGAACCCCTCTAATATCTCGCTCTAACCAGCAGAGACACATGTTAGTATGAGGACCCCTGACCAGAACTCCAACTTCGGAATCCTGCCGCTCCTGTGAGGACGGAATCCCCAGCTCTGACTGCGTGCCAAGCGGACAAAGCTGCACTCCTCCTCCTCCGTGCCACTCTGGGAAGCAGAAGCAGCGGCATGCGCGCAACCCGTCGGGCCCCCACCCGAGCTGATCACTCTAATAAAGGCATTTTTAAGGAGAACGACCTCCTGCCCTTTTCATATCACGTTTAGTCATATTTATATTCTATATTTTGCAGGATTTGGTATGTTTTTGATATGTCCATTTAAAAGACCACACTTTATTATATATTGATTTTTTGCTTTTTTCCTGTGATGCAATTTAGTGTCATCTTTCTGGTTTGGAGATATACATAGTACACTCACAAACGAGTTGTACTTGCATGGTCTTTCTGCATAAAGCTAAAAATCATGTGTTTGGATTTTGGCAGGTTTTCTTTATTGTGATATCCTAATTATAAGCTTCTATAAAAAGAAATCTCAGCTTTTCTTTCAGCATTTCTGCCTTCTTTCATTACCATGACTACTAGCTTCCCTCAGTCAAACTAGGTTGTGTTATTTCAAAAATAATCACATTGGCAAATTGTTTTTGGACATGTGTTTGTTGTAATGTGCAGTAATAACTCCAAAGAAACTCCTTCACCAGACAGCAGCAAAAAGGCTAACAGCATGAGTACAGGTCAGAGAGACTCCAAGCAATTTAATGAATTGTGCAGCCTCTCTGCTGAAATCGGGGAGCTTGCAAGCACAACTCTAGGAATTTGCAGCAGAAATTTCTGTAGATTTGTGGTTCTGCACAGTGAGACTGATGTAGATAAGCTATCTGGATCCAGAACCTGCTGCAGAATAAATTTTCTATTAAACCTGGAATAATCTTTGCAGACATGCCTTGTGGTGAACAAGTCTCAGAAAACTTAAGTGATGCTGTGAATGGCTCAGTATGTGATACTATTATTATTGACAGGAAAAATTTCTGAATGAACCTTGGGATGAGTCTCTCTTACACCTCCCCTGTCAATCCACTTAACCAACAGCACAAATACAACTCTCTGATACCTCAGACTGCTGAATAACTCACTTATCTGGGAGAAGACTGCCTTGCAGGCTATTACCATGCTGGAAGAAAATAGTCATGACTCTGCAAAACAAGTAGAGAAAATTTTCCAAGAGTTTACATATAGGCAGCAGCAAGAGGTACAGAGAGAGAAACTAGAGTGCTTGTAATGGTGAAAAAAAGCTGTGAGAACAGATGATTATTAGAATAAGCAAAAGTCATATTCTTTGCTCTTATTTTATAAAGGAAGGAAAAATCTTATTTTGACAAAACTGTGAAGTTCTCTGCCAAGTTGAATTAAGTTCTGCTGAACACATTCTGTATATCAAGACATGAATGTTACTGTGCCTACTTAGAGGCATAAGATGCTGTCTGCCCCTGTTGTGGTTTGACACTGGCCAAATGCGGGGCACCCATGAAAGCCACTCATTCGCCCTCCCCTGCCACAGCTAGGCAGAGGAGAGAAAAATTTAAACAAGGGGTTGATGAGTTGAGATAAGGACAGGGAGAAAACACTCCAAGGGAAAAACAGGCTCATCTTAGAGATGCAAAGTGAATTTATTACTAACAGTCCTCCTAGTCCTCCAAGGACAGGCTGCTCCAGCCTAGAAGCAGGAGCCCCCTCTCTCCACCAAGTCTCCACTGGATCACAGCCTCCTCCAGGCATCCACCTGCTCTGGCATGGGCACCTCCCCCATGGGCTGCGGGTAGATCTCTGCATTCCCCGTGGACCCATGGGCTGCATAGGGACAGCCTGCTTCACCACTGTAGCAGCTACAGGGCCTGTAAGACCTCCCTGGCAGTCACTTGCCTAAGATAAAGAAATGTCTAGTCATGATGACTGGACCAAAGAAGCCCCTCTTCTGCCTTCGGACCCTCGTTATCTCTCTGTAAGACCCTAGGTCATATTCAACTCGACCCTTACTATTGGACTGTTTCCCAAAACCCCTACACCCTATATAAACCCCTATTTCTGCGCTGTTCAGCAGCCGACCTGTCACTGAAACCCTTCACAGAAGCTGCCAATAAAGACACATCTGTGGAACCTCACACAGCCTTCTCCTCTCTCTCTTTCCCTGCATCTGCCAGGGCACTTAGCAAGCAAAGAGCTGAAATCACTAAAGGGCTGAATTAACCAAAGAGCTGATCTCACCTAAGAGCTGAGCTGCTTGCTAAAATTGCCTGCAGTTGGGAGCCTGCCTGAGGGACCTGGACAGGTTGTGCTTAGCGGGACTTTGCTATCTGGGACACAAATGAAGCGATTTGCAGAATAAATAAATAGACTCCACAACTCGATATAGTTATGAAGTGGGTATGTATGCCAGCGCCCGGCACAAGTGAGATAGTTCTCCAAAAACTTGTGCCCCGAGCCTCAGTCTTACCCACATCTTTATTCACAAAGGTGTTCCATATGCAATACATTACACAACTTTTCCATGCATATTCAACCCCTGGCCCCGCCTGTCCTCGCCTCTCATGCTAAATAGGTCCCCGCCCTTCTGGGCATGCGTGGTTTGCTGTGGTGGTCGCGCGGGTGGTCTCTGGTAGTCTCTGAGGCTGAAGATTGTGGTCTTCCTCCTATTTGAACTCTTGAACTTTTCTCCTCTGTGCATGCACTTTTGGTCCTTTGGTGCTTATCTGAGTAAGTCTGTCAGTCTTGATAAGCTTGGAGACAGAGGAGCCCCTTTATCTGGGTTCTTTGCATCTCCTGGTCTTCTCTGGCATTGTCCTTTATGCAAGTAGCTTCAGAGATTTGCATTTTCTTATGCCCTTTGTACCATGGCAGAGGTCTCTCAAGTAAAAGGTTAAAATTCAACACATAATTCTACAAACTAAAATTTAAATGTTTTAATTTATTTTGTTAATTCAAGTGAACTCCAAAGATCTCTATTTCACCTAAGGCAGCCGGGGTCGGATAGACCCTGAGAACTCCAGGCCGTAATACGTGGCACACTGAACTGGCGTGCTGGCATCCTGGCACTCCAGAGAGCAGCATACTACTTGATCTGTCACTGCCTCGGGTCACTACGACCTCCTGAAGAAAAGTTCTCCATTATAGAAGTTATCTGAAGAGGCGTCCGGCAACCCTCCATATTGACATCTGGGACCAGGTCCTGAGCAGTCGGACACGGCAGACCACCCACTAGCAGTTTTTGACCCACATGCATCTGAAGAAGAGTAAGTTTTAAAACAGCCTTTTTTGTGCTCTTTTACCTTGCGTCCTTTTTCGTTTTTTTTTCTTTTTTTTTTTCTTTTTCTACTGCTGGGGGAGAAGAGGGAATTAGGACGCCGCGCCTCGTTCGCAGGAGAAGGGGATGACGCTGGCTGCCAGCTAGCTCCAACCCGCTTTCCCCAGGCGTGCACCATGAGTGGCCGCTCCCTGCCTCAGCCACCGGCAGGCAAAGGGTAGCAGTTTGGCCGCAGGCTGTGGTCCCTTACCGACAGAAGCGGCCAATAAGAGTGGACCCACATCGAAGGATTGAGGCAAAGGAAGAGGGAAGGACCCTTGCTTGCGTCTCCAAGCAGTCTTTATCTCTCCCCGTGCAGGGAGCAGTACAGGTGACACAGTGTAACAACTCGAAGGGAAGGCAGAGGCAAAAGGGCGCGAAGTAGAGAAAAACGGCAACTTTTAAAGGGGGGCTGTCCGCAGGGGGGAAACAGCCTAACAACAAATCAAGGGCTAGATAGGAGGAGTATGGGGTGGATATATGTAAACATAAAACCAATAGGGAAGGAGAAGGGGAGAATGCATACTTAATATACCAATGAGTGAAAGGAAATATCATAACTGACAACAAAGCTTCTAGATAAATGGGTGTAGCAAATAATGACAGACAAGCTGCAGGGGCAGGATTTGGAGGATGGACGGGGAAGGATCTGGAAATAAGGAAGGTATACACCAGGACTGACATGGGGAAAGGCGGGAAAACAAGTGGAAAACAACTTTGGGGAGAGACTATTAGGAAAACTGAGCATGGGTGAATAGGAACTGTTATATGTAACAGGTATAATTTTTTAATATATATTTATATAATGTTAAATAATTGTTAGGACGTACCCTTTGTCATTAAAAGCCTCCCTTCTCAGGCAAAACTGAGTGTGTGTTAAAACCTGATTTACAAGCAAGGGGATGTAGCTCACCAGGAGGGGGGCCTTATCTGAGGCGATATGGAGACACCCAGGCGCTGATCACCATTAGGAACATCCCCCCCGGGCCGATACATGTGAATACTCTGTTCCCGTAAATTTCATCAAGAGTTTCCACGACACCAGACTTTGAATTTCTCTGCCTTGTCGCCGAGAAGGAAATCTCATCAACTTATGGGACTTTGAATGAAACAAAGGACTGAATGCCGAAATCCTGGCCTCAGGCAAAATTTTCCCTATAAAAAAATCGCTTGTACCAGGATAGTGGTGTGGAGGCATAGAGTGAAACCTCTGCTGAGGCTGATCTCTGTGTCTTGCACCCAGCGCCGATCCCGGGCTCGGCACTGTCCTTTTCCGTGTGGCTGGCTAAGTTAGATCTCTATTGCTAAAATAAATCCGTTTTATTTTTTTAATTTGGCTGGATCATTTTTCATTTATAACAGGAACAAACCATTACAATATTTTAAACAATTTCTTAAGCAAATAAACTTCAAAATCCCACTACCACAAAATCATACCGAAATGGGATCAAAACCTAGTAAATTAAAACAATCCCAAAATGAGGGAGACTTATATTGACAAATCCTAGAAATCTTATCTGCTAACAGCTTTTCTTTCTCTAAAGGCAATCTTTCTAAAACTAACTTGAAAAAATTTATAGAATGGATTATTTCTCTGTTTCCAGACGCTAACACACACACTATTGGTTTAGATTCTTTTTGGGACACAGTAGGGACAAGAATATATACTCTCCTAACTAATGAAGACTTTTCTGTTACCCGGTTTTTACCTCTTTTTCATTCTATCACTAAAGCGGTCAAAAAGACAAATATAAAGAGCTCAATTTCTTTGCATTCTTTCCCTGCTGAGGGCATTCCAACCTTATCTCTCCCACCAGAGACTCTCTTTTCAAATGCTAATATGCCAGATAACATTCCTCTTCTCTCAGAAAAACCTGAATCCTATGCTCCGCTTTCTCCGGGTCCAAACGCCGGCCCTGGGGCCGCCCCACCCTCGGCCACCCCTTCCTGGGACAGGGAACACAGAATTCGCACCGCGCCCACCCACCCTCTCCACGCCCGTGGGGTCCGTGGAGCCCACTTATCCTTCGGCTCCCCCCCGGACGCGGCAAGCGTGGATACTGCACCACCGGTTACGCAATACACGGTGTTATCGTCAAATAACTAAGGAGGCCAATTAGGGTTTAATCAACTAACATAAATTTATTGAGCAAGCGGTAACAAGCAAAATACAGCGCTGGGCGGCCGGGGAGTCTCTGCTCTGCCAACGGCGCGCACTCCCCCCTTTTACCCCTTGGTTCTTATAGTCCGTTTGCTTCCGGTTGGTGCGTCTCTCCTGGGGTGCTCTGCATCTATGCGGCCGGTCGCTAGGTGGTAGTACTCTGCTTCTTGGTGGTCATCGGGAGGAAGGC